>NC_072421.2:71501500-72716000 GCF_028858775.2 Pan troglodytes
TCGCTGAATGCAGCAAACCACCATAGCACATTCAAATTCAGGAAATACAGAGAACGCCACAAAGATACTCCTCCAGAAGAGCAACTCCAAGACACATAATTTTCAGATTCACCAAAGCTGAAATGAAGGAAAAAATGTTAAGGGCAGCCAGAGAGAAAGGTCGGGTTACCCACAAAGGGAAGCCCATCAGACTAACAGCTGATCTCTCAGCAGAAACTCTACAAGCCAGAAGAGAGTGGGGGCCAATATTCATCATTCTTAAAGAAAAGAATTTTCAACCCAGAATTTCATATCCAGCCAAACTAAGCTTCATAAGTGAAGGAGAAATAAATTACTTTACAGACAAGCAAATGCTGAGAGATTTTGTCACCACCAGGCCTGCCCTAAAAGAGCTCCTGAAGGAAGCACTAAACATGGAAAGGAGCAACTGGTACCAGCCACTGCAAAACCATGCCGAATTGTAAAGACCATCGAGGCTAGGAAGAAACTGCATCAACTAACGAGCAAAATAACCAGCTAACATCATAATGACACAATCAAATTCACACATAACAATACTAACCTTAAATGTGAATGGACTAAATGCTCCAATTAAAAGGAACAGACTGGCAAATTCGATAAACAGTAAAGACCCGTCAGTGTGCTGTGTTAAGCAAACCCATCTCACGTGCAGAGACACACATAGGCTCAAAATAAAGGGATGGAGGAAGATCTACCAAGCAAATGGAAAGCAAAAAAAGGCAGGGGTTGCAATCCTAGTCTCTGATAAAACAGATTTTAAACCAACAAAGATCAAAAGAGACAAAGAAGGCCATTACATAATGGGAAAGGCATCAATTCAACAAGAAGAACTAACTATCCTAAATATATATGCACCCAATACAGGAGCACCCAGATTCATAAAACAAGTCCTTAGTGACCTACAAAGCGACTTACACTCCCAAAGAATAATAATGGGAGAATTTAACACCCCGCTGTCAACGTTAGACAGATCAACGAGACAGAAAGTTAACAAGAATATCCAGGAATTGAACTCAGCTCTGCACCAAGCAGACCTAATAGAGATCTACAGAACTCTCCACCCCAAATCAACAGAATATAGATTCTTTTCAGCATCACACCACACCTATTCCAAAACTGACCACATAGTTGGAAGTAAAGCACTCCTCAGCAAATGTAAAAGAACAGAAATTATAACAAACTGTCTCTCAGACCACAGTGAAATCAAACTAGAACTCAGGATTAAGAAACTCACTCAAAACTGTTTAACTACATGGAAACTGAACAACCTGCTCCTGAATGACTACTGTGTACATAACAAAATAAAGGCAGAAATAAAGATGTTCTTTGAAACCAATGAGAACAAAGACACAACATACCAGAATCTCTGGGACACATTCAGAGCAGTGTGTAGAGGGAAATTTATAGCACTAAATGCCCACAAGAGAAAGCAGGAAAGATCTAAAATTGACACCCTAACATCACAATTAAAAGAACCAGAGAAGCAAGAACAAACACATTCAAAAGCTAGCAGAAGGCAAGAAATAACTAAGATCAGAGCAGAACTGAAGGAAATAGAGACACAAAAAGCCCTTCAAAAAATCAATGAATCCAGGAGCTGGTTTTTTTGAAAAGATCAACAAACTTGATAGACCGCTAGCAAGGCTAATAAAGAAGAAAGAGAAGAATCAAATAGATGCAATAAAAAATGACAAAGGGGATATCACCACCGATACCACAGAAATACAAACGATCATCAGAGAATACTATAAACACCTCTACACAAATAAACTAGAAAATCTAGCAGAAATGGATAAATTCCTCGACACATACACCCTCCCAAGACTAAACCAGGAAGAAGTTGAATCTCTGAATAGACCAATAACAGGCTCTGAAATTGAGGCAATAATTAATAGCTTACCAACCACAAAAAGCCCAGGACCAGATGGATTCACAGCCGAATTTTAGCAGAGGTACAAGGAGGAGCTGGTACCATTCCTTCTGAAACTATTCCAATCAATAGAAAAAGAGGGAATCCGCCCTAACTCATTTTATGGGGCCAGCATCATCCTGATACCAAAGCCTGGCAGAGACACAACAAAAATAGAGAATTTTAGACCAATATCCTTGATGAACATTGATGCAAAAATCCTCAATAAAATACTGGCAAACAGAATCCAGCAACACATCAAAAAGCTTATCCACCATGATCAAGTGGGCTTCATCCCTGGGATACAAGCCTGGTTCAACATACGCAAATCACTAAATGTAATCCAGCATATAAACAGAACCAAAGAAAAAACCACATTATTATCTCAATAGATGCAGAAAAGGCCTTTGACAAAATTCAACAGCCCTTCATGCTAAAAACTCTCAATAAATTAGGTATTGATGAGACATATCTCAAAATAATAAGAGCTATCTATGACAAACCCACAGCCAATATCATACTGAATGGACAAAAACTGGAAGCATTCCCTTTGAAAACTGGCACAAGACAGGGATGCCCTCTCTCACCACTCCTATTCAACATAGTGTTGGAAGTTCTGGGCAATCAGGCAGGAGAAGGAAATAGAGGTCATTCAATTAGGAAAAGAGGAAGTCAAATTGTCCCTGTTTGCAGATGACATGATTATATATCTAAAAAACCCCATCGTCTCAGCCCAAAATCTCCTCAAGCTGATTAGCAACTTCAGCAAAGTCTCGGGATACAAAATCAATGTGCAAAAATCACAAGCATTCTTATGCACCAATAACAGACAAACAGAGAGCCAAATCATGAGTGAACTCTCATTCACAATTGCTTCAAAGAGAATAAAATACCTAGGAATCCAACTTACAAGGGATGTGAAAGCCCTCTTCAGGGAGAACTACAAACCACTGCTCAATGAAATAAAAGAGAATACAAACAAATGGAAGAACATTCCATGCTCATGGGTAGGAAGAATCAATATCATGAAAATGGCCATACTGCCCAAGTTAATTTATAGATTCAATGCCATACCCATTAAGCTACCAATGACTTTCTTCACAGAATCAGAAAAAACTACTTTAAAGTTCATATGGAACCAAAAAGAGTCCACATTGCCAAGTCGATCCTATGCCAAAAGAACAAAGCTGGAGGCATCACGCTATCTGACTTCAAACTATACTCCAAGGCTACAGTAACCAAAACAGCATGGTACTGGTACCAAAACAGAGATATAGACCAATGGAACAGAACAGAGCCCTCAGAAATAATGCCGCATATCTACAACTATCTGATCTTTGACAAACCTGACAAAAACAAGCAATGGGGAAAGGATTCCCTATTTAATAAATGGTGCTGGGAAAACTGGCTAGCAATATGTAGAAAGCTGAAACTGGATCCCTTCCTTATACCTTATACAAAAATTAATTCAAGATGGATTAAAGACTTAAATGTTAGACCTAAAACCATAAAAACCATAGAAGATAACCTAGGCATTACCATTCAGGACATAGGCCTGGGCAAGGACTTCATGTCTAAAACACCAAAAGCAATGGCAACAAAAGCCAAAATTGACAAATGGGATCTAATTCAACTAAAGAGCTTCTGCACAGCAAAAGAAACCACCATCAGAGTGAGCAGACAACGTACACAATGGGAGAAAATTTTTGCAACCTACTCATCTGACAAAGGACTAATATCCAGAATCTACAATGAACTCAAACAAATTTACAAGAAAAAAACAAACAACCCCATCAAAAAGTGGGCGAAGGATATGAACAGATGCTTCTCAAAAGAAGACATTTATGCAGCCAAAAAACACATGAAAAAATGCTCATCATCACTGGCCATCAGAGAAATGCAAATCAAAACCACAATGAGATACCATCTCACACCAGTTAGAATGGCGATCATTAAAAAGTCTGGAAACAACAGGTGCTGGAGAGGATGTGGAGAAACAGGAACACTTTTACACTGTTGGTGGGACTGTAAACTAGTTTAACCATTGTGGAAGTCAGTGTGGCGATTCCTCAGGGATCTAGAACTAGAAATACCATTTGACCCAGCCATCCCATTCCTGGGTATATACCCAAAGGATTATAAATCATGCTGCTATAAAGACATATGCACACGTATGTTTATTGCGGCACTATTCACAATAGCATAGACTTGGAACCAACCCAAATGTCCAACAATGATAGACTGGATTAAGAAAATGTGGCACACATACACCATGGAATACTATGCAGCCATAAAAAAGGATGAGTTCATGTCCTCTGTAGGGACATGGATGAAATTGGAAATCATCATTCTCAGTAAACTGTCGCAAGAACAAAAAACCAAACACCGCATATTCTCACTCATAGGTGGGAATTGAACAATGAGAACACATGGACACAGGAAGGGGAACATCACACTCTGGGGACTGTTGTGGGATGGGGTTAGGGGGGAGGGATAGCATTAGGAGATATCCCTAATGCTAAATGACGAGTTAATGGGCGCAGCACACCAGCATGGCACATGTATACATATGTAACTAACCTGCACATTGTGCACATGTACCCTAAAACTTAAAGTATAATAATAATAAAAGAAAAGAAAGGAAATGTGGCACATATACACTGTGGAATACTATGCAGCCATAAAAAATGATGAGTTCATGTCCTTTGTAGGGACATGGATGAAGCTGGAAACTATCATTCTCAGCAAACGTTCGCAAGGACAAAAAACCAAACACTGCATGTTCTCACTCATAGGTGGGACTTGAACAATGAGAACACATTGACACAGGAAGGGGAGCATCACACACCAGGGACTGTTGTGGGGTGGGGGGAGTGGGGAGGGATAGCATTAGGAGATATACGTAATGCTAAATGACGAGTTAATGGGTGCAGCACACCAACATGGCACATGTATACATATGTAACAAACCTGCACATTGTGTACATGTAACCTAAAACTTAAAGTATAATAATAATAATAAAAATAAATAAATAAAAATAAAAATACGTTGTGCAAAGTGAAAAAAAAAGAAGCTCAGGAAAGGTTTTTCCTTACCAGCTCTCCATAAAAGTTGTCTTCAAAGACAGTTCTTTGGCTATGCAGAAATCCTAAATTGCAAACCCATTTTGATTGTTTTATTAGGGTACTCCCAGCTGAGAGATGTTAAAGGCTGGAGGATACTGACTTCTGTTATTATCCAGGTCTATTGGAACATCCTGTGGCTTTACTCAGCAGGTGAGGGTGCAATCATCTCACAATCTCCTGACTCCACTTTGAAGTCTTAGCCTTGAGTACATCCTTTAGACTCCACCTCTGTGGGCAGGGCATAGCTGAACAAAAGACAGTAGACAACTTCTGCAGACTTAAACCTCCCTCTCTTACAGCTCTGAAGAGAGCAGTGGTTCTCCCAGCATGGCATTTGAGCTCTGAAAACAGACAGACTGCCTCCTCAAGTGGGTCGCTGGCCCCTGTGTAGTTAACTGGGAAACATCTCCCAGTAGTGGTCAATAGACACATCATATAGGCAGCTGCCCCTCTGTGACAAAGTTTCCAGAGGAAGGCTCAGGCAGCAATATTTGCTGTTCTGCAATATTTGCTGTTCTGCAGCCTCTGTTGGTGATACCCAGGGAAACAGGGTCTGGAGTGGACCTCCAGCAAACTCCAACAGACCTGCAGCTGAGGGACCTGACCATTAGAAGGAAGACTAACAAACAGAAAGGAATAGTGTCAACATCAACAAAAAGGTCATCTACACCAAAACCCCATCTGTAGGTCACCAACATCAAAGATCAAAGGTAGATAAAACCACAAAGGTGGGGAGAAACCAAACCAGAAAAGCTGAAAATTCTAAAAATCAGAGCACCTCTGATCACAGCTCCTCACCAGCAATGGAACAAAGCTGGATGGAGAATGACTACAGAAGTAGGCTTCAGAAGATCGGTAATAACAAACTTCTCCAAGCTAAAGGAGGATGTTCAAACCCATCACAAGGAAGTTAAAAACATTGAAAAAATATTAGATGAATGGCTAACTAGAATAAACAGTGTAGAGAAGACCTTAAATGACCTGATGGAGCTGAAAACCATGGCATGAGAACTTAGTGATGCATGCACAAGCTTCAACAGCCAATTCGATCAAGTGGAAGAAAGGGTATCAGTAATTAAAGCTCAAATTAATGAAGTAAAGTGAGAAGACAAGGTTAGAGAAAAAAAGAGTAAAAAGAAATGAACAAAGCCTCCAAGAAATATGGGACTATGTGAAAAGACCAAATCTACATTTGATTGGTGTACCTGAAAGTGATGGGGAAAATGGAACCAAGTTGGAAAACACTCTTCAGGATATTGTCCAGGATAACTTCCCCAGCTGAGCAAGGCAGGCAAACATTCAAATTCAGGAAATACAGAGAACACCACAAAGATACTCCTCGAGAAGAGCAACCCCAAGACACATAATCGTCAGATTCACCAAGGTTAAAATGAAGAAAAAAGTGTTAAGGGCAGCCAGAGAGAAAGGCCAAGTTACCCACAAAGGGAAGCCCATCAGACTAAGAGCGGATCTCTTAGCAGAAACCCTACAAGCCAGAAGAGTGGGGGCCAATATTCAACATTCTTAAAGAAAAGAATGTTTAATCCAGAATTTCATATCCAGCCAAACTAAGCTTCATAAGTGAAAGAGAAATAAAATCCTTTACAGACAAGCATATGCTGACAGATTTTGTCACCACCAGGCCTGCCTTACAAGAGCTCCTGAAAGAAGCACTAAACGTGGAAAGAAACACCGGTAACAGCCACTGCAAAAACATGCCAAATTGTGAAGACCATCGATGTTATAAAGAAACTGCATCAATTAATGGGCAAAATAACCAGTGAACATCATAATGACAGAAACAAATTCACGCATAACAATATTAACCTTAAATGTAAATGGACTAAATGCCCCAATTAAAAGAGACACAGACTGGCAAATTGGATAGTCAAGACCCATCAGTGTGCTGTATTCAGGAGACCCATCTCATGAGCAAAGATGCACATAGGCTCAAAATAAAGGGATGGAGGAAGATCTACCAAGCAAATGGAAATCAAAAAAAAAAAAAAACAGGGGTTGCAATCCTAGTCTCTGATAAAACAGACTGTAAACCAACAAAGATCAAAAGAGACAAATAAGACCACTGCATAATGGTAAAGTGATCATTTCAACAAGAAGAGCTAACTATCCTAAATATATATGCACCCAATACAGGAGCACTCAGATTCATAAAGCAAGTTCTTAGAGACCCACAAAGAGACTGAGACTCCCACACAATAATAATGGGAGACTTTAACACCCCACTGTCAATATTAGACAGATCAATGGGACAGAAGGTTAACAAGGATATCCAGGACCTGAGCTCAGTTCTGCAACAAGCAGACCTAATAGAGATCTACAGAACTCTCCACCCCAAATCAACAGAATATGCATTCTTCTCAGCACGACATCGCACTTATTCTAAAATTGACCACATAGTTGGAAGTAAAGCACTCCTCAGCAAATGTAAAAGAACAGAAATCACAACATACTGTCTCTCAGACCACAGTGCAATCAAATTAGAACCCAGGATTCAGAAACACTCAAAACCACACGACTACATGGAAACTGAACAACCTGCTCCTGAATGACTACTGGGTAAAAACGAAATGAAGGGAGAAATAAAGATGTTCTTTGAAACCAATGAGAACAAAGACACAACATACCAAAATCTCTGGGACACATTTAAAGCGTGTGTAGAGGAAAATTTACAGCACTAAATGCCCACACGAGAAAGCAGGAAAGATCTAAACTTGACACCCTAACATCACAATTAAAAGAATTAGAGAAGCAAGAGCAAACAAATTCAAATGCTAGCAGAAGGCAAGAAATAACTAAGATCAGAGCAGAACTGAAAGAGATAGAGGCACAAAAAACCCTCCAAAAAATCAATGAATCCAGGAATTGGTTTTTTGAAAAGATCAACAAAATTGAAAGACTGCTAGCAAGACTAATAAAGAAAAAAAGAGAAAAGAATCAAATAGATGCAATAAAAAAATGATAAAGGGGATATAACCACTGATCCCACAGAAATACAAACTACCATCAGAGAATACTATAAACACCTCCATGCAAATAAACTAGAAAATCTAGAAGAAATGGATAAATTCCTGGACACATACATTCTTCCAAGACTAAAGCAGGAAGAAGTCGAATCTCTGAATAGGCCAATAATGGGCTCTGAAATTGAGGCAATAATTAATAGCCAAAAGTCCAGTACCAGACAGATTCCCGGCTGAATTCTACCAGAGGTACAAAGAGGAGCTGGTACCATTCCTTCTGAAATTATTCCAATCAATAGAAAAAGAGGGAATCCTCCCTAACTCATTCTATGAGGCCAGTATCATCCTGATACCAAAGCCTGGCAGAAACAACAAAAAAAGAGAATTTTAGACCAATGTCCCTGATGAGCATCGATGCAAAAATCCTCAAAAAAATACTGGCAAACAGAATCCAGCAGCACATCAAAAAGCTTATCCACCACGATCAAGTCAACTTCATCCCTGGGATGCAAGGCTGGTTCAACATACACAAATCAATAAACGTAATCCATCACATCAACAGAACCAATGATAAAAACCACATGATTATCTCAATCGATGCAGAAAAGGCCTTTGACAAAATTCAACAGCGCTTCATGCTAAAAACTCTCAATAAACTAGGTATTGATGGAACACATATCAAAATAATAAGATCTATTTATGACAAACCCACAGCCAATATCATACTGAATGGGCAAAAACTGGAAGCATTCCCTTTGAATACCAGTGCAAGACAAGGATGTCCTCTCTCACCACTCTTATTCAACATAGTGTTGGAAGTTCTGGCCAGGGCAATCAGATGAGAGAAAGATATAAAGGGTATTCAATTAGGAAATGAGGAAGTCAAATTGTCCCTGTTTGCAGATGACATGATTGTATATTTAGAAAACCCCATCATCTTAGGCAAAAATCTTCTTAAGCTGATAAGCAATTTCAGCAAAGTCCCAGAATACAAAATCAATGTGCAAAAATCACAAGCATTCCTATTCACCACTAACAGACAGAGAGCCAAATCATGAGTGAACTCCCTTTCACAATTGCTACAAAGAGAATAAAATACCTAGGAATCCAACTTACAAGGGATGTGAAGGACCTCTTCAAGGAGAACTATAAAACACTGCTCAGTGAAATAAAAGAGGATGCAAACAAATAGAAGGATATTCCATTCTCATGGATAGGAAGAATCAATATCATGAAAATGGCCATACCGCCCAAAGTAGTTTATAGATTCAATGCCATCACCATCAAGCTACCAATGACTTTCTTCACAGAATTGGAAAAAACTACTTTAAAGTTCATATGCAACCAAAAACGAGCCCACATTACCGAGACAATCCTAAGCAAAAAGAACAAAGCTGGAGGCATCATGCTACCTGACTTCAAACTATACTACAAGGCTACAGTAACCAAAACAGCATGGTACTGGTACCAAAACAGATATATAGACCAATGGAACAGAACAGAGGCCTCAGAAATAACATTACACATCTACAACCATCTGATCTTTGACAAAACTGAGAAAAACAAGCAATGGGGAAAGGATTCCCTATTTAATAAATGGTGCTGGGAAAACTGGCTAGCCATATGTAGAAAGCTGAAACTGGATCCCTTCCTTACACCTTATACAAAAATAAATTCGAGATGGATTAAAGACTTAAATGTTAGACCTAACACCAGAAAAACCCTAGAAGAAAACCTAGGCAATACCATTCAGGACATAAGCATGGACAAGGACTTCATGACTAAAACACCAAAAGCAATGGCAACAAAAGCCAAAATAGACAAATGGGATCTAATTTAACTAAAGAGCTTCTGCATGGCAAAAGAAACTACCATCAGAGTGCACAGGCAGCCTGCGGAATGAGAGAAAATTTTTGCAATCTACCCATCTGACAAAGGGCTAATATCCAGAATCTACAATGAACTCAAACAAATTTACGAGAAAAAGCAACCCCATCAAAAAGTGGGCAAAGTATATGAACAGACACTTCTCAAAAGAAGACATCAGTGCAGCCAAAAAACACATGAAAAAATGCTCATCATCACTGGCCATCAGAGAAATGCAAATCAAAACCACAGTGAGATACCATCTCACACCAGTTAGAATGGCAATCATTAAAAAGTCAGGGAACAACAGATGCTGGAGAGCATGTGGAGATATAGGAACACTTTTATACTGTTGGTGGGAGTGTAAATTAGTTCAACCATTGTGGAAGACAGTGTAGCGATTCCTCAAGGATCTAGAACTAGAATTACCATTTGACCCAGCAATTCCATTACTGGGTATATACCCAAAGGATTATAAATCATGCTACTATAAAGACACATGCACACGTATGTTTATTGTGGCACTATCCACAATAGCAAAGACTTGAAACCAACCCAAATGTCCAATGATAGACTTGATAAAGATAATGTGGCACATATACACCATGGAATACTATGCAGCCATAAAAAATGATGAGTTCATCTCCTTTGCAGGGACATGGATGAAGCTGGAAACCATCATTCTCACCAAACTATCACAAGGACAGAAAACCAAACACCACATGTTCTCACTCATAGGTGGGAATTGAACAATGAGATCACCTGGACACAGGGCGGGGAACATCACACACCAGGGCTTGTTGCGGGGTGGGGATCTGGGGGAGGGATAGCATTAGGAGAAATACTTAATGTAAATGATGAGTTGATGGATGCAGGAAACCAACATGGCGCATGTATACCTATGTATCAAACCTGCACATTGTGCATATGTACCCTAGAACTTAAAGTATAATAATAATAATAAAAAGAAAAAGAAAAAAGAAAAAATAACTTATAACTTTGTTGAACAGTGAGTCCTCTTATGTGTCATTCTGAGTAGGGTTTTTTTCATAGATTCTAATAATACCAATTTATTATTGGAACCATACCATAAATCTCTTGTTGGGCAAATAATGCAACCATTATCAGCCCAAATAAATTTTTATTTATGTGGTACTCAAGACTGACCATGTTTAACAACATCATTTATATCCTTTTTTGGAAAATAATGTTAGCTGTAAGGTTTTCAGTCTTAGTAAAACTCAAGGCAGTCACTTTTACTGCATGATCAGCCAAGTTGTTTCCTTTATCCTCATCAGATTTCAATTTTAATTACTTGTAAATTTTAAAATAACTAAAAGAGTATAACTGGATTTTGTAACACAAAGGATAAATTATTGCCCAGAAATTTCAATTATGGCCAAGGCAGGGGGGATGTTGAATTTTATAAATTATTGGCAAAAGTTTTATTTTTAATTTGATTCCCTTTGGAGGAAAAAAAAATTCCTCTTCATTTCCAAAGCATGCTACTGATGAACAATCCCAAAGGCATAATGGCTACCAGTGTAAAGGTTTGCAGTTTTACCTTTTGCCAGGACACAAACTCTGGTTAAGCCATAAATTCTGCTTGTTGGGCCAAAGTAGCCATCAAGAGCAGGGCTAATTCAACTACTTCATAAAGGATAGTGATAGAATATCCAGCATAGTTTTCTTCATTACATATCATATATGATCCATCAGTAAACCATGAAAGTTATATGTTTGGTACAGGAGTTTCTTGTAAATCAACTCTAGGCTTTAGTGGCTAGTCAATTCAATTTAGACAGTCATGAGGTGTCTTCATCAGGTGGGGGAAGGAGGGTTGCTGGATTAAGATTATTGCAGTCAGAAAGAATAATACCAGGAAAAATCAAAAGCAACTTCTTAGAATAAATGAGTCTTCTTGCAGATAGATGTTGAGTATCATAAGAGTTAAGTTTCTACAGCATGAGGAACATAGATACTGAGAGGTGATCCCATGACTATTTCTTTCATATATTTAGACAAAGCCACAGTGGCTCATATAGCTCTCATGCAGAGAGAAAGTCCCTTAACTACTGAATCTAATTGCTGGCTATAATAGCCAAGGAGTCTGTATTGATCTCCACATTTTGGGGTAAAGACCTCTAATGCATGTCCTTCTCTTACATGCATGAAAAGGAAGGAGGGGAGCTCATAATTGGGGTGCCCTAAGGCAGAACTCAGAAAGTCTTTGAATTGATAGAAGGCTATACAAGCATTCTCTTCCCAGTCCAGGGAATCTGGTTTGCTAACTTTCAGAAGAGTGTATAATGGTTGAGCTATCAAAGAAAAATTAGGTATTCAGTTTTGACAGAACACTGCCAGGCCCAAACCCCCTTGTAATTGTCTCTTAGTCTAAGACTGAGGAAAGCTTAAAATGTTTATCAGGATCCAAGAGAAGTCCTTGGTTTGATATCTAGTGTCTTGAATATTTGATATGGGCCTGAATAGATTGGAGTTTTTCTCTGGAAACCTTTTATGGCTTTTGTCTGCTAGAAGTTTAAGGATTTGAATGCTATCATGTTCACAGACCTCTTTAGAAGGGGACAGAGAAGGAGATTATCAGCATACTGCAAGAAAGAAGATCCTTGGAGGGAAAAAAATGTCTGTTAAATCTGTCTTCAGTATCTATGAAAAGAGGGACTTTCAGTATAGGCATTACTCTCCAGGTATATTGTTGTCCTTCCCATGTAACAGCAAATAAAAATTGACTCACAGGGTTCACAAGAATGCTTTTTTAAAAAGCACTACCATGATCTATTACTGTGAAAAACTTGCTTTCTGTGAAGATGGAAGTAAGGAAGTTATGGGGATTTGAAATGACAGCATCAAGGAATGACAATGTTATTAGTGGCTCTTAGGTCTTATACAACTCTTCATCCTCATCCATGAGGTTTATTTATGGGAAGGATAGGGGTTTTGCAGATGCTTGTGTGAGGCACTATAAGATGATTGGCTTTATATTCTTCTATACTTGGTTTAATTATAAACCAATTGAAAAAGCAATAAAGCAAGGGCTTCAGGGTTTAGGGGGTATTGTCTGATATTAGGAAGGGGCTTGTTTGGGTCAATTTGAATTTTTTAGTGGGGAAGCCAAATGGATTCATCCAATGTCTGTTGTGATTTAGCCAAAAGGTCCTCAAAAACCTCTTTTAAAAGAGCTAATCTCTCATTTTTGTTATTTAGATTAAGGGCAAAATTGGACAAAGATGTTGAGGAATTTTCACTGTTGTCAGTTAAAGTAAGGGTTGTGTCCATTCCAAGAACACTCTCCCCCTTTTGGGAAAAGGAAATGGCAGCATGACATTTTTAAGTCCCTTCAGAGTAAATTAACTGGGGTCAAAGGAGCTAGAAAAAAGAATGACTGTCCTGTCGAGGATTTAACTGAAAAAGCAAGGGTAAAGATTTGTAAACTGTTATAGGTGTATTAGAAACTCCCACCATTTGAATGTTCTCAATACTCCAAGGAAGGGGCTGCTTGAGGCAGGTGAGGTTATGCACAGGGAGTTGCTCCAATGCCAGTAATGACAGTGAGAACCTCTTTTTCAGTCATTAGGAATATTTTGCCCAAATGATTAAGAGGCAAATTTGGAAAAATCAACTGTGTTTTCTCAGACCACTGTCAGTCCATAAGCAACATAGAGGGCAGTTTATTAAGGGGACTTTTAGCAGGTTTTAATTGTATACTATTTTTCAATGTCCAGACTTTTTGCAGTAGTGGCAAACCCATTTAAGATTTGGTTTTATGAAAAGGATGAGATCATGTTCTTTGCAGGAATATGGATGGTGCTGGAGGCTATTATCCTTAGCAAACTTAGGAACAAAAAAACAAATGCCACATGTTCTCACTTGTAAGTGTAAGCTAAATGATGAGAACTCATAAACACAAAGAAGGGAACAACTGACACTGGGTCCTACTTGAGTGTGGAGGGTGGGAGGAGAAAGAGGAGCAGAAAAAAATAACTACTGGGTACTAGGCTTAGTACCTGGATGATGAAACAATCTGTACAACAAACCCCGTGACACAATTTACCTATATAACAAACCTGCACATGTACCTCCAAACCTAAAAACAAGTTTTAAAGGTTTGGTTTATGGCATTAGACTGCCATGTTTTATTATAAAGGGTATTTTCTTTGCCCTTGCTTTATTGGTCATAGAAATTTTTCAGGTTAACTTGTTGTCCAGGTTAACTAAGTCAGAGGTGGATATTGTTTCCCAATTAAGTTGAGCCAATTTAACTGAATTACAAGCTCTTCAGCTAGGCCATTTATAAACGTAGAATTAAAGACCACTTTGGTAGATTCCACATCCAAGGGAGTCCAGTTTTCCTCAAAACTATTTCAAGTCTGTTGTAATAACCATGTACTGCCTCACCTTCCTTTTGAGCACCAGCCAGAATACTGTTCTATTCTAGTGGCTTAGGGAATGCTAAAGGAATGCCTTCATGTAAATTTTTGGCTCTTTCTTGGGCATTTCCCCTATTGGGAGGCATATTGTGTTGGATATCAGTTAGATGATTGTTCCTACCTGCTTTTGCCATCCAGTGTTGTGGCTGACCTTCTCCAACAAGCATGTGCTTTAATTGGTAAAGGTCAGAGAAACCAGGTTCATAAGACTGGATAACAATTTGAAACTCTTCAGCAAATTCATGAGGGCTCTCAGTAACTTTGGGGAACTCTTTAACTATAGGCCTAGGTTCAGCTTTTGTCCAAGGTGTTTGGAAATGTTTAAGAGAGGGCCATTATTATTTGGATGGAGCTTAAATAGGTGAATTTGAATAGGTTTAGAAGAATGAGGGAATCAAGGGAAGCTTTGGGATGAGAAGAACAGAAGTTCAGCAAGTACAGGATATAGAGACTGAGGAGCAGGAGAAGTAGAAAAATGAGAGTAAGGGGAAGAAACCTGGGCCTTGAGGACTTTTCCTTTCTTTCAATTTTTTTATTCACCTTTGTGAGTTTAGAGACTTTGTTTTGGAGGGAGGCAATTTTAGAGTCCTGAATGAGTTTGGACACTTCTAAATCTAATTAAAATCAGCACCTCATTTAGATTTTATTGTTTTAAAACCATGGTCTTCTCCATTTAGTTCAGAGAAAACCTAGTTTAAATAAATCAAAGGAACACCAATTTGGCCATTGTAATTTCAAAATGTCTTTTATGTAAAAGGTCCATGGTTCCAGATAAACACATGTGGAGAGTCCATAATTTTTGAACATATAACTATCTTGAATCCCAGAAGGGGGACAATAATTACAAAGTTTAGAATTAAAGAATCCCATATTTATAATGCTAATTTTACTCATCAATGGAAGAACTCCTAACCAATATGAAATTTTCTGACAAAGCAGGAAAACTCCTGCACAAGGTAAGAGCTTTTGCCAGAACAATTGGAACAGCTGTTCCCAAACTCTCAAAGGCATTGTCCTCAACTAAAGGGAAGGAGGTTGGGGCCTGAGAGGACTTACCAGTGACCATATCAGCAATCCGAAGAGACGGAGAGCATAAGGAGCTCTTTCTTGTGGGTACATCACCTGATTTCAGAAAACAGAAGTCCACTGGAAGGTAAAATCACTTAAGGTCTGACTTCTGTAATCCAGCTATGTTAACTAAAATATATATTGATACAAAATTCAGAGAAAATACCATTTATTTGAAAAACAAAGAATTGCAACCCAGGTACACAAAGTCAGGGCAACCCTGAATAACACACCCAGAGACAAGCACGGGAAAGCTTTATTTAAATGGGAATGATTTCCACACACACAAAAAAATGTTGTTTTCAGAGGCAGTTTACTGTCTGGGCAGAAATCCTAAATTGCAAACCCATTCTGATTGGGAAATTAGGGTATTCCCAGCTGAGATATGTTGAAAACTGGAGGATACTGACGTCTGTTGTTATCCAAATATATTGGAACATCCTGTGGCTTTATTTTTAACAGGTGGGTGTGCAATCCTCTCACAGTATCCTGACTGTAAAGCCGTAGCCTTAAGTATTTCATTTTCTTTCACACCCACACTAGTGAAGGTTTAATAAACTAAAATAGGATGTACATAACAGGGGCCAAATAGAAAGAGGAGTTAGTGAAAAATTACAAAGGCTTGGTACTTTCAGTTGTTGGGGAGATTTTTAGAGGCCTTTTTTCCTCCAGCTGATTATTTTTGGTGGCTAAGGAAAGAAAATTTCAAATAAATGAACCTTTAAACTGATACTCTTAACATCCATATTTGAAGGGAAAAACATCTGAGCCCCATTTTCCATGATATCTCTAATATTCATCTGACAATCTATAGGTGCTTAATGAGTAATCAATTATAACATGTTATAAAATCTTCAGTTTCATTTGTCTTTCTGTTTGGCTTTTGTCTCTAAGTCTTGACTTTTCTTCATCTCTGTCTAAACCTTCCATTTGCTCAAAGTGCTGAAAACAGTCAACAAATAAATTTGTGTGGGCAAGTGGGAATGATAACTCTGCTGACTACCCCACTGAATTCACCTGATTCATGTTAGTGTTGGTTTGGCTTCTGAGACTAATGAGCTTTGTCATAATCCAGGCTCTAAGTAAGAATTAAGTCTCAATGGGTAGAAAGAATGCCTGGTTAAAAGACACCAGAATGCCACATACCACAAGATTAAGGAAAATGGATTGATGACTCATAGCATGCCCACACTGGTGCCAGAAGTTGTAATGAAGGGAAGAATTAGTCAAGACTAACCATGAAGAATAGGGCAAGTGAAGGGATGTATGCTATTGGATCTGAATAAATGAGAGTGTTTCCCAAAGATTGTTCTTCATTTCCTCCTCAGACTAGTAATGGCTGACAGAGACAATTTATGTTCATGTTGTCTAGTTGTTTAACAGAAAAGATTGGCCATGGGACATGGCTTGATGACTTGGGCAATGATTTAGAATTTGTGAAAATGAATAGTTCCTCAAGAAATGTCAGCAACTGGGCCTATAACACACAATCTACTTTAAAATCTCACTCTGTTTTCTAGGTATGCAATAGGTCTTTTCCACTTCTTAATTGGTTGAGCTACAACAGAATGTAAAGTAGAACTAAAGATAAGCATGAAAATAGATCATGGACCAAGGAGTAGGAAAAGAAAGAATACTTGGGTTTTGGAAGCTGCAGTGAGACTTTGCATCTGAGGTAGAGGAAAAGTGGTTTGTGGAAAAAGCACTGAACTTGGATTGTGTGGATTCAAATTCTGTCTCCACGTCTTACTAGCTTTGAGATTACTTAGTCTTTGATAAGTTTATGAAATGGGAAGAATATAATAATCTTTGTCTTGCAGGACTATTGTGAGGATCTAATTAAGTCATGGATGTGGAAGAGCTTTCGAAATTGTAAAGTGAAGGGGAAGGTATTGTTGTTGTCTGGGACATCTCCACACATACTGGCTACAAGGGCACTGTGGAGAAAAAGGAGAAATCCTCTCCCTCAGGGGAGCTGTATCCAGTGAACTCCTACAGCTATCAGCCTCTAATCAATCCTCTTGGGAAGTCCAAAGTTTGTGTGAAACCTCAGTGGCATGTAGTACTAAAGATTACTAACTAATTTACCTTTCCTTTTGGTTTTCTTCCTCCAAATGTAGGCTATTAAAGGAAACTTGCTCTTTTATTCCCTTTAAATCTTTCCAACTGACCTCCAGAAATCTGACACAATAGTTTTAAGCAGATTATGCCTTGCTGTCCTAATATCAGGCAGTATTATATTGGCATTGTTTACCAGTTTTGAGAATGTAGCCCAAACACTTTCATTCAGGCCTCCCCATGACAAGTAACATATTTGCGAGATTGCTACCTACGGTTGAGGGGTTAGCTTGTGATTCTAGAACAAGGGGAGCATGTAAGATTTAAATGCAGTGGTTTGGCATTAGGAGCATGATGTTCTAACCAACTCTTTGAATTTAATTTTAAGCTTCCAGGAACCATATTATAGAATGACATAAAATGTTGGCTATAAATAAAGATCTTTGAGGTCATCTACTCCAAAAGAAACAAGAAAGCACAGTCCCAGAGTGGAGTCAGAGACTTGGTTTTAATGGCAGAGTTGGAACTGAAGCTAAAGTTGCCTTATTTTCAATGTAGTATTTCTTATTCTGTTTCCATTGAATTATTTTCACTTTAAGTACAGGACCACCTCCTTTCTCTATGCCTATTTCTGGACAAATTGTCACTGAATCAGGCAAATTATCCAAGAAGCATGTTGCCAACTGTTTGATAATTTAGAGATGTCAGATAGCTGTCAAAGAGTGGGCCTAAAAATTTAACTTTTCACAGGCTATATTTTTGTTTTCCCCTTTTTATTACATTTTCATCGAAAGCTGTGACTACCATATTGTATCCATACCTTTTCTTACATTTTATAGTCTTTATCAAGTTTGGCTGTAGCATATGCATTCCAGTTGATATTAGAGTTTACATGAGTTCAGTTGCTTCCTCTGAAAAATAAAAAGGGGTGGAAAATAAATGGTATTTGGAAAAAATGACCTCAAAGATTCTAGCTTTAGCATTCTATGATTTTAGGATTTAAATATTTTTTCATTGTAGGGTTTTTGACAATTCCCAATTTTTCATTAATAAAAATATCAATCATTTTGTACAAATATTTTTTAATTTATTTATAAGTGTTTCTTTAGGCTACATTCCAAAAGTGAGATTGCTGGGTTAAAGAGCAAGCTGACTTTTTAATGACCTCTCAATGCATAATGCCAAACTGCTCTCTATAAAGATTTATACTGCCTAGTTATATCATTATAGCAGTTCATAATTGTTCCTGCTTCTTGACAACCTTTCCAACATTGGTTCCTTTATTATTATTCTATTTTTTATTTGTCCAGATTTAACAGATACAAGTGTAGTGTTTTTACATGGATATATCATGTAGTGGTGGAGTCTAAACTTCTAGGGTAGCCATCACCTGAATAATGAACATTGTACCCATTAAGTAATTTCTCATCCCCCTCCCCCTCCGACACTCCCACCATTTCAAGTCTCCAGTGTTTATTAATTTACATTCTATGTCCCTGTGATCACACTACTTAGCCCCTGCTTTTATAAGTGAGAACATGTGGTATTTGATTTTGTTTCTGAGTTGTTACACTTAAGATAATGGCCTCCAGTTCCATTCATGTTGCTCCAAAAGACATGATTTTATTATTTTTTATGGCTGAATAGTATTCCACTGTGTGTATATATATATATATATATATATATATATATATCATTTACTTTATCCAATAATCAGTTGACAAGCAGGTTGATTCCATATCTTTGTTATAGTGAAGAGTACTGTGATAAACATGAGTGCAGGTAGCTTTTTTATATAATGATTACCTCTGGGTAGATACCCAGTAGTAGAATTGCTGGATCGAATAGTAGTTCTAGTTTTAGTTCTTTGAGAAATCTCCATGCTGTTCTCCATAGAGGCTGTAGTAATTTACATTCCCACCAACAGTGTATAAGTGTTCTCTTTTTGCTGCATCCTCACCAACATGTTATTTTTTAACTTTTTGGTAATAGGCATCCTAACTGATGTAAAATTGCTGGGTCTGACCCACAGACCCTGGCCGAATGATGGATGAACAAATGCACTCCAACACAGATATCCAGTGAAAGAGTGGGCTAGGGGACCAGGCCGCTCACAGAAAGAGTTGTAGCAGCCGTGGCCCTGACAAGCTGGCACTGTGGGCATTTATTTAGTACAGATTTAATGACAAAGGCCTTGAGTTAATACACTTGTGGGTAATTAACATGGTTGCCCCCCCCCACCACCTCCCAAGACAGCAGTCCTGTGTGCAAATGATTAAAGGCCAGGTTCTGAGGCCTAAGTAAACTAACTTTTCTAGATCAGTTTCTTTACATCCCCTTGTTATCCAACCTAATCTTTCAGGCACTGGATAAAAGAATTTGGCTGCCCTTAGCTATATCCTTTTCCAAAGCTCTTGTAAAACCACCCAGCCTTTGAAGAAGGTTTGCATCTTTCTACAACTTTTCCCACCACCCTGACCAATCTCCTACATAAAATGATATCTCATTGTGGTTTAAATTTGCATTTCTCTGATTAGCAATGTTGAACATTTTTTTCATATGCTTATTGGCCATTTGCATGTCTTTTGAGAAATGTCTGTTCATGTTCTTTGCCCACTTTTTAATGGGCTTATTGGGTTTGTGGTTGTTGTTGAGTTCTTTGTAAATCCTGAATATTAGTCCCAATTAATATTTTGAACTAATGGTTCAAAAATATTTTTTCCCATTCTGTAGGTTGTATGTTCACTCTGATTATTTCTTTTGCTGTGCAGAAGTTTTTTAGTTTACTTAAATCCCATTTGTCTATTTTTAGTTTTGTTGCTTGTGCTTTTGAGATCTTAATCATGAATTATTTGCCTAGACCAATGTCCAAGAGAACTTTCCCTAGGTTTTCTTCAAGTATTTTTATTGTTTGAGGTTGTATTAGTCCATTTTCATGCTGCTAATAAAGACATACCTGAGACTGGGAAGAAAAGGAGGTTTATTTTGACTTACAGTTCCACATGGCTGGGGAGGTCTCACAATCATGGAGGAGGGCTAAAGGCACTTCTTACATGGCAGCAGCAAAAGAAAATGAGGAAGAAGCAAAAGCGGAAACCCCTGATAAACCCATCAGATCTCATTAGACTTATTCACGACCACAAGAATATCACAAGTAACACCAGCCCCCATGATTCAATTACCTCCCACTGGGTCCCTATTCTGCATATGGAAATCTAATTTTCCCAGAACTGTGTATTGAAAAGGGTATCCTTTCCCCAGTGTATGTTTTGTCAACTGTGTCAAAGATCAGTTGGCATACATATGTGGCTTTATTTGTGAGTTCTCAACTGTTCCATTGGTCTATGTGTCTATTTTTACACCAGTACCATGCTGTGTTTGTTACTATAGCCTTGTAGTATATTTTGAAGTTAGGTAAGTGTAGTATATTTTGAAGTTTTTTATGGAGTCTTGAGGGTTTTCTAGATATAAGCTTACATCATCAGCAAGGAGAGATAATTTGACTTCTTCTTTTCCACTTTGGATGCCTTTTATTTCTTTTCTTGCCTGATTTCTCTGGCTAGCTAGGATTTCTAGTACAATCTTAAATAGGAGAGGTAAAAGTGAGCATCCTTATCTTGTTCCTGTCTTAGGGGGAATGCTTTCAACTTTTCCCCTTCAGTATCATGTTGACTGTACATTTGTTGTATATGGCCATTATTATTTTGAGGTATGTTTTTTCTATGCCTACTTTGCTAAGGGTTTTTATCATGAAGGGAGGCTGAATTTTATTAAATGTCTTTTCTAATCTATTCTAATGGCCCTATGTTTTTACCCTTAATTGTTTGTGTGATGAATCACATTTATTGATTTGTATATTTGAACCATCCTTGAATCCCTGGAATAAAACCCACTTGAGTATTCTCTTTTTGATGTGTTGCTGGATTCAGTTTGCTAGTATTTTTTTTCTTGAGGATTTTTGCATCTATTTTCATCAGGGATATTGGCCCATGATTTTCTTTTTTTGTTGTGTCTTTGCCTGGTTTTAGAATCAGAGTGATGCTGGTTTCATAGAATGAGAGGAAGAATTCTCTCCTCCATTTTTTAAAACTGTTTCAGGAAAATCGGTACCAGTTCTTCTTTTCACATTTGGTAGAATTCATCTGTGAATCCACGTGTCCTGGGCTTTTTTTCTGTTCTTGGTGGGAGACTTTTTTTAATTATTGATTCAGTCTCATTATTTGTTATTGGGCTGTTCGGAGTTTCTATTTTTTCCCGGCACAATCTTGAGAGGTTGTGTGTTTCCAGGACTTTATCCATTTCCTCTAGGTTTCCTAGTTTGTAAGAATATGGTTGTTCATAGTACTCTCTGATGATATTTTGTATTACTGAGGCATCAGTTGTAGTGTCTTATTTTTCATTTCTGATTATGATTTTAGATTTTCTTTTCTTGGTTAGTCTAGCTAGCTGTTTATCAATTCCATTTGTCTTTTCAAAGAACCAGCTTTTCATTTCATTGATCATTTGTATTGTTTTATTGGCCTCAGTTTTATTTAGTTCTGCTCTGATCACTATTTTCTTCTGCTAGCTTTAGCTTCGGTTTTTTCATGTTTTTCTATTTTCTTGAGGTACAATGTTAGGCTTTTAATTTGTGATCTTTGTATTTTTTTATGTAGGCATTTAATGCTATGAACTTTCCTCTTAGCACTGCACTTGCTGTCTCTTAGAGGTTTTGGTATGTTGTTTATGTTGTGTTTCCATTTCCGTTTGTTTAATTTTTTTAATGTATGCCCTAATTTTGTCATGGACCCAGAGATCAGTTAGGAGCATGTTGTCTAATTTCTATGTGTTTCTATTGTTTCAAGAGTTCCTCTTGTTATTGATTTCTAGGTCAATTCTGCTTTGATTTGAGAAGATACTTGATGTGATTTCCATTTTAAAAAAATATTGAAACTTTTTTTGAGGCCCAACATATGGTCCATCTTGGAGAATGCTCTATATGCTGATGAGTAGAATGTATATTCTGCAGTTGTTGGGTACAATGCTTTGTAAATGTCTGTTAGGCCCATTTGGTCTAAAGTCCAATTTAAGTCCAATGCTTCCTTTTTTTATTTCTGACTTTTATTTTAGGTTCAAGGGTATACATGCAGAATGTGCAGTTTTGTTAATAGGTAAATGTGTGACATAGTGGTTTGCTACACAAATCATCCCATCACCCAGGTATTAAGCCCAGAATCCACAAGCTATTCTTCCTGATCCTCTCCTTCTTGCCATCCCCCATCTCCAAAATGCCCCAGTGTGTGTTGCTCCCCTCCATATGTCCATGCATTCCCATCATTAACTCCCACTTATAAATGAGAACAGGCAGTATTTGGTTTTCAGTTCCTGCATTAGTTTGCTAAGGATAATGGCCTCCAGCTCCATCCATATCCCTGCAAAGGACATGATCTTGTTCCTGGCTGCATAGAATGCCATGGTGTATATGCACCACATTTTCTTTATCTAGTCTATAATTGATAGGCATTTACATTGATCCATGTCCTTGCTGTTGTGAATACTGCTGCAATTAAGATACACATGTATGTGTCTTTATAATAGAATGATTTCTATTCCTTTGGGTACATACCCAGTAATGGGATTGCTGGGTCAAATGGTAGTTCTGTCTCTAGATCACTGAGGAATTGCCACGCTGTCTTCCACAATGGTTGAACTAATTTACATTCCCACCAACAGTGTAAAAGCACTTCTTTTTCTCCACAATCTCTCCAGCATCTGTTATTTTTTGACTTTTTAATAATAGGCATTATGACTGGTGTGAGATGGCATCTCATTGTAGTTTTGATTTGCATTTCTCTAATGATCAGTGATGTTGAGCTTTTTTCATGTTTGTTGGCTGCATGTATATCTTCTTTTGAGAGGTGTCTGTTCGTGTGCTTTGCCCACTTTTTAATGGGGTTTTTTTTCTTGTAAATTTGTTTAAGTTCCTTGTAGATGCTGGATATTAGAAATTTGTCAGATAAATAGATGGAAAAACTTTTCCCCCATTCTGTAGATTGTTCACTCTTGATAGTTTCTTTTGCTGTGCAGAAGCTCTTTAATTTAATTAGATCCCATTTGTCAATATTTGCGTTCATTGCAATTGTTTTTAGTGGCTTTGTCATAAAATCTTTGCCCATGCCTACATCCAGAATGGTATTGCCTAGGTTTTCATCTAAAGACTTTGTGATTTGGGTTGTTGTTGTTGTTTTTTGTTTGTTTGTTTGTTTGTTTTTGACAGAGTTTTGCTCTTGTTGCCCTTGCTGGAGTGCAATGGCACGATCTCAGCTCACTGCAACCTCTGCCTCCTGGGTTCAAGAGATCTCCTACTTTAGCCCCCCCAAGTAGCTGGGATTACAGGCATGCACCACCATGTCCAGCTAATTTTTGTGTTTTCAGTAGAGACAGGGTTTCACCATGTTGGCCAGGCTGGTCTCAAACTCCTGACCTCAGGTGATCGACCCACCTCGGCCTCCCAAAGTGCTGGGATTACAGGCCGATGAGCTATCATGCCTGGCTGATTTTTGGTTTTAGATTTAAGTCTTTAATCCATCTTAAGTTGATTTTTGTATATAGTGTAAGGGAAGGGTCAAGTTTCAATTTTCTGCATATGGCTAACCAGTTCTCCCAGCACCATTTATTGAATAGGGAATCATATTCCCATTGCTTGTTTTTGTCAGGTTTGTCGAAGTTCAGATGGTTGTAGGTGTGCAATCTTATTTCTGGTTTCTCTATTCTGTCCATGGGTTTATGTGTCTGTTTTTGTACCAGTACCATGCTATTTTAGTTACTGTAGGCCTTTAGCAAAGTTTGAAGTTGGGAAGTATGATGCCTCCAACTTTGTTCTCTTTGCTTAGAATTGCCTTGGCTATTCAGGCTCTTTTTTGATTCCACATGAATTTTTAAATAGTTTTTTTTTTAATTCTGTGATAAATGTTAATGGTAGTTTAATGGGAATAGCATTGAATACGTAAATTGCCTTGGGAACTATGACCATTTTCACAATATTTATTTCTCCTATCCATCCATGAGCATGGAATGTTTTTCTACTTGTTTGTGTCATTTCTGATTTCTTTGAGCAGTGGTTTGTAGCCGTCTTTGAAGAGGTCCGGCACTTCCCTTGTAAGCTGTATTTCTAGGTATTTTATTCTTATTGTGGCAATTGTGAAAGAGTTTACTCGTGATTTGGCTTTTGGCTTGCCTATTGTTGATATACAGGAGTGCTAGTCATTTTTACATAGTTAGGTTGATTTGGGATGGACAGTTCTGTAGATGTTTGTTAGGTCTGCTTGATCTAGTGCTGAGTTAAAGTCCTAAATGTCTTTGTTAATTTTCTGTCTCGATGATTGGGCTAATACTGTCAGTGAGGTATTAAAGTCTTACACTATTATTGTGTGGTTGTTCAAATCCCTTTGATGGTCTCTAAGAACTGGCTTTATGAATCTGAGTGCTCCTGTGTTGGGTACATATCTACTTAGGATAGTTAGCTCTTTTTGTTGAATTGAACTCCTTACCATTATGTAATGCCCTTCTTTGTCTTTATTTATCTTTGTTGGTTTAAAGTCTGTTTTGTCAGAAACTAGGCTTGCAACACTTGCTTTTCTGTGTTTTCTATTTGCTTGGTATCTCAATTAGTCCTAGATTCGGTCTCTGTACATAATCCCATATTTCTCAGAGGTTTTGTTCATTTCTTTTTATTGTTTTATCTCTATTCCCTCACAGCACAACTGGTTTTTCTTCTTCCTGGGGTCTGTGGTGGGATCTGCCTTTCTGTGAGGATTCATGGGGTGGCTGGGCCAGCATCTGTCCAAAGGGAGGCACTTCTCCATTTTTTGTGTGTTTTTGCATGAGATGGGTCTCTTGAAGACAGCATACCTGTGGGTCTTGGTTCTTTATCCCACTTGCCACTCTGTCTTTTAATTGGGGCAATTAGTCCATTTACATTGAAGGTTATTGTTGTTATGTGTAGATTTAATCCTGTCATCATGATGTTAGCTGGTTGTTTTGCAGACCTGTTTATGTGGTTGCTTCATAGTGTCACTGGTCTATGTACTTCAGTATGTTTTTGTAATGGCTGGTAACAGTTTTTCCTTTCCATATTTACAGCTTCCTTCCTGCAAGGCAGATCTGGTGGTGATGAATTCCCTCAGCATCTGCTTGTCCTAAAAGGATTTTATTTCTCCTTCACTTAGGAAGGTTAGTTTGGCTGGACATGAACTTCAGGGTTGGAAATTCTTTTAAGAATGTTAAATATTGGTCCCAAATTTCTTCTGGCTTGTAGGGTTTTCCCTGAGAAGTCTGCCCTTAGTTTGATGGAATTTCATTTGTATGTGACCTAGCCTTTCTCTCTGGCTGCCCTTAACATTTTTTCTTTCATTTTGACCTTGGAGAACCTGATGATTCTCTGTGTCTTAGGGAGATCTTCTCATGGAGTATCTTACTGTGGCTCTCTTCATTTCCTGAATTTGAATGTTGGCCTGTCTAGCTAGATTGGGGAACTTCTCCTGAATTATATCCTGAAGTGTATTTTCCAACTTGGTTCCATTTTCCCTGTCTCTTTCAGGTACCCCAATCAGTCGTAGATTCCATCTCTTTACATAATACCATATTTCTTGGAGGTTTTGTTCATTCCTTTTTATTCTTTTATCTCTATAGTTGTCTGCCTGCTTACTTCAGAAAGACAGTCTTCAAGCTCTGAGATTCTTTCCTCTGCTTGGTCTATTCTCCTATTAATACTTGTGATTGCATTGTGAGGTTCTTGTGTTTTGTTTTTCAGCTCTATCAGGTTGGTTCTCTTTTTCTCTTTATACTATTTTGGCTGTCAACTTCTACGTTGTTTTATTATGATTCTTAGCTTTTTTGCATTGGTTTACAATATGCTCCTTTAGCTCAGCAAAGCTCATTTTTATTCACCTTCTGAAGCCTACTTCTATCATTTCAGCCATCCCAGCCTCAGGTCAGTTCTGATCTCTTGCTGTAGAGGTGCTGTGGTCATTTGGAGGTAAGGGGGCTTTGTGGCTTTTTGAGTTTTGAGTGTCTTTGCACTGATGCTTTCTCATCTTTGTGAACTTATCTACCTTTGAGTTTGAAGTTGCTGATTTTTGGTTGGGTTTTTTGTCTTTTGTTGTTTTTGTTGTTGGTGGTTTGTTTGTTTTTCTTGTAACAGTCTCACCACTCTTCCCTAGGGCTGCTGTGGTTTGCTGGGGGTCCACTCCAGAGCCTAGTTGCCTCAGTTTTTCCAGTATCTGCAGGCATCACCAGTGAAGACTGCAAAACAGCAAAGATAACAGCCTGCTCCTACCTCTGGGAACCTCATCCCAGGGGGATACTGACCTGTTGCCTGCCTGAACACACCTGTAGAATGTGGCTGGAGTCACTGGTTGGGAGTTCTTACCCAGTCAACAGGAAGGGGATCAGAGACCCACTTAAAGAAGCAGGCTGGCTGCATTTTGGCCATAAAAAAGAATGAGTACAGGGATATGGATGAAGCTGGAAGACATTATTCTCAGCAAACTAACACAGGAACAGAAAACCAAACACTGTATGTTCTCACTCATAAGTAGGAGTTGAACAATGAGAACACATGGGCACAGGGAGGGGAGCATCACACACCGGGGCCTGTCAGGGGGTGGGGGGCAATGGGAGGGAGAGCATTAGGACAAATACCTAATGCATGTGGGGCTTAAAACCTAGATGACAGGTTCATAGGTACAGCAAACCACCATGGCACATGTATACCTATGTGACAAACCTGTACAATCTGCACATGTATCCCAGAACTTAAAAAAAAAAAAAAAAAAGAAGCAATCTGGCTGCATTTTGGTAGAGTGGCTGTGCTGTGTTGGGGGATCCCTTCAGCCACCAATTGGTTTGGGTTTCCAAGGCCCACAGGATGGAACAACTGTGATGCTCAAAGAGCAAAGGTGGTGCTCTCCATCCCAGGAAGAAATTAGAACTCTGTTGGCTATAGGACACAGGTGGGGGTGGCCAGAGGTTCTGGCTGGGAGGACCAACCAGCAAGGAGGAATGTATTGGGGTCCATTTAAAGAAGCAATCTGGCCACACCTCCACAAAACAGCAGTGCTGTGCTGGTGAACCACCTCTGCCCCAGGCAGCTTGGATTCTCCTGAGCCCACAGGCTAGAATGGCTGAGTTGTGCAAACCGCAAAGTTGGTGGCCCACCCCACCCTCTGGGTACTCTGTCCCAGGGAGAAATCAGAATTCTATCCATAGAACATGGGTGAGGGTGCCTGGAGGCCCTGGCTGGAAAAGGAATGGATTGGGGTCCTGCTTAAAGAAGCAGTCTGACCATGTATTGGTAAAGCAGCTGAGAGTCCAAACTGTTTGGACACTCCATGACCCACAGGCTGGAATGCCTGAGTCATACAAACAGCAAAGTTGGTTACCTACCCCTCCCTGCAATGACTTCATCCCATCTCAGGCAGGTGCTACCCTGTTGCCAGTGGCTGGCTGGAATTCTGGGCCAGTTGGTCTTATCTTGTGAGGTGCCATGGAAGTGGGGCCTGCAGACCAACACTGCTTGACCCCCTGGATTCATCCATCTTCCTAGGGGTATGTATGGACCTGCCTGCCTTGCCTGAGTTGTAGTCACCTTTGCCAGGGATCTTGGGGCCAGAGTAAATCTCCTGTGTCTCTGTACATGCCTGAGCTGCTTTTACAAATCCTTTTGAACATAGCTTATCTTTACAACTGCTTCTCTGGGAATGGTCGTCTCATAGAATCACATATAGTCCAGTAGTTTTCAAACCCAACTTTTGATATTTACTTGAGAAATATAATAAACATGAATGCATGAGCCCCACTCCAAAACAATCAGAATCTCTGGGAGACCTGCAGGCCCAACACCACATGGAAGCCACCAAGGCTTTGGGGTTGTGTCCTCTGAAGCAACATCCTGAGCTGCATGTTGGCCCCTTTTAACCATGACTGGATCTGGAGTAGTTGGGACACAGGGCACCAAGTTCCAAGGCTGCACAGAGCAACAGGGTCCTTGGCCTGGCCCATGAAACCATTTTTCCCTCTTAGGCCTTCAGGCCTGTAATGGGACAGGCTGCCATGAAGATCTCTGACATGGCCTGGAGACAGTTTCCCCATTGTCTTGGCTATAAACATTCAGCTCTTCGTTACTTATGCAAATTTCTGTAGCCAGCTCGAATTCTTCCCTAGAAAATGGGTTTTTCTTTTCTACCACATGGTCAAGCTGCAAAATTTTCAATCCTTTATGTTCTGCTGCTTTTTTAAACATAAGTCCCAATTTCAAACCATCTCTTTGTGAATGCATATAATTGAACACTTTCAGAATAAGCCAGGTCACCTCTTGAATGCTTTGCTACTTAGAAATTTCTTTTGCCAGATATCCTAAATCATCTCTCTCCAATTCAAACTTTCACAGATATCTATGGCAGAGGCAAAATGCTGCCAGTCTCTTTGCTAAAGTATAGCATAAGTGACCTTTATTCCAGTTCTTAATAAGTTCCTCATCTCCATCTGAGACCACCTCAGCATGGACTTCATTTTTAATATCACCATCAGCATTTTGGTCAAAACCATTCAACAAGTCTCTAGAAAGTTCCAAACTTTCCCACTTCTTCCTGTCTTCTTTTGAGAACTCCAAACTTTTCCAACCTCTGCCTGTTACCCAGTTCCAAAGTTGCTTCCACATTTTCAGGTTATCTTTATAGCAGTACCCCACTCTGCCGGTACCAATTCTCTGTATTAGTCCATTCTTACACTGCTATAAAGATACTGAGACTGGATAATTTATAAACAAAGGAGGTTTAATTGACTCACAGTTTTGCATGGCTGGGGAGGCCTCAGGAAAGTTACAATCATGGCAGAAGGTGAAGGGGGAGTGAGGAACATCTTCACAAGGCAGCAGCAGAGAGAGAGAGCAAAGAAGGAACTGCCAAACACTTGTGTAGCCATCAGCTCTCATGAGAACTCCCTCATGAAACATCATGAAAACAGCATGGGGTAACCTGTCCCCATAATCCAATCACCTCCCACCAAGTCCCTCCCTCAATATGTGGGGATTACAATTTGAGATAAGATTTGGGTAGGGACACAGAGACAAACCATATCAACCATAATGAAGAAAGCAAGGTATATAAGATCAAGTGACTTGCCTATAAGTCCATGAGGTGTTCCAAATCTGCTGTGCAGTCTGCATCATTTTTCATTCTTTACATGCCTCTAGACTTAGAGAGGCTGGTAAGCTTGGAAAATGATGTGCTTCTATCAACAGTAAAGATATTTTTCCATTTTCTACAACATTGTAAGTTCTGGCCATTAATGTATAAGCTTTTTTTTTTTTCTGAGATGGAGTTTTGCTGCTGTTGCCCAGGTTGGAGTGCAGTGATGTGATCTCAGCTCACTGCAACCTCCACCTCCTGGATTCAAGCAATTCTCCTGCCTCAGCCTCCTAAATAGCTGAGATTACCTGCGCCCGTCACCATGCCCAGCTAATTTTTGTATTTTTAGTAGAGATGTGGTTTTGCCATGTTGGCCAGGCTGGTCTCGAACTCCTGACCTCAGGTGATCCACCCACCTTGGCCTCCCAAAGTGCTGGGATTACTGGAGTCAGCCGCCGCACCTGGCCAAATGTATAATCTTAAAATACCACTAACATAGTATGATTTGAGAACCATCACAGAATCTCACCATCCCTAAACATCCTTCTTGCTGATCTTTCACAGTGCCTGAAGTTTATTCTGCTAATCATTCTTCTAAGCTATGACACTGTTGCCAGAATACAGTAATAGAGAGAGAGTAGGCTGTTAACATACCTGCTGTCACCTTGGAAAGCAGCAACAGAGCCCTGAAGATCTGGCCTGGGGTAGACATATTAATGAAAGATGCAGAAAAAAGGAAAAGCCCAGAATATAGGGCAAGCTCCCAGTAAAAGTCCTGGGTAGAATGGTGCCAAAGACTAGTTTTCTTATTTCAAAATGGTGCCCAAATGCTTGACATATCTACATTTTATAAAATCCCTTAAGTAATACGGTCAAAAGAGCACTAGAGTTGTGAAACAGAAGACTTGAGTTATTTTAGTAGTTCAGACTATGTGGCCTGGGACAGATCCATTTCCCTCTTTTTCTTACACATCAAATGTGAAGATTAAATTAGAGTAGCAAATATCCTGACTGCTTCTAAATGTTTGATTCTCATAGTGAATCAGTTCAATTGCCCTTGTGTCTAGTGTAGTTATGGCATAAGCTAATATGTTAATGCCTCCCCCTTACCACTGTGGCTGGCAGTATTTATAAAACATACAAGCCCTAAGCCTATTGAGAACCCAAGCAGTTGGAGCTGCCATACGTTTAAGAAGGACACAAAGAAACCTAGGGTCAAAGAAAGTCTGTTGAAGTAATTTAAAGGGAAGGAACTGTGAAAGGAGATGGTATTTTTCTTTTAAAACAGAAATATTGCTTCATTGAGTGGAGGTTGTGAGATGACAGGTAAGAAGATCCCAGACTTATAAGAAACTTCCTAAAGAATTTTAAAATGAAAATGGTTGTAGAAACACTCATCCACCTGAAATGAGTTAGATGCCTGTTTCTTGTCTCCAAGCAAAGGTTGGACTGGATAAAAAGAACCCCAGCAAGTACCCTAGAAAGTACCCTAATGTGGGCTAGGTGTGGTGGCTCATGCCTGTAATCCCAGCACTTTGGGAGGCCAAGGCGGGTGGATCACAAGGTCAAGAGATCGAGACCAGCCTGACCAACAACGTGAAACCCCATCTCTACTAAAAATACAAAAATTAGCTGGGCCTGGTGGTGCACGCCTGCAGTCCCAGCAACTCAGGAGGCTGAGGCAGGAGAATCGCTTGAACCTGGGAGGAGGAGGTTGCAGTGAGCCGAGATGGCACCACTGGGCCCCAGCGTGGCGACAGAGTGGGACTCTGTCTCAAAAAGAAAAGAAAAAAGGAAAAAAAAAAGAAAGTACCCTAATGTGGTACCTTTTTCCCTACTTTGTCTTTTTTAAGTGTTATTTTTTAAACTAAATGTTTAGCAAAATAGGAAAAAGCATAAATAAGAAAGCAGTATTCATCCCAATCCTAATATGCAGCCTTCTCCTGCATGTCCCTGCCTTCCAAAATGTTTGCACATGGTACAACACCAGTATATAGACCCAGAGGTTAGTATGAAGGCAAAAGGCATTTTTTCCTGAACAAAAGCCAAAAAGGGAGCTGCTATTTTGTCAAGAAAGGGAGTGACAACCCTTAGTACAGTGGTTCATGTTCAGGGTACTGAATAAGAACAAAATAGGGCTGATGGTGTTATTTCAGGCATTGGAGGGAAGACCACTGGGTAATGTTGACACTTCTACAATAATTGAGAGGATAATGGGGGCCAGAAGTCCCCTTTGTCAAGAAATGGCAGGGAGTCTGGGGTAAGAACTAGCAGAGTTAATATGCATCCGTGCCATTAGCATGGGCTTTAAAGATGTTAGAACAGGCAGCAGAGCTATAGGCATTGCACCCAGGTCCCAGCCACCAGGCTTGGTGGATGGTAGGGAACTGTCCAGCATTCCAACAGGGAGAGGCCAATGAGCATAAATACTGTTCTCTCGCTTTCTTTTAACTGTCACTAAGAGCACATTCAATTCAATGAGTCTACAATTTAGGTTGTCAGAAGAACAAAGGGACTCAATCTTTAGCCCTCTGGGAGAACTATTGAGAAACCAAGTAACTATTTAAAACTCTGTGCAGCTGGGCAGGAAGGAGAGTCCAGCTCTGTTGGAAAGATTTGGCAGCTTTGTAAGGGAGGGAGGTCCAGTACCTGACCCAGAGGCTGTGTGCCGCCACCCGCCCCCATCCCCCCTGCAACCCAATGAAAAAAAGAGTATAGGGTCAACCACCTGCCCTACCACATATCAGCTGGTCCACCGACATTTATTTTAGCACTTCCACCCTAGTGGAGAACCTAGGTGCCAGTGTTTTCTAGGCCCTCCAAAGACAGTAAGCCCTTACGGCTCTATAAATGTATACATCCTCTCATCCTAGATAACCCCTCCCCAACTGAAACTCACAATCTCCACCTCACCTCTCCATCTCTCTGTCACACACACACACACGTTTTTATTTTTAGAAGACTCGGAGAAGGCCTGTGACAAAAGCTTATGCTCTAGCCAAAGTCTGTGCTAGTTCTCTGCCAGCCAGTGGCCAGGCCACTGAACTGCCATTATCTCCCTCCTCCCACTCTACGTGACCTCACCTCTGCTACCATTCATCTCTACCCAATCCTAGACTCTAGCATCCCTCACTCATTGCTTGTCTGCTTCTCTCCTTCTTGGCTAGTTATTGTGGCTGCTACAACAGTTACCATTAATGATTAGTTCCTACAGCATGCCTACCCATATCCTGTCCACAGATCCAGAGGCCTAAACCCAGAGCTGTCTAGAGAGCAGGAACCAGAGTCAACCGAAGCAGAGTGCAATGCAAGGGGCGACTTGAAGCTGGAAGATGAACACTGAGTGGCTTCACAGAGGTAAGTACATACATTCTTATTGGTAATGTGAGGGAGAATTAGACCTTCCCTGGTCATGGGTTCAGTGATACTCAGATTCATTCATTCTCTCTAGATAGAGATAGATAGATAGATAGATAGATAGATAGATAGATAGATAGATAATAGATAGATGATAGATTATATAGAGAGAGATAGATTATATAGAGAGAGATAGATAGATAGATTATATATAGATACATAGATTATATATATATATTTTCCCATGAGCAAAGGGGAAACCACCTCTTATCTCCTCAGAACTTTTGCTTGTCATACTACCTCTCCCTTGACTTGTAAGTTATTTGCCTATCTGCTAAACTAGGCTCCCTAGTTTCTCAGAAACTGTTGAATTGAATCAGGAGTTCCCTTTAACTGAAGAGACCCAGAATGATGAACAATACAGCCTTCTAAACCTTGAGATGAATAGGAATTTCATACTAATCCCTGTGACTGCAGGTGGATTCTTCCTTGTAGAGGTAAGAGCTGAAGTGGCTGAGGTGTGGATTCCATTCCCGAGGGTTGAAACCACTCTGGTATTTCATTTAGATAAGTTTACATTGAAAGGTTGGGGACATGTTAGAGGAAATTAGGTTTTTCCAGTGTGAAATGAACTCAGGATACCCTTTCTACTTCTCCCCTCCTAGGTAGAGTATCCGATATTGTTTACTGAACAAATTTAAGGAACTATCTGACAAACAAGCCCTATAAATGGAAGCATTTAAAACATACATTGGATTATTTTTACTACCATGGGAAAGTGGTGTTTAACCTTCCCATATCACAATCTCACCTTCCATAAAATCAGGATTAATGCACAATCCTGATTCTTTCCTTTCTGAAACATGCAATAATAAATGTCTGCAAAGCACTTTGACCTCTAAGATATTAAATACACAAATTTTGTTTGCATTTGGATCTCTATTTTTTGTCCTAGGTGTATTTTTTAAACAGGGTCTTGCTAAATTTTTTCAATTTTTTTGTAGAGATAGGTCTTGCTATGTTGCCCAAGCTGGTCTCAAACTCCTAGCCTCAAACAGTCCTCCCAGCTCAGCGTCCCAAAATTCTGGGATTACAAGCATGAACCACACCTGGCTGGGGTTTTAAATTGATACATAATATTTTACATATTTATGGGGTACATGTGAGTATTTGTTACATGCATAGAATGTTTAATGCTCAAGTTGGGATATTTGGGGTATCCATCTCTTTGAATATTTATAATTTCTATCTATATGTTGGGAGTATTTCAAGCCCTCTCATCTAGTTACTTAGAAATATACAATACATTGTTGATAACTACATTCACCCTACTCTGCTATCATACTTTAGAACGTATTCCTTCTATCTAACTGTATGTTTGTACCTATTAACCAACCTCACTTCATCCCTCCCTCCCATGTACACCTACTTGCCAGCCTCTGGTATTTATCATTCTATTTTCTATCTGCATGAGATCAACAGTTTTAGCTCCCACAAATAAGTAAGAACATGCAATATTTGTCTTTTTGTGTCTGGTTTATTTCACTTAACATAATGTCTTCCACGTTTATCCATGTTGCTGCAAATGACATGATTTTATTAATTTTTGTGGCCTGATAGTATTCCATTGTGTGTATATACCACTTTTTCTTATTTATTTATTTAATTTATTTGTAAGGATTCAGAGGGTACATTTTCAGTTTTGTTACATGGATATATTGTGTAGTGGTAAAATTTGGGCTTCTAGTGTATCCATCACCTGACTAGTGAACATTGTGCCTAACAGGTAATTTTTCAACACTTATCACCCTCCAACCCTTGCCCCTTTTGGAGTCCCCAGTGTCTGTTATTTTCTTCTTTGTCTATGTGTACACCTTGTTTAGCTCCCACTTATAAGTGAGAATACACTGTATTTGGTTTTCTGTTTTCAAATTATTTCACCTAAGATAATGGCCTACAGTTCCATCCATGTTGTTGCAAAAGACATAATCTCATTCCTTTTAATGATTGCATAGTATTCGGTGGTGTACACACACACACACACACACATACACACACACACACACACACACCTCACATTTTCTTTATCCAGTCATCCACTGATGGACACTTAGGTTGATTCAATTACTTTGCTATTGCAAATAGTGCTGTGATAAACATATGAGTGCAGGTGTCTTTTTGATATAACAATTTCTTTTCTTTTGGGTAGATACCCTGTAGTGGCATTGCTGAGTCAAATGGGAGTCCTATTTTTAGTTCTCTGAGAAATCTCCATACTATTTTCCATAGATGAAATACTAATTTATGTTACCATCAACAATGTATAAGCATTCTCTTTTCTCTGCATCCTTGTCAACATCTGTTATTTTTAAACTTGTTAATAATAGTATTCTGGACCTGGCATGGTGCCTCATGCCTGTAATCCAAGTGCTTTGAGAAGCTGAGGCAGGAGTATCATTTGAGGCCAGGAGTTTGAGATCAGTCTGGGCAACATAGCAAGAACCTGTCTCTACTTAAAAAAAATAGCCAGGCATGGTGGCACACACCTGTAGTCTTAGCTACTCAGGAGGCTGAGGTGGGAGAATCACTTGAGCTCAGGAGTTTGAGGTTACAGTGAGCTCTGACCATGTCACTGCACTCCAACTTGGGTAACAGAGTAAGACCTTGTCTGTAAATAATAGTCATAGCCATTCTGACTGGTGTGGCATGGTATCTCATGGTGGTTTTGATTTGTATTTCTCTGATTAGTGGTGATGAGCATTTATTCATATGCTCATTGGCCACTTGTATATCTTCTTTTGAGAAATGTCCCTTAATGTCCTTTGGCCAAATTTGGCCACTTTTTAGTTATTTTATTTTTAACTTTTATTATAGGTTCAGGAGTACATGTGCAGGTCTGTTACCAGGGTATATTGCATGATGCTGAGGTTTAGGGTAAGAATTATCCCATCACCCAGGTACTGAGCATAGTATGCAATAGTTTTTCAACCTGTGACCCCCTCTCTTCCTCCCCACTCTAAGAGTCCAGTTTCAGTTGTTGCCATCTTTATATCCATGAGTACCTAATGTTTAACTTATAAATGAGAACAAGTTGTATTTGGTTTTCTGTTGCTGCATTAATTCTCTTAGAATAATGGCCTCCAGCTATATCCATGTTGCTGCAAATGACATAATTTTGTTCTTTTTATGGCTGCGTAGTATTCCATGGTGTATATGTACCACATTTTCTTTTTTCTTTTTTGGAGAGAAATGGAAGGAAGTTTTATTTCTTTTTCATGAGTATCACTCAATTTTTTAAATGCTAAAAATCATAATGATCTATCATCACAAATTAGTTTTTGGTTTTTTATTTTTTATTTTTCTATTTTTTATTTAACTTTAAGTTCTGGGATACATGTGCTGAACGTGCAGGTTTGTTGCATAGGTGTACATGTGCCATGGTGGTTTGCTGCACCTATCAACCCATCATCTTGGTTTTAAGCCCTGCATGCATTAGGTATTTGTCCTAATGCTCTCCCTCCCCTTTCTCCCTACCCCCCTGACAGGCCCCAGTGTACGATGTTCCCCTCCCTGTGTCCATGTGTTCTCATTGTTCAACTCCCACTTAAGAGTGAGAACATGCATATGAACCACATTTTCTTTGCCCAATCCACCATTAATGGGTACCTAGATTGATTTGATATCTTTGCTATTGTGAATAGTGCTGTGTTGAACATGTGGGTGCAAGTATCTTTTTGATAGAATGATTTCTTTTATTTTTGATATATACACAGAAATGGGATTGCTGCATCAAATGGTAGTTCTAAGTTCTTTTGAGAAATCTCCAAACTGCTTTTTACAGTGGCTGAACTAATTTACATTCCCACCAACAGTGTATCTGTATTCCCTTTACTCTGTAGCCCTGTCAGCATCTGTCGTTTTTTTGACCTTTTAATAGCAGCCATCTGACTGGTATGAGTTGGTACCTCATTGTGGCTTGACTTTGCACTTCTGTGATGATTAGTTATACGGAACATTTTTTCATGTTTATTGGCCACTTGTACGTCTTCTTTGGAGAAATACGTGTTCATGCCTTTGCCCACTTTTAATGGGGTTGTTTTTTGCTTGTTGAATTGTTTAACTTCCTTATAGATTCTGAATAGTAGATCTTTGTTGATGCATAACTTACAAATATTTTCTCCCATTATGTAGGTTGTCTGTTTACTCTGTTGATAGTTTGTTTTGCTGTTCAGAAGCTCTTTAGTTTAATTATGTCCCACTTTTCAATTTTTGTTTTTGTTGCAGTTGCTTTTGGGGACTTAGTCATAAATGATTTCCCAAAACCAATTTTCAGAATGATGTTTCCTAGGTTTTCTTCTACTTATAGTATGAGGTCTTACATTTAAATCTTTAGTCCATATTGATTTAAGTTTTGTATATGGTGAAACATAGGAAACCAGTTTGATTCTTCTGCATATGGCTAACCAGCTATCCCACCACCATTTACTAAATAGGGAATCTTTTCCCCATTGCTTATTTTTGTCAACTTTGTCAAACATCAAATGGCTGTAGATGTGAAGCTTTATTCCCAGGTTCTCTATTCTGTTCATTGGTATATATGTCTGTTCTACCAGTACCATGCTGTTTTGGTTACTGTAGGCTTGTAGTATGGTTTGAAGTCAGGTAGTGTTATGCCTCAAGCTTTGTTCTTTTTACTTAGGATTGCTTTGGTCATTTGGTCTCTTTTTTCGTTCCATGCAAATTTTCAAATAATTTTTTCTAATTCTGTGAAAAATGACATTGGCAGTTTGATAGGAATTGTATTGAATGCATATATTGCTTTGGGCAGCATGATCATTTTTTTGATATTGATTCTTCTAATCCATGAGCATACAATGTTTTTCTATTTGTTTGTGTCATGTCTGATTTCTTTCAGCAGTGTTTTGTAGTTCTCTTTATAAACATCTTTCAATTCCTTGGTTAGATGTATTTCTAGGTATTTTATATTTTGGTAGGTATTGTAAATGGGATTATGTTCTTGATTTCACTCTCAGCTTGAACATTATTGGTGTATAGAAATGCTACTGATTTTTGTACTTTGATCTCATATCCTGAAACTTTACTGAAGTTGTTTATCAGTTCCAAGATCCTTTCGGCAGAGTCTATAGGGTTTCCTAGGTAAAAAATCATATTATCTCCAAACAAAGAGTTTGAATTCCACTTTTCCTATTTGGATGCTTTTAATTTATTTTTCTTGCCTAATTTTTCTGGTCAGGACATCTAGTACTATGTTGAATAGGAGTGGTGAGAGTTGGTTGGCATCATAGTCTTACTCCAGTTCTCAAGTGGAATGCTTACAGTTTTTGACTATTCAGTATGATATTGGCTATGGGTTTCTCATAGATGACTCTTATTATTTTGAGGTATGTTCCCTTGATGCCTAGTTTCTTGAGGGTATTTTTTATCATGAAGATATGTTGGATTGTTTTTTCCATTTATTGAGATGATCATATGGTTTTTGTTTTTAGTTCTATTTATGTGGTGAATGACATTTATTGATTTGTATGTTGAACCAACCTTGCATCCCAGAAATGAAGTCTACTTGATCCTGGTGAATTAACTTTTTGATGTGCTGTTGGATTCAATTTGCTTGTATTTTGTTGAGGATTTTTGCATCTATATTCATCAGAGACATTGGCCAGTAGTTTTCCTTTTTAATTGTCTTTGCCAGATTTTGGTATCAGGGCGATGTTGGCTTCATAGAATGAGTTAGGGTCCTCTTTTATTTTTTTTTTCAGGAAGGAATAATTTCATAGTATAGGTACCAGCTCTTCTTTGTATATTTCATAGGATTTGGCTGTGAATCCATCTAATCTGGGGCTTAAATTTAAGTTTTTGATCCATCTTGAGTTAATTTTTGTATATGGTGAGATAAAGTCCAGTTTTGTTCTGGATATTAGTCCCTTGTTAAATTGATAGTTTGCAAATATTTTCTCCAATTCTATAGGTTGTCTCTTCATTCTCGATTGTTTCCTTTGCTGTACAGAAGCTTTTTAGTTTAATATAGTCCCATTTCTCTATTTTTGTTTGTGTTAACTGTGCTTTTGAGGTCTCAGCCATAAAATCTTTGCCTATATGAATGTCCTATAGTGTTTTGCCCATGGTCTCTTCTAGAGTTTTATAGTTTTGGGTCTCACATTTAAGTCTTTAACATATATTGATTTTATTTTTGTATATGGTGAAAGATAGAGGTCCAGTTTCATTTTTCTGCATATGTATATAAATTTTCCCTGCACCATTTGTTGAAGAGGGTGTCCTTTCCCCTATGCATTTTCTTGACATTTCTCTGAAAAATCAGTTGGCTATACATGCATTGCTTTGTTTCTGCATTCTCTACTCTGTTCCATTGGTCTGTGTGTCTGTTTTTATATAAATTCTATGCTGTTTTGGTTACTATAGCCTTGTAATATATTTTGAAGTCAAGTAGTGTGATGCCAACAGCTTTTAACTGTTTTGCTCAGGGTTTCTTTGACTATTCATTGTCTTCTGTGATTCAACTGGAATTTTAGGATTTTTTTCTAATTCTATGAAAAATGACTTTTGTATTTTTATAGGAATTGCATTGAATCTATGGATTGCTTTGGGCAGTATGGTCATTTTAATGATATTATTTTTTCCAATCCATGAGCATGGAATTGCTTTCTATTTGGTTGTGTCCTCTATAATGTATTTTATCAGTCTTCTGTAATTTTCTTTATAGAGATTTTTCACCTTCTTGGTTAAATTTATTCCTAGGTATGTCATTTTTGTAACTATTGAAAATAGGAATGCAGTCTTGATTTCTTTCTCAGCTAGTTTATCATTGCTGTTTTGAAACACTACTGATGTATGTTGATTTTGTATTCTCTAACTTTACCAAATTTACTAATCAGATAAGAGTTTTTAGGTGTAGCTTAAACCAACCCAATTGTCCTATAGAACTAATATTTATGGGGTTTTTGGAATAAACATAGAAATTGACCCCCCCGCCGCCAGTCTTAAAACTTGAAACTTAATATTTGTCTCATGTGAGTTCTTTCATCAGGAAACTATCTCTCAAGCAAGGGACTGAAGCTCACCAGATCACTGCATCCAGACAGTAAGATGCTAGACCCCTTATTTGATTACCTTCCATACCCCTCCCTAGTTCCCGTTTCACATTCCTTCCCCACTATGAGAATATTCAGTTTTAGTCAGTTGAGGAGACAGATTTGAGATGTATCTCCCATTCTCCTGATTGATATCACCTAAATAAAAAGCCATCTTCCCTGGCAATAGTCATTATCTCAGTGATTGGCTTTCTGTGTGGTGATTAACAGGACCTAGACCCTGGCATTTCAGTAACAGACTATGGATTTTTCTAGATACAAGATCATATTGTCATTAGTAGAGAAGGACAATTTGACTTCCTCTTTTCCTATTTGTTTGCTTTTTATTTCTTTCTCTTGCCTGATTTTATGGTTAAGACTTCCAGTACTATGTTGAATAGTAGTGGTAAAAGTGGGCACCCTGTTCCAGTTAGTCCTTAGTGAAAGGCTTTCAGATTTCACCCATTCAGTGCAGCGTTAGCTGTGGGTTTGTCATATCTGGTCTTTACTTGGGGAGGATACCTCTCTTCTATAAACAGTGTGTTGAGTTTCATTATAAATGTTGCTGAATTTTATCAGCTGATTTTTCTGTGTCTGTTGAAATGGTCATATGGGTTTTGTCCTTGATTCTGTTGACATGATGTATCACATTTATTGATTTATACATATTGAATCCCTGGTGTAAATATCAACTTAAATCCCTGGGGTAAATACCCCTTAAATCCCTGGGGTAAATATCAGCTGATCATATTGTATTATGTTTTTTGATGTGCTGTTGGATTTGGTTTGCCAGTATTTTGCTGAAGATTTTTGTGTCTATGCTCATCAGGGATATTGGACCGTAGTTTTCTTTTCTTTTTGTGTCTTTGTCTGGTTTTGGTATCAAAATAATACTGACCTTGTAGAATGAGTAAGGGAGAAAGTCCTCCTCTTCGATTTTTTGTAATAGTTTTAAGATAATTTGTGTTAGTTCTTCTTTGAAAGTTTGGTAGAATTGGGCAGTGAACCCATCCAGTCCTGGACTTTTTTTTTGGTGTGGGGAGACTTTTTAGTGTTGTTTTGATTTCATTACCTGTTATTGGCCTGTTCACGTTTTCTATTTCTTCTTGATTCATTCTTGGTAGGTTATATGTGTCCAGGAATTTATTCATTTCCTCTAGGTTTATTAGTGAATAGTTGCTCATAATAGTCTCTGATTCTGGTAGAAAAGATATCAACCTAATGACAGAACATGGCTCTGCATAGTAGGGTTTTTTTGACACTAGCAGTTCACCTCAATGAGTTCTCCAACCACTTATCTTTCCTTTGCTTCTTCTTTTGGTTTGAGTTCTTATATTACCTTTTAAAATAAACTTATAGATCATAATATCCGTCGGCAGAAGGATAGATTATTATTGGAGGGTAAGTTATGAAAACTTGTATTCACGTTAATTGTCATCTTTGTGGTGACAGCTGTATTGAATTAAAATGAACAACAAGCACTAAACTATCTTGTTACATACTGGGGTGAAGCATACATAAGGTGTACCCCTTCCTGGGACATTTTGGAGTAATAGCTAGGAATTTATCACACTTCATTTTTTAAAAGAAATAAACCTTTGCTCTCTCTACTCACTGACATTTCACTGACATTGGTAACTTCTTCTGACTCAAAAGAGTACTACTGGAACAAGCCTCCAAAAAAAGGTGTCTTTGGGGTCTTGATTACTCATGTTGTTCTTCCACCCTTGTTTATGGAAGTTGGTCGGTGCCAACTTCTGTTTTGTACTCAGTTTTCAGCCCGGGATCCTCCCAAGACTAAATGAACTGAGATTGCTAATAACTCTAAAGAATGAAGTACAATGCCTTAGAAATCTGGTAAACTGAACTACCAGGAACACTAGCAGAAAATAAGATTTTAGATTTAGAGTTTTCTTAGAGCTTATTTATTTAATAATGAGAGCAGGGGATAGGAGACTCAAAGTGCAACCATTCCCTTTTGCAGAAGTACAACCTCAATTGCCTAGACAAGCATGTTTTCCACTGTGAATGGCTCAGAATTATCATTGCAACATAGGTAAAACACTTTGTTATCACTGGTAAACCTACTTTTATTAATAATATTGGAAATCAAAACTTAATACCTGTGACTTGAGCCAAAAACAGGAAAAAACTGTGGAAATTCCAAACTGAAGCATTTTTTAAAAAGTAATCAGTAACCAAAACAAAGACATCAAGTGAACTTGCTTTAACTATCATAAATACTTTGAAGCAAAATATCTATTCAGCTCAACAAACTAAAGCATCTGGCTATAGAATTATGAGAAAATGAATTCATCTCCCTGGGCTTTCATTTCCTCATCTGTAAAATAAAGAATTTGGTCTTGGTGATTCATAATCTCCCTTTAGGGAGAGCTGGCATTCTGTTGTATGTATTATTGAATTCAATATTAACTACTCATTTACTTTGTTCTAGTGTTTGGATTGCCCTTAAAATAATAGACTACTACTAAGGTCTCTGTTTTGAATTGTATACAATATGGCATTGGGGCAAACAGCTCTCCAGAGTGTTTATTCTTATATTGTTTATTTTTTTTCCTAGCCATGCAGGATCATTTGCCTTCCTGCAAGATGTTCTTCAATAAAACAGGATTAGCAATGCTGATAATGGAGATATTTGCCAGAGTGTAAGTGGGACAAGAAGAACAGATAAATGCAAAGACAACGGAAACTGAAGAGCATAGAAAATGGCAAAAGAGGAAGAATTTAGAAGATATTTGTCAAAGATCAGATGGTTGTAGATGTGTGGTGTTATTTCTGAGGCCTCTGTTCTGTTCCATTTGTCTGTATATCTGTTTTGGCACCAGTACCATGCTGTTTTGGTTACTGTACCCTTGTAGTATAATTTGAAGTCAGGTAGTGTGATACCTATAGCTAGGTTATTTTTGCTTAGGACTGTCTTAGCTATGTGGGCTCATTTTTGCTTCCATATAAAATTTAAAGTAGTTTTTTCTAATTCTATGAAACTGACAGAAATAAGTAATGGGGGAAAAATTCCCTATTTAGTAAATAGTGTTGGGAAAACTGGCTAGCCATATGCAGAAAACTGAAACTGGACCCCTTCCTTACACCTTATACAAAAATTAACTCGAGATGGATTAAAGATTTAAATGTTAGACTTAAACCCATAAAAACCCTAGAAGAAAACTTAGGCAATCCCATTCAGGACATAGGCATGGGCAAAGACTTCATGACTAAAACACCAAAAGCAAAAGCAACAAAAGCCAAAATTGACAAATGGGATATAATGAAACTAAAGAGCCTCTGCACAGCAGAAGAAACTATCATCAGAGTGAACAGGCAACCCACAGAATGGGAGAAAATTTCTGCAATATATCCGTCTGACAAAGGGCTAATATGCAGAATCTACAAAGAACTTAAACAAATTTACAAGAAAAAAACAAACAACCTCATCAAAAAGTGGACAAAGGATATGAACAGACACTTCTCAAAAGAAAACATTTATGTAGTGAACAAACATATGAAGAAAAGCTCATCATCACTGGTCATTAGAGAAATGCAAATCAAAACCACAATGAGATACCATCTCATGCCAATTAGAATGGTGATCATTAAAAAGTCAGGAAACAACAGATGCTGGCAAGGATGTGGAGAAATAGGAATGCTTTTACACTGTTGGTGGGAGTGTAAATTAGTTCAACTATTGTTGAAGACAGTGTGGCAATTGCTGAAGGATATAGAATCAGAAATACCATTTGACCCAGCCATCCCATTACTGAGTATATACCCCAGGGATTATAAATCATTCTACTATAAAGACACACGTACACGTATGTTTGTTACAGCACTGTTCACAATAGCAAAGACTTGGAATCAACCCAAATGCCCATCAATGATAGACTGGATAAAGAAAACGTGGCACATATACACCATGGAATACTATGCAGCCATAAAAAAGAATGAGTTCACGTCCTTTGCAGGGGCATGGATGAAGCTGGAAACCATCATTCTCAGAAAACTAACACAGGAACAGAAAACCAAACACCACATGTTCTCACTCACAAGTGGGAGTTGAACAATGAGAAAACATGGACACAGGGAGGGAAACATCACACACGAGGGCCTGTTGGAGGCTGGGGGGCTAGGGGAGAGATAGCATTAGGAGAAATACCTAATATAGATGATGGGTTGATGGGTACAGCAAACCACCATGGCATGTGTATTTGTATGTAACAAACCTGCACATTCTGCACATGTATCTCACAACTTAAAATATAGTAAAAAAAAAATTTTTTTTAAAGAAGATATTTGCTTATGTGTCATGCTGGGATAGTGTTGTCCACTGAAAATTCAAGTACACTTATAATGTATATTTAGCTACTGGTTGTGATCTTTTATATATCCTGCTTTTAGAGCTTTAAAATAAAAATATGTGGCTAGATGGACACATAATTACTCATAGAGTTTTCTCTTTCTCTTCTTTCTCCTCTGCCTATTTCTGAAGGTATTTTGGGGAGCAAGAAAAAAAACTGACTATGCCCCTATAATATGCCATTTTAAAAATTGGATCCTGAGTATGTTCACAGGTCTGCAAACCCTTATGTTTAAGGTTTAGTTGCAGGAAAGATCACCTAATAAGTCATATTGTATTTCAATTTTCTATAATATTCCAGCATGTTGTTAAATATTTTTATTGATGAGGAATTAATTGCCTCCCATGGAAGTCTGTTAAATCTTTGAATAGCTCTACTGTTTCAAGTTTTCTACTTATGCCAAGCAAAGAGCTTTACTTTTTAACTGTTTATTCTAATTCATCTCCTCTGGACCATATATGACAAATCTAATGCTGCCTGTACATGATAGACCTTCAAACTTGTAAAGATAGTGGTCCTTCTTCCCACTATGACTTCAGCCCTGAGTCTTCTCCTGGCTATACCAAATATTCAAAATCTCTTCAACCTTTCCTCATGTGACTTCATTTGGAGTCCCCTCACCATGCTGGTTCTCTAAACACATTTTAGCTTGTTTGGGCATGTTTTAAGATGTGGCTTTCTGAAATGAATGCAGTACTTCAAGAGTTAATCAGAGCACAAGAAGATAGGACTGTCACCTGCTTCATTCTACATACTATATTTCTGTTAATTCAGCCTAAAGTAAATCTGCTACCTATTCAATCATATTTTATATTTATCCTACTACCAAGTAAAATTATTAGTATATATGCTAAATAGAGTTTTTTAACCATTTTACATGTACAATTGCTTTTATGTTAAACATGTATATTAAATTTCATATTGTAAAATTGGACCCATTCAAATCTGGCAAGAGATCTTTTTGCGGGATTCTAATTTGGTTATCTGACATACTGTCTTATATACTTCTTTTTTCTAGCTTTATTGAGATACACTTGACAAATAAAAATTGTATATATTTAAAGTATATGACATGATGATTTGATATACATTGTAAAATGATTGTCAAGATGAAATTAATTAACATATCCATTACCACATGTAGCTACCATTTATTATGTTGAAAATACAATCTACTCTCTTAGCAAATTTCAAGAATGCAATACAGTATTATTAATTATAGTCATCATGCTGTACATTAGATCCCCAGAATTTACTCATAGATTTACTCATAAATTTGCACACATCAGCCAACATCTCCCCATCTTCTCCACTTCCCAGCCTCTGGCAACCTATGTTTTACATTCTGCTTCTATGTGCTCTACTTCTTTAGATCCCACATATACATGAGATAGTATACTATTTTTCTTTCTTTCTGAGTCTGGCTTCTTTCACTTAGCATAATGTCTTCTAGGTTCCTCTATGTTTTCAGAAATGGCATGATTTCCTTCTTTTTTATTGTTAAATACTATTCCATTGTATATATACATTTTCTTTTTTTGATAAAGGAAATAACATTTTTTATTATTTTGGAGGGTGGGTGGTTTAAGTACTTTTTAAATTTTTTTCTTCCAAATTTTATTTTAGGTTCAAGGAGTACATGTGCAGGTTTGTTACTAGATAATTTGCATGTCATGGGGGTTTAGTAGTCTGATTATTTTATCACCCAGGTAATGAGCATAGTACCCAATGGGTTATTTTTTGATTCTTGCCCTTCTCCCTCTCTCCACCCTCAATTAGGCCCCAGTATCTATCAAGCCCTTCTTAGTATCCATGTGTATTCAGTGTTTGGCTTTCAGTTGTGAGAACGTGTAGTATTTGGTTTATACATTAATTCACTTAGGATAATGGCCGCTTGCAGCATCCATATTACAGAAAACACATAATTTTTTATGGCTTCATAGTATTCCGTGGTGTATATGTATGACGTTTGCTTTATGCAGTCCACCACTGATAAGCATCTAGGTTGATTTCATGTGTTTGCTATTGTGAATAGTGCTGCAATGAACATATATGTGCATGTGTCTTTACACTACAATTTATATTCCTTTGGGTCTATATCCAGTGATGGGACTGCTGGATCAAATGGTAATTCTGTTTTAAAGTCTTTGAGAAATCTCCAAACTGCTTTCCACAGTGGCTGAACTAATTTACATTCCCACTAGCAGTGTGTAAGAGTTCCCTTTCCTCCACAACCTTGACATCATCTGTTATTTTTTGACTCTTTAATAATAGCCATTCTGACTGGTGTGAAGTGGTATCTCATTTTATACCACATTTTCTTTATTTATCAGTGGACGTTTAGATTATATTGATATATTGGATCTTGCGAATAATGCTGCAATGAATATGGTGATGACAATATCTCTTGGATATACTGCTTTCATTTCCTTTAAATATATATCCAGAAATGGAATTGCTGGCTCCTGTGGTAATTCTCTTTTAAATTTTTTGAGGAACCTCCATACTTTTTTCCATAATGGTTGTACCAACTTACATTCACTACAACAGTGTACAAGGGTTTCCTTTTTTCCACATCCTCACTAACACTTATCTTTTGACTTTTTGATAATAGCCATCCTAATAGGTATGAAGTAATATGTCATTACAGTTTTAATTTGCATTTACCTGATGATTATTGATGCTGAGCACCTTTTTACATAGTTGTTGGCCATTTGTATGTCCTCTTTGAAAAATATCTATTCAGGTCCTCTGATCATTTTTTAATCAGATTTTCTTTTTTACTTTTGACTTGTAGGAGTTCCTTATATATTTAGACATTAACCACTTGTGGAATGTTTGACTTGAAAATATTTTCTCTATTTCTGGGGTTTGCCTTTTCATTTTGTTGTTTTGCAGAAACTTTTTAGTTTGATACAGTCCCACTTGTTTTTTTGTTGTTGTTGCCTGTGTTTTCACCATCATATTTAACAAATCATTCCAAGACCAATGTTAAGGAGCTTTTTCTCTATATTTTCTTTTAGAAGTTTTTGTTCAGAACTTACATGTAAGTTTAATCTGTTCTGAGTTAATTTTTTCTTATGGTATATGCTAAGGGTGAAATTTCATCCTTTTGAGTCTGGATATGCTGTTTCTCAACACCAGTTATTGAAAAGACTATCTTTTACCAATTGTGCATTCTTGGCATCCTTGTCAAAGATTAGTTGACCATATATATGTGAGTTTATTACTGGACTCACTATTCTCTTCCATTGGTCTATTTGTCTGTTCTTATGCCAGTATGATACTATTCTGATTACGTAGCTTTGTAATATAGTTTGAAATCATGAAGTATGATGCCTTCAGCTTTGTTCTTTTTGCTCAAGATTGGTTTTGCTATTTGGGGACTTTTGTGGTTACATACTAATTTTAGGATTTTTTGCTATTTTTTTGAAAAATGATATTGGAATTTTGTTAGGAATTACATTAAATCTGTAGATCACTTTGGATAGTATGGATACTTTATTAATTCTTCCAATTCATGAACATGGGGTATCTTTTCATATATATGTGTCTTCTTTAATTTTTGACATAAATATTTTATATTTTTCAGTGTACATATCTCTCATCTCCTTGTTCAATTTCTAAGTATTGTTTTTGATGCTATCCTAAATTGAATTGTTTTCTTAATTTCTTTTTCAAATAGTTTACTGTAGTGTGTAGAAACACTACTGATTTTTTATTACTATTATACTTTAAGTTCTGGGATACATGTGCAGAATATACAGGTTTGTTACACAGGTATACATGTGCCATGGTGGTTTGCTGCACCCATCAACCCGTCATCTACATTAGGTATTTCTCCTAGTACTATCCCTCCTCTAGCCTCCCACCTTCCAACAGACCCCAGTGTGTGATGTTCCCCTCCCTGTGTTCATGTGTTCTCATTTCTCAACTCCCACTTATGAGTGAGAACATGCAGTGTTTGGTTTTCTGTTCCTGTGTTAGTTTGCTGAGAATGATGATTTCCAGCTTCACCCATGTCCCTGCAAAGAACGTGACTCATTCTTTTTATGGCTGCATAGTATTCCATGGTGTATATGTGCCACATTTTCTTTATCCAGTCTATCGTTGATGGGCATTTGGGTTGATTCCAAGTCTTTGCTATTGGGAACAGTGCTGCAGTAAACATACATGTGCATGAAACACTACTGATTTTTGTATGTTGATTTTTATATTCTTCCACTTTACAGGATTTATTTATTAGTTGGAACAGTTTTTGGATGGAGTCTCTGGCATTTTCCTTTTTTTATTTTCGTGGATGCATAGTAGATGTATGTATTTATGGGATACATGAGATGTTTTGGTACAGGAATGCCATATGAGATAAGCACATCATGGAGAATGTGGTATCCATCCCCTCAAGCATTTATCCTTTGAGTTACAAACAATGCAAATTATACTCTTTAAGTTAGTTTAAAATGTACAATTAAGTTATTATAGACTATAGTTACCCTATAGTGCTATCAAATAGTAGGTGTATTATTTCTTACTGTTTTTGTACCCAATAAGTATCCCAATATACTCCCCAGCCCCCACTACCCTTCCCAGCCTCTGGTAACAATTCTTCTACTCTCTATGTCCATGAGTTTAATTGTTTTGATTTTCAGATCCCACAAATAGGTGAGAACATGCGATGTTTGTCTTTCTGTATCTGATTCATTTTGTTAAACAAAATGATCTCCAGTTCCATCCATGTTGTTGCAAATGATTGAATCACATTCTTTTTATCACAGAATCATGCTCCATTGTGAATATGTACCACCTTTTCTTTATCCATTTATCTGTTAATGGACACTTAGCTTGCTTCCAAATTTTGGTTATTGTAAACAGTGCTGCAAAAAACATGGGAGTGCAGATATCTCTTTGCTATACTAATTTCCTTTCTTCAGGGTATATACTCAGCAGAGGAATTGCTGGATCATATGGTAAGTAAATTTTTAGCTTTTTGAGGAAACTCCAAACTATTCTTCATAGTGATTGTACTAATTTACATTTCCACCCACAGTGTACAAGGGTTCCCTTTTCTCCACATCTTCACCAACATGTTATCGCCTGTCTTTTGAAGATAATCTACAATGAGATATTATCTCATCCCAGTTAAAGTAGGATGAGATAATATTTCATTGTGGTTTTGATTTTCATTTCTCTAATGGTCAGTGATGTTGAACTCCTTTTCATATGCCTGTTTGCCATTTGTATGTCTTTTTTTGAGAAATGTCTATTCAAGTATTTTGTCATTTTGGATCAGATTATCAGATGGTTTCCTATAGAGCTGTTTGAGCTCCTTATATATTCTGGTTATTAATCCCTTGTCAGATGGGTAGTTTGCAAATATTTCCTCCCATTCTGTGGATTGTCCCTTTACTTTGTTGTTTATATCTTTTGCTGTGCCCAAGTTTTTTAACTTGATGTAATCCCATTTGTTTATTTCTGCTTTAGTTGCCTATCTTTGTGGGGTATTGCTTAAGAAATCTTTGCCCTGACCAATGTCCTGGAGATTTTTCCCAATGTTTTATTGTAGTAGTTTCATAGTCTGAAGTTTTAGATTTGAGTCTGTAATCCATTTTGCATTGGTTTTTGTATACAGTGAGAGATAGGGGTCTAGTTTTATTCCTGTGCATATGGATATCCAGTTTTCCCAGCACCATTTATTGAAGAGGCTGTATTTTCTGCAGTGTATGTCCTTGGCACCTTTGTCAAAAGTTAATTCACTGTAGGTATGTGAATTTGTTTCCAGGTTCTCTATTTTGTTCCATTGTTATGTGTGTGTGTTTTATGCCAGGACCATGATGTTTGGGTTAGTATAGCTCTGTAATATAATTTGAAGTCAGGTAATGTGATTCTTCCAGTTTTGTTCTTTTTGCTTAGGATACTTTTGGCTATTCTAGGTCTTTTGTGGTTCCATATAAATTTTAGAGCTTTTTTCCCCATTTCTGTGATTAATACTATTGGTATTTTTATAGGGATTGCATTGAATCTGTAGGTCACTTTGGGTAGTCTGAGCACTTTAATAATATTTATTCTTCCCATCAATGAATATGGAATATTTTTATATTTTTTATGTCCTCTTCAATTTCTTTCATCAGTGTTTTATTGTTTTAATGCTAGAAATCTTTTACTTTTTTGGTTAATTCCTAGGTATTTAGTTTTATGTATGGCTATTATAAATGGGATTACTCTTTAATATCTTTTATAGATTGTTCACTATTGGAATATGAAAATGCCAGTGGTTTTTTATGTTAATTTTGTAACCTGAAACTTTACTGAATTTGTTTATCAGCTGTAATATTTTTCTCATGGAGTCTTTAGGTTTTTCCAAATATAAGATCATATCATCTGCAAACAAGGATAACTTGACTTCTTCCATTCCAATTTGGATTCTCATTATATCTTTCTCCTGTCTGATTGCTCTAGCTAAAACTTTCAGTACTATGTTGAACAACAGGGGTGACGGTGGGCATCCTTGTATTCAGATCTTAGAGGAAAGGCTTTTACTTTTTCCCTATTCGGTATGATATTAGCTATGGATCTGTCATATATGACTTTTATTGTGTTGAGGTATGTTTCTCCTATCCCCAGTTTTTTTAGGGTTTTTATTATGAAGCAATGTTGAATTTTATCAAATGCTTTCTCAGCATTCATTGAAATGATTATGTGGTTTTTATCCTTTATTTTGTTGTATGATTTATCACATTGATTGATGTGTGTATGTTGAACCCTTCTCACATCCCACTTGGGCATGATGAATGGTTTTTCTAATCTATTGTTGAATTCTGTTTTATAGTATTTTGTTGAGGATTTTTACATCAATAATCATCAGAGATTTTGGCTTGTAGTTTTTTTTAATATGCCTTTATCTGGTTTTGGTATCAGGGTAATTAATATTGGCCTCATAGAAGGAGTTTAGAAGTGTTCCCTTCTCCTTTACTTTTCAAAATAGTTTGAATAGGATTGGTATTAGTAGTTATTTAAATGTTTGGTAGAATTCCATGGCACAGGTTTACCTATGTAACAAACCCATACATCCTGCACATGTAGCCTGAAACTTAAAATTAAAAAAAAAAAAAAGTTTGGTAGAATTCAGCAGTGAAGCCATCAGGTCTCATGCTTTTCTTTACTGGGAGACATTTTATTATGGCTTTGTTATAATTACTTGTTATTGGTGTGTTCGGGCACTAATGATCTTTGAATTTCTGCAGTATCAGTTGCAATGATTCCTTTATTATTGTTGACTTTATTTATTTGGGTTGTTTCTTTTTTTTCTTAGTCTGGGTAAAGGTTTGTCCATTTTGTTTAACTTTTCAAAACACCAACTTTTGTCATTGATCTTCTGTACTTTTTTATTCAATTTCATTTCTCTCTGCTCTGATCTTTATTTTTTCTTCTAATTTTGTGTTTCATTTGCTCTTCCTTTTCCAGTTCTTTATGATGCATCATTAGATTTTTTATTCTAAGTTTTTGTCTTTTTTCAATGTAGGCACTTATTGCTATAAATCCCCTCTTAGTACTGCTTTTGCTGTATCCCATAGGTTTTGGAATGTTGTATTTTTATTGTCATTTGTTTCAAGAAATTATTTTTATTTTCTTCTTGATTTCTTCATTGATCCACTGGTGATTCAGGAGCATACTGTTTAATTTTCATATATATGCATGATTTCCAAAATTTCTCTTGTTATTGATTGTAGTTTTATTTCATTGGGTCAGAGAAGATGCTTGATATTATTTTAATTTTTATTCAATGTTTTAAGACTTGTTTTGTGACCTAACATGTGGTCTGTCTTTGAGAATAATAAATGTGCTAAGGAAAAGAATGTGTATTCTGCAATGAAATGTTCTATAAATATTAGATCCATTTGGTCTACAGTGCAGACTAAGTCTGAGAATTCTTTGTTGATTTTCTCTCTAGAAGATCTGTCCAATGCTGAAAGAGAGCTGTTGAAGTCTCTAGTAATTATTTTATTGGGGTCTATCTCTCTCTATTAGCTTTAATAGTGTTTGATTTCTATACCTGGGTGTTCCAGTGTTGGTTGCATATACACTTAAAATAGCTATATCCTCTTGCTGGATTGACCTCTTTATTATTATATAGTAACTTTCTTTGACTCTTCTTATAGTTTTTGTCTTGAAGTCTATTTTGATTGATATAAGCATAGCTATTCCTGCTTTTTTTAGTTTCCATTGGTATGGAATATCCTTTTCCATGCCTTAATTTTTAGTCTGTGCATCACATCATAGGTCAAGTTTGTTTCTTGTAACCAGCAGATCGATGGGTCTTGTTTTTTCATGTGTTTAGCCAGTCTATGTCATTTGATTGAAGAGTTTAGTTCATTTACATTGACTGTTATTATTGATAAGTAAGAACTTACTCCTGCCATCTTGTTATTTGTTTTCTGGTCTTCTCTTCCTGCCATCTTGTTATTTGTTTTCTGATCTTCTTTTCCTTCTTTATTTCCTTACTGTTTTCCTCTAGTGAAGGTGATTTACTCTGATGATATGATTTAGTTTCTTATTTTTTTGTATTTATTGTACATTATTTGGTTTGAGGTTACCATGAGGCTTACAATTACTATCTTATAACTCATTATTTTAACCTGATAATTTAACCCAATTTGCATAAACAGAAAAACAAACAGGAAAAAAACTTTTAAAAACTTTATGCCTTAATTTTGTCCTTTGGCTTTTTAACTTTTTTTCTATGTATATCTTATTGAACTGATTATGTCCTGAAAATTTGTAGTTATTACTTTTAATTGGCTCATCATTTAGTTTTTCTACTTGGAGTAAGAGTAGCTTACACACCACACTTTCAATATTGTAATATTCTGTGTTTTCTGTGTACTTAACTATTACCAGAGAGTTTTGTACCTTCAAGAGGTTATTGCTCATTAACGTCCTTTTCTTTCTGACTGAAGAACTCCCTTTAGTATTTCCTGTAGGACAGGTCCAGCATTGATGAAATCCCTCAGCTTTTATTTCTCTGGGAAAGTCTTTATTTCTCCTTAAGGCTTGAAGGATATTTTCACCGAATATAGTATTCCAGAATAAAAGCTTTTTTCCAGATGGGCGTGGTGACTCATGCCTGTAATCCCAGCACTTTGGGAGGCCGAGGTAGGTGGACCAGGAGGTCAGGAGTTCAAGACCAGCCTGACCAACATGGTGAAACCCCATCTCTATTAAAAATACAAAAATTAGCCAGGCATGGTGGCATGCACCTGTAATCCCAGCTACTCAGGAGGCTGAGGCAGGAGAATCTCTTGAACCCAAGAGGCAGAGTTTACAGTGAGCCAAGATCATGCCACTGTACTCCAGCCTGGATGACAGAGCGAGACTCCATCTCAAAAAAACAAAAAAAAAGTTTTTTTCCTTTAGCACATTAAAAATGTCATGCCACACTCCTGGCCTGTAAAGTTTCCACTGAAAAGCTGCAAAACTTACTGGAGCTTCATTGTATGTTACCTGTTTCTTTTCTCTTGCAGCTTTTAGGATTCTTGCTTTGTCTTTGACCCTTGGAATTTGATTATTAAATGCCTTGAGATAGTCTTCTTTGGGGGTAAATCTGCTTGATGTTCTATAACCTTCCTGTACTTGTATATATTTTTCTGTAGGTTTAGAAAGTTATCCACTATTCCTTTGAATACATTTTCTACAACTATCTTTCTCTACCTCCTCTCTAAGGCCAATAACTTAGATTTGCCCTTTTGGGGCTATTTCCTAGAAACTGTAGGTATGCTTTATTTTTTTAAATTCTTTTCTCTTTTGTCTCCTCTGACTGTGTATTTTTAAATATTTTGTCTTTAAGCTCACTAATTCTTTGTTCTGCTTGATCAATTCTGCCATGAAAAGACTCTGATGCATTCTTCAGTATGCCAACTGCATTTCTCAGCTCCAGAATTTGTGCTTGGTTCTTTTAAATTATTTTAATCTCTGTTAAATTTACCTAAGAGAAGTTTGAATTCCTTCTCTGTGTTACATTGAATTTCTTCAAGTCTCCTCAACACAGCTATTTTGAATTCTCTGTCTCACCTCAGAAGTCACATATCTCTGTTTCTCCAGGATGGGTCGCTGGTGCCTCAGTTAGTTCATTTGGTGAGGTCATGTTTTCCTGGAATGTGTTGGTGCTGGTAGGTGTTTTCCTGAGTGTCTGGGCATTAAAGAGCTAGATATTTATTGTAGTCTCCACTGTCAGGGCTTATTTGAAGCCATTTTTTTGGGGGGTGGGGGAGGTTTTCCAGATATTTGAAAGGACTTGGGTGTTGTGATCTAAGCTCTATCTGCTTTAGAGGGTACCCCAAGCCCAGTAACCCTGTGGTTCTTGCAGACTTGTAGAGGGACCATCTTTATGGTCTTGAACAAGATCTGGGAGAATTCTTTGGATTACCAAACAGAGACTATTGTACTCTTTCCTTACTTTCTCCAAAACAGAGTCTCACTCTCTGTTCTGAGCCACCTAAAACTGGGGGTAGAGTAATACAAGCACCCTTGTCGCCAACACCACTATGACTGCACTGGGTCAGACCTGAAACCAGCACAGAACTGGGTCTTGCCCAAGGCTCTCTTTAACCACTCCCTGGCTACTGCCTATGTTTACTCAAGGTCCTGGGACTCTACAACCACCATGCCAGTAGTTTTCCCTTCAGGGCAACAAGGTCCCCCAGGCCTCAGATGTGTCCAGAGATGCAGCCCAGAAGTCAGGGACTTGAGTCAAAAACCTCAGAAGTCTACCTGGTGTGCTATGGTATTGTGGTGGAACTGGCACTCAAACCACAAGACACAGTCCTTCTACCTGTTCTCTCCTCTTTCCAAAGTCGGAGAAGCCTCACTCCATAGTCACCACCATGCCAACCCACAAGGGGTACTGGGGTACTGCCAGACTGCCGCCAATGTTTCCTTTAGTCCCAAGGGCTCTTAAGTCAGATTTTGGGGAATGCTGCCTGGCCTGGGACTCACCTTTCAGGGCAGTGAGCTCCCCTCTGACCCAAGGCAGGCCTAGAAATCCTGTCCAAGAGTCAAGTCCTGGAATCAGGGACTCCAAGAGCCCACTTTGTGCTCTACCCCTTGGTGGCCATGTTGGTACTTAAGGTGCAAGACAAAGTTCTCCTTACTTTGCCCTCTGCTTTTCTCAAGCAGGAGTTTTGCCCTGTAGCCACCACAGCTGGTAATGTGCTGAGTTTCACCTGACATCAGCAAGTCTCAGAGGCTCACTCAAGGTCCTCAATGTAGTACCTGGATATTGCTGCTGTTTATTCAGAGCCCAAGGGCTCTTCAGTTAGCAAGTGATGAATGCTGCCAGCACTGTCCTTTCCTACAAAGCAGTGGGTTCCCTTCTGGTGCAGGGTTTGTCTAGAAATGTTGTCTGGTAGCTACAGCCTGAAACAGGGGCCTCATGACTCTGACTAGTGGCCATCCTGCTGTGGCTGAGCTGGTATCCTAGATGCAAGACAAAGTCCTCCCTACTCATCCCTCTCCCTTCCTCAAGTGGAAGGAAGGGGAGTCTTTTGGAGCTGTGTAGCCTTCAGTTAGAAGAGGAGTAATGCTAGCACTTTCTTGGCTGCCCCAGTTTGTGTCTCAGTGTGTTGCATACTGAGACAATCCACTGTCAATCCATTGTCTTCCCAATCCACTGTCTCTGAGACCTCCCCAGTTCACTGTCTCTGAGACTAGTTCAGCACTAGGACTCACCTAAGAGTTGCAGTCCTTATGGCCTAGATTGCCTTTCAAGTTTACTTGGAGATACAGAGTGCTGTAGAGGGACCGTGGTGGCAAGGATTGTAGGCACTCAAATTTGGACCACTGGAATTGGTCATCCCCTCTGGCTAAGGCTGGTTTAAATGTTCCTTCCATGGGCAGGCATCAGCTGAGTTTCATCTGGTTTTCCTTTCTTCTCTAACTAAAGAGCACTGAGTTCAGTGCCTCACAATAGCTGTATTCTCTCTCCTCAGCACTCAGAGGTGCTCTCCACACCACGCTGCTGCTGCCAGGGATGGGGGAGGGGAGGCGTTGGCAATTCAGGGCTGCTTTGTCTATTTCTTCAGTGCCTCTGAAGTTAAAACCAGGTACTATGAGTGCTCACCTGATTTTTTTTTTATGAAGGTGTTTTTCTCTGTGTAGATGGTGATTAACTTGGTGTCCTTGTAGGGGGGATGATCAGTAAAGGTTTGTATTTCACCATCTTGCTCTGCCTCAGAAACCCTTTGGGGATTTCCATTTTTAAAAAAAGTAATGTCACCTACAAACAGAGACAATTTAACTTCATTTCTGATTCTGGTGCCTTTTTATGTCTTTTTCTTTTGCTTGGCTAATTGCTCTGGCTATATCTTCCAGTACAATATGGAATAGAAGTATAAATGTGAGTACCATTTTCTTGTTTCTGATCTTGGAAGAAAAAGTGAAAGGTTCACTGTTGAATATGATGTTAGCTCAGGGCTTGTCATGTTTGTCCTCTATTATGTTGAGGTGCAGTCCTACTTCACTTTATTGAGATTTTTTATTATGAAAGAATGTTGAATTTTCTTACTGCTTTTTCTGCATCTATTTAGATAATCACATAGCTTTTATTTTTCATTTTTTTAACATGGCATGCCATATTTATTGATTTGCATAGGTTGATCCATCCTCATATCACAAGGATGAATTACACTTGGTCATGGCGTATGATTCTTTTTATATGCTGTTTAATTTGGTGTTTAGTATTTTGTTGAGAATTTTTGCTCTATGTTTACCAGGAATATTGGCTTGTAGTTACATTTTCCTTTATAGTGTCCTAATTTGGCTTTAGTATGAGGGTAATACTGGCCTCATAAAATGAGATAAAATGAGATTAAAAATGTTACTTCCTCTTGAAATTTTTGGGGAGTTTGAGAATAATTATTGTTTATTCTTTTTTTAAATGCTTGATAGAACTCACCTGTAAATCCATCTGGTTCTGGGGTTTTTCTTGTTGGGAGGTTTCTGACTAGGGCTTTGATCTCCCTACTTGCTATTGGTCTATACAGATTTTTCACTTCTTCCTGATTCATTTCTGGTAAGTTGTATGTTTCTAGGAATTTATCTGTTTAGTCTAGGTTATCTAATTTGTGGTATATAATCGTTCATTATAGCTTAAGATCATTTGTTTTGTAGGGTATCAGTTGTAATGTCTTCTCTTTCATTTCTAATTTTATTTATTTAACTCTTCTCTTAGTCTAGCTAAAGATTTGTCAGTTTTGTATTTCTTTTCAAAAAATCCACTATTAGTGGTATTGATCTATTCTATTGTCTTTTTAGCCTCTATTTTATTTATTTTTGCTTTGATCTCTGTTGTTTACTTTTTCTGCTATCCTTGGACTTAGATTGTTCTTCTTTTTTTAGTTCTTTGGGGTGTAAATTTAGGTCATTTATTTGTGATCTCTCTTTTCTCTCAAGGTAGGGGTTTGTTGCTATGAACTTCCCTTTTAGAACTGTTTTTGCTGCATCCCATAAGTTTTGAAATGTTTATTTTCATTTCCATTGTCTCAAGTTATTTTTTAAACTCCCTTTTGTTTTATGTTTGGCTCATTTGTTTTATGTTTGGCTCATTAGGTTTGGCAACATAGTTATTCAGGACTATGCTGTTTAATTTTCACATATTGGTGAATTTTCTAAAATTTCTCCTGTTACTGACTTCTAATTTTATGCCATTGTTGATGCAAAGATATAATTTCAATTTTAGATTTGTTAAGACTTATTTTGTGGCCTAACACGTGATCTCCTGGAAAGTGTTCTATATGCACTTGAAAAGAATGGAATATTCTTTATGTCTGTTAGGTCCATTTGGTCTGTAGTGTTATTCAAATCTGCTGTTTCATTATTGACTTTCTGTATGATGATCTATCTATTGCTAAAAGTGGAGAATTGAAGTCTCCTACTATTTTTGTATTGCTGTATATTTCCCCCCTTATTTAATATTTGCTTCATATATTTAAATGCTGTGATGTTGGGTACATATGTATTTATAGTTGTGGTTTTCTCTTAATGAATTGACCCTCTTTTTACTATACAGTAACCTTCTTTGTCTCTCATGACAGATTCTGACTAAAAGTCTGTTTTTGTCTAATACTCTCCTTTGGTTACCATTTGCTTGAAATATCTTTTTTTATTCCTTCATTTTCAGCCATTGTGTGTCATTAAAGATAATGTTCTTGTTGGCAGCATATTTTTAGATATTCTTAAAAATCCATTCAGCCACTGTCTTTTGATTGGAGAATTTAATCAAAGTATTTGTTGATAGGCAGGGACTTACTATTGTCAGTTCTGTTTTTACTTTTATTTTAGTAGCTTTTGTGGTACGAGTGGTTTTTGGTTACAGGAATGAATTGTATGGTGGTGAAGTCAAGAGTCTAGTGCACCTATCACCCAAGTAGTGTACATTGTACAATATGTAGTTTTTTATCCTTCACTCCCCTCCCACTCTCCCTTCTTCTGAGTCTCCAATGTCCATTGTGCCACTCTGTATGCATTTGTATACCCATACTTTAGCTCCCACTTGTAAGTGAGAATGTATGGTATTTGGTTTTCTACTACTGAATTACTTTGAATAATGGCCTCCAGCTCCATCTAAGTGGCTGCAAAATACATTATTTCATTTTTTATGGCTGTGTAGTATTCCATGGTGTATATATACCACATCCTCCTCATCTACTAATTGGCTTAGGCACATAGGTTGTTTTCATATCTTTGCAATTGTAAATTGTGCTGTGATAAACATACACATGCAGGTATCTTTTTGGTATAATGGCTTATTTTCCTTTGGGTAGATAACTAGTAGTGTGATTGCTGGCTCAAATGGTAGATCTGCTTTTAGTTTTTTGAGAAAACTCCACGCTGTTTTCCATAGAGGTTGTACTAATTTACATTCCTACCAGCAGTGTATAAGTGTTCCCTTTTCACCACATCCATGTCAACTTATTGAATTTTTAATAATGGCCTTTCTGGCTAAAGTTAGGTGGTATCTCATTGTGGTTTTAGTTTGCATTTCCTGATGATTAATGGTATTGAGAATTTTTTTTCATATATTTGTTGGCCATTTGTATTTTTTGAGAAGTATCTACTCATGTCATTTTTTCACTTTTTGGTGGGATTATTTGTTTTCTTCTTGCTGATTTGAGTTCCTTGTAGATTCTGAACATTAGTCCTTTGTTGGATGCATAGTTTGTAAAAATTTTCTCCCATTCTGAGGGGTGTTTGTTTACTGTGATGATTATTTCTTTGTGCAGAAGCTTTTTAGTTTCATTAGGTCACATTTATTTATTTTTGTTTTTGTTGCATTTGCTTTTGAGGTCTTAGTCATTAATTATTTGCCCAGGTAAATGTACGGAAGAGTTTTTCTAAGCATTTCTTCTAGAATTTTTATGGGTTCAGGTCTTAGATTTAAGTCTTTAACTCATCTTCAGTTGGTTTTTGTATATGAAGATGGAGATCCAGTTTTATTATTCTACATGTAGCTATCCAGTTTTCCCAGCACCATTTATTGAACAGGGTTTTCTTTCCTCAATTTATGTTTCTGCATGCTTTGTCAAAGATCGCTTGATTGTAAGTGTTTGTTTGACTTTATTTCTGTATTCATTCTCTATTCTGTTCTACTGGCTGATATATCTACTTTTATACCAGTACCATGCTGTTTTTATTACTACAACCTTGTAGTATAATTTAAAGTCAGGTAATGTGATGCCTCCAGATTTTTTCTTTTTTCCTAGGATTGCTTTGGCTATTCATGCTCTTTTTTGATCCCATGTGAATTTTAGGGTTGTTTTTTCTAATTCTGTGAAAATTGATGTTGGTATTTTGTTAGGAATTGCATTAAAGCTGTAGATTACTTTAGGCAGTGTGGTCAGTTTTACAATATTGATTCTTCCAACTCATGATCATGGAATGTATTTCCATTTGTTTGTGTCATCTATAATTTCTTTTTTTTTTTTTTTTTGAGATGGAGTCTCGCTCTGTTGCCCAGGCTGGAGTGCAATGGTGCAATCTCAGCTCACTGCAAGTTCCACCTCCCGAGTTCAGGCCATTCTCCTGCCTCAGCTTCCTGAGTAGCTGGGACTGCAGGTGCCTGCAACCACACCCGGCTAATTTTTTGTATTTTTAGTAGAGACGGGGTTTCACCGTGTTAGCCAGGACAGTCTCGATCTCCTGACCTCATGATCCACCTGACTTGGCCTCCCAAAGTGCTGGGATTACAGGTGTGAGCCACCGCACCCAGCCCTGTGTCATCTACAGTTTCTTTCAGCAGTAGTTTGTAGTCCTCTTTGTAGAGATCTTTCACTTTCCTGGTTAAGTACATTCCTGGAGGTTTTTTTTTTTTTTTTTTTTTTTGCAGCTATTGTAAAGGGGATTGAGTTTTTTATTTGACTCTCAACTTAGTCATTGGTGGTGGATAGCAGTGCTACTTATTTGTGTACATTGATTTTGTAACCTAAAACTTTACTGAATTTATTTATCATACCTAGGCGTCTTTTGGAGGAGTCTTTGGGGTTTTCTAGGTATGCGATCATATTATCAGTAAACAGAAATAGAGGGCATTCAAATTGGAAAAGAGAAAGAATCTATATCCTTTTCCTGATTAATCTGGCAAGGACTTCCAGTACTGTGTTGAATAGAAGTAATGCAAGTGGACATCCTTGTCTTGTTCTAGTTTTTATAGGGAATGCTTTCAACTTTTCCCCCATTCAGTATGATGTTGGCTATAGATTTGTCATATATGGCTATTATTATTTTGGGGTATGTCCCTTCTATGCCCAGTTTGTTGAGGATTATTATCATAATGGGATCCTGGATTTTATTAAATGCTTTTTCTCAGTCTATTGAGATGATCATATGGTTTTTGTTTTTAATTCTATTTATGTGGTGAATCACATTATTGAATTGCATATGTTGAACCATCCCTTCATCCCTGGGATAAAACCCACTTGATCATGATGAATTATCTTTTTGATGTGCTGTTGGATTTGTTAGAGTTTGTAGACAGATATACATAAGAAAGAAAGGCAGCCCTGGAGGAAGGAAGCCCTGGAAACATTGCCCCACTAGCAATCAATGCTTCCCTAGCAGTTAGGATTTTTTAAAAAGCCAATAGCCACATCTAGACTTGTGGTTATGCTTATGCAGCCCCAACCAAGACTTATCCGTAACAGGAAATGACTGTAGTAGGGACTTTTCCCAGTGGCTAGCATGCACACCTCAACTTGGCAGTGTCACCCTAAAGGTAACATTTTGCTCATTATAATAGTAAGAAACACACCCCTAGGTCGAGATTTAAGATGCTAATAAGACATGCCCAGGGGACCACCCAAAACATGCTTGCTAATAACACTCCTTCACACCATTCATGAATAATCCTGTGAGACTCTCGTAAGAGAGCCTCCCCGTGCCTATCTGGGCTGTCTCATTCTTAAGCAGCCCACTCTAACTCAGCATTCAGGGTATATTTTCACTTTAAATAAACTTTCCTAGTCTTAACTGTAACTGCTTTTCTCTTGGTTGAATTCTTTCTTCCAAGAAGACAAGAACCAAGGACCCTCTGCTTCCTGATATTAGATTTAGTTTGCTAGTATTTTGTTGAGGATGTTTGCATCTATGTTCGTCAGGAATATTGGTCTGTAGTTTTCATTTTTATTATGTTATTTCCTGTCTTTGGTATCAGGGTGATACTGTCCTCATAGAATGAGTTAGGAAGGATTTCCTTTTTCTCAGTCTTTTGAAACAATTGGTACCAATTCTTCATTGAAGATCTGATAGAATTCAGCTGTGAATCCATCTGACCCTAGGCTTTTTTTATTGTTGGCATTTTTTTTTATTACTAATTCACCCTCACTGCTTGTTGCTGGTCTGTTCCGAATTTCTATTATTTCTTCCTGATTTAAGCTAAGGGTTGTATATTTTCAGAAATTTATCCATTTCCTCTAGATTTTCTAGTTTGTGTGCATAGAGGTGTTCATAGTAGTCTTGAATGATCTTTTATATTTCTGTGGTGTTAGTTGTAATGTTCTCCATTTTTATTTCTACTTGAACTTATTTGAATTTTCTCTCTTCATTTCTCTGTTATTCTAGCTAATGGGCTATCAATTTTGTTTATCTTTTCAGAAACTGAACTCTTGTTTAATTAATTTTTTGTATTTTTTGTATGCATTTCATTTAGTTTTGCTCTGATCTTTGTTATTTCTTTTCTTCTGCTAGCTTTGGGTTCAGTTTATTCTTATTTCTCTAATTCCTTGTGGTGTGACATTAAGTTGTCAATTTGTGACCTTTCAGACTTTTTGATGTAGGCATTTCATGATATAAACTTTCCTCTTAGCATTGCTTTTGCTGTATCCCAGAGGATTTTATAACTTGGATTACTATTATCATTTACTTTGAAGAATTTTGAAATTTCCATCTTGATTTCACTATTAGTCCCAAAATCATTCAGGAGCAGATGATATAATTTCCATGTGTTTTTATAGTTTCTAGGGTTCCTTTTGGAGTTGATTTCTAGCTTTATTCCACTGAGGTCTGAGAATATACTTGATATAATTTTGATTTTTTAAGATTTATTGAGATTCATTTTGTGGCTTATCATGTGGTCTATCTTGGAGAATATTTCATATGCTGATGAGAAGAATGAATATTCTGCAGTTCTTGGGTAGAATTTTCTGTAAATATCTACTAGGTCCTTTTTTTCTACAGTGCAATTTAAGTCTAGTGTTTCTTGGTTGACTTTCTGCCTCAATGATGTATCTAGTGCTGTCAGTGGAGTGTTGATATCCCCCATTATTATTCTGTTTCTATCTATATCTCTTTTCTTATGTCTAGTAGTAATTGTATAATGAATCTGGGAGCTCTGGAGTTAGGTGCATATATGTTTAAGATGGTATTATAATATCTTCTTGTTGCATTGATCCTTTTATCATTATATAATGACTTTTTGTCTTGTTTTAGTGTTGTTGCTTTGAAGCCTGTTTTATATAAGAATACCTGCTACTTCTTGCTTTTGATTTCCATTTGCATGCAATACCTTTTTCTACTCCTTTACTGTGAGTTTATAAGAATCATTACATATTAGGTGAATGTTTTGAAAATATTTAGTTTGTGACATTTTTTATCCATTCTGCCAATCTTTATTTTTTAAGTGAAGCATTTAGGCCATTTACATTCAATGTTAATATTGAGATATAAGATACTGTTCCAGAGATACTTTGTTTTCTTCATTGTGGTACTGTTTCATACACTCTGTGAGTCTTATGCTTTGAAGAGGTCTATTCTGGTACATATGGAACTTTGGTTTCAAGATGTAGAAATCCTTTTAGCATTTCTTGTAAGTCTGGTCTGGTAGTGACCAATTTCCTCAGTATTTGCATGTCTGAAAAATACTTTCTTTCTCCTTCATTTATAAAACTTAGTTTTATGGGATACAAAATTATTGACTGACAGTTATTCTATTTAAGGGGGCTAAAGATAAGACCTTAATCACTTCTGGCTTGTAAGGTTTCTTCTGAGAAGTCTGCTGTTAATCTAATAGAATTTTCTTTATAGGTTATGTGATGCTTTTGTCTCACTGCTTTTAGAGTTCTTTTCTACACTCTGATTTTAGATAGCCTGATGACTACATGCTTCAGTGATGTTCTTTTTGAAAGGAATCTCCCAGGAGTTCTTTGAACTTCTTGTATTTGGATGTCTAAACCTCTAGCAAGGCCCAGAAATTTTCTTCAATTATTCCCTCAAATAAATGTTCCAAACTCTTTTTTTTTCCTCCCTCAGGAACACCAGTGATTTTTATGTTTGGTCATTTTACATAATTTCATATTTCTTGGAGACTTTGTTCATTTCTTTTGATTCTTTTTTTTTATTTTAAGTTCTGGAATACATGTGCAGAACATGCAGACATGCAGATTTATTACATAGGTATATGTGTGCCATGGTAGTTTGCTGCACCTATCAACCCATCACCTAGGTTTTAAGCCCTGCATGCATTAGCTCTTTGTTCTGGTGCTCTCCCTCCCATCACCCACACCTGACAGGCCCCAGTATGTGCTGTTTCCCTCCCTGTGTCCATGAGTTCTCACTGATCAACTCCCACTTATGAGTGAAAACATATGGTGTTTGGTATTCTGCTCCTGTGTTAGTTTCCTAAGGATGATGGCTTCCAGCTTCATCCATGTCCCTGCGAAAGACATGATCTCAATATTTTTGGGGGCTGCATAGTATTCCATGGTGTATACATACCACATTTTCTTTCTTTTTTTTTTTTTTTTTTTTTTTTTTTTTTTTGATGGAGTCTTGCTTTCTCACCAGGCTGGAGTGCAGGGGCATGATCTTGGCTCACTGCAACCTCTGCCTCCCAGGTTCAAGTAATTCTCCTGCCTCAGCCTCCAGAGTAGCTGGGAATACAGGTGTGCGCCACCATGCCTGGTGAATTTTTGTATTTTTAGTAGAGACGCGGTTACACTGTGTTGGCCAGGATGGTCTCAATGTCTTGACATCATGATCTGCCCACCTTGGCCTTTCAAAGTGCTGGGATTACAGGAGTGAGCCACCGCACCCAGCCCACATTTTCTTTATCCAGTCTATCCTTGATGGGCATTTGGGTTGGTTCTATGTCATTCCTATTGTGAATAGTACTGCAATAAAAATATGTGTGCATGTATCTTTATAATAGAATGAGTTCTATTCCTTTGGGTATATACCCAGTAATGGAATTGCTAGGTCAAATGGTATTTCTGGTTCTAGGTCCTTTAGAAATCACCACACTGTCTTCCACAATGGTTGAACTAATTTACATTCCCACCAATAATGTAAAAGCATTTCTATTTCTCCACAGCCTCACCAGCATCTGTCATTTCTTGACTTTTTAATAATCGCCATTCTGATGAGCATGAGATGGTATCTCATTGTAGTTTTGATTTGCATTTCTATAATGATCAGTGGTGTTGAGCTTTTTTTCATGTGTTTGCTGGCTGCATAAATATCTTCTTTTGAAAAGTGTCTGTTCATATCCTTTGCTCACTTTTTGATGGGGTTGTTTGTTTTTTTCTTGTAAATTTCTTTAAGTTCCTTGTAGATTCCAGTTGTGTGGGCTCTCAAGTGGGATCTTCCACTAGACCTTTTTCAGATTGGTAGATTGCTAAAATTTTCTTCCATTTGTAGGTTGCCTGTTCACTCTGATGATAGTTTCTTTTGCTGTGCAGTAACTCTTTAGTTTAATTAGGTCCCATTTGTCAGTTTTTGCTTTCATTGCAATTGCTTTTGGTGATTTCATCATAAAATCTTTGCCCGTGCCTATGTCCTGAATGGTATTGCCTAGGTTTTCTTCTAGGGTTTTTATGGTTTGGGGTTTTACATTTAAGCCTTTAATCTATCTTGAGTTGATTTTTGTACAAGGTGGAAGGAAGGAGTCAGTTTCAGTTTTCTGCATATGGCTAGCCAGTTTTCCCAGCACCACTTATTAAATAAGGAATCCCTTCCCCCATGGCTTTTGTTCGGTTTGTCAAAGATCAGATGGTTGTAGATGTGTGGTGTTATTTCTGAGGTTTCTGTTTTTTTCCATTAGTCTATATGTCTATTTTGGTACTGGTACCATGCTGTTTTGGTTACTGTAGGCTTGCAGTATAGTTTGAAGTCAGGTAGCATGATGCCTCCAGCTTTGTTCTTTCTGCTTAGGATTGTCGTGGCTATGCAGGCTCTTTTTTGGTTCCATATGAAATTTAAAGTAGTTTTTTCTAATTCTGTGAAGAATGTCAATGGTAGTTTGATGAAAATAACATTGAATCTGTAAATTACTTTAGGCAGTATGGCCATTTTTATGATATCAATTTTTTCTATCCATGAGAATGGAATGCTTTTCCATTTGTTTGTTTCTTCTCTTATTTCCTTGAGCAGTGGTTTCGTAGTTCTCCTTGAAGAGGTCTTTCACATCCCTTGTTAGCTGTATTTCTAGGTATTTTATTCTCTTTGTAGCAATTGTGAATAAGAGTTCATTCATGATTTGATTCTCTGTTTGTCTAATGTTGGTTTATAGAAATGCTTGTGATTTTTGCACATTGATTTTATATCCTGAGACTTTGCTGAAGTTGCTTATCAGCTTAAGTTTTTGGGCTGCAATGATGGGGTTTTCTAAATATAGAATTATGTTATCTGCAAACAGAGACAATTTGACTTCCTATCTCCTATTTGGATACCCTTTATTTCTTTCTCTTGCCTAATTGCCCTGGCCAGAACTTCCAATACTATGTTGAATAGGAGTGGTGAGAGAGGGCATTTAACATGAAGGGATGTGGAATTTTATCAAAGGCCTTTTCTGCATCTTCTGAAATTGTCATGTGGTTTTTGTCATTAGTTCTGTTTATGTGATGGATTATGGGTTTTTTGTTTTTTTTTTTTTTTTTACTTTAAGTTTAAGGATACAAGTGCAGAACGTGTAGGTTTGTTACATAGGTACATGTGTGCCATGGTGATTTGCTGCATCTATCAACCCGTCACCTAGGTTTTGAGCCCTGCATGCATTAGCTATTTGTCTTAATGCTCTTGCTCCCTTCACCCCCCACCCCCTGACTGGCCCCGGTGTGTGTCGTTTTCCTCCCTGTGTCTATGCGTTCTCATTGTTCAACTCCCACTTATGAGTGAGAACATGCAGTGTTTGTTTTTTTGTTCCTGTGTTAGTTTGTTAATGATGATGGCTTCCAGCTTCATCCATGTCCCTGCAAAGGGGGGTCTTACCCAGTTGGGTGGAATGGGAAGCAGGACCCATTTGGCTTTCCCTTAATGGAGGGGGTGTGCTGCGTGGCAGGGAAACCCACTCGTCTGGGCTGCCCAGATTCCTCACACGTAGCAGGAGGAAAGACTGAGTCTGCTGGTTGGCAGAGACTGTGATCACATTTCCCCCTAGGGGCTCAGGCCCAGGGAGATAAGAATTCTCTCCCTGAGCCCCTGGCTGGAGTTGGAGTTTCTACAGGGAGGCCCTGCAGCTGCTGTGTTGGCTGCTGCCCCTCCTTCAAGGAGCTCAGATGGCTTAGACAGCAGGCAGCCACAGCAGTGGTGATGGCTGCCCCTCCCACCAGGAACCCATCAGACTTAGACTGATTCTACCCCAGTGGCTGTTAGACAATCTGTGCAGCTCTTCCTTCCTTTCCATGGGTCATGCCAGCTACCTTGTCAGTCCTAATGACAGAACCTGGATACCTCAGTTGCTGGTGCAAGATTTGCAAACCGTTTTGGATCTTTTCCATGACAGCCTCTGGTCACCACTGCTTCTAGTTGGTCATCTTGGCCCCACCCCCCATATTCTTCCTTCTTAATTTTTGTCTGATTGAGTTAATTCAAAAGCCTTGTCTTCAAGCTCTGAAATTATTTCTTCTACTTGGTGTAGTCTATTGTTAAATCCACTGCATTTTGTAGTTTTCAAAATGTATATTCCATTTCCAAAAGTTCTGATTTTTTAAAAAAATATATCTATTTCTTTAAAAATTTTTTATTTGTATTTTGAACTTTTTTAACTTTCTTTAGGTTTACTTCCACCTTTCTCTTGTGTCTCCTTGAGTAACTTAAAAACCAACCTTTTGAATTCTTTATCTGGTATTTCAGAGATTTTTATCTTGGTTTGGATCCATTGCTGGAGAGCTAGCATGATCTTTGGGGGGAGCTATAGAACCTGTTTTGTCATATTTCCAGAATTATTTTTCTGATTCCATCTCATTTAGGTAGACTATTTCTTCTAATTACTTTTTAATTCTACTGTGGTTTTTATTTTCTTTTTACCCTTTGAGGGTGTGACTTTAATGATTATAGATTATTATGTATTTATTTATTTATTTGAGATAGAGTCTCGCTCTGTCACCCAGGCTGGAGTGCAGTGGCGCTATCTCAGCTCACTGCAAGCTCTACCTCCTGGGTTCATGCCATTCTCCTTCCTTAGCCTCCTGAGTAGCTGGGACTACAGGCGCTCGTCACCACGCCCAGCTAATTTTTTTGTATTTTTAGTAGAGATGGGGTTTCACCATGTTAGCCAGGATGGTCTTGATCTCCTGATCTTGTGATCCACCCACCTCAGCCTCCCAAAGTGCTAGGATTACAGGTGTGAGCCACCACACCTGGCTGATTATAGTTTATTGTAACCTAATTTGGCTCTGAGTGTTGGAGGTAAAGATTTGGTATGAGTTCCTTGGTTATAGAGAGTCTTTACATCATTGCTTACTCAGATGCTGGTTGTAGTAGCAATATTCTCAATGTGTGAGCAGATTTACTGTCTCCTGTAGGGTTGAAATAGCAGAGGTCATTTGAAACTTCTTTATCCCCAGTGGTGTGTACTTTTTTATTGATTTATTTTTTTCTCAGTATTTTATTTACTAGGTTGAATAGTTCAGTCTTCAGGGCAGTAGGGGATGGTGTCTACAGGTGAAAACTGGCTGTGGCTAAAGCAGGTAGGTAAACACAATACCCAGTAGTGGGCAGACAACCCAACCTTGACAGAGGTGGCTGGGGGAGCTCTCAGTGAAACACACCAAGGTCCTTTCATGGGAGAAGGAAGAAAGCCATCTTGCTCCCCTGCCAGGCCAGCAAGAAAACAATCTGCCTCCCAGTCACACTCCTGACACAGTGTTCCTGCTATTCAGATCAGACAGGTACCTCTTTTAATCTGCAGGAATGCTTATGTTTAATGTAGAGAGGGATGGTGGCTCTACTAGTGCAAGCCTGAACCTGCAAGGCACTCCTTTTTGGGGGATGCTATCACCCTGAAGTGCTCCAGGAAGGCTGTTTACATGTTCACCCATGCTAAGTTCCCATGGGAGAAGCTGCAGCTGTGTCTGCAGTGCTAAGTAAGGGGAAGAGAAAGTCCCCTTCTCCAAGACCCTTCACAAGTACCAGGGTTGCCAGACTATCGTGGTAGAGCCACATAACTTTCCACACTGAGCTCAGTCCTGCACTTGTGCCTCTGCTGATAGAAACTTCCCACAAGCAGAAAGTTCAGGGACTCAAGGCCTGCCTTCTGGATTATTTTGTCAAACAGGGTGCTCTCTTGATGGAGTTCACTCCCCGCTTTCTTCCAGGAGCAGGAGTCCCTGAGGGTCAGATTACAGTGAATGCTGCTGCTCCTCTGAGTCTAGCTGTTCAGTGGGGATTCCATACGCCATGCTGGTGCTGGAGAATGTCTACAAGGGATCTAGTGATATGACCTCTCCCAGCCGTCATACAAAGTCTCCCAGCAGCGGGTACCAGCATCAGCTCTGATGGGGGTGGCAGGGGAGTGATATAGACTCTGTGAGATTCCTTGGTTATAAATAGACTTAGAGTGTTGGCTTTCTCAACTGCAAGCTATAATAGTAATAAACTGGTCACATGGACAGACTCAGGACCTCCTACTTAGCCAGAGTGATGCAGGCAATGATGATAGCTTAGAACATGCCCAAGTTTTCTCCTTGCTAGGTGCTGTGTTATTCTGCCTGCAGGTGCTGTAATGGACTATGTTGGTTGGCCTCCAGCCAGGAGGTGGCACTTGCAAAAGAGCACCAGCTGCTGTGGTAGCAGTGGGATTTGTACTTGCCTTTTATTACCCAGGGAAGGTACTCTGGTATCTCAGGCAATGAGCAGGCCCATAGACTTCTCAAACTTTTCTTTCCTTTGTGTTAAGATACCAGGGTAGGTGGAGGGGCAAAGCTATGTGGGGGCTGGGTCAGACAAGCCAAACACTCTGGCTCTCCACATGTGAGTGCCAGCAGTGGCCCTAGTGGGTTTGGAGGATAGTTTTCTGGCCACCAGGGTAATGTTCCAGGGAAGACTACAGCTGTCTCTGCTTCATGGAAGAATCCATATGGGGAATAGAGATTAGCAGGCAGCAGTAAGCTAAGCCCCACCTAGCTCCCATGCACTTAGCAAAGCAGGCCTCACACCAACATTATTCCGCTAGCAGCAGCTAGCTAGATTCTAGACAGTCTGCCTTCAAAACTCAAAACTGCCCTAGGCCATAAGCCTTCCCCAGGGAGACATAAACTGTAGCTATGGGGCTATATCTTTCCCAGTCTGCCCACAAAGCAGGGACAACCAGCTCCTGAACCCATGTCTACAGTTTACTTCCTACTTGCCCCCTCGGTTCTGGATTATATCATGAAGCTCAGTTGGGAGCTTCTCTCAACCTGTGAACACTACTTGAGTTAGCTGGCAGACTTCTGTGAGGTCCTGTGTGAGGTAGGATCAGGAATGGCTTCCCTCCATCTCTGCTGGAGAATGGAAATGCATGCAAGGCACGTCCTGTTTCTGCTACTTATAATATACTCCCCACCAGTCACTAAATAAGTTCCAGTGCTGGTAGAGTTAAGTTCATCCCCTGTGGCCTGAATTGCTGGGTTCCCAGTGGGAGTGTGTATCCTGGAGGCAGTTTATCCCCCTCTCACATTCTGGGACTTAGTTTTCTGCCTGGCTCACAGTGTAGGCTGCAGCCCAACACTTCTTTCAAAGGGTATGTGGTTTCTTTCACTTTTCCTTTTAAGTTTCTGTGTTGCTTCTTGGGAAAAAAAATGTTCATAGTGTAAATCTCTACACATTGTTTTGTCTTTGCAAGTGGGAGAGTAATTTAAAAAACTATTGGCATTTTAAATTTTTATTTATTTATTTTTGGAGAACACTGTCTGGCTATGTTGTCCAGGCTGAATTGCAGCAGCTATTAACAGGCACAATCATAGCACACTACAGCCCCACACTATTAACCTCAAGCAATCCTCCCACCTCATCCTCCTCAGTAGCTGAGATCACAGACATGTGTCACCGTTGCTGGCTTTATTGTCAATTTTAGCATTGTTTTATGTTTGTAGTTTCTTTGTTACTTTATTCGTCTCTTGCTGTCTTCCTTCATACTTTAATGATTTTTTTTGTAGTGGTATGTTTTTATGTCTTTCTCTTTATCTTTTTGTATCTACTAGAGCTTTTCTTTTTGTTGTTACCATCAGGCTTATATAAAACATCTTAAGGTTATAACAGTCTATTTTAAGCTGAAAGCAACCTAACTTAAACCACATATAAAAACTCTACAATAAAGGATTGAGGGCCTGATGGGTAGTTTTTGGGTCATGGGACACCAACCTCATAAATGATTAATGCTGTTATCATGGAAGTGTGTTCATTGTTGTGGGAATGGGATACTTATAAAATGACAAATTTGACCAATGGCTGAAGATGGCCGAATAGGAACAGCTCCAGTCTGCAGCTCCCAGTGTCATTGATGCAGAAGTTGGGTGATTTCTGCATTTCCAACTGAGGTAACTGGTTCATCTCACTGGGCCTGATTAGACAGTGAGTGCAGCCCATGGAGGGTGAGCCGAAGCAGGGTGGGGCATCACCTTACCTGGGAAGTGCAAGGGGTCAGGGAATTTCCCTTTCCTAGCCAAGGGAAGCCGTGACAGACTGTACCTGGAAAAACGGGACACTCCCACCCGAATACTGCATTTTTCCCACAGTCTTAGCAACCGGCAGTCTAGGAGATTCTCTCCCGTGCCTGGCTCGGTGAGTCCCACACACACGGAGTCTTGCTCACTGCTAGTGCAGCAGTTTGAGATCGACCTGCAAGGCTGCAGCCTTGCTGGGGGAGGGGCACCTGCCATTGCTGAGGCTTTACTAGGTAAACAAAGTGTCCGGGAAGCTCAAACTGGGTGGAGCCCACCACAGCTCAGCAAGGCCTACTGCCTTTATAGAATCCACCTCTGTGGGCAGGGTGTAGCTAAACAAAAGGCAGCAGACAACTTCTGCAAACTTAAACATCCCTGTCTGACAGAACTGAAGAGAGCAGTGGTTCTCCCAGTATGGCATTTGAGCTCTGAGAACAGACAGACTGCCTCCTCATGTGGGTCCCTGACCGCGGTGTAGCCTAACTGGGAGACACCTCCCAGTAGGGGCCAATAGACACATCATATAGGCGGCTTCCCTCTGGGACAAAGCTTCCAGAGGAAAAATCAGGGAGCAATATGTGGTGTTCTGCAATATCTGCTGTTCTGCAGCCTCTGCTGGTGATACCCAGGCAAACAGGGGCTGGATGGACCTCCAGCAAACTCCAACAGACCTGCAGCTGAGGGACCTGACTGTTAGAAGGAAAACTAGCAAACAGAAAGAAATAGCATCAATATCAACAAAAAATATCCACACAAAAACCCCATCTGTAGATAACCAACATCAAAGACCAAACGTAGCCCCACATGCCCAGCAGGCATGAGTGCCATGGCCTGGCTCCCACAGGGCTATGCCAAGCCAGGTGAGCCCCTGCAGCACCCAGGCATGGGCCTGGGCTGCCACTGCTACTGCCACCAGGCATGGCATTTTTATTCAGGCAATGCTTAAGGGAGTCCGGCCACGCCTGGTGCATTGTGGGAGCGGCCCGCAGCCCGTTTTCGGGAGGAGGCGGAGGGTGCAAAGCCAGCCGGTGGATCCATAAAGAACCCAGCCAACCCACAGAGGGAGGGGAGGGGCTGAGCTGTGAGGAGAGCGGGGCCCAAGAACCATGTCTAAGCGGGAGTCCTTTAACCTGGAAAGTTATGAATTGGACAAAAGCTTCTGGCTAACCAGATTCACTGAACTGAAGGGCACAGGTTGCAAAGTGCCCCAAGATGTCTTGCAAAAATTGCTGGAATCTTTACAGGAGAACCACTTCCAAGAAGATGAGCAGTTTCTGGGAGCCATTATGCCAAGGCTTCGCATTGGAATGGATACTTGTGCCATTCCTTTGAGGCATGGTGGGCTTTCCTTGGTTCAAACCACAGATTACATTTACCCGATCGTAGACGACCCTTACATGATGGGCAGGATAGCATGTGCCAATGTCCTCAGTGACCTCTATGCAATGGGGGTCACAGAATGTGACAATATGCTGATGCTCCTTGGAGTCAGTAATAAAATGACCAACAGGGAAAGGGATAAAGTGATGCCTCTGATTATCCAAAGTTTTAAAGATGCAGCTGAGGAAGCAGGAATGTCTGTAATGGGCAGCCAAACAGTACTAAATCCCTGGATTGTCCTGGGAGGAGTCACTACCACTGTCTTCCAGCCCAGTGAATTTATCATGCCAGACAATGCAGTGCCAGGGGACGTGCTGGTGTTGACAAAACCCCTGGGGACACAGGTGGCAGTGGCTGTGCACCAGTGGCTGGATATTCCTTAGAAATGGAATAAGATTAAACTAGTGGTCACCGAAGATGTAGAGCTGGCCAACCAGGAGGCGATGATGAACATGGTGAGGCTCAACAGGACAGCTGCAGGACTCATGCACACGTTCAATGCCCACGTGGCCACTGACATCACGGGCTTCAGGATTTGGGGCCATGTGCAGAACCTAGCCAAGCAGCAGAGGAACGAGGTGTCGTTTGTAATTCACAACCTCCTGGTGCTGGCCAAGATGGCTGCGGTGAGCAAGGCCTGCGGAAACATGTTCAGCCTCATGCATGGGACCTGCCCGGAGACCTCAGGTGGCCTTCTGATCTGTTTACCATGTCAGCAAGCAGCTCGGTTCTGTGCAGAGATAAAGTCCCCCAAATATAGTGAAGGCCACCAAGCATGGATTATTGGGATTGTAGAGAAGGGCAACCACACAGCCAGAATCATAGACAAACCCCAGATCATCAAGGTTGCACCACAAGTGGCCACTCAAAATGTGAATCTCACACCCGGGGCCACATCTTAATCTAGACAGAAATAGCTGTTTGGTTTTGTTTTTAAATAGATCTATTTCCCTTATCACTTCAACTAAAGACTATAAACAACAAAAATCTCATTGTGTCTACACATCGGGGTGACCTTAGGTCAGTTTGTAAGTGGATACAATTAATAAAATAAAATCCACTGCCTTTTTTTCCTGTTACGTTAACTGAAGATGCACCTAATCTTGAGGCAGCTTCTGAATTGAGAATTATATTGTTATCCAATGCTGTTGATTCGTTTTGAATCTTTAGACACTTATCTCTTGCCGCATAGGCTCTTTTTAAAGGTGCTTTCACATAGCACAGACATTACCAGTAGTCATGTCAAATCGCAGTTGGTGTCTTCATTTTATGTATATTTATCAAGTAAGTCTGATTTTTTTATTAAGCATCTTGAATGGTTTTCTGGAGAGACAGCATTGGTAAGTGGCACATGATGGTATCCCAGTCATAAGAGGGTTGCATGATTCCTTTGAGTGTTTGATTTGAAAAGCCTAGTCTTGTCTCTCAAGAGCATCTCAGATCCAGAACATTCTCCAGTAGTGCATTCAGTTCAACACAGCAAGTGCTTCACTGCATGGAAAACATTTTGAAGACAAAAAAAAACTTATATCTTTTTTTGTAGCCTTCCTGATATTTACAGTAATACCATTAACTGTTTTATCGATAGCAAAAAAGGATACTTTTTGCAATGTAATTAGATGTTCTATAGTGCTACAAGGAATTGCCTTCCAAATGGAGGTTCATGTATAATACTCATTTACAATTCAATATATAATTATGCAAATAATTTTAAAATATAATGAATAATAAAGACTGTTCTGTAGATGGTAGTGTTTAATACATTTTATATTTTGTATAGTGATTTCAGGCCTTTTATTTTCTTAAAATCAGTAGCTATTTGGCCTAATTCTTAGCACTATTTTGTCCTTTGCGCCAGTACTTTTTTGTGCATGCTTTTTGTGATCTGTGTTAAAAACCTGCATTGCCAACATTGCAGCTCGAACTTAAACTTGTTATTCAAATAAATATTTAATTTTTTTAAATTGCTCTTGCATAAAAAAAAAATACCAAAGGTAGATAAAACCACAAAGATGGTGAGAAACCAGAGCAGAAAAGCTGAAAATTCTAAAAACAAGAGTGCCTTTTCTCCTCCAAAGGATCGCAACTCCTCGCCAGCAATGGAACAAAGCTGTATGGAGAATGACTTTGACAAGTTGACAAAAGTAGGCTTCAGAAGGTCAGTAATAACAAACTTTTCTGACCTAAAGGAGAATGTTCTAGCCCATTGGAAGGAAGCAAAAAACCTTGAAAAAAAGGTTAGACGAATGGCCAACTAGAATAAACAGTGTAGAGAAGACCTTAAATGACCTGATGGAGCTGAAAACCATGGCACGAGAACTTCGTGATGGATGCACAAGCTTCAATAGCCAATTCAATCAAGTAGAAGAAATGGTATCAGTGATTGAAGATCAAATTAATGAAATAAAGCAAGAAGACAAGTTTAGAGAAAAAAGAGTAAAAAGAAACAGACAAAGCCTCCAAGAAATATGGAACTATGTGAAAAGACCAAACCTATGTTTGATTGGTGTACCTGAAAGTGACGGGGAGAATGGAACCAAGTTGGAAAACACTATTCAGGATTATAAGCCAGAAGAATTTCCCCAACATAGCAAGGCAGGCCAACATTCAAATTCAGGAAAAACACAGAACATCACAAAGCTACTCCTCGAGAAGAGCAAACCCAAGACACATAATTGTCAGATTCACCAAGGTTGAAATGAAGGAAAAAATGTTAAGCAAAGCCAGAGAGAAAAGTCGGGTTACCCACAAAAGGAAACCCATCAGACTAACAGTGGATATCTCTACAGAAACCCTACAAGCCAGAAGACAGTGGGGGCCAATATTCAGCATTCTTAAAGAAAAGAATTTTCAACCAAGAATTTCATATCCAGCCACACTAACCTTCTTAAGGGAAGGAGAAATAAAATCCTTTACAGACAAGCAAATGCTGACAGATTTTGTCACCACCAGATGTGCCTTACAAGAGCTCCTGAAGGAAGCACTGAACATGGAAAGGAAAAACCGGTACCAGCCAATGCAAAAACATGCCAAATTGTAAAGACCATTGATACTATGAAGAAACTGCATCAATTAATGGGCAAAATAACCAGCTAACATCATAATGGCAAGATCAAATTCAAACATAACAATATTAACCTTAAATGTAAATGGGCTAAATGCCCCAATTAAAATACAGAGACTGGCAACTTGGATAAAAAGTCAAGACCCATCAGTGTGCTGTATTCAGGAGACCCATCTCACGTGCAGAGATGCACATAGGCTCAAAATAAAGGGATGGAGGAAGATCTACCAAGCAAATGGGAAGCAACAAAAAGTAGGGGTTGCAATCCTAGTCTCTGATGAAAACGGAATATTAAACCAACAAAGATGAAAAGAGACAAAGAAGGCCATTACATAATGGTAAAGGGATCAAGTCAACAAGGAGAGCTAACTATCCTAAATATATATGCACCCAATACAGGAGCACCCAGATTCATAAAGCAAGTCCTTAGAGACCTACAAAGAGACTTAGACTCCCACACAATAATAATGGGAGACTTTAACACCCCACTGTCAATATTAGACAGATCAATGAGACAGAAGGTTAACAAGGATATCCAAAACCTGAACCCAGCTCTGCACCAGGCAGACCTAATAGACATCTACAAAACTCTCCACCAAAACTCAACAGAATATGCATTCTTCTTAGGACCACATCACACTTATTCTAAAATTGACCACATAATTGGAAGTAAAGCACTCCTCAGCAAATGTAAAAGAAAAGAAATCACCACAAACAGTCTCTCAGACCACAGTGCAATCAAATTAGAACTCAGGATTAAAAAACTCACTCAAAACCACACAACTACATAGAAACTGAACAACCTGCTCCTGAATGAATGCTAGGTACATAATGAAATGAAGACAGAAATAAATATGTTCTTTGAAACCAATGAGAACAAAGACACAACATACCAGAATCTCTGAGACACATTTAAAGCAGTGTGTAGAGGGAAATTTACAGCACTAAATGCCCACAAGAGAAAGCAGGAAAGATCTAAAATCAACACCCTAACATCACAATTAAAGGAACAAGAGAAGCAAGAGCAAACAAATTCAAAGCTAGCAGAAGGCAATAAATAACTAAGAACAGAGCAGAACCAAAGGAGATTTAAAAAAAAACCTTCAAAAGAGAAGAATCAAATAGACACAATAAGAAATGATAAAGGGGATATCACCACTGATCCCACAGAAATACAAACTACCATCAGAGAATACTGTAAACACCTCTATGCAAATAAACTAGAAAACCTAGAAGAAATGGATAAATTCCTGGCCACATACAACCTCCCAAGACTAAACCAGAAAGAAGTTGAATATCTGAATAGACCAATAACAGGTTCTAAAACTGAGGCAATAATTAATAGCCTACCAACAAAAAAAGTCCAGGACCAGACAGATTCACAGCCAAATTCTACCAGAGGTAAAAAGAGGAGCTGCAACCATTCCTTCCGAAACTATTCCGATAAATAGAAAAAGAGGGAATCCTCCCTAACTCATTTTATGAGGCCAGCATCATCCTAATAGCAAAGCCTGGCACTGACAAAACAAAAACAGAGAATTTTAGGCCAATATCCATGATGAACATCAATGCAGAAATCCTCAATAAAATACTGGCAAACCGAATCCAGCAGCACATCAAAAAGCTTATCCTCCACAATCAAGATGGCTTCATCCCTGGGATGCAAGGCTGGTTCAACATATGCAAATCAATAAACATAATCCATCACATAAACAGAGCCAATTACAAAATCCACGTTTATCTCAATAGATGCAGATAAGGGCTTTGACAAAATTCAACGGCCCTTCATGCTAAAAACTCAATAAACTAGGTTTTGATGGAACATATCTCAAAATAATAAGAGCTATTTATGACAAACCCACAGGCAATACCATACTGAATGGGCAAAAACTGGAAGCATTCCCTCTGAAACCCAGCACAAGACCAGGATGCCCTCTCTCACCACTCCTATTCAACATAGTGTTGAAAGTTCTGGCTAGGGCAATCAGGCAAGAGGAAGAAATAAAGGGTATTGAATTAGGAAAAGAAGAAGTCAAATTGTCTCTGTTTGCAGATGACATTATTATATATTTAGAAAACCCCATCATCTAGCCCAAAATCTCCTTAAGCTGATAAGCAACTTCAGCAGAGTCTCAGAATACAAAATCAATGTGCAAAAATCACAAGCATTCCTATACACAATTAATAGACAGAGAGCCAAATTCACCACTAACAGACAGAGAGCTAAATCATGAGTGAACTCCCTTTCACAATTGCTACAAAGAGAATAAGATACCTAGGAATCCAACTTTCAAGGGATGTGAAGGACCTCTTCAAGGAGAACTATAAAACACTGCTCAACGAAATAAAAGAGGACACAAACAAATGGAAGAATATTCCGTGCTCATGCATAGGAAGAATCAATATCGTGAAAATGGCCATACTGCCCAAGGTAATTTATAGATTCAATGCCATCACCATCAAGCTACCAATGACTTTCTTCACAGAATTGGAAAAAACTACTTTAAAGTTCATATGGAACCAAAAAAGAGTCCACATTACCAAGACAATCCTAAGCAAAAAGAACAAAACTGGAGGCATCATGCTACCTGACTTCAAACTATACTATAAGGCTACAGTAACCAAAACAGCATGGTAATGGTACCAAAACAGATATATAGAACAATGGAACAAAACAGAGGCCTCAGAAATAACACCACACATCTACAACCATCTGATCTTTGATGAAACTGACAAAAACGAGAAATGGGGAAAGGATTCCCTATTTAATAAATGGTGCTGGGAAAACTGGCTAGCCATATGTAGAAAGCTGAAAGTAGATCCCTTCCTTACACCATATGCAAAAATTAACTCAAGATGGATTAAAGACTTAAATGTTAGACCTAACACCATAAAAACCCTAGAAGAAAACCTAGGCAATACCATTCAGGACATAGGCATGGGCAAAGATTTCATGAGTAAAACACCAAAAGCAAAGGCAATAAAAGCCAAAATTGACAAATGGGATCTAATTAAACTAAAGAGCTTCTGCACAGCAAAAGAAACTACCATCAGAGTGAACAGACAACCTACAGAATGGGAGAAAATCTTTGCAATCTACCCATCTGACAAAAGACTAATAACCAGAATCTACAAAGAACTTAAACAAATTTACAAGAAAAAAACAACCCCATCAAAAAGTAGGCAAAGGATATGAACAGACACTTCTCAAAAGAAGACATTTATGCAGCCAACAGACATGAAAAAAGCTCATCGTCACTGGTCATCAGAGAAATGCAAATCAAAACCACAATAAGATACCATCTCACGCCAGTTAGAATGGTGATCATTAAAAAGCCAGGAAGCAACAGATCCTGGAGAGGATGCCGAGAAATAGGAATGCTTTTACACTGTTGGTGGGAGTGTAAATTAGTTCAACTATTGTGGAAGACAGTGTGGTGATTCCTTAAGGATCTAGAACTAGAAATACCATTTGACCCAGCAATCCCATTACTGGGTATATACCCAAAGGATTATAAATCATGCTACTATAAGGTCACATGCACATGTATATTTATTGCAGCACTATTCACAATAGCAAACAGTTGGAACCAACCCAAATGTCCATCAATGATAGACTGGATTAAGAAAACCTGGCACATATACACCATGGAATACTATGCAGCTATAAAAAGGATGAGTTCATGTCATTTGCAGGGACATGAATGAAGCTGGAAACCATCATTCTAAGCAAACAATCACAAGGACAGAAAACCAAACACCACATGTTCTCACTCATAGGTGGGAGTTGAACAACGAGAACACATGGACACAGGGCGGGGACCATCACACACCAGAGCCTGTTAGTGGGTGGGAGGCTGGGGGAGGGCTAGCATTAGGAGAAATACCTAATGTAAATGACACGTTGATGGGTGCTGCAAACCAACATGGCACATGTATACCTCTGTAACAAACCTGCATGTTGTGCACATGTACCCTAGAACTTAAAGTATAATAATAATAAAAAAAGAAATATATTTGTTCTTTTCATTTCTGAAGGACAGCTTTTCCTGTCATAGTGTCTTGATTGGCAGGTTTTTTTTTCATGACTTAAATATATTATTCCACTCTCTTGGCCTGCAAGTTTTCTGCTAAGAATTCACAGATAACCTTATGAAGATTCCCTTGCATGAGATTAGTCTGTTTTTTCTTGCTGCTTTCAAAATTATGTCTTTTTCTTTGACTTTTGACAATTTGATTATAATGTGTCTATATATAATCTTCTTTGGGTTTATTTTGCTTGAAAGTCTTTAAGCTTCATGAGTCTGGATATTTATATCTTTCCTAAGATTTGAGAATTTTCTACCTTTATTTGTTTGCATAAGCTTTCTTGCTATTTCTCTCTCTCCCTCCCTCCTCCCCCACCTTCTTAGAATCTGATAATGCATATTTTTATTCACTTGATGGTGTCCCTTAGGTCTCATAGGGACATTCACTCTTTTTTATTCTTTTTTTATTTTTTGTTCCTTTAACTGACTAATTTCTTGAACTACTGACCTCAGATGATCTACCTGCCTCAGCCTTTCAAAATGCTGAGACAACAGGTATAAGCCTCCACACCTGGCTAACTGGCTTATTTCAAATGACCCGTCTTTGAATTGACTGCTTGAGTCTGCTGTTGAAGCTTTATTCTGTTTGCATCTTCTGTTGAAGCTCTCTATTGAATTTTTTCCTTCCTTCCTTGTATTCTTCCACTTCAGGACTTCTTTTTAGTTCTTTTTTAAGGTTTCTATTTCTTTATTAAACTTCTCTTTTTTCATGCATTGTTTTCCTGGTTTTGTGTAGTTGTTTATCTGTCATCTTACATCTCATTGAGCTTCTTTAAATGACAATTTTGAATCCTTTGCCAGGTATTTCATATATCTACATTTCCTTGGGGTTGATTACTGGAGCTTTATTAGTCTCCTGTGGTGGTGTCATGTGTGCCTGATTTTTTTTTTATAATCCACGTAGCCTCATATTGATGTCTATACATTTGAATGCACAAACATCTCTTCCAGTCTTTACTGACTGGCTTTGGCAGGTAAAGACCTTTTCCTGTTGGATCCCCAAGCTTATGGAATTGTCTTCTAGACTGCAGTGAAACAGTCTTGGAGCTGGGTCACATGGCTGTTGCTGGGTGCCCAGCAGGTCTGCAGTTGGTGTGTCTGTTAACAGAGTCTCAGACTAATGTAGATTCTGTCTAGCTCCTATGGACTGAACTACCTTCAGGACCTTCATCAATAGAGCTAGCCCTGGTTAAAGTGTCCACTTCAGTGTCTTTAGACAGTGGACTTGTTACCAGGTGGTATAAATGAGTGTGGTTTCCACTGAATCATTGGGAGGGCTCTTATCAATTTACTGGCCAGGTCCCTGGGCAGGAAGGACAGGCCACATATCATGGCTGAGAGGAGCTGAAACCAAGTCATAGGGCTACTTCAGGGTCCACAGCTGAGAATGAGGTCTGCAAACCTGACTCCAGGGGCATGGACAGGTATGCATCCTCCTGGGTGGGAAGGCAGGACTACTCCTAATTTTATCTGAGTGAACCTGTATCTTTGTCTCAGGGCTGCTTCAGAATCTGCAGTCAGACCAAAATTAGTAGGCCTACCACCCAGGACATGGATGGGCATGTTACCCAACAAATCCCTGAGTGGGAAGGACTACTCCTGGACCATGGTTGGGAAGGGGTAGAACTGAGTTACAGTGCTGCCTCATGATCCACAGTCAGACTGAGCTTGGCAAACCTGCCTCCAGTAGCACAAATGGATGTGTCTACTGGTGGATACCTGGAAAGGCAGAAATATGCTCAGACCACAGTTAGGAAGAGCTGGAACTGAGTTACAGGACTGTTTCAGAATCTGCTATGTGACTGAATTTAGCAGACCTGCTTCTAAGGGTGTGGATGGGCATGTATCACAGCATATTCATGTGCAGGCAGAACTGTTGCCCAATCACATCTGAGAGGGGATGGAGGCAGGTCATGGATCCTTTCAGGGTCCATATCCAGGACCAAGGTTAGCAGGCCTATTACCTAAAACATGGTGTAGGCATGACTTCTCTTGGGTTTCTTGGCATATGGATTGGGTGGCAGATCCAAGACTAAACAGGACTGTAGCTGAGTCCACAGGGGGCAACAATGTTTCTAGGTCTGTAGCCAGGACTGTGGTAGGCAAGCCTTCCACCTGGGCACAGGCCTGCCTTCTCACAATGGTCCTCCTTGGCCTTGTGCTCCACCAAGATTTTGCAACTTCCCACCTGGATCCCAAAGCTTCCACAAAGGCACTTTTGTTTGTGGATAGTTCCCAAATTATTGTTGTTGTGGAAGGATATAAGGGGGGATACCTGTTATTCTGCCGTCTTGTTCTCACATAGCTTCTTAACATACCAAACTCCGTTAAGCATGCTTACTACTTCTCTATGAAAGTCACCAGTTAAAATTCTGGAAAGGACAGGGCTTTGAAGAATAAAACCTCAGGACAGTACTATGGAACATCATCAGAACACTCTTTACACCTTTGTAATAATTTCTTAATCAGAACACTTAACATAGAGAACTCTAAATAGTTACATGCTCACTTAATTGTATTATTATCCAATCCATATATCTCTGTGTTGTCTACAAGGATATAATTAAAGACCATGTCAAATACTTCCTTGAGATTAAAATGTGATATAACCCACATTGGTGATCTGTCTAGCTTGTAAACATGTCAAAACAGAAAATGCAGTTAGTCTGATGTTAATGGATTATTTTTTTAATTTTTACTGCATGTTGGGGCCTAGTAAGTAGCTCTTTCACTTTTAAGTGCTGACGGCCAACCTTTTAAATAAGCTATTCTAAGATTTTGGGGGGAGACTGGCATAAAGTTTACTGTTATTTGGTTGAAACATTTCATTCTCGTGTGTTATACAAATATAGTCAACTCTCAGCATTCATGGTAGTTATGCTCTATAAAGCCACTGCAAACATTGATTTAGCAAATACTGAACAATTTCTTCTAGAGGAAGTACAGGGTTAAGTTCTTGTGAGCCTCTGGTCACAAAACATTTTTCAACCAGTCAATATATAACCTTGTTTTATGTGTGTTTCTGTTTAAAGCCACGTTATTTGAATATATTGTTGTTTCATTAACTTTGAGATTAGGGGCAAAACCACTATAATTCATGCCTGAACCAAGCTTATCTAACACGTGTATTTTATCCTCACGGCCTATCCCATTCTTGCCCTTAGGACCCCTAGATAACACTTCAGCACTATGCTTGCCAGCAATTTAAAATAGTAAAACCACCAACAAAAGAAACAAAAATGTGAAAGACATGATAGGAAATAGACAATACAAAAGACATTTGTTTATAGTATGAGAGATGAAACAAAAAGACAGAGGATCACTTTGTTCAACCTCAGCTGGAAATGTGCACTTCAGATGACTCACAATTTTTACCACTCTGAGCATGTTTACAAATAACTGAAAAAGTGATGTAAGTATTAATTTGGGGATTACAACTAAATTTTAGAAAGGAAGTGAATTTTCAAATACACAAAATGTAAATATTAGGGATCAGCTATGTAATAATCTTCTCAAATAGCTTCAATATACCTACCTTGAAGCTGAGGGTGATAGCACTGGAGAGTTGGGCATGATGAGACTTCAATGATGTAATCTTTTATAAGATTTTTAAAGAAATGAAATAAATGTCAACAATAACAGAAGAAAATTGAAGATTATAGTAAGCAACTGAGACAACTAAAGTATTCTAGAACAAACTGTTGAATCTCCCCAGGTTATCTGGTGCTATTAAATTGCATAACCTAGTATCATAAGAACGTTGTACTCAAGGTCCATTTTCCAAAGGTTATTAAAGTACTTCTTGATGTGGGGAAAGGGCAATGACCAGGTTATAGGGTAGAGCTGATTTACTAGGCTTTGTTCCAACTTGACTTGCCCTCCTTAACACTATCACTTATAGTGTTAACACTAACACATAAATCCTTCTTCTTTGACTGCCGGAAGTTCCATCTAGTCCCTATTTCCATTTTGACTTTCTCTAGTGTCTTTAATCATTCCATAGGTGCCCATAGTGGGAGAAGGTGAGACCAGCCACAGTAATAGTGACACTGATAATGTGAAGGTCACCATTTGCAGCATAAAGAAATGTTTCTCTGTGTTCATGCGTGTGACCTTAAATTTACTTTAGAAAGCCAGGGGACATCCAAAAAGAAGGAAAACAGTACAAAAGGAATTTGAGTTACCTGTTTGTTACCTGTGCTTGAAATGTTACCCTTGGTATCAGATGGAAAGAAACATAGGAAGGCAATGATAACTGTCATAGTGATAACTGTCATCACTATAGACTGGTTGTGATATTCTGTGGCTGCTTTGTGGGGTTTTTTTGTTTTGATATTTTATTTTATTCCAATCTTTTCACAGAGATATTTTTGAGTGTTGTCTTGTTTAGGATTTTATTATTGCTGCTCTTGTCATTCTGTGCATTGTTTGTTGAAAATTTCAGAGTTTATAGGGTGAGAGAGCTATTTTATTTCTGATAAAGCAGCTTCTAAGTGAAAACAATATTCTGTAAAAGTCAGAAGTTTTACATTCTACTCAACAACCTACTGTTAGTTTGTGTATTAGGGTTCTCCAGAGGGACAGAACTAATAGAATAGATGTATATATGAAGGGGAGTTTATTGAGGAGTATCGACTTGCATGATGGTAAGGTGAAGTCCCACAATAGGCTGTCTGCAAGCTGAGGAGCAAGGAAGCCAGTCCAAGTCTCAAAACCTCAAAAGTAGGGAATCCAACAAATGCGGCCTTCAGTCTGTGGCCAAAAGCCTGAGAGCCCTTGGCAAACCTCTGGTGTAAATCCAAGAGTCCAAAAGCTGAAGAACTTGGAGTCTAATGTTCAAGGCAGGAAGCATCCAGCAGGGAAGAAAGATGAAGGCCAGAAGACTGAGCAAGTTGGCTTCTTCCACCTTCTTCTGCCTGCTTTATTCTAGCCAGGCTGGCAGTTTATTGTATGGTGCCCACCCAAATTGAGGGTGGGTCTGCCCCTCCCAGTCCACTGACTCAGATGTTAATCTCCTTTGGCAACACACTCACAGACACACCCAGGAGCAATATGTGCATCCTTCAATCCAATCAAGTTGACACTTAATATTAACCATCACTGTTTGCCAAGTATTGGGGAGCCATCTAAGTTTTTAGTATTATTCCTTTAGAAATGGAAAAATGCCCTGTTTTCTGCATGGCTAAATGTTATAATTTCACTCAAAGTTCACTTTTGTTTAGGAAGTTTGGTGGCTTGTTTGCAGTTAAAAAAACAACAACAACAAAAACAGCAGTTTCACTGAAAGTTTTTCCCCCCAATTCCTGGTCTTTTCTATCACACATGTTTCCTTTATCATTAAAATCAGAATTCTAAATTTCACAACTCTCTCCACCTCTTCTAATTGGGACACATCCCTTTATAAAGCTAATATCAGAATCCTCAATTGGCCTCATCCTTTCCAGCATAAATAGCCATATTTTATATATGTATGTACATGATTATACTACTTGCAGTGTCTCTTTAAATTGTTAATGTCAGCTTATTCTCAATCAATTACAATGGATATACATTTGTGTCCTAGGTATATGCTCATGAATCTAAACTCACAAACAGGCCAAAGCTTTGGAACATCTGCATAAAGTATCCTGTTTCTTATTTGTATTATTACTAAAGTCATATGTTTTATCTTTATAGCCTAACTGTCCCCTTGGGTGTTTGAAGACCTAGGTGATATGCCCATTTGTGATATGCTCTCCAGAAACAGAAGGGTTAAGATTACTGTAAGCTTCAGAGATATAGTGGGTTTGTTCTTTAGAATTTGGGGGAATAGAAAACTCTTATATTTCATTAAAAGGTACTCAGAAATATTTTCTGCTGGTTGGTTGATGATTCTTAGAGCTTAATGGTATTCCTTCCTGTTCCCTCCTCCTCCTTCATCAAGTTCTAGAGAAGAATATGTCTCCTTTCTCTAAACTTTCAAGACTCCTGAACTTTTATCTACCAAGCCCTAGCATGCCACATTAATAGAGAAATCAGTACCTGAGTGGCAATCGTGCATAGCCATTGTCGACAAAAAGAGTCAAACTCTGTAAAATATTTGAAGAGATTTATTCTGAGCCAAATATGAGTGACCATGGCCCATGACACAGCCCTCAGGAGGTCCTGAGAACATGTGCCCAAGGTGGTTGGGGTACAACTTGATTTTATACATTTTAAGAAGACATGAGACATCAATCAAATACATTTAAGAAATACATTGGTTTGGTCCAGAAAGGTGGGACAATTCAAAGCCATGGTGGGGATTCCAGGCTATAGATAAATTTAAACATTTTCTGGTTGACAATTGGTTGAGTTTATCTAAGGACCTGGGATTATAGAAAGGAAATGTTCAGGTTAAGATAAAAGATTGTGGAGACCAAGGTTCTTTTGAAGTCTAATAGTGGCTGCCCTTAGAGACAATAGATGACAAATGTTTCCTATTCAGATCTTTAAAAGGTGCTAGACTTTTAGTTAATCTCTTTAGGATTGGGAAGGCCTGGAAGAATTAGATCTAGCTATGTTAATAGAGATTCTTTACAGATGCAAATTTTTCCCCACAAAGAACAGCTTTGCAGGGCCATTTCAAGATATGGCAAAGAAGCATGTTTTGGAGTAAAATATTTTAATTTTCTTCCTTGTCTTGTAATGTTATGCCAGAGTCAGATTGGAAAGTAAGTCACGATATATATAAGGTTAAATAAAACCCATCCAATGAGAATTTATGATTTGTAGGGCATGACTCCCCAGACCCCTTAGATACAAATTTGGACAAGATGAAAAAATCAGAATTTAGTCCTCACCATGTATCTTTCTCAAAAATAATAGATTGATGGGAACAGATATTTGGGGACCAAAGAAGCCAAAGTGGTTCCCATCCCTTTCTCTCTGTAACTTAACCTCTGTGACTTGGCAAGCCTTCATGTTCTAGGCTATAAAGTGGTAAGGGCAAGAGAGAAAAAATAATAGTTGAGTACCTTTTATAGGACATCTCTGTTGTAGATAGCTTTTAAATATTAGGGTTAAGAACATTGCTCTCACTCTTCCTCTGACCCCCCCCCCCCGCCAAATCTTTTACTTTCCAGTTTCCACCATTTTGTGTAGCCCCTCCTAGACTTCTCAGTTAATTATGGAGAATAGAACAAGGAAGCCACTTTCACTCTGTATTTCATGAAAAAGATATTTCTGCAGCCTGATTCTCATTTACAAAGTAGCACCTACAACTATACATTTTTTATTCCATTAAGCATTTATTTTCAAAATTTAAACCAGTACTGAGAGGCATTAAACATGTAAATTATTTCTCTCCATTTAAGAAATGATTTGGCAATGCACCTAAAGAACCATGAAAACATTTATACCACTTGACATAATAATCAAAGTTCTAAGGAAAGAAAAGAGTAGAATGCAAAGGTGTTCATTATAGATCTATGGAAAAATCAAAAGCAGCCTAACAGTTAAACAATCAAAGATGATACATGCTTTATCTCATTTCCACAAATACCCTTTATCCCATCTGCAAATTAGACTCACAGGAGCAAACTCACTCTGTCTCATCTATCAGTGTCCAGTACTATATAAAAACACAATTCCTTTATAAGGCTTTTAACTCCAGATATTTATCAGAGGGCACATCCAAGTCATGAAGGGTCAAGCTCTGCCAATCTCCATGAAGCTCTATACTCTTGAGTGTTAGCCAGGGAACAGTTGACTAGCCACTGCAGGTTAGAAGTTTTTCTGAGGTATTCAAAGCCCAAATCACTCACAGAAAAAGAATCTGATTTCAGCCTCTCCTTCCTCTTTCATATATATCCCCCCACTAAGAAGTACTAAGTAGAGTGGAGTTTGAGAAACTGAACACTCCTTACTCTAGCCCTTGAGGAGTTTATAACTATAAAATTTGTGGCAAACATAAGCTCAGTCTGAGTCCACAATATGACATTCGTAAAATTCTAACTTTGTGATTCTTCTTCAATAAACTCATTTGTGATTTTTAATATCGTATTTCTCTGGCTTTGGTCAGAACTTTAGCAGAGTGCAGAAGTACAATATAATTTTCTAAATATATTTTAAGATATTGAATAAAAGCCAGGCATGGTGGCTCACACCTGTAAACCCAACATTTTGGGAGGCCGAGGCAGGTGGATCACTTCAAGTCAGGAGTTCAAGACCAGCCTGGCCAAAATGATGAAACCCCATTTCTACCAAAAATACAAAAATTAGCCAGGTGTGGTGGTGGGTGCCTGTAATCCCAGCTACTCAGGAGGCTGAGGCTTAAGAATCGCTTGAACCTGTGAAGCAGAGGTTGCAGTGAGCCAAGATCATGCCACTGCACTCCAGCCTGGGTGACACAGTGAGATTCTGTCTCAAAAAAAAAAAAGATATTGAATAAAAAGTTATTCAACCTTGTTATTAAAGTCACATATTACAATCTTATAGCCTGACCATCCCCCTGGGTGTTGCTAAACATGAAGGTTCCTCCCTTCAGGACTTCACAAACACAATCTTATTGAAATAACTGAAAGCTTCTGCTTTTGATATGAGCAGCAGAGGATCCTGGAGATTGATGGTTGTAAGAGCTTATATAAGTTTCACACAGCATTGGGTTAGGTGTCAGACTTGGATTTTAAACTATATTTTGTCACTTATTATCTGGATGGTCTTAGGCACATTGACTTTTTTCATTTTTTAATTGTTTTTATATTTGCTGGTTTATTATAAAGGATACTACAAAGGATATAGATGAAGAGATGTGTAGGATGAGGTATAGGGAAAGAGGTACAGAGCTTCCATGCCCTCCCTGGGTGTGCCACTCTCCAGGAACCTCCATATGTTCAGCTATCCAGAAGCTCTTTGAACCACGTCCTCTTGGGTTTTTACATAGGCTTCATTACAGAGGCATGGTTGATTAAACCATTGGCCATTGGTAATCAACTTGACCTTCAGCCTCTCTTCCCTCTCCAGAGTTTGGGGGATGGGGTTGAAAGCCCAACCCTCTAATCATGCCTTTGTCTTTCTGGTGACCAGCCCTACCCTGAAGGTGTCAGTCAACATTACCATATAAAAAGACAGCACTTTGGCGATTCCAAGGGTTTTAGGAGTTATATGCCAGGAAACTGGGATGAAGACCAAATATATATTTTAAAATATCACAGTCCACCCCTGGTATTTGAACCTGGATCCTTTACATCAAAAGGGCATGCAACTCAAAAGATATTGAATCCCATTCAGTCATTAATAATTGGTCCAATCCATCATCTTGCATTAATGTGTCCCAGGGTGAGGCCACTCAGGTTTACAGGCTTCCTTTTAATCTTGTCAGGTTCCAAAAGCAGTTGTTGTCTCAGCAAACATATAACTTCACACTTTCAGGCATCTGGAATAATTGGGCTAAGAGGCAGTGTCATCTCTTGCTGTCTCTTTTGAAGTATTTATGTAATGTTTAATTTCTCTCAATTTTTAACCCATTTATTTACTCAAACTCACTTTTGGAAGGGATGTTAGAAACACTACTGTGCTGGATTGCAGGCAGCAATACTAGTCTAGCAAGTGCCTCCTCAGTCTACTCCCATTCCAATAAGGTAAGGTTACATAGGTACAGAACTAGTGGGCTATTTTTACCACCAGGCAATATAGCTATATACATTCACTATTAGCCTCCATTTTGCCAAATGTGGAAGCACAATCCACCCCTAGAAGCCGTTTAGGAATTCTAACATAGAGGTTTAAAGGTAAAGTTTTCTGCTTAAAAAGCATTCGTGCTATTAGTAGGACTTATAATTGGAGCCCTGGTCCTAGGACCACCACATCAGGTAAGGGAGAGAAAAAAATTTGAGGCAATTTGGAGAAGAACAAAAATTATAGTAGTTATACCAGTATACTCCTCCTTTGGTAAGAATTGCAGTTTTACCAGCATCCTCCCCAGATCAACCAGAAAGACAGATTAAAAAAAAAAAATCTAGGCCAGGCGCGTTGGCTCACGCCTGTAATCCCAGCACTTTGGGAGGCCGAGGCGGGTGGATCACGAGGTCAGGAGATTGAGACCATCCTGGCTAACACGGTGAAACCTCGTCTCTACTAAAAATACAAAAAAAAAAAAAAAAATTAGCCAGGCGTGGTGGCGGGCACCTGTAGTCCCAGCTACTCGGGAGGCTGAGGCAGGAGAATGGCGTGAACCCGGGAGGTGGAGCTTGCAGTGAGCTGAGATAGCGCCACTGCACTCCAGCCTCAGTGACAGAGCAAGACTCCATCTCAAAAAAAAAAAAAAATCTAGTCCTACTTATGTACTGTGAGCACACACTTGTGAAGGATATAAGCAAGCCCTTCATATCTATTTCTCCCCCATTTTAGAAAACCAATATTTCAATTGCTCCTTCCTTTTGGTTCCATATGAAATTTTAAAGTAGTTTTTTCTAATTCTGTGAAGAAAGTCAATGGTAGCTTTATAAGAATAGCATTGAATCTATAAATTATTTTGGGCACTATAGCCATTTTCACGATATTGATTCTTCCTATTCATGAGCATGGAATGTTTTTCCATTTGTTTGTGTCCTCTCTTATTTCCTTCAGTAGTGGTTTGTAGTTCTCCTTGAAGAGGTCCTTCACGTCCCTTGTGAGTTGTATTCCTAGGTATTTTATTCTCTTTGCAGCAGTTGTGAATGGGAGTTCACTCATGATTTGGCTCTCTGTTTGTCTATTATTGGTGTATAGGAATGCTTGTGATTTTTGCACATTGATTTTGTATCCTGAGACTTGCAGCTTAAGAAGATTTTGGGCTGAGACGATGGGGTTTTCTAAATACACAATCATGTCATCTGCAAGCAGAGACAATTTGACTTCCTCTCTTCCTGTTTGCATACCCTTTATTTCTTTCTCTTGCCTGATTGCCCTGGCCAGAACTTCCAATATTATGGTAAATAGGAGTGGTGAGAGAAGTCTTCCTTGTCTTGTGCCAGTTATCAAAGGGAATGCTTCCAGCTTTTGCACACACAGTATGATATTGGCTGTGAGTCTGTCATAAATAGCTCTTATTTATTTAAGGTATGGTCCATCAATACCTAGTTTATTGAGTGTTTTTAGCATGAAGGGTGTTGAATTTTATCGAAGGCCTTTTCTGTATCTGTTGAGATAATCATGTGGTTTTTGTCATTTGTTCTGTTTATGTGATGGATTATGTTTATTGATTTGCGTATGTTGAACCAGTCTTGCATCCCACGGATGATGCCAACTTGATCGTGGTGGATAATCTTTTTGGTGAGCTGCTGGATTTGGTTTCCTATTATTTTATTGAGGATTTTTGCATTAATGTTCATCAGGGATATTGGCCTGAAATTTTTTTACATTGTGTTTCTGCCAGGTTTTGGTATCACAGTGATGCTGGTCTCATAAAATGAGTTAGGGAGGAGTCCCTCTTTTTCTGTTGTTTGGAATGGTTTCAGAAGGAATGGTACCAGCTCCTCTTTGTACCTCTGGTAGAATTTGGCTGCGAATCCTTCTGGTCCTGGGCTATTTTTGGTTGGTAGGCTATTAATTACTGCCTCAATTTTAGAACTTGTTATTTGTTTATTCAGGGATTCGATGTCTTCTTGCTTCAGTCTTGAGAGGGTGCATGTGTCCAGGAATTTATCTATTTCTTCTAGATTTTCTAATTTATTTGCATAGAGGTGTTTATAGTATTCTCTGATGGTAGTTGGTATTTCTGTGGGATCAGTGGTGATATCCCCTTTATTATTTTTTATTGTGCCTATTTGATTCTTCTCTCTTTTCTTATTTGTCTTACTAGTGGTCTATGTATTTTGTTAAACTTTCCAAAAAACTAGCTCCTGAATTCATTAATTTTTTGAAAGGTTTTTTATGTCCCTATCTCCTTCAGTTCTACTCTGATCTTAGTTATTTCTTGCCTTCTGCTAGCTTTTGAATGTGTTTGCTCTTGCTTCTCTAGTTCTTTTAATTGTGATGTTAGAGTATTGATTTTAAATCTTTCCTGCTTTCTGATGTGAGCATTTCATGCTATAAATTTTCCTCTTAACACTGCTTTAGCTGTGTCCCAGAGATTCAGGTACATTGTCTCTTTTTTCTCATTTTCAAAGAACTTATTTATTTCTTCCTTAACTTCATTATTTACCTAGTAGTCACTCAGGAGCAGGTTGTTCAGTTTCCATGTAGTTGTGTGGATTTGAGCGAGTTTCTGAATCCTGAGTTCTAATTTGATTGCACTGTGGTCTGAGAGACTGTTATGATATCTGTTCTTTTGCGTTTGCTGAGGAGTGTTTTACTTCCAACTATGTGGTCAACTTTAGAATAAGTGCCATGTGGTGCTGAGAAGAACATATATTCTGTTGATTTTTGTTGGAGAGTTCTGTAGAGGTCTATTAGTTCTGCTTTGTCCAAAGCTGAGTTCAAGTCCTGAATATCCTTGTTAATTTTCTGTCTCATTGATCTGTTTAATATTGATAGTGGGGTGTTAAAATCTCCCACTATTATCATGTGGGAGTCTAAGTCTCTTTGTGGGTCTGTAAGAACTTGTTTTATGAATCTGGGTGCTCCTGTATTGGGTGCATATATATTTGGGATAATTAGCTCTTCTTGTTGAATTGATCCCTTTACCATTATGTATGTCCTTCTTTGTCTCTTTTGATATTTGTTGATTTAAATTCTGTTCTATCAGAGGCTAGGATTGCAACCCATGGTTTTCTTTTTTTGTTTGTTTTTTGTTTTGTTTTGTTTTCTATTTTCTTGGTAAATATTCCTCCATCCCTTTATTTTGAGCCTATGTGTGTCTTCGCACATGAGATGGGTCTCCTGAATACAGCACACTGATGGGTCTTGACTCTTTATCCAATTTGTCAGTCTATGTCCTTTAATTGGGGCACTTAGCCTGTTTACATTTAAGGTTAATATTGTTATATGTGAATTTGATCCTGTCATCATGATGCCAGCTAGTTATTTTGCACATTAGTTGATGCAGTTTCTTCATAGTGTTGTTGGTCTTTATATTTTGGTATGTTTTTACAGTGACTGGTACCCATTTTTCCTTTCCATATTTAGTGCTCTTTTCAGGAGCTCTTGTAAGGCAGGCCTGGTGGTGACAAAATCCCTCAGCATTTGCTTGTTTGTAGAGAATTTTATTTCTCCTTCGCTTATGAAGCTTAGTTTTAGCTGGATATGAAATTCTGGGTTGAAAATTCTTTGCTTTAAGAATGTTGGATATTGGCCCCCACTCTCTTCTGGCTTGTAGGGTATGTACAGAAAGATCCACTGTTAGTCTGATGGACTTCCTTTTGTAAGTAACCTGACCTTTCTCTCTGGCTGCCCTTAACATTTTTTTCTTCATTTCAACCTCGGTGAATCTGATGATTATGTGTCATAAGGTTGCTCTTCTCGAGGAGTATCAGCCAGTCTGGTAGAATGAATAAAAGCCACTATAAGGTCTGTTTACCCTGAGAAGGGGACTGCCCAACTCTCCCTATAAAATGCCAAGTGGCGCATCCTACATGAAGCAGCTGATATGCTTCATATGCAAGTCATGTTGGACTGGCTTTACCATGATATTCGCCCACTGAATACGCCCATTACCCAGACCATGGTAAATGCTACGGTTCAAAGGGACCCTTCTACATGGGTATCCTGGGTGCCATTACTCCTACAGAATCAAACAATGGTTCAAGAAGCCTTATCAAATACGCTGTTGCAGCTTTTCCACATGAGTCTTACAGGTGCTAATAAAACATAAGGATAATTAACCAAAAAAAATGAGAAAGGCAAAAGGGGAGTCAAAGGACTCATCTTAGAAGGGTAGAAATCTTTAGATGGTTATTAAGAAATGAAATAGCCAGGCACAGGGCTCATTCCTATAATCCCAGCACTTTGGGTGGCCGAGGCAGGCAGATCACTTGAGGTCAGGAGTTCAAGACCAGCCTGGCCAACATGGTCAAACCCCATCTTTATGAAAAATACAAAAATTAGCCGAATGTGGTGGCATGTGCCTGTAAGAGTATGAATTCCCCTGGAGTCTGTGGTTTCCAAGGGCTCTATGCACTCATGCTAGCCCACACTTGGCCTTTAGATGTTTAACTTTTAATCGAATTCCTCATACTTGCTTATATGGAGGCCTTATCTTCCCATTGACACAGGTGAGCCAGTGTTCATGTTCTGTCTTTTCTTGAAAAAGTCCATCTTTCCTTAGAGTTCAGGCTAGTTAGTTGCCCTGCACCCTCAGCTCTTCAATAAATTCAGGTTTGTTTTGATTTTTTTGAGACAGAGTCTCACTCTGTCACCTAGGCTGGAGTGCAATGGCATGATCTTGGCTCACCACAACTGCAGCCTCCCAGGTTCAAGCAATTCTCCTACCTCAGCCTCCTGAGTAACTGGGACTACAGGCACATGCCACCACACCCAACTAATTTTTGTATTTTTAGTAGAGATAGGATTTCACCATGCTGGCCAGGCTGGTCTTGAACTCCTAGACCTCAGGTGATCTGCCCACCTTGGCCTCCCAAAGTGCTGGGATTACAGGTGTGAGCCACCATGCCTGGCCTCAAGTTATGATTTTTTAGTTTATCGGTATTTTTCTTATTGCTATGTGGAGGACCCTGCGTTTGCCAGGTTTTTTTTTTTTTTTTTTTTTTTGAGACGGAGTATTGCTCTGTCGCCCAGGCTGGAGGACAGTGATGCGATCTTGGCTCACTGCAATCTCTGCCTCCCAGGTTCAAATGATTCTCCTGCCTCAGCCTCCCAAGTAGCTGGGATTACAGTTGCATGACACCTGGCTAATTTTTGTATTTTTAGTAGAGTCAGGGTTTCACCGTGTTGGTCAGGCTGATCTCAAACTCCTGACCTCAGGTGATCCACCCACCTTGGCCTCCCAAAGTGCTGGGATTACAGGCATGAATCACCACGCCCGGCTGCCTTTGCCAGTTTTCTACATCCTATGTGGAACCCAGAAATCCCTGATGTCCATTTGTGTTGTAGTTATCTAGTTTTTTTTCTAGTTGTTACAGTGGGAATAATGGTCTTTCACTATCTTCTACATTCTGACCCAAAGCCAAATGTCATAATAACCTTTCTGAAACATAAATTGGATCATAACACTCCTTTGCTTTCTATCCTTCAGTGGTTTCTAATCATACATCAAACTTTAAAAATAATAAAATTCAAAATTTTTCTTTTGCTTGTAATATCCTGCATGATCTTGGGTTTTTTGCTGTTTTTTTTTTTCTATCTTTTCAAACACATCTCATGCCATTCTCCTTATTTTCTATACTCCAGCCAAGGAGTTGGCAATCTTTTCTTATAAAGGGCCTGATACTCATTATTTTAGGCTTTTGGGCCACATGGTCTCTGTTGCAACTACAACTCTTCTGTTGAAGCACGAAGCAGCTATAGACAATATATAAATGCATTAGCTTTGCTGTATGCCAATAAAACTTTATTTATGGACATTGAAATTTGAATTTAATATATTTTTTATTTGTCATGAAATATTCTATAATTTTCTTCTTCCAACCATTTAAAAATGTAAAAGATCAGCTGGGTGTGGTGGCTCACACCTGTAATCCCAGCACTTTGGGAGGCTGAGGTGGGTGGATCACGAGATCAGGAATTCAAGACCAGCGTGGCCAACATGGTGAAACCCTGTCTCTACTAAAAATACCAAAATTAGCTGAGCATGATGGTGCACACTGTAATCCCAGCTACTCAGCAGGCTGTGGCAGGAGAATCACTTGAACCCAGGAGGTAGAGGTTGCAGTGAGCCAAGATCGCGCCAGTGCACTCCATCCTGGGCGACAGAACAAGACTCCAACTCGAAAAAAAAATCAATACAAATGTAAAAGATCATTCTTAGCTTGGAGGCTATAAAAAAGGATGCAGCATGTCAGATTTGGCCCATTAGCAGCAGTTTCCTGACCTCTGTCTACCTCAATTGTTTCTTTACTTACATTACATGGCAAGTGCAAACTTGGATGGCTTCAATGCCTGGCTTCTTTTATTTATTTATTTATTTATTTTTTGAGACGGGGTCTCACTGTGGCCCGGGCTGGAGTGCAGTGGCACGATCTCTGCTCACTGCAAGCTCCACCTCCTGGGTTCACACCATTCTCCTGCCTCAGCCTCCCGAATAGCTGGAACTACAGGTGCATGCCACCACGCTTGGCTAATTTTTAGGAGAGACGGGGTTTCACTGTGTTAGTTAGCCAGGATGGTCTCGATCTCCTGACCTCATGATCTGCCCATCTTGGCCTCCCAAAGTGCTGGGATTACAGGTGTGAGCCACCGTGCCCGGCTGGCTGGCTTCTTTTTACCCTTCACATCTGGCTTTAAATACTACCTTTTCACAGATTTCTTCTCTAATCACTCTTTCTAAAGTAAATATGCCGTTTTTCATTATTGGTCATTGCATCCTATTTCTTTCCCTTTAATTTTCTTATCACAATGTATAATTATATATATATTTTTTTTTTGGTTATTGCCTGTCTCCCTCAATAGATCATAAGTTCCATTTGATAAGGTACAACGTCTGTTGGTTTATTAGCCAGTGCCTAACACTACCATTTAATATGTATTCAATGAATCTTTGTTAAATGTATTGATTGAATTTAAAGTGACTACTCAGCCTACTTCTGCCCCTTGGAGCTTGGATTGTTTCTTCAAAGGTATTGATCCTTTTGACTATTTTAATTATGAATTCACTAAAGACATCTGGAAGGCTTATTGTGTCAAGCAGTGCCAAATCCATGGCTTGATGAACCTAGATCCATCCCCTTCCCCTTTCCATATCACAGATGACAACTTGATGGTTGGCCTATGACTTGTAAAAGTTGTCATATTTGAATTCCGAAATTTCTCTAATTTTCTTGGGAAGCAGAAAGGAAAAATTAGTAGTTGGCCTCAAAGGGACAGTTGAATTTCACATATAATGAACAAAGTAGTGTGAGGAAGAGAGGAGGGCCTTTTCTTTTGAGGTCATAACTAAAAGTTAGGTGAGCAAATGCCATAAGCATGAAAATAGCAAACCAAGCTTCTTGGTTTCTATCCAAAGGCTTTGTTGGGAAAAGTATCAAAGTGTGTTCATTTGTTATGTAAGATATAAGGTAGAGAACCCAATTTGAAGGAGGTGGAATAACTTTCCAAAATACTTATGGCTAAATTCTCAGTTGATCTTGGAATAAGATTCAAGAATCCAAATGCACCCTTCTTTGTTATCTTGCTAGAAAACAGGCTGGGCATGGTGGCTCATGCCTGTAATCCCAACACGTTGAGAGGCCGAGGTGGGCAGATCACGAGATCAGGAGTTGGAGACCAGCCTGATCAACATGGTGAAGCCCCGTCTCTACTAAAAATACAAAAATTAGCCAGACATAGTGGCACGCACCTATAATCCCAGCTACTCAGGAGGTAGGCAGGAGAATTGCTGGAACCCGGGAGGTGGAGTTTGCAGTGAGCCAAGATCACGCCACTGCAATCCAGCCTGGGTGACAGAGCGAGACTCTGTCTCAAAAAAAAAGAAAAGAAAAAAGAAAAGAAAGAAAAAAGGGAAGGGAAGGGAAGGAAAGGGGGGAGGGGAGGGAAGGGAAGGAAAGGGAAGGAAAGGGAAGGGAAGGGAAGGGAAGGGAAGGGAAGGGAAGGGAAGGGAAGGGAAAAGGGAAAACAATGTGCTTTTACCCACAGCTGATAAGCTTTTCTAATTGTCTACCTTTGGGTTAAACTTTATCATTGAGTGTTTTTATCCCATTATGAAAGAATTAAGGTTTGAAGGACTGAGGTAAGGGTGGATATTTACTCTTAATTGAGTAGCTTAACCAAGTCAAGCCACAGATTAGCTGAAGCCAAAAAGCACTGGCAGCATTTGAAATAACTGAGAACATATTATACTTAACACTTTATTATCTAAGAGAGGCACTTGAAGTTGAGACCTAGAAATTTGATTCTGGGTTCTTTGTTTCTAAGGGGCAGGGTGAACCCAGCTATAGCATTCACAGATGCTATATAATTATATATATTCTATATATAATTATATATATTACATTCATATTAATATATGTTAATATATTCTATATTATTCATATAGAATTCACAGATAATCCAAGTGCTTTTTTAATTCATTGATACCAAATCTCTCCTGCTCTCAAAAAAAAAGCCCAAGGCAAAAATTTTTGATTAGCCTGTATCTGCAAATTCATAGTGCATGGCATGATGGGTACTCTACATTCCTCCTCCTATTGCACTCACTGTGCCCAGATGAACCTAAAGTCACCAGTAATAGTGCTAATGTAGTAATGGGCCCAAGCTTCAAAAGAAGGAAAATTAGTATTCAGTATTTAAATGTGGGAAAGAGGAAGAATATGGAAATTATCAATTTTATAATACCTATACACATTCTTACCTGCATTAATGTGAATAGACATCAATGATAAACAGAATAATGCCCCATAAAGATGTCTACACTGTAATCTCCAAAACTTATAACTATACTATATCACATGGCAAGAGGGAATTAAGGTTACTAATCAGCTGACCTTGAGATGGGAGATTCTCCTGGATTGTATGGGTGGGCCCAATGTAATCACAGGGTCCTTATAAATGGAAAAGGCAGACAGGAGATTCAGTGTCAGACTGATACAATGAGGGAAAGACTACCAGCAGTTGATGGCTTTGAAGATAGAAGAAGTGGGCCATGAGCCAAGAAATGTGAGTAGCCTCTAGAAGCTGAAAAAGGCAAGAAAACGGATTCTTCCCTAGAATCTCCAGAAATGCAGCCCTGCCAACATTGTGATTTTAACTCAATGAGATGCATTTTAGACTTCTGACATCTAGAATTGTGTTATTTTCAGCCCTCAAGTTTGTGGTAATTTGTTACAGCAGCATTAAGAAAATGTACAATGACCATGGGCAGTGCCTCATGCTTGTAATCCCAGCACTTTGGGAGGCCAAGGTGGGTGGATCGCTTGAGTCCAAGAGTTCGAGACCAGCCTGGGAAACATGGTGAAACCTTGTCTCTACAAAAACACAAAAATTAGCCTGGTGTGGTTGTGTGGACCTGTAGTCCCAGCTACTCTGGAGGCTGTGGTGGGAGGATGGCTTAAACCCATAAGGTGGAGATTACAATGAGCCAAGATCATGCCACTGCACTCCAGCCTGGACAGTAGAGCCAGAACTTCTCTCAAAAAAAAAAAAAAAAAGGAAAGAAACTATACAATGCTCCTGTGATTCTAGTGCTATGTACATATATCCTTTATAGGGAATTAAGGAGGTTATAGACACAACCAGAAGAGGAGGCATGGAATAGACTGATGTATAATGGATAGGAAAGTGTATCTTTTACAACTTCTCTGTAAAAACACCTTCACCTACTTTATGAGTTTGCCTCAGCTGCCATAACAAAATATCAGACCAAGTGGCTTAAATAACAATTTATTTTCTCACAGTTCTGGAGGCTAGAAGTCTAAGATGAAAGTGCCAGCAAGTTTGATTTCTGGTGAAGTCTCTCTTCCTTGCTTGCCAATGGCCGCTTTCTCACTGTGTCTTCAAATGTCCTTCCTCCGAGTATGTGAGGAGAGAGAGGCTTGATGCCTCTTCACCTTCTTGTAAGGACACCAGTCCTACTGGATTAGGGCTCCACCCTTATGACCTCATTTAACCTTAATTACCTCCTTAAAGGTTCTATCTCCAAATACAGTCACATTTGGAGTCAGACCTACAACATATGAATTTTGAGAGGACACAATTCAGTCTATAACACCTAGATGGAAGGCAATTTCATATAAAGATGATATGCAGTCTATGACAGCAAAGTAGCTAGTGGAAATCACAACCCCTAATTCTATTTTTATGTCATTCCCTAAGTCCAGGTCCCATGTGGATATAGCATTGTTCAGGGCTATCTCTTTGCTGTTCTTTTTTTTTTTTAGACTCACACAAGCAATGTGGAGAAGGAACATGAAAACATCTTTGAGATAGAGCTTAATACAGATGTCAATCTCTTTGTAAATAAGCAATTAAAAGTGGAACCACTGTCCAACATGTGAGAAGAGTGACTGGCTATGGCTGGATATTTTTAAATACACATAAAATGTGGTATAAATGGTAGAATGCCAGGGATAGAAGGAGTATCTTATAAGTTACCTAGTCAAGGTTCTGGCTTCTGGGCGGAAAACTATCTAAACTCAGCCAGATAATCAGTTTCAACTAAATCAGGAAAACATGGAATCATCTTTATCTAGGTAGTGTTATAGTTGCATTGCCTCATTTATCTACACATCAGGAAATTCTTTCTCATTGCTAATATTTATCATTCTTATCATAGTATAAGCAAACGTTTTAATTCTATTATGGTAAAGATAAAGCTTCTGTAATTAAAACACTTTAATCTGGGAAGACAGCAGTAAACCCTTCAAGCAAAAGCCCAAGTAGTTTCAAAAATAATAGCCAGAGAGGTTAAAGGTAAACCAATAGAGTGATATGTTACAGCAACTAAGGGAGAGAGGCAGGAGTTTTTTAAAAGAGAGAAGAGGAATTATAACAACAGAAACAGGTTAGCCAGCTGCCAGTTTAGATGAGCATAATGAGTCCCTTAGATAGATCATTGGTGATTTTTATCAAAACACTATCGGTGGAGTTGTGGGAGTGGTAGGCTGACTATAGTGGATTGGGGAATTAAATAGTGATGAACCCAAAACAGAAAGTCTGAAGAAATTCCCTTTGAGCCAAAAAAAAAAAAAAAAAGGCCGGGTGCAGTGGCTCACACCCATAATCCCAGCACTTTGGGAGGCCGAGGTGGGAGGATCACCTGAGGTCAGGAGTTCAAGACAAGCCTGGCCAACATGGTGACTCTACTAAACATTGTCTCTACTAAAAGATACAAAAATTAGCCGGGAGTGGTGGCAGGCAACTTAATCCCAGCTACTTGGGAGGCAGAGGCAGGAGAATTGTTTGAACCCGGGAGGTGGAGGTTGCACTGAGCTGAGATCGAGCCATTGCACTCAAACCTGGGGGACAAGAGGGAGACTTCTCTAAAAAAAAAAAATTCCCTTTGAGCATCTCTACTGTAGAGATGAAATAAGAGAGAAGTGGATTCTTTAGTATAGAGATGGAAAGGTATGGAGCTAGAACATGTAGGTTGTGAACAGTGGCTAACTAAACCAGGACCAGTAACCTAGATATCACATTGGGCTTAATTGCTTGGTTATTCATTCATTCAGGCAACATGTATTTGTTGAGAGCCTGAATGTGCCAGGTAATAGAGACACAAAGGTGGTTAAAATAGACCTTGGCCTCTGTCTTCAGGAAGCTTCCAGTCTGAAGAGGGATGAAGACACATATTAATCAAACAATCCCACAAATGCAGGTATAATCTGCATAAACTGACAAATATATCTACTTTGGAGTCAAGAAATTAAGAGAAATCACTGATGTGATCAGTGAACAAGTAAGATTTATTAGGAAGATGGAAGGATGACATTACTTCAAATATATTACAGGAAACCCCAACCATGGTAACAACATCAGGCCTATCTTTACATATGTTTAATAATGCTTAACTTCACTTTTGCTCCTATCCTCCCCAAAGCAATCTTCAAGTTCTTCTGTATCTTTGTTTTATTTTCTTTGTTCTTTTTTGTCTCATTTCCTATACTGTTTTTATTCCATACTTTGACAGTTCAGTGAACTCCTTTGATAGATCCCAAGTCCTCCTTTTTCAATATTTACCCTTATAATCATTTTTGATCACTCCAAAACTGAGAACTTTGAGTGTAGATTTTCTAGGCTTCTTATTTTATTTTTAGACATTATATAGAAAAATTAGAGGGAAGGGAAAAGAAGGATGGCAACATGGTAACTGGGACAGTGTTCAAAAGGTCTAAGTCCTACTTCTCACTCCATACAAATTATCTGCAATTTTTTTATTTTTGAGACAGGCTCTTAACTCTCACCTGGGCTAGAGTGCAGTGGCACAATCATAGCTCACTATAACCTTGAACTCCAGGGCTCAAGGGATCCTTCCATTTCGGCCTCCTGAGTAGTTAGGACTACAGGTGTGTGCCACTACACACAGCTAGTTTTTAATTTTTTTTTATTTTCATAGACACAGGGTCTCACTATGTTGCTCAAACTGGTCTTGAACTCCTGGCCCCAAGCAATCCTCCTGCCTTGGCCTCCCAAAGTTCTAGAATTGTTACAGGAAAGAGGTCCCAATCCAGGCCCAAAGAGATTTTATTTATGTACTAGTGTGGAGCCTAGCCTAGGACACATCAAGCAGAAGTGCAGATAAGGTCTGACTCTTTCCAGTACAGCTAGGGTGCCTGGCTCTCCACATGTCCCCAGGCCTTATCTAGAATCTAATGTCTCCAAGGTAGGTACATTGAACATTTTCAAAAGTCAAGGAAGCAGTTTATGACCTTAAAGTAGTTAGCAAACTTAATATCTGACCTGCCTAATTTAGACCAAATGTTTACATTTTTGAAGATATTTTTATTTTATCAGTAATCTTTAAAACTATTTTTTATTTTCCAAAGATTACTTAAGTCAAATGAACTAAAAGGCATTATACATTTTACTTTTCTGATGAAATATCTGATTTAAGCACTTATTATTTTTGAACCAATTAAAGCTTTTTTATATCACACACACAACACATATAAATACACAGACAGGCTGGGTGCAGTGGCTCACACTTGTAATCCCAGCACTTTGGGTGGCCAAGGCAGGCGGATCACGTGAGGTCAGGAGTTTGAGAGCAGCCTGGTCAATGTGGTAAAACCCCATCTCTACTAAAAATACAAAAATTAGCTGGGCATGGTGGAGGATGCCTATAATCCCAGCTACTCAGGAGGCTGAGGCGGGAGGATAGCTTGAACCCAGGAGGTAGAGGTTGCAGTGAGCCAAGATTGTGCCACTGCACTCCAGGCTGGGTGACAGAGGGAGACCCTGTCTCAAAAAATTAATAAATAAATACACAGAAGAAGATAAAGGACTTATCCCCTAAGGCAGGAATCAAACCCTGAACACAGGCCACCGTTGTGAAAAGAAAAAGCACAGCCACATGGTTACAAGGTCAAGCTCCCAAGGACATACAAAACAAGAAGGAAACCTCATCCAGTTTTTTCAGGGACCTGCAGCAAAGTTTGTACCTGATAAATTTACTGGGCCATCTTGAACAGCAGGTTTACAGGTGTCCTAAGCTCATGTTCTATCCTAAGATACCCCTCTTTATGACAGAACAATACAGAAAGACACACAACAGATTTGCTACAACTTAAGACTAGCCTCATAAATCCATTTTTTCACTAATCAAAACTTTACAGAGGAAATGAACAGTGATTTTTGCCATCCATTCAACCAGTTTTATAGAGAGAGAGAGAGGAAAGCATTGCCTGAGGCAGGGTGGGGAAGGCCCGGCACTCCGAGTGCCAGAGAAAGCCCCACCCATTGCAGCAACACTGAAAAGTTCATGCAGCTGCTTGTCAGTCATGAACGGATTTTTTCCAGCAGTCCCATCAGCTCTCGTTTCCCTTTTTAGGAGGGAAAAGCTCCCCATGTTCTACAATCCTGTACATGCCTAATTCTGTCAACCATAGCCATCAGCAAAGAGTGCAAGGCAGATCAATCCAAAGAGAATAGCGGTTAACATCCTATAATGCCAAACCTGTTCTTAGCCGAAAGGGACTTTAAGGAGAGGGACTTTACTGAGAGGGGCCTCTAACCCCCTAAATCTTAAAAGGGACTCTAATCCTCCTAAGTTGGGCCTCTAACCCAGTGTCAGTCAAGCATCCTTGCCTTTTATTGAGAGGAAGCTTTAACCCTCTCTTACGAGAGACTCTAACTCCCCTAAGTTGAGCTATAACCAATCCCATCCTTTGCCTGAGTACCCCACCACTTACCCAAAGTTGTCCAATTAGTAATGCTGCAGTCTATTTCCTTTGTGCTGGGGGGTCTCCTCAGTATCATCCCTTCGAGTTTCACCAGAAAGATGTTATCAGGCCCCACCACTTACCCAAAGTTAGCCTTTGGATCGGGGGTTTCTGCATTATAGTCACTTCAGTGGTTGCCAAAAAGATGTTATAGGACCCCCAACACTTACCCAAAATTAACCTTTGGGTCAGGTATTTCTGCACTATAGTCCCTTCTGTGATAATCAGAAAGATGTTATAGGAAAAGGATCCTGATCCAGGCCCCCAGGAGAGGGTTCTTGGATCTTGTGCAAGAAAGAATTCAGGGCGAGTCCGCAGTGCAAAGCAAAACCAAGTTTATTAGGAAAGTAAAGGAGTAACAGAATGGCTACTCCATAGACAGAGTAACCCCAAAGGCTGCTGGTTGCCCATTTTTGTGTTTTTTTCTTGATGATATACTAAACAAGGGGTGGATTGTTCATGCCTTCCCATTTTAGACCATATAGGGTAACTTCCTGACATTGCCATGGCATTTGTAAACTGTCATGGTGCTGATGGGAATGTAGCAGTGAGGATGGCCACACTAATGTGTTTTAAGCCTTTTCCTCAGCCAAACTACATAAAAGCAAAAATTACTTTGTTTCAATATTACTCCTACTGGCTAACACACTAGCAGGTCATCAGAATATTTGCCATTCCTACAAAATTCCAAGATTCTGTGATGATCCTTTGAGTATAAGAATCACAGAGATACACACAATTGTTACATGCTCTATTTAAGTTTTCTATGTTATATTTTCTCTTTATACCCCCCACCCCATTTCCTGACTCTTTCTTTTTAAAGGGTCTTTGGGATCATGAAAGCAAAATGCAGCATCCTCAGTGTCACACGCATCCATGTGAAGAGACCACCAAACAGGCTTTGTGTGAGCAATAAAGCTTTTTAATAACCTGGGTGCGGGCAGGCTGAGTCTGAAAAGAGAGTCAGCAAAGGGAGATAGGGGTGGGGCAGTTTTATAGGATTTGGGTAGGTAGTGGAAAATTACTGTCAAAGGGGGTTGTTCTCTGGCGGGCAGGGGTGGAGGACACAAGGTGCTCAGTGGGGGAGCTTCTGAGCCAGGAGAATGAATTTCACAAATGTCATCAGCTAAGGCAGGAACCAGCCATTTTCACTTATTTTGTGATTCTTCAGTTGCTTCAGGCCATCTGGATGTATACATGCAGGCTTGGGCTCAGAGGCCTGACATTCCTGTCTTTTTATATTAATAAGAAAAATAAAACAAAATAGTGTTGGGGCGGTGAAAAATTTTTTGGGGGGTGGTATGGAGAGTTACTGGGTGATGTTTCTTAGGGTTGCTTTGAGTGGGATTAGGGGTGGCATGGGAACCTAGAGTGGGAGAGATAAAGCTGAAGGAAGATTTTGTGGTAAGGGGTGATATTGTGGATTTGATAGAAGGAATATTTGTCACATAGAATGATTGGTGATGGCCTGGATACAGTTTTGTATGAATTGAGAAACTAAACAGAAGACACAAAGTCCCAATAACAGAAGGAGAAAAACAGGTATTAAAGCACTAAGAATTGGGAGGACTCAGGACATCCAATCAGAGTGCCTAAGGGGGTTCAGCGTGATTATTTTCTTGGTTGATGAGTTTTTGGGCTCTATCCTTGAGTTTTTTTATGTTGTCATATACCAAGCCAGATTGATTTAGGTAAAAACAACACTCTTCATTTAAAAATATACACAGTCCCCTTTTTTTGAGCAGTAAGTCGAGGCCTCAGCGATTTTGGAGGAAAGAGAAATGCAAAGCCAGCAATCATTTTTTAAAGAAGGATTAGAAACAGCTAGGAGAGAGTGAATGAGATTGATAGTGTGGTGGAGATAGCTGGGGAGAGGTAGAGGGTCGCATAAGAACAGGAATGAGAATAAGAGTGAATATAAAGGTAAAGAATAGGACTTTATTAGGGTGAAAGTATTGGAGTGTACCTTGTCACTGAAGATCTTCTATCCACTTCAAGAGAGACTTAAGGAAGGTGGTTTGAGGTAAAACCAGGAGATATGAGTTATGATGGTTTGGAGGAAAAGTGTAAACTGGCAGTGTAAACAAGGGCAGGGCATTTACGAGTAGTTGAGAATGGTGAATAGGAGTATGACTAGACAGAAGATAGTAGGGGTGACAAGTTTTGGGGGTGCAGTCCAAGTAGTGGGGGTGACTGCATAAAGCCTTGTTGCAAAAAGTAGGGTAATAATAGAATGAAAGGATGTTTTAGGCTCATAAGGGTTACTACTGTTCTTCAGAAATGTGAGTGAGTTTAAGGGAAGTAGGGTTGAGTACTTGCAACTTCTAGGAGGAAGAGGAGAGATTAGGCTGGCTGTCCAATGGACACAGCTTTATTCTGGAATGGTGAGCCTAATAGGGAGGGTCTTACAGGCGGATGGCAGTTGGGGTATTATAGATGACTAAGTAGGGTCCGGTCTATCAAGGTTATAGAGTTTGAGGGGTCAGATTCTTAACAAGAACTGATCGTCCATCTAGGGTGTCTTTATATGGCTGGGAATATGGAGTAGGCAAGAGAAGATTAGCAGATTGGCAAATTTCCTGTCTTGCCTGCTGGAGGACCAGCAGATAGATTCCTAGAGGGCTGGTGTCTGAGACGAGGTTGGGGCCAAGCAAGAAAGTGTGTCTATATAAAAGTTTAAATGGACTGTACCCTCTAGCATCTCAAGGACAGGCTCTAATTCTGAGAAAGGCAAGAGGTAAAAGTACTGTCCAATCTTTTTTAAGTTGGAGGCTGAGCTTGGTGAGATGTGTCTTTAAAAGACCATTAGTCCATTCTACCTCTCCTGAAGATTGAGAACGGTAAGGGGTATGAAGGTTCCACTGAATACCAAGAGCCTGAGAAACTGCTTGGGTGATTTGACTAATAAAGGCCGGTCCATTATCAGACTGTATAGAGGTGGGAAGGCCAAGCCTAGGAATTATGTCTGAAAGAAGGGAAGAAATGACTATGGTGGCCTTCTCAGACCCTGTGGGAAAGGCCTCTACCCATCCAATGAAAGTGTCTACCCAGACCAAGAGGTATTTTAGTTTCCTGACTCGGGGCATGTGAGTAAAGTCAATTTGCCAGTCCTGGGCAGGGCAAATTCTCGAGCTTGATGTGTAGGGAAGGGAGGGGGCCTGAGGAATTCCTGAGTAGTAGTAGTATAGCAGATGGGACACTGAGAAGTGATTTTTTTAGGATAGATTTTTACAAAGGAAAGGAAATGAGAGGTTTTAAGAGGCAGGATAGCAGCTTTCAACTTACATGGAAGGGGTTACAAAATGACAACAGAATAGAATAGGCCTGTGTGGCTGGAAGGAGATATTTTCCTTGTTCCAAGAACCATTTGCCTTGTGTGGAAAGAGATTGATAGGTGGAAGTTTCAGTGGGAGAGTAGGTGGGAGTGACAGATGAGAAGGAGAAAAACTGGCCATGAGGGACAGAAGTTGGGACGCTAGCTGATTCTTTAGCTACCTTATCAGCATAAGCACTGCCCTGAGTGATGGGATCTGATGCCTTTTGATGGCCCTTGGAGTGAATGACTCCAGCTTCCTTTGGAAGTAAAGTGGCCTCGAGAAGAGTTTTTATTAAAGAGGCATTAATGATGGAGGACACTTGCATAGTGAGGAAACTTCTTTTAGCCTACATAACAGCATGGTGGTGCAGGATATGGAAGGCATATTTAGAGTCAGTATAAATATCGATGTGTAGTCCCTTTGCAAGAGTGAGAGCCTGAGTTAAGGCAATGAGTTTGGCTTGCTGACAGGTAGTGGAGGTGGACAGAGTGGTAACATCAAGGATAGATGTGGAAGATACTATAGCATAGCCTGCCTTTGCTAATGAGTGACAATTAGGCCTGATGGAACTGCCATCAATAAACCAAGTGTGATCAGGGTGAGGAACAGGAAAGAAGGAAATATGGGTAAATGGAGTGAATGTCAGGTAGATCAGAAAGATACAGTCATGGGGGTCAGGTGTGGTATCAGGAATAATGTGGGAGCCAGCATAAAACAGTAAGATCAAGTTGCTTGGACAGAAAGGCTACAGGTCATGGTCCTGGCTCTTGTGTAAGAATTCTGACCGCACAGCCCTGCACTTCAGCTGTGTGTAATGAAAAAGGGTTCGGATGAGTTAGGGAGAGCTAGTGTGGGAGCAGCTTCCAGGGCTGTTTTAAGAAATGGAAAAAGGAGTGGGGAAAGGATTTAGGATCTATGGGGTCAGCTAGGTTTTCTTTTGTGAGTTTATATAATGGTTTAGTCAGGACAGTAAAACTAGGTATTTAAAGGCAAAAGTACTGAACCATGCTCAGGAAAGAAAGGAGTTGTTGCTTTGTCAAGGGGGTTGGGGTTTGGGAGATTAGCCAGACACGATCAGCAGGGAGAGCATGTGTGTTTTTATGAAGAATTATGTCAAGATATATAATGGATGAGGAAGAAATTTGGGCTTTGGAGGCAGATGTGCAATGTCCTTTTGAGAATAGATTGTTGGAGCAGCAGGAGGGTGTCCTGTTGGGAAGATTTGTAGGAGGGGCTATAAAGTAGAAGGTCATCAAAATATTTAATAAGGTGAGATGCAGATGGATGGAAAGAGAGTAAATCATGAGAAAGGGCCTGACTGAAGTAATAGGAGCTGTCCCTGAAGCCTTGCAGCAGTACAGCCCAGGTAAGTTGCTGAGATTGATGGGTGTCAGGGTCAGTCCAGGTAAAAGTAAAGAGGGCCTTGGAGGAAGGGTGCAAAGGAATAGTAAAGAAAGTATATTTGAGATCCAGAACATAATAATGGGTTGTGGAGGGGTTGTGAAGGGAGGTATTAAGAATAAGAGAGTATATGGGTTTGGCACCATGGGGTGGATAGGCAAACAATTTGGTTGATAAGGTGCAGATCCTGAACTAACCTGTAAGACTTGTCCGGTTTTTGGACAGGTAAAATGGGAGAATTGTAAGGAGAGTTTATAGGCTTTAGAAGCTCATGCTGTAGCAGGCGAGTGATAACAGGCTTTAACCTTTTTAAAGCATGCTGTGGGATGGGATATTGGCATTGAGCGGGGTAAGGGTGATTGTGTTTTAATGGGATGCTAAGGGGTGCGTGATCGGTCCCCAAGGAGGGAGTAGAGGTGTCCTATACTTGTGGATTAAGGTGGGGAGATACAAGGGGAGGATGCGAAGGAGGCTTTGAACTGGGGAAAAGGCGGCAATGAGGTGTGGCTGTAGTCCAGGAATAGCCAGGGAAGTAGATAATTTGGTTAAAATGTCTTGGCCTAATAAGAGAACTGGGCAGGTGGGAATAACTGAAAAAGAGTGCATAAAAGAATGTTGTCCAAGTTGGCACCAGAGTGGGGGAGTTTTAAGGGGTTTTGAAGCTTGGCCGTCAATACCCACAACCGTTATGGGGGCAAGGGAAACAGGCCCTTAAAAGGAAGGTAATGTGGAGTGGGTAGCCTCCATATTGATTAAGAAGGGGACGGACTTACCTTCCACTGTAAGAGTTACCTAAAGTGTCTGTGATGGTCCAGGAGGCTTCTGAGGTGATCAGGCAGCGTCAGTCTCCAGCTGCTAAGCCAAGCAGATCTGGGAAGGTGTCAGTCAGAGAGCCTTGGACCAGAGCTTTAGGGGCTATAGGAGTAGCTGCCAGGTGAGTTGGACAATCCTATTTCCAGTGGGGTCCTGCATAGATGGGACATGGCTTATGAAGAATCCCAGGCTGCAGGCATTCCTTGGCCCAGTGGCCAGATTCCAGCGTGTGAAGCAAGATCCTGGGGAAGGTCTGGAAGGAATGCCTGACTGCTGTGGCTTAGGTGCTATGAAGTTCTTGTGTGCTGGAGATGTGGCTGGGGTTTCTCTCACAGTGGAGGCAAGTAATTGCAACTCTTCTCTATTATTGTACACCTTGTAGGTGAGGTTGATTAATTCCTGTTGTGGGGTTTGAGGGCTGGAGTCTAATTTTTGGAGCTTTTTCTAATGTCAGGAGCTGACTGGGTGATAAAATGCATATTGAGAATGAGATGGCCTTCTGACCCTTCTGGGTCTAGCTAGGGTGGTAAAGTGTCTAACGGTTGTTGCCAAATGGGCCATGAACTGGGCTGGGTTTTTATATATGATGAAAAAGAGCCTAAACACTAACTGATTTGGGAGAGGTCAGCTAAAGAAAAAGGAGCATTAACCTTGAATATGCCTTCAGCTTCAGCCACCTCTGTAAGAGGAAACTGTTGGGTAGATGGGGGAGGGCTAGCCACAGAACGCAACTGTAAGCTGGACCAGGTGTGAGGAGGGGAGGAGATAGAAGGATTATAGGGTGGGAGAGCAGAGGCTGAGGAAAAATTGGGACCTGGCTCAGCCTGGTGAGGAGCAGCCTGGGGAGGAGGGGAGAGGTCAGATGGGTCTGTAGAAAAGGAGGATTCAAAGGACTCAGAGCTTGGGGTGGAGACTGAAGGAAGAGACAGGAGAGAAAGAAGAAAGATTTGGGACGAGTCACATTGGGAGCAGAGATTAGGAAAGGACTTGTTGCAGGAAGTCAGGGACCCCAAACGGAGGGACCGGCTGAAGCCATGGCAGAAGAATGTGGATTGTGAAGATTTTATGGACATTTATTAGTTCCTCAAATTAATACTTTTGTAATTTCTTATGCCTGTCTTTATTGCAATCTCTAAACATAAATTGTAAAGATTTCATGGACACTTATCACTTCCCCAATCAATACCCTTGTGATTTCCTATGCCTGTCTTTAATTTAATCTCAATCTTGTCAGTTGAGGAGGATGTATATTGTCTCAGGACCCTGTAATAATTGCATTAACTACACAAATTGTACAGCATGTGTGTTTGAGCAATATGAAATGTGGGCACCCTGAAAAATGAACAGGATAACAGCAATTGTTCAGGGAATAAGAGAGATAACCTTAAACTCTGACCGCCGGTGAGCTGGGCAGAACAGAGCCATATTTCTCTTCTTTCAAAAGCAAATGGGAGAAATATCGCTGAATTCTTTTTCTCAGCATGGGATATCCCTGAGAAAGAGAATGCGCACCTAGGGGTAGGTCTCTGAACTGGCCCCCCTGGGGCGTACCTGTCTCTTATGGTTGAGACTGCAGGGGTGAAATAAACTCCAGTCTCCCATAGCGCTCCCAGGCTTATTAGAAAAAGGAAATTCCCACCTAATAAATTTTGGTCAGACCGGTTGATCTCAAAACCCTGTCTCCTGATAAGATATTATCAATGACAGTGGTGCCCTAAACTTCGTTAGCAATTTTAATTTCACCTCGGTCCTGTGGTCCTGTGATCTCACCCTGCCTCCACTTGCCTTGTGATATTCTATTACCCTGTTAAGTACTTGATGTCTGTCACCCACACCCATTCGCACACTCCCTCCCCTTCTGAAAATCCCTAATAAAAACTTGCTGGTTTTTGTGGCTTGTGGGGCATCATGGATCCTACCGATGTGTGATGTCTCCCCCAGATGCCCAGCTTTAAAATTTATCTCTTTTGTACTCTGTCCTTTTATTTCTCAAGCCAGTCAATGCTTAGGGAAATAGAAAAGAACCTACGTGATTATCAGGGCAGGTCCCCCGATAGGGACTGATGTGCAAAAGAATTCCTGGATATCAGGCACCTCAGACCATTTGCCCATTTTACAACAAGAATTATCTAGATCTTGTAGGATGGAGAAATTGAAAGTGCTGTTTTCTGGCTATTTGGAACCATTGTCAAGTTTGTATTGGGGTCAAGTGGTATTGCAGAAGAAAATAAGATGTTTAGGTTTTAGGTCAGGTGTGAGTTGAAGAGGTTTTAAGTTATTGAGAACAGTCTAAGGGTGAAGATGGAGGAATGGAGGGTGGAAGTTTGCCTATAGTGAAGGAGGCAAGCCCTGAGAAAAGAGAGGGTAGAGACACGGAGAGAAGGGGTGGGGGGTACTTGCCTCCCGGGGAGGTGGTGCTTGCCACCAAGGTGAAGGATCAAGGCAGGCATCCCCATGGTGATCAGACACCTCTGAAATGTGGGTGAATAATCAGGCAGGCATCCCCACAGTGATTAAACACTGAGGGAAGACTGTCTTCCCGAGACCATGACCATCGCCAGAGTTTTGGGTTCACACATAAAACATGTCTCCTCTGTCTCTACCAGAAAAGGAAAGGCACTGAAATTAAGGGAAGGGAGAGATTGAAGGGTAGCACAGAAATTGAAAGGAGAAAGAGGTTGAGGGATAGTGAAAGAAGTTGGAGAAGAGAGCAAAAAGAGGCCGCTTACCAGATTTAAAATTGGTGAGATGTTCCTTGGGCTGGTTGGTCTGAGGACCAGAGGTCGTAGGTGGATCTTTCTCACGGAGCAAAGAACAGGAGGACAGGGGATTGATCTCCCAAGGGAAGTCCCCTGATCTGAGTTATGGCACCAAATGTCACGTGCATCCGTGTGAAGAGACCACCAAACAGGCTTTGTGTGAGCAATAAAGCTTTTTAATCACCTGGGTGCAGGCGGGCTGAGTCTGAAAAGAAAGTCAGCAAAGGGAGATAGGGGTGGGGCAGTTTTATAGGATTTGGGTAGGTAGTGGAAAATTACAATCAAAGGGAGTTGTTCTCTGGCAGGCAGGGGTGGTGGTCACAAGGTGCTCAGTGGGGGAGCTTCTGAGCCAGGAGAAGGAATTTCACAAGGTAATGTCATCAGTTAAGGCAGGAATCGGCCATTTTCACTTCTTTTGTGATTCTTCAGTTGCTTTAGGCCATCTGGATGTATATGTGCAGGCTTGGGCTCAGAGGCCTGACACTCAGCTGCTACTACCACCATTGGCACCACTGGCACCACTGCCACCACCCCACTGCACCCCAGTTGCTTCACTCTCCATCACAGAAGCCTTTTCAGCAACAGCCAACATTTGTACCCTCACCAAGCCCTCTGATTTTCCCAATCACAAGGCCTTCACTACAATATTTTCTTCATTCACAAGTGTCACCTATTCTCCATCCCCAAGGTAAGTCAATTCTAATTTTTTTGCAAGGGTTGACAGAGGTAAAACCTGTCCAGATACCCCAAAGGTGTTTCATCTTGGCAATTCTTGACTCTTTCAAGGAAATAAGAATAGTCAAATATAACTAAGTAAAATAAATAAGAATATATAAGGTCTGTAAACCAAAAATGAAATTCTAAGCCCCCCAACCAACTGAATGGACCCCTCCTCTCAGCCAAGGGCATTCTAAAGTTAACCTGAAAGACTAGTTCAGGCCATGATGGAAATGGGTGGTCAGGCATGCCTCATTATATCCTCCTCCCTTTGGAATTTAGACACAAATGACCAACATTAACATTAAAACAGAGACCTTAAGATTGACAAAGCAGACTCTTTGTAGCAATAAGATATGAACACAACAGATAGCAGGCCCCAAAATATATTTATTCAACATATTTTTAAATGGCCCTGCAAAGCTGTCTCTTGTGGGAAACCTACATTCTGTAGAGAATGCCCTTCCCTTTCCAGATCTTTTCGCTTATCCAGGAGAGAATTAACTAAGAGTCTGGTACCTTTTTAAGTCTGATAAGAAACATTTACAATCTATTCTCTCTGAAGCCTCCTACATGGAGGCTTCATCTGCATAAGAGCCTTAGTCTCAGAGGCCCCTTATGTTAATGCAGATACTCCCTTCTATTGATTTCAAGACTTTAATCAGAAAACCTCTGAGTCTTCCTATGACCTGGAAGCCCCCACTTAGAGTTGTCCCACATTTTCAGACCCAACCAATGTACATCTTACATGCATTGATTGATGTCTTATGTTTCCCTAAAATGTATAAAACCAAGCTGTAGCCTGACTACTTTGGGTACATGTTCTCAGGTCTCTTGGAGCTGTGTCATGAGCTATTGGTCACTCATATTTACTTGGCTCAGAATAAATCTCTTCAAATATTTTATAGAGTTTGACTCTCTGTTGACAAGTCCTAGTTTTAAAACAGTTTTTATTTCATTTATTTATTTTGAGATGGGGTCTTCCCTCTGTCACCCATGTTGGAGTGCAGTGGCACAATCTCAGCTCACTGTAACCTCTGCCTCCCAGGCTCAGGTCATCCTGCCACCTCAGTCTCCCAAGTAGTTAGAACCACATACGTGTGCCACCATGCCCAGCTAATTTTTTGTATTTTTGATAGAGATGGGGTTTCTCCATTTTGCCCAGGCTGGTCTCAAACTCTCTAAGCTCAGGCAATCCACCTGCCTCAGCCTCCCAAAATGCTGGGACTACAGGCATGACCCACAGCGCCCAACCAAAATGACTTGTTTTTAGACAAGAGGTTAGAAATTTTTTTTCCTCAAAGGGCCAGACAATAAGTAGATTAGGCCAGGGTTTCTCAACCTCAACAGTATTCACATTTTGGGCCAGATAATTCTTTGTTGTGGAGTGCTTTCCTTTTCACTGTAGGGTATTTAACAGCATCCCTGACTTCTACTCCCTAGGTGCCAATAACATCTTATTCTCAGTTGTGACAATAAAAACATTTTCCAGACATTTCTAGATGTCCCATAGGAGGTAAAATTGCCCCGAGGTGAGAATAACTGGTATAGACTTTGCATTCCATATGCTATCTGTCACAACTACTCAGCAGTGCCATTATAGCACAAAAGCAGCCATAGACAATATGAAAATGAATGGACATGGTACTTTCCCAATAAGTACTATAGAAACTGAAATTTAAATTTCATATAATTTTCACATGTAATAAAATATTCCTTTAAAAATTTAAGCATTTAGAGATGGAAAACCCATTGTTAGCTTGTGGGACAAACAAAAACAGGTGGTAAGCCATAGCTTTCCAACTTCTATTTGTTTTATTTTTGAAAGTTTAATAATATATGTAATTTAAACTACTGTATCCAAATAATATTATTTTAACATGTGGTAATTATAAAAATCAATTCATAAATTCAGTATGTATTTTACATTTATAATACATCTCAATTTGGACTAACCACATTTTAAGTACTCAATAGTCATATATGGCTAGTAGCTACCATATTGGGCCATGATGCCCTAGAGTATTTGCTTTTAATTATTAGGCATACTTCCTCTCAAGAGGCCCTAGTCATTGGGAACATGAGGTCACTTTCTCTTTGAAGGTAAAAGCCTCTAAGTCCTGTTATTGATCTAAACTCACAAAAAAAAAAAACAAAAAACTGGAAGTAAGGTTTAAAAGACCACCATGACAATATTTATCCAATTTGTGACTGTATTTCTGATTGGCAATTCAAAATTTTGTTTGGCTTAGTAATTTTTCTTGCTATCTTGAATAGAATTAATCCCAGAAGGTCTGGTAGACAATGAGTGTTTTGGTGTAACTGGGTTTCTTTATGTACAAAGCTACAGAATTCCCCTTGAAGACACTGGCCTTGACATCCCTGAAATAGCAAAATAGACTTTTTTGTTTACTCCACGTGTAGTATATGACAGTGAGTGCATTGTAGATAGGGCCATCTATTGAAATCTACATGTGATTATACTCTATCGAACATCTACTTTAAAACAGCAAACATGAGAGCCTACAATTGACATCTCACTGTTTAAAAAAAACAATTTCACATATATATTCACAAACATACTAAAGTGGTCAATATTCAAAGTAAAGACTCAGATATTCCTCACTTTGCACCATGGTTTAGTTAAATAATACAAGTACCCCAACAACACAGTTTAAATTTCAGTTACCATGGTATATTGACTGTGATATTAAATAAAGTACAAATTTCACTGCTAGGTTTTCAGTATGTAAATTACTATATAACGAACAGATGTGCATCATGATCAATTATGAATCACATCACTTCTTTCACAGTCGTTGGTGACTGGTCACTTATCAGCTATTCAGCACATGTGCAGAGAACAAACCATGTGTTTGTGTTGCCTCTTTGTCTGCCAGTGATAAACCCAAGTGACATTTAACAAAAACATATAATGAAAGAGGGAATTGGCCAATAAAAATGAAAGCTCAAGAAAGAAACTAAAGTCACAATGCTGGAAATGAAATTCAAATCAAAGGTAAATGAAGTTATAGAGGAAACAGCTGACTGTGGGAATGTTGACACTTTCACTGGTTGGAAAGGCTATATAGATATGAAGCCAGAGGAACTTAGTTAAAGCAGACATTGACATAAATGAGGAATTTGGTTGTGACAAGCAATACCTATTTTAGACCGATGGCTTGTATCCTCATTAGGGACTGTCAGTATACCAAAAGAATGGGTGTTAAGTCTAGGAAAATTATAATCATCATTAAGTTGACTTTTAGTTCCCAAGATTTCCTATAATTACTGTTTTCAGTATTTAGATATAACTGCTAATGGTAAAATGGCCTATGAGTAGAAAATATGAAATTTACATTTCTCTTTATCCAAATTTCCTAGTGGATCCCTGCCCCTAACAATGTTTACCACTTCTTACTGTCCATTTTCACAGATATGGGAGACATGATTACATGCCCTCAACTCATATGTTTTCTAGGTAAGTCTACCACAGAATAAAGCGGTACTCAAATTACTCTCAGCTTGCTTAATATCCACTTTAGGACACTGAAAAACAAACACAAAGGGACTAAACAAGATGAACAGTACGTATCCCATTTCTTTTAAGTCCACTATCTTGATATCATGAGGCCCCCTCACTGGTTTTATGTAGATGGGCTACTGGAATGCATAAGCTAGTGCCAATTCTTATTTTCCAAAGATGTTAAAAGATTAACATAGGATGGGAGGAGAGTGAGGATCAAAAAATCTACCTATCAGGTACTATGCTCACTACCAGTGTAATGAAATCATTTGTACATCAAAGCCCATGACACACAATTTACCCATGGAAATTTACCCATTGGCTTTTGCTGCAAAAGTACCCCTTGAACCTAAAATAAAAGTTGGAAGAAAAAAACTTAACATAGCAAATTCTTAGACATCGTTCTGACTTGTTTGCAAGACCTATGCTTTCTTCCTAAGCTGGTGCTGGATAGTTCTTTTGACTTTTTTCATTATCGATCTTCTCTCTCCCTAGCATTGCCACCAAGGGAAACTATTTCATGTAAGACATTCTTTTCCATCCAGCCATCTGGTTGGCCCTAATTTCTCTGAGCACATCTTTCCCACCTGTATTGTGAACCATAGAGCAGGCCTAAGGGAAGGTTATAAAGAAGGTAAGGTTGGTCTGTATTGTCTCAGTCTCTTTTAATATCTATTCCCTTCTGTATGGTACTCCTTCTTCTCAGAGACTCCTGTTCTCTAGCTTCTTCATAATCGGCTTTCAAAATAGGATCTGCTGTCAGCGATTTATCCCTTTAGTGCTAGGATGGTAAATAAATTTTATCTTGCATGCCAACTCTAAATTATTAGTAGCAGCCACCTGAAATGCTACGTGAAGGATTCTGGGGATGCATCCAGTTGAATTAGTTATGAGAAGAAAAATTGGCTACTATAGGAAAGAGAATCAACAATTCAATGGATTAAACAAAAAGAGTGTTAATTATTTCTTACATGACAGTATCAATGTAAAAAGTTCAAATCAGAGAGGGAATTCTGTTTCTTAGTCATTCAGGGACTTGATTTCCTTCCAAGTCATTGTACTTTCATCTCATAGGGAATCACTCCCATCTGTATACTGAAACTGGGTAGCCATTACATCTGAGTTGCAGCTGGTGGGAGAAAGTATGGAAAGGAGAGCATACCCTATGTCTTAGGACCCAGGCATGGAAATGGCACACATCACTTCTACTCACATTTTATTGATCATAACAATCATTTGGCTACACAGAACTGCAAAAGAAGCTGAGAAATGTAGTCTAGCTGGGCAGCCACACATCAAGCAAGAATGGGAGAATGTATTTTGGTGGGCAACGAGCATTTTTGTTCCTTACTAGGCTTAACAGGAATCAATGCTGTGATTAATTAATGAAATTTTCCATGAGTTGGAAAAAAACTGTGGCATCCACCCATATTATGGTATTAGCTGATCTTGCCTTAAGTGTGAAATAGAAGTCTTGTTTTCTTTCCTAGAGGGTTCTGAAGTTTAAATATAATTCCAAAAAATTTGACAGGCATTTTCCACTATGAGAAAGGTACTTTTGTTAGGTACAAAAATAAACTTGTCCCTGCTTTATCACTTAATGTAGAATCAAAGATTCGTCTCCAGATAACAGAATTTCAGACATCAGCTACCAAGGAGGGAAAATATAGGCTTGGGAAAGAAGGCCTTCTTGTATGAAATCACACCACACAGGCACTAGACAGCTCTACTTATATAAAGTTTAGCTCTATAAAAATGAGATTGGGGTGTTTCAGAGATTTTATTAGGAAATGTACAGAGAAAACAGTTGATGGGGCAAAAGCTATAAACACTAAGGTGAGAAGGAATCAGAATATAGGCAAGAGTTATAGAAGCATCTAAATGGCATTTGTATCTGTTTAATCAGCCTATCAGGTAAATCTGCCCACTTTTCTCCCTACCAGTGAACATCTGTTTTGAACCTCTAGGATATGGGACCTCTTGCTTGATACCAGTCTTTCTGTGCCTACCTATTCTAAAGCCTGATGTCATCTTCTGTGCCTTCCCTTATAGGCTTACTTCCTTCAACGCTGACCATTCCTCCAGCATTTCTTATTCTAAAGATGAACAGGTAAGAAACTTCGTTGGAGGGAAAATTAAGCAGGGATTAGCATTAGAGAGGGAGCTGTGCACAGTCCCTGTCTCAACAAAAATAGCTTAAGATGAGACAAGTACTTTACTTAGCATAATCTTGCTACTGAAGGGGCTATTCTAAATGTCCCCCCGCCCAACACCATTATGTAAACATTCTCTAATATTCGGTACTTAATTTAGATAATCCACCCTTCCTTCTGGCCATTGCATTCCTTATCTAGCAATGCAGGAAAAGGGCAAGAAATCAAAGGGAAGGAATAAAGGGACTTCTGATTCCAGACTGTATTTTGAAGGGAAGTCATGGTTGGTTAGCGATTTTCTTTAGCTTTTGCTTTGCGTTTGCAGAATAGCTAATATTATTGTTTTACCTATGGGAACTGGTATCCAATCTAGTGCCTAATGGGGCTGTTGTTACTAGAGCTATTTTCTGTGAACCTCATAGCAGACTCTCTTCTGCTGAAAATGAGATTTACTATTCATTCTGGGTTCTCTCAAAAGCCAGCCTGCCATCTACAATTAGCGGTCACATCCATTTGGCTATAGTTCAGGTAAGTCCAATTCTTCATGTCCTGCTTCTCAGCTCTCTGCTGCTCAGAGCCAAAAACCTTATCTTAGAACCCCAAAATACATGTCTAGTTGCTGTATCAAAGACCAGGTAGCAGCCTTTACAGAAAGTCCCTTTTCTCAGAATCTAGTTGAGCCAATACTATGCAGTGTCCACTATATTCTTCTTGGTTCATTCTCTTTCTTTTGGAGGCAACAGCTTACTACGGTGAGGACAACTGGAATCCATCTCTACCTATTCACCACTTTTTAAGTAGTAAAAGTGGTAGCTCAAAAGTAACTTTATTCCCTGCTAAGTCTCGCTCTTTCCAATTATTATTCAAACATGAGAGGTGACAGTGAGAAGATTGGTTTGGCATTATAGGATGGTACCATGCAAGGTACTCTAACAACCGGCCTTCTCTCTCATGGTCTATCTCCCTGCAGATTCAGGTTGCATCAGCTGTCCTCCTATGTCCACAATCCAAATGCTATGGGATACTATGGCAGACAAGTTTTCCAGTTCTTCAGGAAGTAGCAACTGTGAGTATTCTAGCTCACAATGGGAGGAGCACAACGACTGGACTCCAGCCATGAGCAAATACAAGTAAAGATTTAACTGAGACTGTCTGCTCCCCAGTTCTCCAACCCCTGCCTACCCCAAGCCCCTTTTTGTCTTGATTTATAGTAGAAAAGTAATAGTCGGTCGGGTGCGGGGGCTCACACCTGTAATCCCACCACTTTGGAAGGCCGAGGCAGGTGGATCACCCGAGGTCAGGAATTCTAGACCAGCCTGGCCAACATGGTGAAACCCCATCTCTACTAAAAATACAAGAAAAAAATTAGCTGGGTGTGGTGGCAGGCTCCTGTATTCCCAGCTACTCAGGGGGCCAAGGCAGGAGAATCATTTGAACCCAGGAGGCAGAGGTTGCAGTGAGCTGAGATTGCGCCATCACACTCCAGCCTGGGCAACAAGGGCGAGACGTCATTTCAAAAAAAAAAGAAAAAGAAAAGTAATAGTCACAAAATGGATATAAAAAGAGAGGTAACAATGGGAAACTACAGGAGGGCAAATTAATACTTTTATAGTTTCAGCAGACCTGTAGTAATAGAAGAAAAACTGATTTTCACTTGGTTCAGACTATCTCCCTGGGCTAGAAAGTAGAGGGCCAAGGTAGAGGAATCGGAGGTAGATGAATTATCTTCCTGTGTCTTCCTTTAAGTAGTTCACATTGCTCCCATTTAGGTACCAGTTAATAGTCATAATTACTATAATCCCTCTCTTTGGATATTCTCTAAGACTTTATTTCCTCGTGAGCATAAAGACATAAAATAGTACACTGGAGGTTAGCTATGATTAGGAAGAGCCATTCTAACTGTAAATTACTCATAATCCAAGCTCTTTCCTGATGAGCATGTATCCGTTATAAAAGAGGCTATGATAATATACAGTGAGAAAAGAATTTGTTTAGAAATTAAGTTAATTTGGATCTAGGGTCACCTCAGCTATTTTGCACTGCGACATTGATCAAGTTATTTTCTCTGGGTTTCAGATGCCTCATCTTTATTTTGTGCATTTAGATACACAATTCTAATTGGCCCAATGGGAATTACACAGCTAACACCATCATGCAGCAAAACAAAATAAAATACAGTGGAACTGAAGTGAGGGAGTAAAACCACCACACTATGCAGATGAGACTATCTGCCTAGTAACAAGACATTTCTTGGACTCTGGTACTTCAGCCAAATGTTCTCTGGGAGTGGAGAGGCGGGGAGACAATATAGTCCACTGCCAGAAAGAACCCACATCTGTTCCACCACTCTCATTGTCATTGCGTTTCCTGGGATACTTTCAGAATAATTCATTAGTAACAACAACAACAACAACAAAAAAAAAAAAACAGCAAGGAAAAGGCTTACAAGGGGAAGGGTTTTTCTAGGTCTTTGGGATATATCTAATCATTTCTTCATGGAATATTATAAAGTAGGGTCCACTCAAAGCTCATCCCTCACAAGCCACTCAACCTTTGACATTCTTCTTCTATTTAATATGAGTCAGAATTCCTAAGATTTTTTGAAATCCTGCCTGCAAAGTCTGCTTATGAATTTTTTTCCTTACCACGGAGTTCCCATAAAGTGACAGGTTCTGCCTAAGTAGTTAGCTACCTGCAAGGCTGCTCGAATCCAACTTTCTTTCCCACTCTACTTTGCATTCTGCTCTCCCTTTGCTCTCCTCTCCTTAGGCCCTCAAGTGATGCCAGCTTTTGTACTAGCACTCTAGAAAGGAGTTACTATTTTGATCCAGAGTACACAGAGAAGAGAAACTGGAGTGGGTAAAAGGAAGCTCGTCACTGAGAATGCTGGTACTGGGAGCAAGACTGTGGCAAACCCAGGAAATACTAACAATAAGAACCCCTCAAAAGTTCACCTTTACCAAGCCAATGGAAACAATATAGCTGAGTGGGGTTTGAATTTTGAGACCTAATGACTCCTCAGCTACCATGTAATTGCCTTGGTGCTCCATTTGCTATAATTCATGGGAAAGGTACTAAGGTCCTTCAACTGGTTTTCCTTGCTACCTCCACCTTTTTCAGAAGTTGGACCTATGATTAGCACACTTCCTGTCTATCCATTCACAGTGAATAGAATGGCTGGCTAAATTTTAGACCCCATTTAAATTATTCCACTTCGAAATTTGAATGATAGATGCTTGCCTAAGTCTACTAGCCTCAGTAACATTACCTTTTCTCATGACCAAGGGTAAAAGAGTAAACTGATAGGAGGCACAAGTTTTTGTGGATGTGGGTTGGGCTGGCACCAAATCCAACTACAAGCATACAGTGACCACTTCATACACACCACATAAAAAATACAAAAACTGAAAAATACTATCAAATGCTTTGACATTTTCTAAATATTTCTGCTGCCCCTATAAAATTGCCTTGTCTGACCTTTCCTCACTAACCAGGAGAAACGGTGTTTTTCATTTCCTCTCCCTTCAAATTTTACAAGAGAATCAAGGAATTTGAGGACCAAAGCACCACAAACACAAGAGTAAGCACAGCAAATATGACAAGGGGACTGAAGTAAGCCCCTATGGGAATAGGATCTGCTGAAGGAATCAAGAGGGATGGACAGAGGAACAGAAGACACTCAAGAATAACTTCAGGAAGTCTCCTTACCGCCTCACCTGCTTTCCCTCTGTCCTACACATCCAGCCTTGCAAAGAAATAAGAGTAAAGAGAAAAGTCCATGTAGCACCATCCCAGTTCAGAAGCAACCCCCAGGATATGGGTCAACTTTATCACCTCAAACTCTACTCATTTATAATGACAAAATTCAACTGTTAACACATAGATAAGAGTTCTTCAGGCATCGGTTTTAAAGGTCCATGTACTGGGACGGGTGCGGCGGCTCACACCTGTAATCCTACCACCTTGGGAGGCCAAGGCTGGTGGATCACCTGAGGTCAGGAGTTCAAGACTAGCCTGGCCAACATGGTGAAACCCAGTCTCTACTAAAATACAAAAGTTAGCCGGGCATGATGGCGGGTGCCTGTAATGCCAGCTGTTCTGGAGGCTGGGACGGGAGAATCACTTGAACCTGGGAGACAGTGGCTGCAGTGAGCCGAGATCACACCGCTGCACTCCAGCCTGGGTGGCTGAGCAAGACACTGTCTAAAAAAAAAAAAAAAAAAAAAAAAAAAAAAAAAAAAAAAAAAAGTTCATATACTGAATAACCATCTGGGCCCATAACAGCTTAAGACTTTCTGGAGAAAAAAAAAAAAGTTTCCAGTTTAATTTCCAACAAAGCAGTAGGAACTCTTGCCTATAGAATACTGTGCTGGGGGCTGGGCACGGTGGCTTATGCCCATAATCCCAGCACTTTGGGAGGCCGAGGCGGGTGGATCATTTGAGGTCAGGAGTTAAGAGACTAGCCTGGCCAAAATGGTGAAACCCTCTCTCTACTAAATTAAATACAAAAATTAGCCTGCTGTCGTACTACACGCCTTTAATCCCAGCTATTCGGGAGGCTGAGGCACAATTGCTTGAACCTGGGTGGCAGAGGTTGCAGTGAGCCGATCACACCACTGCACTCCAGCCTGGAGACAAAGCGAGACTCCGTCTCAAAAAAAAAAAAAAAAATACTGTGCTGGTTCATTTGCCTATAAAGTCACCAATCTAATGTTTGGGTATTTGATCATTCAGAATTCTAGAAACACTGAAGATCCCTTCATCTACTCAGGGTCTGGGCCTCTTTCATGAATGCTTAATTCCCACAGCCTTACAGTTTATACCCTTCTCCTCTCCCACTTTTGATCCTCAACTTTTTTGCTTCTCACATTTTTTACTGGGTTTGTGCTTCTCAGTATCCTTGACCAAAGCAACTGATGCTGTAAGAAATGAGACTTCAAACCATTTACCCACACTGGGTGATTAAGGTAGTTTAAAAAAAGAAATGAGGCCAGGCGCGGTGGCTCCCGCCTGTAATCCCAGAACTTTGGGAGGCCGAGGCAGGTGGATCACTTTAAGTCAGGAGTTCGTGACCAGCCTGGCCAACATGGCAAAACCCCATCTCTACTAAAAATACAACCATTAGCCAGGCGTGGTGGCTCGTGACTGTAATCCCAGCTACTGGTGAGGCTGAGGTAGGAGAATTGCTTGAACCCAGGAGGCAGAGGTTACAGTGAGCCAAGATGGCACCACTGCACTCCAGCCTGGGCAACAAAGCGAGACTCCATCTCCAAAAAATAGATTAATTTATTAATTTAAAAAGAAAAAGAAAAAAGAAATGAAGAACTTACGGTAATTAGTGTGGTTAGGGACAGTGAGTTAGAAATTGTCACATCAAAATACAAAGTTTTCAAAACAGTATATTTTATTTTACAATAGCAACCAACTCCCCAGTTTGTTTCAATTGTGACATCTAGATGGCTTAAGATTACTTTCTGGTGGTCACCCATGCCGAACAATATTTTTCAATCTTCCAAACAGCAAAGACTCAAAAGAGATTCTGCATTTCACATCAGTTCACAAGTTCAAGAGTCTTCCATTTATCTTAGCTTTTGGAATAAATTATCTTTGATGTAGAAGGACAATGACGAAGCCACTTAATTCCTTGTGTCTGCATAAAAGCAGATTTATTCATCACAACTTCATTTATGTGAATAAAGCAGATGATGATAAAATGTTCTCTTATTCTTGTTTAATCAGTAGTGGTAGTGATGCCAGAAACTGTGAAAGGAAGGCTTTTAGTTACTTTCTTCTTTCCATTTTCCAATAATCCATTCCCCATCCCCAGCTGAAGAAAGGGGTGTTACTGAGTCCAGCTGATACCACACATTGAAAGGTAAACATTAATATTTCAAATCTGATGTCTAACTAAAAATGTACAGAATGAAAACTAGAAAATTTCAACCCCAGATTATCTTCAATCTTGCTCCCTCCACCAATCATACTTTGACATTTATCTATTTCCTTCTCCACTTATGGATGTAATTGGCTTGCTATAGAAACTACAGTTTAGATGCTTTGAATGTATGAACTACAATAAACAATAAAGTCCTCTTCTTTTGAAGCATATTTTGGCTTCAGCTTTAAGATAATCTTATGACAAGAAGGGTCACACTGATTCACTTAATAAATTCCATTCTTACCTAACACAAGGTTTAGTTGATAAGCACTTGGACAAAAATAATACTTTTCAAAAATGTAAAGCAAACTAGTGAGGACAAAGGATTTTGTCCTCATCTCAACAATGATCAGCTATTGGAACTGCATGAAACTGAACAATTTAAACCTGGAGCTGGTAATGTTCTTAAGACCAATTCAGAACAAAGGCCTTAAAACAGGTTTGACCTTTTCCTTCACTCTTCCTCCTGTCCCACCCTCTGTGAGTGATTTAAAAATGGAAAAGGTCAAAGCCCAGCCAGGCCTACATTTAGAGAAATTTTAAAAAAATTTTTCCTTTCAATTTTGGCCAATTATTTCCAATTTTTATTTTATTCTTAAAACTTAAGCATGGTAAAATGTTAAGCTGTTTTCATCCACTGATATTATTCTACTATAAAAAGCCCTTCTTGAGCAGATTTGATGATAAAAAGGAGAACATTTCTAAGGTATAATTAGAGAAGCTGTTGCATGAGAAATCATGTCTCCATCTCCATTTTGCTATGCGTTATCTGAGGATTGTTTCTGAAAGAGATCTATTTAGGCAGTGTATGTATGTGTCAGCATGTAAAAAGTAAAGAACTGAAAATAGACAAACCTTGTAAATGCACTTCAAAACCAATTGTGGCTCAAGTGTGGGTGGTTTCCCAAGGCTGGTACCAATGAGACTGGGGTTTGGGAATTAGTTGGTCATCATCCCTCCTGCTGCCCAGCAGTGGTCAGTCATTTTTCATGAGGGATGGACTAGGAAAATGAAGTGTCTATTATAAGGAGAGTTCCTGTAACTTAAGGAGCAAGCTCACTACAAAACCCAGCTACCTGCTTATCGTAGTGGCCAGAGTGGTAGAAGAGATACGGAGTAGGAATTAAACCACACAATGTTATTTAGGGACTAAGCCATGCCCCTAACAAGAAAACAAGCCAAAAGTAAAGTATTAGGCATTCTCTGGGAAGGCATGCATTTGTTTCCCATGTCTCTGGGGCCAAAAACCTTATACCAAGTACCTATTGGCACCCGAATATATTTGTAGAATGAATGAATACATGAAAAAAAATAAACAGTAACCTTTCTCCTATATTCTACTTTCCAAGCCAATTAATAAGCAAGTGTCTTTTCGTCATGATTTTTTTTGTTTTCTGTTTAGGATTTAACAAAATGGTTGACATAACAGTCACTTCTGTTTGATGAAGAGTATCACTTCATTCCATTTTTGTGTTTTTGTTGCATCTCCAAGTCAGAATAAATGCCTTTTGGAGCAGATATATTTCATTTAGCATTTAGTATCATCTTCATCAATATTCGTATGAACGAAAAAATAAAAAGCCCTCTCTTATTCCCACTCTACAACGCATGTCAAAGGTGATCTGTTCAGTTTTTCCTTAGTATCGAACATATCACAGCTACTCAATGAAGTTTCTTCTCAACTAAAGAAACACAGTCTCTTAGAGAATTTGTTCCTGTGTCTCCACCATAAGATAAATGAGATAAAGTGCACTTTGGTTTACGTCTTTCAAGCACTTAAGAACAGCACTTTATTCAGTTTTAATAAATTTTTACTAAATTGGTAAATGCAAAAGAATCTTTTTTTTATTGCTCAAATGTCTTCCTGTCTCTAAGCCAGACCAATGAGCAAATACCTTTAAAGCTAGTTGTTACATCTTGAACCATTTAACTGTAATAAAAGCAGAATGTTTAGTTAATGAATTAAAGAACAAACCCTGAGCCCTTTGATCAGTCTCCTGGCTTTAAACTAAGCCAATGAGGAAGTGATTTGGGGGATTCCTGAAACTAGGAAAAATGTCTCTTTATTTTGAAAGAAACTTGCATTTTTCTTTTTTTTTTTAAATCTCAAAGGCAATTGAGTGGGTCTTCTGGGCCAGACCTATTTAATTTACGAAACATAGTACCTTGCAGAGAATAGGCATTGAAATATTATTTAAACAATCAACCAAAGATGTTCTTCTATCTTCAGCTGTCAGTGATCTAATGCCCTCATCTCTCATCCTCAGGACCCAGAATGGTATATTCCACATAAAAGATGCTTTGTTTATCAAATGAATCAAAAAGCACGCCTGAGGCATTTATTTTTACTCCTTTACTTCTGTAGGCCAGGTCAAGGTGGGTCTAATTCACTTCTATCATCAGCACTTAAGAAACTGGATGGAAGACCACAACACCTTGTTTTTTGCAAAAAATTTCCATCTCCTCAATCAGGCCAGGAAGCATGTATCTTCTGGACAGGACTTTATCTCTCTACTCAGCTTAGTACACTGCCTTATATTAGTCCATTTGTCCCATGTTTTCATCACTGAATAAACTTGTTAAATGACTTTTGGTCTGAATCTCACACCTATATTACTTCATTTCCTTCTGTGAGCACTCTATAATGATAACATCATTTTTATATCCTAGGGCATGTAGTTCCGAGCCCCACAGAAAGTAATCACCATTCAGTAAGCCAATAGTTCATTCCTATCTGTATAGAACTGTAGGCTTTGTAAATCTACACATAGATCTCTGTTGTAGGTTCAATAATGATAATAAATGTTTGTGCCCCCAGTTGTTATCTCTAAGGATAAGAGTAATCAATGATCATTCAGCAGATATAGCTTATATATGGGTGGCAGTTTACAAATTACAAATTGATTTTACACATATTTTCTAATGCTACCCAAGACACAATAAAGATGGTTTATCTTTGCATCCCCAATGCCTAGCAATGAGATTGGCACACAATAGATAACTACTATAGTGGCATTCTTCAGACAACCAATCCCTTGCATATGTGTATTCAAAAGATAATCATTGTTATTCAAATTTTCCTACTTTATTTGCACAATATAATAACTATCATACAATTTTATAAACCTAGTACCCAGCACCAAGTGAGAAAATCAACAGTTACATTTATATGGTGCCTTAGAGTTCACAAAATGCTAACATAGGTATTGCCTTATTTTTGGCTGTGGCTAAATGAAATATGATAAATTTTCAGTGCCTTTAACAGTGAGTTCACATAGTAGGCAATCAAAATTGATCTATTTAACAGGTATTTAAACCCTTGGTTTGTATAACTACTTATAGAACCCTTCTCACTGTGGTTTAACTATACAATGAGAATTTTGTAGAGACAATACCTAGCTTACAGAAAGTTTTATTCATACAGAAAGCATCGAATTTTTCATTTACAAGTGCTTTATAATTTAGAAAGCACATTCGCAAGCTGAATTAAGTGACTTTCGGTCTGGATCTCACATCTATTACTTCATTTCCTCATACTAGCTCTTTCCTGGTTACCTGGAAAAATGTATCAGTAATAATTTAACTTAACCTCACCAGTAAAGTCTTGATTGTTTAAAATTAAGCAATATATCATTCCTTACATCTGAATAGTATGGAGGATAAACTTTCCTCTTATTACATAGGAGAATTAATCTTGTATTTTACAGTACCCAAAATAGCTGGTATGTAAGAGGCACTTAATATTCATTCATCCATTCATTCATTCATAAATATGTAGCCCATTGACATTTGTATCATGCTTTAGTTTACAAAGCACTTTAATATGCACCTTTCTGAAATTTTTTGTTCTATGAGAATACTTTTCCCCCTTTGGTAGCTCTAGCACCCAGCATGGTATCTGGCACATTATAGGTGACCACAACAAGCTTAGTCCCTTATGTTTTCACTATATTTTAAAGTTTAAAAGCAGTTTCCATGTGTTTTCATTTCTGATACCTGGAATACTGCATTTTTACTCAAAATTACCAGAGCAGCAAACACAAATTGGCCTCAAATATACATATAATTTATTCATTTATCAAACAATTCCTTGTGTCTGCATAGTACTATATCCTTTTGAAAGAGCACTTTTTTATGCTTGCTCCTTTCTTTGTATCCACAACGCTTAACACAGTAGAATACAAGTGCTTTACAGTTTACAAAGCACATTCACTATTTTTTTTCAGGTCACCTAGATATCAATAATCATTGCATTTTTAGTGCCTAGCACAGGGACAGGCACAGAAAAGGAAACTAGTAGTATTCAGAAATTTTCTCTGAATAACAAATAATACATCAGGGGGTGGTAAGCTATGAACAGCAGGCCAAATCCAATCGGCTCAAAAACTAAGAATGATTTTGACCTTATAAAAACGTTGTTTAAAAAACAAATATGTAACAGAAACCATATGGCCCACAGTCTAAAGTATTTATGATTTGACCCCTTACAGAAAAACTGTGGACCCCTGATTTACATAATGCTTCACAATTTACACTGCACTTTCAAATGTTAACTGCATGATTGCCAATACACTAATTGGTTTTTCTCTTATGTTTTACAGTGCTTTCATACACATTATCAGTCATTTAAATCAACTTCCCACATAAACAGGAAGAAAAAAATCAAGGAAAGTATTAAACATGCTCAACAGTCCCAGGTTCTCTCATCTTTAAGCCTAGAGATGGGTATTAAACCCAGGAGTAGGGTTGGCACAGTCCACCAAATTATTTGGCCACTACTATGAGCAGGGAGTTCAGGCTGTCCCCTTGGGACCTCGCTTTGTCCCAGGCACAGTCACCCTTTCCATAACCATCACTAGAAATCCCAAACCCCAGAATCCTGCTCACCTAAGCTCAAAGAAGGAAGCTGTTGCTGGCAGGTGCTTCTCAGAAGTCTGGCACATCTGTGTATTTCTTGTCTAATTCTTCTCATTGGCCTGGAGCATCTCTTCACATTTTTCTCTAGAGAGCCTGGCACTTTTTTTCCCCCAACAACCTGACCATTTTATCTTCTCAGTCTAGGGCTTCTGGGGTCAAAAGAAAGGACTGAAATACAGTATCACCTATATGAATGCCTGCTCCTGAGGGAAGTTAACAAAAGCCAGATTAGATACTGACTGGATTTTGGTGTCTCTCTCAAGTGGAGAAGATGTGAATAGAAACAGAAGTTTACAAAACACTATAGCCTAACAAATAGGTAAAAGCTGTGATTTAAAGCTGGCTCAAGACTGGCCCAGGCATAATACTGTCAATCTAAAGGTAACCGGCAACATCAAAAAGTACATCTCAAAAGAATCAGGCTTAAAGATAAACAGGAGAACTGGAAATATCTAAGAGTAAGAAGTGTAAACAATAGAAAAGAGGTAGGGTTTAGGGTTCTCATCTTGGGATTTCCCCAGGTCTTCAAGCTTCTATCCTTCCTGGGTTCTGGGTCATGGGCCTCCAGATTCCAGCCTTTAGTCTTGAGATACCTTTTTCGCTTGGGTCCTCTATCCATCTAGGTAGGCTTTGTGACAGGGGCCTTCCATCCTTGGGTTGTAGGTCTTCCAGCTACAACCCTGGGCTAATCTTAGGTCGTTGGCCTTGTGTCACAAGTCTCAGTTCTTAGGCCTTCCATGTGTCCTGTCCCAGGTCTTAAGACTTCTAACTCAAGCCTTGAGACTTCCATCCAACTCAGGCCTTCGGTCCAATTCAGGCCACCCTCTGTTTTCTTGGCTCTTGAGGCTTTTGTTGGTTTCAGGCCTGAGGCTTCTATCTATCTTGGAACATGGGCTTTCCATCTTAGTCCTCGGGTCTCAAGTCTCAAACCATCTGTCTTATACTTTGGGCCTTCTATCCATATGAGCCTTCCACCTTCTGCCCTACTTGAGTTTTGGGTTTTACTGCAGCCTAGGGCCTTGTTTTGGTCTTGGATCATCTCACATGGCAGCCTGGCATAAGGAACCGCTCCACAATGCTTGCTCTGATAGCCGACGTTCTGCACCTATCAGGCAGGGGTTAGGAAGCCCCTCTGCCACACATGACACACACACACGTACACTTGCCCACATATGCAAAGAAATATTTAAGGAGAGATTACATGAAATCAAAGAGAGGGAGATAGATTCATGAAGAGGCTGAAATACTCAAAGGTGAGTAGAAAGGGAAGAAGCAGAGAACAAATACAAGCCAACAGAGATTAATACTGAAATAGAAAATCACAAACAGCAAGAGATGCTGAGGCACGCAGGGGAGGAGAGAGAGAATAGCCCAAGAGAGGCAGAAAGGAAATGCAGAAATGAGAAATGTGAGATAAAAAGTAGAAACAGCAGAAAGGAGGCCAGACTCAGAAAAAAGGTGAAATTTAAAACGAACGAGAAGGGGAAGGGGTAACAAATAATCACAGTTCACAAAGAGAAAAGAGAGGTAGGCAGAGAAAGGAGAGGTAGACAGAACAAGAAAAGGACAAAAAGCACACAGCATGTGACCCAAAAAGGAGACATGAAATAAAGCGTGAAAGAAGAGCCACATCTAGGAGAGCAAAGAGAAATAGCAACAAAATGAAAAATGAGAGATATGTCTAAGACAAGACACAGACCACTCTTGTGAACAAAAAGAGAAAATGAGGCAAAGGCACACACGAAAGAAATTAGCAAGAGAAACATGGAAATGGGTAAGACACACTTTAGATAGAGAACAAAGAGCAAAGACAAGAAAGAAAGAGACAAAGAAATACACACTTGAGTGCAAGAGATAAGCAAAGGCAGACATTCAGAGGAAGTAAGTAGCAGAAGAGGCAAGATACAGTGAGGGGCACAAGAGGCATGAAAAGCATCACAGAAAGATAAAAAAAATCAAAAAGTGTCATTAGTAATTATAATAAACTATTGTTACTACGAATACTACTTATAGTACTACAATAATAACAACCACCAACACCAACACAGATGCTCTTCTATTTATAAACTTTTACCTTAGGGATTTCTTACATAGAACCAAAGCATGCCAACTCTGCCTGCTACCTGATAGTGCTAGGGGTCACTTATATTGTGGGAAATTAACTTATGAGTCTTCTTGGGTTACCTTTTACTTGACATGTGCCAGGCACTGCAATAGGTGAGCACTTTACATACATGATTTCATTTAACCCTCACAAACAGACAAGTCTAGAGACTTTAAGTTGTCAAAGGTCATATACCTAATGAGTAGCAGAGGATTTAAAACACACAATGTATGCCTCTTAACATCCTGTTACAACTATTTACTAGGATTTCTGGAAGAGCCAAATGGGATGTCACAGATGACTAAGTATTTTCATAAAAGGCTCTTTGATAGGACTTGCTCAATCCCCTCCTTTAGCATCACCTTTCCCCAACTCTTTAGAAAACTGACTTCATTCTCACACTTTTATAATGGCTACTTCAGAGTTTAGTTTTCTTTTTACACTAATCTTAACTGATGACAGAGTCTCTCACAAATGGAGAAGAGAAAGGGTTACCCTTTCAGCAGAAAGCAGAAATGGTGTTTTAAGCTTCTCAACGTTTAAGGCTCTAAGAATGACAGAGGGCCTATACAGTGAAGACATAGAACACACAAGCAAAGGCTAAATTCTTCTGTGATACAACTGGTAAGAAGACCATAATGTCTTTGAGTTGCTTCAGTGAACCCAGTCAGTAATATGGAAGACTGGTCATCTTTCCATCTCACATTTAGCCCCACTTCACATTAGACCAACACACCCCATCCAACACCAGCTCCCAAAAAACAGCTGTTATAACAGTTCTGAAGTGATCCTCACAGGACTGCAACATCAACAACTTACTTCATTCAGCTATCCTCAAGTGCTAGAGTGCCAGGCATGTTGATCTTCAGGTGGGAAGGCTGACTTCCTTCAGTGTGTTCAAATTTCTTGGACCTGCTGAAGACTCAGCTCTCTGCACTGCTTGTAGGAAGTATAATGATTTGGCAGGTAGGAACAATGAAGAGCTATAAAAAAACATGAGATAAACCATGTAAATGCCATAAATATTGAGTACTGTGCTAGAGTTACATAAGATTCAAATTAATAAGCAATAGAAAATGTTTCCACAGAACTTTGAAACCTATAAAGTCAAAACTTTTAGGTCTTTAGAGAGAAAATTTCCTCATTCAACAGAATAGGAAACTGGCATAAATGGGAAAATGTCTTGCCAAATATCACTTGATGAGTCACTAGAGACACCACTACCAGTCATAGCCTTATACCTTAGTTAAAGACCAGAACTGCCGGGCGCGGTGGCTCACGCCCATAATCCCAGCATTTTGGGAGGTTGAGGTGGGCGGATCACCTGAGGTCAGGAGTTTGAGACCAGCCTGACCAACATGGAGAAACACCGTCTCTATTAAAAATACAAAATTAGCCGGGCGTGCTGGTGCATGACTGTAATCCCAGCTACTTGGGAGGCTGAGGCAGGAGAATCGCTTGAACCCGGGAGGCAGAGGTTGCAGTGAGCTGAGATTGCACCATTGCACTCCAGCCTGGGCAACAAGAGCAAAACTCCATCTCAAAAAAAAAAAAAAAAAAAGACTTCCATCCTGTTTTAAGTGCCAATCAGCTAGGAAAGAGTCCCTTTAAATGATTAATAACTGAGATCACAAAAATAATAGATATGAGAGGAAAAAACATAAGGTCTTCCCAATGTTTAAGGCTCACTTCGATGTTTTAAGACCACCTCAAGTTTGCTTTATTTAAGTCTCCTGGCTCAGGACTAACAAAACACAGCCATAGAGCAGCATTTCCAAAACTCACAATATTGTTCTTTGAGATAAAGGTGAGTCACTCTGGAAGGCAAATATTCTCACAATAAGAAAATTCACATAGGTTGTTTAACATTGCAGCTAAAATACAAAAAAAAAAAAAGAAGAAGAAGAAGAAAAAGAAAATTCACATAGACTACTGGCCCTAGGAGAATTTATCTAAAGATTATGAGTACAATAGATAGATCTTCCTAGATAACTCTCAACTTAGCTTTCTAGTTCCTAGACTTTCTAACAATTTGTTAGTAACTCTGTATTTCTAAATCTACAGAGCTTTCTAGTCAATTATAACATTTCAAGAGTTCTTACCGATGAAAATATTTCATGAAATTTATAGCTACCCACTATTTACGAAGAATGCTGGGCAAAGCCTATACGTTCAGGATTTATTGCACCGAATGGTCACCTTTATCTGCCAATTCTCACTCGCTAATCAGCCTCTCCCAACACTGACCTAGAGAATGTAGGGTCCTGGTTCTTTAGCTCCTGCCTGATGACAGATAACTTTGTGCCATTTTTAGTCAGGTTTCCATTTGTATTTATGCGGCTTCCATCAATCAGCAACCATAGCATAAAAAGACACACCTCTCACTTGTTGTATTATACACCATGGCATCCCAAGCCATCCTGAAGTATGTAAATGATTGGCAAAGTTCTTCTGTAAGGCTTTAAGAGAGACTTTGGGGACCACATGGAACAGAATGATTTGCCCATGTGATCAATGTCACTGATGTGACAGTTGTCCATGTTCTCCTAAAAGAACAATTTAGCTGTAAGCCTCTGCCACGTGCTATAGTCCCACTCTAAACACCCGAACACATGCAACCCGCTACCCTCTTTACATCATCACTTTAACCAGTTAATCTCACACCCAGTTGCTTCCCAGGTTAGTTAGGAAGCTGTTTTTACCAAATCATATGCAGAATAATGATGAATACGACCTCAGTAAAACACTAAGTGCAATGTATACTGGAAAACAAAATCAAAATGAAGACTACTTATTATGCTTTTAGGGACAGCTTACGCACCTTGACGTGTGGTGGTTGTTTTTGAGACTTTATCTTCCTATCTGGGACCAGGAAAGTATCTTGACAGAACCTCCTGACCTAGGGTTGTTGCCCAGTGGTAGTGAGCTTTTCCCCTGGAGGATCCTCATGCCCCATCTCCACCTAGGGATCGTCAAAGGGAATGGATCACTAACACTGTAAAGCAACAAGCCTATTCTTCTGAGGAAGATCTGAAAAGAGATAAAAGAAAAAGTATTGAAATGCAGTACACTGGGAAAGTCTGTTCTAATGGGCAACTAGTGGTTGAGTTCAACCATATTTACCCTTTTCTTCATGTGGATTGAAGAGTGGACATTTACAGTTGTGCGGAGCTGTTATATTCTGGCTACCAACCTAGCAAAAAAAAAAAAATTATCCTATTCATCCCAGCTCTATTCTGTATGCTTTCCCTCATTTCCAAGAGAAATTTAGAACTGAGTAATTGCCAATATTCCCATGCTGCATTTTATTCTCCAGTCTTTATTACTGAGCGATCCTCTACAATGTGGGTTGTTAATGCCCTTGTGTTCTCAGCACAAAATATAGTAGGGGGGTCAAGAAATCAAGAGGTTGAAACTAATGGAAGGAGAAGCTAATGCTTTCTCAACCAAGACAGCCATGAAGCCACACAGAAAAGGTCCGATGTGGTCTAACCCTATGAGTTCTGTAAGAATTCTCCTCCACAATGCCTCTGGCTTCCTCTATAAAGCGCTATTTTAAGAACTGAGCAATCCACCTCTATCAAAGTGCCTGTCAGCTAGTTCTGTAGCATCCCCCTCTTTTAATTTGTACTTTAAGTAGTGCCATGCCATAATATTGCCAAGATAAAGAGAATTGTTTCCTACTCAATCCACATGGTAACATTTCTTCAACAACCTGTATAATAGGGCGCCACCAAAGTTCTAGGATATTCGGAGAAACCAAGAATGGTCACAAGCATATAGAACTCCAGTTATAACAACAGCTGGCCAGGCGCGGTGGCTCACGCCTGTAATCCCAGCAGTTTGGGAGGTCGAGGCGGGTGAATCACCTGAGGTCAGGAGTTTGAGACCAGCCTGACCAACATGGAGAAACCCCGTCTCTACTAAAAGTACAAAATTAGCCTGGCGTGGTCGCGCATGCCTGTAATCTCAGCTACTCGAGAGGCTGAGGCAGGAGAATAACTTGAACCCAGGAGACAGAGGTTGCAGTGAGCCGAGATTGCGCCATTGCACTCCAGCCTGGGCAACAAGAGCGAAACTGCGAAAAAAAAAAAAACAAAACATACACGCCACAAAAACAGTTAAGCAAATCTATGCAGAAGGAAAAACAAGGTACAGAAAACTAGGGATTCAGTAAATTCCTTATACAGGCCCCCAGGGCTCTCCTATTCCACTTTTTAACAATTTCAATTGTTTTTCAAGCTAAGAAATTTTGATTTCTTAAAACAAGCAAATGGCAGTGATAATGGAATTAGGCCTACCAAAACTGAGCTAATACAGATGAAGTTAGTCTTATTTGTAAACAAATCCTGAGAACTTAATACCCATCTGCCAAAGGAAAGTGGGAATAATTTAAAAGCCCACTAATCAAAAGGTGTTAAGTTCATTAAATCTATCTTGCTAACTGTGTGGTGAGAAAAGAAATAATTTAGTGCTTTGCATCTCTCATTCTTCATTGGGGATCAAGTATGCTTGCCCTTACAGACCTCACTGGAGCCCAGCTCTGAGGGATAAATGAAACAGGCCGAACTCATTATGTAAAGTTAAAATGTATGTGTACTTGCAAAAGAAAAAGTATAGGAATTGATGAAAACTGGCTCACGTTCTACTTTTCTTTCTTTTTAAGAGACTGGGTCCCGCTCTGCCACCTAGGCTGGAGTGCAGTGGCTAATGATGGCTCACTGCAGCCTTGAACTCCTGGGCTCAAGCAATCCTGCTGCCTCAGCCTCCAGAGTAGGTAGGACTACAGGCACGTACCACCATGCCCAACTAATTTTATTTTATTGTAGAGACATGGGTCTTCAACTCCTGGCCTCAAGTGATCCCCCCACCTCAACCTCCCAAAGCCCTGGAATTACAAGCAGGAGCCACCATGCCCAGCTGTGTTCTGCTTTAAAAAGGAGAGTTGTGGGAAGTTCAATCCAAAGACAGAAGCACTACAACAATAAATTCCCCAAACTACCTTTTTCTCCAGATAGCTGGCAACCCATCCAAGTAGATTAGCTGGAGCTTGGCCAGATTCTCAAAGGGAAAGATATGATGAATTTGGAGCCTCTTATAGCTGTTTGCAGTCCTCAGGTCTCACATGCTCAGAATGTCCTTAAGAAGAAAGACAGGGTTCAGTAGGCTACCAAAGCACCGGTAGGATACCAAAAGAGTTACAAAAACCCCAATGAAAAAAACCTAGGAAGTATAAACTGAAGCATTAGACATAGGTATCTCCTGTCTCTACTTTCTAGCCTGCTTGGTCTCCCTAAAGTCCTCTAATGACAAGCCCTGGCAGTACACAGGAAGATTAGACAAGTGAAGAAAAAGAACTACATGAAAATATGGGTCAAACCAATACCGACCTTAAGGGCTGACACTAAATTTGTGGCTAATGGTCATCCTGTTGCTGAAAATACTTCAAGATTCAAGGTGGTGTGGCAACTGCTACTACTGCTTAGAGGTGCAATTGTCTTGATTGTTTTTAATAATTGGCTATCTACCTTTACTATAGCATAGGAGCTCACTAAAGCGGATCTAAGCCAAATTTGCAGTCTTGAAAGCACTTTGCATGGTATTGTATACTATGGTGTGAAAAGCACCCAGCATGTTAAACCTGAGTACCTTAAAGGAATACAGGCTTCCAGATCCCTGATCAGGGATTACTGTATCATGAGGAAACCTTTATGTCAATGTCAAACAGGAATATATGGAACATCACTTATTCAACACTATTCTCTAGCTTTAAAAAGGCCAAACTGTTCTATGATGTTCTCAATATAAGCAGAACAAGCTTCAAAATCTCTTGCCAACATCCTTCCCCATCCTAATTTAATCTAAGATTAGATACTTCACTTCCAAATGCAGGCTTCCAGTTAAACATGGCGGTTCATACATGTTTATGCATTTACTCTACTGCTTCCTGAAACTCCATTAATGAGAGTAAATGTGTACTCCATATGCAAGCAAATTCACCTAAAGAAATTTTAAATAAACGGATCCTAGCTCAAATTCATTTATACACTGGCATCTAAAAGGAAACAACTATTCCAGTCTCCCCAAGTCTTCTTAAGCATATTTATGGAGTATCTTGCTTTAGCATCAAAGCCCTCTAGTTTTGCCTGTTACTATGGTGATGACATACTCAAAGAGCATTCCCTTTCCCTTAACAGGAATCTAAGGCTAGAGAAAATGGTTACATTTTGGAACTGGGAATCTAAGGCTAGAGAAAGTGGTTACATTTTGGAACTGATACAGAACCATACATTTCACTAGGGTTCAATATTCACTGACAAGAATTTTGACAATCTGTCATCTTGCAGACCAACAAAATATCAAAGTCTTATGGAGAGAATAACTGAGTGGCACAGCCAGCCATCTGGTTCAAATACTCCAGCATCAGACAGAATTGTCACAGCTAGACGTGATATTAATAATCACATAGGCCAGGCGCAGTGGCTCATGCCTGTAATCCTAGCACTTTGGAAGGCCAAGGCGAGTGGATCACCTGAGGTCAGAAGTTCGAGACCAGCCTGGCCAACACGGCAAAACTGCGTCTGTACTAAAAATACAAACATTAGCCGGGGGGGGTGGGGGGCGGGTGCCTGTAATCCCAGCTACTTGGGAGGCTGAGGCAGAAGAATTGCTTGATCATGGGGGAAGGAGGTTGCAGTGAGTCGAGATCGTGCTACTTCACTCCAGCCTGGGCGAAAGAGCAAAACTCCGTCTCAAAAAAAAAAAAAAATCACATAATTCAACATTTTCATTCTCTAAGGAAACTGGGAACCCAGAAGATGAAACTACCTCAATGTTACACAAATAGTAGGTGACCAAGTGATACTTAAACCCATGTCTTCCCACAATTCAAAGGTCTTTTAACTGTGGGGTCTGTGCATAGATTCTCAGGACATATGGGGAGCTTTCTACAAAACTTTCACAATACTCTCATTTCACTGTAAGGATAGTTTAGATCAGCTATATGACTACTTCATAATATAGGACCACGTTGCCAGATTAGTGGCAAATGTTCTAGTTTTGTTGCCTGGGGATTACAGAAAAGAAGAGAAGCAAACAATATATAAATGTGTTTTGTGCCAAATGAAAGTGAAATAGCATTGCTATGTGCTATAACAGCAGGATTTAAAGCAGTTTGAAAACAGCAGTTTGGTGAAGTGCATCAACACAGCATGTGATATTACAGACACGCCACTCAAAAGAAACTATAATACTATAATAGTAGTGCCATATTTGCATTTCAGTTATCTATTAACTACTAATTTGTACATCTGCTATGTTTTATAGTTGTATTATAGATATAGGCAAACAGATTTCATTCCAGGTTTGTTCATACACTTTAACTTAACAATTATTCCCATAAACCTAAATAGTACATAATAATATTTTTCTTTTACAGAAAACGTTTAATCAAATATAGCAAAATATTAATTGTAGAATCTAAGCAGTGATTATGTAGGTGCACACTGAATAATTCTTTTCTTGAGAGAAAACCTCCCTACTATCAAACTTATTATACAGACTTGAGAAACACTGTCTCAAACTAATATCTAATATAAAATATTAAAATTATACTCAACATAATTTCATGTTATTTTAAATTGCTGATTAATATGCAATGCACATGACAATGCTGTTAATCAGGGCACTTTTTGTAACAGCACACCAACTTTCTTGACTAAAATTGAAAGGTTAAAAATTATATTTGGGTTACAATTGCCAAGGAAGACATCTACTCCTTGGGTCTTAAATAGGCACTTTGGAAGGCTAGCTGGAGGTCAGTAAATTAACCTTTCCTGTCCCACGTGTGAACATGCCTTTCCCTTCCTTTCCCACCTCCAGTGTTCTCAGGGTCCTTTAGCTCTTAGAAAAAAACTGAAAGAAGAAATGCATACCCAAGGAACAGCTTACCTGGCGATATCAGAATAATTTAATCTGAAAATCAATGTCAAAATGTGGATTGAAGTAAATTCTGGTTCTTAAGATAAAGTTTGTTTCTGCAACCTATTTTACGTTTCAAAACTGGCAGACACATTTAGGGCAGAAGGGTCATTTCTAGTTTCAAGAATACCCTACAGCTAAACTCTCCCTAAACTTAACCATAGAAGCAAATGTCAAACACTCACTACCGTAATATTAACAGAAAAATTTCCCAACCAAGCCAGGTTTCTCACTGTAGAAATGGGAGGTAACAGATAAGCAAGGAGGTGAGACTATAATGATCCATGTGGCAATGATTAGAGTTGGAGACGTAGGTATAAACACATTTAGTTTAATATAGATACAGATGGTTATATATATTTATAGCTATGTGCATATACACACGTTAGAATGCAAATATATATCTCCTTGCTCTTGTCAACTGAAAAGGTCTTGAAGGAATGACACTCCAGTAGTAATGAGTGCACCTAGCATTCACTTCTTGATTTCTAATATTACTCTCCAATAAAAAGTATCAAGGCTCCTTGCAGAAATACATCATTTTAGGTCCAGGCAGGAGATATGCAAATGAGTCTGAAGCATGTTGTAGTTCCAAAAATAAGAAAGTGCTCAAACAAAAAACCCACATTCATGGGGTTATATCAAAGCCAAATGAAAGACCTCCCAATGGCCAAAGCTGGAACAATTTGAAAAACAGAATAAAGTAATACTGTATTATAACCCAGAGTATAAAATATCCCTGAGATCATACTGATATAAATGACTGAATAAACACAATACATTGTGGAGAAAAGACATCCTGTGCAAAAGAATTCCAAATAATTTATGTAAATACTCTGCCCTCAACGAGGTGGAAGGTAATTTCCCATTCCTTAAGTGCTGGCTGCACATAGTGACTTCCTATGTGAACAGTATAGTAGGGAAATGGAGAAATAAAGACTAATTTTATGCTGGAGAAACCTGACAAATAGTACCTCAGACAGGTGATTAAGGATAACATAAACAGTGATAAGTCATGTTGATAGTATGTACTCTTGATAAGTGATAAGAATGGCACTCTACCTTTGTGGTCTTCCTCCTAAACACTCATAAACCCAATCTAGTCATGAGAAGAACATCAGACAAATTCCAATAGAGAGAGATTCTATAGAATACTGGACCATTAGTCCTCAAAACTGTGAAGTTCATCAAAAACAAAGAGTCTGAGAAACTGTCATTACCAAGAGGAGCCTAAGGAGACATGACTACTAAGGACACATGCAGCGTGGTATCTTCAATGGGATCCTGGAACACAAAAAGAACATTAAGGAAAAACTAAGGAAATCTGAATAAAATATGGACTCTAGTTAATAATAATGTATCAATATTGGTTTGTTGTGACAAATGTACCAAACTAATGTAAAATGTTAACACTGGGAAAAACTGGGTGTGAAGTACACAGAAACTCTATCTTCAGAATCATTCTGTAAATCTCTACACTGTTCTAACATTAAAAGGTTATTTTTTCTAAAAATCTCCCAACCAGTTGCTGAAGACTTATAAGACACAGTTTTTAAAAAGCAAGCAAAATGGAACCTAAGAACTGGTAAGTCTATGTTCCAGATTTTGCTACAGTACGTACCATCATTGTTTGCAGATCTGACCTAAAGACTTACTCTCTTTCTTTTCTGTTTATATGGATTTATAATAGGTAATTTTGATGTTAAAATATACAAGGCCCAAATAACCAGGTATCCGTAATATCAAAAAGTTATTTTTTAAAAAACATTAGCAATTAAACTTTGTTTTTGTACATCAACAGATTTCCTGGAAAGACCTAGTCAATCTGCTGTAAAAAATAAGTCATAAGTTAGTAGCTAATTTTCAGTCAAGGGAGATCTATAAGGCTGGAAAACTTTAATAACATATAGATTGTAGAGTGATTATATCCCAGCACTGTTCAATGCCAATCACACTAACAGCATACTATAAAATATACTATGCCACTAGTTTTCAAAGCTATGGGTAAAGTAACATAGATAATTTTATAATGGGACCTGGTAAAATACAGTGATGTTCCACTCATATCCCTATTTTTAAATTCTTATACGCACTTGATTATGTAATAAGAGGGTATTGCTTGGGTCTACTGCATAACCTCTCATGTTTCCGGGAACACTAGAAGACTAGCATTCTAATTGGTTAAGGAAAATAATACTTTAAGTCTACCCATAATTTAAGAAGTCTAGCACCGGTCAAATTTACATTTTGTTTCAGTTTCTCATCCTAACATGAAAAAAAAAATCAAAAGTTATTTCCAATATAAACATCAAAACAGTAAAGGAGAGGCTTCTTTACCAAACTCATTTGTATAAGATGCAGAAGAAGCCCAAGCTCCATGTATCAGTACTCAATTTGGAAAGGTCAAGGAAGAGCTATCAAGTAAAGCCTAAGTCACCAACAAAAACATATCCAACTCGACAGCCTAATACACATATATATAGTGATATATAACTGTACATGGCCACTGAAGTTTAACTTGTTAAATTCAGCAGGCCAGCTATGTCTTAAATACATGAGCTCCAACTTGAGTTGGATTTTTGAAGGAAACCTGTGTAAAATGCTACTTGCCTACAGCCCAAAATATGGTAGTGAGAATATCAATTTTCTCCCAATCCAGTCTTTAAGACAAGGCAGAGGAAGGCATTAGCTCTGTTTAACTAGACATATCATTACTCTTTGCCATCCAAACTGATAAGGTTTGGGGGAAGAGAAGAGGCATTAGCTCAGTTCAGATATAATCATTAGTTTCTTTCTCTTTAAGCTGGTAACGTATTTTTCCAGGATGCTTTCACATATAAGAATATTTTAGCAGTCAACAAAGGTCAACTCTTAATTCATTACTTTAAGACATGAACTCCCTTCAAGCTGTACATTTGATAATCAGGGCACAAACACCCTGAAAAGAAATTATGAATGCCTAATCACAGCAGCCCTGGGTCTCACAGTCTTCTGTAATTTAGGGAGGTGGCTAGAGAAATGGAAGTTACAGAAAGATAAAGCTGAAAGAGGATATGAGAAAATGGTCAGAAAACTTCCTCCAATCCTACATGTTAAGGTTTTATAAAGGGAAAAGTCAGAAAAGAAATGACAATAATCATTTAGAGAAATGCCAAAAAAGTTTCCTTCATTAGACTTTTGAAAATTTTCCAAATCACAAAATGTCATTTTCAGGGATTTAGGTATTTGATATAAGCCCCTATCTTATTTCACTAGCAGTCTCGAGATGGTCAGATTGATGGTGATTTGAACCAAAGTCAGAGCCAGGACTAAAGTCTAAGCATTTCTGCCCAACACCATAATGATTTCCTTCTGCATCCTCCATAAGAAAGCAAATTCCTTGATATAAATCCTGTCTTTGGTTTTGCTATTTATTCCAGCACCTGGTACAATAATATTTGTTGAATTAACACAAGAATTATCTCTATTTTGAAGATGCCCACATTTCCAGAGCATCCCTTTTTACAATTGCTAGAGATTTTTCTTAAGGGTGGAAATTATTTCAAGCAATGAATTTAAATACAGCTTCAAGATTCACCTTTGGATGCTATCTAGTATAATCAATCCACCTAAAATCAAGCCATCCTTCCTCTTGAGTTAAGGTACAGAATCACCTCCAAATTCATTCATTTAAAACAAATTCCAATAATAATTATAATTGTATGTTGACAATGAATGACAATTTAATTAGCAATAGAAGACTTCATAAGCATAGACCAGTGTTTCTCAAATTGGGGTGACAACCCTGGGGATTTGTGAATATATTCTAATGGATCCCCAAGTTCTACATAAGTTATATAAAACACATCTTTGACAAAGACAACGTGAAATTGGAAAACATATTTACATTTCAAATATCTTTGTTAAGTCAGTGTTCCTCAAAACACATTTTTTTAGGATCTCAGAAAATTTTGTTCCTTTAGAAGGTGTTTCATCATGAAGCATTACTTGGGTTTGAGAAACAATGGCACAGACCATGTTTCCAAGAAGGCTCAAGACCATGATGTATATAACCTCCAGTCAGCCAGACAATGTTGTTAAGCATATGGAGTGGGGGTGGGAGGCATGGAAACAAGCCATGAGGAAATATGGATATGAATTAAAACGGGCTATAAGTGAAGCCAGTTCATTTATATGGTTCTTGTTGCTCCTGCTGTGATGCATGAATGTGCACCAGAAAAAAAGTTTCGAATGTTATGTTAAACAATATTTTTTCAGCTGGAAAACATTAAGGAGGCTAAGCTTCTTTTAGCTTTACGAAAGGTGGGAGGAAAGAAGGTATATAAACTACAGCATAAAGTAGGCAAGGAAGGTCAAGGTTTTGACTTCACTTCTCCACTACCCTCTTGGCAAAAAGATTCCAAACTTAAAAAGTATCTACGATATGCATTATCCATGGTCATCTGTTCTTGGGCAGAAATGTAGTAAAATTGTGGAAGGAGCCGAAGTATTAGATTTATGCCCTCAATCTCTGAACTTTAAAATACTCAAGCTTATGAGATTTAGCAATCACTAATTTGCCAACCTTCGCAAATAGCCAAACACAATGGCTATGCTCTATCCCTTTCATCTCTTTCCATGGCTCCAAAAGAGGTAAAAAACAAATGAAATTAAAATAAACCAACTGGACTATCCAGATGGCTGCAATATTAATCCTATCTTGGCTTAAAGAGAAAAAGCAAACCCACTTCCTTACGTTTATTCTATCAACTTCAAATCCTTGTGGGTTCCCTTCCTAAAACTACTACTTATGATTCACACAAAACAGCACTTATTATTTTCTAAAGTTATTTCAAATGTGCTCACATTAGCTCCTCAACAATAAAATCATCTCAGGAATGAAATTATATAGGATGATATCATTCCTACCCAGGTTATCAGTGTAACCTAGCATAGAGCTGGGTCCACAATATTAATTCTACAGTTCTGCTGGTTAACTCACATATGTGTATTTATGCATGTATGTATGTATCTATTTCTCTCTCTATATATATATATTGCAGATGAGGTGGGAAGAAGGAAAGAAACTTACTGGACCCTCTGACTTTTCTATAGGTGGCATCTAAGAGAAAGAAAATAGAATAGGAAGAAGATTACTTAATAGCTACGAAGTAGTACTTACAGTATTCTAAAGAGCCAGAGACTCTTCTTACAGCTGTCCGAGGAGCTAGTAGGGCAAACTGCTCCCTGAGCTGGGCCGATCTTTTGACATCCTTCTCCGAGAAACAATATTCTTTTTCAGTTATTACAAAGAACTGCTGTTGTGATGACTAGTTATTTGCTTGAGCAGTTCCATATTACATAATCCTGTGCCACAAAACACCCTGTACACTAGTGGCTGGGATATTATTCATTTCCACTAGGCAGCTATCTCACTGTTGAAATTTATATCCAAAAGAATATTTAATTTTGGCTTATTTTTCTTATAAAATAGGGAACTCGTCTTATCATTTTTAAGTCCTCACCTCAGTGTGGTACTTCAAACTACTTCAAATTATTACTATAATTAAATGCTTCATTTTATATAATAGATTAATTAATAAAAAAGGTGGCATGTGCTTTTTAAAAGCACCTCTGCATATGTTCCCTCATTTAATCATTTTACTGCAATCTTCTTGAAATAAGTAGGGGCAGGTGCTCCAGATGAAGAAATTAAAGGATTATAAAATTTAGGTAGTTTTTCTAAAAGTGAATGCTGGTAAAGCCCACACAAAGATACTGGTCTTAAGAGTTCCACTCTAGAACGTCTTTGATATTAAAATAGCAAGAGTCAGTGTTCTATCCACAGACCCACCACCCTCAGTTAAAATGAGAGACACTGGTCACCAGGTACATAGTATAAATGGATATTTTGGCTTCAAAAAAATAATGACCAGGTTATCGAGTCCACCCTACAATCCAGATGTCTTTCTTAAAAAAATTTTTTTAATAATAATATAAGCAATTTTTCTGGCTGTATCCTGGCATTTGGCACTTTACAATAACAATATACAAAGGGGACAACAAGAGATTCTTAACCAGGCAATCTGCTCTGGAAAGAAGAATGCAGAGAAAGTGCCAACCTTCCTTCCTGGGGAGACAATTTGATAGTGTATACTGGAAACACAAAATAAAGGATGGCAATCCAGCTCCCTGGGTCTGACTTGCCTTCAGTATTTTGCACAGTAAAGCAGTAACACAGGTGGGCAAGAATGGTTCTTGTCCCCAGAATCTGACAATAATTGAAACTAGGATCATTAATAAATGAAAGAAAATGAGTGAAGGCTTATCCACCTAGTTCAGGCCTGCTTTTCATAGTCAACACTGCACCAACACACCAAAGTGGTAGGGAGATCTTGGACTGATGGGCTGAAAAATGGGACAATCAGTACTGTGTTTATTAATAACACAGAAGGGGCTTTGGGTAGTCAGCATACTCAGAAGCAATGCGAAAGGAAGTAGAGGGGTTCATGTATAATGGGTGGGACCAAGGAAAGTGCAACTGAGAATTGTTTAAGTCCAAGAGAAAGGGCCTTGTCCGGTCAACATTACCCAGCAAAGAGGCAAAAGGGGCAGGGCAGAGGGAAGGGAAGAGGGAGACAGCACAATCTTACCTAATAGCTGCATATATGGACACCTGAGATTGTGAGCAATAGTCTGTAAAAAGGGGCCAAGGGCACACAAGGGGCAGAGAGAGGGAAGACTTCGTATATAAAGCATGACACCATGGCTACCTGTGATTTTACACACTGGCGCAATGCAAAAGGGTTGGGAGTATGGACCACTGTTTGATAGAAAAGTGCATGGAATACTCCAATGCTTATACTTTATTATGCCATGGGAAACTAAGGGTGGGGTGGGGCGCTTGCTTAACAAGGTCAGGGAGGGAGAAAACCATTGATAACTGCCATTGTGCCTATTAACAGTCCCAGGAGAAGTTTTGAGTAGTCAGCAGCCCCTGCAGTAATGCAAAGGGGATACTAGGGCATAATATCCCACTCTAACAGAAGGAGACATATATAATTGCAAATATTCACATTAACAGTACAAGGGGCCTTAGTGGGTCAGTACCCCCGATGTAAGCAACGAGGAGGCAGGAGTCTTATCTAATGATCAGTGCCCTTGATAATTGTTATTAATGCTATTAATTGTCCAAGAGCTGAGATTATGAGTAGTTAACACTTCTCAGCAGCAATCCAAAGGGTAATGGGAGGAACATAGGGTCTTTTTCTCCTACACAGGTCCACAAATACAATTATGACATTAATATTAAAAGAAAAGGGTTCATTCATAATTAACATGCCCCTGATGCAAGGGGAGTATGTGGAGATCAACTCTTAGTCTAAAAGAAGAGGTGGACAATTGCATTAATGCATATTAAGTCCAAAAGAAGGGGCACTTAGTGAATATCATCCCCCTGCTCTAAAGCAAAGGTGGTACAGGAACATGCTTAGAGAATTGAGTTTGTGCACATGAACATTCCAAGTGACAGTCTTGAGTAGTGGCCACTACCTGCTAAAAACGCTAAGAAAGTAGGTAGGATCCTTATCTAGTGCACAGATCAGGAGCAAATGTAATTGCACATATTAACAGTCCAAAACAACAGGACTTTGGTTGATCAGGACACCCTGCTGTACTACAAAGGAAAGGTGATGGGGTATGACCTTAATCTACTGACAAAGACAAAAGAAAATTTCAATTATATGTTGATAGTCCACCAGAAGGGGCCTTGGAGGGAAACAGTATACCCCACAGTAATGCAAAAGAGGTATAATGGTCCTAGAAGTGATAGGGTTGTAGACAACTGCAATTATTCACATTAACTGTTCAAATGTAAAGATCATAAGGAGTGGGCACCCACTATTGAAAAGAGGTGGGGCATCCTTGTCTAGGGCACAAGAACCCACATAAATGCAATTATGCATGTCAACAAGCCAAGAAAAGGGGACTTAGGGGGTCAGCAACCCTGGTATACTGCAAATGGAGGGTGAGAGGGTAGAACCTTGTTTAATTAGGATGAACCATGTGGTGATTACGTACATTAATGTCCAAGGGACATTGTTGTGGTCAATTAAAACCATGTACTTTGGACAAATATAAGAATCTTAAAAAGTAGTGGGTACTCCTTGTTGAAAAGCAAAGGGAGTCCATGAGAAGGTGCCCTTATCTAGTACACAAGAATATAGACAAGCCAAGCAAAGAGGCCTCAGTGATCAGCACCCCAGCTATACTGCAAAGGGGGTCTGAGAGTAGGACTTTATTCAAATAGGATAAGCCATGTGCAGTTATGCACATAATTTCCAAGATGCATGGTTGTGGTCACTTTACAATTGTGCACCTTGATTGTCCAAATGTAAGGGTCTTATGGAGTGAGCACTCCCTGCTGGGAGGAAAAGAAAGATTATGCGTAGATGGGATGGGGCAGAGGAGGCTTCCTTGTCTAGTACACAGAAACCTGGACAAATATAATCACACACATAACAGGCCAGGAAAATGGGCCTTGGTTATCAGCACCCCTGCTGTACTGCAAAAGGGGTCTGAGAGTAAGGCCTTATTCAGATGAGATAGGCCGTGTGCAGTTACACACATTATTGACCAAGGTGCATGGCTGCGGTCACTTAGAATTGTGCACCTTGACTGTCCAAATGTAAGGTTCTTATGGAGCTGGCACTCCCTGCCAGAAGGGAAAGGAAGATTGAGGGTGGGGTGGGGCAGGGGAGGCTTCCATGTCTTATACACTGGAACCCAGACAAATATAATCACATACGTTAACAGGCCAGGAAGAGGGGCCTTGGTTATCAGCACACCTACTGTACTGCAAAAGGGGTCTGAGAGTAGGACCTTATTCAGATGAGATGGGCCATGTGCAGTTACACACATTTATGTCCAAGGTGTATGGTTGTGGTCACATACAATTGTGCACCTTGATTGTCCAAATGTAAGGGTCTTATGGAGCGGGTATTTCCTGCCAGAAGGGAAAGGAAGATTGGAGGTGGGGTGTGGCAGGGGAGGCTTCCATGTCTATTACACAGGAACTGGAACAAATATAATCATACACATAACAGGCCAGGAAAAGGGGCCTTGGTGATCAGCACCCCTGCTGTACTGCAAAAAGGGTCTGAGAGTAGGACCTTATTCAGATGGGATGGGCCATGTGCAGTTATGCACATTAATGTCCAAGGTGAGTGCCTATGATCACTTACAATTGTGCACCTTGATTGTCCAAATGTAAGGGTACATGGAGCGGACACTCCCTGCTGGAAGGGAAAGGAAGATTGGAGGTGGGGTGTGGCAGGGGAGGCTTTCATGTCTATTACACAGAAACTGGGATAAATATAATCACACACATAACAGGCCAAGAAAAAGGGCCTTGGTGATTCAGTACCCCTGCTGTACGGCAAAGGGCATCTGAGAGTAGGACCTTATTCAGATGGGATGGGCCATGTGCAGTTACGCACATTAATGTCCAATAATGTCCAAGGTGCATGGCTGTGGTCACTTATAATTGTGCACCTTGATTGTCCAAATGTAATGATCTTATGGAGGGGGCACTCCCTGCTGGAAGGGAAAGGAAGACTGGGAGTGGGGGTGGGGGCGGGGGGAAGGCTTCCTTGTCTAATACACAGGAACCCAGACAAATATAATCACGCACATAAAAGGCCAAGAAAAGGGGCCTTGGTGATCAGCACCCCTGCTGTACTGCAAAAGGGGTCTGAGAGTAGGACCTTATTCAGATGGAATGGGCAAAGTGCAGTTATGCACATTAATGTCCAAGGTGCATGCCTGTGGTCACTTACAACTGTGCACCTTGATTGTCCAAACGTAAGCGTCTTATGGAGAGGGCACTCCCTGCCGGAAGGGAAAGGAAGATTGCGGGTGGAGTGTGGCAGGGGAGGCTTCCATGTCTAATACACAGGAACCGGGACAAACATAATCACACGCATACCAGGCCAGGAAAAGGGGCCTTGGTGATCAGCACCCCTGCTGTACTGCAAAAGGGGTCTGAGACTAGGATTTTATTCAGATAGGTTGAGCTGTGTGTAGTTATGCAAATCCATGTCTAAGGTGCATGGTTGTGTTCACTTAACAATTACGCACCTTGACTGTCCAAATGTGAGAGTCTTATGGAGTGGGCACTCCCTGCTGGAAGGGAAAGGTGAGACTGAGGTATGTGGAGAGGACCCTCCTTTTCTAGTGCATAGGATCCCAGACAATTATAATCACACACAACATGCCAAGAAAAGGGGACTGGGTTATCAGCAACCCTTCTGTATTGCAAAAGGGGTCGGAGAGTAGGACCTTATTCACATGGAATGAGCAGTGTGCGATTACGCACATAAATGTCCAAGATGCATGTTTGTGGTCACTTACAATTGTGCACCTAGACTCTCCAAATAAAAGGGTCTTATGGGGTGGGCACTTCCTGCTGGAAGGGAAAAGTGGGGATGAGGGGAGCACTTTCCTTCTCTAGTGCATAGCAACCTCGACAAATACAATCACACATATTGGGAGGCCAAGAAATGGGGCCTTAGGTGTCACCAACCATGCTGTCCTTCAAAAGGAAGGATACTGATGTAATTGTCATTAGGCACATTAACAGTTTGAGAAAGGGGCCTTAAGTGAATAGTACCCCATGCAATAAAGCAAAGAGGGTGTGATAGGTCAGAAACCCAAGTCTAATTGAAGGACCATTGACAACTGCAATTACATGCCATCTACAGTTCGAAGAGAAGGGCTTAATGTTGATTAGCACTCTCTGCTTTGATAAGTACAGGAGTCCTGATAAAAGGCACAACTGTATGCAACTGAAAATGTGTATATAACAACTAAGATTATGCACGCTAACTTTACTAGTCTAAGGGTCTTAAGTAGTAGGTACTTCCAGCTGGGATGTAAATACAGTGGGTGGGGTCCTTACATGGTAAAAAAGTACAGCAGCAAATATAAGTATGCACATTAACAGTCCAAGAGAGTGAATTCAGGCTAGTTAGAAGCTCCTGCAGTAATGCAAATGGAGCAAGGAAGCGGGATTCTACTCTAACATAGGGGCACATCAACTACTGTTAATTATGCGCATTTAAGCAGTATAAGAAGCACTAGCTAGTTAGCACTCCTGCTGCTTTGCCAAGGAGGTGTGAGGGGGATGGGATTCCAGGGCAACTGTCTTACTTTTTTTTTTTTTTAATGTTGGCCAGGCTGGTCTCAAACTCCTGGCAGTAAGGGATCTTCCCACCTCAGCCTCCCAAAGTGCTGGGATTACAGGTGTGAGCCACCACACCCGGCCTCAGGGCAATTTTGCATAATAGAAGTTCAAGAAAGACTTTAGGAAATCAGTACCCCCTTCTATGATGCTGAGAAGTCAAGATATTAGCTTGATATAAAAGCTAGATATTAGCTTGATATAAAAGACTCAGTTCTAATCAATTAGACATTTGAAATGTCTTAGACAATTGAAAATATGCACATTAAGAGTCATGGACAATTAGAAATACACATTAAGAGTCCCAAGAGAAGGACTCTGGGTTGCCAGCATCCCTTTCTGTAATGTAAAAGGAGTAGAATATAGGTTTAAAGGGAGAGACCATGAACATTGGAATTTTGCACATTCATAGTCCCAGGGAAAGGTAACATAGGTAATTAATATCCCTTGCTGTAAAACAAGGAGGATAAAATGGATCTGATCTGAAAGACATTGTTGTGATCAGTTGCCATGGTTCACATTAACTATCCTAGTGCAAAGGTCTTGACTAGAGGTCATCCACTGCTGAACACTAGGGAAGTGAGTGGGGCCTTTAGTGCACAGGAAGAGGGACAAATGCAAGTAGCACATTAACAGTACAAAAGAAATGTCCTTGTGATTAGCACCCTCTACTGTAATGCTAAGAGGGTGTGAGCAGTTGGGATCTTAATTTAATGGAAAAGACCATAATTGCAATTATGCGCATTAACAGTCCCAAGTACCCCCTGCTGTAAGACAAAAGGAATATGAGGGGATGAGACCCCAGACTAACAGCAGATAGGGAAATTGCATTTTGCACATCAATAATTTCTGGAGGGGGGGCATTAGGTAACCAGCACCCTCTTGATGTAAAGCAAAGATGATGCAGGGACCTTGATATAAAAGACTCAGTTCTAATCAATTAGGATTGTGCACATAAACTGTCCTAGTACAGAGGTCTTGAGTAGTAAGGGTCCCCTGCTGGAATACAAAGGGAGTGGAAGGGTTAGTGCACAAGATCGTGGACAAATACAATTATGAACATCAATGCACAAGAAGAGTCCTTGGGTGATCAGCCCACATTGTAGCGTGCAAATAGGATACAGAGTCCCTTTCTAATGGACAGGACTCTGGACAATTGCAACTGTGCAAATTAACTGTTCAAGAGCTGTTATTGAATAATCTGCACTCGTTAGCAACATCCCACAGAAGGTGGGATGGGGTGAGAATCCATTTTTATTGCACAGAACCATGAATATATGCAATTATGCATATCAACTGTTTAAGAGAAGGAAACTTGGGTAGTCAGAACTCAGCAGCAATGGCAAAGGGGACATCCTAGACTAATGAGTGGGACTATGGGCAATTAGTGTTTTACATATTAATGCAAGGTGGTAGGTAGTTCACACTATCTAGGAGCAATGATAAAGGCATACACATAAGTGGGTCTTCTCTGTTACGCAGAACCATGAATAATTACTATTGTATCCATTAATATTCCAAGGGAAGTGGCTCTAAGAATGAGTCAGTCCCACTGCTGTTATGCAAAGATGTTTGCAAAGGCCATAGTGTAACTAACAGAACTACGGATAATTGGGATTTTACTCAATAATTTAAGAAACTCTTAAATCTCAGGTAGTCAGCGCTGCCTCAAGGCAAATGCAAGGGCGACTGGTAGTCTTCATGATTAATGGGTGAGACAATTAGCAATTACTACTTTGTTCTTTAATTGTCCAAGAACAGCAGGACTCTCCAGAAGCACAGCAAAAAGCGCAGTAGGGTGCCTTTGTTTAATAGGCAAAGCTATGACAATTGGGACTGAGCATTTTAACTGTCCAACAAAAGACGGGTTGTCTGCGACCCCCTGCTGAATGCAAATGGGGTTCAGAGTGCTGTCTAATCCAATGGGTAGGATTATTGGCAATTAGAATTTTACTCAATGCAAAGAGTTTTAGGTGGCCAACACAGTACACAAGAAAAGATCACTACTCAAAATTGGGACTGTGACTACAGAAGCAATGACAGAGAAATGGTTTCTCCTTTAAGGGCAGGGGATCGAGAAAATGATAAGTAACTCAAATTGTGGGCAATAATGCTCTGATACAAAGCTCTCAATTGACATTCCCTAACTTCAACGTACCGAGTAAGGAAATTCTTTGTTCTGAGATCACAGACAAATGGGATTGTATGCATTAACTGAAAATGGTCAAGGAGTCAGTACTGAAGATCAGCAATGCCAAGGGTAAACGGAATATCCCAGTATAATAGGATAAGCAATGGACAACTTATTTTGAGCACTGAATCAATGAAAATTAGAGTGACTTTCAAGAGAAGCTGGGCGGGACTGAGGAACTAGGACTGGGACTGGGGCTAGGGCTGGGGGGTTAGGGGACTGGGACTGGGGCTGGGGCAGGGCTGGGGCGGGGTGGGAGAAGGGCTGGGGCTAGACTAGGGGTTTGCTGGGAGCAGGGCTGGGGAGGAACTGGATGCTAGGCAGGCAGGATACAACGAAAAATTGAAATACTCCAATATAATAAGTCTGAATAGAGGACACCAGACCACAGCAATTCAAGTTTCCTGTCTGATAAGTAGGTGATTAGTCAATTAGTGCAGCATCAAGGATGGGAACAAAGCAAGGCCTGGACCTGTGTAAACCTTCAAACACTCTTTTTTACATTAGGTCATGAAGTTAAATTTTTTACTGTTTCTGTGCTACAGACTCTTCAAAATCCAAAGGAAAATAGTTAAGTCAATTTCAAAGAAAATGACCAGCACATTTTTAAAACATTAGAAATGATTTGACTTTGACTATCTACTGCCAAAAAAAGGTTAAGGAATTTGTAATGAGAAGCTAAAAACTTTAAGGAATTTTAAGGAACTCAAAACAAAAACTCATTAAATGTAATTAAAGTGAATTCTACAAATAAAGCCTCTTAATACATTTCTATAATAGTCACTTAAGACTTAAATTCAAACACTAGCAAACCACAAAATCAGACTGTATGACTGACATCCAAAAGATAAATATAAATCAAAATCCGACCCCAGCATTAGCCAAGGGGTAGGTGTTCCTCTTGAGGAAGGCAGGAATTCCTCTTCTGCCACCTGTTGGCCAACGATCATCTGTGATCCATTCTGGTCCTTGCCACGGCTCACCACCATGTCCACACCAAGCAGGCCTGGAGCACTGCCCACGGCAACAGTGCAGTGCAGGGCAGACCAGAGGGGGGTAGGGGGGTAGGGGGGTGGGGGGTGGGGGGGTGGGGGGTGGGGGTGGGGAGTTGGGGGGGTTGGGGGGTGGGGGGGGAGGTATACTTAGCCTTAGATGAGGCACCAATACAGAGGAATGGAGGGAGGTTCAGACCACACAGCCAGATATCCAGCACTGCAAGAGGCAGCACTGGACAGGAGGGGACAAATAAGAGGGGACAGAGGTGGAAAGGCCAAATGTCCTTGAAAAGACCTTGAAAACACCTGGTGTACCGCCCACTGGGAGACATACACGTGGCCCCTCCACTTCTTTCTCCTGACTGGCTAAAGACAGCTGCGAAGTGCCATGCTAATTCACCCAAGTCTTCGCTGAGTAGCTGGACAGTGTGTCATCAGTCTAATTCCATCTTCTGCTCTAATTGGCTGTGACCAATTCCACCCCCATTTCTAATTGGTTGGGTTATGCAGCAATCCAGCACTGTCCATCCCACCTTTTCTCCCGCTCTGCGTGGCACTAGGCGGCAAAACCCGCCATCTTTAACAATGCGGCAAGCCCGCCATGATGTCCACGTGACAAAAGCCATGCTATACATATGACAACGCCTGCCATATTGTCCCTGCGGCAAAACCCAACACGAAAAGCACACAGCAAAGACAAAGAGGCCCGCCATGTTTTACACTGCGGCAAGACCTTCAGCCGCCATCTTTTCCTGTGTGACCGCACATGTCCACCACCATGCTAACCACTTAACAAAGCCTCGCCCATCATGATGTGGCCTTCCCGCCACTTGAACACTGCGACAGAACTGGATCCGCCATTTTGGACAACCTAACAAAGCACAGCCCGCCATGCTGAGCAATGCCGCAATGTCAAAATCGCCATTTTAAGCCCTGCACCTTAGTCTTTCCTAACCTTTCATTTTTAACTAGTCCCTTGTACTGATAAAAGATGATTCTTACTGCCTCCGATACAACAATCACGCAAAGCTCCTAACAAGCCCCAAATCAACTCATTCAGATAGGTTTAGCTCATGCAATGCACATGACTTCCTCTGCCTGACCTGCTATCATCCATCTTGCCTCCCTAGTTTAACTTAGCACAAACGACTAGCCCTAAGCCGAGTTATGCGGCAAGTCTAAAATGGCGGCCACTTTTCCTCCACAATCTGAACACGCCCTTAGCTTAACTGCAGAGTCATTCTCTGCCAAAGCCGTAGGTACACTCACACACCACCAAATGATCAGCAGCAAAAAAAAGTGTAGATATTCCAGAGAGTGCAACAACCCACAAAACCAACATTTTTTCATCCATAAAAAGCACCGATGGGCGATGAAAAAAAAAAATCAAAGCAGGTATCCGCGGCCCCGATGGGCCAGAAAAACAAAAATTAAAGCAGGTATCCGAGGCCCCGATGGGCAAGGAAAAATAAAAAAAAAAAAAAGCAGGTATCCGAAGCCCCGATGGGCCAAAAAAAGAAAATTTTTAAAAAGCAGGTATCCGTCACCCCGATGGGCCAGAGTGTTGGGGGTTCAGAGGGGAAGGGAATCAGCAGGTATCCGATACCCCGATGGGCTAAGGAAAAAAAAAATAAAAAGCAGGTATCCGCGGCCCCGATGGGCGAATAAAAAAGAATTAAAAGGCAGGTATCCACGGCCCCGTTGGGCAAAGAAAAAATAATAAAACCAGGTATCCGCAGCCCCGATGGGCAAAATATAGAAAAGAGAGTGGAAGAGTAAAAAACTGATCCACAAAAAACAGAGATGTCAACCAAAAATGATTCCAAAGAAAAATTCCTTAAATATTAAAAATTGCCTCAAAATATTCCAAATACTTTTTTTTTAAAAATATGGAGGACGTGTCAAGAAGACACTAGGAGAAAGTATAGAATTTAAAAAAATATTTTATGGAATTTAGGTGATTTTTTTAAAGAAATACGCCATAAAGGGTGTTGGGGGACTAGAAAATGTTCTAGAAAGAACCCCAAGTGCAGAGAGATCTTCAGTCAGGAAGCTTCCAGCCCCGAGAGGGTAAGAAATATGGCTGCAGCAGCGAATTGCAGCGCTTTAAGAACTGAAGGGGGGGCTGAGGGCGGAGAGAGCATAAGAGGCGTGGCCTAGAAGATTGAAAGCCGGACATCTTTGTGATTTGGTTGGTTCAAAATTTAACCAGTAAGGACAAAAAAGGGAAATTTCAAGAAAGCAAAGACATACCAGAAAGAACATTAACTGGAAGTAGACTTCATTTCTAGACCAGAAGTCACAACTTCAATGGGTTTTCCAGTTCTCATCTATAACATGGGGACATTGAGTAAATCAAGCAATAATTAATGCTAAAATCCTCCATAAACTGCATAATAAATGTAAAGATGTTAATTAAGCTTGGTTTTGAGAATGGGGGAAGGGATAGGTAGAGCTTTGATGTGTTGATAAAGTATCCAAATATATCATTCAAACCAGAATTTGTAACTCCTCCACCAAACTTTTGAACCAAAGAAGCTAGAAAGGAGTAATACATTGAGGTTAGTACCATCTTCAAGGGACTTCCCATTCCATTATCCAATGTAATAGATAATGGAATATGTATTGCATAGATAATAATAAAGGATTATTCCTGTTTTATACATTAAAATAGAGTCCTATAGAGGTTACATCATGTGCCCGAGTTCACACACCATGATTCAGAGTCAATGTAGTTTTTACTCCAACACTCTACCTTGTATGGCTCCCAACCATAAGAGAACGGAAGTGCTTACGAGTCAATTGGTGAGCAAGAGAGAAAAAGGAAAGAAAGACATTTCATAGAATGGTTATTTGGTTCCTAAATAATCAAGAAAGAGTACTGTTTGTGACCTGTTTGTAATTTTTTAACTATGACTCCTTAATCTTTACTATTTTCCTATTTCCTCCATGAATCTGAGGAACCCAACATTGGACCAACCATATGACACAGTAGTGAAGTTGACCCTCTGTCAGTAACTGATAAGTGGTAGGAAAAAAAAGCTCATATAAAAGCCAAAGCTGCCCTCAGAAACCTGGCTATTTCAGTAGGAAGCAATTAATCTCATAAACTCTTCTATGTCATTCGAGAAACAACAGAGAACCAGAAGGGAGACAATGGCAACTTAAGTATTATAGAGCAACTTCTAGAAAGTCAAAGGATACATTACCCTCCCACTGGCTGAACTGGAAAGTGTAACTATCGACCCAAATCTATCAGGTAAGCTTGCTCTTCAGTTTCCAGAAAAATAATAAAGTATGCAAATTTTCTTCCTTAAGAAATACCTTCCATCTTCTAAGTGTCCTTGGATCAAACAAAAAAAGTAATCTGATTTGTCATTCCAAATGAGGGTTATTGTATTGTAAAGTGGTGCAATACAATGGTACCTTTGAGAAAACAATGCTTAACAAAGAGAGAAACTACCTACAGTGACACCTATGAAGCAGCTATCAGAAAGACTGGATTACCAAACCTCTAATACAACTTTATCTACTAGAAGTTTCTACAAGTGTGGAAATGTTCTATACTTTTAAGAAATTTGGTTGGCCGGGCGCGGTGGCTCATGCTTGTAATCCCAGCACTTTGGGAGGCCGAGGTGGCTGGATCACCTGAGGTGAGGAGTTTGAGACCAGCCTGGCCAACATAGCGAAACCCCGTCTCTACTATAAATACAAAAATTAGCCGGGCATGGTGGCAGGCACCTATAATCCCAGCTACTTGGGAGGCTGAGGCAGGAGAATCACTTGAATCCAGGAGGCGGAGGTTGCAGTGAACCGAGATGGTGCCACTGCACTCCAGCCCGGGCGACAGAGCAAGACTCCATCTCAAAAAAAGAAAAAAGAAATTTAGTTGGGGGAAAATTTTCTAAAGACTCAAGTAGCATCAAATATAAAAGATTGATAAATTTGACTCTGAAATTAAAACCTTTTGTTTCACAAAAATACCTTTTCAAATAAAAAGGCAAAAAGACAGTTTATAAACTGGTTGTCCTGGGTTTCTGTGACCAGGCCCTGGTTCCAGGTGGGCAGCCACGCTAGCAGATCACTCTCATTGGTTGTCATTGGAGTTTTTTAAATGGTAACTCTTAAGGCTAGGCATGCAAAATGGTGCTGATGTGCCGTTATGGGGTGACACTCACATTGGACACAGGACATGTTCAGAGCTGTGGCCTACCTAAATCCACTGTTGACCCTTAGGCTAAAGAAACTGCAAAAGCAAGAAATTTATAATTTCAATACAAAGAGGTTCCAGAGTGCCATTGCAAAAATGGAAGTAGTACAGTGTTGCTATGTTTTTCTCATAGAGGGAGATGTGAAATTAGCCAGGAATGGTGCATTTGACAATAAACACAAAGAGATGATTTCTGGACCTAAAAAGGAAGATATGGTGCAAGGTCATTATAAAAATTGATATGTGAACTGTTGAATAAACAAATACGTAAGCATCTCTTCTCCACCTGGTATTCTAAATTTTCATTGATAAATCACTACACCTCACATGGGCCCATGTATTTGTAATATATTTTTAATCAAACTGTTTACATTAAAAGGAACTTCTGAAAAATATTTGCCTAGGCCTTTGCCCTAGAGCAGTCCTGCCCTCTTCTGCCATTTATCACCTTCAGGTTTTACTTACTCCCCTGCCCTCACTAGCTTTCAATTCACTTTACTTCCTCCTCTTCCCGACCTGGCCTCACCTTCACTACTGCTTGGCTCCATTTTATAAACCTGTTAGGATCAGAAGTATGGAAACTGAGACACTAGAAGGAAAAGTGACTTGCTCAAAGTCAATTAGCTAGTAAGAGTTGGGCTCTGATGGGGATATTTCAGGCATATTTTCTGTGGCCATGCCATAGCTGTGTTAGCATCCTCTTCTTTGGGCTTCCAATCACATGGCACACAATAGGAAGAAATCAGGTCCCCTTTTTAAAGATTCAGATTATTCCAGTTCTAGGATTGTCACTATGTTCATCTGTACGTCCTCTCCTCTGCTAAATTAGGCCCAAAAAAAGCCGGCACTGTCGACTTAGCCACCAGATGGCAGCATAAAATCACCAAAGAAGCACTGAGCCTGTCTGCAGGAAAGGAGCCAAAGTTGTATACAGGGCAGGACCAGAATCTGATATAAACGGGGGAAAGTCTGATTCATACAAGGTCAGTATCAGAAGAAAGGGTCAAAGAAAAGTGTTCAACCCCCTCTAATTTGAAGAGCCCCTCCCCCCCACTAAACAGGAGTCTGTCCTTGGCTTCAGGGCTATGCCATTTAAAGAGGACTTTGATAAAGCCTTCAGGATCTAATTAGCAGGCTGGTGGGGGCCCTCCAAATCATCACCAGTGAAAAGCAGTTAAAGGGACCAGGACATATTATGGAAAAGAAAATAAAAGACCTGGGGAAGGGCTCTTTACAACTCAAAGGGCTGTCTGCAATGGGGGAAGTTGATGAATAGTCTTGTTGTGTGTAGTTCTAATAAATAAAGACGTCTGAATACTCTGAGCTGTCCAAAGATGGAACAGTTAACACCTCCAGAACTGGTGAATGCCAGTCTCTGAAGACCTGCAAGCCAATAGTGGATTTTGTGAGGATGCTACAGAGACAATCAACAGATAGAAAAGTTGTGCTATATGCCTTGTAAGGGTCTTCCAAATAGCCTCAAATCCTATGAACCTCATCACAGTACTCGGGCCATTCCTCTAGCCCTCAAACACACTATTTATGATATCCTTCAAAAGTGTATTAGGATGTTGGGAAAGGTTTTCTAGTTTATCAAAAGAGAACACGGGGTTATACATATTAAAGCTCAGTGAGTATATGCTTAACAATTGTATACATAGTTCACATCAACATTAAAAATACTGTAAATGTGCTGGGTACGTTGGCTCACACCTTTAATCTCAGCACTTTAGGAGGCCAAGGCAGGAGGATCTTTTGAGGCCAGGAGTTCGAGATCAGCCTGGGCAAAATAGAGAGACCTCTGTCTCTACAAAAATAAAAAATATAAAAATTAGCCAGGCGTGGTGGTGCATACCCGTAGTTCTAGCTTCTCAGGAGGATGAAGCAGGAGGATTGATTGAGCCCAGTAGTTCAAGGATACAGTGGGCTGTGATTGCCCCACTGAACTCCAGACTGGGTGAGAAAGCAAACGCTACCTCAAAAAAAATTACAATCTATTAAAAACATCACCAGTGGCCGGGTGCGGTGGCTCATGCCTGTAATCCCAGCACTTTGGGAGGCCGAGGCAGACAGATCATGAGGTCAGGAAATCAAGACCATCCTGGTCAATATGGTGAAACCCCATCTCTACTATAAATACAAAAATTAGCTGCGCATGGTGGCACACGCCTGTAATCCCAGCTACTTGGGAGGCTGAGGCAGGAGAATCGCTTGAACCCGGAAGGCGGAGGTTGCAGTGAGCTGAGATCGCGCCAAGCCTGGCGACAGAGCAAGACTCCATCTCAAAAAAAAAAAAAAAAAAATCACCAGCAAACACTAGGGAGAGGGAGGAATTTTATTTCCCAAGGTATCACATTATAATATTAAAACTGTGCAGTTTTTATTAAAAAATTACAAGGCATACAAAAAACAGGAAATTATAGCTAATATATAGAAAAAAAGGTAATTAACAAAAAATGGTCCCTGAGAAAGTACCAACATTAAACTTACTAGACAAGGATTTTAATTAATTAATTAATTTGCTTATTTATTTTCTCATTTTTAGTTTTTCTAGTAGTTCTTTTTCAAATGTATTTTTAGTTCACAAATAATTGTATATATTCATGGGGTAAAATGTGGTATTTTGATATATGCATGCATTGTAGAATAATTAAATCAAGCTAATTACTATATATCTCAGCTCACATACTTATTTTGTGATGAGAATACTTAAAATTTACTTAGCAGTTTTTGAAATGTACAATACCTTATCACTATTGTCATCATGCTCTGCAATATATCTCAAAAACTTATTCCTTCTCTCTAACTAAAATTTTTATCCTTTGATCAACACATTTTTACCCTCCCTTCAGATTATTAACCACCAGTCTACTCCCTACAAGTTCAAGTTTTGAAAATTACACATATAAGTGAGATAATATAGTATTCATCTTTCTGTGCCTGGCTTAGCATAATGTCCTCCAGGTTCATATATGCTATTGCAAATGACAGATTTTCCTTCTTTTTAAGGCTGACTAGTGTTCCATTGTGTATGTATATCACATTTTCTTTATACATTCATCTGTTGATGGGGACTTACCTTGATTTCATATCTTGACTATTGTGAATAATGCTATAATAAACATAGGAGGACAAATGTCTCTTCAACACACTGATTTCAATTTCTTTGAACAACACCCACAAGTGGGATTATTGGATCATAAGGTAGTTGTATTTTTAGTGTTTTCAGAAGCCTCCATGATGGTTGAACTAATTTATATTTCCACCAACACTGTATAAATGTTCCCTTTTCTCCACACCCTCACCAATCCTTAACTTTTGTCTTCTTGAAAATAGCCATTCTAACAGGTGTGAGGCAATATTGCATTGTGGTTTTGATTTGCATTTTTCTTTTTTTTTTTTTTCTTTCTTTCTTTTTTTTTTTTTTTTAATTTTTATTTTTTTGAGACAGAATCTCTCTCTGTCGCCAAGGCTGGAGTGCAGTGGTGTGATCACGGTTCACTGCAACCTCCACTTCTTGGGTTCAAGCAATTCTCATGCCTCAGCCTCCCAAGTAGCTTGGATTATAGGCATCTGCCACCATGCCCAGCTAATTTGTATATTTTTAATAGAGACGGGGGTTCACCATGTTGACCAGGCTGGTCTCAAACTCCTGAGCTCAGGTGATCTGCCTGCCTTGGCCTCCCACAGTGTGATCTGTAATCACACTGGGATTACAGATGTGAACCACTGCGCCTGGCCTTATTTATTTATGTTTTTAGACACAGTCTCATTCTGTTGCGCAGGCTACAGAAAGTGCAGTGGTGCCATCTCGGCTCATTGCAACCTCTGCCTCCCGGGTTCAAGTGATTCTCCTGCCTCAGCCTCCTGAGCGGGTGGGATTACAGGCACCCACCACCATGCCCAGCTAATTTTTGTACTTTTAGTAGAGAAGATGTTTCACTATATTGGGCAGGCTGGTCTTGAACTCCTGACCTCAAGTGATCCACCCGCTTTGGCCTCCCAAAGTGCTGGGATTATAGGTGTGAGCCACCACACCCGGCCTGATGTGCATTTTTGTGATGATTATTGATATTGAGCACTTTTTCATATATCTGTTTGCTATTTGGTTTTTGTTTGATTGTTTTTTGTTTGAGGCAGAGTCTCGCTCTGTAGCCCAGGCCAGAGTGCAGTGGCACAATCTCGGCTCACTACAACCACTGCCTCCCGGGTTCAAGTGATTCTCCTGCCTCAGCCTCCCGAGTAGCTGGGATTACAGGCGTGTGCCACCATGCCTGGCTAATTTTTGTATTTTTAGCAGAGACGGGGTTTCACCATGTTTGCCAGGCTGGTATCAAACTCCTAACCTCAAGGGATCTGCCCACCTTGGCCTCCCAAAGTGCTGGGATTACAGGTGTGAGCCACCGCACCCAGCCTGTTGGCCATTTCTAAGTCTTATTTTGAAAAATGTCTATGCAGGTCCTGTGCCCATTTTTTAATTGAGCTATTTGTTTTCTTGATATTGAGTTCTTTGAGTTCTTTCTGTATACTGGATATTAACCCCTTACTGGATGTATGGTTTACAAATATATTCTCCTATTCCAAAGGTTGTCTCCCACTCTGTTCATTGTTTCCTTGCCTATGCAGAAGCTTTTTAGTTACATGTAATCCCATTTGTCTATTTTCACTTTTATTTCCTCTGCTTTTGTGTTCATATCTAAAACATTATTGCCCACACCAATATGATAAAACTTTGGAACCATGATTACAGTGTAAGAGTATTCTGAATTTGACCATGTGTTTACTTTTACTGGTAAGTTTTATACTTTCATATCTTTTCATTTCATTCATTAATATCTTGTTCTTTCAGATTGAAAAACTTTGTTTAGCATTTCTTCTAAGGCAGGCCTTGTTTGATGAATTCCCTCAGCTTATGTCTGGGAAAGTTTTTATTTCTCATTCAATTCTGAAAGACAGATTTGCTGATTATAGTAGTCTTAGTTGACAGATTTTTTACTTTAGCACTTAGAATATATCCTCACACTCTTTCCTGGCCCGTAAGGTTTCTGCTGAGAAATCTAATGGTAGCCATATTAAAGCTTCCTTGTATGTGATATATTTCTTCTGCTGCTTTGAGAATTCATTCTTAGTTTTTGAATTTTGATAGTTTGATTATAATGTGTCTTGATGAACTCTTCTTTGGGTTGAATTTAATTGCATATTCATGAGCTTCTTGTAATTCAATATTCTCTTTTCCCAGATGGGAACTTTTTGGCCATTATTTCTTTAAATAAGCTGTCTGCCTCTTTCTTGCACTCTTCACCATCTGTAGTTTTAGTATCCAAATAGTAGTTTTCTTGGTGGTGTCCCATAGACCTGTAGGCTTTCTTAACACCTTTTCATTTTTTTTCTTTTTCTTCTCTGACTGGATGATTTCCAATCATCTATATTTGCATTCAGTTATTTGTTATTCTGCTTGATGTAATCTGCTATTGAAGCATCTTTGGTATTTTTTGCTTCAGTCATCATACTTTTCAGCTTGAAAATTTATCTGGTTCTTTTTTCAAGTTTTGAATCTCTGCTTGCCTTCTTGTTTTGTTCATATTCTGTCTTCCTGATCTTTTAAAAATATTTGTTTTTTGGTAATTTGCTGAGCTTCTTTAGAACAATTATTTTGAATACTTTGTCAGGCAATTCGTGTACCTCCAATTCTTCGTGGTCACACACTGGAAAGCTTCTTGTGTTTTTCTGGCAATATAATGTTTCCCTGATTCTTCCTCATCCTTTTAGTCCTGCAAAGGTGTCTGCACTTTTGAAGCAGCAGTCACCTCTTTCAGACATTATGGCCTGGCTTTGGCAAGGAAAGCCCTTTACCTAAGGAGGAAAAAGGGAGACATACTAGGTGCACTGTGGCACTGGGTCTAGACCATAGGAAACCAAATGCAGGGGCATAGTGTGGCTCTGGGTCTGGTGGTGTGGCGGCAGATAGGGGCCGAGTCTAGTCAGCTCAGGCATGCCTACAACATTGGCAACTGCATGGTCCTTTGTGTCAAGAGCTGTGGGAGGTTCGCAAAGATTATGAGGGCTGTTGGGGTCCTCAGCTATGTATATGTGACAAACAGCTAGGGTCTGGGACTGGCAGCAGTGGAGGCCAGAGCTGAAAGTGTACACATGCTCCACTGTGGAGTCTGGTTGCAGCAGCAGCCTGTTGTAGTCTCACACATGGTAGCAAGAGCTTGGGTCATATGCCGAAGCTGGGCCTGAATGTGAGCATAGATGTGGTGGTAGGTGCTGCAGGTTGCCCATGCCTGATCACAAGGGCCAGATGCATGGTGGCAACAGGGGTCAGGCTGTCTGCATGTGTGTGTTTGTGTGTGTGTGGCAACTGCAGGGCTCAACTGGAGGTGGGTAGGCATGTGCAGCATGGTGATAAATGCAGGACCCATGGGGCAGGACCAGTGGCTTATGCATGCACCACTACAGGAACCAGGGCTGGCAGCATGCAGTAGTCCTGCAGAGATCAGCCTCGAGTGTATGTGGGGTCAATTTCTGAGGTGAGGGGCTTTGGGGCTCTTTGCAGGCACAGGTGCAACAGCTGCACTGGGCCTCTGGGCCAGAGCACCCATGTAAGCAACATCAGGGGTGGCTTTGGAAAGGATGGTTGTCTTAGGCACCTGCAGTATATGAAGGCCACTGCAGTAGTACCCTGGGCTGGGACAACCACAACAGAAGCAGTTCAGGTGGCTTTAGGGAGGAGGGTGGTTGGTTAGGCACCTAAAGACTTCAAGGCTCCTGGGTTGTGTCACCAGGCTGAGGAAACGCAGCAATAGCAATCCTGCCCTACATGGCTCCTGGGAATGGGGAGGGGAGGTAACGCCAGCACCTAAGACTATGAAGGTGAAGAAAACTGCAAGACCTTCAGTAGCAAAAGTGGCAGGGGGTTTACTGCTGGTGTGCTGGCATTTGTTTTTCTCAGTAGTAAAAGCTGCTATGTTCCTCTGCAGGACAAGCTGCTGGGCTCCACAATTTCAAACACTGAGGAATCCTCAGCAGTTAAGGCTGTGGGGTCTACACAGCAGCTCCAGGGGCTGTTTGGGTCCTCAGTGGAGAAGTCTGCTGCTTTCCCATGTCAGGTAGGCCACTGGGGGTCACAGTAACTTCCACCTTTTGGCTGATTCTAAAAGAGCTCATCCAGGCCAGGCGCGGTGGCTCACCCCTGTAATCCCAGCACTTTGGGAGGCCGAGGCGGGTGGATCACCTGAGGTCAGGCGTTCGAGACCAGCCTGGCCAACATGGTGAAACCCTGTCTCTACCAAAAATACACAAATTAGCCAGGCATGGTGGTGGGCACCTGTAATCCCAGCTACTCAGGAGGCTGAGGCAGGAGAATCGCTTGAACCTAGGAGGTGGAGGTTGCAGTGAGCCAAGATGACGCCATTGCACTCCAGCCTAGGCGATAGACCAAGACTCCATCTCAAAAACAAAACAAAACAAAACAAAAAAAACCCTCATCCCTTGTCTTTGTTCTCAGCTGTCTCCAGATATCTCAGCTATGCAGGTTACCCCCAGAGATCTGGGTGGGGTGAGCAAGGCAAACTTAAGCTAGGGAGGTCCCTCTCCATGCTGAGCAGTGTCAGCATGAAGGATGCAGTGATGGAGGTGAAATGAACTTGTTCTTATTACCATTTTTGTGTGGCTCTTCTTGGGTTTTCTCTTCTACTGTATTGTTGTGTCACCTTAAGTGGATCCTAGCCTCTTCCAGAGATATTTTGGTTCATGGATAGTTGCAGAATTGTTCTTCACAGGGAGAGGAAGGCTGAATCTCCTACTCTGACATCATGCTGACCTCACTCCACTAGACAAGGAGTTTAAATTAAATATTTCAAATATGCTCAAAGACATAAAAGAAACAATAGACAAAGAACTAAAAAACACAGAGAGAATAATGTCTCAACAAACAGAAATTATACATTAGAAATAGTACTTATAAAAAGGAACCAAGTAGAAATTCTGGAGCTGAAAATACAATAACTGAAACAAAAAAATTCATTCCAGGCATTCAACAGAAAATTTGAGCAGCCAATAGAAAGAAACAACTTGAATAGGTCAATTGAAATTATTCAGTCTAAGGGGCACAAATACAAAGAATTAAGAGAAATGAAGAGAATGTGAGGGACCTATGGAACACCATCAAGATGCCAACACACACATTATGGAAGTTTCAGGAGGGGATAGAGTGAACTAGCATTAAAAAAAGGGAGAAATAATGGTTAAAAAAACTTCCCAAATTTGATAAGACACATTAATCTACACATTAAAAAAACCTCAGTGAGCCAGGCCAACCCCAACAGCCCCAGGCTCCAGACCAGCTCACCACTAGGCCAGCCCCCACAGTCCCAATCTTCAGTTCCACCCCAGCAATCAGCTGTTCCCTGCAACTCTAGTCATTAGGCTGACACCCACAAACCCATCTCCAGGCCAGCCCCTGTGGTGCCAGGTTTCAGGCTTGCTCCAGCACCATGTCAGCAATGCTGGACTTAAACACCAGGCAGGCACCCACAGACACAGGCTCCAGGCCTTCCCAGCACCAGGCCAGTCCCCATGACCTCACACTCCAGCTGGACCCTGTGGCTTCATAGCTTCAGCAGACCCAGGGTCCAGGCCTGTCCCAGTAGACCCCTGTGCTGGATTTGCCACTACAGACACAAGCTTAAAGATTGCCCCAGTGTACTCAGGTCACAGGAACCCTCAAGTCATCCAAACCCAGGCCAGCCCTCACAGTCTTAGCCTCTAGGCCAGCACCTACACACCCAGCCTCCAGGCTGGGACAAGTGGACATGAGCTCCAGGCTGAGCCTGACAGCCCCGTGCTTAAGACCAGCCCCAGGATCTCCAGGCACAAGGTCAGTTCCCATAGACCTAGGCTCCAGACTAGACCCTGTGAACCCAGGCTTTACACCAGCCCTAGCACCAGGTTAGCCTAGGTTGATCCCAGTGGAAACAGGCTCCAGAAAACACAAGATCCAGGCTTGTTCCAGCAGACGCAGGGTCAAGGCCCACTGTAGTAGACGCCAATGGCGGGCTAGATCCCATGGACTGAGGCTTCAAGACTATATCTGCAGACATAGGATCCAGGCCAGGCCCTGTGGGCCCAGGACCCAGACCTGCACTATGGACTCAGGGTCCAGGCCAGCCCCAGTGCCAAGACAGTGCTTGTGGACTCAGGCTCCAGGATCATCCCAGCACCTGCCCAGCCCCTGTAGATGTAGGTCTAAGGCCCACTCCATCAAGTGCTAGGTCAGCCTCTGTGGACCAGGCTTCAGGCTTGCCTCTGGAGACACAGGTCTCAGCCTCAGACTCATGGACCCAGGCTCTGGGCTCATCAGTGCAGTCCCAATTAACAGGTTCACCCAAGTGGATGCAGGTCCAGACTCAACCCTGCAGTTTAGGAGTCAGGCCTGTCTACCTACTGACCCAGGCGTAGGCCAGCTTGTTCAAGGACTCCAGCAACAAGGTTTTCTTAAAATCACGCCTGAGAGCCTGCCAAGAATATTTGGATGAGCTGATTGGTGAAGGGCTTTCCCAGGCAAAGCATTCTATAAAAACTGAAACAAGTCCCAAATTGTTCAAATCCACAGACATCAACTTAAGGCAACAAGAAACATGAAACACCAAGGAGACATAACATCACCAAAAAAACACAATAATCTCTCAGTAGGCCGGGCACGGTGGCTCACGCCTATAATCTCAGCACTTTGGGAGGCTGAGGCTGGTGGATCACGAGGTCAGGAGTTCAAGACCAGCCTGGCCAAGATGGTGAAACCCCATCTCTACTAAAAAAAAAAAACAAAAACAAAAATTAGCCGGGCATGGTGGCGGGTGCCTGTAATCCCAGCTACTCGGGAGGCTGAGACAGAGAATTGCTTGAACCTGGGAGTTGGAGGTTGCAGTGAGCCAAGATCGTGCCACTGCACTCCAGCCTGGGCAACAGAGGAAGAATCCATCTCAAAAATAATAATAATAATCATCATCATCATCATCATCATCATCATCTCTCAGTAGCTGACCCCAAAGAAATGGAGATATACAGACTGCCTGGCAAATAATTCAAAATAATTATTTAAGAAAGTTCAGGCTGGCGCAGTGGCTTATGCTTGTAATCCCACCACTTTGGGAGGCTGAGGAGGGTCAATTGCTTTAGCTCAGGAATTCAAGACCAGCCTGGACAACATGGTGAGAACCCGTCTGTACTAAACATACAAAAAAAATTAGTCGGGTTTATTGGTGCACACCTGTAGTCCCAGCTACTTGGGAGGTTGAGGTGGATCACTTGAGCCCTGGGGGTGGAGGTTGCAGTGAGCTGAGATCTCACCACTGCACTCCAGCCTGGGTGACAGAGTGAGACCTATCCAGTCTCAAAAAAAAAAAAAAGTTCAACAGCTTAAATAAAACAATTAAAAGTAATAATAATGACTAAAAGAACAAATTTAACTGAGATTGAAATTAATTTTTAAAAAAATCAAACAGAAATTCTGAAGCTGAAAAGTAAAAGGAATGAAATGAAGAGGAAATCTGTGAACTCATAAGACTAGCAATTTGAAAATATATCATCAGAGGCTAAAGAAGAAAAGGAATGAAGAAAGCTTACTTCATTTATGAGATAACATCAACAGAACAAATATTCAAGTTATGGAAGTTCATTAAAGAGAAGAACAGGCTGGGTGCAGTGGCTCACACCTGTAATCCCAGCACTTTGGGAAGCCGAGGTGGGTGGATCACCCGAGGCCAGGAGTTCAAGACCAGCCTGGCCAACATGGTGAAACCCCGTCTCTACTAAAAATACAAAAATTAGCTGGGTGTGGTGGCAGGTGCCTGTAATCCCAGCTACTTGGGAGGCTGAGGCAGGAGAATCGCTTGAACCCAGGAGGTGGAGGTTGCAGTGAGCCAAGATCATGCTATTGCACTCCAGCCTGGGCAACAAAAGCAAAATTGTGTCTCAAATGAAAAAAAAAAAAAAAAGAGAGAGAGAAAGAGAAGAACAAAGGGGAAGAAAGCTTATTTAAAGAAATAATGGCAGAAAAAAAATTCAAATTTGGAGAAAGATGTAAATATCCAAATACAGGAAGGTCAAAAGTTTCCAATCAGATTCAATCCGAATGTAATAAGACTACATCAAAACATATTACATATTATAATGAAACTGTCAAAAATCAAAAACAAAGAAAAAATTATAAAAGCAGCAGGAAAAAAGAACCAAATAATATATAATGGTTTTTCCAATAAGGCTAGCAGATTTCTCAGCAGAGACCTTATAGGCCAGAAGAAACTTGGATGAGATATTCAAAGTGCAGGAAGAAAACTGCCAACCAGCAATACTGTACTTGGAAAAGCTGTCCTTTAGAAATAAAGATGAGGTTGGGCACAGTGGCTCACACCTGTAATCTCAGCACTTTAGGAGGCCAAGGCGGGCAGATCACTAGAGGTCAGGAGTTCCAGACCAGCCTGGCCAACATGGTGAAACCCCGTCTCTACTAAAAGTACAAAAAATCAGCCAGGCATGGTGGCACACGCCTGTAATCCCAGCTACTTGGGATGCTGAGGCAAGAGAATTGCTTGAACCCAGGAGGCGGAGGCTGCAGTGAGGCAAGATTGTGCTGCTGCACTCCAGCCTGGGCAACAGAGTGAGACTCCATCTCAAAAACAAAACAAAACAAAACAAAAATAAGTGAAAGGTCAAATGCTCTAATAGTGTAATGGTGGTGGTTTGTGAATCATTTTTATTTTTAGTATGAAGGTTATAAGACAAAGCTATTAAAATAATAGTAGCACCTTGGGAGGCTGAGGTGGGAGGCTCGCTTGAGCTCAGGAGTTCAAGACCAGCCTGGGCAACATAAAGAGACCTTGTCTCTACAAGAAAATTTTTAAAAAATTAGATGGAATGGTGGCACATGCCTGTGGTCCTAGCTACTTGGGAGGCTGAGGTGGGAGGATTGCTTGAATTCAACAGGTAGAGTCTGCAGTGAGCCATGATGGCACCACTGCACTGCAGCCTGGGTGACAGTGAGACTCTTTCTGAAAAATAATAAAAATAATAATAGCTACAATAATTTGTTAAGGGATACGCAATATAAATATATGTAAATTGTGACATCAAAAATTTTAAATGAGGGAGGGAACAGAATAAAATGTAAAGTTTTTGTTTTTTTTGTTTTTTTGTGTTTTTTTGAGACAAGGTCTCACTCTGTCACCCAGGCTGGAGTGCAGTGGTAAAATCTCAGCTCACTGCAACCTCCACCTCCTGGGTTCAAGCGACTGTCATGCCTCAGCCTCCTGAGTAGCTGGGATTACAGGCACATGCCACCATGATCAGCTAATTGTTTTTGTATTTTTTGGTAGAGATGGAGTTTCACCATGTTGGCCAGGCTGGTCTCCAACCTGACCTCAAGTGATCCGCCTGTCTCGGCCTCCCAAAGTGCTAGGATTACGGGTGTGAGTCACTGCACATGGCAAACGTAGAGTATTTTTATGTATCTAAGATAAGCTGTTATCAGCATAAAATAGACTGTTATATCTATAAGAAGCCTTATGTAAGCCTCATGGTAAGGACAAAGCAAAAACCTATAGTAGATACACAAAATATAAAAAGTAAGAAATGAGTCAGACATGGTGGCTCACATCTCTAATCCTAGCACTTTGGGAGGCTGAGGTGGGAGTATTCCTTGATGCCAGGAGTTTGAAACCAGCCTGGGCAACACAGTAAGACCCCATCTCTACAGAAATTTTTTTAAAAATTAGCCAGGTTTGGTAGTGCATACCTGTAGTCCTGGCTACTCAGGAAGCTGAGGTGGGAGAATCACTTGAGCCCAAGAGGTGGAGGCTGCGGTGTGCCATGAGCATGCCACTGCACTCCAGCCTGGAAAACAGAGTAAGACCCTGTCTCAAAAAATAAATAAATAAATAAATAGGAATGAAAGCATGCTAATAGATAAAATCATATAATTACAAAGGAAGAAAAGACAGGAAGAAAGAAACAAAAGATCTACAAAATAACCAGAAAATAACTAACAAAATGGTAGTAGTAAGTCCTTACCTATGAATAATTACCTTACTGTAATTGGATTAAATTCTCCAGTCAAAAGAAAGAGTGGCTGAACGAGTTTTTTTATAGCCAAAAAAAAAAAAAAAAAAAGCCTCAGCTATAGGCTACCTACAACAAATGCACTTCACCTGTAGGAAAACACACAAAGTAAAGGGATGGAAAAAGATATTCTATGCAGATGGAATCAAAAGAGAGCGGAGTACATTGTATTTCTATTAGGCAAAATAGACTTTAAGTCAAAAACCATAAAAAGAGACAAGGGAGATCACACTATAATGATAAAGGGGTCAGTTCATTAAAAAGATATAACAAATATAAATGTACATGTACCAGCCGGGCATGGTGGCTCATGCCTCTAATTTCAGCACTTTGGGAGGCCAGGGCAGATCACTTGAGGTCAAGAGTTCGAGACTAGCCTGGCCAACATGGTGAAACCCCATCTCTACCAAAAATACAAAAATTAGCCAGGTGTGGTGGTTCACACCTGTAATCTCAGCTACTTGGAAGGGTAAGACAGGAGAATTGCTTGAACCTGGGAGGCAAAATTTGCAGTGAGGCGAGATCTCACCACCGCACTCCAGCCTGGGTGACAGAGCGAGACTCAGTCTCGAAAAAAAAAAGTATATATATATATGTTTGTGTGTATATATATGTGTGTATATATGTATATGTGTATATGTATATATGTGTATATGTATATATGTATGTGTGTATATGTATATATGTGTATATGTATATGTGTGTATATGTATATATGTGTATATGTATATGTGTGTATATATATATATGTATATACACACACACACGCACCTAACATTGGAGCACTTAAATATATAAAGCAAATGTTAATAGATCTGAAGAGAGAGACAAACTATAATATAATAAAAGTAGGGAATTTCAATAACTCACTTTCAACAATGAACACATTCTATAGAAAGTAAATCAATAAGGAAACATAGGACGTTGTTTTGAGACCCCCCAGTTAAATTAAGGTTCCAGTACTACAGTGGCTAGCAACCTTGACCTAGGGGAACATGAAAGGGAGTTAGACATGGGTGTTTACAGTGTGCCTTTCATGGGATACTTCTTTTACCTGGTTGACAGCCTAATGCCTAGCTGTCTGACCTGTAACCAGGAGAGTGCCCTCACACAGGAAACTTGTTTATACTGGCAGAGACCAGATCACTGTGACTTTTGTCTGACTTGTGTCCAATTTATGCCATGCTTGCCATCACTCTGCCACTGGGAGCCAGACATGATTTTCTCACCAGCATTCTGGGCAAAACTCAGCCTGGAGCAGCCCCGAGTTCTTCAGGTGAAAGGTAAAAAATCAATATGTACCACAATAGGAAACAAGTTCAAAGATTTTTACTTAGATTCTGGTCAGGTGGCCAGGCATGGTGGCTCACACCTGTAATCCCAGCACTTTGGAAGACCGAGACAGGCGGATCACCTGAGGTCAGTATTTCAAGACCAGCCTGGTCAACATGGTGAAACCCCATCTCTACTAAAAATACAAAAATTAGTCAGGTGTGGCGGCGCACGCCTGTAGTCCCAGCTAATCAAGAGGCTGAGGCAGGAGAATCGCTTGAACCCGGGAGGCAGAAGCTGCAGTGAGCCGAGACTGCACCACTGCAGTCCAGACTGGGTGACAGAGTGAGACTCCGTCTCAAAAAATAATAATAATATTAAAATAAAATTGTATTCAAAATGGATATTGAGGCAACATAAAATTTTAAGAATTTTCTACAATCCACCCATTGGTGCCTCAGCATTATATTTTAAGTCTAAAGCAGCTGTGGTTGAATGGTGAAGATATATTAACTTTAAAGAGAAAGAGAGGTTGTGGTGGTTATATTCGCAAGGTGAGAAACTGTGGTGGAAAGCTGGGGGTCGTAGTAGAAAAAGACATCAGGGAGTGGGTAGTCCTCCCCTAGGGTGTCAAGGGGTTGATGAATATGGGGGCTGGTGTTTCCTGGGGAAAGTACTAATCTCCATTAATTTTAGTAACATGTATCAGAGTCCCTTGTAGGTGTGGGATGTGAGGGTAACAGAGAGCAAGAAATGTACCAGAATCATGGGCTAAGCAAAAAAAGTCCTGTGTCCATTTGTGTCTTAGGAGAAGCAGTCCATGGACATCACTAGAGTGCAGATTTAGTGCAAGTGGGGATGTCCTCTGCAGCACAGAGGCAGAGTCATTCCCAACACCAACGTCTTGGGTTGGGTGATATTGTCTGAGGCAATGTCATACCCAGCAGTAAAGTTTTGAGTTGGGGCAATATCCTCTGAAGCTATCTCATCTCCATAGGCGAGATTTTGGGCCAAGACAATGTCATCTAGGATATGGGACTGGGTATCCTTTACAAGTGGGTACCCACTCAAGTAGATGTGGGCCTCAGCATTTTTCATGTTTACTTGAAACAATCAACTACTGGAGGGTTTGGGCCTCTGGTTCTAAACCAATTAAAGCACCCAAACCACTGGTAAGAAGACCAACGATCAACAGAATAGAATGCAGTTGCACCTGATAGAGTTTTGTTTTAGGTGGAAATTTAGGTTCAGATGGTACCTTATCATATGAGAAGCTGTCTGGTCTATGGGAAAAGCTATGGTTAATGAATCTGAGGAGAGTAAGTGTCTTTGATCTGGTCTCCAGCCTTTATGGGATGGGAGTAAGATCAAAAAATTATTTCAAAAAATAGATTAAGGCCTGGGGCAAATTAGAGAGCTTTAGGAGTGTATTTGTTGGACTGGAATTTGAAAAGAAATTGTTGCCAGGTGCGGTGGCTCACGCCTGTAATCCCAGCACTTTGGGAGGCTGAGGCGGGCGGATCACCTAAGGTCAGGAGTTTGAGACCAGCCTGGCCAACTTGGTGAAAGTCTGCCTCTACTAAAAATGTAAAAAATTAGCCAGGCATGGTGGTGGGTGCCTGTAATCCCAGCCACTCAGGAGGCTGAGGCAGGAAAATCACTTGAACCCTGGAGGCGGAGGTTGCAGTGAGCCAAGATCATGCCATTGCACTCCAGCCTGGGTAACAAGAATGAAACTCCATCTCAAAAAAAAAAAAAAAGAAGAAAAAAGAAATTGTTTGAAGATATCATTGTGTCTCCCAATTAAATCAGTTATTTGGAATCTATCTTTTGTTTTATTTTTTATTTTATTTTATTTATTTATTTATTTGATACTGAGTTTCACTCTTGTTGCCCAGGCTGGAGTGCAATGGCATGATCTTGGCTCACTGCAACCTCCGCCTCCCAGGTTCAAGCGATTCTCCTGCCTCAGCCTCCCGAGTAGCTGGGATTACAGGCATGCACCACCACACCCAGCTAATTTTGTATTCTTTTAGAAGAGATGGGGTTTCTTCATGTTGGTCTGGCTGGTCTCGAACTCCCGACCTCACGTGATCTGCCTGCCTCAGCCTCCCAAAGTGCTGGGATTACAGGCATGAGCCACTGTGCCCAGCTATTATTTCTTTTATTTTATTTTTTTGAGACACTCTTGCTCTGCCACCCAGGCTGGAGTTCGGTGGCTCAATCTTGGCTCATTGCAACCCCTGCCTCCTGGGTTCAAGTGATTCTCGTGCCTCAGTCACCCAAGTTGCTGGGACTACAGGCGTACACCACGACACCTGGCTGATTTTTGCATTTTTAGTAGAGATGGGGTTTCACCATGATGGCCAGGGTGGTCTCGAACTCCTGACCTCAAGTAATCTGCCTGCTTCGGCCTCCCAAAGTGCTGGAATTACAGGCGTGAGCCACCGCACCCAGTGAAAGCCTTTATTTCTAGGACAACCCAGTTAGCCAGCCATGTGTTATTTTAATGGTGCATAGCATGAGAATTTCTTGCATTGGAAGCCCTGAAGTAACTAATGACTATCATGAGTGGTCCAGAGACTCCAGGAGGCATGAAAAAGGTTGCTGTGAACAAGTTTTTTGAAAGCACTAACAGGAGTGATGGTTAATTTTAATTTATAAGTGAAAAAAGACATTGGACTTATATGTACTTATTGAGTGTATCAGATGAATCTCCTTGAAAAAGGATGTCATTACTGTAATGGCATACCTGTGTTCCTGGAGAAAGGTAGATGTCATCAAAATGTTATCTGCAAAGCCTGTCCCAAATAAGCAATCTCTGAGGAAACTTGTTAACCACTAGATCAACCTTAAAAGTAATTGTCAGGAAGTTCTAAACCTAGAAAAAAAAAAAAAGACATTTGCCATCATAAAAACATGAAAGGATAAAACTCACTGGTAAAGCAATCATCACACAAAGAAGGAAGAAGAAAACCTCAAATTTTACCATTACAGAAATCCACCAAACCCCAACAATAAGCAATAGGAGAAAACCTAAGGAACAAAGAATATATAAACAACCAGAAAACAATTGACAGTATGACAGGAACAAAACCTCAAGCATCAAAAATAACCTTGAGGCTGGGTGCGGTGGCTCACGCCTGTAATGCCAGCACTTTAGGAGGCTGAGGTGGGCAGATCACCTGAGGTCGGGAGTTCAAGACTAGCCTGACCAACATGGAGAAACCCCATCTCTACTAAAAATACAAAAAATTAGCCAGGCATGGTGGCACATGCCTGTAATCCCAGCTACTCAGGAGGCTGAGGCAGGAGAATCGCTTGAACCTGGTAGGCGGAGGTTGCAGTGAGCCAAGATCACACCATTGCACTCCAGCCTGGGCAACAAGAGCGAAACTCCGTCTCAAAAAAATAAATAAATAAATAACCTTGAATGTAAACGGATTAAATTCTCTACTTGACCAGTAAAGACACATATGGACTAAAAGAGATGGAAAAAAATATTTCACACAAATTGAAACCCAAAGCAAGCAGAAGTAGCTGTATTTATATCAGATAAGACAGACTTTAAGTCAAGAACAGGCCAGGCATGGAGGCTCATACATGTAATCGCAGCAGTTTCGGAGGCCAAGGTGGGAGGATCACTTGAGGCCAGGAGTTTGAGACAAACCTGAGCAAAATAATGAGACCTTGTGTTGACAAGATAAATATTAAAAAATTAGCCAGATGTGGTGGCATGTGCTACTCAGGAGGCTAAGGTACCGATCATTTATGCCCAGGAGTTCAAAGCTGCAGTGAGCCATGATCACATCACTGCATTCCAGCCTGGGCACCCTGTCTTATTGTTATTATATAATAACAAAGGGATCCATCCAGCAAGAGGATATAATAATTGTAAATATATATGCACCCAACACTAGAGCACCAAGATTCATAAATCAAATATTGGCCGGGCGTGGTGGCTCATGCCTGTAATCCCAGCACTTTGGGAGGCCGAGGTGGGTGGATCACCTGAGGTCGGGAGTTCACGACCAGCCTGACATGGAGAAACCCCGTCTCTACTAAAAAATGCAAAATTAGCCGGGGTGGTGACGCATGCCTGTAATCCCAGCTACTCGGGAGGCTGAGGCAGGAGAATCGCTTGAACCCAGGAGGCAGAGGTTGTGGTGAGCCAAGATCGCGCCACTGCACTCCAGCCTGGGTGACAAGAGTGAAACTCCGTCTCAAAATAAATAAATAAATAAATAAATAAATAAATAAAATATTACTAGATATAAAGAGACTGTAATACAATAATAGTGGGGAAATTAAACAATCCATTCTCAACATTAGACAGATTATCTAAACAGAATATCAACAAAGAAGCATTGGATTTCAACTGCACTCTATACCAAATTGACCTAACAGATGTTTACAAAACATTCTATCTAGCAACTGCAGAATATATATTATTTTCATCAGTACATAAAACATCCTCTAGGATAGACCATATGGTAGGCCACAAAGCAAGACTCCACAAATTTTTTAAAAATCGAAATCATATTGGGTATCTTCTTAGACCACAATGGAATAAAACTAGAAATCAATACCAGGAGGAACTTTGGAAACTATACAAATACATGTAAATCAAACACAATGCTCCTGAATAACCATTGCATCAACAAAGAAATTAAGATGAAAATCAGGTTCTGGTTCAAGATGGCTGACTAGAAGCAGCTAGTGGGCACCTCTCTCATGGAGAGGAGTTAAAATAGTGAGTAAATACTAACATTTCAAGTGGATCATGTAAGAGAGCATGCTGAAATCCACCAGAGAAACAATAGGAACCATGGAGAACACAGGAGAATGAAGCTAGGCACTGTGCTTAGCCCGGATGGGTGTGGAGCTAGAAGAGGCTTCCTAACATGGGAGACAGGTGAGTGAGTGAGAGATTCAAGGGGTTCCACATCTCCAACACGGACCATTACAATCCAAGTCATGGAAGAGCCCCCTTGACTCCCCTTAGGTCTCCAGACTAACACAGGGAGCCACCTGGAGACTGAGCAGAGGTACCACTCAAGCCCACGTGGAATTCAACAGACTTTTGATCCCCAAGCAGCCTTGAGCCAGGTGCTGCTGCCCTGCCAAGGAGGGAGGTCAGGCATTTTCACATGCTCCTAGGAGAGATACCATGGCCATGGTAAGAAGGAATGGGTACATGACAAACCATATGGCTCCCACCTCTGCTGCACCCTGCCAAACAGGGCTTGCCTGCTTTTGGGGCAGAACACCAACAAACCAACCCTGCTCCCACCTTAACATTGCAGGCACAGTTCAACTCCCAAAGGCCCCCAGCTCCCAGAAGCCATCTAAAGGCCCTCTGTAGCCTCTGCTACTGCTTCCTTAACTCCTGCCACCCACAGGCCAGGGAAGAAATGAGGAGGGAGGAAACTTTTGTGCACCCCAGTCATGATACAGAGGAGTGGTCAGGCTGCACATTGCATGATCCCTCACCTCCATGGCTCCCCACCAGACATGATATGCCTGCTTCAATGAAAGTCTCCCAGCACAGCACAACTGCCCTGCTCTTGCCTGAACACTGTGGCTATATCTTGGCATTCCTCTGAGGGCCCAAATCCTAGAGGTCACTGTTAGGCCCTTCCAAGTTGCTGCCACTGCTGCCTCTGCTCCTGCTGCCTGCAGGCCAGGGAGGGAATGGGGAGGTGGGGCAATATTGAACACCCCTAAGACAGAACCAAGGCTCCTCAGGACTTAGCATGTCCTTCTAGAATTGTTTTGGAAGGGACCAGCTGTGCAGATACCATGGAGGTGGTACTGATCTTTGTATGCAGCCTGCTCATCCCGGTGGTCCTGGCCAGTGCAGCTAAGAAGGAGAAGGAAATAGATCCTTTTCATTATAACTACCAGACCCTGAGGATTGGAGGATTGGTGTTTGATGTGGTCCTCTTCCTGGTTGTGAGCCTCTATAGAGTCTTGCTCTGTTGCCCAGGCTGGAGTGCAGTGGCAGGATCTCACACTGCAATCACTGCCTTCTGGGTTCAAGCAATTCTCGTGCCTCAGCCTCCCAAGTAGCTGGGATTACAGGTATGCACCACCATGCCCCGCTAATTTTTGTATTTTTAGAAGAGACAGGGTTTCACCATGTTGGCCAGGCTGGTGTTGAATTCCTGACCTCAAGTGATCTGCCCGCCTTGGCCTCCCAAAGTGCTGGGATTACAGGTGTGAGCCACCGTGCCCAGCCGAGCCGCCATCTTCTAAGTCACAGGTGCAAGTGCAGTTTCAATCAGAAGCCCCAGGATCCAGGAGATGAGGAAGCTCAGGTGGAAAACTTCATCATTGCAAATGCAAAAGCGCCCCAGAAAGCAAAAAACTGAAGTGCAGCCCACAGGTAGGCAGCCTCTGGAACTGGAAGGTAGCTGCTTGAACCTTTAGATGCAAATATCGATGCTTAAGAAAACCGGCCACTTTAGCAACAGATATTTTCCCAGGAGAAGGCAAGAACTTGTGCATCTCCCTGTGCCCATCCCTATCCCTTCTAATAACATTCTTCAACCTAATGATGCAACTAACATTTGCCTCCCTCATGCAGCCTGTGGTCTTGCCCAGCTCCTGTTACGTGTCTGTGTATGTGCGTGTTTGTCGACTGTGGTCTTTGTGGCTACTTGTTCATGGATGATATTGTGTTAGTGAACTGTGGAGACTCACTTTTCCAGGCAGGAGCGGAGCCATGTCACCACTGATCCCTCCCTGCCACCACGAGTCTCCATCATCTCCTGCTTCTAGGAGTCCACTTATTCCCTGAGAGACCAACCCCTTTTGTTGATTTAGGGATGGGTTTGGGTAGGAGCATGGGCAGGAATCTCCAATTATCCTAGGACCTGGGGAGGTTTGCATCACCGTCATTATAGTTCCTCATGGACCCTCTTCACTCCTCTACAAGAAACTCGCTTCCTTATTTCACCCTCACATGAGTCTATCCTGAAGGTCTCTTAGTATTAATAATTGGAGATTCAAAGCAAGAAGCTGGTGAGCCCAGCCATTGCCTTCAGGCAAGCTACTCCCTTTCATGATCATTTTTTTCCAGGAGGCCTCCACTGAGAAGTCCGCATCAACCCTGCCCTTCTGCAGAGTTCCCAGTGATTTTAGGCTAAGGGCTTCTACTCTACCCCTGGGGAATGTGCCCCTTGCGTATCTTCTCAGCAATAACCCCATGGGCTCTGGGACTGTACCCCTCTTCAACCTTCCCTGCTTCTGAGATTTCAATCTACAAGCCAGCTCATCAGGATGCAGACTCCTATCCCTAAAGTTGGGTATCTGGCAGGTGATGGCTGAGGGACCCCCATTCTGTTGGGGCCAACACACTGGGATGGGCAGAGTGAGAGTAGGGGTCCTTTGATTCTCTGCCCATGTTCCCTTGGTCAGACAACAGAGACAAATCCTGCATCCTTTGCTTTGCCTGTCAGTATTCAGAGTTGTGAGTGAGGAAGGTTAGAGATCTGGAAGACTCTGTATAGCCCTGCTGCAAAGGGAACAGCAAGAGGTCAGAGGTTACAATAAGAACAGTAACTCAAACCAGTTTCTGCCCCTACTGTCCTCCATGTTCCTGTGGAAACCAAACAAACTGCTGCTATGACCATACTGCTGTTCTCTCTATTGTGATCTATCCTCTCAACAACAGAAAAAAGACATAAAATATTGTTTCCAAAAGAAAGACACAACCTGCAGCCACAATGCAAAGGAGCAGGCAGAATACACACAGTGTGAACCCATGCTTCCATGGCTCCATGCAAGCTAAGGCTTGCCTGTTTCAGTAACAGGCCCCACATGTACCTGCCCCACCCTTGCCTGAATGCTGTGGCTTTGGGTGAACTCCCAGAGGCTGCCAACTCCCAGAGGCCGCTGATAGGCCCTCCACACCCTCTGCCACTGCTGCTTCTGCCCCTGCTGCCCACAGGCCAGGGCAGCAGGCACCTTCATAGGCCCCAACAGTGAAATCCAGAACTGCTTCTGTGGAGGAAAGTGCAAGCAGGCCGCATGCTCCACAGCTGCCAGTCTTTACTGCCTCAGAAGAGGGGGCCTGCCCTCCCCAGTGAAAGTCTGACAGCACAGCCACCCTGCTCTTGCCAGACCATTTCAACTGCAGCCCAGCCCCCATAAGCCTGTTGTCTCCCTGCCCCTGCCTAAGAGTTCTGCCAGTGACCCAGGGACCAGACTACCATTCTCAATCACATCAAGCACCTGAAATGTGGGCTGACACAGTCCTGGTCCAGCCCCTTTCAGACTCATACATGACATTCAATGGGCCATATAGGGGCCTGAGAATAGAGGAGTCATCTACTCTAGTCCACCACTGCTGGCACCTGACCACCCCCACCCCCAGGGTCGGAGGTTGGACCAGCCCAACCAGCCAACATCACCACAACTGACACCCACATACACAGGCCAAATGACAGAGCCCCTACTCCTTTCTACATGAAGCAGCAGGGTTGCTCCATCAGAGAACAGGCAAGCCATAAATCTGTCTGTATTGAGCTGAGTGAAGAGGTTCCATCCCCAAACCACTCCAGTGGAGAACTGTGAGTCAGGTAATTTCCATGGCTCTCAGCTACACTGTGGCCTGGAGATAGAAAACAGTGCATCTGAAAGGAGAGTCATTAGCACCAGGACAGGGGTGTAAAGGAGAAACAGATCACATTCCTGCATATCTAGGGTGTGAAGTCAGTGCAGCTCCCTTACCCCCTGCAGAGACCTTGGTGCATCTCACTAGGAGCTCCCCCAGCCACCCCAGTCAGGGTTGGTGCCTTCACTTGTCATTGGGATATTTATGGGCAAGGCAGGGCTGGTGCCTTTGCTTGTCATTGGGGTACTTATGGGCAAGTCAGGAGCGATTACATACACAGCAGCTTGTGCCCCAGCTGGGTCTTTGTTAGTGCCACTTACTGGCCTGCAGGTCTGACTGCACAGCCCAATGTAAAACCTAATAACAAAAGTGCACAACCAAAGGCAAAGAATTTACCCAACATACACTACAGTTACACTCTCTAGAGGAAATATATATATGTGTGTGTATATATATATGTGTATACACACATATGTGTATACGTGTATACATACATAGGTGTATACGTGTATACATACATATATGTAAACATACACATATACATATGTATATATACACATATATACATATGTATATATACGTATATATACATGTATATATGTGTATATATGTATATATGTGTATGTATGTATATGTGTGTATGTATGTATATATGTGTATATGTGTATATATGTGTATATATGTGTATACACATATATACACATATGTGTATAGATATATAGATGTGTATAGATATATAGATGTGTATACACATATATAGATGTGTATACACATATATATGTGTATAGATATAAAGATGTGTATACACATATACATATATGTGTATAGATATATAGATGTGTATACACATCTAGATGTGTATACATATATAGATGTGTATACACATCTAGATGTGTATACATATATAGATGTGTATACACACATATATATGAAAAAAATCCCACCTGAATGAAAATAAATTCATAAAGAAGTGGCAGCCTCTCTAGATGAGAAGGAACCAGCATAAGAATTCTGTCACCATGAAAAATCTGAATGTTGTAATGCCACCAAAGGATCACACTAGCTCTCTAGAAACAGTCACTAAGGAAAGTGGAAACTCAAAATGACAGATAAAGACAGATAAAGACATTTTAAAGATAAAGACAGATAAAGACATTTTAAAGATAAAATGACAGATAAAGAGATCAAACCACGGTTTTGCAAGGAAGTTCAATGAGATCCAAGAGAAGGTTGGAAATCAACACAATGAAACCGTGAAAGCAATCCAGAAAATGAAGGAGGATATTAATATCTTTAAAAAAAAACAGAACTTCTAAAAATGAAAAATTCACTTAAGGAATTTCAAAATGCAATTGAAAGCTTTAACAATAGACTAGACCAAGCAGCAGAAGAAGATAGGTCTTTTTTTTTTTTTTTTTTAATTTTATAGGGATGGGATTTCACAATGTTGCCCAGGCTAGGCATAAACTCCTGGACCCAAGAGATCCTCCTGCCTCAGCCTCCCAAAGTGCTGGCAGTACAGGCATGATCCACCACACCTGGCAAAAGATAGGTCTTTCAAATTAACCCAGTCAGACAAAAATAAAGAAAAAGTAATTTTATAAAACAAACAAAGCCTTTGAGAAATATGGAATTATGTATAATTCAAGAAAACTTCCTTCACCTTTCTATGGAGGTAGACAGCCAGATACAGGAAATTCAGAGGACACCTATGAAATACTATACAAGGGGAAACATTAGCAAGGCATATAGTTATCTGACTATCCAAAGCCAACACTAAAGAAAAAAATCTTTTTTTTTGTTTTGTTTTTGTTTTTTGAGACGCAGTCTCACTTTGTTACCCAGGCTAGAGTGCAGTGGCACAATCATGGCTCACTGCAACCTCTGCTTCCTGGGTTCAAGCGATTCTCCTGCCTCAGCCTCCCAAGTAGCTGGGATTACAGGTGCGCACCACCATGCCCAGTTAATTTTTGTATTTTTAGTAGAGATGGGGTTTCACCATGTTGGCCAGGCTGGTCTCAATCTCTTGACCTCGTGATCTGCCCGCCTCAGCCTCCTAAATTGCTGGTATTACAGGCATGACCCACCATGCCCAGCCCAAGAAAAAATCTTAAAGGCAGCTAGAGAAGAGTCAAATCACCTTAAAGGAAAACCCATCATACCAACAGCCAACTTTTCAGTTGAACTCCTACAAGCCAGAAAACACTGTGGGCCTATTTTTACCCTCCTTAAGGAATAAAAAACAAGCAAGAATTTTATATCCTTCCAAACTAAACATCACAAATGAAGGAGAAATCAAGTCTTTCCCAGAAAAGCAAACACTAAAGGAATTTGTCACCTCTAGATTGGTCCTACAAGAAGTGTTCAAAGGAGTTCTAAACATGGAAATGAAAGGATGATACCATCATAAAAGGACACATAACCAAAAAGCTCACAGATCTCATAAAACAATTGAAAAATTAAAACTCCAAAACAACTAACAACACTATGACAAAAACAAAATGTCATATATCAATACTAACCTTAAATGTAAATTCAACCTTAAAGGGTTGAATGCTCCACTTAAAATATACAGAGTGGGCCGGGCACAGTGGCATATATATATATATATATATATATATATATATATATATACAAAGTGGCAAATTGGATAATAAAACAAGACCTAACTATCTTCTGCCTACAAGAGACCCACTTACTGGCCAAAGATACCTTCAGTCTCTAAGTAAAAAGATGGAAAAAGTAGAATGATGTATAATCCTTTGGGTATATACCCAGTAATGGGATTGCTGGGTCAAATGGTATTTCTAGTTCTGGATCCTTGAGGAATTGCCATGCTGTCTTCCACAATGGTTGAACTAATTTACAGTCCCACCAGCATTGTAAAAGCATTCCTATTTCTCCACATCCTCTCCAGAATCTGTTGTTTCCTGACTTTTTAATGAGCGCCATTCTAACTGGTGTGAGATGGTATCTCATTGTGTTTGATTTGCATTTCTCTAATAAATAGTGATGATGAGCTTTTTTTCATATGTTCGTTGGCTGCATAATGTCTTCTTTTGAGAAGTGTCTGTTCATTTCCTTCACCCACTTTTTTATGGGATTGTTTGTTTGTTTCTTGTAAATTTGTTTAAGTTCTTTGTAGATTCTGGATATTAGCCCTTTGTCAGATGGATAGATTACAAAAATTTTCTCCCATTCTGTAGGTTGCCTGTTCACTCTGATGATAGTATGCACACATATGTTTATTGCAGCACTGTTCACAATAGCAAAGATTTGGAACCAACCCGAATGCCCATCAATGATAGACTGGATAAAGAAAATGTGGCACATATACACCATGGAATATTATGCAGCCATAAAAAAGGATGAGTTAATGTCCTTTGCAGGGACATGGATGAAGCTGGAAACCATCATTTTCAGCAAACTATCACAAGAACAGAAAACCAAACACCGCATGTTCTCATTCATAAGTAGGAGTTGAACAATGAGAACACATGGACACAGGGAGGGGAACATCACACACCAGGGCCTGTTGAGGGGTGAGGGGCTAGGGGAGGGCTAGCATTAGGAGAAATACCTAATGTAGATGATGGGTTGATGGGTGCAGCAAACCACCATGGCACGTGTATACCTATGTAACAAACCTGCACATTCTGCCCATGTACCCCAGAACTTAAAGTATAATTTAAAAAAAATTTAGGCTGAGCGTGGTGGCTCACCCCTGTAATCCTAGCACTTTGGGAGGCCGAGGCCAGCAGATCATCTGAGGTCAGGAGTTCAAGACCAGCCTGGTCAACATGGTGAAACCCTGTCTCTACTAAAAATACAAAAATTAGTCCCTCTCCCTCCCCCTCTCCCTCCCCCTCTCCCTCTCCCTCTCCCTCTCCCAGGTCTCCCTCTGATGCCATCAAAGTTGTGAAAGCTGAGGCTCGACTGTACTGCCACCATCTCGGCTCACTGCAACCTCCCTGCCTGATTCTCCTGCCTCAGCCTGCAGAGTGCCTGGGATTGCAGGCGCGCGCCGCCACACCTGACTGGTTTTTGCATTTTTTGGTGGAGACGGGGTTTCGCCGTGTTGGCCGGGCTGGTCTCCAGCTCCTGACCACGAGTGATCTGCCTGCCTCAGCCTCCCGAGGTGCCAGGATTGCAGACGGAGTCTTGCTCACTCAGTGCTCAATGTTGCCCAGGCTGGAGTGCAGTGGCGTGATCTCGGCTCGCTACAACCTCCACCTCCCAGTCGCCTGCCTTGGCCTCCCAAAGTGCCGAGATTGCAGCCTCTGCCCAGCCACCACCCCGTCTGGGAAGTGAGGAGCATCTCTGCCTGGCCGCCCATCGTCTGGGATGTGAGGAACCCCTTTGCCCGGCCGTCCAGTCTGGGAAGTGAGGAGTGCCTCTTCCTGGCCGCCATCCCGTCTAGGAAGTGAGGAGCGTCTCTGCCCAGCTGTCCATCGTCTGAGATGTGGGGAGCGCCTCTGCCTGGCCTCGACCCCATCTGGGAACTGAGGAGTGTCTCTGCCCGACCGCCACCCCGTCTGGGAGGTGAGGAGCGTCTCTGCCCGGCCGCCCCGTCTGAGAAGTGAGGAGCCCCTCCGCCTCGCAGCCGCCCCATCTGGGAAGTGAGGAGCCCCTCCGCCCGGCCAGCCACCCCATCCGGGAGGGAGGTGGGGGGCGCCTCCGCCCGGCCACTGCCCCATCTGGGAGGTGGGGGGCGCCTCTGCCCGGCCACCCCGTCTGGGAAGTGAGGAGCCCCTCTGCCCAGCCGCCACCCCATCTGGGAGGTGTACCCAACAGCTCATTGAGAACGGGCCATGATGATGATGGTGGTTTTGTCAAATAGAAAAGGGGGAAATGTGGGGAAAAGAAAGAGAGATCAGATTGTTACTGTGTCTGTGTAGAAAGAAGTAGACATAGGAGACTCCATTTTGTTCTGTACTAAGAAAAATTCTTCTGCCTTGGAAAAAAAAAAAATTAGCCAGGAGTGGTGGCACATGCCTGTAATCCTAGCTACTTGGGAGGCTGAGGCAAGAGAATTGCTTGAATCTGGGAGGTGGAGGTTGCAGTGAGCCAAGATGGCGCCACTGCACTCCAGCCTGGGCGATAGGGCAAGACTCTGTCTCAAAAAAAAAAAAAAAAAAAATTAAAATAAAGAAACAAAAAAAAAAACAAAACAAAAAAACAGATGGAAAAAGATATCACACAAATGAAAAAAAAAAAGAAAGCAGGAAAAACCATTCTCATACCATGTAAAAGAGACTTTAAAACAAGAACACTAAAAAATAAAAGACAAAGGGGCATTATATAATACTAAAGGTTTCAGCATGGCAAGGAGATTGGACAATTTTAAATATATATTCATCCAATACTGGAGCACCCAGATTCCCAAAGCAAATACTAATAGTCCTAAGAAAACAGATTTATAGGAATAAAATAATAGTGGGGGACATCAACACCTCACTAACATCACTACACAAATCATCAAGGTAGAAAATCAACAAAGAAGGCCAGGTGTGGTGGCTCATGCCCGTAATTTCAGCACTTTGGCAGGCCGAGGTGGGTGCATCACCTGAGGTCTGGAGTTCGAGACCAGCCTGACCAATATGATGAAACCCCGTCACTACTAAAAATACAAAAATTAGCCGGCCATAGTGGCACGTGCCTGTAATCCCAGCTACACGGGAGGCTGAGGCAGGAGAATCGCTTGAACCCAGGAGGCAGAGGTTGCAGTGAGCCGAGATCACGCCATTGCACTCCAGCCTGGGCAACAAGAGCAAAACTCCGTCTCAAAAAATAAGAAAAAAAAAAAAAGAAAAGAAAATCAACAAAGAAACTCTGTACATAAACTATAGACCCAATGGACCTAATAGACATTTACAGAGCATTTCAGCCAATGACTCAGAATATACATTCTTCTCATTTGTGCATGTAACATTGTCTAAGATTGACCACATGCCTCATTATAAAGCAAGTCTCAACAAACTCAAATAAATCAGACTTATATCAAGCGTCTTCTCAGACCACAGTGGAATAAAATTAAAAACCAATACCAAGAGGAATGTTCAAAATTATGCAAGTACATGGAAAGTAAACAACTTTTTTTAGAGTGACTCCTGGATAAACAATAAAAACAAACAAGAAATAAAAAGAAGTTCTTTATAATGAATGAAAAAATAGAGATACAACATACCAAAATTTCTGCAATGTAGCAAAAGCAGTAATAGGAGGAAAGCTTATAGTATTAAGCACGTACATCTCATGTTCTTTGCAGGGAGATGAATGGAGCTAGAGGCCATTATCCTTAGCAAACTAACACAGGAACAGAAAACAAAATTCCGCATGTTCTCACTTATAAGTGGGAGCTAAATGATCAGAACACATAAACACATAGAGGGGAGCAACACACACTGGGGCCTATCAGAAGGCGAAGGGTGGGAGGAGGGAAAAGTTCAGGAAAAATAACTAATGGGTACTAGTTTAATACCTGGGTGATGAAATAATCTGTACAACAAACCCCCATAACACAAGTTCACCTATGTAACAAATCTGCACATGTACCCCTGAACTTAAAAGTAAAACAAAAACAAAAACAAAAACATAAAACAATTAGAAAGATCTTATGGTAACAATGTAGTATTACACCTCAAGGAACCAGAAAAACAAGAACCAATCAAAATCAAAGCTGGCAGAAAATAAATGAAAAAGATCAGAGCAAAACTAAATGAGATTGAAGCCAAAAAAGAATGATACACAGAATCAATGAAATGAAAGGTTGATTCCTTGAAAGAATTTTTAAAATTGAGAGACCATTAGCTAGGCTAATCATGGAAAAAAGAGAGAAGATTCAAATTAGCAAATTTAGAAATGATAAAGGTGACATTATAACTGGCAGCACAAAAATACAAAAGATCATCAGAAACTACTATGAACACCCCTATGCATACAAACTAGATAACCTAGAGGAAATGGATAAATTCCTGGAAACATACAGAGTCCCACGATTGAACCAGGAAGAAATAGAAATCCTGAACAGACCAATAACAAGTAATGAAATTGAAATAGTAATAAAAAAAAAATCTTCCAAAAACAACAACAAAAGCCCAAGGCTAGATGGATTCACAGCTGAATTTTACCAGACATACAAAGAACACCTCGTACCAATCTTAATGAAATTATATCAACAACTTGAGAAGAGATCCCTCCCTAATTCATTCTATGAATCCAGGGTCACCCTGACACTAAAGCCAGGCAAGGCCACAGTAAAAAAACAAACCTACAGGCCAGGCGCAGTGGTTCACGCCTCTAATCCCAGCACTTTGGGAGGCCAAGGCGGGCGGATCATGAGGTCAGGAGATCGAGACCACGGTGAAACCTCGTCTCTAATAAAAATACAAAAAATTAGCCGGGCGCGGTAGCAGGCGCCTGTAGTCACAGCTACTCGGGAGGCTGAGGCAGGAGAATGGCTTGAACCCAGGAGGCGGAGCTTGCAGTGAACCGAGATCGCGGCACTGCCCTCCAGCCTGGGCGACAGAGTGAGACTCCATTTCAAAAAAAAAAAAAGAAACCTACAGGCCAATACGCATGATAAATATAGATGCAAAAATCCTCAACAAAATTCAAGCAAACCAAATCCAACAGCACATCAAAAAGATAATTCATCATGATCCCGTGGATTTGTTTCAGGGATGCCAGCACTGTTCAAGATATGCAAATCACTAAATATGATTCACCACATAATCAGAACTGAGAACAAACACCATATATGATCTTCTCAATAGATGTAAAAGGGGATTTGATAAAATCCAATATCCCTTCATGATAAAAGTCCACAACAAACTAAGCATTGAAGGAACATACTTCAAAATAATAAGAGCCATATATGATAAACCCACAGACAATATTATGTTCAATGGGGAAAACTTGAAAGCAATTCCCCCAAGATCTGAAACAAGATGAAGATCTACACTATCACGACTCTTTTTCAACATGGTTCTGTAGGTCCTAGCCAGAGAAATCAGGAAAGAGGAAGAAATAAATGGCATTCAAATTGGAAAAGAGGAAGTCAAAGTATCTCTTTGTTGATGACATTATTTTATACCTATAAATTGACTCCTCTAAAAGACTTCTAGACTTGATGAACTACTTCAATAAATTTGCAGAATACAAAAGTAATGGGCCGGGTGCAGTGGCTCACACCTGTAATCCCAACACCTTCGGAGGCCAAGGCAGGCAGATCATGAGGTCAAGAGTTCGAGACCAACATAGTGAAACCCCGTCTCTGCTAAGAAGACAAAAAGTAACTGGGCATGTTGGAGCATGCCTGTAATCCCAGCTACTCAGGAGGCCGAAGCAGGAGAATTGATGGAACCCGGGAGGCAGAGGTTGCAGTGAGCTGCGATGGGGCCACTGTACTCCAGCCTTGGTGACAGAGCAAGGCTCCGTCTGAAAAAAAATAAATAAATAAAAAACAAAAAGAAACCACCTTAGGCCAGGTGTGATGGCTCATGCCTGTAATCGCTGCACTTTGAGAGGCCAAGATGGGTGGATCACTTGAGGTCAGGAGTTCGAGAACAGCCTGGCCAACATGATGAAACCCCGCCTCTACTAAAAATACAAAAATTAGCCGAGGGTAGTGGCAGACACCTGTAGTCCAAGCTACTTGGGAAGCTGAGGCAGGAGAATCACTTGAATCCTGGAGGCGGAGGTTGTAGTGAGCTCAGATCATACCACTGCATTCCAGCCTGGGCGACAGAGCAAGACTCCATCTAAAAAAAAAAAAAGTTATGTACAAAAATTTGTAACATTTCTATACACCAATAATCTTCAAGCTGAGAATGAAATCAAGAAATCAATCCCATTTACAATAGCCACAAAAAATAAAATACTGAGGAATACATTTAACTAAAAAGGTGAAGGCTCTCTAAAAAGACAACTACAAAATCCTAATTAAGAAATTGTAGGCCAGGCACGGTGGCTCACGCCTGTAATCCCAGCACTTTGGGAGACCGAGGCGGCGGATCACAAGGTCAGGGGATTGAAATCATCCTGGTTTCACCTAACATGGTGAAACCCCATCTCTACTAAAAATACAAAAAAAAAAAAAATTAGCCAGGCGTGGTGGCAGGTGCCTGTACTCCCAGTTACTCCGGAGGCTGAGGAAGGAGAATGTCGTGAACCTGGGAGGCAGAGCTTGCAGTGAGCAGAGATCAAGCCACTGCACACCAGCCTGGGTGACAGTGCGAGACTCCATCTCACTGGAAAGGAACAACCGGTACCAGCCGCTGCAAAATCATGCCAAAATGTAAAGACCATCGAGACTAGGAAGAAACTGCATCAACTAACTAGCAAAATCACCAGCTAACATCATAATGACAGGATCAAATTCACACATAACAATATTAACTTTAAATGTAAATGGACTAAATTCTCCAATTAAAAGACACAGACTGGCAAATTGGATAAAGAGTCAAGACCCATCAGTGTGCTGTATTCAGGAAACCCATCTCACGGGCAGAGACACACATAGGCTCAAAATAAAAGGATGGAGGAAGATCTACCAAGCAAATGGAAAACAAAAAAAGGCAGGGGTTGCAATCCTAGTCTTGGATAAAACAGACTTTAAACCAACAAAGATCAAAAGAGACAAAGAAGGCCATTACATAATGGGAAAGGGATCAATTCAACAAGAAGAGCTAACTATCCTAAATATATATGCACCCAATACAGGAGCACCCAGATTCATAAAGCAAGTCCTCAGTGACCTACAAAGAGACTTAGACTCCCACACATTAATAATGGGAGACTTTAACACCCCACTGTCAACATTAGACAGATCAACGAGACAGAAAGTCAACAAGGATACCCAGGAATTGAACTCAGCTCTGCACCAAGCAGACCTAATAGACATCTACAGAACTCTCCACCCCAAATCAACAGAATATACATTTTTTTCAGCACCACACCACACCTATTCCAAAATTGACCACATACTTGGAAGTAAAGCTCTCCTCAGCAAATGTAAAAGAACAGAAATTATAACAAACTATCTCTCAGACCACAGTGCAATCAAACTAGAACTCAGGATTAAGAATCTAACTCAAAGCCGCTCAACTACATGGAAACTGAACAACCTGCTCCTGAATGACTACTGGGTACATAACGAAATGAAGGCAGAAATAAAGGTGTTCTTTGAAACCAACGAGAACAAAGACACAACATACCAGAATCTCTGGGACGCATTCAAAGCAGTGTGTAGAGGGAAATTTATAGCACTAAATGCGCACAAGAGAAAGCAGGAAAGATCCAAAATTGACACCCTAACATCACAATTAAAAGAACTAGAAAAGCAAGAGCAAACACATTCAAAAGCTAGCAGAAGGCAAGAAATAACCAAAATCAGAGCAGAACTGAAGGAAATAGAGACACAAAAAACCCTTCAAAAAATCAATGAATCCAGGAGCTGGTTTTTTGAAAGGATCAACAAAATTGATAGATCGCTAGCAAGACTAATAAAGAAAAAAAGAGAGAAGAATCAAATAGACACAATAAAAAATGATAAAGGGGATATCACCACCGATCCCACAGAAATACAAATTACCATCAGAGAATACTACAAACACCTCTACGCAAATAAACTAGAAAATCTAGAAGAAATGGATAAATTCCTCGACACATACACTCTCCCAAGACTAAACCAGGAAGAAGTTGAATCTCTGAATAGACCAATAACAGGAGCTGAAATTGTGGCAATAATCAATAGTTTACCAACCAAAAAGAGTCCAGGACCAGATGGATTCACAGCTGAATTCCACCAGAGGTACAAGGAGGAACTGGTACCATTCCTTCTGAAACTATTTCAATCAATAGAAAAAGAGGGAATCCTCCCTAACTCATTTTATGAGGCCAGCATCATTCTGATACCAAAGCCTGGCAGAGACACAACCAAAAAAGAGAATTTTAGACCAATATACTTGATGAACATTGATGCAAAAATCCTCAATAAAATACTGGCAAACCGAATCCAGCAGCACATCAAAAAGCTTATCCACCATGATCAAGTGGGCTTCATCCCTGGGATGCAAGGCTGGTTCAATATACACAAATCAATAAATGTAATACAGCATATAAACAGAGCCAAAGACAAAAACCACATGATTATCTCAATAGATGCAGAAAAAGCCTTTGACAAAATTCAACAACCCTTCATGCTAAAAACTCTCAATAAATTAGGTATTGATGGGACATATTTCAAAATAATAAGAGCTATCTATGACAAACCCACAGCCAATATCATACTGAATGGGCAAAAACTGGAAGCATTCCCTTTGAAAACTGGCACAAGACAGGGATGCCCTCTCTCACCACTCCTATTCAACATAGTGTTGGAAGTTCTGGCCAGGGCAATTAGGCAGGAGAAGGAAATAAAGGGTATTCAATTAGGAAAAGAGGAAGTCAAATTGTCCCTGTTTGCAGACGACATGATTGTATATCTAGAAAACCCCATTGTCTCAGCCCAAAATCTCCTTAAGCTGATAAGCAACTTCAGCAAAGTCTCAGGATACAAAATCAATGTACAAAAATCACAAGCATTCTTATACACCAACAACAGACAAACAGAGAGCCAAATCATGAGTGAACTCCCATTCACAATTGCTTCAAAGAGAATAAAATACCTAGGAATCCAACTTACAAGGGATGTGAAGGACCTCTTCAAGGAGAACTACAAACCACTGCTCAAGGAAATAAAAGAGGATACAAACAAATGGAAGAACATTCCATGCTCATGGGTAGGAAGAATCAATATCATGAAAATGGCCATACTGCCCAAGGTAATTTACAGATTCAATGCCATCCCCATCAAGCTACCAATGACTTTCTTCACAGAATTGGAAAAAACTACTTTAAAGTTCATATGGAACCAAAAAAGAGCTCGCATCGCCAAGTCAATCCTAAGCCAAAAGAACAAAGCTGGAGGCATCACACTACCTGACTTCAAACTATACTACAAGGCTACAGTAACCAAAACAGCATGGTACTGGTACCAAAACAGAGATATAGATCAATGGAACAGAACAGAGCCCTCAGAAATAACGCCACATATCTACAACTATCTGATCTTTGACAAACCTGAGAAAAACAAGCAATGGGGAAAGGATTCCCTATTTAATAAATGGTGCTGGGAAAACTGGCTAGCCATATGTAGAAAGCTGAAACTGGATCCCTTCCTTACAGCTTATACCAAAATCAATTCAAGATGGATTAAAGACTTAAACGTTAGACCTAAAACCATAAAAACCCTAGAAGAAAACCTAGGCATTACCATTCAGGACATAGGCATGGGCAAGGACTTCATGTCCAAAACACCAAAAGCAATGGCAACAAAAGACAAAATTGACAAATGGGATCCAATTAAACTAAAGAGCTTCTGCACAGCAAAAGAAACTACCATCAGAGTGAACAGGCAACCTACAAAATGGGAGAAAATTTTCGCAACCTACTCATCTGACAAAGGGCTAATATCCAGAATCTACAATGAACTCAAACAAATTTACAAGAAAAAAACAAACAACCCCATCAAAAAGTGGGCAAAGGACATGAACAGACACTTCTCAAAAGAAGACATTTATGCAGCCAAAAAACACATGAAAAAATGCTCATCATCACTGGCCATCAGAGAAATGCAAATCAAAACCACTATGAGATACCATCTCACACCAGTTAGAATGGCAATCATTAAAAAGTCAGGAAACAACAGGTGCTGGAGAGGATGTGGAGAAACAGGAACACTTTTACACTGTTGGTGGGACTGTAAACTCGTTCAACCATTGTGGAAGTCAGTGTAGTGATTCCTCAGGGATCTAGAACTAGAAATACCATTTGACCCCGCCATCCCATTACTGGGTATATACCCAAATGACTATAAATCATGCTGCTATAAAGACACATGCACACATATGTTTATTGCGGCATTATTCACAATAGCAAAGACTTGGAACCAACCCAAATGTCCAACAATGATAGACTGGATTAAGAAAATGTGGCACATATACACCATGGAATACTATGCAGCCATAAAAAATGATGAGTTCATGTCCTTTGTAGGGACATGGATGAAATTGGAAATCATCATTCTCAGTAAACTATCGCAAGAACAAAAAACCACACACCACATATTCTCACTCATAGGTGGGAATTGAACAATGAGATCACATGGACATAGGAAGGGGAATATCACACTCTGGGGACTGTGGTGGGTTGAGGGGAGGGGGGAGGGATAGCATTGGGAGATATACCTAATGCTAGATGACGAGTTAGTGGGTGCAGCGCACCAGCATGGCACATGTATGCATACGTAACTAACCTGCACAATGTGCACATGTACCCTAAAACTTAAAGTATAATAAAAAAATAAAAAATTAAAAAAAAAAAAAGAAATTGTAGGCTGGGTGCAGTGGCTCACGCCTGTAATCCCAACACTTTGGGAGTTCGAGCTGGTGGATCACCTGAGGTCAGGAGTTTGAGACCAGCCTGGCCAACATGGTGAAACCCTGTCTCTACTAAAAATACAAAAATTAGCCAGGCATGCTGGTAGGCACTTGTAATCCCAGCTACTCGAAAGGCTGAGGCAGGAGAATCTCTTGAACCCAGGAGGCAGAGGTTGCAGTGAGCGAAGATCGTGCCACTGCACTCCAGCCTGGTCAACAGAGTGAGACTCTGTCTTAAAAAAAAAAAGAAGGAAATTGTAGATGAGAAACAAATGGATAAATATTCCATGTACTGGAAGAATTAATATGATTAAAATGACCATATCTTCCAAAGCAATCTACAGATTCAATGCTATCACCATCAAATTACTAATTTCATTTTTTTCACTGAATTATAAAAAACAATCCTAAAGTTCATATGGAACCAAAAAAGAGGCCAAATAGCCAAAGCAATTATAAGCAAAATGAACAAATCCAGAAGCATTACATGGCCTGACTTCAAATTATACTACAAAACTATGGAAACTAAAACAGCATGGTACTGTTACCAAAATAGATACATTGATCAAAGGAACAGAGGAGAGTAAATGGAAATAAAGCCACATACCTTTAACCAACTAATATTTGACAAAACTGTCAAACATAAGCAATGTGGAAATAACACCGCATTCAGAGTGAATATGCAAAGAAAAGGGAATGCTTATACACTGCTAGTGGGAATGTAGATTTATTCAACTGCTATGAAAAACAGTATAAATATATCTCAAGGAACTAAAAACAGAGCTACCATTAAACCCAGCATCCTTATTACTGTATATCTACCCAAAATAAATCATTATATAACAAACACACTGAGGGATGGCTGGCAAGATGGCTGAAAAGAAACAGCTCCAGTCTGCAGCTCCCAGCAAGATCAATGCAGAAGACAGGTGATTTCTGCATTTCCAACTGAGGTACCTGGCTCATCTCGTTGGGACTGGTTAGAGAGTGGGTTCAGCCCATGGAGTATGAGCCGAAGCAGGATGGGGCATTGCCTCACCTGGGAAGTGCAAGGGGTTGAGGAACTCCCTCTCCTAGCCAAGAAAAGCCTTCAGGGACTGTGCTGTGAGGAACATTGCATTCTGGCCCAGATACTATGCTTTTCCCACGGTCTTCACAACCCAGAGACCAGGAGATTCCCTCCGGTGCCTATGCCACCAGGGTCCTGGGTTTCAAGCACAAAACTGGGTGGCCATTTCGGAAGACACCAAGCTAGCTTCAGGAGGTTTTTTTCATACCCCAGTGGCATCTGGAATGCCAGCGAGACAGAACCGTTCACACCCCTGGAAAGGGGGCTGAAGCCAGGGAGCCAAGTTGTCTAGCTCAGCGGATCCCACCCCCACAGAGCCCAGCAAGCTAAGATCCACTGGCTTGAAATTATCGCTATCAGCACAGCAGTCTGAAGTCACCGTGAAATGCTCAAGCTTGGTGGAGGGAGGGGCATCCGCCATTACTGAGGCTTGAGTAGGCGGTTTTCCCCTCACGGTGTAAACAAAGCCACCAGGAAGTTCAAACTGGGCGGAGCCCACCACAGCTCAGCAAAGCCACTATAGCCAGACTGCCTCTCTAGATGCCTCCTCTCTGGGCAGGGCATCTCTGAAAGAAAGACAGCAGTCTCAGTCAGCGGCTTATAGATAAAACTCCCATCTCCCTGGGACAGAGCACCTGTGGGAAGGAGCAGCTGTGGCAGCAGCTTCAGCAGACTTAAACGTTCCTGCCTGCCAGCTCTGAAGAGAGCAGAAAACCTCCCAGCACAGTGCTCGAGCTCTGCTAAAAGACAGACGGCCTGCCCCCATAACTCCTGACTGGGAGACACCTACCAGCAAGGGTTGACAAATGCCTCATACAGGAGAGCTCCAGCTGGCATCTAGCAGGTGCCCCTCTGGGACGAAGCTTCCAGAGGAAGAAACAGTAAGCAATCTTTGCTGTACTGCAGCCTCTGCTGGTGATATCCAGGCAAACAGGCTCTGGAGTGGACCTAAGGCAACCTACAGCAGACCTGCAGCAGAGGGGCCTGAGTGTTAGAAGGAAAACTAACAAACAGAAAGGAATAGCATCAACATCAACAAAAAGGATGTCCACACAGAAACCCCATCTGAAGGTCACCAACATCAAAGGCCAAAGGTGGATAAATCCACAACGATGAGGAAAAACCAGTGCAAAAAGGCTGAAAATTCCAAAAACTAGAATGCCTCTTCTCCAAAGGATCACAGCTCCTCGCCAGCAAGGGAACAAAACTGGATGGAGAATGAATTTGACGAACTGACAGAAGTAGACTTTAGAAGGTGGGTAATAACAAACTCCTCCAAGCTAAAGGAGCATGTTCTAACCCAATGCGAGGAAGCTAAGAACCTTGAAAAAAGGTTAGAGGAATTGCTAACTAGAATAACCAGTTTAGAGAAGAACATAAATGACCTGATGGAGGTGAAAAACACAGCATGAGAATTTCGTGAGCATACACAAATATCAATCGCCAAATTGATCAAGTGGAAGAAAGGATACCAGAGATTGAAGATCAACTTAATGAAATAAAGTGAGAAGACAAGATTAGAGAAAAAAAAAATGAAAAGGAACCAAGAAAGCCTCCAAGAAATATGGGACTATGTGAAAAGACCAAACCTACGTTTGATTGGTGTACCTGAAAGTGATGGGGAGAATGGAACCAAGTTGGAAAACACTCTTCAGGAGAACTTCCCCAACCTAGCAAGACAGGCCAACATTCAAATTCAGGAAATACAGAGAAAACCACAAAGATACTCCTCGAGAAGAGCAACCCCAAGACACATAGTTGTCAGATGTGTCTGACATTTCAACCACGGTTGAAATGAAGGAAAAAATGTTAAGGGCAGCCAGTGAGAAAGGTCAGGTTATCCACAAAGGGAAGCCCATCAGACTAACAGTGGATCTCTCTGCAGAAACCCTACAAGCCAGAAAAGAGTGGAAGCCAATATTCAACATTCTTAAAGAAAAGAATTTTCAACCCAGAATTTCATATCCAGCCAAACTAAGCTTCATAAGCAAAGGAGAAATAAAATCCTTGACAGATAAGCAAATGCTGAGGGATTTTGTCACCACCAGATCTGCCTTACAAGAGCTCCTGAAAGAAGCACTAAACATGGAAAGAACAACTGGTACCAGCCACTGCAAAAACATACCAAACTGTAAAGACCATTGACACTATGAAGAAACTGCATCAACAAACAGCCAAAATAACCAGCTAGCATCTTAATGACTGCCAAAATTCACATATAACAATATTAACCTTAAATGTAAATGGGCTAAATGCCCCAATTTAAAAAAACAGACTGGCAAATTGGATAGAGTCAAGAACCATCATTGTGCTGTATTCAGGAGATCTATCTCATGAGCAAAGACACACATAGGCTCAAAATAAAGGGGTGGAGGAGTATTTATCAAGCAAATGGAAAGCAAAAAAAAAAAAAAAAAAGCAGGGGTTGCAATCCTAGTCTCTGATAAAACAGATATTAAACCGAAAAAGATCAAAAATGACAAAGAAGGGCATTATATAATGGTAAATGGAACAATGGAACGAGAAGAGCTAACAATTGTAAATATATATGCACCCAATACAGGAGCACCCAGATTCATAAAGCAAGTTCTTAGAGACCTAAAAGGAGACTTAGACTCCCACACAATAATAGTGGGAAACTAACACCCCTTTGTCAATATTAGACAGATCAACGAGACAGAAAATTAACAAGGATATTCAGTACTTGAACTCAGCTCTGGACCAAGTGGACCTAATAGACATCTACAGAACTCTCCACCCCAAATCAACAGAGCATACACTCTTCTCAGCACCACATTGCACTTATTCTAAAATTGACCACATAATTGGAAGTAAAATACTCCTCAGCAAATGCAAAAGAAGGGAAATCATAACAGTCTTTCAGAGCACAGTGCAATCAAATTAGAACTTAGGAAACTCACTCAAAACCACACAACTACATGGAAACTGGACAACCTGCTCCTGAATGACTACAGGATAAATAACGAAATTAAGGCAGAAATAAATAAGTCCAATGAGAACAAAGACACTATGTGCCAGGATCTCTGGGACACAGCTAAAGCAGTGTTTAGAGGGAAATCTGTAGCACTAAATGCCCACAGGAGAAAGCAGGAAAGATCTAAACACCCTAACATCACAATGTAAAGAACTAGAGAAGCAAGAGCAACCGAATTTGAAAGCTAGCAGAAGACAAGAAATAACTAAGATCAGAGCAGAACTGAAGGAGATTGAGACACAAAAAAACCCTTCAAGATATTAATGAATCGCCAGGCGTGGTGGCTCATGCCTGTAATCCCAGCACTTTGGGAGTCCAAGGCGGGCAGTTCACAAGGTCTGGAGTTCGAGACCAGCCTGACCAACATGGTGAAACCTTGTCTTTACTAAAATTACAAAAATTAACTGGGCGTGGTGGCACATGCCTGTAGTCCCAGCTACTCGGGAGGCTAAGGCAGAAGAACTGCTTGAACCCAGGAAGCAGAGGTTGCAGCGAGCTGAGATTGTGCTACTTCACTCCACCCTGGGTGACAGAGTGAGACCTTGTCTCAAAAAAAAAAAAAAAAATCAATGATTCCAGGAGCTGGTTATTTGAAAAGATTAACAAAATAGATAGACTGCTAGGCAAACTAATAAAGAAGAAAAGAAAGAAGAATCAAATAGACACAATAAAAAATGATAAAGGGGATATCATCACTGATCCCATAGAAATACCAACTAACATTAGCGAATACTATAAACACCTCTATACAAATAAACTAGAAACTCTAAAAGAAATAAATTCCTGGACACATACTCTCCCAAAACTAAACCAGGAAAAAGTTGAATTCCTGAATAGACCAATAACAAGTTCTGAAATTGAGGCAGTAATTAGTAGCCTACCACTCATAAAAAGCCTAGGACCAGATGGATTCCCAGCCAAATTCTACCAGAGGTACAAAAAGGGGCTGGTACCATTCCTTCTAAAACTATTCCAAACAATAGAAAAAGAGGGGCTTCTCCCTAACTCATTTTATGAGGCCAGCATCATCTTGATACCAAAGCCTGGCAGAGACACAACAAAAAAAGAAAATTCCTGGCCAATATCCCTGATGAACACCGATGCAAAAATCCTCAATAAAATACTGGCAAATCAAATCCAGCAGTACATCAAAAAGCTTATCCACCATGATCAAGTCAGCTTCATCCCTGGGATGGAAGGATGGTTCAACATATGCAAATCAATAAATATAATCCATCACATAAACAGAACCAATGACAAAAACCACATGATTATCTCAATAGATGCAGAAAAGGCCTTAGATAAAATTCAACACCCCTGCATGCTAAAAACTCTCAATAAACTAGGTATTGATGGAACGTATCTCAAAATAATAAGAGCTATTTATGACAAACCCACAGCCAATATCATACTGAATGGGAAAAAGCTGGAAGCATTCCCTTTGAAAGCTGGCACAAGATAATGATGCTCTCTCTTACCACTCCTATTCAACATAGTATTGGAAGTTCTGGCCAGGGCAATCAGGCAAAAGAAAGCAATAAACAGTATTCAAATAGGAAGAGAGAAAGTAAAATTGTCTCTGTTTGCAGATGACATGATTGTCTATTTAGCAAACCCCATCATCTCAGCGCCAAATCTCCTAAAGCTGATAAGCAACTTCAGCAAAGTCTCAGGATACAAATCAATGTGCAAAAATCACAACCATTCCTATACACCAATAATAGACAAACAGAGACCCAATCATGACCAAACTTCCATTCAGAATTACTACAAAGAGAATAAAATACCTAGGAATGCAACTTACAAAGGATGTGAAAGACCTCTTCAAGGAGAACTTTACAATACTATCTCCATCAAGCTACCATTGACATTCTTCACAGAATTAAAAAAAACTTCTTTAAATTTCATATGAAACCAAAAAAGAGCCCATATAGCCAAGACAATCCTAAACAAAAAGAACAAAGCTGGAGGCATTACACTACCTGACTTCAAACTATACTACAAGTCTACAGTAACCAAAACAGCATGGTACTGGTACCAAAACAAATATACAGACCAATGGAACAGAACAGAGGCCTCAGAAATAATGCCACACATCTACAACCATCTGGTCTTTGACAAACCTGACAAAAACAAGCAATGGGGAAAGGATTCCCTATTTAATAAATGGTGTTGGGAAAACTGCCTAGCAATATGCAGAAAACTGAAACTGGACCCTTTCTTTACACCTTATACAAAAATTAACTCAAGATGGATTAAAAACTTAAACTTAAGTCCTAAAACCATAAAAACCCTAGAAGAAAACCTAAGCAATACCGTTCAGGACATAGGCATGGGGAAAGTATTCATGACTGAAACACCAAAAGCAATGGCAACAAAAGGCAAAATGGACAAATGGGATCTAATTAAACCTAAGAGTTTCTGCACAGCAAAAGAAACTATTATCAGAATGAACAGGCAACCTATAAAATGGGAGAAAATTTTTGCAATCTATCCATCTGAAAAAGGACTAATATCTAGAATCTACGAGGAACTTAAACAAATTTACAAGAAAAAAACAAACAACCCCATCAAAAAGTGAGCAAAGTATACGAACAAACACTTTTCAAGAGAAGACATTTATGCAACCAACAAACATATGAAAAAAAGCTCATCATCACTGGTCATTAGAGAAATGCAAATCAAAACCACAATGAGATACCATCTCACGCCAGTTAGAATAGTGATCATTAAAAACTCAGGAAACAACAGATGCTGGAGAGGATATGGAGAAATAGGAACATTTTTACACTGTTGGTGGGAGTGTAAATTAGTTCAACCATTGTGGAAGACAGTGTGGTAATTCCTCTAGGATCCAGAACCAGAAATACCATTTGACCCAGCAATCCCATTACTGGGTATATACCCAAAGGATTATAAATCATTCTAATATAAAGACACATGCACACGTATATTTATTCCAGCACGGTTCACAATAGCAAAGACTTGGAATCAACCCAAATGCCCATCAGTGATAGACTGGATAAAGAAAATGTGGCACATATATGCCATGGAATACTATGCAGCCTTCAAAAAGTTGAGTTCATGTCCTTTGCAGGGACATGGATGAAGCTGGAAACCATCATTCTCAGAAAACTAACACAGGAACAGAAAACCAAACACTGCATGTTCTCACTCATAAGTGGGAGTTGAACAATGAGAACACATGGACACAGCCAGAGGAATATCACACACCAGGTCCTGTCAGGGGGTGGGCAGCTAGGGGAGAGATAGCATTAGGAAAAATACCTAATGTAGATGATGTGTTGATGGGTGTAGCAAACCACCATGGTACATGTATACCTATGTAACAAACCTGCATGTTCTGCACATGTATCTCAGAACTTAAAGTTTAATAAACTACAGTAATAACAAAACAGAATCAGTCCGGGCACAGTGGCTCACAGCTGTAATCCCAGCACTTTGGGAGGCTGAAGCAGGCGGATCACCTGAGGTCAGGAGTTCGAGACCAGCCTGGCCAACATGGTGAAACCCTGTCTCTACTAAAAATACTAAAATTAGTTGGACATGGTGGCGCACCTGTAATCCTGGCTATCCTGTAGGCTGAGGTGAGAGGATTGCTTGAACCTGGAGGCGGAGGTTGCATTGAGCCGAGATCTTGACATTGCACTCCAGCCTGGGCAAAAGAGTGAGACTCCATCTTGATTAAAACATACTCCTTGTATTATATACTTATATTAAAGTATTCTTTTGTAAGTAAAAAAAAAAAAAACATAGTAATAAGAAAATAGAATGATGCCGGGCACGGTGGCTCACGCCTGTAATTCCAGCACTTTTGGAGGCCGAGGCAGGCAGAGTATGAGATCAGGAATTCGAGACCAGCTTGGCCAACATAGTGAAACCCGGTCTCTGCTAACAAAATACAAAAATTAGTCAGGTGTGGTAGCACGTGCCTGCAGTCCCAGCTACTCAGGAGGCTGAGGAGGGAGAATTGCTTGAACCTGGGAGGCAGAGGTTGCAGTGAGCCAAGACCACACCATTGTACTCCAACCTGGGTGACAGAGTGAGACCCAGATAGAGATATTATCACAAATACAGCAAAATGTTAGTGTAAAATCTAGGAGCTGAGTTTATGGATATTCACTATAGAGTTTTTATTGAATTTTCTATATGTTTGACCATTTTCATAATAAATGTTGGAGGAAAATAGAAAACACACACACACACCTGCTGGGCATGGTGGCTCACGCCTGTAATCCCAGCACTTTGGGAGCCCAAGGTGGGCGAATCACCTGAGATCAGGAGTTCGACCAGCCTGACCAACATGGAGAAACCCCATCTCTACTAAAAATACAAAAAAAAAAAAAATTAGCAAGGCGTGGTGGCACATTATTGTAATCCCAGCTACTCAAGAAGCTGAGGCAAGAGAATCGCTTGAACCTGGGAGGCGGAGGTTGCAGTAAGCTGAGATCACAACATTGCACTCCTAGGCAACAAGAGCGAAAACTCCATCAAAAAAAATTTTTTAATTAAAAAAACCCAAAACACCTACACTGACATGTGTATCACAGAACTATTCACAATAGCAAAGTCATAGAACCAACCTAAGTGTCCATCAGTGGTTGACTAGATAAAGAAAATGTGGTACATATATGCCATGGAATATTATGCAGCCATAAAAACAATAAATTCATGTCTTTTGCAGCAACCCGGTTATACCTGGAGGTCATTATCCTAAGTAAACTAACTCTGAAGCAGAAAATCAAATATCACATGTACTCAGTTATAAGCAGGAACTAAATGATGAATACACATGGACATAAAGATGGAAATAATAGACACTGGGGGCTCAAAAAAAAGGGGAGAGTGGGAGGGATAAAGATTGAAAGGTTACCTGTTGGATACAATGTTCAATATTTGGGTAATGAGTACACTAGAATCCCAATCCCCACAATTATGCAATATACCCATGTAACAAATATTGATAGGTACTCACTGAATCTAAAATTTTTAAAAAGATGAAAATCAAAAAGTTTATTGAAACGAATGAAAATGGAAACACAGGCCAGGCATGGTGGCTCACGTTTGTAATCCCAGCACTTTGGGAGGCCGAGGCGGGTGGATCACTAGGTAAGGAGTTCAAGACCAGCCTGGCCAAGATGGTGAAATCCCATCTCTACTAAAAATACAAAAATTAACTGGGTGTGGTGGTGGGCGCCTGTAATCCCAGCTACTCGGGAGGCTGAGGCACAAGAACTGCTTGAACCCCAGAGGCAGAGGTTACAGTGAGCCGAGATGGAGCCACTGCACTCCAGCTTGGGCGACAGAGCGAGACTCAGTCTCAACAAAAAAAAAAAGAAAAAAGAAAAAAGAAAAAGAAAAAGAAAAAGACATAAATAGACATTTCTCAAAAGAAGACACACAATCAATGGGTATATGATAAAATGTTTGGCCAGGCGTGGTGGCTCACGCCTATAATCCCACCACTTTGGGAGGCCAAGGGGGCGCGGATCACCAGGTCAGGAGTTCGAGACCAGCCTGACCAGCATAGCGAAACCCCAACTCTACTAAAAATACAAAAATTAGCTGGATGTGGTGGCGTGCACCTGTAATCCCAGCTACTCAGGAGGCTGAGGCAGGAGAATCGCTTGAACCCGGGAAGCAGAGGTTGCAGTGAGCCTAGACTGTGCCACTGCGCTCCAGCCTGGGCTACAGAGGGAGACTCTGAGACTCCATCTCAAGAAAAAAAAAGTTTAACATCACTAATTATCTGAGAAATACAAATCAAAACCACAATGTGATATTATCTTATCTTATTCAGAATGGCTATAATGAAAAGGACAAAAAATTTAAAAATGTTGATTAATATGTGGAGAAAAGAAATACTTATACCGTGTTATTGGGAATGTAAACTAGTACAGCCACTGTGAAAAACAGCATGGGGATTTCTCAAAAAATAAAATTTTCATTTGATCCAGCAATCCCACTACTGGGTATTTAACCAAAGGGAAAGAAATCACTATATCAAAGAGATACCTGCACTCACATGTTTATTGCAGCACATTATCACAATATTATTTCTTTCAAACCAGGAGCATGGAATGTCTTTTTATTTGTGTATGTGTGTGTGTGTGTGTGTGTGTGTGTGTGTGTGTGTGTGTACTCTTCAATTTCTTTCATCAGGGTTTTGTAGTTTTTATTGTAAAGTTCTTTCACCTCCTTGGTTGAATTTATTCCTAGCTATTTAATTTTTTAGAGCTACTGTAATGGTATTGCTTTCTTGATTTGCTTTTCGGCTAGTTTGCTATTGATTATTATTGATATATGGAAACACTAGTGATTTTTTTTTTTTTTTTGAGACGGACTTTCACTCTCATTGGCCAGGCTAGAGTGCAATGGTGCGATCTCGGCTCACTGCAACCTCCGCCTCCTGGGTTCAAGCGATTCTCCTGCTTCAGCCTCCAAGTAGCTGGGATTACAGGTGCCCACCAGCACACCCAGCTATTTTTTTGTATCTTTTAGTAGAGACAAGTTTCACCATGTTTGTCAGGCTGGTCTCAAACTCCTGACCTCAGGTGATCCACCCATCTCGGCCTCCCAAAGTGCTGGGATTACAGGCGAGAGCCACTGCGCCCTGCCAACACTAGTGATTTTTGTATGTTAATTTTGTATCGTGTTCCTTTACTAAATTTTTAAAATCACTTCTAAGACATTTTTGGTGGAGTCTTTCAGTTATTCTAGATATAAGATCATGTAATCTTCAAAGAGAAACAATTCTCATTGCCAATTTGGATGCCCTTTATTTCTTTCTCTTACCTAGTGGCTCTGGCTAGGATTTCAAGCAGTATATTGAATAAAAGTGGTGAACGTGGACATCCTTTTCTTCTTCCAGTTCTCAGAGGAATGACTTTCATCTTTTCCCCTTTCAGTGTGGTGTTAGCTGTGGGTTTGTCATATACAGTCATTATTTTGAGGAATGTTCTTTCTTTTTCTTTCTTTCTTTTTTTTTTTTTTTTTTTTGAGATGGAGTTTCGCTCTTGTTGTCCAGGCTGGAGTGCAATGGTGCGATCTCGGCTCACCGCAACCTCTGCCTCCTGGGTTCAAGCGATTGTCCTGCCTCAGCCTCCCGAGTAGCTGGGATTACAGGCATGTGCCACCACACACGGCTAATTTTGCATTTTTAGTAGAAACAGTTTTCTCCATGCTGATCAGGCTGGGCTCAAACTCCTGACCTCAGTTAATCCGCCTGCCTCGGCCTCCCAAAGTGCTGGGATTACTGGCGCGAGCCACCTCGCCCGGCTGAGGAATGTTCTTTGTATACCTAGTTTATGAAGAGTTTTTATCATGAAGGAATGTTGAATTTTATTAAATGCTTTTTCTGCATCTATTGAGAAAATCATATAGTTTCTGTCCTTTATTCTGTTGATGTGATGTACCACATTTATTGATTTGCTTACGTTGTACCACACAAGATTATAAATTTTGTTATGTGTATTTATCATAATAAAAACATTTTTTTTTGAGACAGTCTTACTCTGTCTCCCAGGCTGGAGTGCAGTGGTGGGATCTCGGCTCACTGCAACCTCCATCTCCATCTCCTGAGTTCAAGTGGTTCTCCTGCCTCAGCCTCCCAAGTAGCTGGGATTACAGGCATGCTCTACCACACCTGACTAATTTTTGTATTTTTAATAGAGAGAGGGTTTCACCATGTTGGCCAGGCTGGTATCGAGCTCCTGACCTCAGGTGATCTGCCTGCCTCGGCCTCCCAAAGTGCTGAGATTACAGGTGTGAGCCACTACACCCAGCCTAAAGACAATTTTTAAACCCCACTATACGTAGGAGAAAGAACTTTACAATGAAAACTACAAAAGCTTGAATGAAAGAAATTGAAGAGGACACACACACACACACACACACACACAAATAAATAAATAAACATCCACACTCAGGGTTTGAAAGAAATTTATATATCTATAAATATATATATATATAACATGTATAATATGTATTCTGCATCAGAATAGCATACATCACAAAGGTAGTCAGTATGGAATTTGACCCTTTTTATAAGTTTTTGTCCTTATTACTGGTGTTCCTGTCTCCCATCTCCTATAACTCCAGAGTTTGTCTTTTTTTTTTTTTTTTTGAGTTGGAGTCTCCCTCTGTTGCCCAGGCTGGAGTGCAGTGGTGCAATCTCGGCTCGCCACAACCTCCACCTCCTGGGTTCAAGCGATTCTTCTGCCTCAGCCTCCCGAGCAGCTGGAACTACAGGCGTGTGCCACCATGCCCGAATAATTTTTGTATTTTTATTAGAGACAGGGTTTCAGTATGTTGGCCAGGCTGGTCTAGAACTCCTGACCTCGTGATCCACCTGCCTCGGCCTCCCAAAGTGCTAGGATTACAGGCGTGAGCCACTGTGCCCAGCCAGAGTTTGTATTTCATTCCAGTTACATAGAGTGAATTTAAATAAACACATCTCTAGGATTGGACTCCTGATCATAGGATACTCCAGGACCCTGAAAGCTAGGTCAGGTCTAGACCTAACAGATGTTAAAGTATGCCTCCAGCTGATAGGCAAAATGATTCCCCATGGCTACTTGAGGTGCTCAAAGTTCAAAAAGAACCAGGCAGTTATGGCTTTGTGTGGGAGCAGTCATGCACTCTGTTCTCAGAAAGATGTAAAAATATCACAGGACTTCCCTTTCTGTAATCAAGCCAATCCAGTTCCTTTTTTGGTGCCAAGATAAACTGTGGCCAAAGCTCCTCCCCCAACCAGTAATTTGAAAAAAACATTTGACAGAGACTTCTGGTTTTGGTCTTGGAAACCGTATCAGTTCATTTATGTGTTGCTATAAAGAAATACCTGAAGCTGGCCAGACGCAGTGGCTCACGCCTGTAATCCCAGCACTTTGGAAGACAGAGGCGGGCGGATCACGAGGTCAGGAGGTTGAGACCACCCTGGCTAACGCGGTGAAACCCCGTCTCTACTGAAAATACAAAAAATTAGCTGGGCGTGGTGGTGGGCGCCTGTAGTCCCAGTTACTCGGGAGGCTGAGGCAGGAGAATGGCGTGAACCCAGGAGGCAGAGCTTGCAGTGAGCAGAGATGGTGCCACTGCACTCCAGCCTGGGCGACAGAGCGAGACTCCATCTCAAAAAAAAAAAAAAAGAAATACCTGAAGCTGGGTAATTTATAAAGAAAAGAGGTTTGTTTAGCTGTCAGTTCTGCAGGCTGTACATAAAGCATAGTGTCATCATTTGCTCCTGCTGAGGGCCTCAGGAAGCTTACAATCATGGCAAATAGTGAAAGGGAGCCAGTATCAAATGGCGAGAGAGGGAGAGGATGGTGTCAGGCCCCTTTAAACAACCAGCTTTCACATGAATTCAGAGCGAGAACTCATTCACTACCATGAGGAAAACACCAAGCCATAAATGAGGACTCCACCCCCATGACCCCAGACATCTTCCACTACGCCCACCTCCAACATTGGAGGTGATATGGTTTGGCTCTGTGTCACCATGCAAATCTCACCTTGAGTTGTAATAATCCCCACGTGTCCTGGGAGAGACACAATGGGAGGTAATTAAATCATGGGGGCAGGTTTTTCCCATGTTGTTCTCATGATAGTGAATAAGTCTCACAAGATCTGATGGTTTTATAAAGGGGAGTTCCCCTGCACATGCTCTCTTGTCTGCCACCATGTAAGATGTGACTTTTCTCCTCATTTGCCTTCTGCCATGATTGTGAGGCCTCCCCAGCTATGTGGAACTATGAGTCAATTATACCTCTTTCCTTTATAAATTACCCGATCTCAGGTATGTCTTTATTAGCAGCATGAAAATGGACTAATACAGTAAATTGGTACCAGTAGAGTGGGGTGCTGCTATAAAGATTCCTAAAAATGTGGAAGAGACTTTGGAACTGGGTAACAAGCAGAGGTTGGAACAGTTTGGAGGGCTCAGAGGAAGACAGGAAAATGTGGGAAAGTTTGCAACTTCCTAGAGACTTGGAGGGCTCAGTAAACAGAAAGAAGCAGGAAAGTTTGGAACTTCCTAGAGACTTGTTGAATGGCTTTAACCAAAATAGTGACAGTGATATAGACAATAAAGTCCAGGCTGAGTTGGTCTCAGATAGAGATGAGGAATTCGTTTGGAACTGGAGTAAAGGCCACTCTTGCTGTGCAAAAAGACTAGCAGTATTTTGCCCTTGCCCTACAGATCTGTGGAACTTTTAACTTGAGAGAGATGATTTAGATTATCTGGCAGGAGAAATGTATAAGCAGCAAAGCATTCAAGAAGAAGCAGCACATAAAAGTTTGGAAAATTTGCAGCCTGACAATGCAATAGAAAAGAAAAACCCATTTTCTGGGGAGAAATTCAAGCCTGCTGCAGAAATATGCATAAATAACAAGGAGCCGAATGCTAATCATGAAGACAATGGGGAAAATGTCTCCAGAGTATGCCAGATACCTTTGCAGTAGCCCCTCCTATCACAGGCTCAGAGGCCTAGGAGAAAAAAATGGTTTCATGGGCTGGACTCAGGGGCCCCCTGCTGTGTGCAGTCTAGAGACTTGTTGCCCCATGTCCCAGCTGCTCCAGCCATGGCTAAAGGGGGCCAAGGTACAGCTTGGGCTGTGGCTTTGGAGGCTGCAAGCCCCAGGCCTTGGCAGCTTCCATGTGGTGTTGAGCCTGTGGGTGCACAGAAGTCAAGAATTGAGGTTTGGAAACCTCTGCCTAGATTTCAGAGGATGTGTGGAAATGCCTGGATGTCCAGGCAGAAGTTTGCTGCAAGGGTGGGGACCTCATGGAGAACCTCTGCTAGGGCAGAGCAGAAGGAAAATGTGTGGTTGGAGCCCCTATACAGAGTCTCCACTGGGGAACTGCCTAGTGGAGCTGTGAGAAGAGGGCCATCGTCCTCCAGACCTCAAAATGGTAGATCCACCAACAGCTTGCACTATGCATCTGGAAAAGCCACAGACACTCAACACCAACCTGTGAAAGCAGTCAGGAGTGGGGCTCTACCCTGCAAAGCCACAGGAACTGAGCTGCCCAAGACCATGGGAACCCACCTCTTACATCAGCATGACCTAGATATGAGACATGTAGCCACAATAGATCATTTGGGAGTTTTAAGATTTGACTGCCCCATTGGATTTCAGACTTGCATGAGGCCTGCAGCCCCTTCATTCTGGCCAATTTCTCCCATTTGGAATGGGTGTATTTATCCAATGCCTGTACCCCCCATTGTATCTAGGAAGTAACTGATTTGCTTTTGATTTTATAGGCTCACAGGTGGAAGGGACTTGCCTTGTCTCAGATGAGACTTTGGATTTCGGACTTTTGAGTTAATGCTGAAATGAGTTAAGATAGGAATTCCACTAAACCTATAAATCAATTTGGGGATAATTGACATCTTTACTATGTTGAATTTTCTAATTCATGAATATTGTTAATGTTTCTAATTATTTAGATCTTTTAAAATTTCTTTCATCAGCATTGTTTAATTTTCAGCATATAGGTCCAGTACATGTTAAGTTTATACGTGAGTGTGATTTCATTTTCCTTGGAATGGTTGTAAATGTTGTGTTTTTAATTTCAGTATTTACATATTCATTGTCAGTATGTAGAAATTCAGTTGATATTTGTATGTTGATTTTGTAGTCTGTGACATTGCTGAACTCATTAATTCTATGAAATTTTTTGGAGATTCTTTGGAATTTTCTACATAGAAAAGCATGTTGGCTGGCAGCAGTGACTCACCCCTCTAATCCTAACTTCCAGCTGCATCCATATTGCTGCAAAGGACATGGTTTTATTCTTTTATATGGCTGCATAGTATTCCATGGTGTATATGTGCATTTTCTTTATCCAATCTACCATTGATGGGCACCTAGGTTGATTCCATGTCTTTGCTATTGTGAATAGTGCTGAGATAAACATATGAGTGCAGGTGTCTTTTTGGTAGATGATTTGTTTCCTTTGGGTATATACTCATTAATGGATTGCTGGCTCGAATGGTAGTCCTATTTTTTTCTACTTGGAGAAATCTCCAAAATACTTTCCACAGTGGCTAAACTAATTTACATCCCCACCAACAGTGTATAAGCACTCCCTTTCTCTACAACCTTTTTACTTTTTAATAATTAATAGCCATTCTGATTTGTGTGAGCTGGTATTTCATTGTCGTTTTGATTTGTATCTCTCTGATGATTAGTGATGTTGAACTTTGTTGTTTTTTCTTTTTTAGACCGAGTCTTGCCCTGTCACCAGGCTGGAGTGCAGTGGTGCGATCTTGGCTCACTGCAACCTTTGCCTCCTGGGTTCAAGTGATTCTCCTGCCTCAGTCTCCCGAGTAGCAGAGACTACAGGCACGAGCCACTACACCCTGTTAATTTTTGTATTTTTAGTAGTGATGGGGTTTCACCATGTCGGCCAGGATGGACTGGATCTCTTGACCTCGTGATTCGCCCACCTTGGCCTCCCAAAGTTCTGGGATTACAGGCATGAGCCACTGCGCCTGGCCTGAACTTTTTAAAATATGTTTGCTGGCCACTTGAATGTGTTCTTTTGAGAAGGGTCGGTTCGTGTTTTTTGCCCACACTTTAATGGGGTTGTCTTTTACTTGTTGATTTAAGTTTCTTATAGATCCTGGATATTAGTCCTTTGCCAGAATCATAGTTTGTAAATATTTTATCCCATTTTTTCTGTTTACTCTGTTGGTAATTTATTTTGCTGTGCAGAAGCTCTTTAGTTTAATTAGGTCCCACTTGTTCAATTTTTGGTTTTATTGCATTTGTTTTTAAGAACCTAGTGATAATTTTTTTTTTTTTTTGCCCAGACCTATATCAAAGAGAGTATTTCCTAGGTTTTCTTCCAGGATTTTTATAATTTTAGATCTTGAAGTATTAAATATTAAATTAAATATTGAAGTATTTAATCTATCTTGAGCTAATTTTCATACATGCTGATAGATAGGGGTCCAGTTTCAGTCTTCTGCATATGGCTACCCAGTTTTTCCAACACCATTTATTGAATAGGGTGTCCTTTCCCCATTGTTTATACATGTTGAGTTTGTCAAAGATCAGTTGGTTGTAGCTATGTGACTTTATTTCCGGGTTCTCTATTATGTTCTATTGGTCCATGTGTCTATTTTCGTACCAGTACCATTCGTTTTTGGTTACTTGTAGTATTGTTTGAAGTTGGGTAGTGTGATCCCTCCAGCTTTATTCTTTTTATTTTATTTATTTATTTATTTTTGTGAGACGGAGTCTCACTCTGTCGCCCAGGCTGAAGGGCAGTGGCACGATCTCGGCTCACTGCAAGCTCCGCCTCCCTCCGGCTTTATTCTTTTTTCATAGAATTGGCTTGGCTATTCCAGCTCTTTTTTGGTTCCATATGAATTTTAGAATAGGTTTTTCCTGACTCGGTAAAAACGACATTGGTTTTTTGATAGGAATAGTGTTGAATCTCTATATTGCCTTGGGCAATATGGACATTTCAATGATACTAATTCCTCCAACCCATGAGCATGGAATACTTTTCCAATTGTCTGTGCTGTCTGTGATTATTTTCAGCAGTGTTTTGTAGTTCTTCTCATGGAGATCTTTCACTGCCTTCGTTAGGTGTATTCCTATGTATTGTTGTATATGTGTGTGTGCCTATTGTAAATGGGATTGCATTCTTGATTTGTTTCTGAGCTTAAACATTATTGGTATATAGAAATGCTATAGATTTTTGTACATTGATTTTGTATCCTGAGACTTTGCAGAAGTCATTTATCAGGCCTAGGAGTTTTTGGGGGGAATATTTAGGATTTTCTAGGTATAGAATTATATCATTAGCAAAGAGATAATTTGAATTTGACTTCCTCTTTTTTTATTTAGACACCTTTTATTTCTTTTCTTTTCTTTTTTTTCTGAGACAGAGTCTGGCTGTCTCCCAGGCTAGAGTGCAGTGGCATGATCTCTGCTCACTGCAAGCTCCACCTCCCGGGTTTATGCCATTCTCCTGTCTCAGTCTCCCGAGTAGCTGGGACAACAGGCACCTGCCACCACACCCAGCTAATTTTTTGTATTTTTAGTAGAGGCGGGGTTTCACTGTGTTAGCTAGGATGGTCTCCATCTCCTGACCTCTTGATCCACCCGCCTCGGCCTCCCAAAGTGCTGGGATTACAGGCGTGAGCCACCATGCCCGGCTGACACCTTTTATTTCTTTCTCTTGCCTGATTCCTCTGGCTAGGACTTCTAGTACTATGTTGAATAGGTGTGGTGAGAGTGTGCATCCTTGTCTTGTTCCAGTTCTTAGAGGTAATGCTTCCAACTTTTGCCTATTCAGCATGATGTTGGCTGTGGGTTTGTCATAGATGGCTCCTATTATTTTGAGATACGGTCTTTTAATGACTGGTTTGTTGAGGGTTTTTATTATTAAGGAATGTTGAATTTTATCAAATGCTTTTTCTGTGTCTGTTGAAAGGATCATATGGTTTTCATTTTAAATTTTGTTTATGTGGTGAAGCACATTTGTTAATTTGCATATGCTGAACGATTCTTGCATCCAAGGAATAAAGCCCACTTGATCATGGTGAATTAACTTTTTGATTTGGTTTGGTAGTATTTTTTGAGGATTTTTGCATCTGTGTTTATTGGGGATATTGGCCTGTAGTTTTCTTCTTTTGTTATGTCTTTGTCAGATTCACGTCTATGCTTTTACATGCAATGTAATCCCTTCCATTTCAATCAAATGTAATCCCTTCCATTTCAATCAAAAGACCAATTCAAGTCTTACTTCCTCCTTTTAGCAGTCTCTGATAACCACATCATAGGTGATTGTTCCTTTCTCTCAACTCTTCTAGCATTTTGACTACTAGGATGCTTACAGTGCTGTATCTTTGAGAGCAGAGGCTATAGCTTATTCTTACATGAATATGTCATTGGCTCCAGTCCCAGTGCTTGGCACAGAGCAGACACTCTTTAATGAAGAAATGAATTTTATTCAGCTTTTTTCCCATCTTATTTCTTACCAGAAATACAAATTGTATGAGTTTCAGAAAAATGGTATTTCGGTCAAAGTGACAGGCTCACTAAAAGACAATAATGCATTTCATTGAAAAGCAGGATATATTTTTTATTTAATGACTCTTCCTCTGACATCTACTTGTGACAGAAAATGTTAAAATTTAGTACCCAAACACTACCCTACACACATGCATGCATATACACACATTTATGGGAATTTAGCTGTTACCATGCTAGAGAATGATATTGGGTGGGTTTTTTTTTAGGTGGGGGGGACTTTTCTTTGTTTTTGAGACAGGGTCTCACTCTTTCACTCAGACTGGAGTGCAGTGGCACAATCACGGCTCATTGCAGCCTCAACCTCCTGGGCTCAAGCCATCTTCCCACTTCAGCCTCTCAAGTAGCTGGGACTACAAGTGCACGCCACCCCGCCTAGCTAATTTTTGTAATTTTTGTAGAGATGGGACTTCACCATGTTGCTCAGGCTGGTCTCAAACTCCTGGGCTCAAGCAATCCACCCACCTTAGCTTCCCAAAGTGCTGGGATTGTAGGCATGAGCCACTGTGCCTGGCTAGAGATATTAACATGCTATCTTTTTTTCTCTCTCTCTTTTTCTCTTTTGAGACAGAGTTTCACTGTTGTTGTCCATGCTGGAGTGCAATGGCGTGATCTCGGCTCACCGCAACCTCTGCCTCCCAGGTTCAAGCAATTCTCTTGCCTTAGCCTCCCGAGTAGCTGGGATTACAGGCATGTGCCACCACGCCCAGCTAATTTTGTATTTTTAGTAGAGACAGGGTTTCTCCACATTGGTCAGGCTGGTCTTGAACTCCTGACCTCAGGTGATCCGCCCTCCTCAGCCTCCCAAAATGCTGGGATTACAGGCGTGAGCCACCGTACTTGGCCTTAACATGCTGTCTTGCGCCTAGCTTTCTTTTTCATTTTATCATGAATAGCCCATAGAGTCAACCTGGGTGATGGAGGAAAGAGGTTAGGCAGAGAAAAATAGCTAACAAACAGAAGCAAGAAAACATAACAGGAGTTGGGGAAACAGAGACAATGTGAATTCAGAACCATTAGACCATGAGATCGAGTTGTGTACCAGTTTTGGAGAGGAGGCCACTGGGAACATCTTGAGGAAAAAAAGGGAAAATCAAACCAAATCTCAGAAGCAATGTCATATCTTGAACTTCACAAATAAATGTATAAGATGGAGAGGAGGAAAGAAAACACCTAAAGACTAAGCCACAAGTGAGGTATTTCCTGACGTACTGAGCAGTAGGGGGACCCAATCCCACCTTCTCTAAGCTAAAGGCCATTATGGTCAGATGGGGAGGCATCAGGTGGTATGAAGGGATGGATTCTTTCAGAGGGTTTTTGCTTCCATAAGAAATAACAAAAAAGACCACAAAACTGCAAATTTAGAAATAATCAAGAAATTTAGTGACACAGGAACAGGAGGTTTCTTTTTTTTTCTTTTTTTTTTTTTTTGAGACGGAGTCTTGCTCTGTGGCCCAAGCTGGAGTGCAGTGGCACAATCTCAGCTCACTGCAGCCTCCACATCTTAGGTTCCAGTGATTCTTCTGCTTCAGCCTCCCAGGCAGCTGGGATTACAGGCACGCACCACCACACCTGGCTAATTTTTTTCTTTTGTATTTTTTAGTAGAGATGGGGTTTCATCATGTTGGCCAGGCTGATCTCAAACTCCTGACCTCAGGTGATCCGCCCACCTCAGCCTCCCAAAGTGCTAGGATTACAGGCGTGAGCCACCACACCCGGCTGGAAGAGGAGGTTTCAAGCAAGAAATATCTTTGGCCAGGTGCGGAGGCTCATGCCTGTAATCCCAACACTTTGGGAGGCCAAGTCAGGCAGATAACCTAAGGTCAGGAGTTTGAGACCAGCCTGGTCAACATGGAGAAACCCCATCTCTACTGAAAATACAAAAATTAGCCAGGCGTGGTGGCAGATGCCTGTAATCCCAGCTACTCGGGAGGCTGAGGCAGGGAGAATTGCTTGAACCCAGGAGGAGGAGGTTACAGTGAGCCGAGATCACGCCATTATACTCCAGTCTGGGTGACAGAGTGAGACTCTGTCTCAAGAAAAAGAAAAAAGAAAAAGAAATATCTTCTGCTCCCCATTTAGAACCTCTGGCTTTCATTCTCAGTTCTTAGCTTTAATATTGAGGTATCTGGACCTCTATATGTGGCTTTGAACTACCATCACACTTCTTGTAGTTTTAGAACCAGTTGTTCTTCCAGGGGCTGGTTTATTAAATTCCTAGGGAATCCATGAGAAGAGTTACATAGGGAAGGGCCCCCTTCCAAGGCTGCGACTGAGAAAGCCCTCTCTTTCCTTGTATTGGGCACTTGAGACCTTGACAAGAAAACGAGTTTTTGCTGAAGCCAGTGTGACATATATACAGCTAATCCAAAGAGGAGACTGATAGAAACAGCTCTTACATACAAAGCCACAGAGGAGGTATCCTAAACTTGGAGATAGATCTGTTCCTCATCCATGGAAAGCCAGAGGGAATATAATACACATGATAGAGAGAACAAAGTTTAAGACTCACTATGTTGTGGTATAGGGGTGTGCAATCTTTTGGCTTCCCTGGGCCACATTGGAAGAAGAATTGTCTAGGGCCACACAAAATACATTCACTCTACTAATCATAGCTGATGTACCAAAAAAAAAATCACAAAAAAATCTCATGATGTTGTAAGAAAGTTTACAAATTTGTGTTGGGCTACATTCAAAGTTGTCCCGGGCTGCATGTGGCCTCCAGGCCACAAGTTGGAGAACCTTGTAGTAGAAACCATGCATCAAGGAATCAGGAGACATGTCCAGTTCTACAACTTGCTGCATAACTTTAGCAAACCCCTTCCATGTTATGAAATTCCATTTTCTGGATGAAAGTTGAGGGAGCTCGACACACAATTTCTAAGAGTCTTCAGAACTGAAATAGCTGCCTGAGTGGGAAAAGGATCCACAATCCATTAACAGCCAGGAAATGGATAAGGTTTTAATGTCCAGTGAAGAAATTGCTGTGGGGGTAGAGTTGGACAGGGCACCTGAGAGAGATATATCTCTCAGGAAAGGAGGGATACAAGGATTCAGTTTAACCTGATTTTTTTGAAGGCTTACTTCTCCCTTTCTACTGGTGCCACCAGTACAGTGCCTTTGGTCTAGTCATAGGGTTGGATACCTGGCTATACTTTTGGGATATAAGGGCTAGCTTGATACTTCCCAGAATAGCCTTTAAATAGTTAGCTTTCCCGTGTATCTGTCGTAGGAAATTCAGTGGATATTGGTGTTGTGATTGGACCACTGCCAAGGTCCAAGAAAGGAAAGCTTCATAAGGGAGAGGATTAGCTGAGCCTGATTGCCAGGAGTCTACCAATAGACTTTTGCCCCTGAGGCTTCTAGCACAGTACCTCTCTTGTCTTTTGGAAGTGCTAACAAATCTTCTGCCGGCTTGCTAAAGTACCAAACTAGAAAATTTGAGAAAAGGCCAGGCGTGGTGGCTCACATCTATAATTCTAGCACTTTGAGAGGCCAAGGAAGGCAGATTGCTTAAGCCCAGGAGTTCGAGACCAGCCTGGGCAACATGGCAAAACCCCATCTCTACAAAATATACAAAAATTAGGCCGGGCGCGGTAGCTCACGCTTATAATCCCAGCACTTTGGGAGGCCGAGGCGGGCGGATCATGAGGTCAGGAGTTCGAGACCAGCCTGGCCAACACAGTGAAACCCCGTCTCTACTAAAAATACAAAACTTAGCCAGGCGTGGTGGTGGGCACCTGTAATCCTAGCTACTCAGGAGGCTGAGGCAGGAGAATTGCTTGAACCTGGGAGGCAGAGGTTGCAGTGAGCCGAGATTGCACCACTGCACTCCAGCCTGGGCGACAGAGCTAGACCCCATCTCAAAAAAAAAATACAAAAATTAGCCAAGTGTGGTAGCACACACCTGCAGTCCCAGCTACTTGGGAGGCTGAGATGAGAGGATCACCTGAGCCTAGATGTCAAGGTGACAGCGAGCCATGATTGCGCCACTGCACTCCAGCCTGGGTGACAGAGTAAGATTCTGTCTCAAACCAAAAATAAAAAGAAAATTTGAGAAAAATAATTCTTGAGGCCTATTTAATCACTTCCTAGAAAAAATTATTGACATCACTCCCAGAGTCCCAGGAGAGCAACACTAAATGCAACTTAGTTAAAAATTTTTCTGTCATAGCCATACACACTATATTCTAAATACACACACATAAGCACATTAGATACATATTCACACACAGTAGGTAGAAACACATACAGAGGAAAAATATATATATATATGTATCCTATGTCTTTCCTAGACAGCCCTTTCTGACTGAAAAAGTATACTTTTGTGCCAATCAGAGAAAATTTCAGTCACCTAAAAACCTCATAAATGGAGAAAATCTGTCCATAGTAAAACAGCAGTCTGAAGCTCTGTGGGGTAATTATGGCCTCCAGGGCTCTACCAAGTAAAGAAAGCTGTGGCTGTAGCTTTCATACTAGCAGGGATCAACATTCACTGAATCACATATGTCACTGCCAGTTGTGTCATTTCCCATGTAGGCCTAGCTCTTAGTTGTTAGGAAGTCTTGCTGTTGCACCAGTTGCCTGTGTGATGGTTTGCCTAACCCCATCCTCACTCTATCAGAAGGCTTTTTCCTCTAACCTCACATCATTGGGTGGATTTGCTGGGGGAGAGAGGCTCATGGAGATTTGGAGAAATTGCTCCTTCCTTAGAAGGTTCAGGGTTGGATGGCTCACCTCTTTTAATGCTGTGACCCAATCGGAAGGACAGATGCAAAGACTGGAAGAAAAGAACAGGAATAAATTGGAGGTATTCCAGGATGGGAAGTGGGGAGAGGGTAGAGGAAAGCTTAAAGGAGTTTTTATTTCTCCATGTGGGATCTGCTTCCTCCTTTTTTTTTTTTTTTTTAGACGACATCTTGCTCTGTCGCCGGGCTGGAGTGCAGTGGTGCGATCTCGGCTCACTGCAACCTCCGCCTCCCAGGTTCAAGCAATTCCCCTGCCTCAGCCTCCTGAGTAGCTGGGATTACAGGTGCGTGCCACCACGCCCAGTTAATTGTTGCATTTTTTAGTAGAGCCAGGGTTTCACCATGTTGGCCAGGATGGTCTCCATCTCTTGACTTCATGATCCGCCCACCTCGGCCTCCCAAAGTGCTGGGATTACAGGCGTGAGCCACCATTTCCGGCCCTGTCTCCTGCTTTTTGAGGAGAGTAATGGTGTGAAGAGACTCAGCAGCTGCCCTCAGCATTATTGGTCTCATATTCTCCAATGGAATGGTGGGTCTGACCACCAGACTCCTACAACAAGGCAGAGACAACAACTTATGCTATCCTTCCCTCTCTTTGACTTCCTTCTGTGGACCTCTTGGAAAGAGGACAGTTTCTTGGGTTGAAGGATTGTCTTGTTTGACCCTAGGTTAATTTTTTTCCTTCTCAGGACATGCAAGTCTTGGAAAATGATGGTTTTCAGAAAAATTTCTTAGCTAAGGCCCAGGAGAAAGCAGAAGGAGAGGGAGGCAGGTGATGGGAGCAGTAGGGAAAGCCACACATCTCCCCTCCATGGGGAGGGGATTCCAGGTGGGTAGAGAGCATGCTGAGTTGCAGTTTTGTTTTCCCCAGGCACCTGAGCCACCTGTTCAGTGAATCTGGGGCAGGGGAGAGAACTGTTATTCCATCTCCCAGAACTACTGCCCCTTGGACGAGGTTCAACCACCTAAGTCCTCCTTTCAACCACAAGCCCCTGCCTTTCTGTGTTTCCTACACCAATAGTCTACTCATGGGTTCTGGGACCCCACCAACCCCTTCAACCCAACTGGCAGCATTCTTCTCAATGAAATTCTTTCACTTTCTCTCTCACAGCCTCTGCCCAGTCAGACCTTCAGTCATTCACCGTGGCTAATTTAGTACCCATCCACTGAGAAATTGCCCTTGTGGTGGGGGGCAGGTGGCCCAAGATTCCACTGCCCTCTGTCCATCTCCCCCAAACACATACTCCAAGGCAATGCCTCCCTGTCATTCCTACATGGCTTCACCCAAGCACCACAACTTTGATGCTCCTACTGAGTGGGCTATCCAGGAAGGGATACTCTCTAGTGGGCACCAGAAGAAAGCTGATGGAAAACTAGGACATGTCTGAGGTGGATATGGGCCATATGGCTGCAGAAAAAAAAAAAGGATAAGGGTCAAAGATCTCCCAAAGTTGCTGTTACCACCACTGCTTCTTTGTTCAAGTGTCATTTTTCCACTTTCGCCTCCTGTGAAATCACAATCCCTCTCCCCTGCTTATAGCTATCAGGGATCCAGGCAGTATTGATCATCTCCTCCTGCAAAGGCAGCCATCTTCTCTGACTGATGACTAAGTTGTGAGAAATGCTTTTTGGTTTTTTGTTTGTTTGTTTGTTTGTTTTTTTGAGATGGAGTTTCACTCTTGTCCCCCAGGGTGGAATGCAATGGCGCGATCTTGGCTCACTGCAACCTCCACCTCCCAGGTTCAAGCGATTCTCCTGCCTCAGTCTCCCGAATAGCTGGGATTACAGGCATGCACCACCACCATTATTGTACTTTTAGTAGAGACAGGGTTTCACCATGTTGGCCGGGATGGTCTCAAACTCCTGGCCTCAAGTGATCTGCCTGCCTCGGCCTCCCAAAGTGCTAGGATTACAGGCATGAGCCACCGCGCCCTGTGAGAAAAAAAAAAAAATTTATCCAGTAAAAGCTGACTACTCTGGATTTGAACCAATCCAAAGTTAAGTCAGGTTGTTCCCAGGCCCAGGAATAGGAGGGAGTTCTGGCATGGGTTAAAAAAAAATGTACTATTTATACTCCAACTTTCTACCCAAAGTTTAAATAGAGAATGATCCAGTTGAAGGCATTTAGGGATCAGAATCCAAGTCTTCTATTTTTACAGTTTAAGGAAATTGAGGCTCAAAGACATGCTGTCACCTACAGGGCAGGGTATTCAGGATAGGGCACTAGACATGTGGGAAATCAGAGACAGATCAGGTGCTAAAATCCAGTTTTCTTGTTTTCTTATCCAGTATGGTCCTCATTTCCCTGCTAGGCTCCACTGTAAGTGAAACTTTGCAAAGAATTGGAGAAGGATTATGCCGGAAGGGGGCCAGATTGCCAAGAAAGAGAAAAAAGAGTAATCAAGTCCCTTTTTAGGGTGACCTTTTGGTAAGTGGACAAGTCTTTTGAAGTTCAGTGTCCAGGCTCACTGTTGCTTTAATTTTTTTTAAATAGAAATGTCATCTTATGGAGCATGCATTCTCCAGTTGCCCATAGTCTCTACAACTCCCTCTTGTCTTCTGTCTGGTGACAACTCATTTATATTATTTCCCTGGCCCCTGGAAGATATTTGATTTGCCAACTAGTGCTATTTGAGGGGAGGAACTAGGCCAGATTCAATACTTTGTTTCCAAACAGGAAACGGTAGGGGGAAGACGTTGGTAATTCCCATTCACACACCTCAGGCTATCTTTTAGTGATTGCCTTTCCCAACTTTTGAAGACTATCCTTGACCTTCAGTAAAAGTTTATTTCACCTGGATTTAAATGCATATGTATGGAGAGAGGCTGCCAGGAAAGAGAATGGGAAAGACAGAGAGTGATTTGGTTATTAAGAACTGGCCTGCTGGGTGCGGTGGCTCACGCCTGTAATCCCAGCACTTTGGGAGGCCAAGGTGGGCGGATCACGAGGTCATGAGATCGAGACCATCCTGGCTAACACAGTGAAACCCGGTCTCTACTAAAAATACAAAAAATTAGCCAGGCGTGGGGGCACACACCTGTAGTCCCAGCTACTCAGGAGGCTGAGGCAGGAGAATCGCTTGAACCTGGGAGGTGTAGGTTGCAGTGAGCCAAGTTCATGCCTCTGCACTCCAGCCTGGGTGACAGAGTGAGACTCCATCTCAAAAAAAAAAAAAAAAAATTCTGGCCTTTCTCCTCCAGGAATTCCTGCCTGGGTTTCTTGTTGTAGTGATGGTGATAGCCAAAGGACACACCTACAAACTGAACCACACTGTGTGGCACAATAACAATATGATATTCTAACCATGTGGTACTTTAATTTGGTATTTTACACTTTTTTTTTTTTTGAGACAGAGTTTCACTGTTGTTGCCCAGGCTGGAGTGCAATGGCGTGATCTCGGCTCACTGCAACCTCTACCTCCCGGGTTCAAGCAATTCTCCTGTCTCAGCCTCCCGAGTAGCTGGGATTACAGGCATGCACCACTACACCTGGCTAATGTTGTATTTTTAGTAGAGACGGGGTTTCTCCATGTTGGTCAGGCTGGTGTCAAACACCTGACCTCAGGTGATCGCCTGCCTCGGCCTCCCAAAGTGCTGGGATTACAGGCATGAGCCACCGAGCCAGGTCAAGTATTTTACACTTTTACATATGAGTAAATTCTCTAATTTATCTGAACTATTAAATAACCCTATGATTCAGGTGAAGCAGGGAGGACAAAACATGTCCAGAGAGGTTGTTGAAGATCACAAGTAAGCCAATAGCCGATGGAACCCCAGCACTACTCCTAACTTCTAGTCCAATTCTTTTTTTTATGCTAAGCTGATTTTTTTTTGGAATTGAGTATGACTTGTCTTCCCAATGAGATTATGAACTCATGCAGGGCAGGGATCTTGTATTACTGATCTCTCTATCCCCTAAAGCAGCAACCACATTGCCTTGAATGAGGCAATGATTGTGTGTGGTTAATTGATTTCTCAAAACGTATATTATCTTTCTGCTCCTAACACTGGACACCGTTGATCTGTAACATTTAAGTGTCTGTGTTTATTTCAATAAGCCTTTGCTGAGTATGACGATATGTTTTCAGCACACAGTGCTAGGCCCTGATATGTAAATTAAAGTTATAAGATAGGGTCTCTGTACTCAGGGAGCTTAAGGTTTTGTTAGAGATTTCTAAAAGCAAGAGAAATAGTGGTTAAGGGGAAGGCCCTAGGACCCTGTCCTCTCTTTCTTACTTCAAGCATCAGGTTGGATTCATTTCTGCAAGTCACTATAACAGGACAACTTTTAAATTTCTGTTAAAATCATTTTATTTTTAGGAATGAACTGCTTTAAAGCTAGGCTTTGTCCTTCCTAATGGATGGAGTAGGGGTAAGATCAAGAGAAGACGTGGTCCAAACTCTGCAGTCTAGTTTCATTAGGACAACTTGGTCAAATTTACTATGGAAATAGGTTTATTCTTCTGAGGGAAAAATTCAACCCTGTTGTGGCTTTTCTATCCAAAAGAGCTACCTAGAGTGAATATTTTGTGAGCAATGGATACATTCTTCTCTAAGAGGTCCTCAATGTCCTTTACGAAGCCATTTCTCAGCAGTCTTCACTCTCTTTCTTACTCTGATCAGGGTAATTAACCAAGCCTTAACTGAACACTGAACCAGGCTTTGTTATGGGAAATACAGAGATTGAAAAATTTAGTCTCTTAAACCTCTTCAGATGTAAGTGGAGAGAAAAGACTAAAGTGAATAAAAACAGCTCCCACACAAATCAGTTGTATTCCAAGGGCAAAATGAATGGTAATTGTAGTAAATGTTACAGTTCAGAGAAGGGGATGATTTGTATGGTCAAGAGAGGTTTCAAGACTAGGATGGGTAAAATTTAAAGGGGTGAAGAAGAATGGGGTGGTGGCGGGGCAGAGAGACAAAGGCAGCCTAGGCAAAGGTAAAGATATACAGAATGAGTATAGTAGGACACTGTGGGGTTTTGGGTGAAATAGAGACAAAGTAGTGAGAAATGAAGCTGGAGCAGCCACAGACACACAGAAATGGCTTGACTTCTAGGGTAAAGAGCTTGGACCTTATCCAAGAAGCAATGGGCTGCTATTTGGTATTTATAGCCTCAGCTGAACTTTTACTTCTATATGTTCCAGCTGTCTACTGGGTTATAAACTTTTTGAGCGCAAAAATGGTATTCTATATCTTTGTAACTCCAGAGTATCTAGCAGTGTAAATCAAAGTACAAGAAATATGAAGGAGTTTGGCAGTTAGATTATGAATTAAATTCCTGATTTTGCTTGTGGTCATATGTAAAATTCAGTGAAACAAAAATAGGCCCCAACATGTACTTGAAAATTCAGGAGAAGAAAAAAACAACTGAAAGCTTGAGTTGAACTTTGACCAACAGAGACAGATGAACATTCCTTTCCTTTGTATAAGATGAAGAAAGCCTCTCCAGGAAATGACAAGTGCCCTTGAGGAATTTAAGCTCTGCTCTCAAGGCCCTAACAAAAGATAAGAGAGGTTTTATGTCTTGTTTCCCTGAGACATTTGTGAACTGTTATGTGAAGTCACTTATAGGGCAAGGAGACTTCCTACAGCCTCTGAAATAATATTTTGGACAATCTCTAACTTACAAATGCTTGATTCAAAAATGATACTTCCATAAAATTAACTGCCATCTCTTGCTTTCCTCTCTCTTACTTTCCTCTCCCTTCTCAAAGGCCCCCCAGTAACACTGGCAGTTGAGCTATTCAGGAAAAAAAAAAAAACAAAAAAACGATTTTGTAGAAAATCTGTGGGAGAAAGGGACAAAGCTATGATGACCAGAACAGTTTAGGAGACAGGAAGAGGGTAGGTGTATGTTCCCAAATAGGTCTTGCCTGACTATATGATGGCTTCCTGCCCCAAAATATCTTTTCTCACATAGCTTGAATTATTTTCAAAACTTTTTAATTCTGCCTGAAGATATACTATATGGAAACACATTGAGATAAATAAGCACTTTATTTTAATGTATACAAACAACATCTAGGAGGACTAGGGCAGTTACCAGACCCTTGCTTATTGGTGTTGCTTTGCCAAATGAGTGCTCATTGCTTAAAGGCAATTAATCAGCTTACTTTTCCTGATGACACAGTGAATATTAGGATAGCTGAGAAACTGAGAGTTTCAGTTGTGATAGAAAGGGTACTCCACTCTGTGGGGCTTAGCAGACTTCAATGGTGTAAGTAGGCAGAATTCTAAGATGGCCCCACAAGATTATTGAGTCCCTTTCGCATACACACCTTGTTCTGTAGCAGGACGAGCCGCAGACAAAACTCCTCAGACACCGAGTTAAAGAAGGAAGAGGTTTATTCGGCCGGAGGCATCGGCAAGACTCCTGTCTCAAGAGCTGAGCTCGCTGAGTGAGCAATTCCTGTCCCTTTTAAGGGCTCACAACTCTAAGGGGGTGCGCGTGAGAGGGTCGTAATCGATTGAGCAAGCAGCGGGTACATTCCTGGGAGCTGCATGCACCGGTAATTAGATCAGAACAAAACAGGATAGGGATTTTCACAGTGCTTTTCTATACAATGTCTGTAATCTATAGATAACATAACCGATTACGTCAGGGGTCCATCTTTAACTACCAGGCCCAGGGTGTGGCACCGGGCTGTCTACTTGTGGATTTCATTTCTGCCTTTTACTTTTTACTTTTTCTTTTTTTGGAGGCAGAAATTGGGCATAAGACAATATGAGGGGTGGTCTCCTCCCTTGGTTCCAGTTATTCAATCAAATGGTAGTATAGGTACTGCTGTGAATGGATTTTTCCAGATGAAATTAAGATGCTAAATCACTTGACTATATAATTGGAAGAGTATCCATCTGGGTGGGTCTGATCTAACCACACAAACTCTTTAAAAGTAGAAAGTTTTCTCCAACTAGTCACAGATGAAGAAGTCAGAGACTTGAAGTATTAGTGGGATTTGATGCTTGAGAAATTCTCTGTTGCTGGTTTGAAAATGGAGAGGGATAGGTGGAAAGGAATATGGGTAGCCTCTTGGAGATGAAAATGGCCACTAATTGACAGCTTGCAAGAAAATGGAAACCTCAGACCTACATATGAAAGGCATTGAATTCTGCCAACAACCCGAATGAGCTTGGAAGAAGACCCTGAGACCCAGATCAGAACTGCAACCCTGGCTGACATCTTCGTTTCAGCCTTGAGATCTCCACAGAGGATCCAGCTAAGCTATGCCAGATTCCTGATTCATAGCAGCTGTGAGCTAATAAATGGCTGTTATTTTAAGCCATTCAGTTTGTATTCTTTTGCCATGCAACAATAGAAACTAATACAAATGTGATCTCCCGGGATGAGCCTGAGGGTATTGGCATTCAAGGGTCTGGGGAGAAGGGCTCTATAAAGCAATGGGCTACCAAAAGCAAACATACCTATTTGAATATTTTGCTGATGAACTGGCTCTACCCAAGAAGGTGGAAGGTAACTCTCTTCCTTTTTTCTTCCTATGTCTCAGCCCATAAACAACAGGACCTTCTAGCACCCAGCACTTAAATCAGGACTGTGTTTCTAAGGCTCAGTTTTACATGAGTTAAATAGATTTTCACAGTTTGGCTTGAGAATTTAATGTTGTAATGATTAATTTCATGTGTCAGCTTAACTGGATCAATAGGTCTCCAGATATTTGGTTAGACACACTACTGGATGTGTCCATGAGGGTGTTTCCAGATTAGATTAGCATTTCAATCAGTAGACAGAGTGAAGCTGATTGCCCTTCCCCATGTGAATAAGCATCATCCAATTCTTGAGGACATGAACAGAACAAGAAGGTGGAATAAGGGTGAATTTGCAATCTATGACTGACTGCTTGAGGAGGGACATCAGTCTTCTGCACCCAAATTTAGAATTACACCATCAACCACCCTTGCCTTCTCAGGCCTTTGAACTAGGATTGAACTATACCACTGGTTTTCCTGGGTCTCCAGCTTGCAGATGGCAGATCATAGGACTTCTCAGCCTCCATAATCACATGAACCAATTTCTCTCTGTCAATCTCTCTTTCTCTCTCTCCAAGTCCCATGGTTAGCTATCTGCAAGCTGGAGACCCAGGAAAACCAGTTGTCTTGGTTCCATTACTCTGGAGAACCCTGACTACTAAACATGTATATCATTTTCTTCCATGGGAAAATGCATTCTGAGTTCCCAAAAACTTAAAAGCAAGTTTGGAGAACAAAACCTATTTGTTCTGAAAAGACTATATACCTTTTAATAGAATATAAAGCTTTAAATCAATGGAGATATATACCCTTTAAAGCTTTATACTCTATTAAAATGTGTGTATGTAAGGCCAGGCACGGTGACTCACGCCTGTAATCCCAGCACAGCACTTTGGGAGGCCGAGGTGGGAGGATCACCTGAGGTTGGGAGTTCGAGACCAGCCTGACCAACATGGAGAAACCCTGTTTCTACTAAAAACACAAAATTAGCTGGGCATGGTGGTGCATACCTGTAATCCCAGCTACTCGGGAGGCTGAGGCAGGAGAATCACTTGAACCCAGGAGGCTGAGGTTGCAGTCAGCCAAGATCACACCATTGCCCTCCGGCCTGGGCAACAAGAGCAAAACTCTGTCTCAAAAAAAATAAAAATAAAAAAAGTGTGTGTGTATGTATATAATTGTAGAGTTCCAGTCACCTGAGAGCTGATATTTGGGCGAATGAAGGGGAGAGAAGGAACCGGTCTTTTAGCAAGATCATATAGCACAGTAGTTAATATCATGGCTCTAGATCCTGGTTGCCTGTGTTTAAATTCTAGTTCTGTTACTTTCCAGTTATGTGATTTTGGGTAAATTGCTTAACCTCTCAGTGCCTACTGCTTTCCCATCTGTAAAATGGATTAATAGTACAACCTCATAGGGTTGCTGCACAATTAAAAAGTAAATATATGTAAAGCTCTTAAGATAATACCTGGCACACTATATACACAGCTTCCTTAACCATACTAGCAAATCTAAATCTGTTCATCTCTAAAGCTTGAGTTATTTTAGCATCCAGGTATTTATAATCTTGGAATATTAGAGCCATCCTTAACCTACTGTACCCAAAGATTCTCTCATCTAAGGCCAAGTTAGGATGTTTTTATCTAATATAAATCCTATCCGATTCAATAGAAGCCTGATATCTTTATTTGTGGTCACCAAAGAAGAGCAATTCTGTTTGTTTCTTTAAAGTGGATGAGTGTGTAAATGTTAGGAGAGTGAACCTGAAGATAAGTTTTAAAATTTCAGTCTCAGGGATATGCTTATAACCTAAGTTCAGAGTGTGAAGATGATCTATCTGATTGGGAAGCTAAATACCCAAGTGAAGTTATGTGACTAAATTTAGAATTTTGTTTTTCACTCTTTGGTCAAATTTAAATCCAAACCAAATCCAAATAGCATGGCCTGTTTGTGCAGTACTCTGGCATATCAAAAATGAATGGAAAGTCAGGCATGGTGGTGCATGCCTGTAGTCCCAGCTACTCAGGAGATTGTGGTTGGAGGATCACTTGAGCCCAGGAGTTTGAATCCAGCATGGGCAACATATCAAGACCCCATCTCTTAAAAGAAAAAAAAAGTGGACATCCTTGACACAGATTGGCCTAGTTTTAAGAATAGAAAATGGGCTGGGCGCAGTGGCTCACGCCTGTAATCCCACCACTTTGGGAGGCCAAGGCGGGTGGATCACTTGAGGTCAGGAGTTCGAGACCAGCTTGGCCAACATGGTGAAACCCCGTCTCTACTAAAAATACAAAAATTAGCTGGGCATGGTGGTGGGCACCTGTAGACCCAGCTACTCGGGAGGCTGAGGCAGGAGAATGGCATGAACCTGGGAGGTGGAGCTTGCAGCAAGCCAATATAGTGCCACTGCACTCCGGCTTAGGCAAAAGAGTGAGACTCTGTCTCAAAAAGAAAAAAAAAAAGAATAGAAAATGATGACTTAAAAGGCTACTGAAGAAAATACGTTAGTTTGTTTTGCATTGCTATAAAGGAATATCAGAGACTGGGTAATTTATAAAGAAAAGAGGTTTATTTGGGTCATGGTTCTGGGGGATGTATAAGAATCATGCCAGCATCTGCTTGGCTTCTGGTGAGGTTTCAGGAAGCTTATGATTATGGCAGAAGGCAAACAGGGAATCAGTGTATCACGTGGTGAGAGGGAGCAAGAAAGAAGGGAGGAAGTTCCACACTCTTTTAAACAACCAGATCTTACCTGAAGTCATACAGGAAGAAATCACTCATTACATGGGGAGAGCACCAACCCATTTGTAAGGGATCAACCCCCATGACCAAGCCACTTCCCACTAGGCCTGCCTCCAACATCGGAGATCACATTTCAACATGAGATTTGAACATCCAAACTATATCACAAGGCACAAGAGATGTTGGAGCAACACATAGCTCTTTCTAGATGTTTTGATGAGTTAAATGCAAAAAATCAGAAATACATGTCAGGAATTTTCCTGAAATGACACAAAGTTATAAAAATTTACACAAAGGCCATGGGTAGTGGCTCACGCCTGTAATCCCAGCACTTTGGGAGGCTGAGGCGGGTGGATCATCTGAGGTCAGGAGTTCAAGACCAGCCTGGCCAACATGGTGAAACTCCATCTCTACTAAAAATACAAAAATTAGCCGGGTGTGGTGGCAGGCGCCTGTAATCCCAGCTACTCTGGAGGCTGAGACAGAAGAATTGCTTGAACCTGGGAGGCAGTGGTTGCAGTGAGCTGAGATCGTGCCACTGCACTCCAGCCTGGGCGACACAGCGAGAGTCCGTCTCAAAAAAACAAAAAAAATTACACAAAACTGCCTGAGGCAGAATAATTTAACAAGCACCAAATGTTTGGGAAATAGTTTGAGACAAACCTTTATTCAAACCCATACATGTTTATGCTTGGTGTATGTGTTCTGTAGGGTATGAATGTCTTTCTGTGTGTATGTGTGTATGGTAGTTGGTTGGGGTAAATTCTGTAAAATAGAATCATTGAATAATTGTAGTATAATGATCCTGAAGGCATAGAGCTCTTCAGTTCACATTTGAATAGTCTGAGGTTTTTGTTTAGGAGTGAACAAGAATACCATTTATTATTCTATTTTACTGGCAAAAATCCAGAAGCCGGCAAAAAGGAAAACAACTTGTAAAGAACAACATTAGCACATCCCAATATAATGTGTGTGAATCATTTGGCAAAGGATCTCTTTACTCATGTCTCCTTCATCTTTTTCAATGTTGGCTGCATTTTAGAAATATCTAGGAAAGCAGATTTTGAGGGGTATGAGGGAGAATATAAAATGAAATTCATCCAGTCACATCTCTTATAGCTCCAGCACTACAAGCCAAATGAGCGTAGACTGGCTCCTCTGTGTGAGGAGCTCCCGGATGTAGTAAAAAGATCATAAAATCTAGGTTCTAGTCATAACTACCATTTATTTGAGCCTCAGTTTTCTCATGTGTAAAATGACAATACCAATTTCTGTGCTGCCAAACTTAGAGTTGTGACAATCCAATGAAATCGTGGGTGAAAAGATGCTTTGTAAATTGTATAGTGCTGTGCCAATCCCAATACCCTCCCTTCTTTGTGCACTCTGATTTTTAATGTATTTTTTAATTGACAAGTAAAAATTATATAAATGTATGGTATACAACATGATGTTTTGATATGTGTGTGTATGTGTGTACATACACATATACACACACATTATGGAATGACTAAATCAAGCTATTTAACATATACATTACCTCACATACATCATTATTTGAGATGCAAACACTTGAAATCGACTTTCTTGGCAATTTTCAAGTAAACGATATATTGTTATTACCCACAGTTACCATGATGTACAATAGATCTCTTAAACTATTCCTTCTGTATAACTCAGATTTTGTGTCCTCTGACTAACATCTCCCTAATACACACCACCCACCCTCTGGGTAGTTATCACCACCATGCTATACTATATCTGTTTCTATGAGTTTGACTTTTTAGATTTCACATAAACGATATCATGCACTATTTGTCTTTCTGTGCTTGGCTTATTTCACTTAACATGCCTTCCAGGGTCATCCATGTTATGACAAATGACAGCATTTCCTTCTCTTTAAGGCTGAATAGTACACTATTGGGTATATATGCCACATTTTCTTTATCCATTCATCCACTGATGGGCACTTAGGTTGATTTCATATCTTGGCTATTGTAAATAATGCTGCAATAAATATGGGAGTGCAGATGTCTCTTCAATATACTGACTTTATATCCTTTGGATATATACTCAGTAGTGGGATTGCTGGATCATATGGTAGTTAATTTAATTTTTTTTTTTTTTTTTGAGACAGAGTCTTGCTCAGTCGCCCAGGCTGGAGTGCAGTGGCTCGATCTCCGCTCACTGCAAGCTCCACCTCCTGGGTTCACGCCATTCTCCTGCCTCAGCCTCCCGAGTAGCTGGGACTACAGGCGCCGGCCACCACACCCAGCTAATTTTTTTGTATTTTTTTTAGTAGAGACGGGGTTTCACCGTGTTAGCCAGGATGGTCTCAGTCTCCTGACCTCGTGATCCGCCCACCTCGGCCTCCCAAAGTGCTGGGATTACAGACATGAGCCACCGCGCCCGGCCGTTAATTTAATTTTTGAGGAACCTCCATACTGTTTTCCATAATGGCCGCACCAGTTTACATTTCCGCCAATAGTGTACAAGGGTCCCCTTTTCTCTGCATCCTTGACAGCACTTGTTCTCTTTCATCTGTTTGATAATAGCCATTCTAACAGCAATGAGGTAATATCTCATTGTGGTTTTAATTTGCAGTTCCATGATCATTAGTGGTTTTGAGCTTTTTTTTTTTTTTTTTTTTTGAGACGGAGTCTCACTCTTTCGCCTAGGCTGGAGTGCAGTGGTGTGATCTTGGCTTACAGCAACCTCTGCCTCCCAGGTTCAAGCAATTCTCCTGCCTCCCGAGTAGCTGAGATTACAGGCATGCACCACCATGCCAAGCTAATTTTTTTTTTTTTTTTAGTAGAAATGGCATTTCACCATATTGACCAGGCTGGTCTCGAACTCCTGACCTCAAGTGATCTGCCTGCCTCGGCCTCCCAATGTGCTAGTATTACAGGCATTAGCCACTGCACCTGGCCTTGAGCTTTTTTTTATATATCTGCTGACTATTTGTATGTCTTCTTTTGGGAAAGGCCTATGCATGTCCCTTGCCAATTTTTTAATCAGGTTATTTGTTTTCTTATTACTGAATTGAGTTCCTTATATATTTTGAAAATAAATCCCTTATCAGATGTATGGTCAGCAAATATTTTCTCTCATTCCATAGGATGCCTCTTCATTCTGTTGGTTTGTTCCTTTGCTGTGCAAAAGCACTTGTGTAGTTTTGCTTTTGTTGCCTGTGCTTTTGGGTTCATACTCAAAAAAGAATTGCCCAGATCAATTTCATGGAACTTTTCTCCTATTTTTTCTTCTGGTAGTTTTACAGTTTCAGGTCTTATGTTTAATTCAATCCCATTTTGAGTTTGTTTCTGTATATGATGTGAGATGAAAAGTCTAATTGCACTCTTCTGCATGTGGATAACCAGTTTTCAAAGGATCATTTGTTGAAGACGCTGTCTTTTCCCATTGTGTGTTCTTGTTATATTTGCTGAAAATTAAAAACTATAGGCCGGGCATGGTGGCTCATGCCTGTAATCCCAGCACTTTGGGAGGCCGAGGTGGGCGGATCACCTGAGGTCGGGAGTTAGAGTCCAGCCTGACCAACATGGAGAAACCTTGTCTCTACTAAAAATACAAAATTAGCTGGGTGTGGTGGGGCATGCCTGTAATCCCAGCTACTCGGGAGGCTGAGGCAGGAGAATCGCTTGAACCCCGGAGGTGGAGGTTGCTGTCAGCCAAGATTTCGCCATTGCACTCCAGCCTGAGCAACAAGAGCGAAACTCCGTCTCAGAAAAAAAAAAAAAAAATTAAAAACTCTAAGTGCATGAATTTATTCCTGGACTCTTTCTTCTATTCCATTGGTTAATATGTCTGTTTTTATGCCAGTACTATGTTCTTTTGGTTACTATAGCTTTGCAGTCAATTTTGAGGAAAGGTAGTGTGATGTCTTCAGCTTTGTTCTCTTTTTTTTTTTAAGATGGAGTTTTGCTCTTGTTGCCCAGGCTGGAGTACAATGGCGTGATCTCGGCTCACTGCAACCTCCACCTCCTGGGTTCAAGCGATTCTCCCTGCCTCAGCCTCCCGAGTAGCTGGGATTAAAGGCATGTGCCACCACGACTGGCTAATTTTGTATTTTTAGTAGAGACGGGGTTTCTCCATGTTGGTCAGGCTGGACTCAAACTCCCGACCTCAGGTGATCCGTCCACCTCAGCCTCCCAAAGTGTTGGGATTACAGGTATGAGCCACTGCGCCTGGCCCAGCTTTGTTCTTTTAGTTCAAGATTACTTTGTCTATCTGTGATTTTTTATAGTTCTATACACATTTGAGGATTTTTTTTCTATTTTTGTGAAAAATGTCATTGGAATTTTGATGGCAGTTGCATTGAATCTTGAGATTGTTTTAGGTAGTATGGACACATTAAGAATATTAACCGATCCAATTCAGAAACACAAGATTTATTCCCATTTAATTGTGCCTTCAATTTATCTCATCAAGGTGTTTTTTTTTTTTTTTTTTTTTTTTTTGAGACAGTCTTGCTCTCTGTCACCCAGGCTGGAGTGCAGTGGCACGATCTCGACTCACTGCAACCTCTGCCTCTATGGTTCAAGCGATTCTCCTGCCTTGGCCTCCCGAGTAGCTGGGATAACAGGCGTGCACCACCACGCCCAGCACATTTTTGTATTTTTAGTAAAGATGGGGTTTCACCATGTTGGCCAGGCTGGTCTTGAACTCCTGACCTCAGGTGATCCACCCGCCTAGGCCTCCCAAAGTGCTGGGATTACAGGCGTGAGCCACCGCGCCTGGCCTCATCAATGTTTTATACTTTTTAGTATAAAAAGTTTTACTTCCTTGGTTGAACTTACTATTATTTATTTTTTGTTTAACTATTGTAAATAGGATTGTTTTCTTGATTTCTTTTATGGGTAGTTCATTGTTAGTGTACAGAAATGCTACTAATGTTTGTTATTTTAATTTTGTATCCTGTAACTTTACTGAATTTGTTTATTAGCTCTAACAGGTCTTTGGTAGATCTTTACGGTTTTTCATATGTAGGATCATGTCCTCTGCTAACAGAGACAATTTAACTTTCCAATTTGGATGCCTTTTATTGCTTTCTCTTGCCTAATTGCTCTAGCACAGTTTTACTACTATGTTAAATATAAGCAACAAGAGTGGTAATCCTTGCCTGTTTCTGATCTTAGAGGAAAAGCTTTCGACTTTTCGCCATTTATTATTATGTTAGCTGTGGGCTTGTTGAATATGGCCTTTATTGTGTTGAGGTGCATTTTTCCTATACCTAATTTTTTGAGAGTTTTTTTGATAAAAGGAAGTTGAATTTTGGCAAATGCTTTTTCTGTATTAATATCTGTTGAGATGATTACATGGGTTTTGTCTTTTATTCTGGTAGCTTAGTGTGTCACATCTTGCAGGTATAACAAGCTATTTAAACTTGGTAAAAATGGCTGGGCGCAGTGGCTCATGCCTGTAATCCCAGCACTTTGGGAGGCCAAGGCGGGTGGATCATCTGAGGTTGGGAGTTCAAGACCAGCCTGACCAACATGGAGAAACCCCGTCTCTACTAAAAATACAAAAAATTACCCAGGCGTGGTGGCAGGTGACTGTAATCCCAGCTACTCGGGAGGCTGAGGCAGGAGAATCGCTTGAACCCGGGAGGCGGAGGTTGCAGTGACCCAAGATCATGCCATTGCACTTCAGCCTGGGCGACAAGAGCAAAACTCCGTCTCAAAAATAAATAAATAAATAAATAAAATTGATAAAAACTTAAGTTTGATTACATTAAAAAAATCAACACTTTTAGTGCTCTCCTAACATTTTATGCTTTCGATGTTATCATTTACACATTTTTCTATTGTGTATACATTAATAAATTTTTGTAGCTATTATTGTTTTTAATAGATTTGTCTTATAACCTTCATACTAAAGATATAAGTGATTTAAACACAACATTAAAGTATTGAAGTATTCTGAATTTAACTATGCAATTGCTTTTAAAAGTTAGTTTTATGCCTTCATGGGTTTTTTTTGGGTTTTTTTGTTTGTTTTTTGTTTTTTTGAGATGGAGTCTTGCTCTGTTGCCCGAGCTGGAGTGAAGTGGCATGATCTCGGCTCACTACAACATCCGCCTCCCAGGTTCCAGGGATTCTCCTGCCTCAGCCTTCTGAGTACCTCTGATTACAGGTGCACCCCACCATGCCTGGCTAATTTTTGTACTTTCAGTAAAGACAGGGTTTCACCATGTTGACTAGGCTGGTCTCGAACCCCCGACCTCAGGTGATCTGCCCACTTTGGCCTCCCAAAATGCTGGGATTACAGGCGTGAGCCACCTTGCCTGGCCCAGGTGTTTTATATTACTAATTAGCATCCTTTTCTTTCAGCTTGAAGAATTTTTTTTTTTTTTTTTTTAGACAGAGTCTAGCTCTGTCATTCATGCTAGAGTGCAGTGGCACGATCTAGGCTCACTGAAACCTCCGCCTCCCAGGTTCAAGCGATTCTCCTGCCACAGCCTCCCGAGTAGCTGGGATTACAGGCACACACCACCATGTCTGGCTAATTTTTGTATTTTTAGTACAGATGCGGTTTCACCATGCTGGCCAGGCTGGTCTCGAACTCATGAACTCAAGTGATCCACCCGCCTCAGCCTCCCAAAGTGCTGGGATTACAGGTGTGAGCCACCGTGCCCAGCCAAAGAACTTCTTTTAGCATTTCTTCTAAGACAGGTCTGGTGCTGATGAACTTCCTCAGCTTTTGTATGGTAAAGTCTTTACCTCTCCTAGTTTTTTAAAGGACAGCTTTACTGAGTAAAGTATTCTTGATTGGCAGTATTTCTTTTTCAGTACTTTGAATATATCATCCTACTCTCTCCTGGCCTCTAAGGTTTCTGCTCAAAAGTCTGTTGCAGCACTGGGCGCGGTGGCTCCTGCCTGTAATCCCAGCACTTTGGGAGACCAAGGCGGGCGGATCACCTGAGGTTGGGAGTTTGAGACCAGCCTGACCAACATGGAGAAACCCTGTCTCTACTAAAAATACAAAATTAGTCAGGTGTGGTGGTGCATGCCTGTAATCCCAGCTACTTGGGAGGCTGAGGCAGGAGAATCACCTGAACTGGGGAGGTAGAGGTTGCAGTGAGCCGTGATAGTGCCATCACACTCATCCCGGGAAACAAGAACGAAACTCCTTCTCAAAAAAAAAAGAAAAAAAAAAAGAAAAGTCTGTTGCTAGCTTTAATAGAACTCCCTTATGTTTTGTTTTGTTGGTCGGTTTGTTTTGAGACGGAGTTTTGCTCTTGTTGCCCAGGCTGCAGTACAATGGCACAATCTCGGCTCACCGCAATCTCTGCCTCCCAGGTTCAAGTGATTCTCCTGCCTCAGCCTCCCAGGTAGCTGGGATTACAGGCATGTGCCATGTGCCACCACTCCCGGCTAGTTTTGTATTTTTAGTAGAGACGGGGTTTCTCCATGTGGTCAGGCTGGTCTCAAACTCCCGGCTTCAGGTGATCCGCCCACCTTAGCCTCCCAAAGTGTTTGGATTATAGGCGTGAGCCACCGGGCCTGGCCATATCCCTTATGTTTTATATGCTTCTTTTCTCTTGTTGCTTTCAGGATCCTCTTTTGTCCTACATTTTTGACAATTTAATTACAATGTGTCTTGGTATAGTCTTGTTTGGATTGAATCTAACTGGGGACTTTTGACCTGCTTGTACTTCGATATTTATATCTTTCCCAAGTTTTCTGTTATTGTTTCTTTTTGTTTTTTAGATGGAATCTCGCTCTGTCACCCAGGCTGGAGTGCAGTGGCATGATCTCGGCTCGCTGCAACCTCCGCCTCCAGGGTTCAAGCGGTTCTCCTGCCTCAACCTCCCGAGTAGCTGGGATTACAGGTGCCCACCACCACGCCTGGTTAATTTTTGTATTTTTAGTAGAGACGGGGTTTCACCATGTTGGCCAGGCTGGTCTGGAACTCCTGACCTCAGGTGATCCATCTGCCTTGGCCTCCCAAAGTGCTGGGATTACAGGTGTGAGCCACCGAGACTGACCTATTGTTTCTTTAAATAATATTTTGGCCTCTTTGTCTTTCCTTCTCCTTCTTAATTCCTATAATTTGAATATTTGCTCTTTTGGTTGTATCATAAATCCTGTAAGCTTTTTTTCATTCTTTTTCATGGGGATAGCTGGCTATCTTTGTTATTTGTGTGTGTATAAGGGGATGAAAGCCACTATTTCCTGCTCTGTCATCGTGGTGATGTCATCTCACATTGTGCACTTTGCATTTACACTTGTGAAGTTTTCTGTCATCCATCTGGATCAAAATATGAGTAATCCCAGGAAAGCTCATGCTGGGTGGTACCTTGGGTATTCCATTACCCTGCATTTCGAGACTGGGTTGGTTGTTTTTGTTATGATTTGTAGAGTTTGTGGGAAAAGCAGGTTTAGTCCTGCCTGGGGCTGTTTTTCAATCTACATTGTCATAGTTCGCTGGCACCTGTAATCCCAGCAATTCGGGAGGCCGAGGCTGGCAGATCACCTGAGGTCAGGAGCTCAAGACCAGCCTGGCTAAAATGGTGAAACCCTCTCTCTACTAAAAATACAAAAATTAGCCAGGTGTGGTAGTGTGCACCTGTAATCCCAGCTACTTGGGAGGCTGAGGCAGGAGAATCGCTTGAGCCCAGGAGGCGGAGGTTGCAGTGAGCTGAGATCGCGCCACTGCACTCCAGCCTGGGAGACAGAGAGAGACTCTGTCTCAAAAAAAGAAAAAAAAATTGTCATAGTCATCTTCTGACAGAGATACTTAATGATAGTTTTGATGGAAATTTCTAAACAGTAAAATACCTTCCCAAAATAGTGACTGTGGGCTAGGTGTAGTGGCTCACTCCTATAATCCCAGCAATTTGGGAGGCCAAGGCGGGCGGATCACCTGAGGTCAGGAGTTCAAGACCAGCCTGGCCAACATGGCAAAACCCCATCTCTACTAAAAAATAGAAAAATTAGCCAGGTATGGTAGTGGACACCTGTAATCCCAGCTACTCGGGAGGCTGAGGCAGGGAGAATTGCTTGAACCCGGGAAGCGGAGGTTGCAGTGAGCCGAGATCATGCCACTGCACTCCAGCCTGGGTGACAGAGTGAGACTCTGCCGCAAAAAAAAAAAAAAGGTGACTGTACTTTTAAAAAATGCCTTCATCTCATGCCCTTTATCATAATACTTATACTATACAAAATCAGGTCATTACTAGTTTATCTTGCCTGACAGACTGTGAATTCATTAGAACCAGGAAATACGCCTGTCCTTTTTATTTGTATTTTTATTTTTTTGAGATGGAGTATCACTCTGTTGCCCAGGCTGGAGTGCAGTGGTGTAATCTCGGCCCACTGCAACCTCCACCTCCCAGGTTCAAGTGATTCTCCTGCCTCAGCCTCCCAAGTAGCTGGGATGACAGGCACATACCACCACACCTGGCTAATTTTTGTATTTTTAGTAGAGAGAGAGTTTTCCATGTTGGCCAGGCTGGTCTTGAACTCCTGACCTCAGGTGATCCACCCACCTCGGCCTCCCAAAGTGCTGGGATTACAGGCGTGAGCCACTGCGCCAGGGGCCTGTTCTTTTTATTGCTATACCCCTCTATATACCCTAGAGCCAGACACAGAGTAAGCATTCAGTAAATGTTAGATATATCGATCATAAGAAATTCATATTTAGGCTGAGCACGATGGTACACGCCTATAATCCCAGCACTTTGGGAGGCTGAGGCGGGCAGATCGCTTGAGCTCACGAGTTTGAGACCAGCCTGGGCAACATGGCAAAACCCTATCTCTACAAAAAATTACAAAAATTAGCTGAGTGTGGTGGTGTGTACCTGTAGTCCCAGCTACTCGGGAGGCTGAGGTGGGAGGATAGTTTGAGTGTGGGAGGTGGAGGTTGCAGTGAGCCAAGATCATGCCTGGGCAATAGAGCCAGACCTTGTCACAAAAAAAAGAAAAAGAAAAAGAAAAAGAAAAAGAAAAAGAGATGTAAAATCATATTTAAAAGGCAGCATTGAGGCTGGGCGCAGTGGTTCACGCCTGTAATCCCAGCACTTTGGAGGCCAAGGTGAGCAGATCACCTGAGGTCAGGAGTTCGAGACCAGCCTGGCCAATATGGTGAAACTCTGTCTCTATTAAAAATACAAAAATTAGCTGGGTGTGGTGGCACACACCTGTAATTCCAGCTAATTGGGAGGCTGAGGCACAAGAATCACTTGAACCTGGGAAACAGAGGCTGCAGTGAGCTGAGATCACACTACTGCACTCCAGCCTGGGCAATAGAGTGAGACTCTGTCTCCAAAAAAATTAAATAAATAAAATAAAATAATATTCCATTGTGTGGATATACTACATTTTGTTTATCCATTCATCAGCTGATGGACATTAGAGTTGTTTCTACTTGATGGCTATTATAAATAATGCTGTTATGAACAAGTTTCTGTGTGGACCTATGTTTTAATTTCTCTTGGGCATATTCCTATAACTAAAACTGCTGAGTCATATGATAACTCTATGTTTAACTTTTCGAGAAACTGCGTAACTGTTCCTTATTTATGTTCCCACCAGCAGTGTATGAGGGTCTTAAATTCCCCACATTTTGCCAACACTTATTTGTCTGCCTTTTTAATTATAGACCTTCTAATGGACATGAAGTGATAAATGCAATATTTTTAAAAATTTAAAATCAATTCAAAAAGTCCATTAACAAAATATCAAAATTTTAAATAAATACAGGATCTAGCAGTGCTGTGCTTAGCCACATTGGGGCCTGAAGCAAAAAGAAAAATGTGTGTCCTTATGTACATTTCTATTTATTCTGAATGGTAATGAAAGAGACTAACTTTGAAAGTATGTTTTTAATATAAAACTTTATCAAGACATGTTACTATTCCTCCTGAATATGAACAGAAATAAAAAAGGAAATTAAAATTAGAAATGTACAAATCACCAGATGAGAGCATTAATTATTAAGGAACAAGCAGATATCAAATAGAAAGTAAGAATAGTAGGCCGGGCATGGTGGCTCACACCTGTAATCTCAGCACTTTGGAAGGCCAAAGTGGGTGGGTCGCTTGGGCCCAGGAATTCAAAACCAGCCTGGACAACATGGCAAAACACTATCTCCACAAGAAATACAATAAATTAGCCGAGCATGGTGTCATGCACCTGTAGTCCCAGTTACTCGGGAGGTTGAGGTGGGAGGATCACCTGGGCCTGGAAGGTCGAGGCTGCAGTGAGCCAGATCATGCTATTGTACTCCACCCTGGGAGACAGAGTGAGACACTGGCTCAAAACAACAAAAATAAAAACAACAGAAAGTTAGAAGATTATACAAGTCCCAATTTCATGTTTGAAGTGGAACTATGACAAATAAAATAAAATACCATTAGAATTTTCATTTTTAGCCAGTAAAAAGTTATTTTCTCTAAATACTTCTGATTTCCAAAGAGTAGCCAATCAATAGCAAATACATGGAAACAACCTAGGTGCCCATCAACAGTGGATTAAATAAAGAAAATGTGGTACATATAGGCCGGGCTCAGTGGCTCACGCCTGTAATCCCAGCACTTTGGGAGGGTGAAGCAGGAGGATCACGAGGTCAGGAGATGGAGACCATCCTGGCCAACAAGGTGAAACCCCATCTCTACTAAAAATACAAAAATTAGCCAGGCATGGTGGCGTGCACCTGTAGTCCCAGCTACTCAGGAGGCTGAGGCAGGAGAATCGTTTGAACCCGGAAGGCGGAGGTTGCAGTGAGCCAAGATTGCGCCACTGCACTCCAGCCTGGGCTACGGAGCAAGACTCCGTCTCGGTGAAAAAAAAAAAAAAGAAAGACAAAAAAAAAAAAAAAAAAGAGAATGTGGTAAATATATACCATGGAATACTATGCAACCATAAAAATGAATGAAATCCTGTTCTTTGCAGCAACATAGATGCAGCTGGAGGCCATTATCCTAAGCAAATTAATGCCAAAAGAGAAAATCAAATACTGCATGTTCTCACTTATAGGTGGGAGCTAAACCCTGGATACATACAGACATAAAGATGGGAACAATATACACTGAGGACTCCAAATGGTAGGGAAGAAAGAAGAGGCAAGAGCTCAAAAACTTTCTATTAGGTACTATGTTCACTATCTGGTGATGGGGTCAATAGAAGCCCACATCTCAGCATCATGCAATATACACACTTGTAACAAACTGGCACATGTACCCTCTGAATCTAAAATTAAAATTAAAAAAGGAACCAGTGGGGTTGTATGGCACAGCAGAAGAGAGTGATGAAAAGTAGAATGATGAAAGGATAAGCATATTTGCCTGTAGACTTGCTCATTTAACTTATGTGTGTTTATCTGTATCTGGGACCTGGGGAAGGAGATATAGAAATGCACTACAGGCTGTCTTCAGTGTTAAGGACATAGCATGATGAATGTAACACGTGTGTCATGGTCAGTTTTATGTCAACTTGGCTAGGCTACATTCTACAGTTATTCAATGAAACTCTAATCTAGGTCTGGTTGTGAAGGTGGTTTGTTGATGTGACTAAAGGTTATAATCAATCAGTTGACTTTAAGGTAGATTATTCTAGATAATCTAGGTAGGCTGATTCAATAAACTGGAGGCCTTAAGAGCAGAGCTGAGGCTTACTTGAAGAATACATTTTCGCTGAGGATAGAACTTTAGCTCATGCCCAACAGTTCCAGCCTGCCCTATGGATTTTGGACTTGCATAGCCATTTCCTTGCAATAAATCATGTAAGCCAATTCCTTGTGATAAATCTCTTAATACTTAAAAACAGCAACAAACAACAACAACAACAAAATAACGAAAAGCAGTCAACGACTTGGCTCAAAAATATTCTAATGACTAAAATCCTGTAAAAATTTCATCCAAAATAGTTTTTTCTTTTTGCCCAGGCTGGAGTGCAACGGCACGATCTCAGCTCACTGCAACCTCCACCTCCCAGATTCAAGCAATTCTCCTGCCTCAGCCTCCCAAGTAGCTGGGATTACAGGCATGCACCACCACGCCGGGCTAATTTTGTATTTTTAGTAGAGACGGGGTTTCTCCATGTTGGTCAGGCTGGTCTTGACCTCCCAACCTCAGGTGATCTGCCTGCCTCGGCCTCCCAAAGTGCTGGGATTACAGGTGTGAGCCACCGCACCTGGCCCAAAATAGGTTTTTTTTGAGATGGAGTCTTGTTCTGCCTCACCCAGGCTGGAGTGCAGTGGCACAATAATCTCAGCTCACCGCAACCTCCGCCTCCTAGGTTCAAGTGATTCTCCTGCCCCAGCCTCCCAAGTAGCTGGATTATAGGCACCTGCCAACATGCCTGGCTAATTTTTGTATTTATAGTAGAGATGGGCTTTCACCGTGTTGGCCAGGCTGGTCTCAAACTCCTGAGCTCAAGTCATCCGCCCGCCTCAGCCTTTGAAAGTGTTGAGATTACAGGCATGAGCCACTGCACCTGGCCCCAGAATTTCATGCAAAATAATTTTAAGTATCCTGCAAAATCAGTAATGTGTGATATAAAATCAGCATTGAGTTTGAGTATTCTAAAGCTGGTTCATAAAGTTGCTTTAGTGTAATCTTATTCAAATTTGGAAGTAGACTTAATATATTTTTAAAATGATATCCTGTGAAAGCAGTTTCCATATGCTAAAATTAATTAAAAATTAATTTAAGATTGTTCAGTTGGTCAAGAGAAATTGCCAAACATCGATTTCTCTTACTTGAAAACAAGATAAGGAAAGACGTAACTTTTGAAATTATTATCGATGAATTTGCTTCCATTAAAAATCAGGAAAGCAGCAAGAGGGAGGTTATTTATGTCTAAGGTATCTTCTGGAAGACAAAAGTGATTTCTCATCATGAAGGCCACAAGGAGGTCATGGAGGCTAGAAAAGTGGAGGATGACACCATTCATAGTGCTCAAAACAAAAGCTGGCCAGCTGCGGTGGCTCACACTTGTAATACCAGCACTTTGGGAGGCCGAGGCGGGCAGATCACCTGAGGTCAGGAGTTCAAGACCAGCCTGACCAACATGGTGAAACCCCGTATCTACTAAAAATACAAACAATTAGCCGGGCGTGGTGGTGGGTGCCTGTAACCCCAGCTACTCAGGAGGCTGAAGCAGGAGAATCACTGGAACCCGGGAGGCAGAAGTTGCAGTGAGCCAAGATCGTGCCACTGCACTCCAGCCTGGGCAACAAGAGTGAAACTCCGTCTCAAAAAAAAAAAAAAAAAAGGCAAGAATGTTTTGCTCTGATCATTTCTATTCACGTTTGTGCTAGGGGTTCTGTCCAGGGCAATTAGGCAAGAAAAAGAAATAAAAGACATTTAGAATTTTAAGGAAGAAGTAAAACTATATCTACTTTTACAAGATATAACCTTGCATATAGAAAATCCTAAGGAATCCACAAAAAACTACAGTAGCCCCCCATATCTATGGGTTTCACATCCACAAATTCAACAAATTGCAGATCAAAAATAAAGCAATATTAAAAAAACAACAATAAAAATAATATAAATGAAACAAATACCATATAACAACTATTTACATAGCATTTACATTGTATCAAGTATTGTAAGTAATTCAGAGATGGTTTGAAGCATTCAGAAGGATGTACATAGATTATATAACCCCATTTTACGTAAGAAAATTAAGCATCTGAGAATTTTGATATCTGTGAGGGGTCCTGGAATCAAATCCCCTTGGATATTGAGGGACAACTATACTAGAACTAGAACTAGAACTAACAAGACACTTTACCAACATTGTACAATACAAAACTAATATACAACAAAGAGTTGTATTTTATAGACTTGCAATAAACAAATCTGAATAAAATTAAGCAAAAAATTCCATTTAAAATAGCATAAAAATACTTGTACTTAGGAATAAATTAACAAAAGAAGTTCAAAACTTGTACACAGAACATTATTGAAATTTGTACACAAAACATTATTGAAAAAAGTTTAAGAAGATCTACGTATATTGGAAGACCTCCATCGCATGTTCATGAATTTAAAGACTTAATATTGTTATAATGTCAAAGGTTTCCAAATTTATTTATAGACTCAACACAATCCCTATCAAAATCCCAGCTTGATTACTACAGACATCGACAAGCTGATGCTAAAACTCATATGAGACTGCAAGGGTCCAGAATAGTGAAAATCATCCAGAATAAAGTTGGAGGTTGAAGCATTCATGTTTCTTTTTTTTTCTCTTTTTCGTTTCCAGTGGGGTCAGATACTCATGGTTTTTTTCTTAAAATTTACTTCAAAGCTACAGTAATCAAGACTGTGGGATTGGTATAAAGTTACATTTATAAATATATATAAATCAAAGGAACAGAGTTGGGAGTTTAGAAATAAACCCTTACATTTATGGTCAATTATAAACAAAGAAGCAATACTCTTTTAAACACATGGTGCTGGGAAAACTGGGTATCTATATGCAAAAGAAAGAAGTTAGATTACTATTGCTCATCACATACAAAAATTAACTCCCAGGCGCGGTGGCCCATGCCTATAATCCTAGCACTTTGGGAGGCTGAGGTGGGCAGATCGCTTGAGTCCAGGAGTTGAGACCAGCCTGGGTAACATGGTGAAACCCCATCTCTACAAAAAAATACAAAAAAAAAATTAGCCAGACGTAGTGGCGCTGTGCCTGTAGTTCCAGATACTTGGGAGGCGAAGGTCGGAGAATTGCGTAACCCTGGGAGGCAGAGATTGCAGTGAGTCAAGATTGCGCCATTGCACCCTAGCAGTGATGAGGGTGAAAGCCTGTCTCAAAAAAAAAAAAAAAAAGAAAGAAAGAAAGAAAAAAGGCCGGGCGCGGTGGCTCATGCCTGTAATCCCAGCATTTTGGGAGGCCGAGGCGGGCAGATCACCTGAGGTCAGGAGTTTGAGATCAGCCTGGAGAACGTGGTGAAACCCCGCCTCTACTAAAAATACAAAAATTAGACGGGCGTGGTGGCACGCACCTGTAGTCCCAGGTACTCGGGAGGCTGAGGCAGGAGAATCACTTGAACCCGGGAGGCGGAGGCTGCAGTGAGCCGAGATCTTGCCACTGCACTTCAGCCTGGGTGACACAGCGAGACCCTGTCTCAAAATAAATAAATAAATAAAAATACAAATAAAACAAATAAATAAATAATAAAAACCAAACAAAAACAACCAAAAAAAAAAAAAAACTCAAAATGTATCAAAGACCTAAATGTAAATGCTTAAACTATAAAACTCATATAAGAAAATCTTCATGCCCTTAGGTTAGACAATGTGGCTTTTTTTTTTTTAGTTATGACATTAAAAACACAAGGTACAAAAGAAAAAGTAAGTTGTACTTAGTGAAAATAAAAAACTTTTGTGCTTTAAGAACGCATCAAGAAACAAAAAAACTTACGAAATAGGAGAAAATATTTGCAAATCATATATCTGATAATGTAAAACTCCTACAACTCAATAAATGACCAATAACCTGATTGAAAAATAGGCCAAGTATTTGAATAGATATTTATCCAAAGAGGATATATAAAAGGCCAATATGCACATAAAAAGATGCTCTACATCATTAGCTACTGGGAAAATGCTCATCAAAAGCATTTGAGATACTACTTCACACCCATTAGGCTGGCTATAGTTAAAATGACAAGTATGGCAACAATGTGGAGAAATTGTAACACTCATATATTGCTGGTAGAAATGTAAAATGATGCAGTGCCTCGGAAGACCCTTTGACAATTCCTCAAAGAGTTCATCATAGAGTTACCGTGTTGCCCAGCAGTTGCCCGCCTAGGTATATACCCAAGATATCTGCAAACGTGGGTTGACACAAAAACTTGTGCATAAATGTTCATAGTAGCATTATTCATTATAGCCAAAAGATGGAAACAACCCAAACATATATCATTTGATGAATGGATAAGCAATATGTTGTATATTTATACAATGGAATATTATTTAGTCGTAAAAAGAAATGCACTGATATATGCTACGACATGCATGAACCTTGAAAATATTGTGCTAAGAAGTCAGGCACAAAAGGTCACCTGTTGATTTCATTTAAATGAAATGTTCAGAAGAAGCGAATCCATAGAGACAAAAAAATGGTGTTTGCTAGGGGCTGATTGGGTGAAGAGGTAATGAGTAGTAACTGCTAATGGGTATGGGGTTTCTTTTTTTTTTTTTTTTTTTTTGAAATGCAGTCTTGCTCTGTTGCTCAGGCTGGAGTGCAGTGGCAAGATCTCGGCTCACTACAACCTCTGCCTCCCGGGTTCAAGCGATTCTCCTGCCTCAACCTCCCAAGTAGCTGGGATTACAGGCACCCATCACCACGCCCAGCTAATTTTTGTATTTTTACTAGAGACGGGGTTTCACCATATTGGTCAGGCTGGTCTCGAACTCCTGACCTCAGGTGATCCACCCGCCTCGGCCTCCCAAAGTGCTGGGATTACAGGTGTGAGCCAACACACTCGGCCGGGTATGGGGTTTCTTATTGTAATGGAAATGTTCTGAAATTAGATAGTAGTGACAGTTACACAAGTCTGTGAATATATCAACAACCACTGACTTGTACTCTTAGGGTGAATTTTATGGTATGTGAATTATAGCTCAGCTTAAAAAGGAGCTTTAGGATTGGTCAACTTTATATATAGTTTAAGTGGCGTGATTTTACATCTCATGATACATCCTTCTTTCTAATATATTGCCTTCATTGGCTCACATTACATTTATAAATTCCCTTCTTGTTGTTTTTCCCATTCCCTACATCACTTGGTACAGTGCTTTGCAAAATGTATAACTTTATAAATTATTTTGGGTGTTGAAATGTATGTATGAAATACTTTTTCATCCCCTTGAGCCCCTAATAAAAAAAAAATTACCCAACCTTCACATTTTATTTCTCCCTACTAGAAAATAAATTCCCTAATGCTAAGATTTATGGTAGATTCATCTCCATACCCAACTCTACCTTATTTATTTATTTATTATTTATTAATTTATTTTGGCACAGAGTCTCGCTTTGTCACCCAGACTGGAGTGCAATGGCACAATCTTGGCTCACTGCAACCTCTGTCTCCTGGGTTCGAGCAATTCTCTTGCCTCAGCCTTCTGAGTAGCTGGAATTACAGGCGCACACCACCACACCTGGCTAATTTTCGTATTTTTAGTAGAGACGGGGTTTCACCACTTGGCCAGGCTGATCTCGAACTCCTAACCTCAAGTGATCTGCCCCCCTCAGCCTCCCAAAGTGCTGGGATTATGGGCGCGAGCCAGCGTGCCCGGCCCCAACTCTCACTTCTATTTCTACCTTGTACCTAGCACAGTGCCTTGGATAAAGACGCTTCTTACGATTCTTTTTCTTTTTCCCCTCTCCAATTTGAATGTAATCTCCTTGAAGATTAATACTGGATTGCATTCATCACCCACTTGTGTAGTCTTATTCTTTACCTGTAAGTTCTTAAAGAATGAATAAATTCTGTTATATCTGTTCTCCCACATGCCACCGCAAATTGTACTTTTTTATTTTATTTTATTTTATTTTTGAGATGGTTTCGCTCTTGTTCCAACTCATGTTTCAAATGAATTTGTTCTAGTGTAACTCAGCATCTATCATTTTAGCTGTTAAGACTGTTACTCATTTATTTGTCTTAAATTGTGAATGCAAAGATAACATGAACTATTGTCCCAGGGGTCATTGCCTTTGTAAATTTGTTTGTAAAATTTCCAAATAAGAGCCCTTTCTAAGCAAGTGCCTGCCAAATATGGCTGGATGATGGTAAAATCCCAACTCTCCTTTCACCTATTTGGATTTTATATTCTTTCAGGAGGCAGCTTTCTTACCTTTGGAACAATTACTTATGTAAGAGGAAAAGTGGGTTTCCACAGAGAATGAAATAGGTACTAGCTAGTTCAGTAGTCCAGGAAGCTACAAAGATCAGTCTTCAAGAGGAAATAATTGTAACCTGGCAACCAAACTCTGTCTCTGGTGTTTTCTGGAGGCATTTTTCTTAAGTTGGAATTGAGGCAGGTAGACTAGGGGAAATGTGAGTGAGTGGAGGCAGGGGCATGAAGCTTGCACCGTGGCTGTGAATTAATATAGCTTCTCTGTCCCTGGGTCTCTGGGTCTAGCACTTTTCAATTCGAAACATTACCAAATAAAACCAGTGCATCAATTTGTTAAAAAAAAAAAATTGACTGGCAGCTTTACAAGCCTATTTCTTGAATAATGCTTCCTGCTGCTTATTTCTTTATATGTGTATTTAAAAAATTCAGCCAGGCACGGTGGCTCATGCCTGTAATCCCAGCACTTTGGGAGGCCAAGGCGGGTGGATCACCTGAGGTCAGGAGTTCGAGACCATCCTGACCAATACGGTGAAACCTCGTCTCTACTAAAAATACAAAAATTAGCCAGGTGTGGGGGCCTGCGCCTGTAGTCCCAGCTACATGGGAGGCTGAGACAGGAGAATCGCTTGAACCCGAGAGAGGAGAGGCAGAGGTTGCAGTGAGCCGAGTTTGCGCCACTGCACTCCAGCCTGGGTGACAGAGTGAGACTCTGTCTCAAAAAAATAAATAAATAAATAAATAAAAAGTCATTTTCCTCCCAAACAGACAAAGTCCCAAGAGTCATCAGAACAAAACTGCAATAGATTTCATTTTTTTTTTTTTTTTTTGAGACGGAGTCTTGCTCTGTCGCCCAGGCTGGAGTGCAGTGGCGCTATCTCGGCTCACTGCAACCTCCGCCTCCTGGATTCAAGTGATTATCTCGCCTCAGCCTCTCGAGTAGCTGGGATTGCAGGTGCCCACCGCCACATCCAGCTAATTTTTGTATTGCTGTAATTGTTGGCCAGTCTGGTCTCAAACTCCTGATCTCAGGTGATCCGCCCACCTCGGCCTCCCAAAGTGCTGGGATTACAGGCATGAGCCACCGTGCCCGGCAGGTTTCACTCATTTTTATCCCCCTTTCTACTTACCATTAAATTACTACAGAGGGATGTTTTGTACCTGCCCCAAAATAAATGCATGGTGTGCTACTGCCAAAAGAAAATATGACAGAATTTACAGTCACATTTGCCTCCTCTGCAACATTCAGACTTGATCTTTCTTTTACCCTACATTGTCTATCTGATTCCCTACTCTTTTAGTACTAGTTCTTTCTTAGGAGCTCAACAGTTCCTTTTGCAATTGGTTTTTGGTGCCTGTCCTACAAATTTCCAAGATGTGCTCAAATATGCCTAAACCCTAGGAGATGACACAGTTTAAGCTTAGAGACCTCTCCACCTCTATTACTGACCTTTGAACACGTAACTGGTTTTATGTGGTGTTTTACTCCAAAATGTCCATATGTCAATGCCCAGATGTTTTATACAACTGTGTATCATTACCTTCCTTTTGAGGGTGACGATATCAAAATAAAGACAGAAAAGTAATGATGCAAATGAATAGAATAAGAGGTGTTCTATGTGGGGGTCTCGTAGAAAACCAGAGACAACATTAGTGCATAGAGAGAAACTATAGCTTTGGAAAGGGATTAGGACCTCTAAAGTGTCTTTTCCTTACCGGTGAAGCACAAGACTTCCCCCAGAAACCTACACCACTCACACATAATGCTTCACAAACAAGTTTTGGCCTCGGTTTTTTTCATACTTTTGGGGCTGGTATCCAGCTAGTGTATTTTCCCTCATGGAGCGGGAACAACAGAGATAAAGGTTTTGATAAATATAGAGGCCTCTTAGAAGTGTCAGGACTGAATCTAAAAGAGCTGAATCTAAAAGAAGAGGGAGGCTGGGTGCGGTGGCTCACGCCTATAATACCAGCACTTTGGGAGGCTGAGGCGGGTGGATCACTTGAGGTCAGGAGTGCAAGACCAGCCTGGCCATGATGGTGAGACCCCCGTCTCTAGTAAAAATTAGCTGGACATGGTGGCAGATGCCTGTAATCCCAGCTACTTAGGAGGCTGAGGCTGGAGAATCGCTTGAACCCAGGAGGCGGAGGTTGCACCGAGCCGAGATCGCGCCACTGCACTCCAGCCTGGGCGACAGAGCAAGACTCCGTCTCAAAAAAATAAAATAAAAATAAATAAAAGAAGAGGGAAGATGGAAGGACTTTTAGGCTCAAGAGCAGCATCTCAACTCTTTTTTTTTTTTTTTTTTTTTTTTTGAGACGGAGTCTGGCACGGTCGCCCAGGCTGGAATGCAGCGGCACCATCTCAGCTCACTGCAACCTCCGCCTCCCGGGTTCAAGCGATTCTCCCACCTCAGCCTCCCAAGTAGCTGGGATTACACTGAGATTACAGGCAAGCGCCACCACACCTGGCTACCAACTCTTTTATGAAGACTCTTTTGTTTACAGAATTAAAGGAAGCACCTTGTTCTGAATCCAGTTTTGCCATTGACGGACTCACTGTATGACTAGGCCAAAACCCTCTGGCTTCAGTTTTCCCATTAGTTGGTTGAAGTACATACACCCTCATCTATCGGAACACGGGGCTTTAGTAAAGTGAAAAAAAGTAGGTTCTAGCTCATTCTAGCACTTTTGGAAAATTGGGTCACCTCTTTGGGCCTTAATTTCGTCATCTATAAAACAGGAAAAAATCAGTCCTCAGCTTACCTGATGTTGCAATGACTTAGTGAGATAACAGAAGTGAATGGCAGCTTTGTCTATCATACTTGTGAGGTAAAGTTAATGAGAGTGAGAGATCTGGAAATAGGGAAGAAAGAAAGGAGTCGAGGCAAAGCTAAGAGAAATTTGGGTTGGGAAAGGAAAAAAGAAATGAAGAGAAAGAAAAAGCAAAAGGGAATTTCAAAAGAGATAAAGGCTGTGAGAGGAAGTGCAACAGGTCAGGAAACTGGGGGAGGGCCCACGGCAACGGCTGCGGCACGGCAACGGCTGGGGCACGGCAACGGCTTGGGCACGGCAACGGCTGGTGCATGTTGCCGGCGGAGGCATTTAGGTAGTGCACGGCGGCTGGGCGCCGGGCCTGTTTGGCTGTGACGCCCAGCCCCGGCTTTCATCCGCCTATGCCCTAGGGCTAGTGGAAGACTTAAGATGGCGGCGTTTGCACGGAGTGCAATCACTGCGTCCTTACGGGGGTTGCAAGGCGTCCGAAGTATGAGTCCAGTAACAAAAGGCCAGAAACTCGCCAGTTAATAGTATTGTGGTGAGTGATGAGCCTCACGTTGGCTAGAGAAGTGGCCGTTAACGAGGCTACACACTTTGGGATCGCGTGGCCTGAGTCGGGGGAGTAACCGGCCTGTATTCCATTTTTTCTCTCTCCAGTCTCTTCAAAATATCGGAGAATAATTTCTTTCTCGCTGATCGCCTAACTTCTACTGACGAAGCTAGGAAGTTGCAGAAGCTAGCTCCTAGGAGGGATATATGGGTCGTTCTTTCCTTTTTCCTTATTTAAATGGGTTTTTATTGACACCATGTCGCGCCAAAATGGATTCCATCTCCTCAGAGCTTTCCTAGGAACAGCCTAACCTCTTGGGCCTAACTTTATTTTTTTTTTGTTCTGCCTTTCATGTCCAAACTTCTTAGTTTTAATTAATTTGTTTGTAACGTATTCATTATGCACTAGATTAAACAATTTTTTTCTGTGCCTACTATACCCCAAATGTGGAGTTTTGGGCAAAAACTTAACATTTGTTCTTGAAGCATCTCAGAGGTGTGTGTGTGTGTGTGTGTGTGTGTGTGTGTGTGTGTAATCTTTGGGGGACTTACATTGCCAGGTTGATTACTCACTAAGAAAAGAGCTAGATTTCCTGTTTTCAAATCTGTTGGCGAAATTAAATTTATGTTAAGCATAGCATGTTTACTATATATATGGGGAAGACAGTTAAGAGTGACATCTAATATGTTGTTAAATGCTTATGTGGTTAAAGTAAATTTCATGCATTACCGCGGAGTATGAATTGCTGCAACCTTTTAGAAAAGAATCTGGCAATATTTAGGGAAATAAAAAATACAGATAGCACTTGAACAAAAACTGGAATTCAAAAGTCTGACTTTTAAGAATCTATCCTACAGAAATAAAAGTACCAGTATATAATGACGCATGAACAAGGATACTTTTGTACTATTTTGTTCTTGTGACAACTGGAAACAACCTGTGTATCCATCAATAGGAGAATGTTTGAGTAAATTTTGGTACATAAATATTATGAAATATTTTGACTTTTGACCTAGAGAATCTTATGATGGATGGTTATGTGAGAAAAGTTGCAGAATAGTCTAGTATGAGTCCTTTTTTTTTTTTTTGATGGGGTGATGAAGGAATGCAAGATTAACTTCTTTATCTTTTGGAGGAGACGTTAAATATATTATGAAATACTTAAGACATATACAAATATACAAGGAATAATACAATGAACCTCTCTTCTCACCACCCAACGTAAAAAAAATCAAACATTAACGTGACAGTTGAAGTTCTTTGTGTACCCATCCCTGATTGCATCTCTCTCTTCTCTCATCCCCAGAGGTAACCATTATTTTAAACTTAGTGATTTTTACCATGCATTTCTTAAACTTCTGTGACATAGCAACTTCTAGCATGGATTATTTTTTGTAAATATTGAAGATGAATTTTTAAAAAAAGTCAATGAAAGAAGAAAGCAAGTGTCTATCTGACTTTTTTTTTTTTTTTTTTTTTTGAGATGAAGTCTTGCTTGTTGCCCCGGCTAGAGCTTAGTGGCGCAATCTTGGCTCACTGCAACCTTCACCACCCCAGTTCAAGCGATTCTCCTGCCTCAGCCTCCCGAGTAGCTGGGATTGCAGGCGCCTGCCACTGTGCCTGGCTAATTTTAATTTAATTTTAATTTATTTTATATATATAGAGAGAGAGAGGGAGAGAGACAGACAGACATGGAGTCTCGCTCTGTCACCCAGGCAGGAGTGTAGTGGCTCGATCTCGGTTCACTGTAACTTCCGCCTCCTGGGTTCAAGCGATTCTCATGCCTCAGCATCCAGAGTAGCCGAGATTACAGGCACACCTTGCCACGCCTGGCTAATTTTTGTATTTTTAGTAGAGACGAGTTTCCCTATATTGGCCAGGCTGGTCTTCAACCCCTGACCTCAGGTAATCTGCCTGCCTCGGCCTCCCAAAGTATTGGGATTACAGGCGTGAGCCACGGTGCCCAGCCTTATCTGACTATTACTGTAACAGTGGCCAATAAAAATTCCTTCTTTTCTTTTTTTTTTTCCTTGAGCCTAGAAATTTCTTAATTGAGGGGAGAATCTAGCAAGCAGTTGAGTCAAAGGGTGTAGATTATACTATAGTGGTAAAGAAAGTAAGCAGCTGGCAGTGAAAGCAATCTCAAGCAAATAATGAATGTTCCATGAACAAGATGCCTGAATTGAAAAACAGAACAAAACCAACTAACCAAACAAAAAACAATCCGTGGATCCTAACTCAAATCCAAGGTGATTTGAGCCTGCACTTGTAATTAGACAAAATCTATGAACTTCAGTTGCCTTGGAGGCGTCTGAGGGAAATGAGGTTGCATGTAGATGAATCAGTTGTTTCTGGCATCATGTTAGTGTGATTACATTTAGCTGCTGTGTGCAAAACATTTTAGCAATCATTTAGGTCCAGGACGTGGAATTTATTAGTGCAACAACCCTGTAAACAGTGGTTAGAACATTAATAATTTTATTTTATTTATGTTTTATTTATTTTTTGAGACGGATTTTTGCTCTTGTTGCCCAGGTTGGAGTGCAATGGCGCGATCTCGGCTGACTGCAACCTCCACCTCCTGGATTCAAGCTATTCTCCTGCCTCAGCCTGCCGAGTAGCTGGGATTACAGGCATGTGCCACCGCACCCAGCTAATTTTGTATTTTTTAGTAGAGATGGGGTTTCTCCATGTTGGTCAGGCTGGTCTTGAACTCCTGACCTCAGGTGATCCGCCCACCTCAGCCTCCCAAAGTGCTGGGATTACAGGCGTGAGCCACCGCGCCCGGCCAGAACATTAGTTTTAAACTTCCTAACCCTTGGGAGAAGGCAAAACACTTGATGAAATCTACATAAAGACTTAAAACATTTTACCAATTTTGCATTGTTTGTTTGAAATTGCATTGACGACTGGTATGTTAATTTTGTATATATTTTTATGAGAACAATGTTGGACATCATTTAATTTTTTTTAGGTTTTTTTAATTGATTATTGATTGGTTCATTTGCAGGAACTGACTATTAGTAATCAAGGATACAAATTGTTAAGAGAATATGTTACAGAGAAAAACTTGACAAGCTAGACTTAGATTTTTGTCGTTAAAGATAATTTGTGGGATGTGATTTTTATAAGGAGTTACATTAAATAGAATGTCTTACACAGATTTAAGAGGTTAATAATTATAAAATTAAGAGGATGAGTTCTTATAAAATATTCTTGAGGTATAATAAAATTATACTTGTGGAGTATATCTTTGAATGACATTTAAAAGCAAACTGATACTTTCCAGGTAAAATAATTATCAACATAACTTTTTAAAAATAATTCATAGTACTTCAGGTTATTTCTATGTTTGACACATTAACTTAAAAGAGAAAAGGAAAATGGTGATTAGTTAATGCCATACACACTGGACAGAAAAGAAACTTAGCTCTTATGGATTCCTCTCCTTATTTTGCAGCAGGGTAAATGTAAGTTTTCTTACGTAGCTAGATACTGTGTTCCAGTGCTGTTGATGTTGTACTGTTTTAGCAATGAAGAGATTGATATGGGCTGATTGGGGGTTAGGGAAAGTGAAGCAGCAGAACCAGAACAGAGTGGACATTTAAAGGGTACTAATAAGTAAATAATTATGTGAAGTAGCATACTAGTCGAAATGCATAACTCAAAGATAATCGGGAAGCGTATTTTCTTTTCTTTTCTTTTTTTTTTTTTTGAGATGGAGTCTCGCTCTGTCGCCCAGGCTGGAGTGCAGTGGCACGATCTTGGTTCACTGTAAGCTCCGCCTCCCAGGTTCACGCCATTCTCCTGCTTCAGCCTCCCAAGTAGCTGGGACTACAGGCGCCTGCCACCATGCCCAGCTAATTTTTTTGTATTTTTAGTAGAGACGGGGTTTTACCGTGTTAGCCAGGATGGTCTCGACCTCCTGACCTCGTGATCTGCCCGCCTCGGCCTCCCAAAGTGCTGGGATTACAGGCTTGAGCCACCGCGCCCGGCCGGGAAGCATGTTTTCTGAAACATAACCTAAGAAAGTATAAATGCTGCCTTGTGCCTACAATCCTGGTGACAAGAGCAAGACTTCGTCTCAAAAAAAAAAAAAAGTATAAAAGCTCCTTAAAGGATGTTTCAAAATAATGAATAATATTAATTTCTATATTGTATATTCACAAATGTTCTTTCTAGAATAATTGCTTAATGGGGTGCATGTTTAGTTGGTGAGAAATGAATTAATAGGTTAGTGATTTATTATCTGTTATGAAAAATTTTAGACATTCACATGAAAGTAGAGAGAATAACATAAATGAGTTTCCATATATGGATCACTTAGATTTAGCAACCGTTATGATTTTGCCTTACTTGCCTTTTCCCCCAAAATACTGTAAAGTAAATTACAGTCATCATGACATTTTCTTCTAAATAAGTCAATATAAACATATAATAAACAAGGACCTTTTTCTATATAGTCACAATGCCATCACTATACATAGTAGGATTAACAGTAATTCCGTAATTTTTTTTTTTTTTTGGGAGACGAAGTCTTGCTCTTGTCACCCAGGCTGGAGTGCAATGGTGTGATCTCGGCTCACTGCAACCTCGACCTCCCGGGTTCAAGTGATTCTCCTGCCTCAGCCTCCCGAGTAGCTGGGATTACAGGGGCCTGCCACCATGCCCGGCTAATTTTTGTATTTTTGGTAGAGATGGGGTTTCACCATATTAGCCAGGCTGGTCTGGAACTCCTAATCTCAGGTGATCCGTCTGCCTCGGCCTCCCAAAGTGCTGGGATTACAGGCGTGAGCCACCGCGCCTGGCCATTCCTTAATGTTTAACACCCAGTGCATGTTCAGATTTTCCCAGTTGTCCGCAGGATGTCTTTTATAGCTGCTTTCTTCAAACCAGGATCTATTCAGAGACCACACATTGCATTTGATTTTTATGTCTTTTGAGCCTTTTAAAATTTAGAGCAGTTCTCTATAACCCCTTCTTTTGTTTGTTTTATGAAATTGGCTTGTTGAACTTCACAAAACACGAGTTGGGGTCATGCCAACTGTACTGTTAGTGATTAGTTTACATATAGGGAAAATAATTTGTGAATGTTGGTCCATTCACTCTGCCAGCTATACCATGGCAGCATTTCCAGTATCAGGAAAGCAAACCAGGGGATGTAAAACTGAGCATTAAGAACTCTCCCCTATCCAGTGAAAGAGATAAGAATGCCAGTTGTGAGAAAATTGAAGGGGAAACGGAGAATGTCAGTGTTAAAGATATTTGAACTTTTTTTTTTTTATCCATTTGAAAGGTATTTTTTTTGGGTGAACTATTTGTTAATATTCTTGGTCCTGTAAAAAAAAAATTGGTGTTTGGACTTTTTCTTATTGTAGACACTCTTCATAAATTAAGGAAATTCGCCTTTTTTTGTTATAATATTGCAGACTTTTTTTTTTTGAGATGGAGTCTTGCTCTGTCGCCAGGCTGGAGTGCAGTGGCACGATCTTGGCTCACTGCAACCTCCGCCTCCCAGGTTCAAGCGATTCTCCTGCCTCAGCCTCCCGCGTAGCTGGGACTACAGGCGTGTGGCACCATGCCCAGCTAATTTTTGTATTTTTAGTAGAGATGGGGTTTTACCATGTTGGCCAGGATGGTCTCGATCTCTTGGCCTTTTGATCCGCCCGCCTTGGCCTCCGAAAGTGGTGGGATTACAGGCATGAGCCACTGCACCCGGCCTGCAGATATTTTTTTCAGTTAGCTACTTTTCTTTTCACTTTATAGTATTTTTTTACTTAATTGTGGCACAATACACATTAGTGTTTTAGCCATTTTAAAGTATACAATTTAGTGGCATTTCATACATTCACAGTGTTGTGCATCCATCACTGCTGTCTAGTTCCAACAGATTTTAATCACTTCTAAAAGAAACCCTGTATTCATTCCCTTTGCCCTCTATCCCATGGCTACTAATTTGCTTTCTGTTTATGGATTTGCCTGTTCTGAATATTGTATACAAGTGGGATCATATATAGTAGACCCTTGAGGAATGAGGGGGTTAGGGTCACCAACCCCTCATACAGTCAAATCTGCATAAAATTTTTAGTTCCACCAAAACTTAACTAATAGCCTACTGTTGACTGGAAGCCTTACCAATAACATAGTCAATTAACACATACTTTCTATGGTAATTTATTATCTACTATATTCTTGCAATTAGCTAGAGAAGAAAATGTTATTAAAAATCAGAAGGAAGAGAGAGTATATTTACGATTCATTAAATGTAAGTGGATCATCATGAAGGTCTTCATCCTTTTTGTCTTCATGTTGAGTAGGCTGAGGAAGAGGAGGGGTTGGTCTTGCTGTCTAGGGAGTGGTAGAGGTGGAAAAGATGGAGGAGGCAGGAGAGGCAGACATACCTGGTGTAACTTTTACTGAAAAAAAATACATAAAAGTGGACCCACGCAGTTCAAACCCATGTTCAGGGGTCAACTGTAATATGTGATCTCTTGTGTCTGACTTCTTTCATTTAGCATAACATCTTCAACATTCATCCATACTGTAGCATATAATTTGTACTTAATTCCTTTTTATGATTGAATAATCTATATATGAATGTACCACCTTTTGTTCATCAGTTGATGAATGTATTTACATGCATTTAAATAAAATTTTTTTTGGGTTTTTTTTTTTGAGACGGATTCTCGCCCAGGCTGGAGTGCAGTGGCGCGATCTCGGCTCACTGCGACCTCCACCTCCCAGGTTCAAGCGATTCTTCTGCCTCAGCCTCCCGAGTAGCTGGGATTACAGGCACACGCCACCATGCCCGGCTAATTTTTTTTGTATTTTTAGTAGAGACGGGGTTTTACCATGTTGGTCAGGCTGGTCTGGAACTCCTGACCTCGTGATCCGCCCTCCTCAGCCTCGCAAAGTGCTGGGATTATAGTCGTTAGCCACCGCACCCAGCCAAGAAAATGTATTTAAAGAAAATATGGGGCTGGGCATGGTGGCTCACACCTATACTTCCAGCAGTGTAGGAGGCCGAGGCCGGCAGAACGGTTAAGCCCAGTAGTTCGAGACTAACCTGGGCAGCATGATGAAACCCCATCTCTCCAAAAAATACAAAAATTAGCTGGGTATAATGGCCTGCACCTGTAGTCCCAGCTACTTGGGAGGCTGAAGTGGGAGGATCGCTTGAGCCTGGGAGGTAGAGGTTGCAGTGAACTGAAATCACGCCACTGCACTCCAGCCTGGGCAACTGGGTGAGGGTCTGTCTCAAAAAAAGAAAAAAGTAAGACAATATGGTATAAATTGGGGATGGTGAAGGGACATAAAGAAAAGTTAGTTTCTACACTGGACTTGAATTAATGTTGACAGCCATAGAATGTAATAAGTAATGTATATATATAATGTGAAGCAACCACTGAAAATGCCATGCATATATGCAAAAACTCTAGAGAGGAATCAGAATTTTATAAAATGTTCAGCTAACTCACAGAAAGGCAGATAAAAACAGACAAATAGAAAACTAAGAACAAAGGAAAAATAAATCGCAGACTTAAACCCTAACATATGAACAATTACATTAGATTTAAATCGTTTAAATGTACCATTTAAAAGATAAGAGATTTTCAGAGTGGCAATGACGTAACTGTATGTGTTAATATGAGACTTCAAATATGACTATATAGGCTGGGCATGGTAGCTCACGCCTGTAATCCTGGCACTTTGGGAGGCCGAGGTGGGTGGATCACCTGAGGTCAGGAGTTCAAGACCAGCATGGCCAACATGGCAAAACCCCATTTCTACTAAAAATACAAAAAATTAGCCAGGCGTGGTGGCACACACCTGTAGTCCCAGATACTCGAGAGGCTGAGGTAGGAGAATCACTTGAACCCGGGAGGCGGAGGTTGCAGGGAGCCGAGATCGTGCCACTGCACTGCAGCCTGGGAGAGAGAGTGAGACTCCATCTCAAAAAGCAAACAAACCCCCCCCCCAAATATGACTGTATAAGCAGATTGAAAGTAAAAGGATGGGCAAAGATATACCATGCAAACTTTAATCAAATGAAAGCAGTACTGGCTATGTTAGATAAAGTAGGCTTCAGACAAATTACTATAGACAAAAGAGGGATGTTTTATAATGAAATTCACCAAGAAGACATGGCAGTTCTAAAGCACCTGTATCAAACAATAGAGCTACAAAATATGTGAAGCAAAAACTGCTAGAACTGAAAGTAGAAATAGACAGGTCCATAATTATAGTTGGAGAGTTCAGCAGCCTTCTCACAACTACTGGCAGAACAATTAGAAAATCAGCAAGTACACAGTTCAACAACATAATAAACCAACAAGATCTAATTGCCATTTATAGAATGCTCAACAACTGTAGAATTATTACATTTTGAGTATATTATATGTTATATATTTTATATATATATATTATATATTTATATATATATATATATTTTGAGACAGAGTCTCGCTCTTGTCACCCAGGCTAGAGTGCAGTGGCGCGATCTCGGCTCACTGCAACCTCTGCCTCCTGGGTTCAAGCGATTCTCCTGCCTCAGCCTCCCAAGGAGCTGGGATTACAGGTGCCCGCTACCACGCCTGGCTAATTTTTGTATTTTTAGTAGAGACGGGGTTTCACCATGTTGTCCAGGCTGGTCTCGAACTCCTGACCTTGGGTGATCCTCCCGCCTCAGCATCCCAAAGTGCTGGGATTACAGGCGTGAGCCAACGTGCCTGGCTGACCCCAAATACTTTTAACAAAGTATTAACACATTGATTCCAGGAATATATGAAAAGAAATTGATAGACCATGACCAAGTTGGAATTTTTATAGTTATATAAGATTGGTTCAGCAATTGAAAATCAATCTTATGGATATGTAAGATTGGTTCAGCATTTGAAAATCAGTCAATATAATGTACTATATCAGCAGTCTGAAAAACAATCATAATTGATTATATTGATGCAGAAAAAAACATATGACAGAGTCAAATACCTATTCTTGATAATGATTTTCAGAAAATGAGGAATAAGTATCTATAAAAAACCTGTAGCTGATATTATACATAATGGTGAAAAACTGACTCTTACCCCTAAGATCAGGAAAAAGCAAAGGATGTCCGTTCTTATCTTCCTTGTTCAACATAGTAATAGAAATTCAAGCCACTGTAGTGAGGTAAGAACAAGAAATAAAAGATATCCCAATTGGAAAGAAACACATTTGTCCCTATATGCAGATGGCATGATTGTCTATGTAGAAAATCTCAAGGAATCTAAAAAACAACCCCCAAATTTCTAGAACTAATGAGTTAGTAACACCACAGGCTAAAAGATCTACACACAAAAATGAATGAATCACGTTTCTTTTTTTTTTTTTTTTTTGAGATGGAGTCTCGTTCTGTTGCCAGGCTGGAGTGCAGTGGCCTGATCTCGGCTCACTGCAATCTCGGCTCACTGCAATTTCTGCCTCCCGGGTTCAAGTGATTCCCCTGCCTCAGCCTCCTGAGTAGCTGGGAATACAGGCATGCACCACCATGCCCGGCTAATTTTTTGTGTTTTAGTAAAGATGGGGTTTCACCATGTTGGCCAGGCTGGTCTCGATCTCCTGACCTCATGATCTGCCCGCCTTAGCCTCCCAAAGTGCTGGGATTACAGGTATGAGCCACTGCGCCCGGAATGAATCACATTTCTATATACTAGCAATTTAATATGTGGAAACGGAAATTATATACAAAGTACCATTTACAAGCACTGCAAAGAAACACAACATTTAGACATAAGTAAACATGTACAGGACTTGTATTTTGTAAATTACAAAATGCTGGTGAAAGAAACTCAGGAAGTCCTATATAATTGAAAAGACTTATCATGTTCATGACTTGGGAAACTCAACATAGTAATGATGTCAATTCTCCACAAATTGATAGGTTTAATGGAATTTCCATTTAAATCCTAGTATGTTTTTGTAGATATAGAAAAGCTTATTTTAAAATGTATGTGGAAAGGCACAGGCCTTAAAATAGCTAAAACCATCTTGAAAAATAGTACATTGGTAGAATCATTAACTTGACATTAATGCCTACTATATTCCTATATTAAGACAGTGTTGTATTGGTGGAGGATAGACACATAAATCAGTGTAACATAATTGAGAACTGAGAAATAGACATATACAATTAGGCCCGACTGAATTTTGTCAAACGTGGAATAGCAGTTCAGTAATGAAAGAAAGCCTTTTTAACAATGGTGCTTGACCAATTGTCCATCTGTAGGCAAAAAGATGAACCTGAGTCTCATATCTAATACAAAAATGTACTCAAAATGAATTAGAGACTTAAATGTAAAACTTAAAACTATAAAACTTTTAGAAGAAAACATAGGAGGAAATCTTCAGTTTGTGCTAGGCAAGGAGTTCTTACTCTTAATATGCTTAAAAGGATGATCTGTAAAAGGAAAAATTGATGAATTAAATTTTATTGAAGTTAGAAACTCTTGTTCTGCTAAAGACTCTGTTAAGAGAATGAAGAGAAGCTACAGAGTAGGATAATTTATTTGTAAACCACATATCTTGCAAATTAATTGTATTTAGAATACATAAACTCTGGAAACTCAGTAAAAAAGCAACCAGTCCAATTAGAACATGAGCAAAAGACATGAAGAGATTATTTCATGGAAGAAGATACACAGATGGCAAATAAAAGGATGTTTAACATTATTAACCATTTTGGAAATGCACATTAAAATCACAACAGAAATCACTGTACACTTATCAAATAGTCATAACACCAAGTATTGGTTAGGATGAAGAGAATATGGATTACTTATCCACTGCTGATTGGAATGTAAAATGGCATAGCCCCTCTGGGAAACTGTTTGGTAGTTTCTTATTAAAATAAACCTGCAGGCCAGGTGGGGTGGCTCACTCCTGTAATCCCAGCACTTTGGGAGGCAGAGGTGGGCTGATCACCTGGAGGTCAGGAGTTTGAGACCAGCCTGACCAACGTGAAGAAACCCCGTCTCTACTGAGAATACAAAAATTGGCTGGGCGTGGTGGCTCACGCCTGTAATCCCAGCACTTTGGGAGGCCGAGGTGGGCGGATCATGAGGTCAGGAGATCAAGACCATCCTAGCTAAGATGATGAAACCCCATCTTTACTAAAAATACAAAAAATAAGCCGGGCGTGGTGGCGGGTGCCTGTAGTCCCAGCTACTCGGGAGGCTGAGGCAGGAGAATGGCGTGAACCCGGGAGGCAGAATTTGTGGTGAGCAGAGATCGCGCCACTGCACTCCAGCCTGGGCGACAGAGCAAGACTCCGTCTCAAAACAAAACAAAACAAAGCAAAAATTAACTGGGTGTGGTGGTGCATGCCTGTAATCTCAGCTACTCGGGAGGCTGAGGCAGGAGAATTGCTTGAACCTGGGAAGCGGATGTTGCGGTGAGCCGAGATTGTGCCATTGCACTCCAGCCTGGGCAACGAGCGAAACTCCGTCTCAAAAAAACAAAAACCGAAACAAAAAACCACAAACCTGCAACTACCATATGACCCAGCATTTTCATTCTTGAGTGTTTATCCCAGAGAAATGAAAACTTAACGTTCTTGCAAAAATTTGTGTATGAATGTTCATGGCATCTTTGTTCATGATAGTAACAACACAGAAGTGCCCAGATGTCCTTTAATGGGTGAATGGCTAAACAAATGGTGGTGCATTCATAACATAATACCACACAGGAATGAAAAACAAAGCTGATGCACAAAACAACCTGGATGAATTCCCAGAGAATTATGCTGAATGAAAAAAGCCAATCTCTGACATATAGTTACATACTATATTATACTATTTACATAATATTCTTTTTTTTTCTTTTTTTTTTTGAGATGGAGTCTCACTCTGTCACCAAGGCCGGAGTGCAGTGGCACGATCTCGGCTCACTGCATCCTCCACCTCCTGGGTACAAGCGATTCTCTGCCTCAGCCTCCAGAGTAGCTGGGTTTACAGGCGCCGGCCACCATGCTTGGCTAATTTTTGTTTTAGTGATTCTCCTGCCTCAGCCTCCCGAGTAGCTGGGACTACAGGCGCGTGCCACCATGCCCGTTTAATTTTTGTATTTTTAGTAGAGATAGGGTTTTACTATGTTGGCCAGGCTGGTCTTGAACTCCTGACTTCCTGATCTGCCCACCTTGGCCTCCCAAAGTGCTAGGATTACAGGCGTGAGCCACCGTGCCCAGCCTGATACCTTGTTTTCTACAAGAATGTTAGGTTAACTGATAGGGAAGTTGTCACTGAGTAGACATCAGATAATGTTTTTGGGATAGGGCAATAAGCCATAAGGTGGGGGCAGATCTAGGGGAACATCTAGCTGAGGTGGTGGCCAATAGTTTTCTTTTTTTTCTTTTTTTTGAGAAGAAGTCTCACTCACTCAGCCCAAGCTGGAGTGCAGTGGCACGATCTCGGCTCTCTGCAACCTCCACCTCCCGGGTTCAAGCGATTCTCCTGCCTCAGCTTCCCGGGTAGCTGGGATTACAGGTGCCCGCCACCATGCCCGGCTAATTTGTGTATTTTTAGTAGAGATGAGGTTTCACTGTTGGCGAGGCTGGTCTTGAACTCCTGACCTCGTGATCCACCCGCCTTGGCCTCCCAAAGTGCTGGGACAAGCGTAAACCACCACCCCCGGCCAACAGTTCTCAATATGTGGACCTTTCAAGGGATCTGTAAAGTGAAAGCTGTTTTTCTTAATACTAAGTTGTTTTTACCGTATTGACATCTTTACTGATGGTGTTGAAGCAGTGGAAAATAAACATTTTACCTGAATACAAATCAAGGTAGTGGCACCAAATTGTATCAGTAGTCATTGTATTCTTCACCCCACACCTGTAGTTTTTTTTTTTTAAAAAGTCAGTTTCTTTTAAGAATGTCTTTGATGAGGGTGGGGCACCGTGGCTTATGCCTGTAGTCCTCGCTGCTTCGTAGGCTGAGGTGGGAGTCTGAGGCGGGAGGATTCCTTGAGCCCAGGAGTTCAAGGCTAAGAGTGACCTGTGGTCATGCCACTGCACTCCAGCCTAGGTGACAGAGTAAGACTCTCAAAAAATGTCTTTGATGAGCAGTAAAGTTACTAGTTTCATTAAATATGGACCCTTGAGTACGTGTCTTCTTAATATGGTGTGATGAAAAGGGAAGTATGCGTGAAGCAGTTCTGCAAACTGAATTTTAAATTATCTTGAGGAAAATCACCTGTAACATTGTCAGCAAGCTGTACTGCTCACTTTTTAAAATTTACAACATTATACTTAGAAGAATAACTAATAGATAAGCTACAGTTTTTTACACTTAGGTATTGACCAGATATGTTTTTCTAAATAAAATGGGCTTATCCTTTCAAGGAAAACAACTGATAGTACTTGTTGCCTATTTTAAATTAGCTTTCAAACAAAATTTAGAATTTCTGTATACTTGTATCTACTTCTGTGAACTTGATAGCTTCCCAGTACTTAAAGACTTTTCTGTTAACATGAGATTTTAAAGAAAGTGGTTTTTAAATATTGCTTAATGAAATATGTCAACATTTGAAACATCTGCATTGCTCAGTGAAACAGTATTTTGTAAATGATCCATTTAGGATGTTAAAAATCATGCATGGCTGGGCATGGTGGCTCACACCTGTAATCCCAGCACTTTGGGAGGCTGAGGCAGGTGAATCACCTGAGGTCAGGAGTTTGAGACCAGCCTGGCCAACATGGTGAAACCCTGACTCTACTAAAAATACAAACAATTAGCCAGGCGTGGTGGCAGGCACCTATAATCCCAGCTACTCGGGAGGCTGAGGCAGGAGAATTGCTTGAACCCGGGAGGTGGAGGTTGCAGTGAGCCGAGATCACGCCACTGCACTCCAGCCTGGGTGACAGGGTGAGACTCCATCTCAAAAAGAAAAAAAACACAAAACAAAACAAAAAACCAAGGAGTATGACTGCCGGTTCATATGGTAAGAGTATATTTAGTTTTGTGAGAAACCACGAAACTGTCTTCCAAAATTGCTGTACTGTTGATGCATTCCCACCAGCCATGAATGAGAGTTCCTGTTGCTCCACAATCTCAACAGCATTTGGTGTTACCAGTGTTTTGGATTTTCACCATTCTAATAGGTGTGCAATGGGACTGTTTAATTTGCAACTCCCTAATGACATACAAAGTTGAGCATGTTTTCATGTTCTTATTTACCATCTGTATATGTTCTCTGTCGAGATTTCTGTTGAGATCTTTTGTCCATTTTAAAAATTGGGTTATTTATTGAGTTTTAAGTGCTGTCTGTATGTTTTAGGTAACAGTCCTTTATCAGTTGTGTGTTTTGCAGATTTTTTTTGACTTATTGTTTCATATTTTAATGGTGTCTTTTGTGGAGTAATTTTTTTTTAATTTTAATAACATTTAGCTTGTCAATGATTTCTTTTATGGATTATGCTTTTGGTATTGTATCTAGAAAGTAATTGCCATACCCAGTGATGTCTAGATTTTCTCAAATGTTGGAGTTCTATTTACAGTTTTGCATTTTACATTTAGGTCTGGCATCCCTTTTGAATTAATATTTGTGAAGGGTGTAAAGTTTGTATTAGATTCATTTTTTGGCATTTGGATATTCAGCTATTCCAACACTATTTGTTGCTCCGTTGTATTGCCTTTGCTTCTTTCTCAACGATTAGTTGACTATATTTATGTCTCTATCTGGGCTCTTTATTCTGTTCCATTGATCCATTTATCCATTCCTTCACCAATTTCACACTGTCTGGATTACCATAGCTTTTTATTAAGTCTTGAAGTCAAGCAGTGACTATTCTTTTTTTTTTTTTTTTGAGACTGAGTCTCGCTCTGTTGCCCAGGCTGAAGTGCAGTGGCACAATCCTGGCTCACCGCAACTTCTGCCTCCTGGATTCAGGCGATTCTCCTGCCTCAGCCTCCCAAGTAGCTGGGATTACAGGCACACACCACCACGCCCAACTAATTTTTGTATTTTTAGTAGAGACGGGCTTTTACCATGTTGGCCAGGCTGGCCTCGAACTCCTGACCTCAAGTGATCTGCCCGTCTTGGCCTCCCAAAGTGCTGGGATTACAGGCGTGAGCCACTGTGCCTGGTGCAGTGACTTTATTATTTCCCCTTCAATATTGTGATGGGTATTTTGAGTCTTTTGGCTCTCCATATAAAATTCACAATCAGTTTGCTGATATCCACAAATATGCTGGGAGTTTGGAATTGCATGAAATCTGTAGATGAAGTTGGGAAGAAGTGACATCTTGACAGTATTGTCTTTGTATCCACAAACATAGAATATCTCTCCATTTGTGTAATTTTTTTTTCTTTCATTAGACTTTTGTAGTTTTTTTTTTTTCATATAGATCTTGTATGTATTTTGGTAGATTTATACCTAAATATTTCATTTTTGGGGCTGCTAGTGTATATGCTATTTTGTTTTTAATTCCACCTGTTCATTGCTGGTATATTGGGAAGCAATTCGCTACTGTATGTGTGTGTGTGTGTGTGTGTATATATTTTGAGACGGAGTTTCACTCTTATTGCCCAGGCTGGAGTGCAATGGCGCGATCTCGGCGCCCCACAACCTCCGCCTCCCAGGTTCAAGTGATTCTCCTGCCTCAGCCTCCCTAGTAGCTGGGATTACAGGCATGTGCCACCACGCCTGGCTAATTTTGTATTTTTAGTAGAGACAGGGTTTCTCCATGTTGGTCAGGCTGGTCTCGACCTCCCGACCTCAGGTGATCCCCCCACCTCGGCCTCCCAAAGTGCTGGGATTACAGGCATGAGCCACCGCGCCCGGCCTTGCTACTAAATATGAACCTTGGTTTTTTTTGGTTGATTGTTTTGGAATGTCTACATAGATGATCATGTTATCTGTGAACAAAGACAGTGTGAGTTCTTCCCTCCCAATGTGTGTACCTTTTATTTCCTTTTTTTTTTGTCCTATTTCATTAGGTAGGACTTCCAGTACAATATTGGAAAGGAGCGGTGAGAGGAGACATGCTTGCCTTGTTCTTGATCTTAATGGAAAGGTGTTCAGTTTCTTACCTTTTTTTTTTTTTCTTTTTTTTGAGATGGAGTCTCACTCTTGTTATCCAGGCTGGAGTGCAATGGCACGATCTTGGCTCACTGCAACCTCTGCCTCCTGGGTTCAAGCGATTCTCTTGCCTCAGCCTCCCTAGTAGCTGGGATTACAGGTGCCTGCCACCACACCCAGCTCATTTTTAAATTTTTAATAGAGACAGGGTTTCACTATGTTGGCCAGACTTGTCTCGAACTCCTGACCTCAGGTGATCCGCCTGCCTCTGCGTCCCAAAGTGCTGGGATTACAGGCGTGAGCCACTGTGCCCAGCCAGTTTCTTACCTTTAAGTATGTTGTTAGTTGTTAAGTTCTTTATAAAGTTAAGGAAGTTCCCCTCTATTCCAAGTTTGCTGAGTTGTTTTTTACTATGAATGGGAGTTGGGTTTTGTGAAATGCTTTTTCTCCATCCATTTAAATGATCATGTGGTTTTTCTTCTTTAGCCTGCTGATATTATGGATTGCATTAGTAGATTTTCAAATGTTGAACCAGTCTTGTATACCTGATATAAACCCCACGTGTTCATAGTGTATATTATTTTCTCCTTCTCTGTGAGTTTTGGCACCTTGTTTCTTTCAAGGTATTGGTCTATTTGGTCTATTTTACCTTTTTTAGTGGTTGCCCTAGAGCTTGCAATATATATTTACAAGTCCATTTTGAAGTAACACTGCATTACTGCATTGATAGTGCAAGTACTTTTTAATAACAAAATAGTTCTAATTCCTCTTTTTTCTCCCTTGTGTCTTTGCTATCATTCATTTCATATATACATAAACTATAATCATTGAATATATTGTTAGTCTTCTTATTTTGAACAAACTTAACTGATTAATTAAGAATAAAATAATTAAAGTTTTTATAATAGCTTCACTTATTCCTTTTCTGATCAAGAAGAAATTCTTCTTCCTTTCTTTATGTAGATCTGAGTTTCTGAGCTATATAGTTTTCCTTTTCCCTGAAGAACTTTTTTTGAAAAATGTTTCTGACAAGCTAGATCTACTTACAACAAATTCCTTCAATTTGTTTTTGTCTGAGAAAGAGTATTTCTCCTTTAGTTTTGAAGGATGATTTTGCAGGTACAGAATTCTAGGTTTTTTTTTTTTCCTCTCTCTCTAAAAACTCTTAAGTATTTCAGTCTTCTTGCTTGCATGTTTTCTGAGATGTCAGATATAATTATCTTTACTCCTCTATGGTAAGGTGTTTTTTTCTCCACTGGGCGGTTTCTTTGAAGATTTTTTCCTATATCTTTGATTTTCTGCAGGCTGAGTAGGATATGCCTAGGTGTAGTTTTGTTTGTTTGTTTTGGCATTTATATTGTTTGGTGTTCTCTTAGCTTCCTGAATTTGTAGTTTGGTGTCTGACATTAATTTGGGGAAAATTCTCCATCATTATTGCTTCAAATACTACTTCTTTTCCATTTTTTCTCCTCTGTTATTCCAGTTACATGCATGTTACACCTTTTATGGTTGTTGCACGGTTCTTCAATATTCTGTTCTTTTTTTTTTTTTTTTTTTGAGACGGGGTCTCACTCTGTTGCCCAGGCTGGAGTACAGTGGCACGATCTCAGTTCACTGCAACCTCTGCCTCCCAGGTTCAAGCAATTCTCTGCCTCAGCCTCCTGAGTAGCTGGGATTACAGGCGCCTGCCACCACACCCAGCTAATTTGTGTATTTTTAGTAGAGACGAGGTTTTACCATCTTGGTCAGGCTGGTCTTGAACTCCTGACCTCGTGATCCACCTGCCACAACCTCCCAAAGTGGTGGGATTACAGGCGTGAGCCACCGCGCCTGGCCGGTTGTTGTTGTTGTTGTTCTTTTTTTTTTTTAGTCATTTCTTTTTGATTTTTAGTTTTGAGAGTTTTTATTGACATATCCTCAAGTTCAGAGATTCTTTTCCTCAGCTGTGTCCAGTGTACAGAGTCTATCAAAGTCATTCTTCATTGCTGTTGTAGTGTTTTAGATCTTTAGCATTTGTTTTTGATTCTTTCTGCATCTCTGCTTACATTACACATGTATTTTTGCATATTGTCTACTTTTTTCCTTAGAGCCCTTAGTATGTTAATCAAATCGGAGTTATTTTAAATTTCCAGTGTGATAATTTCAACACCCATGACATATCTGTCTGGTACTGATGCTTGCTATTTCTCTTCAAGCAATGTTTTTTACTTTTTAAAATGCCTTGTAATTTTTTTTTTTTTTTTTTGAAAGCCAGACATGATGTATTGAGTAAAAGGAACTTCGGTACACAGGCCTTTAGTGATGTGGTGGTAAGATGTATGGTAAGTGGAAATGTTCTGTATACCTATGATTAATTCTTAGCCTGTGCTCCTGGGCTGCGAACTTTGCAACTGCTTCTCAGTCTTCTCTATCCTCCACTTATATGGGATATGATGGCTAGAGGGGGCTGAGTTGGGTAGTTCCTTTACCCCAAGAGAAAGGCTAGAGGGGCAGGTAATGGGTATTTCCCTTTCTCTAGGTCAGTTAGGCTCTAATTAAGTAGTTTGTCTTGAGTGGAGGCCTTGATATGAACAGAATGCTGTTATGTATTTCAAAATGGTTGTATGTTCTTCCCCTGCTGGAAGTGAGACAGGAAAAGTTCCCTTGTTCCCCTCGCAGGGCACGCGATGAGGGTGTGGATTGCTTCTTCAGTGCCTGCTGGCTCAAACCTCTAGGTGGAGCATGCAGTCAGGCAGGCTGCGGGGCTCTGACCCCACGGCAGTGTCTAGGGTTGAATTTTGTTTTTGTTTTTTGAGATGGAGACTCACTCTGTTGCCCAGGCTGGAGTGTAGTGGTGCGATCTCGGATCATTGCAACCCCCGCCTCCCAGGTTCAGGTGATTCTCCTGCTCAGCCTCCCAAATAGCTGGGATTACAGGCGTGTGCCACCACGCCTGGCTAATTTTTGTATTTTTAGTAGAGACAGGATTTCACCATGTTGGTCAGGCTGGCCTTGAACTCCTGACCTCGTGATCCACCTGCCCCAGCCTCCCAAAGTGCTGGGATTACAGGCAGGAGCCACTGCACCCGGCCCTCTAGGAGTGAATGTTTACAGCTGAAGCCCCAGTGGGCATTTGTTACAGGGTGCTCTTTTAGTTTAGCCGTCCATAGGTGGCTTGTGTTAGTCAGCTCAATTAAACCCCTTGCCTTATGGCAAGGACAGAGAACTTTCTGTATCCTGGGGTTCTTGCCTTGTTGTACTGGAAGAATTGGATCACACGTGGGCTTGAGTGCAAGGTTTTATTGAGTGGAAGTAGCTCCAACAGATGGGGTTGCCAGAAGAGATAGGGTTTTCCCCTGGCGTTAGGCTGCTTGGTTGCCCAGGCTCTCCTCCGACTGCCCAGGCCAAACTCCACGTCATTCAACCGGTCATTTGATGGCCTGCCAGCATCTGTTGGTGTGCTCTTCCACTGGCATCCTCCCCTTGACGTCCTCTTGACGTCCAGCCGCTTGTGTCTTCTGTTGCTGCTGTGTTCCTTTCAACGTCCAGCTGCTTGTGTCTCTGCCTGCTAGGGTCTTGGGGTTTTTTTGTTTGATTGAGATGGAGCCTTGCTCTGTCATCCAGGCTGGAGTGCAGTGGTGCGATCTCGGCTCACCACAACCTCCACCTCCCCAGTTCAAGCGATTCTCCTGTCTCAGCCTCTTGAGTAGCTGGAATTACAGGCACCTGCCACTAGGCCTGGCTAATATTTTTTCTTTTTTGTGTGTATTTTTAGTAGAGTCAGGGTTTCACCATGTTGGCCAGGCTGGTCTTGAACTCCTGACCTCAGGTGTTCCACCCGCCTCGGCCTCCCAAAGTGCTGAGATTACAGGCGTGAGCCATTGCGCCTGGCACATTACTTCAAGTGTGGTTTTCTTTAGTTCTCTGAACATGTTTGTATTAGCTTCCTTGATGTCTTTGTCTGCTGTGTTTGAGATCTGTGCTTTTGCGTTGGCGAGCCCCAGCACAAGGGTAGTTTCAGTGATTTGCAAGGACCCACAGGACTGGCATATAATTGTACTCATGGATATGAGTTATTCCTGTGAAAGGATACAAAGCAAAATCAGCGAAGGGAAAAGATGTCTGGGGCTAAAGTTTGTTAGAGCCAGGTGCAAGCCTCCAAGTGTTCTCTTCCAAGTATGGTCACACAGGACATACCTCATTTCTCCAGGAATGCATTCTGAGAACACATATGAAGTGTTGTCTACTAGGGAAGCTCATTAGAGGCTCAGTGACCATAGCTTTTATTGGGGGCTGGTCATGCAGGCACCCTTTGCCTAGCACATAGCAAAATTCCAGGCTTGCGGAAGGAAAGCAGGTGTTCAGCACAAACCCCATTGTTTATACAGTTTAGCCACAGTGAGCCATTCTTATCAGGGAATAGTGGCAACTCTCTTGAAATCCAGGTTCTCAGATGCCAGCTAAGGGCCATCCTTGAAGGCAGGCCTTTTTAAGTATAACAGTCTTGGGCCTCAAATGTAAACTCTATATCACCTTCTCAAGGCATTTTTCTGTTACTTGCTTTTTGGTTTCTTATATGAATCTCACTTTTTAAAAAAAAATACCTCATACTTTTTGCTGAAACCTACAAATTTTAGATAATATATTGCAGTGATTTCTGGATACTGCTACCCCCTCCTCTACTGTGGGGCTCGTTGGTATTGTTTACTTCTTTGTTTAGTTATTTGCTAGAACTTATAGTGTTTTTTTGTTGTTGTTGTTGTTTTTTTGTTTTTTTTTTTTGAGACGGAGTTTTTGCTCTGTTGCCCAGGCTGGAGTGCAATGGCACGATCTCGGCTCACAGCAACCTCCGCCTCCTGGGTTCAAGCGATTCTCCTGCCTCATCCTCCAGAGTAGCTGGGATTAGAGGTGCCCGCCACCATGCCTGGCTAATTTCTGTATTTTTAGTAGAGAGGAGGTTTCACCGTGTTGGCCAGGTTGGACTCGAACTCTTGACCTCAGGTGATCCACCCGCCTCAGTCTCCCAAAGTGCTAGGATTACAGGTGTGAGCCACCGCGCCTGGCTGTGATGTGTTTTTTTAACCTACAGTGTACATCCTTTGGTGTCCCTCTTTAGTGGGACAGCTTTGGGAATAAGCATAGTCACTATGGAATGACTGGTTTTAGCAGGGCTGTCTTTCAGTGTCTTTTTCTAATTTCTCTGTTAATCTGTCAGCCTCTGTTATCTCACCTAATCATTAGTTTGCACTAATTTCAGACTGATTACTCTGTTGGTTTTGACCATGTCCAGGGGCATAAATTGCCGAACTATGTGATCCAAATTTGGGCCCTTTTATAGAGATAGTATTTGAGACCAACCTTTGAGGTTGGCTCAGATCCCAGGTAGGCTCTTATTTGTCTTTTTCTCTGGGTCTCTCTGGCTGTCTTCTAGCTGGTGTTTCTATAGCTTGTTGCTCTCAAGTAGTTACTAATCTTCTCTTAATAGCTTACCACCCAAACCTCTATTGTTATTGGGAACATCCTTAGGCTTTTTTTTCTCCCCATTGTGTTCCAAATTAAGTCATTTATTTTGGGGATACCTTCAGAACTCTGTTATTGCAGCCTGCCTTTCCCTTCGGGCAAAACCTCTGCATTGCTGCTCTGGAGCTGAGGGCAAGGAAACTGTCTCAGTTTTCCCTGTGACGCAAGCAAGGTGTTTGGCAGGGGAAGATGGCCTCTGGTTTTCCTAAATGTCACCCTAAGGTTAAGTCTTCCCTTTGTGCTATGTCTCAGAGAATGTTTCCACATTATTGTTTCTTTCTCAGTAGTGGTCCTCTTGGTGTTGCTATATGACATTTTTAGCCTGGTCACTGGTTGGCAGGAGTGTGCCCTATCTGTTGTTTTATTAATTAAGGCTTAGTTTTAGGCACCAGTGTCCTGGGGTCTCGTGGTTGTGTTATACTCAGTACTCCTGCCTCTTCCTCCTGCTGTAATTTTGGACCCATTGTGTATTTCTGCTCTTTCTTCATAGCTAATTTTTTTTTTCTCTCTATTTCATTCTCCCAGGGTCAGAGTTTTTACAACTATCCTAATGGCCACAGTGTTTGTTGCCCTTCCTCCCACTGAGTAAGGACTTTGTTTTGTAGATGGAGTAGGATCTGAACAGATTTCTTTGACCTTCCCAAAACAGATTTTGTTCCCCTCTCCCCGGTGTGTACCTTGAGGGTAATTTCTCAAGACTGTCATCAATCTTTTGTGTGATCTCTGGAATGGGTTAGTGGAGAAAATATCTGAATAGTCTGCAGACCTCTCAATTCTGTGCTGCCCCGCCCTGGGCTTCATACTCACTTGCCAGTTAACACTTACCCTTTGCCAATTGACCAACCATTTTAGTTGATCTCTTACTGATGTCTGGTTGCATCTACTTTCACAGGTAAGCCAGGGGGTGTGTCTCATCATTCCTTTGGGACACCGCAACTTAGATTTTGGTTGGCCCCAGTAAGACTCCTGTCTCTGGGGGATTCAAGGAAAGTTGTGAACTTCTTTCCTATTCTCCTACCCTCTTTATTTGTAAGGGTGAAAGTGATGCTCTCTCTAGCTCTCTACCTACCAGAACCAGATGATGTTTTCTAGTCTAGTCTGGTACTGTCTTTCACTTACTGTGAAGCCCCATTATATTTATTGTGATTTTCTTCATATTGTTGGATTTATATCTCTAATTTTAAAAAATGATTTGGTTTGGAATGGTTTTTTCATAATGCAATCCAAAGTATCATAGTCCCCATGGTTTCTTAGTCTTTCCCTGTTTCTCATGACCTTGACAGATTTAAAAAGTGTACTGGTTAGGTATTTGGTAGAATATTTCTCAATTTGGATTTGTCTGATATAGTCTCATGATTAAATGATATTATGAATTTTGGGGAAGAATACCACACAGATATACCATTCTCATAGCTTCATATCAGGATATATATGTATACATACATACACACACATATATACATACATGTATACATATATGCATACATACACACATGTATGCATGCACACATGTATGCATGCATGCACACATGTACACATACACGCACACATGTATACATATATGCATGCATGCACACATGTATGCATATACGCATACATGCACACATATATATGTATACATACATATATATATATACACGATTTTAGCATTACTTATTACTGAGGATGTTACTGTTAATCACTTAGTTCAGGTTGCCCGGTTTCTCCACTGTAAAGTTACTGTTTTTCTGTTTCCATCCTCTATGCTTTGGAAGTGAGTTACTAAATTTAGTCCACATTTAAGGGAAGCAGAATTAACCTCCATATCTGGAGGGGTATCTACCTGTATATATGTATTTATTTTTGGGAAATTTTCTCTAAGGAAGATTTTTTTTCTCTCCCTTATTTATTTGGTCATCTGTTTCTATCATTCTGGATTCGTGAATAATTATTAATTTGTTAATTATACATAATCCCACATCTTTTTTTTGGAGCTATTGCTTACTTTCTGGTACAAGGTAGTATAGGCTTATCTTGTATTCTCCTTGCACCAGCCTTACTTTTAGCCATTTTAATAAGGAGCCCGGGTACTTTTTATTGAAAAATACATTTAGAAACCATGGTCTGAGCACTGAGTGCCCTTTTAGTTACTGAGGTAGCACTGATTCTGTACCTCCTAAACAGAAAGCTAGAAAATGTATGTATGCATAGTAATGTTTGGATCTATTTAATTATTTTTACATACACATGTATGTAGCTATGTGTCCATTAAAGTAAACATGAATGTACAGTGATATCTGACTCTTATCTGAGATTAGCTCTCATACTTGCTTATTTTATTTATATATTTATTTTTTGAGACCAAGTCTTGCTCTGTTGCCCAGGCTGGAGTGCAGTGGCATGTTCTCGGCTCACTGCAACCTCCACCTCCCGGGTTCAAGTGACTCTTCTGCCTCAGCCTCCCAAGTAGCTGGGATTACAGGTGCCCATCACCACACCCAGCTAATTTTTTTTGTTTTTTTTTTTTTTGAGACAGAATCTTGCTCCGTTGCCCAGGCTGGAGTGCAGTGGTGCAATCTCGGCTCACTGCAACCTCTGCCTCCTGGGTTCAAGCGATTCTCCTGCTTCAGTGTCCCGAGTAGCTGGGATTACAGGCATGCGCCACGACGCAAGAAAATCACTTGAACACAGGAGGTGGAAGTTGCAGTGAGCCAAGATTGCACCACTGCACTCCAGCCTGGGCAACTGAGCAAGACTCTGTCTCCAAAAAAAAAAAAAAACAAAACAGTCTGGGTGCTGTGGCTCACACCTGTAATCCCAGCGCTTTGGGAGGCCGAGGTGGGCAGATCATGAGGTCAGGAGATCGAGACCAGCCTGGCCAACGTGGTGAAACCTCGTCTCTACTAAAAATACAAAAAATTAGCCAGGCATAGTGGTGCGCACCTGTAATCCCAGCTACTTGAGAGGCTGAGGCAGGAGAATCGCTTGTACCCAGGAGGCGGAGGTTGCAGTGAGCAGAGATCGCACCATTGCACTCCAGCCTGGGTGACAGAGCAAGACTTAGTCTCAAAACAACAACAACAACAACAACAAAACTTCTTTCTCTAATAGTAAGAAAACTGAGTCCTGTTATCTATATTTACTTGTTTGTTCTACTTTACTATACATTTAAAGTGGTTTTATAACTGCCTAAGTTCCTGTAAAAAGTTTATCAGTTAGCATTAATATTGTACCTTTATTACAGTTTCTAAAAATGCTCAAGTGTTTTCACATTATTCCTTGTAGATGTCATATAGTTTATCTTTTTACCTTTAGGTCCATGATCCATTTTAATTAATATTTGAATGAGCGAGGTAATATGTTGTCACTTTTTTTGGTATGTGGTCCTCTAGTTGTTTCAGCACCTTTTGTTAAAGAGATTGCAGGCCATGCACAGTAGCTCACGCCTGCAATCCCAGCACTTTGGGAGGCCGAGGCCGGCGGATCACAAAGTCAGGAGTTCGAGACCAGCTTGGCCAATATGGTGAAACCCCGTCTCTACTAAAAATACAAAAATCAGCCAAGTGTGGTGGCAGGCGCCTGTAGTCCCAGCTACTCGGGAGTCTGAGGCAGGAGAATCGCTTGAACTCGGGAAGCGGAGGTTGAAGTAAGTCGAGATGGTGCCACTGCACTCCAGCCTGGGCGACAGAGCGAGACTTGGTCTCAAAAAGAGCTTATCTTTCCTATATTGTATGGTTTTTGCATTTGTGTTGAAAATAACTAGATTTGCATGGTATTTTTCTGGACTGCTTATTCTTTTCCATTGATATTTGTATTTATTGTTTCTCCAATACCACATGGTATTACTAAGTATTTATTTTAAGTCTATAAATGAGGTAGTATGAACTTTCAACCTTTTTTTCATGATTGTTTTCGCTAATTTCTTTGCTTTTTAACTTAAATTTTTGAATAAATTTGGCAATAGCTACAAGAAGACGTTGCTGAAATTTTGGTTGATATGTTATTGAATCTATTAGATGAAATTGGAGAGCATTTGTACCTCACTGAGTCTCCTGATTCATGAACCTAGTATTTCCTATTTATCCAGATCTTTTTTCATTTATTTCATCAATGTTTTGTAGTTTTCAGCCTATAAATCCTGACATATTTTGTTAGATTTAACAAATGATGTAAGAACTTCATTTTGGGGGTGCTGTGATTAAAATTGTGTTGTTTGTATTTTTTTCATTTCAAATTCCAGTTATTTATAGCTGCTGTTATGTGAACATGATTGATTTTTGTTTATTGGCCTTGTGTTCTGCAACCTTGTTCAACTCACCATTTTTGTTCTAAAAGGTTTTTTGTTTTTTTTTGTTTTTGTTTTTTGAGATGGAGTCTCGCGCTGTCGCCCAGGCTGGAGTGCAGTGGCACGATCTCTGCTCACTGCATCCTCCGCCTCCCAAGTTCAAGCGATTCTCCGGCCTCAGCCTCCCAAGTAGCTGGGAGTACAGGCACCCGCCACCACGCCCAGCTATTTTTTTGTATTTTTAGTAGAGACGGAGTCTCACTATGTTGGCCAGGCTGGTCTTGAACTCCTGACCTTGTGATCCGCCCCCCCCCCCCCCCCCCCGGCCTCCCAAAGTGCTGGATTACAGGCGTGAACCACCGTGCCCAGCCTAAAAGGTTTTTTAAAATATAGATTATTTGATATTTTCCAGACACACAATTGTTTTCTGCAAGTAAGAGTCTTTTTTTATTTCTTCCTTTGCAATGTATGTGCCCTATAATTGTTTTTCTGGCTTTATAGGCCTTCTAATGCAATGTTGAATAGGGCAGAGTGGGAGGGCATACTTTACTAGTAGTTTTCCACTCTGCATGTTACCTGTAGGTCTTTCATAGATGCCCTTTATTAGGTTAAGCACCTCCATTCTATTTTTAGTTTTCTGGGAGTTTTTATTTTGAAAATATGTTGAATTTGCCAAATGCGTTTTCCTGTATTGACATGATTGTGCGGTCTTCATTAAATTATTGATACTGAATTTTATTTATTGATTTTTTTTAAATGTTGAACCAACTTTGCATTCCTTGTATGAAACCCAGCTGATTGTGATGTATTATCTTTTTTTTTTTTTTTTTTTTGAGACGGAATCTTGCTCTGTCACCCAGGCTGGAGTGCAGTGGCACTATCTCGCTCACTGCAAGCTCCGCCTCCTGGGTTCACGCCATTCTCCTGCCTCAGCCTCCCGAGTAGCTGGGACTACAGGTGCCCGCCACCATGCCCGGCTAATTATTTTTTGTATTTTTAGTGAGATGGGGTTTCACCGTGTCAGCCAGGATGGTCTCGATCTCCTGACCTCGTGATCCACCCGCCTTGGCCTCCCAAAGTGCTGGGATTACAGGCATGAGCCACCATGCCCGGCCTATCATTTTTTTATATTGCTGGATTTGATTTGTAAATATTTTGTTGACAAGTTTCTATTTATGCCCATTAGATTGACTTGTAGTTTCCTATTTAAATTTTTTTAAACACTGTGTATATTATATATTTGGGGCACAGTGTGATATTTTGATATATGTTTATATTATGGAATGATTGAATCAGCCTAATTAAATCCATTACCTCACATACTTACCAGTTTTTTAATGGTGAAAACAATTAAAATCTAATCTATTAGCAATTATGAAAAATGCAGTACATTATTATTTATTATACTCACCATTGTGTGCAGTAGATCAACATCTCCCCTTTCCCCGTCCACCTCACTTTTCCAGTCACTGGTAACCACTATTCTACTCTATGTCTATGAGTTTGACTTTCTTAGATTCTACATATAAGTGAGATCTTGTGGTATTTGTCTTTTGGTGCCTGGCTTTTTTCACTCACATGATGTCCTCCAGGTTTATCCATGTTGTCACAAATAACAGGATTTCCTTCTTTTTTAAGGCTGAATAGTATTCTGTTATGTACGTATATCATATTTTCTTTATTCATTTATCTGATGATGGACATGTAAGTTGCTCCTATATCTTAGCTATTGCAAATAATGGTGTAATGAACACAAGAGTGCAGATATCTCTTTGACATACTGATTTCAATTCCTTTGGATATGTACCCAAAAGGGAGATTGCTGAATTATCTGTAAATTTATTTTTAGTTTTTTGAGGAACCTGTACTGTTTTCCATAATGGCTATATTAATTGACATTCTTCACCAACTGCACAAGGATTCCCTTTTGTACACAACCTCACCAACACTTAACATCTTTTTTGTTTTTGGTAATAGCCATGCTAACAGGTATGAGGTGATACTTCATTGTGGTTTTAATTTGCAAGTGATAATGAACAGTTTTTCATATGTCCATTGACCATTTGTATGTTTTCTTTTGAGAAATGTTTGTTTAGGTCCCTTGCCCATTTTTAAATTGGGTTCTTGGTTTTCTTGCTATTGAATTGTTGGAGTTCCATATATTTTGAATATTAGCTCATTATTTCATATGTGATTTGCAAATATTTTATCCCAGTTTGTGGGTTGTTGCTTTACTCAATTAATTGTTTCCTTTGCTGTGTAGTTAACTTTTTAGTTTGATGCAATCCCATTTTAAATTAAAATTTTTGTTTTAGTTGTCTGTGCTTTTGGAGGTCATATTTATGAAATCTTTGCACAGACCAATGTTGTGGAGCATTTTCCCTATGTTTTATTCTAGTAGTTTTACAGTTTCTGGTCTAATGTCTTTAATTCATTTTGAGTTCTTTTCTGTATATGGTATGAGACAAAGGTCTGATTTGATTCTTCTATATGTGGATATACAACTTTCCCAACACCATTTACTGAAGAGGCTGTCCTTTCTCCATTGTACGTTCTTGGTACCTTTGTCAAAAGCCACTTTAACGTAAATGTCTGGGTTTATTTGTAATTCTCATTTGTTGTAATGTTTTTCTCTGCTTTTGTGATGAGGGTAATGCTAGCCTCGTAATTGGAATATGTTTTCTCCCCTTCTATTTAATGAACTAATTGTGTAGAATTGATATTGTTTCTTCCTTGATTGTTTGGTAGAATCCACCATTGAAACCATGTAGGCCTACAGTTTTTATCTTTAGGAGGTTTATAACTTTCAATTTAACTTATTTACTAGAAATAGAGCTATTCAGGTTTTCTTGGCAAATTTTGGTAGTCTGTGTCTTTCGCATAATCATTCCATTTCATGTAACTTAGCAAATTCATAGGCATAGAATTGTATTCCTTCATTATCCTCTTAATGTCTTTGGCATCATTTTATGGTACTTATGATTTATATCTTCTCTATTTCTGTGAGCCTGGCTAGAGGTTGTTCAGTTTTGTCAGTGTTGTCAAATAATCAGCTTTTTTTTTTTTTTTTTTTTTGAGACAGAGCCTTGCTCTTGTCGCCCAGGCTGGAGTGCGATGGCATGATCTCGGCTCACTGCAACCTCCACCTCCTGGGTTCAAGCGATTCTTCTGCCTCAGCCTCCGGAGTAGCTGGGATTACAGGAGCCCGCCACCACACCCGGCTAATTTTTGTATTTTTAGTAGAGATGGGGTTTCGCCATGTTGGCCAGGCTGGTCTCGAACTCCTGACCTCAGGTGATCCACCTGCCTTGGCCTCCCAAAGTGCTGGGATTACAGGCATGAGCCACCGTACCCAGCCTCAGCTTTTGGTTTTATTGATTTCTTTCTTTTGTATGTTTCTGTTTTTTCGTTTTTTGTTTTGGATTCCTGCTCTCAATGTTTATTATTCCCTTTCTTCATCTTGCTTTATATTTACTTTGCTCTTCTTTCTCTGGTTCCTTTGACACAAACTTTGGTTACTGACTTTAGATATTATTTTTTAATGTATATATTGAATGCTATAAACTTCCCTGTTAACACTGCTTTGTCTGCATCCTCTATGTTTTGATATATTGTATTTATATTGTTCTTTAGTTCAATCCATGTTTTAATTTCTCATGAGACTTTGTTTGTTACCTATGTGTTATTTGAAAGTTTCTTGTTTCATATCCAATTGTTTGAGGGAATTTTCCAGATTTTTTTTTTCATTTCTAATTTGTATGATCTCAGGATGCACCTTGTATTTTTTTCTATGTTTAAATAATTAATTGAGGTTTATTTAATAAGCCAAAACATGATCTGTCTTTGTGAATGCTACATATAATTGAGAAGAATATGTATTCTGTTGTTGCTTAAAGTGTTCTATCATTATATGAAGTTGTTTGATAGTAATGTTCAGGCCTTCCATATCATTTCTGATTTTTTACTTGTTTTATTAATTTCTTACAGAGCAGTGTTCAAATCTCAAACTAATTTTAGATATGCCTACTTGTTTTTTCATATCTCATTTATTGTCTTATTCATTTTGAAAACCTTTGATTAGGTGCGTATACCTGTAAGATTATTATGTGTTCTTGGGGAAATAACTGTCTTTTCATGAGGTTTCTCTTTATCCTTTGATAATCCTTCCTGTTCTGATGTCTATTTTGTTTCATATTAATAAATATTTTCAACCTATTTCTTTGGTTAGTGTTTTATGCTGTATCTTTCTCCACCCTTGTGCTTTTAATCATTGTATGCCTTTATAGTTTGTGTATGTATGTATTTCACAGTAAGTAGGTGGGTGGTTGGGTTTTTAGGTTGGTAAGTAGGCTAAATAGATAGGTGGGTTGGCTTGTGTTTTATTCCATGTGACAGTGTTCATCCTTTTACTGGTGGTGTTTAGACCATTACAATTTAAAAAAAAAACTTTATTTGGGCAAAACTTATATAATTTACTCATTTTAAGGGTACAATTAAATTATTTTTAGTAAATTTAGTGAGTTCTGCAACTAACACCATTATTCCAGTTTTGTAATGTTTTTACCACCCCAGTAACATTTTTCATACCACTTTACAGTTAACCTTTGTTCCCATCCTCACCCCCAGGCAAACACTAATCTACTTTCATCTATGTTGATTTGCCCTTTCTGGACCTTCCATACAATTAGAATCATATAACATATAGTATTTTATGTCTCAGTTCTTTTACATGGGTTAATTATTTTGAGGTTTGTCTATATTATTATATGTATCAGCCTTTCATTTAGTTTATTTGTAAATAATATTCAATTGTGTCAATATGTCTCATTTTCTTTCTCCATTAAACACTTGATGGGAATTTAAGTAGTTTCTGTGTTTTGGCAATTATCAATTATGCGTCTGTTGACATTCATGTGGAAATATTTAAGCGGACATGCTTTCATTTCTCTTATGTAGGATTTTTTGGATAATATGGTAATTTGACTTTTTAAGAATCTGGCAAACTCTTTTCCAAAGTGACTGTACTACATTACATTCCTATCAGCAATATATGAGGGTTAGTGATTTTCTACATATTTGTCTACATTTATTACTGTCTTTCTTTTATTAAAACCATTTTTGTGAAAGTAAAATTATCTCATTGTGGTTTTATTGCATTTCCTTAATGACTAATGGAGTAGGAAATATTTCATGTTCTTATTAGCCATTCTTCTTTGGTGAAATGTGTATTTAAATCTTTTGCATAATTTTTAAATCTGGCAATAGAAGTTGTCCAAATTTGTACTTTTGTCTGTTCAGGGTCTTTTGCATTTTTATGTGAATTTTAGAATAAACTTGTTAATTTCTGAAAAAAGCCTGCTGTTATTTTGATAGGGAATGTAATGAATCTATATAGATTAGTTTTGGGAGAATTACCCTCTTAGCTATAATAACGCATCTTTTTTTTTTTTTTTTTTTTTTTTCTTCTGAGATGGATTCTTGCTCTGTTACCCAGGCTGGAGTACAGTGGCACGATCTTGACTCACTGCAAATCCCACCTCCCGGATTCAAGCAATTCTCCTGCTTCAGCCTCCCGAGTAGCTGGGATTACTGGTGCCCATCACTGCACCCAGCTCATTTTTTTGTACGTTTAGTGGAGACAGGGTTTTACCATGTTGGCCAGGCTGGTCTTGAACTCCTGACCTCATGATCCACCCGCCTCGGCCTCCCAAAGTGCTGGGATTACAGACGTGAGCCACTGCGCCCAGCCAATAACGCATCTTAAACATGAAATATCTCCCCATTTATTTTGGTCTTTTAAAATTTTCTTCAACAACATTGTGTAGCTTTCTTTATACAAATCTTGCAGGTGTTTTGTTGAATTATTCCTAAAGATTTAGTCTTTTTGGTGCTATTTTGTATGGAATTGATTTCTTAATTTCATTTTTGGATCATTCATTGCTAGTATGAAAACAGAACAATTTATTATGTAGGTTTTTTTTTTTTTTTTTTTAGATGGAGTTTTTGCTCTTGTTGCCCAGGCTGGAGTGCAGTGGTGGATATCGGCTCACTGCAACCTCTGTCTTCTGGATTCAAGCAATTCTCCTGCCTTCTGAGTAGCTAAGTATTACAGGCGCCCACCACCACGCCTGGCTAATTTTTTTGTATTTTTAGTAGAGATGGGGTTTCATCATGTTGGCCAGGCTGGTCTTGAACTGCTGACCTGAGGTGATCCACCCACCTCAGCCTTCCAAAGTGCTGGGATTACAGGTGTGAGCCACCGCACCCAGCCTATAGGTTTGTATTCTACAGCCAACTCTTCTCAGAGGAAGTATAGATAGATATGTATACTAACCCATATATAGCTACATATTTATACACATTTTTATATGTAACTATCGATTTTTTTAAGTTAAATGTGAGTTCATACTGGTATTTCTAACTAATCCATTACCACATGGTTAATTCTAGTCATATCTCCTTGTTTGTCTGTCCTCACTCTCTCACTCCAATAGGAAAGAGCCTGGCTCCTAACATTTACCATTCATTTACATAATTGTACTATCCCATTATACAGGTATAACTGTTTCAGAATTGTTGATTTTTACCCTTACTGGAAACAACTCTATCAACTGGAGTATAATGCTTATGTATAGCTTCTTTTGCATTTAGTCTTACAGACTCCACTTATTAATGGTGAGAGACTGGACATACTGCTCAGATCGGGAACAATGCAAAGATGTCCTCTCTCACCACTCCTAATACAAGAAAAGGAAATATAGACTGGAAGGGAAAAAATAAATCTTTATTTGTAGATTATAAGATTGTCTACATAGACGTTTTTAGAGCATCTCCAGAAACCTAGAACTAACAAATGGGAGTAAGAAGGACACAAGGTATTACAGTTACTTTTCATTTTCTGTTAGTTTTGGCATCTCATATTTGAGTCTGGTTTTCAAGATTGCATTCTTTTCAGATGGTATTTTTTTCTTTGTTTTTGTATACATTATAATGTTGAGAGTCAAACATATAAAGTAGTAGATACTGAGGTATATATATGTATTTTCTTTGCGATAAGCACACCTTTCCTTCATCTAGGCTATTAGCGTGGAGGTTTTTGTGAAATTAGTCAGGAGTTGGTCTGGGATTGAAGTTTTGTTGTTACCATGGTTACTCTCTGTGTATCAGAAACTTCAAACCCTATAATGATACCTTGTTTTTGTGTCCTTGTTTGGCGTGGGTTTTCACCTTTTCACTCTTCTCTAGAGAAGGCCTGTGGTTTTCAGCTTTCCCCTGTGCATTACTTTAATTTTATTTGATGTTTAGTCTGTGGTTGGGGCGAAAAAGAGGCATGTTCTCTAATGTTCTAATTTAAACTCAGTCTTAAGTAGGCACTGTGAATCTGGGTCTCGTGGGTGTGGCTGTCATAAGTCTTTCTTTTCCAGAGTCAATGCCTAGTATTTGTTCCCATTCCTCCCCTATGGCTAAAGCTTTATGTGTTCCTTACTTCCTTACCCAGCCCCTGTTGCTTCCACTCCAGGGTGTCCCTGCAAATTGCTCTAAGGTTTTTGCTTCTTAGGCGAGATAGGAGACGGGCCTCTGGGGAATTTTGGTCTGCTTTATATTCCCTTCCAATGCTTCATGATCTTTTCTGTAAATGAAGAACTTTTTTTGGTGGGGCGTGGTGGTTCACGCCTGTAATCCCATCACTTTGGGAGGCCGAGGCGGGCGGATCACCTGAGGTCAGGAGTTTGAGACCAGCCTGACCAACATGGAGAAACCCTGTCTCTACTTAAAATACAAAATTAGCTGGGTGTGGTGGTGCATGCCTGTAATCCCAGCTACTCAGAAGGCTGAGGCAGGAGAATCACTTGAACCCGGGAGGTGGAGGTTGCAGTGAGCCGAGATCGCGCCATTGCACTCCAGCCTGGGCAACAAGAGTGAAACTTTTTTTTTTTTTTAAGAAAGGTAGATTGGGGCAGATTTTCAGCCATAGCTGCTACTCCTTTCCCCCAGATAGTACCAAAGGGGTCTTTCTCTGTGATCTCTGATCTTTCCTGTGGCTACCTATTGATAACAGCTGCAGGTGGCTGCAACCCCACCCCCATATTTGAAACCTGAGGGGATTCCTATTCTCAGGCCAGCCCACACTTGGCCTTTAGCAATTTATTGTAATTTCTAGTTAAATCTTTCTACCTGCTTTTATATTGATTTTCATGGCATTTGTCCCAGTAATCAAATGCTCAGATTCTGTTTTCCCCTGCAGGCACCTACCATTTTTTTAGATTTCTGTATTTTTTTTTCCGGTAACTTCAGTTCTCTGATAGGGTCAAGAAAATCATAACTTTGCTTTTGTCAAGCCTTTTCTAAGTGAGGTAGTGATGTTGTTTCTAGTGCCCTATATATTTGAGATTTGTTGTCTTTGTTATTTTTGTTTATTTCTGTTTCTTATTTTTTCTTCTGTATCATTTGAACATTTTTTTAGTATTTTATTTTATTTATTATTATTTTTTTGAGATGGAGTTTCACTCTTGTCGCCCAGGCTGGAATGCAGTGGTGTGATCCCAGCTCACTGCAACCTCCGCCTCCCGGGTTCAAGCGATTCTCCTGCCTCAGACTCCCAAGTAGCTGGGGTTACAGGTGCCCGCCACTATGCCTGGCTCATTATTTTTATTTTCAGTAGAGACGGGGTTTCACCATGTTGGTCAGGCTTGTATTGAACTCCTGACCTCAGGTGATCCACCTGCCTTGGCCTCCCGAAGTGCTGGGATTACAGGCGTGAGCCACCGCGCCCAGGCTTTAATATTCCATTTTAATTATCTTTATTTATTTATTTATTTATTTTGAGACAGAGTCTCTCTCTGTTGCTCAGGCTGGAGTGCAAATGGCACGATCTCAGCTCACTGCAACCCCCGCCTCCTGGGTTCAAGCACTTCTTCTGCCTCAGGCTCATGAGTAGCTGAGACTAACTACAGGTGCATGCCACCACGCCCAGCTAATTTTTGTATTTTCAGTAGAGGCAGGGTTTTGCTATGTTGGCCAGGGTAGTCTCGAACTCCTGACCTCAGGTAATCTGCCTGCCTCGGCCTCCCAAAGTGCTGGGATTATAGGCATGAGCCACCGTGCCCGGTCTTAATTATCTTTTATACATTCTAATTGTCTCATAAATACATATCTAACAATCATCTAACAGTTTATGTAGATTCAGTGTTTTACCACTTCAGGTAAAACATAGAAGCCTTACATCCATATAAAGCTCTTTATACTCCCTCACTGATTCTTTAAGTAGTTGCCATGTGTTTTACATTTGCATTGTGTTTCTGCTTTCAGGAGTCATACATATTTTAAAGAACTTAAGAGGAGAAAAATAGTCTTATATTTACTCAGTAATTTACCACTTCTTTTTTTTTATTTTTTTTTATTTTTTATTTTCTTTTTTATTGATCATTCTTGGGTGTTTCTCGCAGAGGGGGATTTGGCAGGGTCACAGGACAATAGTGGAGGGAAGGTCAGCAGATAAACAAGTGAACAAAGTTCTCTGGTTTTCCTAGGCAGAGGACCCTGCGGCCTTCCGCAGTGTTTGTGTCCCTGGGTACTTGAGATTAGGGAGTGGTGATGACTCTTAACGAACATGCTGCCTTCAAGCATCTGTTTAACAAAGCACATCTTGCACCGCCCTTAATCCATTCAACCCTGAGTGGATACAGCACATGTTTCAGAGAGCACAGGGTTGGGGGTAAGGTCACAGATCAACAGGATCCCAAGGCAGAAGAATTTTTCTTAGTACAGAACAAAATGAAAAGTCTCCCATGTCTACCTCTTTCTACACAGACACGGCAACCATCCGATTTCTCAATCTTTTCCCCACCTTTCCCCCCTTTCTATTCCACAAAACCGCCATTGTCTTCATGGCCCGTTCTCAATGAGCTGTTGAGTACACCTCCCAGATGGGGTGGTGGCCAGGCAGAGGAGCTCCTCACTTCCCAGTAGGGGCGGCCAGGCAGAAGCGCCCCTCACCTCCCGGACGGGGCGGCTGGCCGGGCGGGGGGCTGACCCCCCCCCCTCCCTCCCGGATGGGGCGGCTGGCCGGGCGGGGGGCTGACCCCCCACCTCCCTCCCAGACAGGGCGGCTGGCCGGGCAGAGGGGCTCCTCACTTCCCAGTAGGGGCGGCCGGGCAGAGGCGCCCCTCACTTCCCCGACGGGGCGGCTGGCCCGGCGGGGGGCTGACCCCCCCACCTCCCTCCCGGACGGGGCGGCTGGCCGGGCAGAGGGGCTCCTCACTTCCCGGTAGGGGCGGCCAGGCAGAGGTGCCCCTCACCTCCCGGACAGGGCGGCTGGCCGGGCGGGGGGCTGATCCCCCCACCTCCCTCCCGGATGGGGCGGCTGGCCAGGTGGGGGGCTGATCCCCCCACCTCCCTCCCGGACAGAGCGGCTGGCCGGGCAGAGGGGCTCCTCACTTCCCAGTAGGGGCGGCCAGGCAGAGGCGCCCCTCACCTCCTGGACGGGGCGGCTGGCCAGGCGGGGGGCTAACCCCCCCACCTCCCTCCCGGATGGGGCGGCTGGCCGGGCGGGGGGCTGACCCCCCCCACCTCCCTCCCAGACAGAGCGGCTGGCCGGGCAGAGGGGCTCCTCACTTCCCAGTAGGGGCAGCCGGGCAGAGGCGCCCCCCACCTCCTGGACAGGGCAGCTGGCCGGGCGGGGGGCTGATCCCCCCACCTCCCTCCCGGACGGGGCGGCTGGCCGGGCGGGGGGCTGACCCCCCCACCTCCCTCCCGGATGGGGCGGCTGGCCAGGCGGGGGGCTGACCCCCCCACCTCCCTCCCGGACGGGGCGGCTGGCCGGGCAGAGGGGCTCCTCACTTCCCAGTAGGGGCAGCCAGGCAGAGGCACCCCTCGCCTCCCGGACGGGGCGGCTGGCTGGGCGGGGGGCTGACCCCCCCACCTCCCTCCCGGACGAGGAGGGAGGACGCTCCTCACTTCTCAGACGGGGTGGCTGCCGGGCGGAGGGGCTCCTCACTTCTCAGACGGGGCGGTTGCCAGGCAGAGGGTCTCCTCACTTCTCAGTCAGGGCGGCCGGGCAGAGACGCTCCTCACATCCCGGACGGGGCGGCAGGGCAGAGGTGCTCCCCACATCTCAGACGATGGGCGGCCGGGCAGAGACGCTCCTCACTTCCCAGATGTGATGGCGGCCGGGAAGAGGTGCTCCTCACTTCCTAGATGGGATGGCGGCCGGGCAGAGACGCTCCTCACTTTCCAGACTGGGCAGCCAGGCAGAGGGGCTCCTCACATCCCAGACGATGGGCGGTCAGGCGGAGACGCTCCTCACTTCCCAGACGGGGTGGCTGCCAGGCAGAGGCTGCAATCTCGGCACTTAGGGAGGCCAAGGCAGGCGGCTGGGAGGTGGTTGTAGCGAGCCGAGATCACGCCACTGCACTCCAGCCTGGGCGCCATTGAGCACTGAGTTAACGAGACTCCGTCTGCAATCCCGGCACCTCGGGAGGCCGAGGCTGGCGGATCACTGGCGGTTAGGAGCTGGAGACCAGCCCAGCCGACACATCGAAACCCCGTCTCCACCAAAAAAATACGAAAACCAGTCAGGCGTGGCGGCGCGCGCCTGCAATCGCAGGCACTCGGCAGGCTGAGGCAGGAGAATCGGGCAGGGAGGTTGCAGTGAGCTGAGATGGCAGCAGTACCGTCCAGCTTCGGCTCGGCATCAGAGGGAGACCGTGGAAAGAGGGGAGAGGGGAGAGGGGAGAGGGGGGAGGGGGGAGGGGAGAGGGGAGAGGGGAGAGGGAGCTCTATCTACCACACAGTCTTGGGAGCTGCACCATTTTATGTCTCCCTTAGCATTGTTTTTTGAAAGAACTGGTAGGTAAATTGTACTTGGGCCACACTGAATGCCTGGCTTTCCTGGAAAAGTCTTTTTTTTTTTTTAAACCAGTTCTTTGTTCTCTCATTTTTAAAGATCTAAGCTTTCCCTGGGTATCATTTCCCTTCAGACTAAAGAACTCCCTTTATCATTTAATCAGCACTCTGCTTGAGGTGAATTGTCTTAATTTCCCTTCATCTAGGAATGTGTTCATTTCACCTTCATTCCTGAAAGACATTTTCAATCACTGGATATAGAATTGTTAATTGATGGGATTTTTTTCTTGTTGCTCTTTAAAGTTATTTTTCTGCTACTGTCCTTCATGGTTTCTGATAAAAAATTTGCCGTCGTTTGAATCATTGCTTCCTCATATGTAATGTGCTGTTTTTTTAATAGCTGCTTTCAAATTTTTTCCTTTGTCTTTGATTTTCAACAGTTTATAGTATTTCTGGGTGTGTCTTTTCAGTTTATATTGTTTGGTTTTGCTGAAGTTGTTTAATATGTAGATTTATCTTTTATCAGATTGGGAAGTTTTTGGCTGTTCTACAAACTTTTTTTCTGCATGATTTTTTTTTCTCATTCTGAGACTATGATGACATGTATATTAGATATTGTGATATTGTTCCATAGGTCCTGAGGTGCTGTTTGTTCTGTTTCAATCTATTTTTTTTTATTTATTTATTTTATTATTTTTTTTTTTGAGACGGAGTCTTGCTCTGTCGCCCAGGCTGGAGTGCAGTGGCGTGATCTCGGCTTACTGCAAGCTCCGCCTCTCAGGTTCACGCCATTCTCCTGCCTCAGCCTCCCAAGTAGCTGGGAGTACAGGCGCCTGCCACCACGCCCAGCTAATTTTTTTGTATTTTTAGTAGAGATGGGGTTTCACCATGTTAGCCAGGATGGTCTTGATCTCCTGACCTCGTGATCCGCCCGCCTCAGCCTCCCAAAGTGCTGGGATTACAGGCTTGAGCCACCGCGCCCGGCTCAATCTATTTTTTAATTCTATTTTTCAGATTGGGTAATTTCTGTTGATCTGTCTTCAAATTCTGTTTCATGTTCCTGGGTGCATTCTGTTATTGAGATCTTCAGTGGATATTTTTTATTGTGAATGTTGTATGTTTTCATTAAAAATCAATTTGGTTCTTCCTTTAAGTGTTATTAAGGTATAATATCATACCATAAAATTATCTATTGTAAGTATACAATTCACCTAGTTTTAGTAAACTTATAGCTTGAAGTTGTCATCATAATCCAGTTTTAGAACATTTCATTATTTCCAAAAGTTTCCTCAAGTCACTTCTGCTCCCATCCCAGGCTACCGTGATATCCTCTGTCTGTAAGTTTACCCTTTCTAGACGTTTCATGTAAATGAAATCGTACGATATTTATTCCGTTGAATCTGACCTCCTTCATTTATTAAAATGTTTCTGAGATTTAGTCATGTGGTAGCATTAATAAGTATTTCATTCCTTTTTAGAGCTGAATGTTGTTCAGTTTTACTAATGTCACATTTTGTTTCTCCATGCAGCACTTGACTGAAAGTTGGATTGTTTCCTTTTTTTGGTGGGGGGGGGGGGCTATTATGATGAATAAACATTGCTGTGAACATTAATGTAAATGTCCCAGTATATTTTCTTTTCTATTCTGTAGATTCTTTGGAATAGAATAGCTGGGTTGTACAGCAAGTATTTATTCAGCTTTTAAAGAAACTACCAAACTGATTTCCAATGTGGATATACTATTTTACATTTTCACCAGCAATGTATGAGTTAACATTTCTCCACATCATCACTTGTTATTACCTGATTATAGCCATTCTAATTGGTGTGAAGTAGTATCTCATTATGATTTTGTTTTGCATTTTCTTAAACTGTATGAGATTGAGCATCTTTTCATTTGCTTATTGGTCATTTGTATGTCTTTGATGAAATATCCATTTAAATCTTTTCTCCATTTAAAGTTATTTTCTTATTGCATTGTAAGAGTTCTTTATATGTATTTTGTACTCAAGTGTTTTATCAGAAATATGATTTACATATTTTTTCTCAGTCTGTAGCTTGTCTTTTTATTTTCTTAATGGTGTCATTTGAAGTGCTAAAATTTTTAATTTTCGTGAAGTCCATTACATCAGTTATTTTCTGTGTCTCATTTTTCATAAGTTTTATACTCTGTTGATTAGTTTTAAAGTAAGTTTTAAAGTTGGGTAGTGACAGATCTCCTACTTTGTTGTTTTTCAAAATTATTTCAGGTGATCCACATTCTTTGCATTTAAAATGAGCTTGCAATTTTCTACAAAAAAGCCTTCTGGGATTTTGATAGGGATTGTATTGAATTTATAGATCAACATGATGAGACGTGCCTTCATAATTATATATTGCATTGTCAAATCCATGAACAAGGATTTTCATATATTTTCATCCATTTATATATCTACTTCAATTTCTCCATGCAATATTTTGCAGTTTTTAATGTATAAATCTTTCTCTTCTTTTGTTAAATTTATTCTTAAGTATTTTACTTTTTGATGCTATTCAGAATAGAGTTCTCTTAATTTCAGTTTATTGCTAGTATATAGATATATAGTTGATTTTAATCTTGTATCCGATTACTTCCTTAAACTTTGTTATAGTAGTTTTACTGTGAAATTCTTAGGTTAAGAATAAGGATTCCATAATAGAACTACAAATAGGATCATTTCATATGCAAATAAGGACAATTTTATTTCTTCTCCAATCTCATTGTCTTTAATTTTTTTTTCCTTATTTACTGCCTAGAACTCCTAGTACAGCATTGACTAGAAGTGGTGAGAAAGCTGGCACAGTGGCTCATGCAAGTAATCCCAGCGCTTTGGGAGGCCAGGGCGGGTGGATCGCTTGAGTCCAGGAGTTCAAGACTACCCTGGGCAACATGGCGAAACCCTGTCTCTACAAAAAAAAAATATATAGTAGCCAGGCATGGTGGCATGCGCCTGTAGTCCCAGCTGCCAGGGAGGCTGAGGTGGGAGGATTACTTGAGTCTGGGAAGTCAAGGCTGCAGTGAGCCATGATTGTGCCACTGCACTCCAGCCTGGGCAACAGAGACCCCGTCTCAAAGAAAAACAAACAACTCCCCCCCCCCACACACACAAAAGGAGTGGTGAGAATGGGAATCTATGTCTTATTCCCATCTTCTGGAGAAAGTAAAGCATTAAGTCTTTCTCCATTAAGAATGACGTTAGTTATAGGTTTTTGTTATTGTTGTCTTATAGGTTTCTTTTGTTAGATTAAGTAAGTTCTTTTTCATTCTTACTTTTAGGAGAGTTTTAAAGCCTTGAATGGGTTTTCAGTTTAGTCAGATGCTATTTTTATGTCCATCGAGGTGATAATATATATATTTTAAATGTAATATATTGAACTGCATTGATTGAATTTTGAGTTATGAAACAGGCCTACGTTTTATGATAAACCCTACTTTCTCATGATATAATTTACCCAATTTGCATATTGTTGGATTAGATTTCCTAATATTTTGTTAAGAATTGTTGCATTTGAGTCAACTTAGGTACCCAAATGGTTGGCTAGATAAAATGTGGTATATTTATATCATGGAATACTATACAGCCATAAAAAATGAAACCATGTCCTTTGCAGCAACATGGATATAGCTGGAGACCTTTATCCTAAGCATATTAATGCAGGAACGGAAAAGCAAATACCCCATGTTCTCCCTTATTCATGAGAACTAAACATGAGTACACATGTTCACATAAATGTCTAATGTGAACAATAGACACCAGGGCCTACTCAAGAGAGGGTGGTGGATGGAGGGTGAAGATCAAAAAACTACCTATTGGGTACTATGCTCACTACCTGGGTGGTTAAATAATTTGTACACCAAACCCCAGTGACACAGAATTTACCCATGTAACAAAACTGCACATGTATACCTTGAAACCAAAATAAAAGTTGAAAAAAAAAAAAAAACCACCCATGGATTGTTGCATTTATCTTCATGAGGAAGATTGGAATGTGATTTCCTTTTCTTATAATGTCTTTATGAGGTTTTAGTATCACGGTGTTTATGGCCACATTAAAATGAGTAGGACAGTAAGTAATACCTCTTCAGTTTTCTGTAATGATTTTTTTAGAATCCATATTTTATTTTATTTTATTTTTTTGAGACGGAGTCTTGCTTTGTTGCCCAAGCTGGAGTGCAGTGGCGTGATCTCGGCTCACGCAACCTCTGCCGCCTCGTTTCAAGTGATTCTCCCTGCCTCAGTCTCCCAAGTAGCTGGGATTGCTGGTGTGTGCCACCACATCCAGCTAATTTTTTTTGTATGTTTAGTAGAGATGGGGTTTCACCATGTTGGCCAGGCTGGTCTGGAACTCCTGACCTCAGATCATCCGCCCACCTCGACCTCCCAAAGTGCTGGGATTACAGGTGTGAGCCACTGCATCCGGCCTAGAATCCATATTTTTTAATCCTTGAATGTTTTGGTAGAATTCACTTGTGAATATATCAGTGAAACAGCTTGGTCTGTTGTTTTCCTTATGGAAGTTTTAAAATTACTAATTCTATGTCATTAATGGATATATGAATATTCAGGTTATATGTAGATATATTTGTTGTTGTTGTTGTGTTGTTTTGTTTTGTTTTTTGAGATGAAGTCTCGTTCTTGTCCCCCAGGCTGGAGTGCAATGGCGCCATCTCGGCTCACTGCAACTTCCGCCTCCTGGGTTCAAGCGATTCTCCTGCCTCAGCCTCCCAAGTAGCTGGGATTGCAGGTGCCTGCCACCATGCCCGATTTTTTTTTTTTTTTTTTTTGAGACAGTCTCACTCTGTTGCCCAGGCTGGAGTGCACTGTGCAATGGTGTGATCGCGGCTAACTGCAACCTCCACCTCCGGGGTTCAAGTGATTCTTGAGTCTCAGCCTCCCAAAGTACCTGGGACTATAGGTGCGCACCAGCACACCCGGCTAATTTTTGTATTTTTAGTAGCCACAGTGTTTCACCATGTTGGCCAGGCTGGTCTTAAACTCCTAACTTCAGGTGATCAGCCTGCCTCAGCTTCCCAAAGTGTTGGGATTATAGGTCTGAGCCACTGCGCCCAGCCAGGTTATATATTTTTTGAACGAGCTTTGGTAGTTTGTATCTTTTTTTTTTTTTTTTTTTGGAGACAGGATCTCACTCTCTCGCTCAGACTGGAGTGCAGTGGCACGATCTCGGCTCACCAGCACCCTCCACCTGGAGCGATCTCGGCTTACTGGCACCCTCCACCTCCCAGGCTCAAATGATTCTCCTACCTCAGCCTCCCGAGTACCTGGGATTACAAGTGCGCACCATTACCACCCAGCTAATTTTTGTATTTTTAGTAGAGACAGAGTTTTGCTATGTTGACCAGGCTGGTCTTGAACTCCTGACCTCAAATGATCTACCTGCCTCGGCCTCCCAAAGTGCTGGGATTACAGGTGTGAGCCACCGCACCCGGCCTCTATATTCTTTGGTAGTTTGTATCTTAAGGAATTAAAAGATGAAAGGTGGATAAGAAAAGATTACTAAGGAAGTTATTTCATCGATTTTTGGTTTGGTGTTTATTATTTTCTTATTTTCTGCTTGCTTTTTGTTTAATTTGTTCTTTTTCTAGTTTCTTAACTCCAAGTCACTGAATTGAGGTTTTTCTTTTTCAAATTGGCATTTTGTGCTGTTTTTTTTCTACATACGTTTTTTGGTGTCACCCCACATATTCTGACATTTTCATTTTGATTCTGTTCAATATACTTTCTGATTTCCCTCTTGATTTCTTTTTGGTCCTGGAATGTGCTATTTAGTTTATGTATATTTACGGATATTTCAGAGATGTTTCTGTGACTGTTACCTATTTTAATTCTCATATGGTCAAAGAATATACTTTGTATGAATTACATTTTTAAAAAATTGGTTCAAGATTGTTTTATGACCCAGAATGTGGTATGTCTTGGTAAATGTTCAGTGTGTTCTTTAAAAAATGTGTGTTCTGCCATTGTTGACTGAAGAGTTATAAAATATCAGCTAGGTCAAGTAAGTCATTTGAGTTTTCAAGTCTTTTATATCCTTAGTGATTTTTCTATCCATATATTGAAGTCTTTCAATCTAATTGTGAATTAGTCTGTTTTTCCTTGAAATTCTATTAATTCTTGCTTAATTTATTTTGAAGCTCTGCATAGACTTTTAACACTGTTAAGTCTATCTTAACTTCTTTGTCATTATGAAATGGTCTTCATCCATGGTAGTATTCTTTGTTCAGAAATCTGCTTTGTCTGCCCAAGAGGTCTTTGGTCTGTAGGAAATTAACCCATGTAGGAAAGAAAACTTGGAAAAATAATTTAAAAAATGATTGTTTTTTAAACATAAATCATTTTTAAATTATTGATTCCAAGGGATTGCTGATAATAAATTTGTTCAGGCTGTGTTAAGACTTGCATCTTTTTTTTTTTTTTTTTTTTTTTGAGACAGAGTTTCGCTCTTACTGCCCAGGCTGGAGTGCAATGGCGCATCTCGGCTCACTGCAGCCTCCGCCTCCTGGGCTCAAGTGATTCTCCTGCCTCAGCCTCCTGAGTAGCAGGGATTACAGGCATGTGCCACCACACCTGGCTAATTTTGTATTTTTAGTAGAGACGAGGTTTCTCCATGTTGGTCAGGCTGGTCTCAAACTTCCGACCTCAGGTGATCCACCCACCTCGGCCTCCCAAAGTGCTGGGATTACAGGTGGGAGCCACCGTTCCCGGCCATTGCATCAATTTTTTAGTAATAGATGATGTGGGCGAGTGCTAAAACTGTGAAGACTTAGAACATTTTAATATTTCTGAAAATTAACTTTTTTCAGTTTTGAAAATTACAGCTTCTAAATAAAATACTGAATTTTTAAAAACAAAATTAGACTTAAATATATAAAGTTTAAAGATAAAAAGTTTTATGATAAAATATGCCACAAACAATTCGAAAGATACCTAACTTGCTTTGTGTATAAAAGGTAAATAAAGGCTTGGCTGGGCATGGTGGCTCACAGGAGGCTGAGACAATCACTTGAGCTTAGGAGTTTGAGACTAGCCTGGGTAACATGGCGAAACCCAATCTCGACCAAAAATACAAAAATTAGCTGGGCATGGTAGTGTGCGTCTGTAGTCCCAGCTACTCAGGAGGCTGAGGCAGGAGGATCCCTTGAGCCCAGGAGGTGGAGGTTGCTGTGAGCTGAGATCACGCCATTTCCAGCCTGGGTGACAGAGTAAAACCCTGTTCCAAAAAAAGATAAAGGCTTGCTATTTATGCCATTTCAAGGAATTAGTAAGAAAAATCGTAGATTAATGGGTAAAATAAATGAATAGTTAATTCAATGGCAGTGCTTATCCAATCAATAAAAGACATAAAAATGATACTGAAGTAAATGCAAATTTGTAGTGTTAGTACAAGATCCTTTCTCATCTACTTTATTGGGATAAAATTAACTGGATACAACTACTGTTGGCAGTGATGGGGAAAGGTTACTTTTATATATTGCTTGTGGGAACTGTGAATTCTCACTTTCTTTTTTGGATAGGTAGTGCTTTGGCCTCATCAGGGAGCTCCTGCTTTAAGCACCTCTTCATGCTTTGAGGCCACATTTGTTACTCAGACTTTACAACAGTGGCTTTGAGTTCTGCCCTGTTTCTGGTACCTGAGGAATTTCTTCTCATCCTTTTGGTATTTCTTATGTATTTTTATTGTTTTGTTTTGTTTTATTCAGCATTTCTACTTTCTGTTGCTTTGGGTGAGGTTTTCTATAGCACTTAAGTTCACCATGACGACTGGAGCACATCACAATTTTTTTTATAACCAGACAAGTTGTCCTGCAAATATTAAGGAGACTGGCAGATGTTATCAAATATAAAATAACTATTGGGATTAACATCTATAAACCCTTCTTGATCAAGGTATTTAACAATCAATTATAGTTAACCAAGAAGTAAACAAAAATAACACTGGAATAGAAGAAATGTGACAGTGGGCTGGTGCTATTCATTGAATCCATGTAAGTATTGAACTAGAAGAGCAACTGAGGGAGTTAAGATTGCATAATAAAATGTTTTTCTGAAAGGTGTAGGAATAATTATTGAGCGCTAATCTTATCATGGTATGGTGCCAATACTTACTCTAAAGTTACTATGTGGTAAAACATTTTATATATATATTATATGTGTATAATATATATAATTTATGCATATAAATATATTTATATTTTATTCAATTATTTTTATTTTATTAATTTTTTTATATGTAAATATATATTCATTTATATACATAAATAAATACAAAATGTTTTACCCTATTTTTTATTAAAAAGTTTTTTCAGTGGTTCTTTTTTAGGTAGTTATATTTCTTGTGAAATAACATTTATCTGAACATTAGTAACTCCTTCACTGTCATTTTGCTCTCATTTTCCTGTCTTTATAGCAAGTAAAATTAAATGGAGTAATTTGAAATAAATTATATAATAAATGGCATTAAAATAACCCCATTTTAAAATATTGAGGTATAATTTACATACATTAAAATGCATCATAGGTGTTCCATTTGACAAAATAGGTCACATTTTCTTTACTCCTGAAAATTTCCTTGTGCTCCTTTCCAGTCAGTTCTCCTCTTCCCAGTAGCCACTTTGTGGTATAATCCCAGGTTCCCAGGTTAATGAAATTATTTCTAACTGTGTTTTTAATACATTCACATTTTTCTTGCTAAATTATATGCCAAAAAATGTCCAATAAATGTTAAGCTTTTTAGGATGATGGCAGTTTGGGTAATTCATTGCTTTTTTATTTATACTTTTCTGTATTGTGTTTTGTTTTTTTTTTTTTTTGAGACAAGGTCTTGCTCTGTCACGCAGGTTGGAGTGCAGTGGCATAATCAGCTCACTGCAGCCTCGACCTCCCAGGCTCAAGAAATCTTACCACCTCAGCCTCCCAAGTAGCTGAGATTACCGGCACTTGCTACCACATCTGGCTAATTTTGTGTTTTTTTTTTTTGTAGAGACAGGGTTTTGCCATGTTTCCCAGGCTGGTCTCAGGGACTCCTGGGCTGAAGCAATCTGCCAGCTTTAGCCTGCCAAAGTGCTGGGATTACAGGTGTGAGCCATCATGCCTGGCCTTTTTTGTATTATTTGATTTTTTATTTTAGGTAGTAAGTCTTAGGTTAAAAAAATCAAAACCTGATCATTAATTAAATAAGAAAAGAATATTTTTTAAAAAGGCAAATGCTTCAAAGCAAAACTGTCTTCCATCCTAGGAAAGGTATGAACCAGAAAAGAGCAGGTTCAAAGAGAAAAAGGGTATGAAGTGTTTCTTAGATTAGTGCTTGTCATAATTTTGAGAGCTGATGATACTAATCCCTGAAATAGAGTAAGGAAAATTGAAAAAAATAAAAGAGAAAAAGAGCTTTGTAGTTATATGGAGTTGGTACCTTTCTGTTTGTTATTATATATGAAATATTGTAAATTTCTGGCACCACCAATCATAACATTTAAGTGTATTCCAGAGCTGAATATAAATTATTCTATTTTTCAAGTTAATATATAGTGTTGTCAGTATATGTTGAATGAAATTGCCCCTTAAGTTTTCATTTACATCTTATATTTATCTGGTTTTACTAATTAATTTATTCTGCATTTTTACTGAGTGTAGCCTCAGTAAAAACCCTAATGTGGGTAGGCACTGAAATTGTTATTTGAATAACACATCCCTGTTTGCAGTGTGATATGAAGAAGGGGAACAGAGGTTCAAAAAAACAGAGAAAGCAAATAGAAAATAAGTAAATGGGAGTCTTAAGCAACTATATTGTTAATGGGCTAAACACTTCAATTAAAAGTCAGAGATTATCAGAATGGATTAAAAAGCAAGACCCATTTATATGCTATCAACATGAAATTTACTTAAAATATAAAAGTACAGGCTGGGCACGGTAGCTCACGCCTGAAATGCTAGCACTTTGGGAGGCTGAGGTGGGTGGATCACCTGAGGTCAGGAGTTAGAGACCAGCCTTGCCAACATGGCAAAACCCCATCTCTACTAAAAATAGAAAAAATCGCCAGGCATGGTGGCGGGTGCCTGTAATCCTAGCTAATTGGGAGGCTGAAGCAGGAGAATTGCTTGAACCCGAGGGGCAGAGGCTGCAGTGAGCCAAGATTGCGCCACTTTACTCCAGCCTTGGCAAAAGAGTGAAAATCCGTCCCAAAAAAAAAAAAAAAAAAAAAGAAACCCTTGAAGGTACAGATAACCTGGGGGTGGGGTAGTGCTATTAATACATACAAAATAGACCATAAGACAGAGTATTATCAGAAATAAAGAGGGATTTTTCATAATGTTAAAAGTATCAATTCATCAGAAAGCGGTAGCAATCATAAATTTATATATGATTATAAAAATTTATATTTTTATTAAAAATATATAAAGTGGCTGGGCGCGGTGTCTCACGCCTGAAATCCCAGCACTTTGGGAGGCTGAGGGGTGGGGGTGGATCACCTGAGGTCAGGAGTTCGAGACCAGCCTGGCCAACATGGCGAAACCCGGTCTCTACTAAAAATACAAAAGTTAGCTGAGTGTGGTGGTGGGCGCCTATAATCCTAGCTACTTGGGAGGCCGAGGCAGGAGAATCGCCTGAACCTGGGGGACGGAGGTTGCAGTGAGCTGAGATTGCCCCACTTCACTTCAGCCTGGGCAAAATGGTGAAACTCTATCTCAAAAAAAAAAAAAAAAAAAGTATATATAGCAAAAATCGACAAAATTAAGAGGTAAAAGATACTTTTACAATTAGTGCTGAAGATTTTTACCACCCTACTCTGACCAATTGATAGAATTTCTAGCAAAAAAACAAAATTAGTAAAGACATAGATGATCTGAGGAATACTACAAACCACCTCAATATAATTGATAAGTATTGAACACTACTTCCCCGAATTGTGAAGAAGATATTCTTATCAATTGTACATCATATATTCAACATAGACCAAATGGTGGACCATGAAATATGCCTTGATAAATTTTTTGTGTGTGTCTTGATAAATTTATTTATTTCTTGAGACAGTCTCACTTGCTCTGTCACCCAGGCTGGAGTGCAATGGCGCGATCTTGGCTTACTGCAACCTCCGCTTCCTGGGTTCAAGCTATTCTGCATGCCTCAGTCTCCCGAGTAGCTGGTATTACAGGTGCATGCTACCACGCCTGGCTAATTTTTGTATTTTTAGTAGAGACAGGGTTTCACCATGTTGGCCAGGCTGGTCTCAAACTCCAGACCTCAGGTGATCCTCCCACTTGAGCCTCCCAAAGTGCTGGGATTACAGATGTGAGCCACCATGCCCAGCTGGTAAATTTAAAATGATTGAAATTTATATATGTTCTGTCACCACAATGGAAGTAAAATTAAAATAGAAATTATTAAAATATCTAGGAATGATCCAAATATTTGGAAATTAGACAACACAAGTTTAAATGATCATGAGTCAAAGGGAAATCACAATTAGAAGACATTTTTAATCGAATGGTAATGATAATATAACGTCAAAATTCATGGAATGTAGCTAAAGCAGTGCTTGGAGGGCAAATTATAGTTTAAATGCTTTTATTATAAAGGAAGAAAAGTCTAAAAGTAACCCAAGTTTCTACCTTAGGAAGCTAGAACAAGAACAGCAAAGTAAACCTAGAGTAAGTACAAGTAAGGAAACAATAGAATAGGAATCAATGATGTGGAAAACAGATAATAGAGAAACTTTAAAAAGCCAAAATCTGGTTCTTTGGTAAGATCAACAACAGTAATAAACCCTTATCTTCAGTGAACAAGAAATTGACAGTGCGACATGTTGTAATAGTAAAGGAATAAAGTACATAGTGTGGAACACAGAGAAAGGCTGATCTGAATTTGGTTTTCAAAGGTGGTTTCAGAGAGGTGGTCAAATTTGTGTGTGGCTTTCAAGAATTAGTGTAAGTTTTTCCTGATACAGATTGGGAAAAAGAATATTCTGAGAGGAAATAAGAGCAAAATAATTTTATTTTTCAGGCTTTTGGCATATTTAGAACCGTATTTTTATTTTTTTGAGACAGAGTCTTGCTGGAGTCCATCGGTGCAATCTCGGCTCACTGTAACCTCTGCCTACTGGTTCAAGCAGTTCTGGTGCCTGAGCCTCCCAAGTAGCTGGGGTTACAGGCATGTGCCACCACCAGCCCCAGCTAATTTTTAAATTTTTAGTAGAGATGGATTTCTTCATGTTGGCCAGGCTGGTCTCGAACTCCAAGTCTCAAGTGATCCACACGCCTTGGCCCCCCAAAGTGCTAGGATTACTGGCGCGACCCCACAGCACCCGGCCTAGAATGGTATATTGACTTTATCTGTGACATATGGGTTATGTTAGGTGGAGAGCAGTAGGTGATGCAATAGGAAAAGCAGTTTGAGTCTAGAGTGTACAGAACCTAGAGTACCTTCCTTGATAACTTGGACTTTATTCTGTGTAAAATAGCAAGCTTAGCATCTAAAGTTTTTAAAGGAGTTTTTTAAATGAAATATTTCAAACAGAAAATACATAGAATGACATACTGAACACTTATTACCGCTACCCTGCTTTAACAAATCTTATACCTTACTATATTTGTTTCAGATTTTAAGAAATTAATACATCATAGATACAATTGAAGCTTTGTACCTTTCCATCTCATACCACCATGAAGTTCTATTCTGAAGTCATATATCCTTACCATGCATTTTTAAAATACTTTTACTGTATAGCTATATACTAATAAAAAGGTGGCATTCTCCATGTTATTAAAGTTTCTTAAAAATGCTATCTATATTTTACTTATTCTGCAACTTGTTTTTCTCACTTATTATTATTTTTGACTTATGGGATAGTCCGGAAGTTTGGACTGGTGTAACCACAGTAGTTATTTACAGCCAGTGTCCTTTCTTCTTTCTTTTTTGAGTTAACCAGGATACATTTATTAAATATATCCAGGATAAATATTCCCAAAAACAAATATTTGGTAAATGTGGCAAACTTATTCTTTGGCAAATTAGCTTTTAGCATGTTGGACTGCTTTCCATCCCTATTAGGAGTATTATAAGGATTAAATGAAGTATTACCAACAAAAAGGTACTTAGCAAAATTCTCAGTAAACATTGGTTATAATCCCTCCAACATTCAGACTTAAGTTCTGCCTATTCTCTTTCCTCAGTATTCTTTATTCCTGTCCATATAACCATTGTCCTTTTGTAGGCCTTCACTACCTTAATGTGGACTATAGCAATAGTCACTTGATTGGTCTCTTGGCTTGTTCCCCTCCAATCTTGTTCTCTACACTACTGCAAGGGTGATCTGTCTACCACATATATTTTGAATTATCATCTATAGTAGTAAAACAGTTTTCATGGCATACAAGCTTCAATAATTTAGTCTAGATATTCCGCTTGATCTCTTTTCACCTCTTTTCCATTTATCTTCTAGCACCACTGCAGTGCTTGTAGTTCCTTAAATATGCTATTCTTTTTGAAAAAGCAGCAAATCTCTGTGCAGTTGCCTTTCTAACTGGAATATCTTCCCCCTTCTTGTGTTCTCACAAAATTCTTATTCATCTTTCAAGTTCTAGCTCAAATGCCACTTCCTTGTAAAGGTTTTCCTGATTTCCTTAAGCAGATTTGGGTTACGTTTCTAGGGTTCTGCTGCTCTTTGTACATGCTTCTATTATAATGCTTATATATATTATTGTAGTTGTTTTTTAATTTTGTCTGTCATTTTAATAGACTGTAATCTCCTTGCAGGAGGAGATCTGTCTTTTCATCATTTATATAATAATGACTATTGTACCTAGAATATAAGTCATTGACATTTGTTGAATTAAAAAAATTCAGAAATCTATTTACAGCCCTCTCTACTGCCTTCCCATGACACCTCCATTTTACAGATCATTAAGCTGAAGCCCAATGAAATGAAGCTATTTAGTGAGAACTCATGCCTCCTAACTCCAGATCTATTACTTTTATTCCTATATTGTAGAGAATATTCTGCTTAGCATGTATATACTAGTTATTTATATTATAAGAAACAGATAGTCTTGTCAGTATTCTTCCTTTCATCTCTAGGGAATAGGTAGAAGGGTATAGTGATTTTATGAGATTTGTGTTTTTTTTTTCCTGTTTCAATCATTCAGATGCTTTTATTTGTTTTCTAGCAAATTCAGCAAAATTCAAGGTTTTCTTCATGTCATCCCTTTTCTTTACCCTCATAGAACTCAGGTAGGATTGAATGTCTGATGCATTTAGTCCAGTTGTCCTCAACCAGGGGTGGTTTTGGCCCCCTAGAGGGCTTTTGGCAAGATGTTTAGAGACAGTTTTTTAAATTGATACATAATACTTACCCATATTTATGGGGCACATGTGATATTTTGATACATACATACCATATGTAATTGGTTTATCTGTCACCTCAAACATTTATCATTTCTTTGTATTGGTAACATTCTACATCTTTTAGCTATTTTGAAATATACTTTCTGTGGGTGCTTCCTAAGCACCCTTACTTATAACCTTATAACCACAGTACATTTGTCAACCTCATAAATTTACACTGATATCATACTTTTGTCTAAACTACCTTCCATGTTTTATAAAAATGTTTTCTTAATAGCATTTTTAACCTCTTCAATACTGGATCCAGTCTAGAAGCAGGTATTACATTTGGTTGTCATGTATTTTTAGCCTTCTGTCATCTATGGTGTTTCCACAGCCTTGTAAAACTGTAGTACACTATCCCAACCAGACTATTCACACTGTTACAGTCTAGATACAGAATGGTTTCATGATAAGGTAGTGAGACATTTTAAGATATATTCCCCGTGGATTTGGCATTCATTGATTACCCTTTTCCTTGCTCATTCTTTACCTTGGTTACTTTGCAACTCTAGTACCCCTGCTAGATTTACTAGTCAGGCCTTAGCAAAATACTGTAAGCACAAGACCTCCCTTCTCCCTTATTTGTTTAGTACCATGAGGGACTCATATTCCTACCCTTTTTTTTTTGAGATGGAGTTCGCTCTTGTTGCCCAGGCTGGAATGCAATGGCATGACCTTGGCTCACTGCAACCTCTGCCTCCCCAGTTCAAGTGATTCTCCTGCCTCAGCCTCCCGAGTAGCTGGGATTATAGGTATGCGCTACCACGCCTGGCTAATTTTGTATTTTTAGTAGAGACAGGGTTTCTCCATGTTGGTCAGACTGGTCTTGTAGGAGAAATAGACTTCACTAAAATATTACAGCCAATTAGTAAAAATAAGACAGTAAATAGTAACACCTTGTCCTGGAGTGATGGTAGCCAGTATTGGTACCATATATTACTGACAATGTTTAATTTTCAACAACAAAAATAATTGAGAGATAAAGAGAAGTAAGAAAACGTGACCTTATGGGGAAGAAGACTGGCAAAACATCTCAACTTTGAAGGCCTAAGATGTGTTACTAAGCAGACAAATATTTCAAATTGGCCATTATAAATATCTTAAAAGAACTAGAGGACACCATACCTCAGGAGGCAATGATATAATTACAATAATTTTGCAACTAGAGAATATAAATAAATAGGTAAGAATTATAGAAAAGAACCATATGGAAATCTGGAGTTGTAAAGTATAATAACAAAAATTACAATTCATTAGAGAGGTTTAATACTAGATTTTAACTGGTAGAATAAACAATCATTGAATTTGAAGATAGATGATAGAAATCACCCAGTTTAAAAAATACAGAATAAAGAAGTAAGTAAAATGCAGTTTCAGAGAAATGCCAGAAGCCATTGAGAATACCAACATATGTGCAGTGGTAGTGCCAGAACATAAGGACAACAAGCTGAAAGAAAAAATATTTAAAGAAATAATACCTGAAAATTTTCTATATTATGAAAAAAAAATCCAAGAAGTGTAAAGAATTTGAAGTATAATAATTGCAAATATATTCCCCCTTAGACACATCAAAGTAAAATTATGAAAGTAAAAAAACATCTTGAAAGCATGAAGAGAATAATGGCTGATATACAAGGAAACTCTAATAATACAGTAATAATTAAGGCCACAGTGGAGGTGTATGACATATTAATAGTGTAGAAGAAGTAAATTCAAAATTTTACCTGAAGCACGACTGACATTCTTAAATCAAAGTAAAGACATTGCTAGATAAACAAAAACTGGGAATGTGTTCTTAGCAGACCCACCTTGTAAGAAAAGCTAGTTTTTGAGAATGAAGAATACTGACCCCAAACTGTAATTGAAATTCCTATGAAAAATCAGAGTACCAGTCATAATTATGTAATAATTATAGAGGCTAGTATAAATGCATATTTTTTATGTATTAGCTGGCATATATGCCTATACACTGTATACTTATAAATATTCATATATGTGTATTGTGTGCAGTATTTCCATATTTGTATTTGTGAGCTTACAACATATAGAAATGAGATCTATTTAATAATATCACAAAGTATGTGGTTGAGAACAAAACTGTTGTAATAAGGAAATGAATCTTTTTTTTTTGGAGACAGAGTTTCGCTCTTATTGCCCAGGCTGGAGTGCAATGGCACAATCTCGGCTCACCACAACCTCCACCTCTCAGGTTCAAGCGATTCTCCTGCCTCAGCCACCCAAGTAGCTGGGATTACAGGCATGAGCCACCACACCCGGCGAATTTTTTGTATTTTTAGTAGAGACAGGTTTTCTCCATGTTGGTCAGGCTGGTCTCAAACTCCCAACCTCAGGTGATCTGCCTGCCTGGGCCTCCCAAAGTGCTGGGATTACAGGCGTGAGCCACCACACCTGGCCAGGAAATAATTCTTGATGGTAACTCAGATCCACAGGGGTAATATAAAAGAACCAGAAATAATAAGAAGGATAATAAAATGCTAAAAAAAAATTTTCTTACCATTCTTCTCTGACCTGATTATATAAAATTATATAACTATATAATTTTGAGGATTTTATTGTATTATAATAATGGCTGAAAAGGGAGGAGAAGTTATAGATATATATAGAGGTATAATGATTTTTCCTTTCTTTTTTTTTTTTTTTTTTTGAGAGGGAGTCTTGCTCTGTTGCCCAGGCTGGGGAGCAGTGGTGTGATCTCAGCTCACTGCAATCTCCACCTCCTGGGTTCAAGCGATTCTCCTGTCTCAGCCTCCTGAGTAGCTGAAATTACAGGCACGCACCACCAGGCCCAGCTAATTTTTGTATTTTTAGTAGAAATGGGGTTTCACCTTTTGGCCAGGCTGATCTCGAACTTCTGACCTCAAGCAATCCACCCGCCTTGGCCTCCCAAAGTGCTGGGATTACAGGCGTGAGCCACTGCGCCCAGCCCATATAGAGGTAATATTTCTATATTATACTCATGTTAGTGTAAATATGAAGTCGAGTCCTTTAGGATGTGTAAGAAAAGTCCTAGAGAGATGTCAGTGACAGAATTGGAGCTGCCTCATATACACCATGGAATACTATGCGGCCATAAAAAAGGGTGAGTTCATGTCCTTTGTAGGGACATGGATGAAGCCGGAAACCATCATTCTCAGCAAACTATTGCAAGGACAAAAAAATCAAACACCGCATGTTCTCACTCATAGGTGGGAATTGAACAATGAGAACACTTGGACACAGGGTGGGGAACATCACACACGGGTCTGTCGTGGGGTGGGGGGCTAGGCGAGGGATAGCATTAAGAGGTATACCTAATGTAAATGACGAGTTAGTGGGTGCAGCACACCAACATGGCACATGTATACATATGTAACAAACCTGCACATTGTGCACATGTATCCTAGAACTTAAAGTATAATTAAAAAAAAAAAGAATTGGAGGTACCTGTTTTGTCCCTCCTTTCATGGATACACCAAGTAAGTACATGCATGTGGATCAATTCTATCCAAGAGAAAGCCAAAATGTAGTTGAAGGATGCTCACACACTGGATGACTGAGAAAATATCTACAACAAAATGGGAAGGATAAACTGAGGTATACTGATGGTTAAACCTCACCTTGAGCACAGGCTGGTATAATTTGGAAAGAATCCTTAACTCCCACCCTCTTCCTGAGGGGTGACGGGTTGATAGCACACATATAGTGTCCCAGTTCTTACATTCTCTACCAGAAGGCTTGGCCCTTAAATCCCATTATATGAGGAGCACAAGGACTTGGCACTAGAGTATTTCCTTGAAGAACAGTAGAATGGGTGGGGGGTTGAACTGCAGGAGCACTTCCAACAGCTGTATCTCCTGGGATCAGTATACCCTCTAGCTTCTCACTGGAAACAGTTTGGCTGCACATTTCTAGCAGCTTCTTGTGTTTGTGTCTTCTATCATGCCTGCACCTAGGAGCCCGTGTAGCAAATGAAGCATAAACCTCCTCAAGTGTTAATGGGAGGGATGGCACTCCCTACATCTTCCCTGGATTGCTCTAGTGATTAATCCAGGTCTATAGTTTCCCTTGAAAGAGATTTGAGGCCTCAGTGAGCAAAAATGGAAGGGTCAAAACCCACCATGCCTTTTCCCAGCTTTCTCCAGATATGTATAACCTTGTAATCTCTCCCTGGAAGGAGACTGGGAGACAGACCTCTCTTATGCTATATGCGAGGAACTGTACTTCACCTGCCTTCCTATGTACCAGTCTTGTTCCAACAACATATTGGCCTGGAGATTCTGTGTGAAGTGAGTTTGTGAGACTTCAGGAAGCCTTAAAGGGAGATGAATGTTCTTTGCAATTTCTTCTTCAGATTGCTCCAGCAATAAGTCCAGGCTTCCAAATCCTTACTGGCAGGAGGTTGTGTGACTTCACTGTGCTTTATTGTGAGATTGGGTACTTCCCATGCTTTCCTACTTGGCCTGCTCTGGTGATGAATTCGTTTCTGCAGACTTTCCCTGGGAGTAATTTGTACACATACTGACTGCCCCATATTTTACATCCCTCATTCAAGGTACTGGCTCCTGTATCACCCAGCTCTGGAGTTGAAAGAGCTCTTCATTCCTGAGTCTCCTGTACCACTGAGAATAGGTAGTTTTCTCTCCTCTCCTCTCCCCTCCCCTCCCCCCCTTTTCTTTTCTTTTTTTCTTTTCTTTTCTTTTTTTGATGGAGTTTCACTACTGTTGCCCAGGCTGGAGTGCAGTGGCGCAATCTCGGCTCTCTGCAACCTTCACCTCCTGCGTTCAAGTGATTCTCCTGCCTCAGCCTCCTGAATACCTGAGATTACAAGCATGCACCACCATGCCCGTCTAATTTTGTATTTTCACTAGAGATGGGGTTTCTCCATGTTGGTCAGGCTGGTCTCGAACTCCCGACCTCAGGTGATCCGCCCGCCTCAGCCTCCCAAAGTGCTGGGATTACAGGCATGAGCCACCACGTCCAGCAAGAATAGGTGATTTTCAAACTTGGAAACATTCAGAAGTTATCTCCTCAGTTTCAGATTGAGTAGTCTCAAAGAGATTACAGGCATCTACCACAAATTCTCTACTTGGTGTGGTGCAAAATCAGTATGATGTAAACTTTGTCTCTCAGTTTCTTCAAAGGAAAGAAGGAACTGGAACACACATATAACACTAACCCTTCCAGCTGCATTATGAGGGACCAGTACCTGTCTCAAGGCAAAATTATGACTTAGTTCATCCTCACCTCTGGAGGCCAGTAAAAGTGGGTTATAGAAGAACAAAGAGGCATCTAGATCTTTCACTGGGTTATTTGGAGAGAAACATCTCCTACCGAAGGCCAGTTTAACAAGACTGGTAGAGGAGGTTATCTTATCTAATTCACAGAAATCAACACATTGAGTCAAGAAAAATGAAACACAGAAACACTCTAAATAAAAGAAGATAAGTCTTCAGAAACCAACCCTAATGAAATGAAGATATGTGATTAACCTGACAGGAAATTAAAAAGAGCAACCATAAAGAGTCTCACTGAGGTCATGGGAGCAATGCATGAACAAACTGAGAATTTTCATAAAGAAATAAAAGATAACAAAAAGTATAAAGTTGAACACAATAACTGGACTCAAAAATTTAATGTGTCCAACAGAAGAATCGATGAAGCAGAAGAAAGGACTATCAAACTTGTAGATAGGCCATTGGAAATCATGTAATGTGAGGAGAAAAAAAGATTGAAGATAGTTTAAGAGACTTTTGAGACATCCTCAAAGGGGAATAATTTATACATTACCAGATGGAGAAGATAGAGGGAAAAGGACAGAAAACATATTTGAAGAAATAATGTCAGAAAACCTCATAATTCTGGCAAGGAAATAGAAATTTAGATCTAAGAATCTCGAACATCAGGTATGATGAATCCAAGGAGACTCACACCAAACCATATTGTAATTAAATAAAGGTAAAAGACAATCTTCAGAGCAGCAAGGGAATAGTCTCTTCTTACATACAAAATGATCCACGGAAGACTGTCAGCAGACTTCACCAGAAAACTTTCACGCCAGAAGGCAGTCGTGATATATACAAAAAGCTGAAAGGAAAACACTGCCATCCAGGAATACTATCTCCAACTATCCTGTGTTTCAAAAATTAAGGAGAAATATAAAGTTCTCAAACAAAAGATGTGGGAGTTTACCACCACTAGACCTGCACGGGAAGAATTGCTAAAGGGAGTCCTTCAAGCTGTAGTAAAAGAGTGCTAATTAGAAACATGAAAACGTGAGTATAAAACTCGCTGATAAAAGTAAGTACATAGTTGGCTGGGTGCGGTGGCTCACGCCTGTAATCCTAGCAGTTTGGGAGGCCGAGGCAGGCACATCACCTGAGGTCAGGAGTTCGAGACCAGCCTGGCCAACATGGCACAACATCGTCTTTACTAAAAATACAAAAATTAGCCAGGCGTGTTGGTATGTGCCTGTAATGCCAGCTACTCTGGAGGCTGAGGCAGGAGAATCGCTTGAACCTGGGAGGTGGAGGTTGCACTGAGCCGAGATGGCACCACTGCACTCCAGCCTGGGTGACAGAGCAAGACTCCATCTCAAAACAGAAAAAGTACACAGTCAAACTGAGAATATGCTAATACTGTAACGGTGGTGTGAAAACAAATTATGTATTTATCATAAAAGTTAAGACAAAACAACTTGTAGCAACAATAATTTAAATTATACAAATTATAAAATGATATAAATTGTGTCATCAGGAACACAATGTGGGGTTGAAAGTAAAAGCATAGCATTTGAGTAATTGATCTAATTTTAGTTGTATTAATTTAAAATAGTCTCATAAGTGTAAGAGACTGTAAGGTTCATGGTAACCACAACGTTTGCAAAAAACCCTTAGTAGATATGCAAAATATAAAAAGAAAGTAGATATGCAAAATATAAAAAGGAAAACATTGAATCACATAAAAAAAAGCAAGAAAGGAAGAGAAAAGCTAAGAATTTGTAATCAACCAGAAAACAAATTGCAAAATGACAGCAGAAATTCTTTACCTGTCAATAAGTGCTTTGAATGTAAATAGATTAAATTCTCTAATCAAAGTACATAAAGTGGATGAATGGATTTTGAAAAGTCTCATCTATATGTTGCCTACAAGACAGTTCATTTTTAAGGATACATATAAATTGAAAGTGAAAGGATGGACAGATATGCCATGTAAATGGAAACTAACAGAGAGCAGAGGCAGATCTTTTAATATTTACATCAGATGAAATAGAATTAAAGTAAAAATTTTTAAGCAGAGACAGGGTCATTATATAATGATAAAGTGGTCTGTTCATCCATGGGGTATAAAAGTCATAAATGTATATGCACTCAACATTACAGCACCTAAATATATAAAGCCAATATTAAAAGCTTTGAAGGAAAATATAAAATGTAATACAATAATTGAGGGGACTTCAGCACACCTCTTTAAGCAATGGTGAGATCATTCAGACAGAACATCAATGAGACATCAGACTTAAACCACAATTGAAAACCAAAGTTGCCCATATGGACCTAAAAGACATTGATGCAGTCTTCTGTTCAACACCAGTGGAATACACGTTTTTCAAAAGTGCACACAGAATATTCTCCAGAGTCATATGTTAGGTCACAAAAGAAGTCTTAAGAAATTTTAAAAGATTGAAGTAATATTGAATATCTTTTCTGACCATAATGGTATGAAACTAGAAATCAGTTATAGGAAGAATTTTAGAATATTCACAAGCACATGGAAATTAAATAATATATCAATCAGTGGTTCAAGGAAGAAATTAAAAGTTATTTTCAGAAAAACAAAAATGGAAACACAAAATACCAAAACTTATAATATGCAAGAAAAGCAATTCCTAGAGGGAAATTTTAGCAATAAATGTCTAGAAGTACAAAGAAGAAATAGCTCAAACAATTTAATGGTATACCTAAGAGAACTAAAAGAAGAACGTAACAAAGATTATAGTATAAATGAGACTAGAAAAATAATAGAAAATACCAACAAAACTGAGGGGATATTTTGATAAACTAAAAAAATTAAGCAATGAACAATAAAATAAGTAAAAAGACAGTCCAATAGTGAGTAAGAAGGCTGAATCAATAATTAAAAGTTTCTCATAAAACCAGGAACTTACAGATTCCCTTCTGAATTCTACCAGATGTTTAACCCTTTTCCTGTTTGCCCCAAACTCGCTGGTGGCCCTTGTGGCTGTAGCATTTACCCTGAGATAACTTTGCTACAAAATATCTTGCTTTCATTATTTTCATATTGCTCTAGTATATTGACTTTGGAAGCAAAACACATTTTTCTATTTATAGCATTCTGTCTTTAGTAGTGGTATTTCCATTTACAAAGTATAGTAACTCTCAATCACTGAAAATGTCAAATTCTAGAAAACATAGTATTCCTGTGTATGATGTTAATATTCTTGAACAGTTATTGTCCAAAGATGCATTGATTTTCTTCAGAAATAGACAATTCCGATGATTGTGATGTTCTGTTTAGAAATAACTCCAAGAACAGTTTTTGTATTTTATTTTCACATTGAAAATCAGTCAGATTTGTGTCAGCCTCAAAGCGCATGTTTATGTAAAATATTTAAGTCCTGGCAGCGAGCTGCCCTTTTTTTTTCCTAAATGGGAAAAGAGTTAAAGAAAAGCTAATATCAATCCTTTTCATACTCTTTATAAAAGTTGAAGAGGAGGGAATAAGTTCCAATCACACTTTATGAGGCCAACGTTAACCTGATAGCAAAGTCAGATGAAGACACTAAAAGAATACAAAATTACAGGCCAATATCCCTGATGAACATAGATGCAGAAACCCCCAACAAAATACCAGCAAACTGAATTCAACAACAAATTTAAAAGATCATTTTCCCATGATCACATGGGGAGATAACCTTTTGCATTTAAGGATGGTTAAACATACATAAATCAATAAATTTGATAGATCACATTAAAGTGAACATCAAAAACTACATGTCTCAATACTTCCAGAAAAAGAATTGACAATATTTAACAACCTTTTTTTTTTTTTTTTTTTTTTGGAGACAGAGTCTTGCTCTGTCACCCAGGTTGGAGTGCGGTGGCACTATCTTGGTATCTTGGCTCACTGCAACCTCTGCCTCCCAGGTTCTCCTGCCTCAGCCTCCCGAGCAGCTGGGATTACAGGCACCTGCCACCATGCCTAGCTAACTTTTGTATTTTTAGTTGAGACAGGGTTTCACCATGTTGGCTAGGTTGGTCTTGAACCCCTAACCTCAGGTGATCCACCCTCCTCGACCTCCCAAAGTGCTGGGATTACAGGCATGAGCCACAGTCCCCGGCCCAATACTTAACATCTTTGCATGATAAAAACCTGAACAAGTTAGGTATAAAAGGAAGATGTCTCAACACATTAAAGGCCCTATATGACCGGCCCAGAGCTGAAATCTTAACACCGAAGAGTTGAAGGCTTTTTCTCTAAGATCAGGAACAAGACATGGATGCCATTTTTTTTCCTTCTGTTCAGTGTTGTACTGGAAGTCATAGCAAGAGCATTTAGGCAAGAGAAATAAAAGACATCTAAGTAGGAAAAGAAGAAAAAACTTGTCTCTCCTGATTATCTTATCTTATAGCTAGAAAACCTTAAAGACTCCATTAAAAAAAAAAAAAAAACTATAGAACTAATAAAATGAATTCCATAAAGTGCTACGTACAAAATTGACAATTAAGTCTGTAGCATTTCTATACACTAACAAACAACAATCTATCCAAAAAAGTAATCAGGAAACTAATCACATTTACACTATTTACTAAGTAAACAAACTTATGAATGAATTTAACCAAGTAGGTTAAAGATCTGTATAGTGAAAACATTGATGAAACAAATTGAAGATTACAAAAATAGAAATTTTTCTTTGTACATGGATTGGGAAATTTATATTGTTATAATTTTTATACTGCCAAAAGAAACATACAGATTCTGTGTAATCAATATTTCAATGTCCTTTTTATTTTTATTTTTTTTACAGAAATACAAAAAAAATTCTAAAACTTGTATGGAACTACAAAAGACATTAAATAATCAAAGTAATCTTGAGCAACAAGGACACAGCTGGAGGCATCACTCTACCTGATTTTGTAATCCATTATCAAAAAACTGTGGTACCAGCATAAAAGCAGATTCACTGACCAGTGGAACAGGAAAGCCCAGACATAACTCATACATTTCCATCCAATTGATTTTTGACAAAAGTGGCACACAGAATGGGGAGAGGATAAATAAATAAATTGTTTTGAGATATCTGTATATCTATATGTGAAATTGAACCATTTTCTCATAGCATATAGAAAAATCAACTCAAAATGGATTAAAGCCTGAAATGTTGCCTTTGAAACTGTAAAACTACTAGTAGAAAATATAGGGGAAAAGCTCTATGATGTTGTTCTGGGCAATGATTTCTTGGATACATCCTTAAAAGCATGGGCAGCAAAAACAGCCAGACAACTATCAGGGAACCTGCCCTGATAGTCACATAGGTTCTTTTCTGTTTTCCCTAAGCATTGGCCGGGTTGAGAAATAAAGGGACAGAGTACAAAAGAGAGAAATTTTAAAGCTGGGCGTCCTGGGGAGACATCACATGTCGGTAGGTTCTGTGATGCCCCCTGAGCCGTAAAACCAGTAAGTTTTTATTAGGGATTTTCAAAGGGGAGGGAGTATACGAATAGGATGTGGGTCACAGAGATCACGTGCTTCACAAGGTAATAGAATATCACAAGGCAAATGGAGGCAGGGCGAGATCACAGGACCACAGGACTGGGTTGAAATTAAAATTGCTAATGAAGTTTTGGGCACCATCGTCATTGATAACATCTTATCAGGAGACAGGGTTTGAGAGCAACCTGTCTGACCAAAATTTATTAGGCGGGAATTTCCTCATCCTAATAAGCCTGGGAGCGCTATGGGAGACTGGGGCTTATTTCATCCCTACAGTCTCGACCATAGAAGACAGCTACACCCAAGGGGGCCATTTTAGAGGCCCACCCTCAGGGGCACATTCTCTTTCTCAGGGATGTTCCTTGCTGAGAAAAAGAATTCAGCGATATTTCTCCCATTTGCTTTTGAAAGAAGAGAAATATGGCTCTGTTCTGCCTGGCTCACTGGCGGTCAGAGTTTAAGGTTATCTCTCTTATTCCCTGAACATTGCTGTTATCCTGTTCTTTTTTCAAGGTGCCCAGATTTCATATTGTTTAAACACACATGCTCTACAATTTGTGCACTTAACACAATTATCACAGGGTCCTGAGGCGACATACGTCCTCCTCGGCTTATGAGATGACAGGATTAAGAGATTAAAGACAGGCATAGGAAATCACAAGGGTATTGATTGGGGAAGTGATAAGTGTCCATGAAATCTTCACAATTTATGTTTAGAGATTGCAGTAAAGACAGGCATAAGAAATTATAAAAGTATTAATTTGGGGAACTAATAAATGTCCATGAAATCTTCACGATCCACGTTCTTCCGCCATGGCTTCAGCCAGTCCCTCCGTTTGGGGTCCCTGACTTCCCGCAACAGACAACTTGAGTTGCATCAAACTAAAAAGCATCTGCACTGCAAAGGGTACGGTTAACAGAGTGAAGACACGGGTTTTGAGAAACCATTTTCAAATCATATATCTGATAAGGGGCTAATATCCAAAATGTATTAAGAAACCCAAGCCCAATAGCAAGAAAACAACTGTCTTTAAAAGGGGGAAAAGGACCTCAACTTAAATTTTTCAGAGGAAGACATGAGTGGCCAATTGATTGATACATGAAAAAAATGCTCAACATCTCTAATCATTAGTGAGTTGCAAATCAAAACTGCAAGATATTACCTTACACCTTTTAGAATGGCTATTATTAAAAGGATGAAAGACAGGTGCTGGCAAGGATGTGGATAAAAGGAAGCCCCAACATTCTGTTAGTGGGAATATAAATTAGTATAGCCAATTTAGGAAACTATATGGTGGTTCCTTAAGAAACTAAAAGTACAATTACTATATGATCTAGCAATCTCTACTTAGGTATATATCCAAAGGAATTGAAGCAGTATGTTGAAGAGATCTTGCACTCCCTTATTTTGAAATTATTTACAAAGCTAATAAATGGAAAAGACTTAAGTTTTCATAACAGATGAATGGACATAGATGTGTTGTATATACATATTGGAATATTTTTTATCCTTGGAAAAGAAGGAAAATTGTCATTTGTGACAACATGGATGAATCTGTAGTATACTATGCTAAGTGTTGTAAGACAGGCACAGAGAGGCAAATACTACATTATATTTGTATGTGGAATCTAAGAAAGGCTAACTCATACAAGTAGAAAGTTGGATGTTATGGTTTCCAGGATGTGGGTGTTGGAGAGATGGGCAAAGGCAAGATGTTGGTCAAAGAGTACCAATTTTCTGTTAGGAGGAATAAGTTTTAGACATATTTCACAGCATGGTGACCATTGTCACTGAATGTATATTTTAAAATTGTTACAAGTAGATATTAAAGTTGTCACAACAAAAGTAGGTGAAGTTATGGATATGTTAATGTGCTTGATTTAGTTATTACACTATGTATACATACAAAAACATCATAGTTCCCTGGAATTATATACAATTATTACTTGTCAATTATAAAAAAAAGCCCTACTGCAACCACTAAAAAGGATTTTCATATAATAGAGGGAAAAATCATTAAAGATAATACATTATTTTAGAAAATATTAACTTATAAAAAGTAGTATAGGAGGAATTCTGTAAAAGAAGATAGACATAGAATTTTAAAATGTATAATGGAAAATTTAAATCCAGCTGTACTGATGGATCAAGCAATCCAAACCAGTCTGATTGACCAAGTGGATATTTAAAAAACAATCAAACTATAAGGTGTCTGTTGTAGGCAGTTTATAAAATACAAAAGTGTTGAAAGAAATAGGATGGAAATAGAAATATCCAAGTAGCAACCACAAAAAAACTGGAATGTCTGCACTAACATCATACAAAACAAACCAAATGAAGGTTAAAAATATTGAAATTATACAAAATATGTTCTATGACTAAAATTTAATGAAATTAGAAATAACAGATAGGAACTATACATATTTGTGCAAATTTAAAAAGTTATGCTGAGTGTGGTGGCTCACACCTGTAATCCCAGCACTTTGGGAGGCCGGGGAGGGTGGATCACTTGAAGTCAGGAGTTGGAGACCAGCCTGGCCAACATGGTGAAACCCTGTCTCTACTAAAAATACAGAAAATTAGCCAGATGTGGTGGTGTGCGCCTGTAGTCCCAGCTACTCGGGTGGCTGAGGCACAAGAGCCTAGGAGGCAGAGGTGGCAGTGAGCCGAGATCACACCACTGCACTGCAGCCTGGGCGACAAAGACTGTCAAAAAAAAAAAAAAAAAAAAAAGTTACGTAACCAACAAGTCAAAGGAGAATTTATAAGGAAATCAGAAAATACTTTGAGGTGAATGAAAATACAGAAACAACATATCAAATTCTGTGAGATGTGTGAAAGCAATGCTTACAGTGAAATTAATAGCTATGAACATTGTAATGAAATGAGAAGTACTTCAAATTACTAACCTAACTTTCCAACTTTAGAAAATACAGTAAAAAAAGAACAAATTAAAATCAAAGCAGAAAGGATATAAAGTTTAGTGTGGAAATAGAGAATTAAAAATAATTGAGAAACACAGCACTTCGTTGACTTATTCATAAAATAAAGCTTCTTTACTAAAATGAGAAATGTAAAACGTGATGTTCCTAATGACCTTATTCCATACAAGGGATTAATATTTTGACAAATATCTTTGTGGAAGTAGACAAATTCCTAGAAAGACACTGACTACCACAACTCATTCAAGAACAAAGTGAAGACAATAAATTGGTAATTTAAAAACTCTCACTCCTGCCCCTGACACACATGTAAATCCCCAGTTCAAATGTATTCTTTTGTATATTATACCAAACACATGAAAATTACCAATTCGATAAAAATGTCTTAAAAACTTGGAAGAGCATGTAATATTTTTTACTGGTTCTATGATGCTATTGTTATCTAGATACCAAAGTGAAACATCATACACAGGGAAAACTCTGATAATATCGCTTATGAGTGGATCTGCGAAATTTCCTAGTAAATTTTGGCAAACCAAATACAGTAACATATAAATAGGAATGTACACCAGTACTTAGTACAGTGTATCCCTGGAATGCAACGTTATTTCATCAGCTGGAAATGATTAGTGCAACAGACTGAAGGAAGAAAACAACATGGTCATCTCAATAGATTGTGGACGGCTGGAAGTGGAGGCTCACGCCTGTAATCCTAATACTCCTACCAACAGTGTATAAGCATTCCTTTTTCTCTGTAACCTCACCAGAATCTGTTTTTTTGTTTGTTTGTTTGTTTTTGACTTTGTAATAGCCATGGGCTGGGCTCAGTGACTCACGCATGTAATCCTAGCACTGGGGGAGGCTGAGGTGGGCGGATCACTTGAGGTCAGGAGTTCGAGACCAGCCTGGCCAACATGGTGAAACCCCATCTCTACTAAAAATACTAAAATTACCTGTGCATGGTGTCAGGTGCCTGTAATCCCAGCTACTCTGGAGTCTGAGGCAGTAGAATCACTTGAACCCAGGAGGTGGAGGTTGCAGTGAGCGGAGATTGTGCCACTGCACTTGGACCTGGCTGACACAGCAAGACTATGTTTAAAAAAAAAAAGAGAGAAAAAAAAAAAATGGAAGGTGGAAAAAGTATTTGGTAAACTAAGAAGTAAACCACAACCTAGTAAAGGGCATATTTTAAGAATTCACAACTAGAACCTGGTGCCGTGGCTGTAATCCCAGCATTTGGGGAAGCCAAAGCAGGATTACTTGAGGCCAGAAGTCTGAGATCAGCCTAGGCAATATAAGGATACTCTGTATCTTAAAAAAAAAAAAAAAATCCAGATGTGATGACACATGCCTGTACGCCTAGCTACTTGGGAAGCTGAGGTTCATGTTTACAATGAGCTATGATGATGCCACTGTACTCCTGACTGAACAACAGAGTGAGACCCTGTCTCTAAAAAGCAAAACAAAACAAAACAAAAAACCCAAAACCCTCAAAACTAATGTTACGCTTAGTATTTAAAGAATGCTTTCTCTGTAAGATGAGGAGCAAGGACAGGATAAAACATTCTTGCCAGTTCTGTTCAACAGTGTACTGGAAGTATCTGTGACATTAATTGCATTGCATATGGAAGGAAATAAAATTTTTTAAATACGAAGCAGCAAAACCTTTTGCAGATGACATGGTTTTATACATACACAACCCCAGTGGATCCAATAAATTTGGATTCCAATAACAAGATCATCTCAGCAAGTTTTTGTGATTTAAGATTACAATCCAAAAATCAGTTGCATTTCTATATATTATTAAAGAAGTCAAAAGTGACATCATCGAAACATTTTTATTTACAATATTATTAAGGCAAAATACTGTGGGATAAAGTGAAATTCAGCATGAACTGTGAATAACACAAAATATTTGTCAGAGGAGTTGAGGAATATCTAAATATGTGGAAAGACATCTCATATTTGTGGATTAGAAGATTTAAGCATCGCCAGGTGCGGTGGCTCACGCCTGTAATCCCAGCACTTTGGTAGGCTGAGGTGGGCGGATCACAAGGTCGGGAGTTCGAGACCAGCCTGGCCAATATGGTGAAACCCCATCTCTATTAAAAATACAAAAAAATTAGGCGGGTGTGGTGCGCATGCCTGTAATCCCAATCCCTCTAGGCTGAGGCAGGACAATCTCTTGATCCCGGGAGGCGGAGGTTGCAGTGAGCCAAGATCGGGCCACTGCACTCCAGCCTGGGCAACAGAGCTAGGCTCCCTCTCACAAAAAAAAAAAAAAAAAAAAGCATCAAAAGGATAGTTCATTAATGGAAATAATAAATTGAAAAAGGGAAGGACATCAAAGTTTAATGCTTTTACTTTTTCATAATAACCATAAATAGTATGAAAATACAAACTATATTCATGGAAAATGTTTGTTTTATTTTTTTTGAGACAGAATTTTGCTCTTGTTTCCCAGGCTGGAGTGCAATGGCACGATCTCAGCTCACCACAACCTCTGCCTCCCGGGTTCAAGCGATTCTCCTGCCTCAACCTCCCAAATAGATGGGATTACAGGCATGTGCCACTACGCCCGCCTAATTTTTTTGTTATTTCTAGTAGAGATGAGGTTTCTCCATGTTGGTCAGGCTGGTCTCGAATTCCCGACCTCAGGTAATCTGCTTGCCTCTGCCTCCCAAAATACTGGGATTATAGGTGTGAGCCACCATGCCCGGCCCTTTGTTTTCAAATCTCATATCCAACATTGGACTTATGGCTAGAATATTTACATAATTCTCAAAAGATAGTATTAAAAATCCAAAGCTTTAAATTAGAAAATGGGCAAAAGTCATGAAAGAACATTCCCCTGAGGATAGGGAAATGTCAATAAGGACATGATGGAAATTAATACTATGATGAGATATTACAGAAGATTTATTTTTCTTTGAGGCGGAGTCTGCCTCTGTCACCGAGGCTCGAGTGCAGTGGCACGATCTCAGCTCACTGCAACCTCCACCTCCCGGGTTCCAGCGATTCTCCTGCCTCAGCCTCCCAAGTAGCTGGGATTACAGGCCCCTGCCACCACGCCCAGCTAATTTTTTTTTTTTTTTTTTGGATTTTTAGTAGAGACGGGGTTTCTCCATGTTGGCCAAGCTGGGCTTAAACTCCTCACCTCAGGTGACCCACCTGCCTCAGCCTCCCAAAGTGCTGGAATTAAGAGGTGTGAGCCACCACACCCGGCCTACAGCAGATTTATTTCAGTAGCTGAAATAGTTAAAACATAATGATTCCAAAGGCTGAGAAGCATGCAGAAAAAATTGAATCTTTATTGCTGATGGGAATATAAAACTGTATACCACATTGGAAAATAATTTGGCAATTTCTTTTAAAGCTAAACACACACATACAGTTAGTTAGGCTTAGCAATTGCTGTCATGGCCTATTTCATAGAAATGAAAATTTATGTGTAGACCAAACCTGCACTTGACTGTTCACAGAAATTTTATTTGTAATAGTCAGAACCTGGAAACAACTCACATGTTATTCACCAGGTAAACAGTTAAATAAGTCTGTTATTTCCGTATTGTGTAATACAACTCAAAAATTAAAAGGAATAAACTACTACTATACAAATAAGCCTTAGATGATTCTCAATTCTGAAGGAAAAACCCATTTCAAGTTGTAACATAATGCTTATTTTTAGTATCTTAATGTGATGAAGTTAAATAGTTTAGAGAACATTGTTCGTATTCATCTGTTTGTTAGGGATGGTAGAAGTTAGGGTTGTATGTGATTATAAGACTGGTGGAAGGGATACGTTTTTAATGATGGATGAGTTCTGCATTCTGATTCATGCAGTGGTTACAAAAATGTATACATGTGATAAAATGTCATGTAAATGTGCACATTTCACCAATGACAATGTGCTGGTTGTGATATTGTACAATGTTAATGGAAAATATCACCACTGGGGAAAATTGAGTGGTATGTGTAAACGGTACTATATTTGCAGCATTTTGTGAGTCTTTATTTTAACATAATATGTAAATATGTAAAGCAACTAGAAGAATGGTTTTAATACAGGAGAGTAACAGCTTATAAGCAAGAGAAAGAAAAATGATAAATAATGTGAACACTTACCAAAGGAAGGGTGGAACAGAGAAATAAAGGACAGGGAAAATTATCTGGGATGATTCCTAAATTCCAATATTTGGATGGAACTATACAGAATTTTAATATATCTGGAAAATAAACTGAAAATATTAACGGATCCACAGATATTGAAGACTTAACCTTTTTTCTCTCATTATTCATTAAAACAAGTGAAATGTTATAGGGAATTCTTCAAATTGAAAGAAGCAGCTCATGCATAACACAAAAACATGAATGTATAAAACTGGTAAAAGGTAAGTAACTCAAATTCACAGTACTGGTATACTGTAATGGTGGTGTACAAATAATGTATATCTTTATTGTTAAGGTTAATACACAAAACTTTTTTAATGAGATGGCTGTTGCTATGTTGCTCAGGCTGGTCTGAAACTTCTGGGCTCAAGCAATTTTCCCTCCTCAGCCTTCTGATTAGACGGTATTATGGGCACCTGCCATGATGTCCATCTACAAAACTATTAATAATTACAACAATTTGTTTAGCCATATGTGATATAAATATATGTAAGGTGTGACATCAGGAACATAATGGGTCACCAAAATCTCAGAGTAAAAACACTCTGGTTTTACTCACCCCCATAGAACCTCAGTAATATATCCAGCACGAATATTATCACAAGTTATATCCCAGAACTGAAATCTGAGGCTGAGACATTTCCTCAGACTACAGAGAAGTGAAAAACTTGGAGCAGATGATTAAAGGCTTCTTCTGTATTTATGAGACTCCTATGTGCCTGCCATCATGTGTGGAAAATTTTATCGACATTCACCAGTTCAACATGGGATAAATGTGAGATTTTGGCACACAGCTTATTCACCATCTTGGCTTCTCTTGTTGAAAAGCTGTTAATAGCTTAAAACATGGGAAGTATTGTGTGTGCTTGTAGAAAGAAAATCCCATGATGGCAGTGAAAGACAATTGGGCCAGTTGAGATTCACAACTCCAGCCTGAAAATTTTCTTTACGTCAGACAACATAGATGCCAAGTCAGAGTGGCTGTTCAGCAGCACTATAATGTCATAGGCAGAGTTCATAGTTCTTTGCACAAATGCCTATCCAACCTTCCTGCACAGCCAGAGGATTGACTTTGGGACCCCTATATGGGATGGGCAATGCTCCAAATGTTTGTGAGAGCTGAGTCAAATCTAAAACAGGCAGCACTCACAGATTAAGTAGTCTTGACAGGGAACTACAAATAATATCTAAGAAAATATACTCTAGGAAGACCAAAAGAAGCTAGACAGCTGAGACTGGAATAAATATATAATTGTTCAATGTGAAACTGTAGGCATACGTCTACAAGAAACAGCAGCAAGCCAATAACCATGACTACCCTGAACAGAGAAAGCATGGAGCCAGTTGCCAACCCTAATGAGATGGTAATGTTTGAACTCTAGAATCAAGAATTCATAAATGCAATTTTAAGGAAATGTAGCAAAACCCAAGATAATGCAGAAAAGGAATCCAAGAATGTATTAGAAACTTGAAGAGATTGAAATAATACACCAAACAAATATTGCAAATGAGAAATAATTGTTTCAACTGAAATAATTATTAGAGGATGTCAGCAGAATGAATCAAGCATAAAAAAATAGTGATCTTAAAGATAGGGTATTGGAGAATCTGTAGAGATTAAAGAAATAGAAAAGGCCTAGAGAATATCTACAGGATATAGAGAATAACGTCCAAACAGCAAATTAAATAATCATTGGTGTTCAAGTGGTAGTTTTGGAATAGCAAGGGCAGTAAAGCTTATTCAATGAAATAACAATACATTCCAAATGTAGAGGAAAGTACTTTTCAGGTACAACAACGTTAAAGACCAAATAGATTCAGTTTAATTAAGAATACCCCAAGGTGTGTGTGTGTGTGTGTGTGTGTATATATATATATATATATATAATCATCTCAAAAACATACTACAAAGAGAAAGGACACTGAAAACAGCAAGAGAAAAGCAAATAACATTATATACTTCCAATTTGTTTGTTAACAGACTTCTGATCAGAAATTGTACATACCAGGAGGGAGTGAAGTGACATAAAGTGCTAAAGGAAAAAAGTTAACCAACAATACTGTACCCACAAAAGATTTCCTTGAAAGATTGAGAGATAACATCGTTTACAAAAAGAAAAGGAAACATGGTGAGAATTCATCACTAGACTCGTCATTCAAGAAATGCTAAGTTCTTTATCCTGAAGAAAATTATGCTAACGTCCAAAGAGAAAAAGTTTGACATTACAAAACTCAGTGGCCAATGCAAATACATAGGCAAATGCAGAATAAATTAATACGCTTGTTTTGTGTAAGCCTCTTATATCCATAATACGAGGAGTAAGATGAAAGTCTATGAAAAGTAACTATAGCAGCATCATAAAATATAGCCAATATAAAAATAGACATGAGAAAGTCAAAATGTGGGGGAATTGAATTAAAGCATAAAATTGATTGGCTGTTTATATTCCTTATGATGAAAATTATTATCGGTTTAAAAATACTTTTATCTATGAGATACTACCAAAGAAAGTCACTTAACCACAATGGGAGAAGGAAGAAATAATTTGGAAAACGACAAAAAAGTACCAATCAAAATGTCAATAGTGATTTCTTACCTATCAATAATAATATTGATAGGTATTATCTAGGATCCCCCTAAAAAGAACAGAGAGTGGCTCAGTGGATATTTTAAAAAATCGGCTGGGTGCGGTGGCTTACGCCTGTAATCCCAGCACTTTGGGAGGCCTAGGCGGGCGGATCACCTGAGGTCAGGAGACTAGCCTGACCAATATGATGAAACCGCGTCTCTACTAAAAATAATACAAAAAAATTAGCCGGGCTTGGTGGCATGCGCATGTAATCTCAGCTACTCGGGAGGCTGAGACAGGAGAACCGCTTGAACCCGGGAGGCGGAGGTTGCAGTGAGCCAAGATCACGCCATTGCACTTCAGCCTGGGCAACGAGCGAAATTCTGTCTCAAAATAATAACAATAGTCAGTCCCAACTATATGCTGCATGTAAAAAATTAACTTACATATACACATTGACTAAAAGTGAAGGGATGCAAAAAGTTTTCAAATGGAAACCAATAAATAGCAGCTGTATTTGTATCAGATAACAAAATTTTCACTTAATATTTATTAGGTGAAAAGGTGTGAATAGAGACAAAAAAGTATTATGTAGTAAATACTTATGAAGGGTCAATTCAGGAAGAGGGTATAAAAATCGTAAATATGTATGCATCCTGCAGCAGAACACCAAAATATATAAAGCAAACTGTAAGCGACCTAAAGCGAGAGAAACTGCAATACAGTAATAGTAGGGGACTTTAGTAACCCTTCCTCAACTCTTGTCACCTGAGTACACAGAGGCTTATTCCAACTGGGGGAACGAAATAGAAGACAGTGGGATAATTTGCCTAGTAACCCAGGCAGTTCTACCCTGGTATTCCCCAAGTCCACCAGTGCTGTGTGTGTGCCAGGCTTTAAGCCTGGCTGTGTTCCTGGTCCTTGGGCGCCCTCTAGTGATGAAATGGTTGCAGTGACCACATTCTTAGATAAAACAACACAATCACATTTAATTTTTGGGACGCCCTGTGAAGAAGGGCAGCTACGAAGTAGCAGACTACAAAGATTGGAATAAATACCTAACTCTTAAATGCCTGGACACTGGAGAACTTCCACAAGCATAAGACCATCCAGGAGACATGACATCTCCAAAAGGACTATGGGATCTAGTTTTGGAGCGATGTAGTTATGTTGCCTCTCATACAGGAAACTCAAAATAGCTAGGAACTATGATATAAAATATACAAAGCAAGTAGCCACTGACCGACCCTAATGAGATGGTGATGTGTGTGATGTCAGGGTAAGAATTCAGGAGAAACGTTTTGGGAAAATAGCAAACACCATGATAATGCAGGAAAGCAATTCAGTAATTTATTAAAGAAATGTAACAAATACTGAAACAATAGATAACCAAACTGAAATACTGGAACTGAGAAATAATGACTGAATGGACAAATGCACCAGAAGGTCTCAACAGCAGCACTGATCCAGCAGAACAAGAATCAGTATTATTAAAGACAGGCTATATGAAAATGCACAGTGAGTGCAGAAAGAAGCAAAAAGAACAAAAAAGTATGAAGCATGCCTACAAGGTGAAGAAAATAATCTTGAAAGCACAAACCTCAGAGTTACCATTCTTAAAGAGGGAGAGTTTGGAGTTGAAAGTTTAGAGAAGTAGGCCGGGCATGGTGGCTCACGCCTGTAATCCCAGCGCTTTGGGAGGCCGAGGTGGGTGGATCACCTGAGGTCGGGAGTTCGAGACGAGCCTGCCCAACATGGTGAAACCCACGTCTCTACTAAAAATACAAAAGTTAGCTGGGCGTGGTAGCTCACGCCTGTAGTCCCAGCTACTTGGGAGGCTGAGGCACGAAAATTGCTTGAACCAGGGAGGCAGAGGTTGCAGTGAGCTATGTATGTGTATATCCAGATGTGATTACCCAGGTAGAAGACAGTAAAAAACAAAAACAAGCAGATTCAACCAAAATAAGGCTTTGCCAAGGAATGTAACAATCAAATGTTCAGAGGTAGAGAAAAATTTAAATGGTCCTAAAAGCTGCAAGAAAACAAGCAAATAATGTATAAATGAGCTCTGATACATCCGGTAGTGAAGAGTTTACAGGCTAGGAGGGAGTATGATGACATATTTAGTGCTGAAGGAAATAACCTGCCAAATCAGAATATCAAATTCAGCAAAATATTCTTCAAACTTGAAAAATAAATACTTTACCAGACACACAACAGCTGAGGAATTTTTGTCAACATCAGACTTGTCTTAAATGAAATGCTAGAAAGAGTAATTCAGTCTGAAAGGACATTAATGAGCAAAAAGAAAACATCTGAATGTTTACAACTCATAGAAAAAGGAGGTACATAAATATAGAATAATACTGTGATTGTGGTATATAAACATATTTTTAGCAGGAAGACTAAAAGGTAATTCTATTAAAATTATAACTACAAAAATATTAGAGATAGATAAATATAACAAAGATAAGATCATAGCATGTAGGGTGGAGATTAAGTGTGGAGTTCTTTGGTTTTCTCTTTGCTTGTCATTCCTTGTGACTACAGATACCTTGTCATTAATTTAAAATTATTGGTTATATGATGTTTTTTGCAAGCCGCATGACAACAACCATGCAAAAATCTCAGAAAATAAAAGCAAGGAATTAAAATATACTATCAGAAAAAAATTAATTAATGGAATACAGGGAGGAAAGAAGAATGGAAGAGAGGACCAACTAAGCAAAATTTGAAAGAATGGAAAAGGAGCAAACACTTTCAGTTTCATTCTACAAGGCCAGTGTTTCCCCGATAACTAAAGGAAAAGGTCTAAAAACCCCCAAACAACAATAAACCCCAGAAGGCAAATATGTCTGATTCACACAGATGGAACAATCCAGAAGAAAATGCTAGTAAACTGTATTCAACAACACACTAAAAATATAATTCATACTTATCAAGGTGGATTAATCTTAGGAATGCATGGATTGTTCAAGCTATGCAAATCAATTAGTTTTATGTCGTATAACAAAGTCAACAACCATAATGTTGTAATGGATGTCCAAAAAGTATTTTATAAATTAAATATTTTATTAAAAATTATCTCAAAATTGGGTATAGAGTTAAGATATCTCAACAGACTGGCAGTTGAACTTACACTGTCCTTGTGAGCAAGGAAAACTGACAAGCATACTGCTAGATTTGGAAGACATTAAAAATGCCCATGTTCAGCACTTTAGTTCACCATGTTACTGGGAGTTCTAGTCAGGGCAAGTATAAAAGAGAAACAAATAAGGGCATTCATATTAGAAAGGGAGAATTATAAATATCCCAATAGATACAAATAAAATACATAGGAAGAAACTTAACCAATCAAGTAAAATGTATCTACAAGGAAAACTATGAGTCATTGATAGAAATTGAAGAGGACACTAGTAAATGAAAAGATACTGCATGTTCATTTAGTGGGAGAAGTTATATTGTTAAAAACCCATACTACATATAGCAATCTATAGTTTCAAAATGCCAGTGTTATTTTTTCACAGAAATAGGAACAAGACAAAGAATAGACACAGTAATCCTGAGCCAAAAGAACAAAGCTGGAGTCATCACATTACCTGACTTAAAATTATATGACAACGTAACACTAACCAAAACCGAATGTGACTTGCATACATATACATACACCAATGTAACATCTACAAACCAGAAATCCATGTATTGAAACTAAACTTGGCCTATCAGAGAGCTCCAACAGACCAGGCTCCACAGGTTGAGTGAGTGCTGCCAGCACAAATGTATTTATAGGTGTTTGTAATCCCGCTCCTGCTGGGCCATCACTCGTGCAATCGTGTGCATGAACAACGGTAACCTCACCCCTTGTTTGTTGTTACTGGTGCGAATGGGCACCAGCAACTCCACACCTACCATTCTGCCCCAAGTGCAAATGTGCACATGGGTGGCAGCAACTAGCCTCCTCTAGGGCCTCATATTTGCAGCCAGTGGCATGAGTTCTAGCATGGACGATGTTAAACCCTACTCTTCCAGTGTCCCTCCCCATCTGACACATGTACACTCTTCCATGCTGTTGAGGCTATTGGCACGAGCAAGTGAGCCTGGATCCCACTGCCACCAACCCAATGAAATAGTATGGCTGCCACCCCCTATTTGAATACTGTGGGCAGCGTAACAGGAACACATCAGCCCCTCCAGTTCGGCATGTTTCTAACCTTGAGGGACCAGAGAACACAGTGTCCTTTCTTGACCCTGCTTCCCCAGAGTTAGAGCATGCAGCCCAGGAATCCTGAGGTGAGCCTTGGCCCCCTAAAATCTTCCAGAAATGAAGCCAGTCAACTGAACCCACTTAACACCTCAATCAAAACCCAAGGGCATTGAAGAAGATTAAAGAAAAACGTCATACAAAGCACAGCATCTTCAAAGATGGAAAGAATATTAGTCCACATACATGAGAAAGAAGTATTGCAAGAACTCTGGCAGTTTGAAAAGCCATAGTGTCTTCTAACTTCCAAAGGGCCACACTAGCTTTCTGGGAGAGGTTCTTAACCAGGCTGAGATGGGTTAAATGACACAGGGTAAAGAATATGGGTATGAATGAAGATCATTGAGATTCAGGAGAAAGTTGAAACCTAATCTAAGGAATTTAAGGAACACAATAAAACAATACAGATGTTGAAAACTGAAATGGCCATTTTAAAATCTGGTAGAGCTGAAAAGCACACTACATAATTACATAATGTAATTGGGAGTATTAACAGCATAGATGAAGCTAAGGAGAATCTCAGCTCTAAGACTATTTAGTTGAATTAGCTGTCAGACAAATATTTTAAAAAATTTAAAAACTAAACAAAATCTCTATGAAATATGGCATTCAAACCTATGAGTCACTGACATTCCTGAAAGAGGCAAAGAAAGCAAGCAACTTTTTAGTTTATTGTCCATCAGTTTTTCTGCAACCTTGCTAGAGAGGCCAAAATTCAAATTCAGGAAATTCTGAGAACACTGCAAAATACTGTCCCCCAGACAGTTATCAGATTGAAATGAAAGAAAATGTCCAAAACAACTATAGAGAAGGGCCGGGTAAACTACAAAGGGAAGCCCATCAGGCTAACGGCATACCTTTCAGCAGAATCCCTAGAAGCCAGAAGATATGGATACCTATATTCGGCATTTTTAATATGAAGTGATTCCAACCAGTAATTTCATATTCAGCCAAATTAAGCTTTATAGGTGAAGGAGAAATAAGATCCTTTACAGGCAAGGAAGTGCCAAGGCATTTCATTACCACCAGACCTGCCTTATCAGAGGTCCTTAACTGAGTGCTCAATATGGAAAGGAATGACCATTATTGGCCACCAAAAAAACACATTTAAGTACACAGACCACTGACACTATAAACCAAATGCACAATTAACCAGCAACCAGCTAATAGTAATACAGAATCAAATATAAACATATCAGTGTTAAGTTTGAAATTAAATAGACTACTGTCCTAATAAATGATAAAAAGAGGCAAGTTGGATAAAAAAGACCGAACTGTATGCTGTCTTCCTGAAACCCATTTCAGAAGTAATGGCACCCATTGACTCAAGGTAAAGGGATGGAGAAAATTCTACCAAGCAAACAGAAAAAAGGAGGAGGGACAGATTGCTATTCTAACTTCATAGAAAATAGACTTTAAAACAGCAATTGTCAATAAGGACAGAGAAAGATATAATCATGAAGAGTTCAACTCAACAAGAGCTAACTATATATGCACTGAACACAGGATCATGCGCGTTCATAAAAGAAGTTCCTACAGACCTATGAAGAGACTTAGATAAGCAGACAATAAGAGTGGGAAACTTCACTACCCCATTGACACTATTAGATCACTGAGGCTGAAAGCTAAGAGATATTTTAGTCCTGTACTTGACACTTGACCAAATGGACCTATCAGACATCCATATTAATGTCCACCCAAAACCACCAAGTACACATTCTTCTCATCTGCACACGGCACATACTCTATAGTTGACTACACAGTGGGCCATAAAACAATCCTCACCAAATTCAAATAACAGCAAAATCATACTAAACAGATCTTTGGACCAGAGCACAATAAAAATAGAAATCAACACGAAGATTACTCAACACTATACAATTACATGGAAATTAAGCAACTTGATCCCTAATTATGTTGGCATAAATAATGAAGTTAAAGCAGAAATGGACAAGTTCAATATCTCAATTTAACAAGCTAATATAACAAACAGAGGAATTAGAAAACGAGTAAACTAATTCCAAAGCTAGCAGCAGACAAGAAATAACTAACCAGTTTTGAAATTGAATCAGTAATAAAAACCCTACCAACCCTACCTGGACCTGATGGATTTATGGCTGAATACAACCAGATATGTAAGAAAGAGCTGGTGAAATTCCTAGTTAAGCTATTCCAAAATATCAAGGAGGAAGGACTCCTCCCTTAATCATTTTATGAAGCCAGCATGATCCTGATACCAAAACTTGGCAGAGACACAACACAAACTTGAGACAAATATCCTTGATGAACTTAAAAGGAAAAATTCTCAAGAAAATACCAGCAAACCTAATCCACTTGCATATCAGAAAGCAAATTCCCCATGATTAAGGAGGCTATATTTGTGGGATGCAAGGTTGGTACAACATACAGAACTTACGAAAAAAATGTGATTTATCACATAAGCAGAGCTAAAACCATGTTCATCTCTATAGATGCAGAAACTATTTATTTAACATTACTTCATGTTATGAACCCTCAACAAATTAGGCATTGAAGAAACATATCTCAAAATAATGACCCATCTGTTACAAACTCACAGCCAACCTCATAATCAACTGGCAAAAGTTGGAAGCATTCCTTTTATGACCAGAGCAAGTCAAGGATGCTCAGTGTCACCACACCTATTCAACATACTACTGGAAGTTCTAGCTAGAGCAATCAGTTAATAGAAAAGGCATCCAAATAGGAAAAGAAGTAAAACTATCTCTGCAGACAACATGATTTTATACATAGAAAACCTCAAAGCCCCAAAGCTCCTAGATTAGATACAAAACTTCAACAAAGTTTCAGTATAAAAAGTCAGTCTGTAACTTAGCATTTCTATACAGCACCAACATCAAAGCTCAGAATTGAATCAGGAAGGCAAACCCATTCACAATAGCCACAAAAAGCATAAATCACCCAGGAACACATTTAACCAGGAAGGTGAAAGATCACTATAAGGAGAATTATAAAACACTACTGAAGGAAATCATAGATGACACAAATAGGAAGAAATGACATTGTTAAAATGGCCATAATCCCCAAAGCAATTTATACATTAATTGCTATTCAAACTACCAATGACATTCTTTGCAGAATTAATACAACCTTTAAAAATTCATATGGAGTGAAAAAGTCCTAATAGCCAAGGCAATTCTAGACAAAAAACAAACTTGGAAGCATAACATTACCTGAATTTGAAAGTATTCTACAAGATTACAGTAACCATAACAGCATGGTACCGGTATAAAAGTAGACATGGAGGCCAATGGAGCAGAATATAGAACACAAAGCTGTACAACAACAGTCATCTGCTTCTCAACAAAGTTGACAAAACAAGCAATGAAGACAGGACTTCCTGTTCAATAAATGGTGCTGGCATAACTGACTAGGTATATATTCAAGGTTGACACTGGACCGCTTCCTTACATTACATATAATGACTCAATATAGATTAAGGGCTTAAATGTAAAATATAATACCATAAAAATGCTAAAATATAACTTAGGAAATACCATGCTGAACATAGGTTCTGAAAAATATTTATGACGAAGACTCCAAATGCAATTACAGCAAAAACAAAAATTGACAAATAGAACCTAGTTAAACTATAGAGATTCTGCACAGCAAGAGAATCTATCAATGGTGAACACAATGTACAGAATGGGAGAAATATCTGCAAATTATGCATCTGACAAAGTTCTAATATCCAGAATTTATAAGCTACTTAAATTCATGGGGAGAAAACCACATTGAAAATATGAAAAAGTACATAGACATTTTTTCAAAGGAAGACATGCATACAGCTAGGAGTCATATGACAAAATGCTGAACATCACTAATCTATAGAGAAATGCTAATTAAAACCACAATGCAATTCTGTCTTACACCAACCAGAATGGCTGTTACTAAAAAGTCAAAAATAGTACGTTGTCGAATCTACAGATAAAAGGGAATGCTTATGGATTGCTCGTTGAATTGTAAATTATTTCATCCATTGTGGATAGCAGCTTGGTGATTTTGCCAATAACAAGAACAAGAACATCAAACAGAAATACCATTTGATGCAGGAATCCCATTATTGGTTTTATACCAAAAGGAGTATAGATTTTAGGACCATAAAGACACATGAATGTGCATGTCAATTGGAGCACTCTTCATAATAGTGAAGATATGAAGTGAAGCTTAACACCCACTGATGGCTGACCGTATGAAGAAAACATACATGTACACCATGGTACACTGCAACATCATAAAAAAGAATGAAATTATGTCCTTTGCACCAACATGGTTGAACTACTTTGAAAATACGTGGCAGCAATGTCAAATCATCAGAAGAAAAGGAACCATATGATTTTGTAAATGGGCAAATAGAGTAACCATTTCTCCAAAGAATACACAAACATGACCAAGAAGTAACTGAAAAAAAACCACAAGTCAAAACCACAATGTGAGATTCTCTCACTGCAGTTCAAATAGCTGTTATCAAAAGGACAAATAATGCTGTCAAGCAAGAAGGCAAAAGGGATCTCTGATAACACTGTTGGGGGAGTCTTGCTCTGTATTCCAGGCTGGAGTGCAGTGGCATGATCTCGGTTCACTGCAACTTTTGCCTTCCAGATTCAAGCAATTTTCCTGCCCCAGCCTCCCAAGTAGCTGGGATTACAGGCATATGCCACCACACCTAGCTAATTTTTGTATTTTTAGTAGAGGCAGAGTTTCACCATGTTGGCCAGGCTGGTCTCCAACTCCTGACCTCAGGTGATCCACCCGCCTTGGCCTCCCAAAGTGCCGGGATTACAGGTGTGAGCCACCACGCCCAGCCAATATTCACGGTTTTCTAAAACAATTAGTTGATAAAACTACCATACTATTCAGCATTTCTTCCATGGGCTACATCCAAAAGAAGGGATGTAAATATATTGAAGAGATAGCTGCACTGATATGTTTATGGCAGTATTTACAATCACTAGGATATAGAATCACCCTGTGTGTCCATCAGTTGATGAATGGATAAAGAAAGTGTGGTATGTATACACAATAGAATGAATATTCAGTCATACTTAAGAATGACATCCTGTCACTTGCAACTACATGTATGGAACAGTAGGACATAATAAGTAAAATAAGCCAGGCATGGAAAGACTGTGTATTCTCACCATTTGTGGTAGGTACAAAGAGCCTATGGATTTAGAGGGTGGAATGACGGTTATCAGTAATGGGTTGATGTGTTAGGAAAAGGAAATAAGGAGGGTATGGTTAAGGAGTACAAAATGCCGTTTGAAAGTAGGAATAAGATCTGTTTTGCAGGAGAACAATAGGACAGCTATAGTAAATAATTATTGTATATTTGAAAGTAATTACAAGAGTAGAAGTTGATTGTTCCTAACACAGAGAAATGATAAATGCTCGAGGGAATGTATATCTCCATTACCTTGTTTTGATTGTTGCACATGACACATTTGTATTGCAATATCATGTGTCTCATATATATATACATATATACAACTATCATGTCCCAATAATATTTAAGCATATGTGATTTTTATAAACAAGTGAACTAGTTAGGGGTAGATAAATCTAAAATAAAAACAAGCATAAATCTATATATAACAAGTCTACAGCTAATATAATGAACAATTGAAATTCCTTCCTCTAATATCTGGAACAGGATAGGATGCCCACTTTCACCACTTTTATTCCATATAACATTCTATCCAGAGCTATTAGGCAAGTGAAAGAAATAATGGGCATCCAAATGAAGAGAAGTTAAATAATATTGCTGCAGGATTCTAAGGAGCAATACAGAAATTTTTAGCATTTACATTTGCCAACAGTGAAAAATCTGAAAAAGAACTCAAGAAAGCAATCTCATTTGGAATCTCTACAAAAAAATCAAATAGTCAAACTTTTGAAGTCATGAAACATCCCTACAAGGTATCGAGGGAACCGGCCCCCAATATTTCAATGTAGGTTCTTTTCTATTTTTCCTAAGTGTTGGCCGGTCTGAGAAATAAAGGGTAAGAGTACAAAAGAGAGAAATTTTAAAGCTGGGTGTCTGGGGAAGACATCACATGTCAGCAGGTTCTGTGATGCCCCGAGCCACAAAACCAGCCAAGTTTTCATTAGCGATTTTCAAAGGGGAGAGAGTGTACGAATAGGGTGTGGATCACAGAGATCACATGCTTCAAAGGCAATAAAATATCACAAGGCAAATGGGCAGGGCAAGGTCACAAGGCCAGGGTGAAACTAGAATTGCTGATGAAGTTTCATGTCCCACTGTGCATGCATTGTCATTGATAAACATCTTAACAGGAAACAGAGTTCAAGAGCAGAGAACCAGTCTGACTAGAATTCGCCAGGCTGGAATTTCCTAATCCTAGCAAGCCTGGGGGTGCTGCAGGAGACCAGGGCGTGTTTCATCCCCATCTACAACTGCATAAGGCAGACACCCCCAGAGCGGCCATTTTAGAGGCCTCCCCCTGGGAATGCATTCTTTTCCCAGGGCTGTTAATTATTAATATTCCTTACTGGGGAGAGAATTCAGCGATATTTCTCTTACCCATTTTCAGCAATAAGAGAAATATGACTCTGTCCCACCTGGCTCCCAGGCAGTCAAACCTAATGGTTATCTCCCTTGTTCCCCGAACATCGCTGTTATCCTGTCCTTTTTTTCAAGGTGCCCAGATTTCATGTTGTTCAAACACACGTGCTTTACAAACAATGTGTGCAGTTAACGCAATCATCACAGGGTCCTGAGGCAACATACATCCTCAGCTTACGAAGACAACAGGATTAAGAGATTAAAGACAGGCATAGGAAATTATAAGAGTATTGATTGGGGAAGTGATAAATGTCCATGAAATCTTCACAATTTATATTTAGAGATTGCAGTAAAGACAGGCGTAAGAAATTATAAAAGTATTAATTTGGGAACAAACAAATGTCCATGAAATCTTTACAATTTATGTTCTTCTGCCATGGCTTCAGCAGGTCCCTCCATTTGGGGTCCCTGACTTCCCGCAACAAAAAGGAAAACATTGATAATGGAAACTGAATAGGACACAATGAAATGGGAAATTATTCATAATTAAAATATCATTACTGCCTAAAGCAGTCTGCAGATTCATTCATCTTGTATCAAAAATCAATGATATTCCTCATAGAAATAGAAAAAGAATTCATAAAATTCATGAGACCACAGGAGATACTGAGTATCAAAAGTAATCCTGAGGAAAAAGCAAAGATGAAGACATCATACTACTTCAAAAGATACTACAATGTCATTGTAAACACAATGTGATGATATTGGCATGATATACACGTAGATCAGTGGGATGAAATCAAGAACCCAGTGATAAATACAGACATTTACAAAAAATTCATTTTTAAAAATCACCATAAATATACGTTGTGGAAAGGATAGTGCTTTCAATGAAAGTTGCCAGGAAAACTTGGTAATCATATGCAGAAGAATGAATCTTACCATATGTAAAAATAAAATTAATATGGGTTAAGTGCTTATGTCTGAAACTGTAAAAAGTGGTAGATAAAATCTTTGTATAAATGCTTCTGGATATTTGTCTAGGCAAAGATATTTTGGTAAGCTCTGAAAAGCAGAGGCAACAAAAGCAAAAACAGACATAAGTTCATACATCTAGCTAAAATGCTTTTGCACAATAGAGGTAACAAAATAGTGAAACCAAAATTATAATGGGAAAAAAACCTGATAACTATGTTTTTTACAGCGATGAGAATATATATTCATATCATCAGAAGGCAAGCAAATAATCCGATTTTAAAGGATAGATTAAAAGAAGGCATAAGTTGCCAACAGGTATATGTAAAATTTTTCATTGTCACTAATCATCATGGAAGTGCAATTTCAAGCCACAATGGAATGTTGTGCAATTAAAACAAATATCTAAAAGACAACAGATGGTGTTGAGCATGCATACAATTGGTTATGCTCATGTACTGTTTCTGAGAATGTAAATTTGTATAGCCATTCTTGAAAACAGTATTGTGTTGTCTTATAAAACAAATGATGTAACCACTATACTGTGTCAATTCCACTACTCAGTATTTATCACAATGAAAGGTATCAGTATATTAGGGGGATATTTTCATCCATCTCCTTATTGCAGCTCTATTCACAATAGCTTTTGAATTAACCTGAAAGTTCATCAAGGGATGCATGGAAAATGGCAATATTATATATATGCACTATTGAAAATTGTTAATTAAAAGGAACAAAATCATATCACTTTCAGTAATATGACTGGAATTGGCGGTCATTATGGTAAGTGAAAGAAGCCAAGCACAAAAAAAAAACACTGCGTGTTCTCATGTATATGTTAAAATATAAAATAGTTGATCTGCTTGGTGCGCAGAGTTGATTGCTGGTTACTGAATGATCTTCTATTCAAGGGGGGAAGACAACAATTTTGACTAATGAGTACAAAAACAAGTAGAATAAATAAGTCCTAATATTTGATAGTACAGTAAGGTGACAACAGTAAACAGTATTTCATGTTATTGTTTAAGGTTGCTGAAATAATAGAGGAATTATAATGTTCCTAACATAAAAAGAGACTAATGTTTGGGGTGGTGCATGTTTCAACTACCCTAGTTCAATTACTACTGACTGTATTCATGTATCAAAATACCACATGTACCCTCTAAAATGTACAACTTTTATGTATCCAGGTGAATATTCAAAATTCAGAGATTAGTGTGAAAATGTTACCGCTTATTTTTCCATCAAAATTGTTATTAAAATAGCTTATCAGGTGTTTTTGTTGTCTCATGGAACCACCAAATATCTATAGTAGATACACAAAAAATAAAAAGTAAGACATTTTACAACACCACAAGATTAAAAAATAATTACAAGATAGTGGGAGAATAAAAAAATGAAGGAAGGATCTAGTAATAAACAAGAAAGCAATTTACAAACATTTCTTTAAATATTAACAATATTTTGAATCTAAATGGAATAAATTCTTCATTAAAAATAGAGTAGCAGAATGGATATTATAAAATACTGCCTATAAGACACTCACTTCACTTGTAAGGACACATGGACTGAAAGTAATGGGATGAAAAACTATTGTATAGAAATCGAAAGCAAACGAGTATCAGTAGCTAAACTTATTCCATCAAACTATACATGAAGCCAGAAACCATAAAATTTGGGAAATAAGTTTATTACATAATGGTAAAAGGGGTTAATTCAGCAAGAGGTTATAGTAATTGTAAATACATATATACCCAAAACAGAAGTGCCCAATCATATAAAACAAATGTAATAACTTCTGAGTGGACAGATAGATTGCCATACAATAATAATAGGGGACTTAAGTACTGAAGTTTCAGCAATGGGCAGATCATCTGGATCTGACTTACACTACATCTGGCTTACACTACACTTTATGCCAAATAAAGCAAACTGACGTATACAGAATACTTCGTCTAACAGCGGCACAATCTACATTCTTCTCTGCAGAAGATGGATCTTTGCGTAGGCCTTATGTTACGAATCAAGACTAGTTTTAAATTTAATAATACAGAAATTATACCACATTTTTAAGCACATTGCATGAACCTAGGAACTATCAGTAGAATGAACATTAGAATGTTCACAAACACATAGAAATTAAACAATATGCTTTTGAATAATGAATGGGTGAATCATTAAATCCAAATGGAAGTTAAAAAATATTTTGACAAATGAAAAATGAAACACAAAACACCAATATTTGTGATACCAGAAAAGTAATTAAAAAATAACCTTATGTTACACCTGAAGCAACTATTAATATAATGGGAAGAACAAACAGTCCAAATTTTACAGAAGGAAGCATATAATAAAGAGCAGCGTAGAATAAATGAAAAAATTTGTACTCATACAACGTACGCAAATCCAGTCATGAGAAAGAATATCTGAAGAGACCAATAACAAGTAAATTGTATCCATAATAAAAATCTCCTATCAAATATATGCCCACAGTGCTTCACTGGTAATTTCTGTCAAACCTAATTCCACTTTATATTAAGAGGATTATTTGCCATGTTCAAATGGGATTTGTCCCTCTGAGGCAAGGATGTTTTAAATAGTCTTATAAAGGAGGAGGGACACCGCCATTTGATCATCTCAATAGATTTAAAAATAAAACGGTTTTATAGAATTTGATATAATAAAAGCTGTCAACCAATTAGGCATAGAAGGAATGTATCTTTATACCATATAGGCAGTAAATGAAATACCCACAACTAACATCATAATCAATGAAGAAAACATGAAATATTTTCTTCGGAGGTAAAGAAGCCAATTATGCCCACTCTCAGCACCTCATTCAACCTAGTTCGGGATGTTCTAGCCAGTACAGTTAGGCAAGAGAAGGAAATTAAAGGCATTCAGATCGGAAAAGAGGGAGGCAAACTGGGCCTGTGTGGAGATGACCTGAACTTATGTGTAGAAAATACACTCTCCTGGCTGGGCGCGGTGGTTCACGCCTGTAATCCCAGCACTTTGGGAGGCCAAGGCGGGTGGATCATGAGGTCAGGAGATCGAGACCATCCTGGCTAGCACGGTGAAACCCCGTCTCTACTAAAAGAAAAACAAAAAAATAAATTAGCTGGGGGTGGTGGCGGGCGCCTGTAGTCCCAGCTACTCAGGAGGCTGAGGCAGGAGAATGGCATGAACCTGGGAGGCGGAGCTTGCAGTGAGCCGAGATCGTGCCACTGCACTCCAGCCTGGGCGACAGAGCAAGACTCTGTCTCAAAAAAAAAAAAAAAAAAGAAAGAAAGAAAGAAAATACACTCTCCCCTTAAAACCTTTTGGAAGTGATAAAGAAATTCAGTAAAATTGCATAATACACAACAGCCATACAAAAACCTGTAGCATTTCTATATCCCACCAGTGGGTAATTTCAAAAAGAGAACAAGAAATGAGTCTCATTGACAATAGCTTACAAAAGTACCAAGGAAGAGATCTGAACAAGCCAAAGATTTCTGTAATGAAAACTCTTTAAAAAATAATTCATTTTGTAATAAAAGCATTGAATGAAGAAATTGACGACACAAATGAGTAGAAATATATTTTATATTTATGTGTTAGAATAATTTATATCTTAAAATATATATACTACTCAAAGCAATCTATTGATCTGTGCATCCCTATTAAATTTCTGATGTTATGTTAGTTTTGTCTATAAACAGAAGAAAATAATTCTGAAATTGTATGGAGCAACAAAAATCTTAAATGAAAAAATATTAAAGAAAATGAGGAGATCCAGGGTAATTGAAGTATCTGGCTTTAATATAGACTACAAAATTATAGTAACCAGAACAGCATTGTCTGGCATAAGACAGACACAGACACAACTGGAACAGAGTAGAAAGGAAATAAACTAAAGCTCCTAAACATAACTGATTCTTCACAAAGTTGCCAGGAGCACACTTCAGGGAAAATAAAACATTTACCGTGTAAATGGTACTGGGAAAATTTGATAATTACATGCAAAAGAATTAGATTAGAAGTCTACATCTAAAAATACACAAAAACTAACTCCCAATTGAATAAAGAATTAAATGTAAAATTGGAAACTATGAAACTTCTTGAAGAAAATGGGGGAAATGATTCATGATATTTTGCTGGGCAAGGATTTAGAAATGAGACCTGAACTTTTCAGGGAATAAAAGGAAAAATAACCAAATGAGAGTATATCAAAGTTTAAAGCTTTTGTACAGTGAAAGAGTATTAAAAGAGTGAGGAGTCATCGCTTCTCGGCCTTTGTGGAAGTCAGTGTGGCAATTCCTCAGGGATCTAGAACTAGAAATACCATTTGACCCAGCCATCCCATTACTGGGTATATACCCAAAGGACTATAAATCATGCTGCTATAAAGATACATGCACATGTATGTTTATTGCGGCACTATTCACAATAGCAAAGACTTGGAACCAACCCAAATGTCCAACAATGATAGACTGGATTAAGAAAATGTGGCATATATACACCATGGAATACTATGCAGCCATAAAAAAGGATGAGTTCATGTCCTTTGTAGGGACATGGATGAAATTGGAAATCATCATTCTCAGTAAACTATCGCAAGGACAAAAAACCAAACACCGCATGTTCTCACTCATAGGTGGGAATTGAACAATGAGAACACATGGACATAGGAAGGGGAACATCACACTCTGGGGACTGTTGTGGGGTGGGGGGAGGGGGGAGGGATAGCATTGGGAGATATACCTAATGCTAAATGACGAGTTAATGGGCGCAGCACACCAGCATGGCACAGGTATACATATGTAACTAACCTGCACATTGTGCACATGTACCCTAAAACTTAAAGTATAATAATAATAATAAATAAAATAAAATAAAATAAAATAAAAGAGTGAGGAGTCAATTTACAGTATTGGAGAAAATATTTGCAAACAGTATATGTGACAAAGAGTTAAGAAGATATAACCAATGTAATTCAATAGCAAGAAAAAAGTAATATGAATTTTAAAAAATTGGCAAAAATTGCTGGCTGCTTCACTCCTGGAACCTTCACTAACCAGATCCAGGCAGCCTTCCGGGAGCCATGGCTTGTGGTTACTGACCCCAGGGCTGACCACCAGCCTCTCACGGAGGCATCTTATGTTAACCTACTTACCATTGCTCTGTGTAACACAGATTCTCCTCTGCGATACGTGGACATTGCCATCCCATGCAACAACAAGGGAGCTCACTCAGTGGGTTTGATGTGGTGGATGCTGGCTCGGGAAGTTCTGTGCATGCATGGCACCATTTCCCGTGAACACCCGTGGGAGGTCATGCCTGATCTCTACTTCTACAGAGATCCTGAAGAGATTGAAAAAGAAGAGCAGGCTGCTGCTGAAAAGTGACCAAGGAGGAATCCTGTAATTTGCAATAACATGAATAAATTTTGAAGACAGCATTTTAACTGTAATAAGCTAGATACTGAATGACTAATGCTGTATTATCTTACTCATATGGATACTAAGAAAATAAAAATTTGATATCCTAAGGTCAGAGAGTAGAAATGTGGTTACAATAGACAGGGGAGGGGCCTTTGATTTGGCCATTAGGTACAAAGTGACAATAAGAGAAGACTAGTAAATTATTCTGTTCTTTCACACACTATCATGACTATGGTTAAATGTAAAATACTGTATATTTCAAAAGAGTTAGAATAGACACTTTTCAATGTTTTCACCACTAAGAAATGATAACTGCATGTGATTGGATTAATATGCAACCTAAATACATACGAAAACATCACACTAAATTCAATAAATATATGCAATTATAATTTTGAGATAATTAATGAAAAAGAAAAATTAAAAAATTATGACAAGCAGAGGCCAATATCTATGATGAACATAGACACACAAATGCTCTACAACAAACTAGCAACCTGAATTCAACACTGCATTAAACATTTTATTTTTCACAATCAAGCGGTATTCATCCCAGTGATGCAAAAATGATTGTATATATGGAAATTAATGTTATGCATTACACTAAGAGAACAAAAGATTAAAACTATATGATCATCTCAGTCAATATCATAAAAGCATTTGAGAATATTTATAATTTTTTCATGGTAACAACTCAAACATTTAGGCAAAGAATTGGGTCTCCCTATTCCCTGAAAATAGGACACTGAAAATAGGACAAACAGTAACCCTGAAATGGCCTCTAACAATGATTGAACTTAGTGAGGAAGGAATGTTGAAGGCTGAGTGGCTGAAATCTAGGCCACTAGTGCAATAAATCCCATGATTTTAAAACCTAGAGCTAACATGTTATTCAGAGGGGAAAACATAAAAGCTTTTCCTCAAATAAAAAACACATCACAAATGCCCAATCTCATCACTTGCATTCAACATAGTACTGGAAGTTTTCACCACAGCAATAAGGCAAGGAAATAAAAAGCATTTAACTTGGAAAGAGTTATTATTTATTTATTTATTTATTTTTTTACACATGACATGATCATATGTACAGAAAACTCTTAAGAATTTCACCAAAAACAAGTCTACAAAAGGAATTAAATATCACTGGAGGAGACAAATGCAACAAAAACAAATTAGTAATATTTCTATAATGAAACAGCAAGCTATCTGACACAAATCAAGAAAACAATCCCATTTACAATATCTAACAAAAAATAAAATATTTAGAATTAAATTACCCAAGGAATTTTAATGCCTACACACCAAATATTAAAAATTTTTACTTTTATTGCATGTGGCTTTATTATGTTTCTCAGATATCATGGTGGGTTTTTTTTTTTAAACCCACCCATGTGGCAACCCTCCATCCAGCAAGTCAGTTGGTGCCATTTTTTTCCAGCAGCATTGTGTTGACTTTGTGTCTCTATACCACATTTTGTTAATTTTCCACTTTTCTTTATCATTGTTAGGTACAGTAAGTGAACGTTCTTCAGAATTCTTATTACCATTTTTATTATGATATTGAACTATGAATCTCACTTGGGTAAAATCATGAACTTAATCAGCAAATGTGTTTGTTCTGACTGCTTTTCTGATGAGTTGTTACCTCATCTTCTTTCTCCACCTAGGGCCTCCCTATGGCCTGAGACAGAAACATACTGAATATAGGAGACACAGTAATCCTGAAATGGCCTCTAGTTGTTTAAGTGGTAGGAAGACTTGCACTTTCTTCACCTTATATCAAAACCTCAAAATGATTAAACTTAGTGAGGAAGGCACATGGCAGGCTGAGTGGCTGAAGTCTAGGCCTCTTGCACCAAATAGCAAAGTTGTGGAAGCAAAGGAAAAGTTCTTGAAAAAAATTAAAAGTGTTACTTCACTAAACACATATATATTGAGAAAGCCAAACAGCCTTATTGCTGATATGGAGAACATTTTAGTGATCATATAGAATATCAAACAAGTTATAACATACCATCAAGCCAACGCCTAATCCAGAGCAAGGCCCTATGTCTTTTCAATTATCTGGAAATGGAGTGCCGGTGGGTTTTTTTTCTTTATTGTTATACTTTAAGTTCTAGGGTACATGTGCACAACATGCAGGTTTGTTACATATGTATACATGTGCCATGTTGGTGTGCTGCACCCATTAACTCGTCATTTACATTAGGTATATCTCCTAATGCTATCTCTCCCCCTCCCCCCACCCCACAACAGGCCCCAGTGTGTGATGTTCCCCTTCCTGTGTCCATGTTCTCATTGTTCAATTCCCACCTATGAGTGAGAACATGCGGTGTTTGTTTTTTTGTCCTTGTGATAGTTTGCTGAGAGTAATGGTTTCCAGCTTCATCCATGTCCCTACAAAGGACATGAACTCATCCTTTTTTATGGCTGCATAGTATTCCATGGTGTATATATGCCACATTTTCTTAATCCAGTCTATCACTGATGGACATTTGGGTTGGTTCCAAGTCTTTGCTATTGTGAATAGTGCCACAATAAACATACGTGTGCATGTGCCTTTATAGCAGCATGATTTATAATCCTTTGGGTACATACCCAGTAATGGGATTGCTGGGTCAAATGGTATTTCTAGTTCTAGATCCCTGAGGAATCGCCACACTGTCTTCCACAATGGTTGAACTAGTTTACAGTCCCACCAACAGTGTAAAAGTGTTCCTATTTCTCCACATCCTCTCCAGCACCTGTTGTTTCCTGACTTTTTAATGATTGCCATTCTAACTGGTGTGAGATGGTATCCCATTGTGGTTTTGATTTGCATTTCTCTGATGGCCAGTGATGATGAGCATTTTTTCATATGTCTGTTGGCTGCATAAAAGTCTTCTTTAGAGAAGTGTCTGTTCATATCCTTTGCCACTTTTTGATGGGGTTGTTTTTTTCTTGTAAATTGGTTTGAGTTCTTTGTAGATTCTGGATATTAGCCCTTTGTCAGATGAGTAGATTGCAAAAATTTTCTCCCATTCTGTAGGTTGCCTGTTCACTCTGATGGTAGTTTCTTTTGCTGTGCAGAAGCTCTTTAGTTTAATTAGATCCCATCTGTCAATTTTGGCTTTTGTTGCCATTGCTTCTGGTGTTTTAGACATGAAGTCATTGCCCATGCCTATGTCCTGAATGGTATTTCCTAGGATTTCTTCTAGGGTTTTTATGGCTTTAGGTCTAACATTTAAGTCTTTAATCCATCTTGAATTAATTTTTGTATAAGGTGTAAGGAAGGGATACAGTTTCAGCTTTCTACATATGGCTAGCCAGTTTTCCCAGCACCATTTATTAAATAGGGAATCCTTTCCCCATTGCTTGTTTTTTGTCAGGTTTATCAAAGATCAGATGGTTGTAGATGTGTGGTATTATTTCTGAGGGCTCCATTCTGTTCCATTGGTCTATATCTCTGTTTTGGTACCAGTACCATGCTGTTTTGGTTACTGTGGCCTTGTAGTATAGTTTGAAGTCAGGTAGCGTGATGCCTCCAGCTTTGTTCTTTTGGCTTAGGATTGACTTGGCAATGTGGGCCCTTTTTTGGTTCCATATGAACTTTAAAGTAGTTTTTTCCAATTCTGTGAAGAAAGTAATTGGTAGCTTGATGGGGATGGCATTGAATCTATAAATTACCTTGGGCAGTATGGCCATTTTCAGGATATTGATTCTTCCCATCCATTTGCATGAAATGTTCTTCCATTTGTTTGTATCCTCTTTTCTTTTGCTGAGCAGTGGTTTGTAGTTCTCCTTGAAGAGGTCCTTCACATCCCTTGTAAGTTGGATTCCTAGGTATTTTATTCTCTTTGAAGCAATTGTGAATGGGAGTTCACTCATGATTTGGCTCTGTCTCTGTTATTGGTGTACAAGAATGCTTGTGATTTTTGCACATTGATTTTGTATCCTGAGACTTTGCTGAAGATGCTTATCAGCTTGAGGAGATTTTGGGCTGAGACAATGGGGTTTTCTAGATATACAATCATGTCATCTGCAAACAGGAACAATTTGACTTCCTCTTTTCCTAATAGAATACCCTTTATTTCTTTCTCCTGCCTGATTGCCCTGGCCAGAACTTCCAACACTATGTTGAATAGGAGTGGTGAGAGAGGGCATCCCTATCTTGTGCCAGTTTTCAAAGGGAATGCTTCCAGTTTTTGCCCATTCAGTATGATATTTCCTGTGGGTTTGTCATAAATAGCTCTTATTATTTTGAGATACATCCCATCAATACCTAATTTATTGAGAGTTTTTAGCATGAAGCGTTGTTGAATTTTGTCAAAGGCCTTTTCTGCATCTATTGAGATAATCATACGGTTTTTGTCGTTGGTTCTGTTTATATGCTGGATTACGTTTACTGATTTGTGTATGTTGAACCAGCCTTGCATCCCAGGGATGAAGCCCACTTGATTATGGTGGATAAGCTTTTTGATGTGCTGCTGGATTCGGTTTGCCAATATTTTATTGAGGATTTTTGCATCGATGTTCATCAGGGATATTGGTCTAAAATTCTCTTTTTTTGTTGTGTCTCTGCCAGGCTTTGGCATCAGGATGATGCTGGCCTCATAAAATGAGTTAAGGAGGATTCCCTCTTTTTCTATTGATTGGAATAATTTCAGAGGGAATGGTACAAGCTCCGCCTTGTACCTCTGGTAGAATTCGGCTGTGAATCCATCTGGTCCTGGACTTTTTTTGGTTGGTAAGCTATTAATTATTGCCTCAATTTCAGAGCCTGTTATTGGTGTATTCAGAGATTCAACTTCTTCCTGGTTTAGTCTTGGGAGGGTATATGTGTTGAGGAATTTATCCATTTCTTCTAGATTTTCTAGTTTATTTGTGTAGAGGTGTTTATAGTATTCTCTGATGGCAGTTTGTATTTCTGTGGGATCGGTGGTGATATCCCCTTTATCATTTTTTATTGCATCTATTTGATTCTTCTCTCTTTTCTTTTCTTCTTTATTACTTTTACTAGTGGTCTATCCATTTTGTTGATCTTTTCAAAAAACCAGGTCCTGGATTCATTGATTTTTTGAAGGGTTTTTTGTGTCTCTATCTCCTTCAGTTCTGCTCTGATCTTAGTTATTTCTTGCCTTCTGCTAGCTTTTGAATGTGTTTGCTCTTGCTTCTCTAGTTCTTTTAATTGTGATGTTAGGGTGTCAATTTTAGATCTTTCCTGCCTTCTCTCGTGGGCATTTAGTGCTATAAATTTCCCTCTACACACTGCTTTCAATGTGTCCCAGAGATTCTGGTATGTTGTGTCTTTGTTCTCCTTGGCTTCAAAGAACATCTTTATTTCTGCCTTCATTTAGTTGTGTACCCAGTAGTCATTCAGGAGCAGGTTGTTCAGTTTCCATGTAGTTGAACGGGTTTGAGTAAGTTTCTTAATCCTGAGTTCTAATTTGATTGCACTGTGGTCTGAGAGACAGTTTGTTATAATTTCTGTTGTTTTACATTTGCTGAGGAGTGCTTTACTTCCAATTATTTGGTCGATTTAGGAATGTGTGATGTGGTGCTGAGAAGAATGTATATTCTGTTGATTTGGGGTGGAGAGTTCTGTAGATATCTATTAGGTCCGCTTGGTGCAGAGCTGAGTTCAATTCCTGGATATCCTTTTTAACTTTCTGTCTCGTTGATCTGTCTAATGTTGACAGTGGGCTGTTAAAGTTTCCCATTATTATTGTGTGGGAGTCTAAGTCTCTTTGTAGGTCTCTAAGGACTTGCTTCATGAATCTGGGTGCTCCGGTATTGGGTGCATATATATTTAGGATAGTTAGCTCTTCTTGTTGAATTGATCCCTTTACCATTATGTAATGGCCTTCTTTGTCTCTTTTGATCTTTGTTGATTTAAAGTCTGTTTTATCAGAGACTAGGATTGCAACCCCTGCCTTTTTTTGTTTTCCATTTGCTTGGTAGATTTTCCTCCATCCCTTTATTTTGAGCCTATGTGTGTCTCTGCACTTGAGATGGGTTTTCTGAATACAGCACACTGATGGGTCTTGACTGTTTATCCAATTTGCCAGTCTGTGCCTTTTAATTGGGAGCATTTAGCCCATTTTCATTTAAGGTTAATATTATTATGTGTGAATTGGATACTGTCATTATGATGTTAACTGGTTATTTTGCTCGTTAGTTGATGCAGTTTCTTCCTAGCCTCGATGGTCTTTACAATTTGGCTTGTTTTTGCAGTGGCTGGTACCGGTTGTTCCTTTCCATGTTTAGTGCTTCCTTCAGGAGCTCTTTTAGGGCTGGCCTGGTGGTGACAAAATCTCTCAGCATTTGCTTGTCTGTAAAGGATTTTATTTCTCCTTCACTTATGAAGCTTAGTTTGGCTGGACGTGAAATTTGGGTTGAAAATTCTTTTCTTTAAGAATGTTGAATATTGACCTCCACTCTCCTCTGGCTTGTAGAGTTTCTGCCGAGAGATCCACTGTTAGTCTGATGGGCTTCCCTTTGTGGGTAACCCGACCGTTCTCTCTGGTTGCCCTAAGACTTTTTCCTTCATTTCAACTTTGGTGAGTCTGAGAATTATGTGTCTTGGAGTTGCTCTTCTTGAGGAGTATCTTTGTGGCATTCTCTCTATTTCCTGAATTTGAATGTTGGCCTGCCTTCTTAGGCTGGGGAAGTTCTCCTGGATAATATCCTGCAGAGTGTTTTCCAACTTGGTTCCATTGTCCCCGTCACTTTCAGGTACACCAATCAGACGTAGATTTGGTCTTTTCACATAGTCCTATATTTCTTGGAGGCTTTCTTCATTTCTTTTTATTCTTTTTTCTGTAAATTTCTCATTTCATTTCATTCATTTGATCTTCAATCCCTGATACCCTTTCTTCCAGTTGATGAAATCGGTTACTGAAGCTTGTGCATTCGTCACGTAGTTCTCGTGCCATGGTTTTCAGCTCCATCAGGTCCTTTAAGGACTTCTCTACACTGGTTATTCTAGTTAGCCATTCATCTAATCTTTTTTCAAGGTTTTTATCTTCGCGATGGGTTCGAACCTCCTCCTGTATCTCAGAGAAGTTTGATTTTCTGAAGCCTTCTTCTCTCTATTCGTCAAGGTCATTCTCCCTCCAGCTTTGTTCCACTGCTGGTGAGGAGGTGCATTCCTTTCGAGGAGGAGAGGTGCTCTGATTTTTAGAATTTTCAGTTTTTCTGCTCTGTTTTTTCCCCATCTTTGTGGTTTTATCTACCTTTGGTCTTTGATGATGGTGACGTACAGATGGGGTTTTGGTGTGCATGTCCTTTCTGTTTGTTAGTTTTCCTTCTAACAGTCAGGACACTCAGCTGCAGGTCTGTTGGAGTTTGCTGGAGGTCCACTCCAGACCCTGTTTGCCTGGATATCAGCAGCAGAGGATGCAGAACAGCAAATATTGCTGAACAGGAAATGTTGCTGCCTGATCATTCCTCTGGAAGTTTCATCTCAGAGGGGTACCTGGCCTTGTGAGGTGTCAGTCTGCCCCTACTGGGGGGGTGCCTCCCAGTTAGGCTACTCCGGGCTCAGGGACCTACGTGAGGAGGCAGTCTGTCCATTTTCAGATTTCAAACTCTGTGCTGGGAGAACCACCACTCTCTTCATAGCTGTCAGACAGGGACATTTTAAGTCTTCAGACGTTTCTGCTGCCTTTTGTTCAGCTATGCCCTGCCCCCAGAGGTGGAGTCTACAGAGGCAGGCAGGCCTCCTTGAGCTGTGGTGGGCTCCACCCAGTTCGAGCTTCCCAGCCACTTTGTTTACCTACTCAAGCCTCAGCAATGGTGGGTGCCCCTCCCCCAGCCTCACTGCTGCCTTGCAGTTCGATCTCAGACTGCTGTGCTAGGAATGAGCGAGGCTCTGTGGGCATGGGACCCTCTGAGCCAGGTGTAGGATATAATCTCCTGGTGTTCCGTTTCCTAAGACCATTGGAAAAGCACTGTATTAGGGTGGGAGTGACCCGATTTTCCAGGTGCTGTCTGTCACAGCTTTGCTTGGCTAGGAAAGGGAATTCCCTGACCCCTTGCACTTCGTGGGTGAGGCAATGCCTCGCCCTGCTTCGGCTCATGCTCGGGGCACTGCACCCACTTTCCTGCACCCAGTGTCTGACAAGCCACAGTGAGATGAACCTGGTACCTTAGTTGGAAATGCAGAAATCACCCATCTTCTGCATCGCTCATGCTGGGAGCTGTAGACTGGAGCTGTTCCTATTCGGCCATCTTCTTTTTTTGTTTGTTTGTTTTTTTGGGTTTTTTTTTTTTATTTTTAATTGGTTCATGGTTCCACAGGCTATACAGGAAGCATCCCTGGGCATGCCTCAGGAAATTTTCAGTCATGGTAGAAGGGGAAGCAAGCACATCTTACATGGCTGGAGCACGAGGAAGAGAGTGAAGTGGGAGGTGCTACCCACTTTTAAACAATCAGATCTCGTGAGAACTCACTATCATGAGAACAGCTAGTGGGAAATGTGCTTCCATGATCCAATTACCTCCCAGCAGGCCCCTCCCGCAACATTGGGGATTACAATTTGACATGATATTTGGGTGGAGACACAAATCCAAACCACATCGCCATCTCAAATTAACTTCTGTCTATGGTATAAGGTAGGAGACAACATTGTTATTTTCCATACTGATGTCTAGTTGTTCAACACCATTTGTTAAAAAGACTTTCTTTTCCCATTGGATTGCTTTGGCACCTTTGTCTGTATGTTAATTAACCATACAAGGATGGATCTATTTTGGTTTCTGTTCTTCTTCTTTTTTTTAATACTGTAAGTTCTGGGGTGCATGTGCAGAATGTGCAGGTTTGTTACATAGGTATACATGTGCCATGGTGGTTTGCTGCACTTATCAACTTGTCATCTACATTAGGTATTTCTCTTAATGCTATCCCACCTCTAGTGCCCCACCTCCCCAACAGGCCCCAGTGTGTGATGTTCCACTCCCTGTGTCCATGTGTTCTCATTGTTCAACTCCCATTTATGAGTGAGAACATGCAGTGTTTGGTTTTCTGTTCTTGTTAGTTTGCTAAGAATGATGGTTTCTAGCCTCATCCATGTCCCTGCAAAGGACATGAATTCATCCTTTTTTATGGCTGCATAGTATTCCATGGTGGATATGTGCAACAATTTTTTTATCCAGTCTATCATTGATGGGCATTTGGGTTGGCTCCAAGTCTTTGCTATTGTGAATAGTGCCACAATGAACATATGTGTGCATGTGTCTTTACAGTAGAATGACTTACAATCCTTTGGGTATATACTCAGTAATGGGATTGCTTGGTCAAATGGTATTTCTAATTCTAGATCCTTGAGGAATCACCACACTATCTTCCATAATGGTTGAACTAATTTACACTCCCACCAACAGTGTAAAAGTGTTCCTATTTCTCCACAGCCTCTCCAGCATCTGTTGTTTCCTGACTTTTTAATGATCGCCATTCTAACTGGCGTGAGAAGGTATCTCATTGTGGTTTTGATTTGCATTTCCCTAATGACAAGTGATGATGAGCTTTTTTTCATGTTTGTTGGCTGTGTAAATGTCTTCTTTTGAGAAGTGCCTGTTCATATCCTTTGCCCACTTTTTGATGGGCTTGTTCCTTTTTTTCTTGTAAATTTGTTTAAGTTCTTTGTAGATCCTGGATATTAGCCCTTTGTCAGATGGATAGATTGCAAAAATTTTCTCCCATTCTGTGGGTTGCCTGTTCACTCTGATGATAGTTTCTTTTGCTGTGCAGAAGCTCTTTAGTTTAATTAGATCCTATTTGTCAATTTTGGCTTTTGTTGCTTTAGTCCTGAAGTCTTTGCCCATGCCTATGTCCTGAATGGTATTGCCTAGGTTTTCTTCTAGGGATTTTAGGGTTTTAGGTCTTCCGTTTCAGTCTTTAATCCATATTGAGTTAATTTTTGTATAAGGTGTAAGGAAAGGGTCCAGTTTCAGTTTTCTGCATATGGCTAGCCAGCTTTCCCAACACCATTTATGAAATATGGAATCCTTTCCCCATTGCTTGTTTTTGTCAAGTTTGTCAAAGATCAGATGGTTGTAGATGTGTGGTTATTTCTGAGGCCTCTTTTCTGTTCCATTGGTCTATATCTCTGTTTTGGTACCAGTACCACGCTGTTTTGGTTACTGTAGACTTGCAGTATAGTTTAAAGTCAGGAAGTGTGATGTCTCCAGCTTTATTCTTTTTTTTTAGGATTGTCTTGGCTATATGGGCTCTTTTCTGCTGCCATATGAAATTTAAAGTAATTTTTTCTAATTCTGTGAAGAAAGTACATGGTAGCTTGATGGGGATAACATTGAATCTATAAATTACTTTGGTCAGTATGGCCATTTTCACAATATTGATTCTTCTTATCCAGGAGCATGGAATGTTTTTCCATTTATTTGTGTCCTCTCTTATTTCCTTGAGCAGTGGTTTGTAGTTCTCTTTGAAGATGTCCTTCACCTCCCTGGTAAGTTGTATTCCTAGGTATGTTATTCTTTTTGTAGCAACTGTGAATGGGAGTTCACTCATGATTTGGCTCTCTGCTTGTCTGTTATTGGTTTGTAGGAATGATTGTGATTTTTGCACATTGATTATGTATCCTGAGACTTCGCTGAAGTTGCTTATCAGCTTAAGGAGATTTCGGGCTGATACAATGGGGTTTTCTAAATATACAGTCATGTCATCTGCAGAGACAATGTGACGTCCTTTCTTCCTATTTGAATATCATTTATTTCTTTCTCTTGCCTTATTTCCCTGGCCAGAACTTCCAGTACTATGTTGAATTGGAGTTGTGAGAGAGGGCATCCTTTTCTTGTGCTGGTTTTCAAAGGGTATGCTTCCAGTTTTTGCTCATTCAGTAAGATATTGGCTGTTGGTTTGTCATAAATAGCTCTTATTATTTTGAGATAGGGTCCACCAATACCTAATTTATTGAGAGTTTTTAGCATGAAGGGGTGTTGAATTTTGTTGAAGGCCTTTTCTGCATCTATTGAGGTAATCATGTGGTCTTTGTCATTGCTTCTGTTTATGTGATGCATTATGCTTATTGATTTGCCTATGTTGAACCAGACTTGCATCCCAGGGATAAAGCTGACTTGATCATGGTAGATAAGCTTTTTGATGTGCTGCTGTATTCGGTTTGCCAGTATTTTATTGAGGATTTTCGCATTGATGTTCATCAGGGATATTGGCCTGAAATTTTCTTTTTTTGTTGTGTCTCTGCCAGGTTTTGGTATCGGGAAGATGCTGGCCTCATAAAATGAGTTAGGGAGGAGTCTCTCTTTTTCTATTGTTTGGAATAGTTTCAGAAGGAATGGCACCAGCTTCTCTTTGTACCTCTGGTAGAATTCGGCTGTGAATCCGTCTGTTCCTGGACTTTTTATGGTTGGTAGGCTATTACTGCCTGAATTTCAAAACTTGTTATTGGTCTATTCAAGGATTCGACTTCTTCCTGGTTTAGACTTGGGAGGGTGCATGTGTCCAGGAATTTATCCATTTCTACTGGATTTTCTAGTTTATTTGCATAGAGGTGTTTATAGTATTATCTGATAGTAACTTGTATTCCTGTGGGATCAGCAGTGATATCATTTTATCACTTTTTATTGCATCTATTTGATTCTTCTCTCTTATCTTGTTTATTAGTTTGGCTAGCAGTCTATTTATTTTGTTGATCTTTTCAAAACACCAGCTCCTAGATTCACTGATTTTTTTGAAGTTTTTTCCTGTCTCTATCTCCTTCAGTTCTGCTCTGATTTTAGTTATTTCTTGTCTTCTGGTAGCTGTTGAATTTGTTTGCTCTTGCTTCCCCAGTTTTTTAAATTGTAATTTTAGGGTGTCAATTTTAGATCTTTCCTGCTTTCTCTTGTTGGCATTTATCGCTATAAATTTCCCTCTTAACACTGCTTTAGCTGTGTCCCAGAGATTCTGGTACGTTGTGTCTTTGTTCTCATTGGTTTCAAAGAATATCTTTATTTTTCTGCCTTAATTTCATTACTCACCCAGTAGTCATTCAGGAGCAGTTTGTTCAGTTTCCATGTAGTTTTGTGGTTTTGAGTGAGTTTCTTAATCCTGAGTTCTAATTTGATTGCACTGTGGTCTGACAGACTTTTATGATTTGCATTCTTTTGTATTTGCTGAGGAGTGTTTTACTTCCAGTTATGTGGTCAATTTTAGAATAAGTGCCATGTGGTGCTGAGAAAAATGTATATTCTGTTGATTTTTGGTTGAGGGTTCTGTAGATGTCTATCAGTTCTGCTTGGTCCAGAGCTGAGTTCAAGTCCTGAATATTCTTGTTAATTTTCTGTCTCGTTGATCTGTCTAATATTGACAGTGGGGTGTGAAAGTCTCTCACTATTGTGTGGGAATCTAAGTCTCTTTGTAGGTCTCTAGGAATTTGCTTTATGAATCTGGGTGCTCCTGTATTGAGTGCATATATATTTAGGAGTTACCTCTTCCTGCTGCATTGATCCCTTTACCATTATGTAATGCCCTTTTTTGTCTCTTTTGATCTTTGTTGGCTTAAAGTCTTTTTTATCAGGGACTGGGATTGCAACCCCTGCCTTTTTTTTTTTTTTTTTTTTTTTGCTTTCCATTTGCTTGGTAAATATTCCTCCATCCCTTTATTTTGAGCCTATGTGCATCTTTGCACGAAATGGGTCTCCTGAATACAGCACACCGATGGGTCTTGACTGTTTATCCAATTTGCCAGTCTGTGTCTTTTAATTGGGGTATTTAGCCCGTTTATATTTAAGGTTATTATTGTGTGTGAATTTGATCCTCTCATTATGATGCTAGCTGGTTATTTTGCACATTAGTTGACGCAGTTTCTTCATAGTGTCGATGGCCTTTAGAATTTGGTATGTTTTTGCAGTGGCTGGTACCTGTTGTTCCTTTTTATGTGTAGTGCTTTTTTCAGGAGTTCTTGTAAGGCAGTCCTGGTGGTGACAAAATCTCAGAATTTGCTTCTCTAAATGATTTTATTTCTTCACTTATGAAGCTTAGTTTGGCTGGATATGAAATTCTGAGTTGAAAATTCTTTTTTTACAGAATGTTGAATATTGGCCCCCACTCTCTCCTAGCTTGTAGAGTTTCTGCAGAGAGATTTGCTGTTACTCTGATGGGCTTCCCTTTGTGGGTAAGTCAAACTTTCTCTCTGGCTGCCCTTAACATTTTTTCCTTCATTTCAACCTTGCTGAATCTGACAATTATGTGTCTTGGAGTTGCCCTTCTCGAAGAGTATCTTTGTGGTGTCCTGTGTATTTCCCCAATTTGAATGTTGGTCTGTCTTGCTAGGTTGGGGGAATTCTCCTGGATAATATCCTGAAGAGTGTTTTCCAAATTGGTTCCATTCTCCACGTCACTTTTAGGGACCCCAATCAATCATAGATTTGGGCTTTTCACATAGTCCCATATTTCTTGGAGGCTTTGTTCGTGCCTTTTCATTCTTTTTTTCTCTAATCTTGTCTTCTCACTTTATTTCACTAAGTTGACCTTCAATCTCTGATATCCTTTCTACTGCTTGAAGCAGAATCTGTCTGCAGAAACTCTACAATCAATTCATCTATTGACACCTGTGTATGCTTCATGAAGTTTTCGTGCTGTGTTTTTTTAGCTCCATCAGGTCATTTATGTTCTTCTCTAAACTGGTTATTCTAGTTAGCAATTCCTCTAACCTTTTCTCAAGGTTCTTAGTTTAATTGCATTGTGTTAGGACATGCTCCTTTAGCTTAGAGGAGTTTATTACCCACGTTCTGAAGCCTACTTCTGTCAGTTTGTTAAACTCATTCTCCATCCAGTTTTGTTCCCTTGCTGGCGAGGAGTTGTGATCCTTTGGAGGAGAAGAGGTGTTCTGGTTTTTGGAATTTTCAGCCTTTTGCACTGGTTTTTCCTCATCATCATGGATTTATCTACCTTTGGTCTTTGATGTTGGTGACCTTCGGATGGGGTTTTTGTATGGAAGTCCTTTTTGTTGATGTTGATGCTATTCCTTTCTGTTTGTTAGTTTTCCTTCTAACAGTCATGCCACTCAGCGGCAGGTCTGCTGCAGTTTGCTGGAGGTCCACTCCAGACCCTATTTGCCTGGGTATCACCAGTGGAAGCTGCAGAACCACAAAGATTGCTGCCTGTTTCTTCCTTTGGAAGCTTCATCCCAGAGGGGCACCTGCCAGATGCCAGCTGGAGCTCTCTTGTATGAGGTGTCTGTTAACCCCTGCTGGGAGGTGTCTCCTAGTCAGGAGGCACAGGGGTCAGGGACCCACTTGAGGAGGCCATCTTTCCCTTAGCAGAGCTCGAGCACTGTGCTGGGAGATTTTCTGCTATTTTCAGAGCTGGTAGGTGGGAACGTTTAAGTCTGCTGAAGCTGCACCCACAGATGCCCCTTTCCCCTGGTGCTCTGTCCCAGGGAGCTGGGAGTTTTTTCTATAAACCCCTGACTGGGGCTGCTGCCTTTCTTTCAGAGATGCCCTGCTCAGAGAGGAGGAATCTAGAGAGGCAGTCTGGCTACAGTTTTTGCCGAGCTGTGGTGGGCTCTGCCCAGTTCAAACTTCCTGGCAGCTTTGTTTACACTGACAGCAGAAAACTGCCTAACCAAGCCTCAGTATCAGCAGACGCCTCTACCCCCACGAAGCTGGGGTGGGATCCACTGAGCTACATCACTTGGCTCCCTGGCTTCAGCCCCCTTTCTAGGGGGAGTCAACAGTTCTGTCTCGCTGGTGTTCCAGGCGCCACTGGGGTATGAAAAGAAACTGCAGCTATCTCGGTGTCTGCCCAAACAGCCACCAAATTTTGTGCTTGAAGCCCAGGGCCCTGGTAGCATAGGCACCTGAGGGAATCTCCTGATCTGTGGGTTGCAAAGAGCGTGGGAATAGCATAGTATCTGGGCTGGACTGCACCATTTTTCATGGCACAGTCCCTCACAGCTTCCCTTGGCTAGGGAAGGGAGTTCCTTGACCCTTTGCGTTTCCTGGGTGAGGCAACACTCCACCCTGCTCAGCTGGCCCTTCGTGAGCTGCACCCACTGTCTAACCAATCCCGATGAGATAAGCTGGGTACCTCAGTTGGAAATGCAGAAATCACCTTCCTTCTGTGATGAGCTCGCTGGGATCTTCAGACCACAGCTGTCATTATTCAGCCATCTTGCCTGCCACCCCCTTAAGCTTTTTATTATTTTCCCATTTCTCAGGTTGTCCGCTGAATTTTTTATCTTGTTTCTTGCAGCAATAAAGAGCCACAATGTTGAATTTACCTAATTGTTTGCCACCAACTAATTGTTTTTGACAATTAGTTAGGTGAGAAGCATTTTTGTAGAGATCCAAATTAAGTCAGGTGACTCTGGGGACAGCAAAACTGCCAGTTTACCATGCTGTGATACTGAGTGTTGGGGGATGGGGTGGTGAATGGGAACAGTTGTAAGTAAAAATGCCAAGGGCCAGGCCGGGCGCGGTGGCTCATGCCTGTAATCCCAGCACTTTGGGAGGCTGAGGTGGGCGGATCACAAGGTCAGGAGATCGCGACCACCCTCCCCAACATGGTGAAACCCTGTCTCTACTAAAAATACAAAAATTAGCTGGGCGTGGTGGCACCTGCCTGTAATCCCAGCTACTTGGGAGGCTGTGGCAGGAGAATCACTTGAACCGGGGAGCCGGGGGCTGCAGTGAGCTGAGATCACGCCACTGCACCACAGCCTGGCCACAGAGCAAGACTCTGTCTTGGGCCAGGTGCAGTGGCTCACGCCTGTAATCCCAGCACTTTGGGAGGCCAAGGCGGGAGGATCACGGGGTCAGGAGATCAAGACCATCCTGACTAACATGGTGAAACCCCGTCTCTACTAAAAATACAAAACTTAGCCAGGCGTGGTGGCGGGCACCTGTAATCCTAGCTACTCAGGAGGCTGAGGCAGGAGAATCACTTGAACCTGGGAGGCAGAGGTTGCAGTGAGCCGAGATTGCGCCACTGCACTCCAGCCTGGGTGACAGAGCTAGACCCCATCTCAAAAAAAAAAAAAATACAAAAGTTAGCCAAGTGTGGTAGCACACACCTGTAGTCCCAGCTACTTGGGGGGCTGAGATGAGAGGATCACCTGAGCCTAGATGTCAAGGCGACAGCGAGCCATGATTGCGCCACTGCACTCCAACCTGGGTGACAGAGTAAGACTCTGTCTCAAACCAAAAATAAAAAGAAAATTTGAGAAAAATAATTCTTGAGGCCTATTTAATCACTTCCTAGAAAAAATTATTGACATCACTCCCAGAGTCCCAGGAAAGCAACACTAAATGCAACTTAGTTAAAAATTTTTCTGTCATAGCCATACACACTATATTCTAAATACACACACATAAGCACATTAGATACATATTCACACACAATAGGTAGAAACACATACAGAGGAAAAAAAATATATATATATATATATGCTATGTCTTTCCTAGACAGCCCTTTCTGACTAAAAAAGTATACTTTTGTGCCAATCAGAGAAAATTTCAGTCACCTAAAAACCTCATAAATGGAGAAAATCTGTCCATAGTAAAACAGCAGTCTGAAGCTCTGTGGGGTAATTATGGCCTCCAGGGCTCTACCAAGTAAAGAAAGCTTTGGCTGTAGCTTTCATACTTGGGAGGCTGAGGCAGGAGAATGGCATGAACCTGGGAGGTGGAGCTTGCAGTGAGTCGAGATGGTGCCACTGCACTCCAGCCTGGATGACAGAGCGAGACTCTGTCTCAAAAAAAAAAGAAAAGAAAAGAAAAGAAAAGACTCTGTCTCAAAAATAAATAAATAAATACATAAAATAAGCAAGACTTACAGTGAAAAAAACCATACAGATTGGAAAGGAAGGAAAAATACTGTCTCTATTCACAGATGACATGACTATTTATGTAAAATATTCCCAAAGAATATACAAAAATTTCTATTAAAATTAATGAATTTAGCAAGATTGCAGGATTAAAGGCCAATGTACAAATATTAGTTGTAAAGGAGGCCAGGCTCTCTCACAAAATCTAATGATACGTGCCACATCCAAGGTTCTGAAGAGCAAACAGACCACAGGTTTACCTCCACTACATCTCATCAGAACAACGCTTGCTGGCATGGGAAGCCAGCCCAGCCACCCCATCCCTGCCTGAGCTCTTGGGCTAGTAGCAGCTCTGCATTTCCCTGGGACAGAGCTCCCAGAGGTAAAAGACAGGCCCCTCATTTTTGCCACATTGCAGCTCCCACCCCTACTGCCCTTAGGCTTGGCAGAGAGCAAAATGCTTAAAGACTATTGCAGGCCTCCAGCACAACATAGCTTCCTTACAGAAAAGAAGCCATATGGTTTTCCACATGGGCCCCTGCCTCTGCTACTTGTCACTGGTCAGGATCTCCCAATCTGGGACCCCAGCACAGCCACCCTGGCCCCACCTGAACTCTATCCCAGCATTTCCCTGGGATTGAGCTCCTAGAGGTAAAGGACAGGCCTGCCATTTTTGCTGCTTTGCAGCTCTTACCCCTACTGCCCTCAGGCACAACAGGAAGTAAAGAGCTTAAGAATGATCATGGGCCTCCAGCACAGCACAATTGCCTTGTGGAAAGGTAATCAGGCTGCTTTCCATATGAGTCCCTGCCCCTGCCATTCCTCACTGGTCAGGGTGTCTTGACCTGGGCCCCCAGTAAAGCTGCCCTGCCCCTGCCTGAACACTTGCTGGTGGTGGCTGTCTGTTTCTTTGAGGAGAAAATCCCAGAGTCAACCCACAGCCCTTCTGCCATTGCAGCTACAGCAGTACCGCCCTTCCTGTCCTCAAGCTGGGAAAGAAACAAAGGACCTGTTCACTTCACTGGCACCTCCAGTATGCTGCAGCTGCCATATGGCGAGGGGTCAAATTTCTCTTCCCTGTGAGCCCCCACCACCTACTTTTCACCAGGAGGGTCCCCCAGCAAGGGACTGCAATGCAACCACTCCACCCTTGGCTGAACATTTCCATTGGCAGTGGCTCTGCATTTCTCTGGGGTGCAACTCCCAGAGGCAACTGAAAGCCCCTCTGCTACTGCCACAGCAGTGGTACTGCCCTTGCTGCCCTTGGATTGGGTAAGGTGTCAAGACCCTGAGGGTTCTACTCATACCTACACCACAATATAGCTGCCCTATGAAGAAGAAGCCAGTCTGTCTTCCACTCAAGCCACACACCCACTGTGTTCATCACCAGGCATGGCCCCCTGGCTTGGACCTGCAACACAGCTGCCCCACACCTGGCTGATTGATCCAGTCAGCAGTGAGTCTGCATTTCTCTGGGTTGGCACCTCAAGAAACAAGTGAACATTTTTCTGCCATTGTCATTGTCAAGGCCCCACCACTGCTGCTCCCAAATGGAAAGGAAACAGAAAGCCTGAGCATGCCCCGTGGCTGTGGTGTGCAGCCTGATGGTGCCAAGGTGAGATCTGAAGCCAGCAATGAAGTGGGATAGGAGCCAACACTCTCAGAGCACTTAGAAGAAGCATGGCTGCAACTGTGAAGGAATACAGGGGAGCTGTGTGGCTGAGCAAGAGCCTACCTACTACCCATCACACTTAAGCACCATCTACAAGGTCGCAGCCCAAACTTCAACACCAAAAATTCTTTCCTAATATATCCGCCCTGCAAAATCAAGGTGAAAAATTCAGTCACAAATAAAGACCCTGAACAAAGCCTTGACTCTCTGAAAACATATAAAAATGTCGTCAACTGACTATACCCAAGTTATCCCACATTTATAGAAGCGTAAGCCCTCACAGATGAGGAAGAACCAGCCCAAGAACCTTTGAAACTCTAAAAGCCAGAGTGTCTCCTTACCACCAAATGACTGCACTAGTTTCCCAGCAATAGTACGTAACTAGGCTTAAATGGCTGAAATGACAGACATAAAATTCAGAATCTGGATGGCAATAAAGACCATCAAAATTTGGAGAAAGTTGAAACCCATTCTAAGGAATCTAAGGAATACAGTAAAATAATTCAATACATGAAAGACAAAATAGACATTTTATGAAATGAACCGTACTGACCTGATAGAGCTGAAAAACTTACTACAAAAATTTCATGACACAATGGGGAGAATTAACTGCAGAATAGATCAAGCTGAGGACTCTCAGAGCTCAAAGACCGGTTCTTCAAATTAACTGAGTCAGGCAAAAATAAGAAAAAAAAACTTAAAAAATGAACAAAATCTCCAAGAAATATGGAATTATGTATAGAGACCAAACCTATGACTCTTTGGCATCTCTTAAAGAGAGGGAGAGAGAGCAAGCAAATGGGAAAACATATTTGAGGATATCATCCATGAAAAGTTTCCCAACCTTGCTAGAGAGGTCAACATTCAAATTCAAGAAATTCAGGTGGCCTCTGCAATATACTATACAAGACAACCATCCCCAAGACACATAGTGATCAAACTCACCAAGGTCAATGCCAAAGAATAAATATTAAAGGCAACTAGAGAGAAGGGGCAGGTCACCTAAAAAGGGAACCTCATCAGGCTAACAGTGAACATTTCAGCAGAAATCCTACATTCTAGAAGAGATTGGGGACCTATATTGAGCATCCTTCAAGAAAAGAAATCTGGGCCGGGCGTGGTGGCTCAAGCCTGTAATCCCAGCACTTTGGGAGGCCGAGGTGGGCAGATCATGAGGTCAGGAGATCGAGACCAGCCTGGCTAACACAGTGAAACCCCGTCTCTACTAAAAAAATACAAAAAAATTAGCTGGGCGTGGTGGCAGGCGCCTGTAGTCCCAGCTACTCGGGAGGCTGAGGCAGGAGAATGGCGTGAACCCAGGAGGCAGAGGTTACAGTGAGCCAAGATCAGGCCACTGCACTCCAGCCTGGGCGACAGAGCAAGACTCCGTCTCAAAAAAAAAAAAAAAAAAGAAAAGAAAAGAAAAGAAATCCAACTAAGAATTTCATATCCAGCCAAACTAAGCTTTTTAAGCAAAGGAGAAATAAAATCCTTCCCAGCCAAGCAAACGCTAAGGGAATTTGTGATCAACAGGCCTGCCTTACAAAAGGTCCTTAATGTAGTGCTAAACATAGAAAGAAAAGACCATTACTAACCACCACCAAAACACACTCAAGTGCATAGACCATCAACACTATAAACCAAATACACAATCAAGTCTACCTAACAGCCAGCTAACAACATAACGACAGGATCAAATCTACACATTATCAATATTGACCTTGAACATAAATGGGTTAAACATCCGCACTTAAAAGGCACAGAGTGGAAAGTTAGATAAAGAAGCAAGACCCAACTGTATGCTGTATTCAAGATACCCATCTTACACAAAAGGATATTTATAGGCTGAAAGTAAGGGGATGAGAAAGGTCTATCAGGCAAATGGAAAACAAAAAAGGGCAGAGGTTGCTGTTCTTATATCAGGCAAAACTGACATTAAATGAACAATGATCAAAAAGGACAAAGAAGGGCATTACATAATTATAAAAAGTTCAATTCAACAAGAAGATGTAACTAAATATATATGCACCCAACACTGCAGCATCCAGATTGATTAAACAAGTTCTTAGAGACTTACAAAGAGACTTAGATAACCACTTAATAATAGTGGGATACTTCAACACCCCATTGACAATAGTGGACAGATCATCAAGGGACAATACTAACAAGGATATTCCAGACCTAAATTTGATGCTTGATCAAATGGACCTAACAGACATCTACAGAACACTGCACCCAACAAAATTAGAATATACATTCTTTTCATCTGTACATGGCACATACTCTAAAATTGACCACTTGCTCAGCCATAAGGCAATTGCTAAGAAATTTTTTTAAAAAGCCGAAATCATATCAACCATACTGTTAGACCACAGTGCAATAAAAATAGAAATCAAAACCAAGAAGTTCTTTCAAACCATACAATTACATGGAAATTAAGCAGTATGCTCCTGAATGACTTTTGGGTAAACAATGAAATGAAGGCAGGAATCAAGACATTTTTGAAGCTAATGACAACAAAGATACAACATACCATAATCTCTGGGACCCAGCTAAAGCAGTGTTAAGAGGAAAGTTTATAGTGCTAAACACCCACATCAAAAGGTTAGAAAGATCTCAAAATAACAACCTAACATCACACCTAGAGGAACTAGGAAAATAAAAACAAACCAATCCCAAAGCTAGAAGAAGACATGGAATAACCAAAATCAGAGCTGAGCTGAATGAAATAGAGATGAGAAAAACCACACACACAAAAAATCAATGAACTAAACCTTGGTTCTTTAAAAGACTAAATAAGATTGGTAGACTACTAGCTAAACTAATAAAGAAAAAAAGATGATAAAGATAAATGAAAAATGGGACATTACCACTGACTCCACAGAAATACAAAAATCCCTCAGAGATTATTACAACACCTCTCCACATATAAACTAGAAAACCTAGAAGAAATGGATAAATTCTCAGACACATACAACATCCCAACATTGAACGAGGAAGAAATTGAAATCATGACCAGACAAATAATGAGTTCTGAAATTGAATCAGAAATAAAAAGTCTACCAACCAGAAGATGCCCTAGACCAGACTGATTCACAGCTGAATTCTTCCAGATGTATAAATAAGAGCTGGTGCTGATCTTACTGAAAATATTTCAAAAAATTGAGGAGAAGGGACTCCTCCTTAACATATTCCACGAGACTAGTATCATTCTGATACCAAAAGTTGGCAGAGACACAGTGAAAAAAAAATTCATACCAATACCCCTGATGAACACAGATGCAAAATCTATTAACAAAATGCAAACAAACCAAATCCAGCAGCACATCAAAAAGCTAATCCACTATGCTCAAGTCAAATCTATTCCTGCAATGCAAGATTGGTTCAACATATGCAAGTCAATAATTGTGATTTGTCACATAAACAACTAACAACAAAAACCACATGATCATCTCAAAAGATGCAGAAAAGCGTTTTGATAAAATTCAACATCGCTTCATGTTAAAAACCTTCAACAAACTATGCATCAAAAGTACATACCTCAAAATAATAAGAGCCATCTCTATGATAAACCCACAGCCAACATCATACTAAATGGGCAAAAGCTGGAAGCATTCCCATTGAGAACCAGAACAAGATAAGGATGCCCACTCTCACCACTCCTATTTAACATAGTACTGGAAGTCCTAGCCAGAGCGATCAGGCAAAAGAAAGAAATAAAAGGCATCCAAATGGGAAGTGAGAAAGTAAAACTATCTCCCTTCACAGATGATATGATACCATACCTGCAAAACCCCATAGTCTCTGCCCAAAGCCTCCCAGATCTGATAAGCAATTTCAGCAAAGTTTCAGGATACAAAATCAATGTACAAAAATCAGTAGTGCTTTAGACACCCATAATGTCTAAGCTGAGAGCCAAATCTAGAATGCAATCCTGCTCACAATCTCCACAAAAATAAAATACCTAGGAAGACAGCTAAAAAGGGAGGCAAAAAATCTCTGCAAGAATTACCAAACAGTACTGAAGGAAATCAAAGACACAAAAACATGGAAAAACATTCCATGCTCACAGATAGGAAAAAATCAATGTTGTTAAAATGTTCATACTGCATAAAGCAATTTACAGATTCAATACTATTCATATCAAACTACCAATGATATTTATCAAAGAATTATAAAAATGCATTCTAAAATTCATTTGGAACCAAAAATGAGCTCAACTAGCAAAACCAATTCTACTCTGATTTGTATGGGTGTCGATCTCTGTGTTTATCTTCCTTGCGGTTCGTTGATCCTATTAGATATATGTAGATGAATGTTTTCATCAAATTTGGGAGGATTTCAGCCATTATTTAAATTAAATAGTTTGTCTGCTCATTTTCTTCTTTCTGGTAGTTCCATTATGTATACGTTAGTGCACTTAATGGTGGCCCATCTTTCTTTGAGTTTCTTTTCATTTTTGTTTATGTTTTTCACTCTGCTCTGCAGATTGCATAATCTCTATTAATCTATTTCCAAGTTCACTGATTCTTTCTTCTGGCAAATCAAATCTACTCTTGAGTTGCTCTTGCTCCTCACCCACTGTTGGAACATACATATCTTGAAGAACTCCCCATTTCCCAATGGCCCTCTGAGGCATGCTGCCCTCTTCTCTCAAATATCTGTAAGTAATAAAAACTGCTTCTTATTTCATATATCCTTTTTTTTTGTGCTGCCTCTTCTGTGTCTCACCTGACCATCACACCTGAATCTAATTCTCCTCCTAGTTAGAGCTTTCCTAGAGAGTGGCTATCTTGGTAGGAATAAACTGGACACAGATCAGAGAAGAGCCACAAGGGCATCTTCCAGTATAAACATGTTTCTTATCAGAAGGACACCTGATCATGGTCAAGTGGGTTGGACACTTAGGCATTAGGCTGTCCTCCAGGATAAAGAGGTATCCCATAAAAGGTACATTGTAAACATCCAGGACAACCTCCCCTGGAGTCTTGTCAGCGCAGGGCAAGGATTTGTGGCCACTCTCCAGAGAGAGACACCAAGACCAAATTTTATATATATATATGTGTGTGTGTGTGTATATATATATATATATGTATACGTGTATATATATATATATATACGTGTATATATATATACGTGTATATATATATATATATATATATATGTGTGTATATATAGCAATTGATGCATCAAGCAGAGTGGTCATGACCATGAGGGATACAACAAAATGCCTTTAGACTGCTTTTGGCCTGTTAGCTGGCCCTCTCACCTGGCTAACACCATTTGAGAAGGCTCCATGGCTTGCTGATGTGTGTCTGTGCTGCTGCATCCTACTGCTTATTGTCTTTATTAAGTACCACCAAAACTCCCCTCCCTAAATTGAGTGCGTCCTAGAAAGTTGGAGTTCTCCCCAAGAACCAACAATCACCTGCCTTAGTACAGCAAGAGAGGCAACCATGATCGCTATCACTCTCCTGAATGGGAACTACTAGTCACAGTTAAGTTGACTGTATTCTGAAGGCCTTGCCCAGATTCGAATGGCTTATTACTGAGAGGTTAAAGGGAGTAACCTGTGCTAAGGGGCTGTCAGGAAGATACTGGGCCAGTGTAAGCCTTAGCAGATGGCAAGAGGAAGATGTACTCTGACTACCCACTGAATTGGTGAGGCAGTATCTGGGGCTAGACTTTCCAGTATGACAAGAGGGGTGCCTACTTCACTGGGGAGATGACAGCATCTCACTGGCAGCAGTGGCACTGTGATCTACAATCGATATGTTTCTGTCTTCTCTTCCTTCTGTCACTCTTGATCCCCTTACCCTATGTGTTACCCTATTGGTTTAACCCCATTGTGTGTGATGACAAAGAACTTAATGATTCAAATTAAAAGGCCAGCACATTTCTTTGCCAACTCTCCCATGATCTCTGAGGAGGTTAGCAAACTACTAAAGAAATAGGGCTTGGGGCCTTGCCAAGTGATCCTGCCACTGTTGCACTAGTGGAGGCTGATCCAAATCCAGATGATGTTGATTGGGATGCCTTGGAGAGCAAGGCAGCTACCTACAACAGGACCAATGAAAACCACAAATGGAGGCCACTGGTCACAACAGGAGCCACTTGGAACCACCAGGAGCTTGTTAGGCAAACATCCAAAAAGAGAGAGAAAAGAGAATGTTTTTAGTCACCTAGAAATACAAGCCATTCTAAAGATTTTACTTAAAAGAATGGTGGAGGCTCATTGTCCTGTTGTGGGAGGTTGTCCCAGGGAAAGGGACCTGGAGACACCAGGTCCCTTCCTCCTCCCTGTATTCCTCTAATAAACCAGATACAGAAACTATGAACCACAGTGTCAGGAGGCTAAAAACCTAAAACAAAACAAAACACAATAAGGAAAAAATACTGCTGCTTTCAGTGGCTTCAAGTTGAAGGAAAAAAACAAAGAGGAACTTCAACTTTAAGAATTGAGGAAAATCAGCTCTAGCAAGCAAAATACTAGCCCTAGATTACTTATCGATTTATAAATAAACCTCTAATAAAAGGGGATAAAAGATACATAATAAATTATATATACATATATTGTGATATCAATGTATGATAAATTGTGTATATGTGTATATATGATATGTAACTAAAAGCAAAATTCCACACCTTGATTCAATTAAAAATTCAAAATTTATATAACAAAAAGGTTTAGGCAAGGCATGGTGGCTTACACCTATAATCCCGGCACATTGGGAGGCCAAGGTGGGAGGATTGAAGCCAGCCTGAGCAACATAAGCAAGATCTCATCTCTACAAAAAATTTAAAAATTAGCTGGGAGTGGTGGCCCGTGCCTGTAGTCCCAGCTATTTGGGAGGCTGACACGGGAGGATTGCTTGAGTCCAGGAGTCTGAGGCTGCAGTGAGTTAGGATCATGCCACTGCACTCCAGCCTGTGTAACAGAGTGAGACCCTGTCTAAAAAAAAATGTTTAAAAAGGGTGCTGATTGGTTTTTGTGCCTCTACAACATAGATTATAACTTAACTTTAACAACTGGTAGAATGCACCAAAATTGAAAAAAATCTATGGATTTAATCAATACTGGGGCTCAAATTATACCTGGGCACCTCAATAAATTTAAACATTGTGCCCCCTATATTCTTAAAATGGTAACTAAATATAATAGAGAAAAATAGATATGCCTTAATTTGTTGCCTTGCCTAAATTTCTCATAGTCATAGTACCCAATGCTGTAACATATACCATATTGGAATTAAATGCTCTGACACAACAAATAATGAATTAAAGTCAAAGCAAATCTTTGGCTGTTAAAAACTGGCTTGATGGAATGGGATTCCATGAACACCCAGTTAAAAGACTTCATATGGCCCAATGTAAGCTAAAATGAGGGCTGCAAAGCTTAAAACTTATTACATGAAACCCAACTAATAAAGAAGTGATTATTCTCAATGCTTCTCCATTTAGCAGACCATTTTGACATTTGATTGCTCTTAAATCTGAAATAAATAAATTTAAAAAGGGGTTCTCAAGATGGCTTACTACCACCTTAATGATGTGGTCCCAATCATCAAGGCTCCCTGCCCAATATGTGAAATTATTAATATTAATGATTCTATTCTGTCAACAATCAGTAAATATTTTGTTCTTATAGATTGGCTAATATGTTCTGTTTAATGCCTGTTTCAACAGTCTCTCAGCTGCAGTTTGCTTCCACCTCCGAAAGGGACACAATACACCTTTTCTAGGTTACTGATGGGGTACCACAATAGCTTTTTTTTTTTTTTTTTTTTTGAGACAGGGTCTCACTCTGTTGCCCAGGCTGGAATGTGATGGTGCGATCTCAGCTCACTGCAACCTCCGCTTCCTGCGTTGAAGCGATTCTCATGTCTCAGCCTCTGAGTAGCCGGGATTACAGGTGTGTGCCACCACACCCAGCTAATTTTTGTATTTTTAGTAGAGATGGGGCTTCACCATGTTGGCCAGGCTGGTCTCGAACCCCTGACCTCAGATGAGCCACCCGTCTTGGCCTCCCAAAATGCTGGGATTACAGGCGTGAGCCACCGCGCCCAGCCCATAATAGCTTTTTTATCACATGCAATCTTTGGAGATAAGACCCTGATGGCATGTATCTTTCTCCAGGAATAAAGGTCTGATATTACATGAATGACATCCTCTTTCAAGGAGATTCATCTGACACACTCACTAAGTACATATAAGTCCAGTATGTTTTTTACTTATAAATTAAAATTGACCATCACTCCTATTAGTGCTTTCAAAAAACCTCATTCACGACAACTTTTTCACGCCTTCTGGAGTCTGTGGATCACTCCTGATGGCCATTAGTTGCTCCAGGGCTTCTAATGCAACATATTGCCCCTCTTGGCCTTGTGCTATGCACCATTAAAACAACAAATACCTGCCTACATACTGGGCACATTTGGAAATAGAAGATCTCATAGACCTTGAGCCTGTGACCCTCCATACCCAGCTGCTCATTATGCTTTGGGTCATGGAAGCAGCACCCCACAAGCTCAGCCTGGCTATGAAGGAAGACCTCGTTAAAACAGGGTGGAGCCAAACTTGGGTGGAGCCCATCTTAGGATAGGGCCCAAGAAACAACACACTTAGCCAAACCTCAGGCAGTCATCTTAGCATTGGATGCCCTGATCAACAAATGGTCCTGACCAGGAATAGCTCACACCTGTAATCCAAGTGCTTTGGGGGACAGAGGTGAAAGGATCACTTGAGGCCAAGAATTCAAGAGAAGTCTGGGCAACATAGTGAGACCCTGTCTCTACAAAAATAATAAAAATAAAAAAAATTAGCCAGGCATGGTGCCGCATACCAGTAGTCCTAGCTACTCAGGAGACTGAGACAGAGATCACTTGAGCCCAGGAGTTCGAGGTTACAGTGAGCTATGATCATGCCATTGTACTCCAGCCTGGGCAACAGAGGGAGACTCTGTCTCAAAAAAAAAAAAAAAATTAAAAACAGAATTACTATATGATCCAGTAATTCCACTTCTCAGTATATATTCCAAGGAAGTGAAGGCAGGGACTCAAGCAGATATTTGCACACCCATGTTCATAGCAGCATTATTCACAATACACAAAAGATGGTGGCAACCCAGTGTACATTAATTGATTAATAAATAAACAAGATGTTGTATATAAATACAATGGAATATTATTCAGCCTTAAAGAGGGAGAAAATTTTGACACATGGATGAAACTTGAGGACATTAGGCTAAGTGAAATATATCAATAATAAAAAGATAAATACTGTATACAGTTATATGAGGTACCTAGAGTAAATTCATAGAAACAAAAAGTAGAGGGGTGGTTTCTAGAGGCTGAAAGGAGGGAGAAATGGGAGTCTTGTTTAATGGGTATAGTGTTTCAATTTTGCAAAAGATTGGTTGTACCACAATGAAAATGTACTTACAACTACTGAACTGGAAACTTAAAAATGGTTTTAAGATAGTAAGTTTTATATTATGTATATTTTACCACAATTTAAAAAACCTAATTAATAAAGAGGTGATTATCTCCACTGCTTCTTGATTTGATAGCCAAATTTTCTTGTTCTTAACAAGAAAATTAAAAATATATTTATTTGGCATAGATACATAGATACAAAAATACACCTGATGGCATCTCAGGATGGATTATTACAACCTGTGGTCTCATCCATTAAGGCCCCCATACCAAATACCCAGTATTACGAAAATTACTGACTCTATCCAATCAACAACTGATAAATATTTTGCTATTACGTATTTGGCTAATATGTTCTGTTCAGTGCCTATTTCAACAGCATCTCACCACAGTTTGCCTTCATCTCCAAAGGAACACAATACTCTTCTTCAGGCTACCCATGGGGTACCTAAACAGCTTTGCCATTGCACACAATCTTTGCAGATGAGAGCCTAACTACTTTCACCTTTTACCAGGATCACAGGTATAACATCATCCTCCAAGGAGATTCATTTGATACATTCATTTAGAATCTACAAGTCCAACATCTTTTAATCCTTTTTGAGTTCTGATCGCAACGCATTCCTCATTTACAAATAGAAATAGGCTGCTCCACAAGGGAAGTGTCTGAGTTAGTTTTGTAGGATCTTTCTACAGGGAAGGGTTACATCAGGGCATGTATAGGAGAGGTTTTTCTAGTGTTTGTGCAGTGGCTCAACATGCTTCTTCATACATTGTATGTAGCATTAGCATTTTAAATCACCCTTGGGCATGATTTTTAGCATTAAAAATGAGGAAGAGTTAACTATAGGTTGGAATTTAAGTATATCTGCACATGCAGGTACTCCAGGGAAGTCTCTAGCCCCCTGAAACAGAAACTTGCGATAATTATTTCTTGGGTCTTTTGTTACTGACTGGTTGAGGGTCACATAAGCTAGATCTTGAGTGAGAGGTTTTTATCCTTTTTCTCCAGACCATATTAAAACAGGAAACCAACCAGCCTGCCTGTCTCAAGAAGGAAGGTACCAGGCTCTTTTTAACAACGAGCTCTGGTGGGAAATAATCGAACAAGAACTTACTCACACCCAAGGGAGATAACCCACACACCACCCACTAAGCCTCACCTCTAACATTGAGGATCAAATTTCACCATGCGATTAGGATGGGACAAACTTCCGAACTATAGCAGTCTCATATATAATGTGTTTTTAAGTACATGGAGGTTACATATATACGAAATCTAGGAGAGGTTACTACTATCTGTACCTCTCTAAAAATTAATGGAGATCATTATTTTCCCCAGAAGGACCTGTCACGTATCAGTCAACTCCTTGACTCCCTAGAGAGGGGACCACTCACTCTACTGTGCCCTCTCCTTCTCCACCTCCAGCTTTACATCCTGCCCTTCTTCTCCAATCACTACCACAGCAATCACCCTTTCCCCTTGGTCACACAAAAATACCACTAATATCTACATATACTTTACTAACTTATCAGTTCGTAACCTGCCTGCAGCAACATAACTGTTTGACTCTTCACTTTGACCCAAGAAATACACCAAGATATTACTGTTTATATATACGTATATATGTGTGTGTGTATCTATATCTGTCATACACACATTTATATGTGTATATGTGATATATATCCACATACGTATGTATATATAAATATATATATATATCATACATATATATAAACTTTAACACACTTTACAACTCCAACAAGATATTGTTAGAGATCTCAGAAATTTCAGATCTACTTTTTTTGGTTAATGCCATATAAATGAGAAACTTAATCATGGTCCAGCCTATAAAGACTCTTATATTTAATACTTCTACTTGCATTCCTTTCTTTTGATTCCCATTATAAAATGTTTTCTATGCCGTTTGGGAAAACATATGTCCTAATGTATAGTCTCTATCATCATCCCAATATGTTTTTAATATGATATCAAAGTATCACAGGGCCAATTGTATTCAATTGTATTAACCATGTCTTTAATTTTCTATATTCTGATGCTTTGACATCTTGAGGCAGTGCTGACCTTGGAGGGATTGCTCCTCCCAGGATTAGCCAATTTCTAGAGACAGTAAACAACTGGATTATGAAAGTGTCTTTCATATGCAAACCAACCACTCCAGAGTCCATATCCTCCATCACCTCCTTTATTGGCTTCTCAGGCACAGGACCACTATTTACCTGCCCAAATCACTCCCGGGTCGGGTATCAGACAACTAGGAAAAGCCCCTAAGCTGTAGAGCCTGCTAAAATTATTCAAACTAGCTAATTCTAAACCTGCTTACTTTAACTTGCCTATTCCTTCCCTCAGAAACCACAATAAAGGCTCTCGCCCACATTCTTCCCTCACCCTCTGCCTCCTGACTGACACTGGTGCTTTCCTGGGTGAACCCTGACGGTGTGGCATGCCTCTTCTTGTGATCTGTGAGTATAACAGTCTTTTCAATGGCAGGGATTTCCTGATTTGTTGGTCTTACCTACTTAAATAATAATAAAAGCCATATTTTAAAACACTACCCCAAACAGACAAAAGCTCTGTGGGGTAGTTTATTTGGGAACTGATCCCAAGAGTAGAAATGAAGTATATAGGAGTATTTTAAAAAGGAAGGAAAGCCAGTACAAGGAATAATTCCAAATTTTAGTTACCATGCAACTGATAACAGGTATATGATCTTGGGGACCTTCTGAGTTGCATTATGAAATATATCTCAGAACTGTCTAGTTGAAGGACATAAGAGGGAAGGATTTAGCCAACACCTCCCATTCCCTTATTAGTCAAGATAATCCCATGTAACCTAATTCTGCCACACATCCTATTTGCACATGTCTGACTGCCCACTGGTCTGTAATTTGCCCAGTGATTTGGCATCAGAGAAGCCCCTGTGCAAGAAGCAAGATATACACTGCATTGGGCCAGTGCAAGGCCTTGTCAGATTATGCTTGCATAGAACTGGTCACCACAGCAGTGACTCGATTAAGAGAAGACATGATTTGACATGCACACAAGCTGTACCCAAAGCACCTTACAGGTACTTGTTTTGCATTTTGTTAATATATCTCTTAAGCCTCTTTAACTCTCTAAGTTCCCCCTCGTTCTCTTATTTTTTTTTATTCTTTGCAAATTATTTGTTGAAGAAATATAGTCAATTATTGTTTAGACTTTTCCAGAGTCTGGATTTTGCTGATTGAGTTTCAATGATGTCATTTAACATGTTCCCCTGGCTCTATGTTTCTTACAAAATATAAGCTAGGCAGGGTGACAGACACCTGTAGTCCAAGCTACTCAGGATGCAAAGGCAAAAAAATTTCTTTAGACCAGGAGTTCAAGGCTGCAGTATGCTATGATCACACCTGTGAACAGTCACTGTGCTCCAGCCTGGGAAACACACTGAGACCCCATCCATAAAAAAAATTTAAAAGTACAGATGCTTTGTTTAACTTGAGGTACAGTTTGTATAGGAGGTCAAAATAAATGCTTCTCTCTTTACCTTTTTGAAAATCAGCTTTCCAAACAATTGTTCTCTATCATCTTCCAAAGGACATTTATTAATTTGCGAGGGCTGTCATAACAAAGTACCACAGACTGGGTAGCTTTGAACAACAGAAATTTATTTTCTCACAGTTATGGAGGCTAGAAGGCTGAAGTCAAGTTGTCAGCAGAGTTAGTTCCTCCTGAGGGGCCACCAGGGAAGAATTTTCAGGTTTAGAGATGCCCATCTTCACCCTGTGCCTTCACACTGTCTTCACTCTGTTCCTCAAAACTCTACCAGCACCTACATATTACTCAATTCAAAAGGCACTTCTATATTTTTAAAGCAGCACCCCACATTTCAGCACCAAAATCTTATATAAATGTCATCTAAATCAGATATGAGTGACTTGAGGTATGATTCAACCTGAGGCAAAATTCCTCTCCATCTGAAAACCTGTAAAACCAGACAGGTTATCTGCTTTAAAAATACAATAGTAGAACAGACCTAGGATAGAAATTCCTATTTCAAGGAGAAAAAATGAGAAAAAAAAGGATCATGGATTGCAAGCAAATTCAAATCAGAACAGGGAAAATTCCATTAGATTTTAAGGCTCAAGAATAAATTTCTTTGGCTCAGTGTTCTGTCCTCTGAGCCCACCCAGGTGGTGGCCAAGCCTTCTCAGCTCTGGAAAGCAGCCCTACTCACCTCAGCCCTAGAAAACAGACCCACACCCTCTGGCACTCACAGGCAGATGCCTGGCTAGATGAAATCTGGAGGATACAGCCACATTCCCTAGGCCTATGCCTCTGGGCCCAAGGGAGAAGTAACAGCCCTGCTGACCTCTGATCTACCTTTGGGTTATTCTTCTCTTTTCTTGAAGGATAAGACATGTTTACAGCTGGATAGCGCTATTGGCCCATTCTGTAGAATTCCAGAAGTCCAACAGCCTTCCTTCATTTTATCCCATCTCTGTCCCCTTCAGTCCAAGCTAGCAGCATTTCTGCTGGTACAAAATTCTCAAAACCCTTTTGGGCCTCCTGTGCAATTCAAAGGGGGTACAAAATCAGATGAGAGTCGTTGACATATATTTCCTAGACAACTGCCTGTCTATTCCTGGATTCTGCTGAGCTGTTCATTGGATCTATGAATTGCACATGTAATATCTTTAGTAAATTGTTTTCCAGCCACACCCTTGATGTTCTCTCCAGAACACATTTTCTAAGTTTTGCAATATGAATAGGATGAGAATCTCCCAAATCTTCAAGTCTGGTTCCTTTTTACTTAACAATTCATTCCTCAAATTAATTCTCTTCTCTCACATTTTACTATAAAGCAGCAAAAAGAAGCCAGGTCAGGTCTTTGACACTTGGCTTAGAAATCTCCTCAGCTAAATATCCATTCATCACTTACAAATTCTACTTTCCACCAAACACTAGAACACAATTTGTCCAAGTTCTTTGCTACTTTATAACAGGAATAACCTTTCCTCCCGTTTCCAATAACATGTTCCTCATTTCTGTTTGAGACCGCACCAGAAGAACCTTAAACATTCATATTTTTACCATATGATGTTCATGATGATATATATATTCCATAAGACGACAGAAGCTTTCTGTCTTTACAGCTCTTCTCTTTTCTTTCTGAGCCTTCACCAAAATCATTTTAATGTTCATATTTCTACCAATAGTCACTTCAAAGGAATCAAGGCTTCTACTAACATGCTTCTCATTTTATTTTAATTACCTTTTCAAAAATCCTAACTTTAATTATTGTCACATTCAGGTTTTGAGGGTTAGGACTTCAACATTTGGACTCTTTTTTGGAGACAGAGTTTCAGTATGTTGCTCAGGCTAGTGTGTAGTGGCTATTCACAGGCATGATTATAACTCACTACAGCCTTGAACCTCTGGACTTTATCCTCCTGCTTCAGCCTTTTGAGTAGCTGGGACTATAGGCATGTACCACTGAGCCAAACTTCAACATGTGAATGTTTTTGGGAGACACAATTCAACCAACAGGAACATTACTTTTTTTGCAAATATCAATATGAAATCTCTGTGTGAGACATATTTTATGCTTACAGTTCATTGCAGTTATGATTTTTATTGATGCTCAGATTGTCCCATATTTGGCCTGTGAGATTTTCATCAAATTGACTTCTGAGTCTCTTTGACATGACCCAATGGTCTTTGATATATATATATATTTTTTTTTTGAGATGGAGTCTTAACTCTGTCGCCAGGCTGGAGTGCAGTGGTGCAATCTCAGCTCACTACAACCTCCACCTCCCGAGTTCAAGCGATTCTCCTGCCCCAGCCTCCCGAGTAGCTAGGATTACAGGTACTTGCCACCATGCCCGGCTAATTTTTGTACTTTTAGTAGAGATGGGGTTTCTCCATGTTGGCCAGGCTGGTCTCAAACTCCTGACCTCAAGTGATCTGCCTGCCTTGGCCTCCCAAAGTGCTGGGATTACAGGCATGAGCCACCACGCCCCGCCTGACACTTTCCTTGTATTATAAAAAAAAAAAAAAAAACTTGTGGGGGGAGATTTCCTTTCCTTTTCTCCGAAAGGGGAAGAAATTGAAACTGAGTGGCCCATGATGGAAAGAGGGGAAGTCCAGGGGTGCAGAAGGCCCCTGGGTGAAGGCAGAGGCTAACATGGGGTTCGTAGCTATGGGTGGCCATCAGCCTGACCATCTTTGTGCTGTCTGTCATCACTATCATTATCTGCTTCACCTGCTCCTGCTGCTGCCTGTACAAGATGTGCCGCCGACCACGTCCGGTTGTCACCAGCATCACGTTCACCACTGTGGTGCACACCCCTTACACTCAGCCTCCAAGTGTGCCGCCCAGCTACCCTGGATCGAGCTACCAGGGCTACTACCCCATGCTCCCCCAGCCAGGGATGACAGCAGCACCCTACCCAACACAGTACCCACCACCTTACTCGGCCCAGCCCATGGGCCCGCCGGCCTACCAGGAGACACTGGCTGGAGGAGCAACCGCGCCATACCCCACGAGCCAGCCTCCTTACAACCCGGCCTACATATATGCCCCGAAGGCGGCTCCCGGAGCGTGCCCCGGCCTCTCCGGCTGCCACTAGGTTATGTTGTGTGTGTGTGTGAGTGGTGTGCAAGCACGGTTCCTTACGCCCCGTGCGTGCTGTGTGTGTCCTGCCTGTATATGTGGCTTCCTTTGATGCTGACGAGGTGGGGAACGTTCCTTGCCAGAGTGGGCTGGGACCAGACTTTCTTCTCTTCCTCACCTGAAATTATGCTTCCTAAAATCTCAAGCCAAGCTCAAAGAATGGGGTGGGGAGCACCCTGTGAGGTGGCCCCTGAGAGGTGGGGGGCTCTCCATGGCACATCTGGAGTTCTTTTCCAGCTTACCCTAGGGTGACCAAGTGTGGCCTGTCACACCAGGATGGTGCAGCTTTCTGTGAGTATGATACAGATGTGTCCTGGTTTTGGCAATGTAGCCAGCTGCTGCTCAGGGGCATGGTTTGTCCCCAGAGTTGGGGGTACCCTTTGCAGAGCCAGAGACATGATGCAGGTGAAGCTTGGGATCTGACCAAGTTGGGCTTTGATCCTTTGGGCAGATGTCCCATTGCTTCCTGGAGCCTGTGTCATGCCGACTGGGGATCAGGCAGCCTCCTGATGCCAGAACACCTCAGGCAGAGCCCTGCTTACCTGATAGCTGTCTACCTGGACTGTTCCTGTCCCTACATCCTCCCTAGGACCACCTGGAGGGCCACACACACAGCCTAGCTACCCACAGGGAGCTCTCCTGCCCTTGCTGGCCCTGCCCTTCCCACAGGTGAACAGGGCGCTCTGTCCACCAGCACACTCAGGTCTCTTCCCTGCAGTGTTTTCATTTTATTTTAACCAAACATTTTGCCTGTTTTCTGTTTTAAAATGTGATAGTTGATGTGAGACTGAAACCCCTGGGTTGTGGAGGGAAATTGGCCAGGAGAAGAGGGAAAACCTGGCAACTGTGAGTCCCTGCTTCCCCTGACACCAGCCTCATGGAATATGCAACTCCTGTACCCCAGTCCAGTGTGTTCTGGCAGCAGGGACACCTGGGCCAAGGGGCCATCTGGACCAAAGGTGGGGTGTGGGGTCCTGGATGGCAGACATGAATACCTCGGTATTCCCTGTCTCTCAGTTATTGTTTCACCAGAGCTGTCTCAGCTTCGTATCTGTTGTGTTTCTGAGAGTCTAGAGTCTGCACCCTTGTTTATAATAAATGCAATAGTTTGGAAAAAAATTGTGGGCACATAGTAGAGGTATGTATTTATTGGGTACATGAGATGTGATACAGGCATACAATGTGAAATAAGCACATAATGAAGAATGAAATATCCATCCCCTTAAGCATTTATCCTTTGAGTTACAAACAATCCAGTCACACTCTTTAAGTTGTTTTAAAATGTACAATTAAGTTATTATTGACTATAGTCACCCTGTTGTGCTATCAAATAGTAGTTCTTATTCATTCTAATTATTACTTGTACCCATAGAACATCCCCACTGCCCCCACATGCCCCCAATACCCTTCCCAGCCTCTGATAACCATTCCTCTACTCTTTATCTCCATGAGTTCAATTGTTTTGATTTTTAGATCCCACAAGTAAATGAGAACATGAAATGTTTGTTTTTCTGTGCCTGGCTTATTTCACTTAATGTAATGATCTACAGTTCCATCCATGTTGTTGCAAATGACTGGATCTCATTCTTTTTTATGGCTGAATAGTACTCCATTGTGTATATGTACCACACGTTCTTTACCCATTCATCTGTTGATGAACACTTACGTTGCTTCCAAATCTTAGCTCTTGTAAACACTGCTGCAACAAACATAGGCACACAGATATCTCTTTGATATACTGATTTTCTTTCTTTTGGGTATATACCAAGCACTGGGATTTCTGGATCATATGGTAGTTCAATATTTTTTGTCTTCTTAGGAACCTGAAAACTGTTCTCCATAGAGGTTGTACTAATTTACATTCCCACCAAACAGTGTACACATCCTAGCCAGCATTTGTTATTACTTGACTTTTGCATATAAGCCATTTTAACTGGGTGATATGATCTCATTGTAGTTTTGATTTGCGTTTCTCTAATGATCAATGATGTTGAGCACATTTTCATATGCCTCTTTGCAATATGTATGTCTTCTCTTGAGAAATGCCTATTCAAATATTTTGCCCATTTTTGACTGGAATTACTAGATTTTCTCCAGTAGAGTTCTTTGAGCTCCTTATAAATCCTGGTTATGAATCCCTTGTCAGATGGGTAGTTTGCAAATATTTTCTCCCATTCTTTGTGGTGTCTATTCACTTGGTTGATAGTATCTTTTGCTGTGTAGAAGCTTTTAAACTTGACGTAATCCCATTTGTCCATTTTTGCTTTGGTTGCTTGTGCTTGTGGAGTAAAGACTGTGTTTTCCCGAGTGCATATTCTTGGCACCTTTGTCACAAATGGGTTCACTGTTTGTGTGTGGATTTGTTTCTGGGTTGTCTATACTGTTCCATTGGTCTGTGTGTCTGCTTTTATGCCAGTACCATGCTGTTTTGGTTACAACAGCTCTGTAGTATTATTTAAAGTCAGGTAATGTGATTCCTCCAGTTTTGTTCTTTTTGCTTAGGATAGCTTTGGCTATTCTGGGTCTTTGTGGTTCTGTATACATTTTAGGATCATATTTCTGTGAAGAATGTCATTGGTATTTTTATAGGGATTGCACTGAATCTGTAGATTGCTTTGGGTAGTATGGACATTTTAACAATATTGATTCTTCCAATCCATGAACATGGAATATTTTTTCATTTTTGGTGATCTCATCAATTTCATTCATCAGTGTTTTATAGTTTTCATTATAGAGATATTTAACTTCTTTGGTTAATTCCTAGGTATTTAATTTTATGTGTGGCTATTGTAAATGAGATTACTTTTTAATATCTTTTTCAGATTGTTCACTGTTGGCATATAGAAACACTACTGATGCCTCAGAGATGACCATGATGGTGTTCTGGTGTCAGCAGAATAGCAATGCCTGGGAGTCCACCACCACCATAATCTCCTGTGATCCCACGGAGCTGCAGTCAGAAGGGAGCAATGACAAGAAATAAGTGCTGAGCAGTTGTCATATGGTGCTGGAAGACATGCTACTTTTCCCTGAGGGTGGAAGACAGCCTGATGACGGTGGTACAATCAATGACATCTCTGTACTGGGAGTGACCCACTCAGGGGCCCAGGCTGATCATTTCACACAGACACCCCTGGATCCTGGAAGCCAAGTCCTGGTCTGGGTAGACTGGGAGTGGAGGTTTGACCACATGCAGCAGCATTAAAGGCAGCATCTCATCACAGCAGTTGCTGATTATCTGTTTGAGTTAAAGACAACATCATGGGAGTTAGGGAAATTTCGGAGTGTGATGCTGGAAAGCCCCTCTGTGAATGCAGAGAAAATAACCGCCACTGAAAAGAGTGTCAATAAAAATATCAGAGATCAGCTGCTCAACAAAGTATGAGAACTGAGCCTGAATGATCCTGAGGCGGAGCAGGTGAGAGGCTGGGGCCTGCCAGATGATCATGCTGGGCCCATTGGAATTGTTACCATCAAGGGTGTTGATTCCAACATGTGCTGTGGGATCCCCATGAGCAATCTCCGTGACTTTCCAGTCATTAAGATTAGGCACCGAGAAGAGGAAAAGGAATAAAATCAAACTGATATTTCTGGCTGGGAACCAGATGCTGAAATGGATGAAGAGAAGTCATGAAACTGAAAGAGCACTGAATCACTCTGCTTAAGTGTGGAGCAGAGGATCACATGGAAGCAGTGAAAAAGCTCCAGAACGTGGCCAGGCGTGGTGGCTACTGCCTGTAATCCCAGCACTTTGGGAGGCCGAGGCGGGCAGATCACGAGGTCAGGAAATCGAGACCATCCTGGATAACACGGTGAAACCCCGTCTCTACTAAAAATATAAAAAATTAGCTGGGCGTGTGGCGGGCGCCTGTAGTCCTAGCTACTTGGGAGGCTGAGGCAGGAGAATGGCGTGAACCCAGGAGGTGGAACTTGCAGTGAGCTGAGATCACGCCACTGCACTCCAGCCTGGGCGACAGAGCGAGACTCTGTCTCTAAATAAATACTCTGTCTCTAAATAAATAAATAAATAAATAAATAAATAAATAAATAAATAAAATAAAATAAAATAAAATAAAAAAGAAAAAGTTCCAGAACTCCACCAAGCTCCTGCAGAAGAACAACCTGAATCTGCTCAGAGACTCAGCTGTGCACATTGCCCATAGCCTCAGGACCAACCCAGACTCGGGGGATGTGGTCATATTACACAGGAAGGAGGGTGATTCATAGTTCATGAATATTGTTGCCAATGAGATTGGGTCAGAGGATTCCTTCCTGTTCTTAAACATGGGTGATGAGAAAGGTGCTGGGCTCTTTTTACTGGCAGGGCCACCTGAGACCATGGAGACCCTGGGGCCCAGGGTGGATGAGGTCCTAGAAGGCAAAGGAGCAGGGAAGAAAGGCTGCTTTCAGGGCAAAGTCACCAACATGAGCCAACAGGCAGAGGTGCTATCACTTCTCCAGAACTACATCAGCACACAGAGTGCTAGGAAGTGAGGGCTCAGGGTGCTCACCTCCTCTTACCACAGAAGGAGTCTTTTGGATAATTAAATAGCTTGACTTGAAAAAAAGAAGTGCTACTGTTTTTTTATGTTAATTTTCTATCCTGTAATTTTACTGAATTTGTTTATCAATTCTAATAGTTTTTGGTGAAGTCTTTAGGTTTTTCCAACTATAAGATCATATCATCTGCAAACAAGGATAATTTGACTCCTTCCTTTCAAATTTGGAAGCCCTTTACATCTTTGTCTTGACTCATTGCTCTTCCTAGGACTTCCAGTACTATGTTGAATAACAGTGGTGATAGTGGGCATCCTCGTTGTGTTCCAGATCTTAGAGGAAAGGCATTCAGTTTTTCGCCATTCAGTATGATACAAGCTGTGGGTCTGCTGCATGTGGCTTTTATGATGTTGAGGTATGTTCCTTCTATCCCCAGCTTTTTGAGGTTTCTATCATGAAGGGATGTTGAATTTTATCAAATGCTTTTTCAGCATCCATTGAAATGATCGTAAGGTTTTTATCCTTCATTCTGTTGATATTGATGTATCACATTGATTTGTGTATGTTGAACCACCTTGTGTCTCAGGAATAAATCTTACTTGTTCATGATGAATGACCTTTCTAATGCATTGTTGAATTCAGTTTGCTAGTATTTTTTTGAGGATTTTTGTATTAATATCCATCAGAGATATTGGACTATATTTTCCTTCCTTCTGGAGAGGTCGAGTAGGATTGATATTAGTTCTTTAAATGTTTGGTGGAATTCAGCAATTAAGCCATAGGGTCCCAGGTGTTTTTTTTTTCTTTCTTTCTTTCTTTTTTTTTTTAACCTGGGAGAATTTTTATTATGACTTCAATCTCATCATTTGTTATTGGTCTGCTGAGGTTTTGGATTTCTACTGGTTCAATCTTGGTAGGTTGTATGTGTCTAGGAATTTGTCCATTTCTTCTAGATTTTCCAACTTATTGGCATATAGTTGTTCTCCTTGTATTCAATATGAAAATAAATTCTAGCTGTGAAATCAGCCATTTGATGAACAGGCCCTCATTCCTTTGGGGAGAAGAGATAGTTAGGGATCCCAATCTGGGTCGCTAAGGGTGCTAATTCCTACTGGATTGGTAATTATTTCAAGAAATTTTTTAAGGAATACTTTTTTTATTTTACTTTAAGTTCTGGGATACATGTGCTGAATGTGCAGGTTTGTTACATAGGTATACATGTGCCATGGTGATTTGCTGCACCTATCAACCCATCACCTAGGTTTTAAGCCCTGCCTGCATTAGGTATTTGTCCTAATGCTCTCCCTCCCCTTTGCCCCCACCCGCTGACAAGCCCTGGTGTATGATGTTCCCCTCCCTGTGTCCATGTGTTCTCATTGTTCAACTCCCACTTATGAGTGAAAACGTGGTGTTTGGTTTTCTGTTCCTGTGTTACTTTGCTGAGGATGATGATTTCTAGCTTTATTTATGTTCCTGCAAAGGACATGAACTCATCTTTTTTTATGGCTGCATAGTATTCCGTGTTGTATATGAACCACATTTTTGTTACCCAGTCTAACATTGATGGGCATTTGGGTTGGTTCCAAGTCTTTGCTATTGTGAACAGTGCTGCAATAAACATATGTGTGCATGTGTCTTTATAGTAGAATGATTTATAATCCTTTGGGTATATATCCAGTAATGGGATTGGTGGATCAAATGGTATTTCTGGTACTAGATCCTTGAGGAATCGCCACGCAGTCTTCCGCAATGTTTGAACTAATTTACACTCCCACCAGGATGGTAAAATTGTTCCTATTTCTCTGCACCCTTGCCAGCATCTGTTGCTTCCAGACTTTTTAATGATCACCACTCTAGCTGGCATGAAATGGTATCTCATTTTCTAATTTTGATTTGCATTTCTCTAATGAACAGTGATGATGAGCTTTTTTTCATATGTTTGTTTGCCATATATATGCCTTCTTTTGAGAAGTGTCTGTTCATATCCTTCACCCACTTTTTCATGGGGTTGTTTTTTTCTTGTAAATTTGTTTAAGTTCCTTGTAGATTCTAGATATTAGACCTTTGTCAGCTGGATAGATTGCAAAAAGCTTCTCCCATTCTGTAGGTTGCCTGTTCACTCTGATGATATTTTCTTTTGCTGTGCAGAAGCTCTTTAGTTTAATTAGATTGCATTTGTCAATTTTGGCTTTTGTTGCCATTGCTTTTGGTGTTTTAGTCATGAAGTCTTTGCCCATGCCTATGTCCTGAATGGTATTGCCTAGGTTTTCTTCTAGGGTTTTTATAGTTTTAGGCTTTACATTTAAGTCTTTAATCTATCTTGAGTTAATTTTTGTATAAGGTGTAAGGAAGGGGTCCAGTTTCAGTTTTCTGCATATGGGTAGCCAGTTTTCCCAGCACCACTTATTAAATAGGGAATTTTTCCCCCATTGCTTGTTTTTGTCAGGTTTGTCAAAGGACAGATCATTGTAGATGTGTGGTGTTATTTCTGAGGCCTCTGTTCTGTTCCATTGGTCTATATATCTGTTTTGGTACCAGTATCATGCTGTTTTGGTTACTGTAGCCTTGTAGTATAGTTTGAAGTCAGGTAGCATGATGCCTCCAGCTTTGTTCTTTTTGCTTGGGATTGTCTTGGCTATATGGGATCTCTTTTGGTTCCAAATGAAATTTAAAGTAGCTTTTTCTAATTCTGTGAAGAAAGTCAATGGGAGCTTGATGGGAATAGCATTGAATCAATAAATTACTTTGGGCAGTATGGCCATTTTCACGATATTGATTATTCCTATCCATGACCATGGAAAGTTTTTCCATTTTTTTCTGTCCTCTCTTATTTCCTTGAGCAGTGGTTTGTAGTTCTCCTTAAGATGTCCTTCATGTCCCTTGCAAATTGTATTCCTAGGTATTTTATTTTCTTTGTAGCAATTGTGAATGGGAGTTCACTCATGATTTGGCTCTCTGCTTGACTATTATTTGTGTATAGGAATGCCTGTGATTTCTGCACATTGATTTTGTATCCTGAGACTTTGCTGAAGTTGTTTATCAGCTTAAGGAGTTTTTGGGCTGAGATGATAGGGTTTTCTAAATATACAATCATGTTGTCTTCAAGCAGAGACAATGTGACTTCCTCACTTCCTATTTGAATACCTTTATTTCTTTCTGTTGCCTGATTGCTCTGGCCAGAACTTCCAACACTATGTTGAATAGGAGTGGTGAGAGAGAGCATCCTTGTCTTGTGCCAGTTTTCAAAGAGAATGCTTCCAGCTTTTGCCCATTTAGTATGATATTGGCTATGGGTTTGTCATAAATAGCTCTTTTTATTTTGAGATACATTCCATGAATACCTAGTTTATTGAGAGTTTTTAGCATAAAGGGGTGTTGAATTTATCAAAGGCCTTTTCTGCATCTATTGAGATAATCATGTGGTTTTTGTCATTGGTTCTTTTTATGTGATGGATTACATTTATTGATTTGCATATGTTGAACCATCCTTGCATCCCAGGGATGAAGCTGACTTGATCATGGTGGATAAGCTTTTTGATGTGCTGCTGCATTAGGTTTGCCAGTATTTTGAGGATTTTTGCATTGCTGTTCATCAGGGATATTGGCCTGAAATTTTCTTTTTTTGTTGTGTCTCTGTCAGGTTTTGGTATAAGGATGATGTTGGCCTCATAAAATGAGTTAAGGAGGAGTCCTTCTTTTCTATTGTTTGGAATAGTTTCAGAGGGAATGGTACCATCTCCTCTTTGTACCTCTGGTAGAATTTGGCTGTGAATCAGTCTGGTCATGGGCTCTTTTTTGTTGGTAGGCTAATAATTACTGCCTAAATTTCAGAACTTGTTAATGGTCTATTCAGAGATTTGACATCTTCCTGGTTTGGTCTTGGAAGGGATTACGTGTCCAGAAATTTATCCATTTCTTCTAGATTTTCTAGTTTACTTGCATAGAGGTGTTTATAGTATCCTCTGATGGTAGTTTATATATCTGTATGATCAGTGGTGATATCCCTTTTATCATTTTTTATTGTATCTCCTTGATTATTCTCTCTTTTCTTCTTTATTATTCTGGCAAGCAGCCTATCTATTTTGTTAATCTTTTCATAAAACCAGCTCCTGGATTCATTGATTTTTTGAAAGGCTTTTCATATCTCTATGTCTTTCATTTCTGCTCTGATCTTAGTTATTTCTTGTCTTCTGATAGCTTTTGAATTTGTTTGCTCTTGCTTCTCTAGTTCTTTTAATTGTGATGTTACGGTGTCGATTTTAGATCTTTCCCACTTTCTGATTTTAGATCTTTCCCACTTTCCCACTTTTAGATCTTTCCCACTTTCCCAATTTCTGATGTGGGCATTTAGTGCTATACATTTCCTTCTAAATACTGCTTTAGCTGTGTTTCAGAGATTCTAGTACATTGTCCTTTGTTCTCATTGGTTTCAAAGAGCTTTGTTATTTCTGTCTTAATTTTGTTAGTTACCCAGTAGTCATTCCGGAGAAGGTTGTTCAGTTTCCATGTAGTTGTGTGGTTTTGCGTGAGTTTCTTAATTCTGAGTTCTAATTGATTGCACTGTGGTCTGGGAGGGTGCGTGTTATGATTTCCATTCCTTTGCATTTGCTGAGGAGTGTTTCACTTCTAATTATGTTGTCGATTTTAGAACAAGTGCTATGTGGTGCTGAGAAGAATATATATTGTTGATTTGGGGTGGAGAGTTCTGTAGATATCTATGAGATCCACTTGGTCCAGAGCTGAGTTCAGGTCCTGAATATCCTTGTTAATTTTCTGTCTTGTTGATCTCTCTATTATTGACAGTGGGGTGTTAAAGTCTCCCACTATTATTGTGTGGGAGTCTACATCTCTTTGTAGGTCTCTAGGAAGTTGTTTTATGAATCTGGGTGCTCCTGTTTGGGTGCATATATATTTAGGATAGTTAGTTCTTCTCTTTGCATTGATCCCTTTACCATTATTTAATGCTCTTCTTTGTCTTTTTTAAATCTTTGTTGGCCTAAAGCCTGTTTTATCAGAGACTAGGATTGCAAAACCTGCTTTTCTTTGCTGTCCGTTTGCTTGGTAAATATTCCTCCATCCCTTTATTTTGAGCCTATGTGTGTCTTTGAATGTGAGATGGGTCTTCTGGATACAGGATACTGGATACACTGATGGGTCTTGACTCTTTATTTACCTTGCCAGTCTGTGTCTTTTAATTGGGGCATTTAGCTTGTTTACATTTAAGGTTAATATTGTTATGTGTGAATTTGATCCTGTCATTATGATGCTAGCTGGTTATTTTGCACATTAGTTGATGCAGTTTCTTCATAGTGTCGTTGGTCTTTATAATGTGGTGTGTTTGCAGTGGCTGGTACCGGTTTTTTCTTTCCATATTTAGTGCTTCCTTCAGAAGCTCTTGTAAGGCAGGCCTGCTGCTGACAAAATCCCGTAGCATTTGCTTGTCTGTAAAGGATTTTATTTCTCCTTCACTCATGAAACTTAGTTTGGCTGGATATGAAATTCTGGATTGAAAATTCTTTTCTTTAAGAATGTTGAATATTGGCCCTCACTCTCTTCTGGCTTTTAGGGTTTCTGCAGCGAGATCTGCTGTTAGTCTGATGGGCTTCCCTTTGTAGGTAACCTGATCTTTCTCTCTGGCTGTGCTTAACATTTTTTTCTTCATTTCAACCTTGGAGAATCTGAACATTATGTGTCTTGGAGTTGCTCTTCTCGACGAGTATCTTTGTGGTGTTCTCTGTATTTCCTGAATTTGAATCTTGGCCTGTCTTGCTAGGTTGGGGAAGTTCTCCTGGATAATATCCTGAAGTCTGTTTTCCAACTTGGTTCCATTCTTCCTGTCACTTTCAGGGACCCCAATCAATCGTAGATTTGGCCTTTTCACATAGTCCCATATTTCTTGGAGGCTTTGTTTGTTCTGTTTCAATCTTTCTTCTCTAATCTTGTCTTCATGCCTCATTTCAGTAAGTTGATGTTCAATCTCTGATATCCTTTCTGTCACTTATCAATTCAGCTGTTGATTCTTGTATATGCTTCACAAAGTTCTCGTGCTGTGTTTTTCAGCTCCATCAGGTCATTTACGTTTTTCTCTAAACTGGTTATTCTAGTTAGCATTTCCTGTAACCTTTGTCAAGGTTCTTAGCTTCCTTGCATTGGGTTAGAACATATTCCTTTAGGTCAGAGGAGTTTGTTATTATCCACCTTCTGTAGCCTACTTCTGTCAATTTGTCAAGCTCATTCCCTGTCCAGTTTTTTGACCTTGCTGGAGAGGATTTGTGATCATTTGAAGGAGAAGGGGCATTCTGGTTTTTGGAATTTTCATCATTTTTGTGCTGGCTTTTCCTCATCTTCAGGGATTTATCTACATTTGATCTTTGAGGTTGATGACCTTTGGATGGGATTTCTGTGTGGGGGTTCTTTTTGTTGATGTTGATGTTACTGGTTTCCGTTTGTTAGTTTTCCTCCTAACAGTCAAGCCCCTTTCTTCAGGTCTGCTACAGTTTGCTGGAGATCCACTCTATATTCAATTTGCCTGGTTATCACCAGCAGAGGCTGCAGAACAGCAAAGATTGCTGCCTAGTCCTTCCTCTGAAAGCTTCATCCCAGTGGGGCACTGGCCTGATGCCAGCCAGAGCTCTCTTGTATGAGGTGTTTGTCAACCCCTGTTGGGACGTGTCTCCCAGTCAGGAGGCATGGGTGTCAGGGACCCACTTGAAGAGGCAGTCTGTCCCTTAGCAGAACTCAAGCGCTGTGCTGGGAGAACCCTCCTTGTCAGGATTTGCTGCTCTCTTCAGAGCTGGCAGGCAGAAACATTTAAGTTCACTGAAGCTGTGCCCACAGCCACCCCTTCTCCCAAGTGCTCTGTCTCAGGGAGATGGGAGTTTTATTTACAGCCCTGACTGGGGCTGCTGCCTTTCTTTCAGAGATGCCCTGCCCAGTGAAGAGGAATCTAGAGGAGCAGTCTGGCCACAGCCACTTTGTCACGCTGTGTTGAGTTCCACCTAGTCCTTAGCACTGTGAGGGGTAAATCACCTACTCTAGCCTCAGTAATGATGGACGCCCCTCCCCCCACCAAGCTCAATCATCTCAGGTCGACTTCAGACTGCTGTGCTGGTGCAAGAATTTCAAGCCAGTGGTTCTTAGCTTGCTGGGCTCTGTGGGAGTGGGACCTGCTGAGCGAGACCACTTGGCTCCCTGGCTTCAGCCCCCTTTCCAGGGGAGTGAATGGGTCTATCTTGCTGGGGTTCCAGGCACCACTAGGGTATGAAAAACAAACAAACAAACTCCTACACCTAGCTTGGTGTCTGCTCAAACAGCCGCCCAGTTTTGTGCTTGAAACCCAGGGCCCTGGTGGTGTAGGCACATGAGGGAATCTCCTGGTCTGTGAATTGCAAAAACTGTGGGAAAAACAAAGTATCTAGGCTGGATAGCACAGTCCCTCATGGTTTCCCTTGGCTGGGAAGGGGAGGCTACCCTGCTCCTTGCACTTCCTGGGTGAGGTGATGCCCCACCCTGCTTCTGCTCACCCTCCATGGGCTGCACCCACTGCCTAACCTGTCCCAATGAAATGAACAGGGTACCTCAGTTGAAAATGCAGAAATTATCTGCCTTCTGCATTGGTCTCACTGGGAGCTGCAGACTGGAGCTGTTACTATTCAGCCATATTGCCACCAGCCACCGTGAATACATTTGTATGTGATGACAATATACATCATGATATTATACTGATTGCATAGCCTCATTGATGTTACTTTTGTATCTCCTTTCTCTTAAATTGAAAATTCAAATTTTATTGATATTAACAATGTTGCACATTTCCATTATCCAAACACATGCACATATACACACACCACAAAATTAAACACTTTAGTGTTTTTACATTTGTTTCATTTTTGTTTTGGTAGCTCTTTTTGTACTTAGGATATGTCTTGTTAAAAACGTATAGTCAAATGACAAATTACTATGTTTTAAAGTCATTCAAAGAACTTTCTGAGTGGTTAAGCCATCAACCTGTCACATGGTTAAATTCAATTATTTCATTTTTCTTTTGAGTTTTAGAGATTTTTTTTAAAAAATAGTTTTGTTTTACAATTCTATACACTATTTCATAGTTACCATATCAAATTCATAAAACAGGCATGGTCAGAAAAATCAAGATTTAATCAACTATCCACCCTCATTTGTTCTCTTTTCTTAGATGACAAGATACTACTGAAACAACCAACCAAACAAACAAATACCCAGTCAAGAAAAAGCCACATTCAAAATCATAGGCAATTTCATGGTGTTTTTACTCACCCTTGCCCCACCACTTCACTGGCACAAAGCAAAATGGTCAGAAGAAAGAGGCCCACTCCCTGGTCCCCTCCATTAAAATGGAAAAAGCAGAGGGCTAATTGTAAAGTTATTGCCTGTGTCCAAGGGACTGGTATGTGTCTTACCTGTCTTGGAGCTCAGAGAGATAACAGTGCATAGTTTGAATATTAGACTGAAAGGTGAAGAAGGGAGTGGCAGGTGCAGCAGCATGTGATACTGAAGAAGTACTACAGAGTCACACATGACTGGTAGCAATAGATTGTGGGTAGAGGAATATAATGGCATATCTAAGGCTCAGAGAAGAACCTCGGGTGATACTGTTTTAAATATTAATAATCTCAGGCAAACTGGGGGGAAATACAGCACACATACAGAAGCCCAGACAGAACTCATACCCACAAAAGACCAGGGAAGCCCTTAAGCATTGACTCCTGACTGATCTCAAAGCTCAACAACCCCCTAGTTAGTAAAGGCCTTCATAGCAGTCTTCAAAGACTGGGATAGATGTTATATTGTAATGTTCCATTTCCAACAAAAGATGACAAAGAATATAAAGAAATAGGGGAAGATGGCCATTCAAATGAATAAATTAAATTTCTAGACACAGTCTCTGATGAGACATTCAACAGACTTATTAGACACAAACTTTAAAACAACTGTCTTACATATATTCAAAAAGCCAAAGGAAAATGGAAACAAAGAACTAAAGGAAGCCTGGAAAACATTTTATGAACAAAATGAGAATATAAACAAAAAGATAGAAACTATATAAAAAATTCTGGAGCTAAAAATACAATAAAAGAATTGAAAAATTCACTAGAGGTATTTATCAGCAGACTCAAACAGGGAGAAAAAAGAATCAGTGAGTTTCAACATAGGTCATTTGAAATCATTGAGTCAGAAAAAAAAAAGAAAAGAAATGGAAGAAAGTGAACAGGGCCTAAAGGGATTTATAAGACATAATTGAGTGGACTAATATACACATTGTATGAGTTCCAGAAGAAGAAGAGAGACAGAAAAAGGAAAGATTATTTGAAGAAATATGGCTGAAAGTTTACCAAATCTGAGGAAAGATATGAATGTACAAATTCAAGAAGCTCAATGAACTCCAAGTAGGATAAACCAGAAATACACCTAGACACTTTATAGTCAAGCTGTTAAAAGCAAAAGACAATGAGAAAATCCTGAAAGCACCAAGAGAAAAGTGGCTCATCACATTCAAGGGATTCTCCAATATCAGCAGATTACTCAGCAGAAACCTTACAGTCCAGAAGACAGTGGGATGACATTCTTAAAGTATTAAAAGAAAAAATCTGTCTAATGAGAATTCTACAACCATCAACACTATACTTTAAAAATAAAAATGAGGTAGAAATTAAGACATTTCCAGATAAATAAAAGCTGAGGTAATTCATTATCATTAGACTTGCTCTATGAGAAATGCAAAGAAAGTCCTTCAAGTTAAAATAAAAAGATACTTGACAGTAACACAAAGCTATATGACAGTAAAAGGTCTCAGGTAAAGATGTCCATATAGATACATAACCAAATATTATTGTAATATTGTAATTTGTAATTTTGTAATTAATATTGTAATTTTGGTTTATAACTTCACTTTTAATTTTTGACAGGATTTATAAGATGTTTGAAGTTTTTCCTCTTTTTTGATATAGGCACTTATAAATACAAACCTCCTTCTTAGTACTGCTTTTGCTGTATCCCATGGGTTTTTGTATATTGGGTATTCATTATCATTTGTTTCAAGAAATTTTTCAATTTCCTTCTTAATTTCTTCATTGACCTGCTGGTAATTTGGGAGCATATTATTCAATTTCCATGCATTTGTGTAGTTTCCAAAATCTCTCTTGTTACTGATTTTCAGTTTTATTTCCTTTCTACTCTACTCTGGTACTGAATTCAATGCCTCACAACTGTGTTCTCCCTCCCCCAGTGCCCAGAGATGCTCTCTGTACCATGCTGCACTGCCACAGGGTCGGGGAGGGAATGGAGTCGGTGACTCCAGTCAGGTCTGTTTGTTGCTATCTTTTCAGTGCCTCTTTCAGCAATATGAAGTTAAAACCAGGTACTATGAGTGCTCACTTGATTTTTGGTTCTTATGAAGGTGTTTTTTTCTGTGTAGATTGTTGTTAAATTCGTGTCCTTGTAGGTGAAATGATCAGTGGAGCCTTTATTCTGCCATATTGGTCCGCCTTACAAAAAACAAAAATAAAATTTTTAAAGAAGGAAAATCTACAATCAATATTCTAAGCTTTTAAGAATATGAAAACAGGCTGGGCACAGTGGCTCATGCCTGTAATCCTAGCACTTTTGGAGATTGAGGTGGGTAGATCACCTGAGGTCAGGAGTTTGAGACCAGCCTGGCCAACATGGTGAAATACCATTGCTACTAAAAATACAAAAATTAGCCAGGCATGGTGGTGCGTGCCTGTAATCCCAGCTACCCAGGAAGCTGAGGCAGGAGAATCGCTGGAACCCGGGAGGCAGAGGCTTCAGTGAGCCAAGATCATGCCACTGCACTCTAGTCTGGGTCAGAGAGTGAGACTCCATCTCAAAAAAAAAAAAAAGTAAAGAAAATATAGCATCACACCAAACACAAAATAAGTAGGAGGAAGAAAATAATAAAGAACAAAAAATAAATGAGTAAAATTGAAAACACAAATATATAGAAAAAATACTTAAAACTAATCTTGATTCTTGGAGAAGATCAACAAAATTGATAAAAGTTCATGATGAATAAGGAAAAAAGAGAGAAGACACAAATTATCAAAATCAGGAATGAAAATGGGAACAATATCAAAGAACCCATAGATATTAGAAGATTTATAAAAGAATATGAAAATCTTTATACCAACAAATAATAAAACTCAGATAAAATGTACAAATTCTGACAAAGACATAAATTACCAATTGTTTCTAAAAAAATAGACCATATGAATAGGCCTCGGTCAAATAAAAAGTTGAATTCCAAACTTAAAAGCTTCTCACAATGAAAGCCCAGGCCTATGTGGCATCTCTAGTGGAATCTATTATTTAAAAGAAATACAGTGTACTCATCACCCAAATAGTGTACATTGTACCCATTAGGTAGTATTTAATCCCTCATCTCACTCCCAACCATCCCACCTTTTGTAGTCTCCAACATCTGTTATTCCACTCTGTATGTCCACATGTACACATTGTTTAGCTCCCAGTTTTAAGTGAGAACATGTGGATTTTGACTTTCTGTTTCCGAGTCATTTCACTTAGGATAATGCCTCCAGTTCTAGCTGTACTGCTGTAAAACATATGATTTTATTCTTTTTGTATGGTTGAGTAGTATTCCATAGTGTGTGTATGTATGTGTGTGTATATGTATATGTATATATATATATATATGGCATTTTAAATCCAATCATCCCAGTTAGAGTGGCCATTATTTAAAAGTCAAAAAAAAACAGATATTATTGATGCTCAAATTGTACCATATTTGTCTGGTGGAAGCCTCTTGAAGTTGGCTCTTGAGTTCCCTTGAAACCCCAACATTATCACCACCTAATATATCCATGTAACACAACTGCACTTGTACCCCTAAATCTAGAAGAATAAAATAATAATAAAGGCAATGGATGGAAACATAGTAACTATGTTTGAATCTATGAGTTCATAATAACATTTTAAAAACAAATAATCCCGTTTAAAAGTGAGCAAAGGACATGAATAGACATTTCTCAAAAGAAGATATACAAATGGCCAACAAACATATTAAAAAATGCTTAACATCACTAATCACTGGAGAAATTAAAATTAAAACCACAATAAGATACCACCTTGCTCCTGCAAGAATGGCCATTATGAATAAGTCAAAAAAACTATAGATGTCGACATGGATGTGGTGAAAAGAGAACTCTTATACGGTGCTGGTAGGAATGTAAATTAGTACAACCTCTATGGAAAACGGTATGGAGATTTTTAAAAGAGATAACAGTAGATCTGCCATCTGATCCAGACATCCCATTACTGGGTATCTACCCAAATGAAAAGAAGTCTTTATATGAAAAAGACACTTGCACATGTATGTCTATAGCAGCACCATTCACAATTGAAAAGATGTGGAAGCAACCTAAGTGCCCATTGACTAATTAGTGGATCAAGAAAATAAGGTATGCATACACCATGAAATACTACTCAGCCATGAAAATGAATAAAATAATGTCTTTTGCAGCAACTTGGATGGAACTGGAGGGTATTATTCTAAGTGAAGTAACACAGGAGTAGAAAACTAAAAATTGTATGTTCTCACTTATAAATGGGAGCTAAGCTATGAGTATGCAAAGCATACAGAGTAATATAACGGACCTCAGAGATTCAGAAGGGGAAGGTTGGGAGGGGGACTAGAGAAAAAAACTACACATTAGTTACAATGTACACTACTCACACAAGTGCACTAAAATCTCAGAATTCACCACTATATAATTCATCCATGTAACAAAAACCACTTGTACCCCAAAAGGTATTGATATAATTAATAAATAACATTTTTAAAAACTCAAAAAAAGAAATATAATAACAATATTGAAATAATAAAATAAGAAGAAACATTTGTCACCTCATTTTATTTATTTATTTTTTATTTTATAATTCCAACTTTTATTTTAGATTCAAGGGGTACATGTGCAGGTTTGTTACATGGGTATATTATGTGATGCTGAGGTTTGGGGTGTAAATGATCCCATCACCCATGTAGTGAGCATAGTATCCACTACGTTGTTTTTCAGCCCTTGCCCTCCTCATTTTCTTCCACCAAGTAGTCCCCAGTGTCTATTGTTTCCATCTTTATGCCTATGCGTACCCAGTGCTTAGCTTCCCCTTATAAGTGAGAACACATGGTATTTGGTTTTCTGGTCCTGCATTAATTGGCTTAGGATAATGGCCTCTAGCTGCATTCGTGTTGCTGCAAAGGACATGATTTCATTCATTTTATGGCTGCCTAGTATTCCATGGTGTATATGTACCACATCTTCTTTATCCAATCCACCACTGATGGGCACCTGTATTGATTCCATGTCTGCTATTGTGAATAGTGCTGCAATGAACATACAAGTGCATGTGTCTTTCTGGTACAATAATTTATTTTTATTTCTGTGTGTACCCTGTAATGGGATTGGTGGGTTGAATGGTGGTTCTAGTTTAAGTTGTTTGTGTCACCTCATTTTATAAGGTCTATATTACTCTGATAATACTATCAAAGACATAACAAAAAGATAAAATTATAAAACAATATTTCTAATACATTTTAAGAAATCTTAATAAAATATCAGCAAATAAAATTTAGAAGTGTATACAACATTTCTATATTGTAAAAAAGGAGTCTTTTGCAGGAATGCAAAGTTGACTTAACAAACAAAAAAATTGATGTAATATACTGCAATAGAATACAATGCAAAAACCACATCAACTTCTTTATAGATGAAGAAAGATCATTTGACAAAAATCTAATTCTCAGTCATGATGAAAATTCTCAAAAACAAGGAATAGAAGAAAGCATTCTTATACTGGTAAAATCATCTATTAAACAACCGCCATTAAAATCACACTTAATGGTAAAAGTCTAAGAAATTTCTCTATAAGATTAGTAAAAGAAAAGATGTTCACTCTTGCCATTTATGCTCAACTGAAAGTTTCAGCCAAGACAGTCATGCCAAAAAAGAAACTAAAGGCATACGGACTGGAAAAAGAAGTAAAATTGTATTTATTCTCATGTGACAGAATCTCATATGTTTTTTTAAAACAAAAAAAAAATCCCAAGATTCTGTTGGACAAGTGGTTGTTGAAAAAAGAATCCCAAGGAACTTACCAAAAAACTACTAGAACTACCAAAACTAATAAGCAAGTTTAACAAGGTCACAGAAACCCATGATTAGCACATAAAAATAGATTGTATCATTATATAATAGCAATGAACAAGTCAAAAAATATTAAGAAAAAATTCCATTCACAATAACATCAGAATAATGTAATTTTTAGAAATAAATTAAAGCAAAAGTCCAACACCTGAACACTAAAACTGACAAACATTGATGAGATAAAGTAAATTATATATATAAAATGCACATGGATTGGAAGATTCAACATTAAGAAAACAACTTTTTTCTAAAATTGATGTATAAATTTAAGGTAGTCTATATAATAATCTCAGCAGATATTTCTGGGTTTACAAAGACATGGGTAAATGCATAGTCACCTACCTCCCAAAATTTCTTCTCCAAGGTATATGAAATAACACAGGGAAAAGTTAAATCCTAAGCCAAAATATGCTCCAACATAACTTGAAGACAAAAAATGCCAAAACTGCAAATAATTGTGAATAATGATAAGTAAATTATCAAATCAAAGTGTATGATCTTGCTTACCTTCACCCCATTCCTGCCCTCATGAAGGATTTGTGGCAAGCAAAGGAAAATCATGAAAAACTGTAGAGAACACAGAAGAGGGAGGCCAATAAGGGGGCTATAGGTGACCTGGATTAACTGCCAAAAGGATTGTCCAACACAATTCTGAAAATACTGGAAGACTATCTGGGAAGATCAGAACATTGACTATAGGGATGATATTTTAAAGGATGTTTGCCTTTAAAAGATGATTTAAAGAAGTAGAAGCACATTAAAAGGCACAATAAGCCAGCACTCTTCAAAATGTGTAGGTTCTGGATAATGACAAAAGATGCCAAAGGAAAATGGAAGAATCCTACAGCAACTGGGTGGTGAAAAGTAGAAAAAGGAAAAGGGGGAAAATAAGGCTTCTGCGAAAAAAAAAAAAAATAGAACCATAAAACTGGAGGATTTACAAATTGCCCCCCCACCCACCCAGCCTTGCCCCAAATTTAGGATTCTGAGAGAAAAAACAGAGCTATAAAACTGGAGAATTTACAACCCCTTACACTATTATAGCAAACAAAGAAACAAAACCCTGAGCATGTATCTGGACTGTGCTGTATTGACAGATAATTTCATGCTTCAACTCCAAATCCTCTCAAACATGACAATACCACAAAAGTGAACAAAAGGAAGCTCAGCAAGTCCATACAAAAATATTGCAAAATATCAGGTAATAAAATTTTACCCATATCAAATGAAATGTTCCATAATAAACAAACATGGAACAAAGAAACGATAAGTTAACAGTTCATAAATAAGTAAACTCAAACAAGCACTTGAGAGTATAAAAAACACTACCTTGCATCAGAAATTAGAAAACTAAACTCAGATATAAACAAAATAAACATGAAAAAGAGTTTACTGAACTTACAAAGCATATCTCATAAGCAAAGACTACGCTGAAACATGCCCAAGAGGTAATAAACTCAAGTGAGTAATGGCAGTACAAATAACAAATGAAAACACTGAAGTTTGGTTCAAGCCAGCCAATAGATGCAGCTAGAATATGCCTCCTTGGAGAAGAACCAAAATAGCAAGTAGGTATTCACACTTCAAATAGATAATCTAAGAGAGAACATTGGGATTCAAGGGAGAAATGACAGGAAGCACTGAAAGCAAAGGAGAGGGAATCTAGGCAGCCTGCTCAGCCAGAATGGGCTAGGACCTGGAAGAGGCACGCAGACATGAGGAAGGGGTAAGTGGGAGTCCCCCAGGGCTCCATATTCCCAATACAGACTATCATAATCCCAGTTACAGGAGAACTACTTGACCCATGCAGACCTCAAGACTAATATAAGGAGATTCCTAGAGATTGTGCAAAGGCATTTCTCCAAAGAGATAACTAAGTCCCAAAGGCTTCTGAGCCCCAAGCAGCTGCAGCTTGGTGCCATTCTGAGAGTTAAGCCCCCAAGAGACTGTGTGCTGTCCCGGGGTTGATGCCATTGCTGCTGCCCCAGGCTAAGGAGGGAAAGGAGAGGGCAAGCATTTTTACTCATTGCAAACACAAATTCCACCACTGCTGCTGCAAGCTGCTATGGGACCAAAGTGCAAGCAAACCACACTCCCTCCCCACTGTTGTCCACCTATGCTGCTCCTGCTGAGAAGGGCCTCACCATCCCTGATCACAGGCCCACAGCTAGCACCATTATGAGAGCCTAGACTCAAAAGGGCTGCATCCTGCCCTGAGTCCTGGGCTGCTGCTGCTGCTGCTTCCACTGCTGGGCCAAGGAGGAAAAGGGGGGAGGCCAGGCACTTTCACATGATACAAGGACAAATTCCACCACCATTGCTGTGGGCTGCTGTGAGACCAAAGCACAAACAAACCACGCTCCCCACAGCTACCTGCCTACACTGCTCCAGCTGGAAAGGACTATGACCTTCCTGATTGCAGGCCCAGAGCCAGCACCGTTCTGAGAGCCTATACTCCAAAAGGCTGTGCTCTGCTCTGGGGCTAGGGCTGACAATGCCACTGAAGCTACTGGGCCAAACTGGGAGAGGGAAGACTGGGCACTTTCACATGCTATGAAGATAAATTCCACCAATGCTACTGTGGGATGCTGTGGGATAAAAATGCAAGGAAACCATGCATCCCACAGCTACCTCCCTACATTGATCTCGCTAAGAATGGCCTCACCCTCCCCAGTGGAAGGCCCACAATGCAGCCACTGCTGCCTACGCCTGAGTATCCTTCTGGCAGCCGGGGGACCACCCTGTTCCTACCAGTCAAAGCCAGCACTTGAATGGACTACCAGGGAGCCTGAGAACAAGTCCACTCATCCAGTCCTAACTTATCAGTATTCAAGCATGCTATCAGGGGCATGGAAACCACCCAGCCAAGTCCACCAACATTGGTACCTGAACACCCCTCCTGGTGTATAAAGTTGGGCCAAAAAAACCTACCAATACCATCACAGCTGACACCCACCCGCATGTACCACCAATGGGCCAGGTGACTAATCCACCCAACCTGTCATAGCCACTGCCAACACCATCATAAACTACTTGGGTTCCAATAGGTTGCTCCACCATCACTACTGCCGTTGTGCACATCATATCCACTCTCCAGAGACTCAAGAAGTCACCAACATGCCCAGATTATCATTGCTACTACCAGCAAATGAGCAAGCCACTTAGAGGACCAGGAATCAGCCCACCTGAACCTACATACACAGATGCCAACATATGCCACCCTGAGGCCCAAATACAGGCATGTTCAACCCACCACTGACACTACTGGCACCTGAAGACTGGCCCATCAGGCATACAAGAACTTCACCACAGCCTCCATTAATAACTATACTCTAAGCCACTGAGGTCATCACAAATACTACTAACACTGTTTATAGCTGAAAATAATGGCTATTACTAAAAAGACAAAAAATAACAGATATTGGTGGGGATGTGGAGAAAAGGGAATACACTGATGGTGAGAATGTAAACTATTATAGCCACTATGGAAAACAATATGGAGATTTCTTTAAAAACTAAAAATAGAATTACCATTCAATTCAGCAATCTCACTACTGGTCATCCAGCCAAAGGAAAAAAAAAAATCAATATATCAAATGGATACCCACTCTCACATTTTTACTGCAGCACTATTCACAATGGTGAAGATATGTAATCAACTGCAGTGTCCATTAATTGTGAATGGATAAAGAAAAAATACACACACACACACACACACACACAATGAAATACTAATTGGCCATAAAAAAGAATAAAATCATGTCATTTGCTGAAACATGGATGGAACTAAAGGACTTTATCTTAAGGTAAATAAGCCAGGCACAAAAAGACAAATATCACATGTTCTCACATATTTGGGACCTAATCAAGTCTCCAGATGAGTACTCAGCCCTGGGCAACACCTTAATTGCAGCCTATGAGAACTAGTCAGAGGATCCACCTAAGCCAGCCCCACATTGCTGAGTCACAACAGCTGGGAGATAATGAATGTATGTGTGTTGTTTTACGCTGCTAAATTTGTGGTACTTTGTTATGCAGCAACAGATAATTGATACAAAATGAGTCACAAGATAACCAGGATAATTAACTTAGCAGGATCAGCTCTGAAACATATTTTTGTAAAAGTAGTATTATTGGGGGCAGGGCCAAGATGGCTAACTAGAAGCCACTAATGTGCACCACTTTCATGGAGAGAAGAAAAAGTGGTGAGTAAATACTAGATCTTCAACTGAAACATCCAGGAAGACAAAGAAACAACTCAACCCACAGAGAATGGAGAGGAGCGAGACAAGATGACTGCCCACCTGGGAGTAGCATCAAGCCAGGGGAGGTTTTTCCAGCACAGGGAAATGGTGAGTGAGTGAAAGTCCCTGGAGATCCATACTTTTCCCACAGACCTTTGCAACCTTCATGAGCCCTCATGAGCCCACCCCACTGGGGCCTTTACACTGATATGCAGAGCTACATGGAGTCTGGGCAGCACCACTGTTCAGGTACACGTGGAGTCCCAGAAGCCTTGGATCCCCAGGCATCCTGGTATTGGTGGCTGCATCTCCAGCAATGGAGGAAGTCAGGCTCCCTCGTGTGCACTCAGGAAATGTGCCAAATACACAGGGCTGAACAGCGAGAGCCTGCAGGCCTTGCCTCTGCTGCACCTCGGAGGATAAGACTCACTGGTCCGGGACTCCAGCCACCCACTGCTAGAGCTCTCAGGCCAGTATCAGCTCTGAACTCTGGGATGGAGCACCCACAGGGAGAGGCAAGCCATTATTTTTGCTGTCTTGCAACCCTCACCACTGTTGCCTTCAGGCTCTGGAGACTGTGTGGTAGTTAGGGACTGTCACAGATCCTGAGCAAAATGCAGCCACCCCACAGAAAAACAGACAGACTGTTAGTGCACAGATCCATGATCCTGCTTCTCCTCACTGGGCAGGACCTTCCGACCGGGGACTCCAGCCCACCCCCTGTCAGGGTTCTCAGGCTAGCAGCAGCTCTGCACTTCCCTGGGACAGAGCTCCCACAGGGAGAAGCAGGCCACCATTTTTGCTGTCTCACAGTCCTCACCATTGTTCCCTTCAGGCTCCAGGGAGTGAGCAGTGACTAGAGACTGGGGCATATCACCAGCCGATGCAGCCACTCCACAGAAAAAGTGGCAAGACTATTTTCTACATGGGTCCCCAATCCTGCTTCTCCTTACTAGGCAGGGCCTTCCAATCTGGGACTGCAGAACATCTACCCTGCTCCCACACGAATACTTTGGTTAAAGGCAGTTCTTCAGTTCTCTGAGGAGAAAATCCCCGAAACAACCCACAACTCCTCCACCATTGCAGCTGCACTGGTAGCACCCTAACAGCCCTAGGGTAGGGAAGGAACAGAGGACCTAGTCACTATGTTGCAACCTCCAGAACACCACAGTCACCACACAAAGAGGCAGCCAGTACCTCTTCCCTGTGAGCCCCTACCCCCTACTATTTAGGGTCCCTGTATCAGGACGACAGATGAGCCACCCCACCCACAGCTGACCATACCCACTGGTAGTGGCTCTAAGTTTCCCTGGAGAGGAGTCCCAGAGGCAACCAAAGTTTCACGAGTGAAAGAAAAATAAGATCCTTTTCAGACAAGTAAATGCTAAGGAAATTCATTACCAACAGATCTGCCTTTCAAGAGGTCCTAAAAGGAGTGTGAAATATGGAAAGGAAAAACCATTAGAAGCCATGCCACAACAAAAACACACTTAAGTACACAGACCAATGACATTAGAAAGCACCACACAAACAAGTCTGCATAATAACCAGCTAACAACATAGTGAAAGGAACAAATCTGCACACATTAATACTAACATTGAATGAAAATGGGCTAAATGCCCCAATTAAAAGGCACAGAGTGGCAAGCTGAATAAATAAAGAATAAAGAAGCATGATCCAATGGCATGCTGTGACCAAGAGACCCATCTCACATGCAATGACACAAATAGGCACAAAATAAAGGGATGGAGAAAAATCTACCAAGAAAATGGCAAATAGAAAAAAAGTAGGAGTTGCTATCCTAATTTCAGACAAAACAGACTTTACACCAATAAAGATCAAAAAAGAAAAAGAAGAGCATTGTATACTGATAAAGGATTCAATTGAACAAGAAATCTAACTATCCTAAATATATATGCCCCCAACACAGGAGCACCCAGATTCATAAGGCAAGTTCTTAGAGACCTACAAAGAGACTTAGATGACTACACAATAATACTAGAAGACTTCAACACCCCACTGACAGTATTAGACAGATCATCAAAGCAGAAAATTAATAAAGATATTCAGGACCTGAACTCAATATTTGACCAAATGGACCTAATAGACATCTACAGAAGTTTCCACCCAAAACAACAGAATATACATCCTTCTCATTGCCACAGGGCACATACTCTAAAATTGACAGGACAATCAAACATAAAACAATGCAAAGCATATTCAAAAAACAAAAACAAAAACAAAATCATACCACTGGGTGGTGCAGGGCACTGGTGCCCTGGGCCTGTCCAATGAAACCATTCAGTCCTCCTAGGCCTCTGGGCCCTTGATGGGAAGGGCTGCATTAAAGATCTCCAAAATGCCATTGAGGCCTTTTTTCTATTGTCTTGGCTATCAGCACCTGGATTCCTTTTAGTCAGGCAAATCTCTCTAGCAAGTGCTTGCTCTGCAGCCTGCTTGGATTCCTCTCCCCAAAAATCATTTCCTTTATTTGCCATGTGGCTATCCTGCAAATTTTCCAATCTTTAACACTCTGCTTTATCTTTAAATATACATTCCCAACTTAAGTCATTTATTTGCTCTTGCATCTGGGTATATGCTGTTAGGAGTAGCCATGCCACTTATTGAATACTTTGCTGCTTAGAAATTTCCTCCATCAGATATCCTAGTTTGTCACTCTTAAGTTTAAGCTTCCACAGATCTCCAGGGCATGGACACAATATAGCCAAGTTCTTTGCTAAGGTATAAGAAGGGTGGACTTTGCTCCAGTTCCCAATAAATTCCTTATTTCAATATAAGGCCTCATCAGCCTGGACTTCACTGTCTATATCACTATAAGCATTTTGGTCACAACCATTTAACTAGTCTCTAACAAGTTCCAAACTTTCCCTCATCTTCCTATCTTCTTCTGAGGCCTCCAAACTCTTCAAATCTCTGCCTGTTACCCAGTTCCAAAGCCTATTCCATATTTTTATAGCAATGTCCCATTCCTCAAAACCAAATTTCTGTGTTAGGCTGTTATTGCATTGCTATAAAGAAATATCTGAGACTGGGTAATGTGTAAAGAAAAGAGGTTTAATTGACTCACAGTTCTGCAGGCTGTACATGAAGCATGGTGTCAGCATCTGCTTGGCTTCTTGTGAGGAGTTGGGCTTCTTACAATCATGGCAAAAAGCAAAGCAGGGGTACGCACATCACATGTGAAAGCAGGAGCAAAGGGTGGGGAAGGTGCCACACACTTTTCCTTTTTTTTTTTTTTTTTGAGATGGAGTTTCACTCTTGTTGCCCAGGTTGGAGTGCAGTGGTGTAATCATGGCTCACTGCAACCTCCACCTCCTGGGTTCAAGTGATTCTCCTGCCTTAGCCTCCCGAGTAGCTGGGATTACAGGCATGCACCACCATGCCCGGCTAATTTTGTATTCTTAGTAGAGACAGGGTTTCTCCATGTTGGTCAGGCTGGTCTCAAACTCCCAACCTCAGGTGATCCGCCCACCTTGGCCTCCCAAAGTGCTGAGATTACAGGCGTGAGCCCTGTGCCACATACTTTTAAACAACTATATCTTATGAAGGGTCACTCACTATCATGAGGACAGCTCCAAGCTAATGGTGCTAAATCATTTAAGAGAAATCCATTCCCATGATCCATTGACTTTGGGATTACATTTCAACATGCTTTCGTGGGGACAAATATCCAAACTATATCACTCACAAATATAGTCATACAACACATAATGATGTTTTGGTCAACAATGAACTGCATATACAATGGCAGTCACATAAGATTGCAATGCAGCCATAAAATTCCTATTACTTTTTGATATTGTAGCTGTTATAATGACATAGATCAAGACATTACCACACATTACCTTTTCTAAGTTTAGAAACACAATACCATTGTTACAATTGCCTACAGTATTCAGTACAGTAACATGCTGTATAGGTTTGTAGCCTAGGAGTAATAGGCTATACAATACAGCCTAAAAGTACAGTAAGCTATACCATCTAGGTTTGTATAACACACTCTATGATGTTTGCACAATGATGAGATCACCTAATAACATATTTCTCAGAATATACTCCCATCATAAATGGGCAAATGCTTACATGTGAAAATTCAACAACATACTTTTGAACAACCAATAGGTCAAAGAGATAATTTTAAGAAAAATTTAAAACATCTTGAGACAAAGGAAAATGGAAATACAAAATACAAAACTTATGTGACCAGCAAAAGCAGTTCTAAGACAGAAGTTTATAGCAGTAACTTCTACATCAAAAAAGAAAAAAGATTACAAATAAACAACCTAATGTTACACCTCAAGGAACTAGAAAAGAACAACCTAAGTCCAAAGTTAGTAGAAGTAAAGGAATAATGAAGAACAGAGCAGAAATAAATGAAACAGTAGAATAAAATGGAAACAATTAATGAAAATAAAAGTTGTTTTGTTAAAAAAATCACAAATCTTTAGCAAGACTAGCCATGAAAAAAACGAAAGCGGACACAAATAAATAAAATTATAAATTGAAGGCCAGGCACAGTGGCTCATGCCTTAATCCCAGCACTTTGGGAAGCTGAGGTGGGTGGATCATGAGGTCAGGAGTTTGAGACCAGCCTGGCCAACACGGTGAAACAATGTCTCTACTAAAAATACAAAAAAATCAGCCAGGTGTGATGGTGTGCACCTGTAATCCCAGCTACTTGGGAGGCTGAGGCAAAAGAAACACTTGAACTTGGGAGGTAGAGGATGCAGTGAGCTGAGATCACACCACTGCACTCCAGCCTGGGTGATGGAGCAAGACTCTGTCTCTAAAATAAAATTACAAATTAAAAAGAAGGCATTACAACTAATGCCACAGAAATACAAAGGATCATAAGACAATGCTATGAAAAATTATATTCCAACAATTGGATAACCTAGAAGAAATGGATAAATTCCTAGAAACATACAACCTACCAAGACTGAATCATGGAAATATAGCAAATATGGACAAATCAATAATGAGCAAGGAAATTAAATCAGTAATAAAACCTCCCAACAATGAAAACACCAGAATAAGATGGCTTCAATAGTGAACTCTATCAAATATTTGGAGAATAATTAATGCCAACACTTCTCAAACTCTCCCAAAAAACTGAAGAAGAGAGAACAGGTCCAAAGTCATTTTATGAGACCAGCAGTACCCTAATACCAAAGGCAGATATGGACACCATAGGAATAGAAAGTTACACACATATAACTCTGATGAACATAGATGCAAAAATCTTCAACCAAATACTAGCAAGCTAAATTCAACAGCACGTTTAAAAGATCATATACCACAATCAACTGGGATTTATCGTTGGGATGCAGTGATGCTTTAACATGGACAAATCAATAAATGCAATACACCAAATTAACAGAATAAAGTATATAATTATATCATCTCAATAGATGCAGAAAAAGCATTTGACAAAATCCAACTTCTTTCATGATTAAAATTCAACAAATTTGGTATAAAAGCACTGTATCTCAACATAATAAAGGTCATCTATGACAAGCCCACAGCTAGCATTATACTCAATGGTGAAAAGTTGAGTGCTTTTTCTCTAAGACCAGAAGAAAGACAAAGATACCCACTCTCAACATTTCTGTTCATCATAGTACTGAAAAGTCGAGCCAGAGCAATTAGACAAATAAAAGAAACAGAAGACATAAAGGGAGTGATATTACCAAGATGGCAGAATAGAATAGAAGCAATCTGTCTTCACTCACCTCCAAAGAAAGCAAAACAAACAAAAACAAAAACAAACAAACAAAAACAAACAAATAATATCTAGCATCAAGATTTCAACCAGAAATATCTATAACTAAAATCTGATGCTGGGATTTCCCCAGGAACACAGAGAAGTAAAAAGAACTTCAAGTGGACACTAAGAGGAACGGACTGTCCCCAAATCTGCTGGGCACTGTGCATACACAATTCCCCCTGGACTCACAGTTTCTACACTAGAAAACGTTAGACTGAAGCAGACAGTCAGCTTCCACACTATCTTGTACTCTCACAGGAAAAATGTTTCTGTCTCAACCCACAAAAATATTGTAAGGCCAATAGGGATGAAAAATTTTGAGGGAAGCTAGAGACAAAGAAGGGAGATGTGACTAGCAACCCCAACCTGGAAAATTTTGCTCTTTATCCGAACCAAAAGGGATGCCAAATAAGAGTGGCTTTCAGCAGCACCATGCTGGAGGAGGCATGCATCATGGGTACTTTGAGCAAGAACTTCTAGCCAGCCTTCCCACATAACCAGGGTATTTCCTTTGGAAACCCCTTTATCTTGGATGACCGGTGCTCCAAACGTGACCAAGAATTGAGGCAATCCTGGGCTTAAGGTGCTATCTAGTGCCGAAAAGGAGGCAATGATCTAGGATTAAGGGTGCTCAACAGGCAAACTTCAAAGAACTTCTAAACAAACACACCATAGAAATACCAAAGCAAGCCAGCCAGCAAAGACTGGAATAAATCACTAATCTTTCATAGACAAAAGTCTAGAAAAAATAAAAGCAAACATAAAATCATAGCTTTCCCAAATGGACAAAGCAAGGAACCAGTGATTGACCCTAGTGAGATGGCAATGTGTGAGCTTTTAATTAATTATTTATTTATTTTTTAAATTTTATTATTATTATACCTTAAGTTTTAGGGTACATGTGCACAACGTGCAGGTTTGTTACATATGTATACATGTGCCATGTTGGTGTGCTGCACCCATTAACTTTTCATTTAGCATTAGGTATATCTCCTAATGCTATCCCTCCCCCCTCCCCCACCCCACAACAGGCCCTGGTGTGTGATGTTCCCCTTCCTGTGTCCATGTGTTCTCACTGTTCAATTCCCACCTATGAGTGACAACATGCGGTGTTTGGTTTTTTGTCCTTGCAATAGTTTGCTGAGAATGATGGTTTCCAGCTTCATCCATGTCCCTACAAAGGACATGAACTCATCATTTTTTAGGGCTGCATAGTATTCCATGGTGTATATGTGCCACATTTTCTTAATCCAGTCTATAATTGCTGGACATTTGGGTAGGTTCCAAGTCTTTGCTATTGTGAATAGTGCCGCAATAAACATACGTGTGCATGTGTCTTTAGAGCAGCATGATTTATAGTCCTTTGGGTATATACCCAGTAATGGGATGGCTGGGTCAAATGGTATTTCTAGTTCTAGATCCCTGAAAAATTGCCACACTGACTTCCACAATGGTTGAACTAGCTTACAGTCCCACCAACAGTGTAAAAGTGTTCCTATTTCTCCACATCCTCTCCAGTACCTGTTCTTTCCTGACTTTTTAGTGATCACCATTCTAACTGGTGTGAGATGGTATCTCATTGTGGTTTTGATTTGCATTTCTCTGATGGCCAGTGATGATGAGCATTTTTTCATGTGTCTGTTGGGTGCATAAATGTCTTCTTTTGACAAGTGTCTGTTCATATCCTTCGCCCACTTGTTGATGGGGTTGTTTGTTTTTTTCTTGTAAATTTGTTTGAGTTCATTTTAGATTCTGGATATTAGCCCTTTGTCAGATGAGTAGGTTGCAAAAATTTTCTCCCATTCTGTAGGTTGCCTGTTCACTCTGATGGTAGTTTCTTTTGCTGTGCAGAAGCTCTTTAGTTTAATTAGATCCCATTTGTCAATTTTGGCTTTTGTTGCCATTGCTTTTGGTGTTTTAGACATGAAGTCCTTGCCCATGCCTATGTCCTGAATGGTATTGCCTAGGTTTTCTTCTAGGACTTTTATGGTTTTAGGTCTAACATTTAAGTCTTTAATCCATCATGAATTAATTTTTGTATAAGATGTAAGGAAGGGATCCAGTTTCAGCTTTCTACATATGGCTAGCCAGTTTTCCCAGCACCATTTATTAAATAGGGAATCATTTCCCCATTGCTTGTTTTTCTCAGGTTTGTCAAAGATCAGAGAGTTGTAGATATGCGGCATTATTTCTGAGGGCTCTGTTCTGTTCCATTGGTCTATATCTCTGTTTTGGTACCAGTATCATGCTGTTTTGGTTACTGTAGCCTTGTAGTATAGTTTGAAGTCAGGTAGTGTGATGCCTCCAGCTTTGTTCTTTTGGCTTAGGATTGAATTGGCAACGAGGGCTCCTTTTTGGTTCCATATGAACTTTAAAGTAGTTTTTTTCCAATTCTGTGAAGAAAGTCATTGGTAGCTTGATGGGGGTGGCATTGAATCTATAAATTACCTTGGGCAGTATGGCCATTTTCACGATATTGATTCTTCCTACCCATGAGCATGGAATGTTCTTCCATTTGTTTGTATCATCTTTTATTTCATTGAGCAGTGGTTTATAGTTCTCCTTGAAGAGGTCCTTCACATCCCTTGTAAGTTGGATTCCTAGGTATTTTATTCTCTTTGAAGCAATTGTGAATGGGAGTTCACTCATGATTTGGCTCTCTGTTTGTCTGTTATTGGTGTATAGGAATGCTTGTGATTTTTGCACATTGATTTTGTATCTTGAGACTTTGCTGAAGTTGCTTATCAGCTTAAGGAGATTTTGGGCTGAGACAATGGGGTTTTCTAGATATACAATCATGTCATCTGCAAACAAGGACAATTTGACTTCCTCTTTTCCTAATTGAATGCCCTTTATTTCCTTCTCCTGCCTGATTGCCCTGGCCAGAACTTCCAACACTATGTTGAATAGGAGTGGTGAGAGAGGGCATCCCTGTCTTGTGCCAGTTTTCAAAGGGAATGCTTCCAGTTTTTGTCCATTCAGTATGATATTGGCTGTGGGTTTGTCATAGATAGCTCTTATTATTTTGATATGCGTCCCATCAGTACCTAATTTATTGAGTTTTTAGCATGAAGAGTTGTTGAATTTTGTCAAAGGCCTTTTCTGCATCTATTGAGATAACCATGTGGTTTTTATCTTTGGTTCTGTTTATATGCTGGATTACGTTTATTGATTTGCGTATGTTGAACCAGCCTTGCATCCCAGGGATGAAGCCAACTTGATCTGTCTAATGTTGACAGTGGGGTGTTAAAATCTCCCTTTATTAATGTGTGGGAGTCTAAGTCTCTTTGTAGGTCACTCAGGACTTGCTTTATGAATCTGGGTGCTCCTGTATTGGGTGCATATATATTTAGGATAGTTAGCTCTTGTTGAATTGATCCCTTTACCATTAAGTAATGGCCTTCTTTGTCTCTTTTGATCTTTGTTGGTTTAAAGTCTGTTTTATCAGAGACTAGGATTGCAACCCCTGCCTTTTTTTGTTTTCCATTTGCTTGGTAGATCTTCCTCCATCCCTTTATTTTGAGCCTATGTGTGTCTCTGCACATGAGATGGGTTTCCTGAATACGGCACACTGATGGGTCTTGACTCTATCCAATTTGCAAGTCTGTCCCTTTTAATTGGGAGCATTTAGCCCATTTACATTTAAGGTTAATATTGTTATGTGTGAATTTGATACTGTCATTATGATGTTAGCTGGTTATTTTGCTCGTTAGTTGATGCAGTTTCTTCCTAGCCTTGATGGTCTTTACATTTTGGCATGTTTTTGCAGTGGCTGGTACTGGTAGTTCCTTTCCATGTTTAGTGCTTCCTTCAGGAGCTCTTTTAGGGCAGTCCTGGTGGTGACAAAATCTCTCAGTATTTGCTTGTCTGTAAAGGATTTTATTTCTCCTTCACTTATGAAGCTTAGCTTGGCTGGATATGAAATTCTGGGTTGAAAATTCTTTTCTTTAAGAATGTTGAGCTCTCCCTCTCCCTCTCCCTCTCCCCCCTCTCCCTCTCCCCCCTCTCCCTCTCCCCCCTCTCCCTCTCCCTCTCCCCCTCTCTTTCCTTTCTACGGTCTCCCTCTCCCTCGTCTCCCCTTTCCACAGTCTCCCTCTGATGCCAAGCCAAGGCTGGACTGTACTGCCGCCATCTCGGCTCACTGCAACCTCCCTGCCTGATTCTCCTGCCTCAGCCTGCTGAGTTCCTGGGATTGCAGGTGCGCGCTGCCACGTCTGACTGGTTTTCGTATGTTTTTGGTGGAGATGGGGTTTTGCCCTGTTGGCCGGGCTGGTCTCCAGCTCCTGACCCCGAGTGATCTGCCAGCCTCGGCCTCCCGAGGTGCTGGGATTGCAGACGTAGTCTCGCTCACTCAGTGCTCAATGTTGCCCAGGCCGCAGTGCAGTGGCGTGATCGCGGCTCGCTACAACCTCCACCTCCCAGCTGCCTGCCTTGGCCTCCCAAAGTGCCGAGATTGCAGCCTCTGCCTGGCCGCCACCCCGTCTGGGAAGTGAGGAGCGTCTCTGCCTGGCCGCCCATCATCTGGGATGTGAGGAGCCCCTCTGCCGGCCGCCCAGTCTGGGAAGTGAGGAGCACCTCTTCCCAGCCGCCATCCCAACTAGGAAGTGAGGAGCGTCTCTGCCTGGCCACCCATCGTCTGAGATGTGGGGAGCGCCTCTGTGCTGCCGCCCCGTCTGGGATGTGAGGAGCGCCTCTGCCCGGCTGCAACCCCGTCTGGGAACTGAGGAGTGTCTCTGCCCGACCGCCACCCCATCTGGGAGGTGAGGAGCGTCTCTGCCTGGCCGCCCCATCTGAGAAGTGAGGAGCCCCTCCGCCCAGCAGCCGCCCCATCTGGGAAGTGAGGAGCATCTCCCCCCAGCAGCCGCCCCGTCTGGGAGGTTGGGGGCAGCCCCCGCCTGGCCAGCCACCCCGTCCGGGAGGGAGGTGGGGGGCAGCCCCCACCCGGCCAGCCACCCCATCCGGGAGGGGGTGGGGGGCATCCCCCACCCGGCCAGCCGCCCCGTCTGGGAGGGAGGTGGGGGGCAGCCCCTGCCTGGCCAGCCGCCCCGTCCGGGAGGGAGGTGGACGGCAGCCCCCACCCTGCCAGCCGCCCCGTCTGGGAGGTGGGGGATGCCTCTGCCCGGCCGCCCCATCTGGGAAGTGAGGAGCCCCTCTGCCTGGCCACCACCCCATCTGGGAGGTGTACCCAACAGCTCATTGAGAATGGGCCATGATGACGATGGCAGTTTTGTCGAATAGAAAAGGGGGAAATGTGGGGAAAAGAAAGAGAGATCGGATTGTTACTGTGTCTGTGTGGAAAGAAGTAGACATGGGAGACTCCATTTTGTTCTGTACTAAGAAAAATTCTTCTGCTTTGGGATGCTGTTAATCTATAACCTTACCCCCAACCCCATGCTCTCTGAAACATGTGCTGTGTCCACTCAGGGTTAAATGGATTAAGGGCGGTGCAAGATGTGCTTTGTTAAACAGATGCTTGAAGGCAGCATGCTCGTTAAGAGTCATCACCACTCCCTAATCTCAAGTACCCAGGGACACAAACACAGCGGAAGGCTGCAGGGTCCTCTGCCTAGGAAAAACAGAGACCCTTGTTCACATGTTTATCTGCTGACCTTCCCTCCACTATTGTCCTATGACCCTGCCAAATTCCCGAGAGACACCCAAGAATGATCAATAAATACTATAAAAAATAAATAAATAAATAAATAAATAAAAGAATGTTGAATATTGGCCCCCACACTCTTCTGGCTTGTAGAGTTTCTGCCAACAGATCAGCTGTTAGTCTGATGGGCTTCCCTTTGTGGGTAACCCGACCTTTCTCTCTGGCTGCCCTTAACATTTTTTCCTTCATTTCAACTTTGATGAATCTGATAATTATGTGTCTTGGAGTTGCTCTTCTTGAGGAGTATCTTTGTGGTGTTCTCTGTATTTCCTGAATTTGAATGTTGGCCTGCCTTGCTAGATTGGGGAAGTTCTCCTGGATAATATCCTGCAGAGTGTTTTCCAACTTGGTTCCATTCTCCCCATCACGTTCAGGTACACCAATCAGACGTAGATTTGGTCTTTTCACATAGTCCCATATTTCTTGGAGGCTTTGTTCATTTCTTTTTAGTCTTTTTTCTCTAAACTTCTCGCTTCATTTCATTCATTTCATCTTCCATTGCTGATACCCTTTCTTCCAGTTGATTGCCTCGGCTACTGAGGCTTGTGCATTCGTCACATAGTTCTCGTGCCATGGCTTTCAGCTCCATCAGGTCCTTTAAGGACTTCTCTGCATTGGTTATTCTAGTTATCCATTAATCTAATTTTTTTTCAAGGTTTTTAACTTCTTTGCCATTGGTTCAAACTTCCTCCTTTACCTCAGAGTAGTTTGATCTTCTGAAGCCTTCTTCTCTCAACTCATCAAAGTCATTCTCCGTCCAGCTTTGTTCCATTGCTGGTGAGGAGCTGCGTTCCTTTGCAGGAGGAGAGGCACTCTGATTTTCAGAGTTTCCGGTTTTTCTGCTCTGTTTTTTCCCCATCTTTGTGGTTTTATCTACCTTTGGTCTTTTATGATGGTGATGTACAGATGCGTTTTTGGTGTGTATGTCCTTTCTGTTTGTTAGTTTTCCTTCTAACAGTCAGGATCCTCAGCTGCAGGCCTGTTGGAGTTTGCTGGAGGTCCACTCCAGACCCTGTTTGCCTGGGTATCAGCAGTGGTGGCTGCAGAACAGCAGATATTGGTGAACCGCAAATGCTGCTGCCTGATCATTCCTCTGGAAGTTTTGTCTCAGAGGAGTACCCGGCCATGTGAGGTGTCAGTCCACCCCTACTGGGGGGTGTCTCCCAGTTAGGCTACTTGGGGGTCAGGGACCCACTTGAGGAGGCAGTCTGCCTGTTCTCAGATCTCAAGCTGCATGCTGGGAGAACCACTACTCCCTTCAAAGCTGTCAGACAGGGACATTTAGGTCTGCAGGATTTCTGCTGCCTTTTGTTTGTCTGTGCCCTGCCCCCAGAGGTGGAGCCTACAGAGGCAGGCAGGCCTCTTGAGCTGTGGTGGGCTCCACCCAGCTTGAGCTTCCTGGCCATTTGTTTACCTACTCAAGCCTCGGCAATGGCGGGCACCCCTCCCCCAGCCTCGCTGCCACCTTGCAGTTTGATCTCAGACTGCTGTGCTAGCAATGAGCGAGGCTCCATGGGCATAGGACCCTCCAAGCCAGATGCGGGATATAATCTCCTGGTGTGCCATTTGTTAAGCCTGTTGGAAAAGCGCAGTATTAGGGTGGGAGTGACCCGATTTTCCAGGTGCCGTCTGTCACCGCTTTTTTTGACTAGGAAAGGGAATTCCCTGACCCCTTGCGTTTTCCGGGTGAGGCGATGACTCGCCCTGCTTTGGCTCACGCATGCTTTGGCCCACTGTCCTGCACCCACTGTCCGGCACTCCCCAGTGACATTAACCCGGTACCTCAGTTGGAAATGCAGAAATCACCCGTCTTCTGTGTCGCTCACACTGGGAGCTGTTCCTATTCAGCCATCTTGGCTCCACCCCCCGGTGTGAGCTTTTAGATGAACAATTCAAAACAGCACATCTAAGGAAACTCAACAAACTCAAAGATAAAACAGTAAGTAATTCAAATGCCCATCAATGATAGACTGGATACAGAAAATGTGGCACATATACACCACGGAATACTATGCAGCCATAAAAAAGGATGAGTTCATGTACTTTGCACGGACATGGATGAAGCTGGAAACCATCATTCTTGGCAAAACAACACAGGAACAGAAAACCGAACACTGCACATTCTCATTCATAAATGGGAGTTGAACAATGAGAACACATGGACACAGGGAGGGGAACATCACACACTGCAGCCTGTCGGGGGGTGTGGAGCTAGGGGGTGGGATAGCATTAAGAGAAATACCTAATGTAGATGACAGGTTGATGGGTGCAGCAAACCACCACGATACCTACGTAACAAACCTGCATATTCTGCACATGTATCCCAGAACTTAACATACAATTTTAAAAAGAAAAGAAAAGAATGGTAACATGCAAAAGAAAACACTCAAAGACAAAAAATTCACTGGAAAATGTAAATACTAGATGTAGATTGAGACAATAAAAAGCCAAAATGTGATAAGGATGAAGTTAGAGTACAGAGTTGTTTTCAGTTTTCCTTTGTTTGCTTCTTTCTATTCTTTTGTCTGTAATTAAAATTAAGTTCTCATCTGTTTAAAATAACTTGCTACATCCATAAGACATTTTTTAAGTACTATGGTAACCACAAAGCAGAAACTTGCTATAGATACACTAAAAAATAAAAAGGAAAAAATTAAAACATACCATCAGGTAAAATAACTTTTCCTGAAAGGGAAACAGTAAGAAAGAGAGAGTTACAATACAACCAGAAAACAAGGAACAAGCTGGTATTAGTAGGACTTTACATATCAAAAATAACTTTGAATGTAAATGGACTAAATTCTCCAATAAAAGACAGAGTGGCCAAACAGCTAGAGAAACAAGACTCAATGATATGCTGCTTATAGGAAACTCACTTCACCTAAAAAGACACATAAAGACTGAAAATGAAGCGATGGAAACAGATATTCCATGCATATGGAAACCAAAAAGGAACATGAGTAGCTGTACTTAGATAAAAGAGACTTCAAGTCAAAAACTATAAATAGAAATGAAGGTTAAATGATAAATAAATCAATTCAACAAGAGGACATATGAATTGTAAATATATATACAGCTAACACTGGAGCACCCAATTATATAAAACAAACAATAAATTTAAAGGGAGAAATACAACAAAATAATAATAGGAGACATTAACAGCCCAATCTCAGTAACGGACAGTTCATCCAGTGGGTAAATAAACAAAGAAACGTCAAAGTTAGCATTCTCTTGAAACAAATGAAAATGGAAACACAACATAGCAAAATCTATGGAATACAGCAAAAGCAGTAGTACTAAAAGGGAAGTTTAGAGCAATAAATGCCTACATCAAAAGAGTGAAGAGATTTCAAAGAAAAAAACCTAACAATGCACCTAAAGAACTAGAAAAGCAAGAATAAACTAAACTCAAAATTAGTAGAAGACACGATAAAGATCAGAGCAGAAATAAATTAAATTGATACTAAAACAAAAAAGTAATGAAACTAAAAGTAGGCTTTTTGAAAAAATAAACACAATTGACAAACATTCAGAAGGGCTAACCAGAACTTTACTGTTCTAAGAATACCTCAAACTGGGACTTGTATGTTCCTTACATTATTTGGTCACCGAAAAGAGGTAGGCAGAGCTAATGATATTGACTCCATTATGCTGACAAGGAAACCATGGTTTAGAGGAATCAAGGGGCCTTTAAAAGAAATCACAGATTTTTCTTTCCAAGATGGCAGATTAGAGGCTTTTAGCATAATTTAGCCACTTGGAAATAGCAAAATAGTGCATAAAGATAAACCCTGTGAGCTTTAATTCAAGAAGGAAAATAGGAATCTACTAGAATTGTGAAGGACACACAAGATCCAAGAGAGGAGAACATGGGCAAACAGCCTCCATGATGGTGTCCAGCTGACAAAAGTGAGTGAAGCCCGAGTATGTGAAAGAGGAAGAGAGTTGCCCTCTGTGACTCGCCTTTCCACTGGGGACCTGAGCAACCCAGGCCTACTGAGCATACTGTTTCTCCCAAGCCCTGGTGCTAACTTGGAGACAGGCTTGGAAATATTGTGAGGGAAAGACACCAGGAAAAGCTGCCGACATTTTCTTAGACCCTGTACTAAGAACAGGATGCCATTTTTAATCTGGGTACATACAAAGTCATCCATTCTTTGGTGATGCAGCTGCATGGTCATGCAGGCCTTTTAGTCTCAGGCCAAAGATTGGAACACCTGCTCTGGAGTGGGGTACAGGCCTCCAAAGCCAGAACTGAGGAAAGTGCCTCAGCAGTAGGCACTGGAATGGTGCTCTCCCCTGTAGCAGCCTTAGGAGAGGAGGAGAGCGGCTACAGCTGTGGTTTCTCCTGGGCAACAAGACTTGCAGCTAGGCCCAGGTTGGCAACCTGGAACTGGTCTGCATGTGTTACTGCTGGGTGCCCCAGCCTACTCCTCTGAGATTACGGTACAACAGGACCCTCTCTGCCCCACCCTCAGGAAGAAATCCAGGTATTTGGAGCAGCAGCCTGAGCTGTCCCACCCTTCATGGACATAGACATAGATCATGGTGCAGTAGGGCCCTCTAAGCTCCATACACAGGTAGATCTCCAAGTATTTGGAGAATCTCCTTGTCTGGATCAGTAGCTTCAGCTGCCACACTCTTCTTGTGCATAGATTGTGGCACAGTGGAATCCTCTAAGCTCCACACATAGGCAGATCTCCAGGCATTTGGAGCACCTGCTCACCTGGACTAGCAGCCTGAGTTGCTCCACACTTCCTATGCAGAGATCATAGTATGGGGGGCTCTCTCCAATTCATGCACAGGCAGATCTCCAGGCATTTGGAGCACATGTTCACCTGGTTCAGCAGCCTGAGCCACCCTATTCTTCCTGGGCATAAATCATGGTGAAGTAAGACTCTCTCCATTCCACACACAAGAAGATCTCTAGGCATTCAGAGCACCTGCTCACCTGGATCAGCAACCTGACCCACTCCATACTTTCTGTGCAGAGATCCTGGTGCAGGGACGCCCCCCTCTGCTCCACGCCAAGGTATATCTCCAGGCATTCAAGGATCTTCTTGTCCAGATTGGTAGCCTGAGTTGCCCCACCCTTTCTGTGCAGAGATCCATGTGCAGGGAGGCCCTCTCTGCTTCACACCCAGGCACATCTCCAGGCATTCAAAAGTATCTGCTTGCCTGGTTCAGCAGCCTGAGTCACTCCACCCCTGCTGTGCAGAGATCTTGGTGGAGCGGAGGCCTCTCTGCTCCACCCTGAGGCAGATCTCCAGGAATCTGAAGTACCCACACTTCTGGATTAAGAATTTCGGTCAGCACCCATCCTCATCCGGAGAACTTGGGTCTGAGGTTTCCCAACTCCACACCCAGGCACAGCTCTAAGTGCTTGTTGGCCACCCACTAGATTCTCCCTCAGTACTGGTGCTTCTGCCTGCCATTAGGAGAACTTTGGGCAGACCTGCCCAGTCAAGCCCCGCCTATATTGGCCCCCATCCCCCTGGGGCTGAGCAGAGAACTTAGACCACTGAGCACTCCATGAATCAGTCCATTGCCTGAGGGAACAGAGAACTTCTTTCAGTAAATAAGGATGAAGTATATACTCATCCATGTTGACCACAGCTGGCTCTTGCCCGTAAGCAGCATGTTCTGGCTTGTAGGTTAAACTGTACAGCCCAATATAGAACCTGATGGCAGAGTGCATAAGGCTATAGAAGAAAAGCCCAAAGACCTTACCCAGCATTTTCTACAGTCACACCCCCTAGGGAGGGGGAAAAAGAGAAAGGAAAAGAATAAAAAATATCAGAGGGTAAAAAAGAAAAAAAATCCTACCTGAACAAAAAATAATTATAAAAATTAGAGGTTCAAGCGTCTCTGGGTGAGAAAGAACCAGTGTAAACTTGCTGGCACCAGAGATCTGGTTGGCACCCTGACCTCCATGAGGGAGATTCAGCTCTATAAGTAAACACTCCGCAAGGCACAAGCATGGCCTCTTCCTATTTTTGAGGCGGTGGCTGCAGCAGGGACTCAGAGTGGTTCCGGTTATCTCTCAGCTTGGCGGCCTGGCAAGCGGGATGAGAGTTGCCACCGCCTGTCGGGCCCGGCGTCAGTCCGGGTCGGTACAGTGCGTGCGCTCGCCCGCCTGCCGCGGAGGGCCGTAGCCGCAGGGGAAGCGGCGTGGACCGGGCGGGGCGTGGCGCCTCGAGCGCAGCGGGAGACAAATGGGACCGGCTCCTCTCCCAACGCCAAGATGTGGATCCAGGTTCCCATCACGGCTCCAAGACGTGCACCACAGAGGACGTGTCTCACAAAGCCATGATTGAGGAGCTGCGGAGCAGATGTGGGTGCTGTTCAACGTGCGGCCCGAGTGCCAGCACCTCTTCTACCGGGGCAAGCAGTTTGAAAATGGATATGCCTTATTTGACTAGGATGTTGGACTGAATGATATAATTCAGCTGCTAGTTTGCCCAGACCCTAATCATCTTCCTGGAACATCTACACAGATTGAGGCTAAACCCTGTTCTGATAGTCTACCTAAAGCAAAGAAAGCTCCAAGGGTGGGACCTTCCAGTCAGCCACCTGCATCAGCTCGTGCCCATCTTATTGATCCTAGCTTTGGACTATATAAGGTAAATGAATTGGTGGATGCCAGAGATGTTGGCCTTGGTGCTTGGTTTCAAGCACACATACGTAGTGTTGCTAGAGCTTCTGATGGACAGTCACGTGGCAAAACTCCACTGAAGAATGGTAGTTCTTGTAAAAGGACTAATGGAAATATACATCATAAATCAAAGAGAACATAAATAAATTGGACAATGTACTCTCTACATCTAATTCAGACTCTGTCGCTGCCGATGAAGACGTTATTTACCATATCCAGTATGATGAATACCCAGAAAGTGGTACTCTAGAAATGAATGGCAAGAACCTTAGACCATGAGCTAGAACCATTTTGAAATGAAAGGAACTAAATGTTGGTGATGTGGTAATGGTTAATTATAATGTAGAAAGTTCTAGACAAAGAGGATTCTGTTTGATGCAGAAATTACCACATTGAAGGCAATCTCCAGGACCAAAAATGAACTTCGTGTGAAAATTTTCCTGGGTGTGGGGGGGTTCTGAAGGGGCATTAAATGAGTGCAAAATAATATCTGTAGATGAAATCTTCAAGACTGAGAAACCTGGAGCCTATCCTCTTTCGTTTGCAGATGTAAAGTTTTTAAGGAGAAATAACTCTGAATGTGACCTGTGTGGTGGAGACCCAGATAAGAAATGCCATTCTTGCTTCTTTCATGTATATGGTGGGAAACATGAACCCAACATGCAGCTTCTATGTGATGAATGTAATGTGGCTTATCATATTTACTGCTTGAATACACCTTTGGATAAAGTCCCAGAAGAGGAATACTGGTATTGTTCTTCCTGTAAAACTGATTCCAGTTAAGTTGTAAAGGCTGGTGAAAGACTCGAGATGAGTGAAAAGAAAGCAAAGATGCCATCCGCTAGTACTGAAAGCCAGAGAGACTGGTGCAGGAGAATGGCTTGTGTTGGTCATATGACAGAATGCACTATTGTCTCTTCTAATCATTATGGACCTATTCCTGTTGGATCAACTTGGAGATTTAGAGTTCAGGTGAGTGAAGTAGGTGTTCACAGACCCCATGTTGGTGGACTTCATGGTCGAAGTAATGATGGAGTTTATTCTCTTGTCTTGGTTGGTGGATTTGTGGATAAAGTTGACCGAGGTGATGAGTTCTTGTACACTGGAAGTGGTGGTAAAAAGCTTGCTGGTAATAAAAGAATTGGCACACTTTCAGCTGATCAAACATTAACAAACACAAACAGGGCATTGGCCCTAAACTGTGATGCTACATTGGGTGATAAAATTGGAGCAGAGTCTTGGAATTGGAGAGCTGGTAAGCCAGTCAGAGTGATATGCAGTTTTAAAGGGAGGAAGATCAGCAAATATGCTCCTGAAGAAGGCAACAGATATGATGGCATTTATAAGGTAGTGAAATACTGGCCAGAGATTTCATCAAGCCATGGACTCTTGATTTGGCACTATCTTTTAAGAAGAGATGATGTTGAACCTGCTCCTTGGACCTCTGAAGGAATAGAATGGTCAAGGAGATTATGTCTACATTTACAGTATCCAGCAGGTTACCCTTCAGATAAAGAAAGGAAGAAGACTACAGGACAGTCAAAGAAGCAGGCCAGTGGAACCACAAAAAGGCCGATTTCAAATGTCTAAGTGCCTCCAAAGTATACAAAGCATCAGATTCAGCAGGAGCAATTGAGGCTTTTCAACTAACTCCTCAACAGCAACATCTCATCAGAGAAGACTGTCAAAACCAGAAGCTGTGGGATGAAGTGCTTGCGTATCTTGTGGAAGGACCAAATTTTCTGAAAAAATTGGAACAATCTTTTATGTGTGTTTGCTGCCAGAAGCTAGTTTACCAGCCTGTGACAACTGAGCGCTTCCACAATGTCTGTAAAAATTGCCAACAGTGCTCCTTTAAGGCATAGGTTTTCTCCTGCCCTGCTTGCTGGCATGATCTTGGCCAGAATTATGTCATAATTCCCCATGAGATTCTGCAGACTCTACTAGACCTTTTCTTCCCTGGCTACAGCAAAGGATGATGATCTGTCTGCTTTCACTGGGTTGTTCATGGTGGGTTTTTGGACAATAAAGAATCTAAAATGGGTGGGGAGGGTGGAATGGTGTACAGTATCTCTCATGTTCTGAAGCAGCTAATTCTCTTTCCCACATAGCCATCATCTTTGTGTGTAGTAAGAGGCCCATTTCTCAACTGTCTTTTAAATATCTAAAGGTAGTTCTTGTAACAACTAGTTTTAATGAGTAAAAAGTCAAAGCCCCAGCTCTAGATGATATCCAAGTTATGATTTATTTTGCAACTACCTCAGGACAGAAAAGATTCATGGAGATTTAAAAAATAATTGAATAACCAGTTAAATGAAATTTTAGCTACACACTGCCTCCCAAATATTAATTGTGCCTGGTTCATGTAATTTGATTTTACAGAAAAGGAAATGACACTTGAGATCCTTGGAATGAACACAGCTTCTATAGTGTGCATATACTCTTTTAACATCTCTTCTTCCATTACAATGTGTGTGTTGCAAGGACAGGTTCATTTTTTTGACCACTTTGTGAACTCCACTGTGCTTTTTTCTGGTGTTTTATGCAAGTTGACTACTAATGGCTAATGAGAACAATAATGAATGTATTGTTGCTGCATTAGTGTAATGTGGTATGTTTTTGCACTTGAAAGGTATTCATATGCTCTAGTTGTAAATGTTCATGAAAATCCACTTCTGTACTAGTCGAACTGCTTTTAATGTCTCCACAGCAGTTTTACATCTGCAGAGTTTTGACCTTTGAGAGGATTTGAAATTGCTTTATATTGTGATCCTAAATTTTATACTTACTATATTCCCTAAAGTATACCTTAGTAAATATTTTATGAGCAGAAAAAAAATGCTGGCACCATCAAAAATCTGAATGTAGTGATGCAACCAAAGAACTTCACTAGCTCTTCAGCAATGGTCCCTACCAAAATGGACACTCAGAAATGACAGATAAAGAATTCAAAGTATGGAATGCAAAGAAGCTCAATGAGATCTAAGACAAAGTTGAAAATCAACATAAAGAAACTTCTAAAGCAGTCCAGAAAAATGAAGGAAGAGATAAATACCTCATAAAAAAATCAATCTGATGCAAAGGCATAAGAATGATACAATGGACTTTGGGGACTTGCGGGGAAGGGTGGGAGAGGGGCAAGGGATAAAAGACTACAGATAGAGTGTGTTGTATACTGCTTGGGAGATGAGTGCACCAAAATCTCACAAAGCACCATTAAAGAATTTACACATGTAACCAAATACCATCTGTATCCCAGTAACCTATAGAGAAACTAAAAAAAAATCTCAAATCAACTATCTAACATCAAAACTTTAGCTAAACTGAAACTCTAGTTTTGATAAACTAACCTCTAGTTTCCAGAGGAACTAAAAAAACAAGAACAAACTACCTCCAAAGCTAGCAGAAGAAAAGAAATAACTAAAATCAGAGCAGAATTGAAGGAAATTGAGACCCAAAAATTCATACAAAAGATCAACAAAACTAAAAGTTTCCTCTTTAAAAGGATAAACACCATTAGCTAGACTAACAAAGGAAAAAGAGAGAAGATTCAAATAAGCATAATCAGAAATGACAAGGCTGGCATTATAACCTACCCCACAGAAATATAAAAGATACTCAGAAACTATGAACACCTCTATGCACACAACCTAGAAAACCTAGAGGAAATAAATAAATTCCTGAAGACACAAAATCTCCCAAGACTGAATCAGGAAGAAATTGAAATCCTGAACAGACCAATATCAAGTTCTCAAATTGAATCAGTAATTAAAAAAACCTACTAACCAAAAAAAGCCCTGAACCAGATGGACTCACAGCCAAATTCCACCAGACACACAGAGAAGAGCTGGTACCAATTCTACTGAAACTATTCCAAAATACAGAATAGGAAGGACTCTTCCCTAACTAATTCTCTGAAGGGCAGCATTACCCTGAAACCAAAATCTGGCAAAGACACAATGAAAAAAAGAAAACTACAGGCCAATATCCCTGAATGAATATAAACATAGAAATACTTAGCAAAATGCTTGCAAACCAAATCCAACAGCATGGCAAAAAGCTAATTCATTATGATCAAATAGAATTCATTCATTGGATGAAAGATTGGTTTGAGATATGCAAATCAATAAACATGATATTCACATCAATAGAATTACAGACAAAAACACATGATCATCTAAATAGAAACAGAAAAAGCATTTGATAATATTCTACATCCCTTCATGATAAAAACATGCAGCAAACTAGGCATGGAAGAAACATACCTCAACATAATAAAGGCATATATGACAAGTCCACAGCTATCATTATACCAAATGGGGAAAAGCTGAAAGCCTTTTATCTATAAACTGGAATTAGATAAGGATGCGCACTTTCAGCACTCCTATTCAACATAGTCCTGGAAGTCCTAGCCAAAGTAATCAGGCAAGAGAAAGAAATAAAAGTCATACAAATTGGAAAAGAGGAAGTCAAATTGTCCATCTTTGCAGATTACATGATCTTATATTTATACAAATTTAAAGACTCCACCAAAAACTCTTAGATGTGATAATAAGTATAGTAACATTTCTAGATACAAAATCAACCTACATAAGTCAGTAGCATTTTGACACACCAATAACAATCTAGTTGAAAAAAAAATCAAGAAAACGACTTGCAATAGATGAAAAAAAATACTTAGGAATAAATTTAACCAAGAAGATGAACGACCTCTACAAGACAAACTAAAAAACACTGGTAAAAGAAATTAAACAGGATACAAATGGAAAGATATCCTATGCTCATGAATCAAAAAGTAATTATAGATTCAATGCAATCCCTATCAAAATACCAGTGACATTTTTTCACAGAAATAGAGAAAAAGAATTCTAAAATTTGTATGAAACCAAAAAAGATCTCAAATGGCCAAAGCGATCCTGAATTAAAAGAACAAAGCTGGAGGCATCATGCTACCAGACTTAAAATATATTACAAGGCTATATTAACCAAAACAGCATGGTATTGGTATAAAAACAAACACAACTACCAATGAAACAAAAAAGAGAACCCAGAAATAAACTCATATATTTACAGCCAACTGATTTTTGTCAAAGTTGTCAAGAACATACATTGGGTAAATAACACTCTCTTCAATAAATGATGCTGAAGAAACTAAATATCCACAGAAAAGAATGAAACTAAACTCCTCTCTCTCATATACAAAAATCAACTCAAAATGAATTAAAGACTTAAATGAAAGACCCCAAACTATAGAAATACTAGAAGAAAACCTAGAAGAAACGCTTCAGATATTTGTCTAGGCAAAGATTTTATTACTAAGACCTCAAAAGCACAGGTAACAAAAATAAAAATAGACAAATGGGACTATATTAAACTAAAAAGCTTCAGCACAGCAAAGGAAACAATCAACAGAGTGGATAGACAACCTGTTGAATGGGAGAAAATATTTGCAAACTATTCATCTGACAAGGGGCTAACATTCAAAATATACAAGGAACCTAAATAACTCAACAGCAAACAAAAAACAAAACAAAACAAAACAAAAACAAATAATCCCATTAAGAAGTGGGCAAAGGATTTTGACATTTCTTGAAAGAAGACATACAAATGGCCAACAGGTATATGAAAAAAATGCTCAACATCAATAATCATCAGGAACATGCAAATTAAAAGCATAATAAGACATCATCTCACCTTAATTAGAATAGCTATTATCAAGGCTGGGAGCAGTGGCTCACGTCTGTAATCTCAGCACTTTGGGAGGCCGAGGTGGGCGGATCACCTGAGGTCGGGACTTCGAGACCAGCCTGACCAACATGGAGAAACCCCGTCTCTACTAAAACTACAAAAAATTAGCCTGGCGTGGTGGTGTATGCCTGTAATCCCAGCTACTCAGAAGGCTGAGGCAGGAGAATTGCTTGAACCTGGGAGGTGGAGGTTGTGGTGAGCCGAGATTGCACCATTGCACTCCAGTCTGGGTAACAAGAGTGAAACTCAGTCTCAAAAAAAAAAAATAGCTATTATCAGAAAGACAAAAATTAGCAATGCTGGCAAGGATGATGAGTAAAGGGAACTCTTATACACTGTTGGTAGGAGCGTAAATAGTACAGCCATTATGGAAAACAATATGCAGACTTCTCAAAAAACTAAAAGTAAAACTTTTAGTTTTTTGCATATGATACAGCAATCCAAGTACTGGGTATTTATCCAAAGGAAAGGAAATCAGTATATCAAATAACTATTTGTACTTCCATGTTTATTGTGGCACTACTCACAATAGCCAATGTATGGAATCAACTTATGTATTCATCAATGGATGAATGGATAAAGAAAATGTGGTACATATACAGTGAAATATTATTCATCCCTCTAAAAGAATAAAATTATTATTTTCAGCAACTTGGAATAAGAGGTCATTATATTGAGTGAAATAAGCTAGGCACAGAAAGACAAATAGCATATGTTCTCATTCATATGTAGGAGCTAAAAAAAAAAAAGGATCTCATGGAGGCAGAGAGTTGACTGATGGCTTCCAGAGTCAGGCAAGCATAGGGGGAGGGAGCAGTGAAGAAAGGTTGGTTAATAAGTACAAAAACACAATTAAATAGAAGAAATAAGATACAGCATTCAATAGTACAGTAGGGTGACTCTAGTTAACAATTTATTGTATAGTTCAAAATAGCTAGAAAAGAAGAATTAGAATATTCTCAACTGTAAAAAAAAGATAAATATTTGAGGCCATGGATATACCAATCACCCTGATTTAATCATTACACACTTTTGCATGTATCAAAATATCACATGTACCTCCCAAATACTACAACTATTATGTATCAATTAGAAAAAATATAGCCAAATAGGAAAGGAAAGTAAAATTGCTCTGTTTGAAGATGTCAGGTCTTATATATAAAAACACTATAAGACTCCACCAAAAACTTTTAGAATTAACAACAAATTTAATACAGATACAGGATACAAAATCAACATTCAAAAATTAGAATTGCCTATACACTAACAACAAACTATCAGAAAAATAAATAAAACAATCCCACTTAAAATAGCATCAAAATCAATATTAAAAGGCTAGGAATAAATTTAATCAAGAAGGCAAACAATTTGCATAATGAAAAGCATAAAACATTCATTAATGAAAGAAATGGAAGAAGTCACAAATAAATGGAAACATATCCCATGATCATGGATCAGAAAAATTAATATTGTTAAAATGTCCATACTACCCAAAGCAACCTGCAGATTAAATGCAATCTCTATCAAAATCTGAGTGACATTTTTTACAGAAATAGAAAAAACAATCCTAAAATGTATACGGAATTATAAAGATCCCAAATAGCTAATGCATATTGAGAAAGAACAGCAAAGGTGGAGGCATTGCACTTACTGATTTTAAACTATTTTGCAAAGCTATAGAAATCCAAACAATGTAGCACAGGCATAAAAACAGATACCTACACCAATGCAACAGAACTGAAAGCCCAGAAATAGACTAACCATATCAACTAATATCTGAGTTAAGTTTAAGTTTCCAGGAATACACAATTAGAAAAGGACAGTCTCTTCAATAAATGGTTTAAGGACAGCTGGATATACACATGCAAAAATAAAATAAAACGGGATCCCTATTTTACACTCCTCACAAAAATTAACTTGGAATGTATTAAAGGCTTAAACATAAGACTTAAAACTATGAAACTACTGGAATCAAACATGGGGGGAACCTTCATGGCATTAATTTTGGCAATAATTTTTTGGATATGACACCAAAAGCACAAGCAACAAGAACACAAATAAATGAGAATACATCAAACTCTAAAAGATTCTGCACAGCAAGGGAAACATTCAAAAAAATGAAAAGACTACTGACAGAATAGAAGAGGATATTTTCAAACCTTATATCTAATAAGGGGTTAATATGCTTATAACATAAGTAACTCCTACAACTCAATGGCAAAAAAAAAAATCAATAATCTGATTTTTAAATGGTCATATTACCTCAATAGACATTTTCTAAGGAAGACATACAAATGGCCAACAGGTATATGAAAAGGTGCTCAACAACCCTATTCATCAGGAAAATGCAAATCAAAACCATAATGAGCTATTGCCTCACACCTGTCAGGATGGTTTTTATTAAAAAGACAAGATATAACTATTTTTGGCAAAATCTGAATAAAATGGAATTCTTGTGCATGGTTGATTGGAACATAAACTGGCACAACCATTAAGGAAAACAGTATGGAGCTTCCTAAAAAAAATGAAAATAGAACTACCATATTATCCAGCAATCCCACTTCTGGGTATATATTTATTGGACAAAATCAGTAGCTCAAAGGGATATCTGCATTCCCATGTTTATTGCAGCATTATTCACAATAGCCAAGACAAGGAAACAACCTGTGTCTGTTGACAGTAATTGTTACAATTACTTATCCATTCATCTGTCAACAGACATTTAGATTGTTTCCATGTTTTGGCTACATATACAAAATGGGATATTAATCAGCCATAAACAAGAATGAAATCCTGCCATTTGTGACAACATGGATAAGTCTCGAGGGCATTATGCAAGGTGAGAGATGTCAGACAGGGAAAGACAAATGCGGTATGATCTCACTTATATTTGGAATCTAAAATAATGGAACTCAGAGAAACAGTGTAGAACGGTGATTACTAGGGGCTGGGTGTGAGGGAAATTGGGAGATGTCGGTCAAAGGGCACACACTTTTAGTTATAAGATGAATAAATTCTGGAGATCAAATGTACAGTATGGTGACTATACACCCTTGAAATGTGCTAAGAAAGTAGTCCTTAAATGTTCATACCACACACACACAAATATGTTAACTGAGTGAGGTGACAGAATGGTAACTAACTTGGGTGCAGAAATCATCTCACAACATATACATATATCTAATCATCAAATTGAAACCTTAAATTTACACAATTTCATTTGTCAATTATATCTCAATAAAGTTCAAAAAATATATTTCATACACTATGGAGACTATTTCAATATTTTGTGTGTGTGTATATATATTTTATATAACATGTGTGCATGTGTGTGTGTATATATATATATATATATATATAAAAGAATAAAACCAAGGCATAAACAGTGATAAAACTAATGTACAGATCTTATATATTGTGGCAAAGTGGAAATAATGCACTAAGATGGGAAAAAGAAGAAAGTAGAAAAAGCTCTTTGTATTAGAGGCAATAAATCGGCATTAAAAGTTTTAAAAAAGAAACAGACAAAATTCCTAAAGTTTAAATGAGAAACAGAGTACTAAGGCATTAAGAAAGGCATAAATATAAAATTAATCATTAGGACAAAAAGAAAAACCTTCCAAATATGAAAACATATATATTTAAAAACACAGGCTACAGCTTTCATAGAGACAAACATAGCAAATACATCAAATTAGCCATAGTATAAAATAACAGATTTGTATCTAAATCTACAAGTCATATCAATAAATGTAAATAGGCTTACCTTTCTAAAATACAAAGCTCTACAACTTGACTTATAAAATAAGATCCAATCATATATTATATGCAAGAAACATACGTGAAAGAAGTGTTTTAGAAGGCTAAAAATACAGTAATGAACAAGAAAACAGTAGACAAATTGAAGCAAAATGAAAGTAGTAATAGTTACCTGATATCAGACAAAGTAGAATTCAAGCCCAAAGGCATTAATCATAACAAATATCAATCTTAAATGCTATAAGCCACAATTAACAATCAAGGTATATAACTTATGAATGTCTATGCATCAAAAACAGCAACCACCTTGATAAAGTAAAACCTAATAAGAGTCAATAATATAGATAGAATATGTTAATAATTGGAGACCTTAATACATCACTCTCAGTTCATGACAGATCAATTAGGGGAAAAAATGACTAAGGAGAGAAAAGAGATAGACAACATAATCCTTAGGGTAAATGTTAGGGATATATATTAAACTATACATGCTCCTAATAGAGAATATTTGCATGAGTATTAGAGTAGTATATGGGCTCATGATCCATTTACAAATATTGATCAATTGATCAGCAAAATAATCTGCAATTTTATAAAATATAAATATTATAAACAATACAGGTGATAATGCAATAAAACAAGATATTACTAACAAAAACAAAACAAAAACACCCAGAAAGATTCTTCCACCTGGAAATTTAAAACATCCCATTAAACAAGTTTAGTGTGTGCAAGGGGAAATGCAAACTACAATGACAGAAGCTAATAAATTATAATAACAAAAAACCCACTACATATCAGCATCTATGGGATGTATGTAAAGCAGTGCTCAGAGGAAAATTCATTGAACTAAACACTTTAATCAATAAAAAAGCAAAGATTGAAAATATATTAATTAAATTCCAAGCATCAAAAACTGAATAAAAGGACAATAAAGTAAATCAAAATAAGCAAAGGGAAATAATAAAGCAGAAATCAGTAAGGTAGGAGACCTTTAAAATAAATTAATTAAACTAATAAACAAAATTCCTGGTTTGTTGAAAAGATTAAGAAAATTGACAAATCACTAGATAATTTGTTCAGGAGAAGTAGGAGAATGCACTAACAAACCAAGAAATATTCAGGAGGAAATAACTATTGAAACAAAAAATAATAATAAAATTACAATATTTTTTAGACCTCTATGCAAATAAATTTGAAAGCCTGGAGAAGATAAATAATCTTTTAATAAAATACAGACTGCCAAAATTGAATCCATTAGAGTTAAAATGTTTAAACAGAACAATTTCATAGAAGAAATAAAGTTATTAAGAAACTAGTTCACAAAAAAAAGCAACCAGTGCAGTTGTTTCACATGAGACTTCTACCAAAACATCAAACTTCTTCTTGAAAAAGAAGAAAAATATTGTAACTCCTTTCATGTACCAAGTATAACACACACTTAAGCTAGATAAGGACAGTATTAAAACAATTGTAGACCAATGTCAGTCAGAAAAGTCGATGCAAAAAAACTAAATAAGATACTTGTAAACAGAATCTAACAAGATGTGAAGAAAATAATACATCATTAGCAAATCGGATTTATAGCAAAATTTCAAGGTAGATTTAATATTAGGAAATTCATTTATATCATAAACAATATTAATAGATCTAAGAGGAAAATTATTACTATCCCCACAGATACGGCAAAAACAATTGGAGAAAACGCCCATCCATGTTAAATGTAAAAAGACATCCAAGATAGTAAGAAATAAGCGATATTTTTAACATAATAAAATACTCATACCTTAGTCCTAAATCCAGTGTCTAATTGAATGGAGAAATACTAAAAGCATTTTCAATAAGATCAAGACAAAAATGCCCACTATTTCTGCTCTAATTTAACATTATATTAGAGGTATTATTCAAATGCAATCAGGGAAGACAGAAGAAATACAGATATAAATGTGGTTAATAATAATAGTATATCTGGAAAATTTCAAAGAATCAATGATAAAACTAATTCAGATAATAATTCAACTCAGTGAATAAGTAGAACAAAACATTAAATTTAAAATTTATGCCTTTATATTTATTTCACGAAAAAGTGAATATACTTAACAGTACTGAACTCTACACTTAAAAATGAATAAAATGGTAAATTTTATGTTATATGCTTTTTACCACAATAAAAAAGTATATGTATTCATATCAAAAATAATAAAAGTGGGATATAATAGTAGAGAATAAAGATGGCTGACTAGAAGCAGGTAGTGCGCTCTGCTCTCATGAAGAAGAAACAGAATGGCTAGTAAACACTAGTTCTTCAAATGGATCATCCACGAGAACGCATTGGGACTCGTAACAGAAGCAACGGGACCCATGGAGAACAGAGAGGAATGAAGCAGAGCAGCCACCCACCTGGAACTGGCGCAGAGGCAGTGGAAGCTCACTACCACAGGGAAAGGGTGAGTGAGGAAGAGCCCCAGGGACCCACAATTCCTCCATTGACCTTTGCAATCCTAGGAATGGGAGATCCTCCCAACCCCTCAGGCCTCCAGACTGACACAAAGAAACACCTGGAGTCTGGGCAGAGCCGTCACTCAAGGTCATGTGAAGCCCCAAGGACCTTGGATCACTGAGCATCCAGGCACCAGCTTGCATAGACCTGCCAACAAGGAAGGACGGGCTCTTTCACATGCCCCTAGGATAGAGATTGCATCCACAGTGATGAAAAGCAGACGGACTGCAGGCCCCATCTCTGCAGCTCCTCACCTGACAGGGCCTCCCAAATGGGGCCTGCAGCGCAGCCATTCCACCATCTCCTGAGCACTCGGGCCAGTCTTGGCTCAGCATTTCTCTGGGGTGGAGCTCCCAGAAGAAACTCACAGGCCTTCTTCCATTGCTGGGGCCAGGGTACCCGCCCTTGCTGCCCAGCCCTTGCTGCCCACAGGCTAGGGAGGGAACGAAGAGCCTGATTGCTTTCACTGACACCTCCAGCACATAGCACCTGTGCATCTACCCTATGTAGAAAGAGGACAGACTTATTTACACAAGAACCATCTCTCGCCCTGCTCTTCGGCAAGCAGGCTCCCCTTGCCCTTAACTGCTTGGGCCCCACACTGCTGGGGCCCATAGGGTAGCTGCCCAGCCCAGACATGATCACTCTGATCAGCTGTGGCTCTGCATTTTTCTGGGGTGGAGCTCCCTGAGGCAACTGAGAGGTGTGGTTGCCAGCCACCACAGTCCCCACCCTTACTGCCCCCAGGCTGGGGAGGAAACAAAAAGCCTGAGCCCTTATGCAAGCCTCCAGCATACCAGCAGCTACCCTGCAGAGGCAGCCAGAATGCTTCCTGCGTGACCCACCACCACCAGGGCACCCTCCCAAATGGGGTTTGATGCCTTCTGGCTTCCAGTGTACCTACTCAGTCCCTACATGACTATTTCATCTGTGGTCCAGAGCCCTACTAAAATCCTTACCCCCACAAGCCTGTGATCTTCCCTTGGGCTCTCACTGCCTAAGTGCTCTGCCTAACCCTACCTAAGAGTTCAGCCAGTGACCCAGGGACCAGACTGCCCCTTACCATCACGACCAGCACCTGAGGAACCCCACCCCCCACCCCAACCTAGCTCCATCAGGACTCATACATGATGTTCAGCCAGCAATCTAGGGGCTGGGGAGTTAGAGAACTACCTACCCCATTCAAATTCTGCTGACATCTGACCACTTCCCTCAGAGCCTGAGGTCCAACTGACACAACCAGCTGATATCGCCATAACCAACACACAGACCCAAAGGCAGACTCACCCCCTTTTACACAAAGAAGTAATGATATCACATTGGAGAACAGGGAAGCTGTGAAGCTATTTATATTAATTAGGCTGAGTGATGAAGTTCTGCCCCAAAACCACTCCCATGGAGAGTCACGAATTAAGCAGTCCCCGAGGCTCTCAGCCACACTGTGGCCCAGAGACAGACTACAGTGTGTGACTCATCTAAGAGTCATGAGCTCTGGAACCGGGTTGTGATAAGGCAACAGTTCATATTCTTGTCTCTTTACGACAAGGGGCTTGTGCAGCGCCCCACAGTCCCACACAAAAACTTCAGCACATTTCATTAGGAGCTCCTCATACTCCTAGCCACCTCCATTAGGGCTGGTGCCTGCACTTGACATAGGAGTATTTGAGGGTAAGCCAGAAGTTCCAGCTCTGCCTAGCTGTGTTCCCCTACCCCCACAGAACAGGAAGCACATGTCACAGAGAACTTCATGCTTCAGCCCATTAGCTGAAACAACACAGAGCACCTCACAGTAAACAAAGATCAGTTACATATCCATCTGTTGTACAACCACTAGCTCTGAACCATAAAACCATTGATAAAAGAAAAACTTCAGTTGAATTATATTTTTAAAAGTTTAATTTAGCAATGAACAATTTGTGAATTGGGCAGCCCCTAGAATCACAGCAGATTCACAAAGACTCCAGTGCAGCCACACAGTGGAAGATTTATAGACAAAAAAAGGGACATGACATACAGAAATTGGAAGTGAGGTACAGAACAGCTGGATTGGTTACAGCTCAATGTATGCCTTCTTTGAACATAGTTTGAACACTCAGCAGTATATGAATGGTTAAAGTATGGCCGCTAGGATTGGCTAAGGCTTAGCTATTGTTACAAGTGCATACTACTAAGTTAGGTTTTCCATTTTGTCTGCCTATTAAGCTAGGTTACAGTTCATCCACAAGGACTCAAATATAGAAGTACAGAGTCCTTCTCAGGCCATATTTAGTTTGCTTTAACACCATATACCAGCATGTAGGTTGAACTACACAGCCCAATATGAAACCTGCTGACAGAATTATGTAGCAATATGGAAGTAAAGCCAAAAGACCCTCTCCAACATACCCTATAGTCACATCCTCTGTCAAGGAGGAGAAAGGGAAAGAAGAAGAAAAAACAATAATATACAGATTGAAAGGGGGGGAATTGTATCTATAGGAAAATAATTACAAAAATTAGAAATGCCAGTTATCTCCAAAGGAGAAAGAACCCACACAAGAATTCTGGCACCATGAAAAATGTGAATGTTGTGTCACCACCAGAAGATCACACTAGCTCTCCAACAATGGCCCCCAACTAAAATGGAAACTCAGAAATGTCAGCTAAAGAATTCAAACCATGGATTGCAAGAAAACTCAAAGAAGATGTTCAAGACGAGATTGAAAATCAACAAAAAGAAACTACTAACACGATCCAGGAAACGAAGGAAGAGATAAGCACCTTAAAAAGAAATCAATCAGAGCTTCTGGAATTGAAAAACTTACTTAAAGAATATCAAAATGCAATTGAAAGATTTATCATTAGACTAGACTAGACCAAGCAGAAGAAAGAATTTCAGAGCTTGAAGACTGGCCATTTGAGCTAACCCAGTGGGGTGGGGGTGGGGGGAAATAAAGAAATAATTTTTAAAAATGAACAAACTAGGATATTTGGTCTCATACTTATGGTGGACGACCTTGATTTTCCACTTCTCTTCAGGGATGAGTCATGTGGTGGTAGAAAATGCCCTCGACCTGGAGGAGCAGTTTGCTCATCTGGACCTGAACTCCTCTGATAAACAGAGTGGAGGAAGTACAGCAAGCCAAGAGTGCTATATACCCCCTCACTTAAGGAACAGAGAAGGATCTAAAGGATTCCATGATAGACAGTTCAGATTGGAGTTGTAGCAAAAATAAGGATGCATATAGCAGTTTTGGGTCTCGAGATTCAAGAGGAAAGCCTGGTTATTTCAGTGATTGTGGAAGTGGATCAAGGGGAAGATGTGATGATCCTGGATGGAGTGACTATGATGGTATTGGCAGTTATGGTGACAGAATTGGCTTTGGCAAATTTGAATGGAGTGGACACAGTCATTGGTGTGACAAGTCAGATAAAGATTATTGGTCAAAACCACTTCCACCAAGTGAATGCTTGGAGCGGGTACTCTTTTCTGGAGAAAACACTGGGATTAACTTTGAGAAATATGATTATCTACCAATAGAGGCAAACAGCAGTAACTGTCCTCCACATATTGAAAATTTCAGCAATGTTGACATGGGAGAAATTATCATGGGGAACGTTGAGCTTGTTACGCGTGTCCGTATAAGAGACCACTTGAGCAGGCTTAGTGTGAGCAACAAGGCTGTTTATTCACTTGGGTGCAAGTGGGCTGAATCTCAGAAAGGAGTCAGCAAAGGGTGGTGGGATTATCATTGGTTCTTGTAGGTTTGGGATAGGCAGTGGAGTCAGGAGCAATTTTTTGTGGGCAGGGGATGGATGTTACAAAGTACATTCACAGGGGCAGGGGGGAATGTTACAAAGTACATTTGCAAGGGTGGGGAGGGTGTACTGTCACAAGGGCGGGGAGGAATGTTACAAAGTACATTCACAAGGATGGGGAATATCACAAAGTACATTATCACAAGGGCAGGGGAATGTCACGATGGCTTGACCATGGTGCGGCCAGCTCAGAGGACCTTATATTCCCGTCTTTTTATGTTAATAATGAAGAAATAAAACAAGAAAGAGTAATGAAAACTTGAGGTGAAAATTTTGGGGGCGGTATGGAGGGGTGATGGGCGATGTTTCTCAGGGCTGCTTCAAGTGGGATTAGGGGTGGCATGGGAACCTAAAGTGGGAGAGATTAGACTGAAGTAAGATTTTGGGGTAAGGGGTGATATTGTGGGCTTGTTAAAAGCAGCACTTGTTATATAGAGTGATTAGTGATAGCCTGGATGCAGTTTTGTAGGAATTGAGAGATTAATCGGAAGACAAAAGGCCCGAATAAGAGATGGAGGAAGATAGGTATTACAGGACTAATGATTGGAAGAAGCCAGGATACCCAGTTAGAGAGTGACCAGGTGGGTCCAGCATAATTAGTTGCCTGATTAGTGAGTTTTTGAGCTCTGTCTTTGAGTTTTTTGATGTTACCATATGCCAGGCCAGATTGATTTAAGTAAAAACAACACTCTTCATTAAGAAATATACAGAGTCCTCCTTTTTCAGCAGTGAGTAAATTGAGGCCTTGGCAGTTCTGCAGGACAACTGCAGCTAAAGAGTCAACCTGGGCTTGGAGGACAGATAAAGCTTGTGATATATCTGTAATGCTAGCAGAGAAGTCATTAGAGAGGCTGCGGAATGCTGTGACAGAGGTTGAGATGCCTGCTATTCCAGTTCCAAGTGCAAGAGTGGAGGCAGAAAGTCCTAGACCCACAAGCAAAGGGATTAGTGAGATGACTCTTTTTTGTCATGTTGGTGTCATGAGGGGGACAGGCAGTTGTTCATTCCCATCTACAAACTGGATTTTGGGAGTAAGGAAGACTAGAGTACATGTGCCCATCTAGCTGGCAGGTAGGCACATGTAGGTGGAAGAGCCACATAAAAAGAAGAGACCTTGTGTCAGGCAGAACTGGAAATGTAAAGTGAAAAGGTGAGAGGGTGTACTGAAAGAGGAGTCCTGCACCCCAAATCCTAGAGATCCAGCAAGGACAGCAGCTGTTAGAGGTTGTAATGGGGATTGATGGTGCAATTGTGTAGATGAGAGGTTTGGTTCTCATGGTATATGAGAAAGAGCATAGTGTCTATGAGTAACCTTTCACTGCTATTGATGGGGCTGGGTATAAGCAAGCAAGAGGAGGGGTCAGGAGGAGAGTCAGATGAGCAAGCGGAGGGTAGCCAAGGATGGAGTGAGATGCAGGGTAGGTGTCTTCCTAAACCATAGTGACTGTCAATGTTTTTTAGTTTGTCAATAATGATAGAGGGCTTATCAGCAATGCGAAGTTGGAATGCTCCCATCTGTTTGGTAATGTGTGTGGCTGGGTTCTGGAGATAAAGAGTAAAGGAACATTTGGACAGTGGAAGGTTGCCTAAAGGGATTCCAGTAGGCTGTGGTCAGGAGATGCAAAAAGGAGCAGCAACAGGGATAGTTGTTTGTGTGGTTAGGGGTCCAAATTTGGGGGGGGGTGGACTTGACATAATGAGAAAGGTACCATAAGTAGATGCGGAGAAGTGTGGCAGCTTGTTGGTGCGAAATGTCTGGGGAGTTCTCACCAAATCTGTCTAGAAAGTAAAGAAGTTCCTCAGGAGGGTAAAGATGAGGTAAAGGAGGTTTGGAGGTGCAGGGAGACAGGAGAGGTAGCCCAGTCGGCCTGTAGAGCGGGGACTTGTAAGAGCAGGAAGAAAGGGAAACACATAGCCAACAATTCTTTGCTAGAGAAGGATTGGAGGCAGTGAGGAGAGAGCGGGTGAGATTGATAGTATGCTGGAGGTAACCAGGGAGAGGTAGAGAGTGACTGGAGAATGGGGTCAAGGATAAGAGTAAGTAGAAAAGTAAAAAAAAAAAAAGGACTTTATCGGGATAGAGGAATTGGAGTGTACCTTGCCACTGAAGAGCTTCTATCCACTCCCAGAGAGAGTTAAGGGTGGCGGTTTGAGGTAAAACCAGGAGATATCAGTTATGATGGTTTGGAGGAAAAGTGTAAACTGGCAGTGTAAACAAGGGCAGGGCATTTATGAGTAGTTGAGAATGGTGAATAGGAGTATGACTAGACAGAAGATAGTAGGGATGACAAGTTTTTGGGGCACAGTCCAAGTAGTGGGGGTGACTGTGTAAAGCCCTGTTGCAAAAAGTAGGGTAAGGATGAATAGACCTAATAGAATGAAGGGATATATTAGGCTCATAAGGGTTATTACTGTTCTTCAGAAATGCAAGTGAGTTTAAGGGAAGCAGGGGAGAGTACTTGCGATTTCCAGGAGGAAGAGGAGAGATCAGGCTGGCTGTCTGGCGGACACAGCTTTATTCTGGAATGGTGAACCCAATACAGAGGGTCCTGCAGGCAGACAGCAGTTGGGGTACTATAGATGACTAAGCAGGGTCCAGTCCATCAAGGTTTGAGGGGTCATATTCTTAACAGGAACTGATCATCCAGCTAGGGTGTCTTCATATTGCTGGGAATCTGGAGTAGGCAAGAAAACATTAGCAGCCTGGCGAATTTCCTGTCTAGCCTGCTGGAGGACCAGAAGATAGTCGCCTAGAGGGCTGGTGTCTGTCAAGAGGTTGGGGCCCAGCAAGAAAGTACATCCGTATGAAAGTTCAAATGGACTATATCCTGTAGCTTCTTGAGGATAGGCTCTAATTCTAAGGAGGGCAAATGGTAAAAGTGCTGTCCAGTCTTTTTTAAGTTGGAGGCTGAGCTTGGTGAGGTGTGTTTTTAAAAGACCATTAGTTCTTTCTACCTTTCCCAAAGATGAAGGATGGTAAGGGGGTATGAAGTTTCCACTGGATGCTGAGAGCCTGGGAGACTGCTTACGTGACCTGACTAATGAAGGCCGGTCCATTATCAGACTATATAGAGGTCAGAAGGCCAAACCGAGGAATTATGTCTGACAGAAGGGAAGAAACGACTGTGGTGGCCTTCTCAGACCCTGTGGAAAAGGCCTCTACCCATCCAGTGAATGTATCTACCCAGACCAAAAGGTACCTTAGTTTTTGACTTGGGGCATATGGGTAAAGTCAGTCTGCCAGTCCTGGGTTGGGGCAAATCCTCTAGCTTGATGTGTAGGAAAGGGAGGGGGCCTGAGATATCCCTGAGTGGTGGTAGAGTAGCAGATGGAACACTGAGAAGTAATTTCCTGGAGGATGGATTTCCATGATGGAAAAGGAATGAGAGGTTCTAAGAGATGGGCCATTGGCTTGTAACCCACATGAAAGAGGTTCTGAAAGGATGATAAGATAGAATGAGCCTGTGAGGCAGGAAGGAGGAATTTTCCTTGATCCAAGAACCATTTGCCTTGAGTAGGAATGGATTAATAGGTAATAGTTTCATGAGTAGGAATGGATTAATAGGTAATAGTTTCAGTGGGAGAATAGGTGGGAGTGATAGATGAGAAGGAAGAAAACTGGCTGTGAGGGACAGATGTGGGAATACTAGCTGCTTCTTTTGCTGCATTATCAGCATAAGTGTTGCCTCAAGCAATGGGATCTGGTGACCTCTGATGCCCCTTGCAGTGAATGACTTCAGCTTCTTTGGGCAGTAAAGCAGCCTTAAGGAGGATTTTTATAAAGGCAGTTGATGATGGAGGACCCTTGTGTAGTGAGAAAACCTCTTTCTGCCCATATAACAGCATGGTGATGTAGGATGTGGAAGGCATACTTGGAATCAGTGTAGATATTGACACATAGTCCCTTTGCAAGGGTGTGGGCCCAGTTTAAAGCAATGAGTTTGGCTTGTTGAGAGGTAGTGGAAGGGGGCAAGGCAGTAGCTTCAATGACAGATGTGGAAGACACTACAGCATAGCCTGCCCTTGCTGGTGACTGATGATTGGGCCTTGAAGAACTATCATCAATAAACCAAGTGTGGTCTGGATTAGGAACAGGAAAGAGGGAAATATGGGGAAATGGGGAGGATGCCACATGGATTAGGGAGATACAATCATGAGGTTCAGGTTTGGTGCTGGGTATAAGGTGAGAGGATGGGGTGAAGTCTGTGCCAGGAACAATGGTAATTGTGGGAGTTTCAATGAATAGTGAGTAGAGTTGGAGGAGTTAGGGGGTGGAAAGTATATACACCAAGTGTGAGTAGGAAAATAGATGTTGAAAGTTATGAGAGCTGTAGAGAGTAAGTGGGGCATGGTTTGTGAGCTTGAGGTCCTCCAGAAGTATTGAAGCGGCAGCTGCTGCTGCACGTAGACATGAGGGCCAGCCTAGAACTGTGAGGTTAAGTTGTCTGGACAAGAAGGCTACAGGTCATGGGCCTGTATCCTGTGTAAAAACTCTGAATGCACAGCCTTGTATTTCAGCTATATGTAATAAGAAGGATTGGGACGAGTTAGGGAGTGCTAATGTGGGGACTGTTTCTAGGGTTGTCTTTAAGGAATGAAAAGAAGAGTGGGGAAAGGACTTAGGTCTATGGGGTCAGTCAGGTTTCCCTTTGTGAGTTTATATAGTGGTTTAGCTAGGATGGCAAAACCTGGTATCCAAAGGCGAAAGTATCCAACCATGCCTAGGAAGGAAAGGAGTTGTTGCTTTGTAGAAGGGGTTGGAGTTTTTGGAGATTAGCTGTACACAGTTAGCAGGGAGAGTATGTGTGCTTTGATGAAGGACTCTGCCAAGATAGGTAATGGATGGGGAAGAAATTTAGGCTTTAGAGGGGGATATATGACACCCCTTTGAGAATATATGTTGAAGAAGCAGGAGGGTATCTTTTTGGGAAGATTCATAAGAGGGGCTGCAGGCCAGGCGTGGTGGCTCACGCCTGTAATCCCAGCACTTTGGGAGGCCGAGACAGGCAGACCACAAGGTCAGGAGATCAAGACCATCCTGGCTAACATGGTGAAACCCTGTCTCTACTAAAAATACAAAAAAAGTAGCCGGGCATGGTGGCGGGCGCCTGTAGTCCCAGCTACTCGGGAGGCTGAGGCAGGAGAATGGCCTGAACCTGGGAGGTGGAGCTTGCAGTGAGCCGAGATCTTGCCACTGCACTCCAGCCTGGGCAACAGAGCAAGACTCCATCTCAAAAAAAATAAATAAATAAGAGGGGCTGCAGAGGAGAAGGTCGTCCACATATTGAATAAGGTGAGAAACAGATGGATGGAAAGAAAGTAGATCATGAGAAAGAGCTTGACTAAAGTAATGGGGGCTGTCTCTGAAACCTTGTGGCAGTACAGTCCAGGTGAGTTGCTGAGATTGGTGGGTGTCAGGGTCAGTCCATGTGAAAGTGAAAAAAGGTTAGGATGAGGGGTACAAAGGAATAGTGAAGAAAGCATCTTTGAGGTCGAGGATGGAATAATGAGTTGTGGAGGGAGGTATTGAGGATAGGAGAGTATATGGGTTTGGCACCACAGTATGGACAGGTAAGACAATTTGGGTAATAAGGCGAAGATCCTGAACCAACCTGTAAGATTTGTCCAGCTTCTGGACTGGTAGGATAGGGGAGCTGTAAGGAGAATTTGTAGGCTCTAAAAAGCCATGCTGTAACAGGTGAGTGATAACAGGCTTTAGTCCTCTTAAAGCCTGTTGTGGGATGGGGTACTGGCATTGAGCGGGGTAAGAGTGACTAGGTTTTAATGGGATGGTAAGGGGTACCTGATCAGTCACCAAGGAGGGAGTAGAGGTATCCCATACTTGTGGATTAAGGTAGGGAGACATGAGAGGAGGATTCAAAGGAGGCCTTGAATCAGGTAAAAGGGCAGCAATGAGGTGTGACTGTAGTCCAGGAATAGTCAGGGAAGCAAGGGAAGCAGATAATTTAGTTAAAATGTCTCGGCCTAATAAGGGAACTGGGCAGGTGGGGATAACTAAAAAAGAGTGCATAAAAGAATGTTATCCAAGTTGGCACCAGAGTTGGGGACTTTTAAGGGGTCTAGAAGCCTGGCCGTCAATACCCACAACAGTTACGGGGGCAAGGGAAACAGGCCCATGAAAAGAAGGTAATGTGGAGGGGGTAGCCCCCGTATCGATTAAACAGGTTATGGACTTACCATCCACTGTAAGAGTTACCCAAAGCTCGGCATCCGTGATGGTCCAGGGGGCTTCTGAGGCGATCAGGCAGCATCGACCTTCAGCTGCTAAGCCGAGGAGATCTGGGAAGGAGTCGGCCAAGGAATGTTGGGTTTGAGCTCCAGGAGCTTTAGGAGTGGCAGCGATGTGAGTCAGACAGTCTGACTTCCAGTGGGGGCCTGCACAGACAGAGCCCGACTTAGGAGGAATCCTGGGCTGCTGGCACTCCGAGGCCCAGTGGCCAGGCTTTTGGCATTTGAAGCAAGGTCCACAGGGAGGTTTTGAAGGAGCCCCTGGGAGCTGTGGCTTGGATGTTCTGAAGGTTTTGTATGCTGGAGACGTGGTTGTGGGTTGTCTTACAGTGGAGGCAAGTAGCTATAACTGAGAGATACGTTGCCGCTTGGCGGCTTCTTCTCTGTTATTGAACACCTTGAAGGTGAGGTTGATTAAATCCTGTTGTGGGGTTTGAGGGCCGGAATCCAACTTTTGGAGTTTTTTTCTAATGTCAGGAGTGGATTGGGTCATAAAATGCATGTTAAGGATAAGGCGGCCTTCTGGTCCCTCTGGGTCTAAGGCTGTAAAGCATCTAAGGGTAGCTGCTAAGTGGGCCATGAACTGGGCTGGGTTTTCATCTTCACGTTGGGTAGTTTCCTTTAGCTTGTCATAATTAACAGCTTTGTATGCTGCCTTTTTGAGCCCCTAGACTAGGCAGGAGACCATGTAATCTCACCTAGCTATACCTGGGGAGTCTGTGTGGTATTACCAATGGGGATCCTCTCAGGGAACTGCCCTGGTGCCCTCTTGGAGGCCTGGCTTATGAAGCCGGCAGGTGTCTGCATAGGACTGGGCTAGAGAATAAACTCTTTCTCATTTATCTGGGGGGAGGGTAGAGGTCAGGATGACATTTAAGTCACTCCAGGTTAAACTGAAGGACTGAGTTAGATATTGGAATTCCTGTATATATTTATTGGGGTCTGATGAGAAAGAGCCAAAATGCTGACTGATTTGGGAAAGGTCTGATAGAGAAAAAGGCACATGTACCCTGACTATGCCTTCAGCTCCAGCCACCTCTCTAAGAGGAAATTGTTGGGCAGGTGGGGGAGAGCTAGTCGCGGAACGAAACTGTAAGCCAGACCAGGTGTGAGGAGGGAAGGTAATAGAAGGGTTATAGGGTGGGGAAGCGGAGGCTATGGAAGAATTGGGACCTGATTCAGCCTGGCAAGGAGCAGCCGGGGGAGAAGAGAGGTAAGAGGGGTCAGTGGAAAAGGAGGATTCAGAGGACTCTGAGTTTGGGGTGGAGACAAGAGGAGTGGATGGGAGAGAAAGAAGGAAAATCTGGGACAAGTGGCATTGGGAGCAGAGACTAGGGAGGGAATGAATTGTAAAAAAATGCCTGGACATAAGGCACCTCGGACCATTTGCCCATTTTTCGACACAAATTATCTAGGTCTTGTAGGATAGACAAATCAAAAGTGCCATTCTCTAGCCACTTGGAACTATTGTCGAGTTTGTACTGGGGCCAAGCAGTATTACAGAAGAAAATAAGATGTTTAGGTTTTAGGTCAGGTGTTAGTCGAAGGGGTTTTAGGTTTTTAAGAACACAGGCTAAGGGGGAAGAGGGAGGAATGGATGGCAGAATGTTGCCCATAGTGGAGAAGGTAAGTTTAAAGAGGAAGGTAGAGACACGGAGAAATGGAGGTGGCAGCTACAGGCTTCCCGTAGGCATCCCTGACTGAGTCCTGGGCTGTAATGTGGGTGAGCAGCCAAAGCAGGCATCCCCACAATTGACCTGCCACCAAGAGAATATGGGTGAATGATCAAGACAGGTGTCCCCACGGTGATCAGACACCAAGGGAAGACTGTCTTCCCAAGTCCGTGACCAACATCGGAGTTTTTGAATGCACAGATAAAGTGTGTCTCCTTTTTGTCTCTACCAGGAAGGGAGAGAAACTGAAATTGAAAGGAGAGAGATTGAAGGGAGGCAATAGAGGTTAGGTAGAGAGCGAAAACACCGCTTACCCGAGTGCAAATAACTGCTTACCAATTTGAAATTGGTGAAATGGTCCTTGGGCTGGCTGGTCTGATGACCTGAGGTCGTAGGTGGATCTCCTCACAGAGGTAGCATGAGGACAGGGGACCAGTCTCCTGAAGGAGTTCCCCTGTCCCGGGTCTTCGGCACCAAATACTATGTGTGTCCGTATAAGAGACCACCTGAGCAGGCTTAGTGTGAGCAACAAGGCTGTTTATTCACTTGGGTGCAAGTGGGCTGAATCCAAGAAAGGAGTCAGCAAAGGGTGGTGGGATTATCATTTATTCTTATAGGTTTGGGATAGGCAGTGGAGTCAGAAGCAATTTTTTGCAGGCGGGGGATGGATGTTACAAATACATTAACAAGGGCGGGGAGGGTGTATTGTCACAAGGGCGGGGAATGTTACAAACTACCTTCACAAGGATGGGGAATATCACAAAGTACATTATCACAAGGGCGGGGGAATGTCACGATGGCTTGACCATGGTGCGGCCAGCTCAGAGGACCCTACAGAGCTTACTTACTATACTCATCCTACTCCACTGCAAAACATGCCATTCCTATTATTAGGGGAAAAAAAGAGACTTAATGTCTTGTGCCCAAGCAGGGTCTGGGAAAACTGCAGCATTTCTTTTACCCGTACTGAGTCAGATATATATAGATGGTCCAGGAAAAGCTTTGAAGGCTGTGAAGGAAAATGGAAGGTATGGATGCCATGAACAATACTCAATCTCCTGGGTTTTAGCCCCAACAAGAGAATTGGCTGTACAGATATGAGGAAGTCAGAAAATTTTCATACCAGCCTAGAGTTCATCCTTGTGTAGTTTATGGTGATGCTGATATTGGTCAGCAAATTCAGGTCTTAGAACATGGATGCCACTTGTTAGTAGCCACGCCAGGACGTCTAGTGGATTTGATGGAAAGAGGAAAGATTGGATTAGACTTCTGCAAATACTTAGTGTTGGATGAAGCTGATAGGATGCTGGATATGGGATTTGGACCTCAGATACATCTTATACTTGAACAAGACACTATGCCACTGAAGGGCATTCATCACATCATGATGTTTAGTGCTACTTTTCCTAACGAAATACAGATGCTTGCTCGTGACTTTTTGGATGAATATATCTTTTTGGCTGTAGGCAGAGTAGGCTCTACCTCTGAGACTATCACACAGGAAGTAGTTTGGGTGGAAGAGCCAGATAAACGGTCATTTCTGCTTGATCTCTTAAATGCACCAGGGAAGGATTCACTGACTTTAGTGTTTGTGGAGACCAAAAAGGGAGAAGATTCTCTGGAGAATTTCTTACACCATGAAGTATATCCTTGTACTAGTATTCATGGAGACCAATCACAGAGAGATCGAGAAGGAGGCCCTTCATCAGTTTTGCTTGGGGAAAATCCCAATTCTAGTGGCTACAGCTGTGGCAGCATGAAGACTAGACATTTCAAATGTGAAACATGCTTCAATTTTGATTTGCCAAGTGATATTGAAGAATATGTGCCTTGTATTGGCTGTACAGGATGTGTGGGAATCCAGGGCCTTGCCACCTCATTTTTAATTAAAGAAATATGAATATTACAAAGGATTTGTTGGATATTCTTATAGAAGCTAAACAAGAAGTGCCTGCTTGGTTGGAAAATAAAGCTTATAAACACCACTACAAGGGTGGTATTCATGCATGATCTAAAAGATTCAGTGGAGGATTTGGTGCCAGAGACTATTGACAAAGTAGTGGTTCCAGCAGTTCTGGCTTCAGTAGTAGTCATACAAGCAGCAGCTGCAGTGGTGGAGGTGGTCATGGCAGCAGCAGCAGATGTGGTGGAGGTAGCTATGGAGGCTTCTACAACAGTGATGGATGTGGAGGAAATTATAATTCTTGTTATAAGAGTTATTAAGAGCTGGGCGCGGTGGCTCACGCCTGTAATCCCAGCACTTTGGGAGGCTGAGGCAGGCGGATCACGAGGTCAGGAGTTCGAGACCAGTCTGGCCAACATAGTGAAACTCCATCTCTACTAAAAATACACAAAAAATTAGCCAGGCGTGGTGTTGTGCACCTGTAATCCCAACTATTTGGGAGGCTGAGGCAGGAGAATCACGTGAACCCAGGAGGCGGAGGTTGCAGTGAGCCGAGATCGTGCCACTGCACTCCAGCCTGGGTGACAGAACAAGACTCCGTCTCAAAAAAAAAAAAAAAAGAAAAAGAAAGAGTTTTTAAGAAATTATTTTAAGCAGATAAGAAAAGGGGTCCTTGGGAAGTTTTTTTTTTTTCTTTTAGAGCAACTCCAGAAACGTTTCCTGTCTAGCAGGAAAGCTGGGCCAGCAAGCTTTGATATGCAAATACCGGCCATTAGAAACTGGGCCCACCCAAACATGGCAATTCCTGCAGTCTTATTCTTGCCCTGGCCTCCACATGTGCCTGGCAACACGGCCGCCCCACATATCCACACATGTGTAAAACATCATGGTGCCCTGCATTTGCATATTAAAAGGCTAGGGTGGGAGGGCCAGTTTTTTCTCAGGCTACGTGAATGACATGCTTGGTCAAACCAATCCCCTGAGCCCTATCCAAATCAGACACCACGTCCTCCAGCCTCCTCATATAAGCAGCCACTTTTCTATCACACTTGGGGTTTTTCTCTTTGTTCGAATCCCCCTGCCTTCTGTCTCTGTACGGGGAAGCTGTTTTCTTCTTCCTTCCTTCTTTCTTGTCTATTAAACTCTCTGCTCCTTAAAACGACTCCACGTGTGTCTGTGTCATTTTATCTAAATTGACACAAGACTAAGGACCCTGGTGTTCCTCCAGTCATCGGAGCCATATCATTTTGATCCATTGGCCAGGAAACTGAGGTACAGCCTTTGTTGGAGCGGTAAGTAAGGGAGTGAGCTTAAAATCTGTTGCATCATTCACAAGGTGCTCTTGGCCTCTATATTAAAATAAAATTAGATAGATAAACCCAAACTACTTTCTGTGTGATATTCTCAGATGTAGAGCCTACTCTGCCTACAGCCAAAAAGATATATTCATCCAAAAAGTCATGAGTAAGCATTTGTATTTCTTTAGGAACGGGCATGCATCAGCCTAGTACATACACAGCGTTGGCTGCTGTACTAAAGACTCAGATGTGAGGCTTGCTGGTGAGAACATGGAGAACCCCCCAATACCCATGAGTACTGGGAATGTTGGCCATGTTTTGAACTAGTTTCTTTTCATTGCGTGAGGCTGGGAAAAGTTCTGAGGTAACTGAGAATTTCTGGCCAGGGGACATACTGGCATGATTCAAAGGCCTCTGGACCAGACCCAGCCTCCAATAGCCTGTTCCGGGTGTGTGGCAGAGAACCCTCAACTATACCGTTGCAAAACTCTTCTTCCTTCTCTATCTGTGGCATCTTACTCTTTCTCTGATTGAAATGTGCAGGGATTTTTACAGCCTAGGAAAGAAATCCTGTTAGGCAAGATCAGGAAAATGCCTCTAGAAACAGTTTTCCCCATTCCTCTGCAGTGAAGTTACTCGCTACCAGGTCTCTGGCAAGCACATAGTATTTCTAAGCTAACACCGCCACCTAGTGGAAATAGGAATCCTCTACACGAGACACATTTTTTTCCTTTTTCTTCCATGGTAACACTGCAGCTTCTTTTTACACCATTAAAAATCAGGCTCTATGCTTCTTCTGGAAATGGGAATTTTCTGCCTTTAGCAGTTAGGAGTAAGATGTCTTCCGCAGCCAGATTTTAGTCCCAATATTGTCCCATCAGTAGAAAAATGGCCATTCGGGTCCTACGTTCTTTTAAGGCACCTATTATGTCTCTGATTAAAACAGTACTTAATTAGTAAGGGAAATTTAAATTCAGAAGTTAACCAGAACCACTTTTTTTAAGGGTAAGTGCTTTAGCATGGGCTGTAATAGCAGGCAATCTAGCACATTGCCTCCACTAAAGGAGCCTTGCCCAAAAGTGACACAGTCTCTTCAGAGATCCGTTTTTCAGAGAGCCAGACAAATCACACAGGTTCTAGAAAGTCAAAGGGAAATCACACAAGGCAGATAAGCTAAGGCTGCATGGGTAAGCGTGGTTGGCCCCATCACTTAGCTCATCTGGTTCCATGGCTTGGAGGACCATGCCTGCAACCATGGGGGGCATATTTAACATGGTGCCAGGATCCAGAAACCAGGGAGGGGAGACACTTGGAGGATGCTCGATGTCTTCTCCTCCACTCTGGGTCATACAGAAAGGAAGGAGACTAAGAGGAAGCTTCTATTCTCACTTCTTTTCCTAAATGGGTGTTAGAAACAAAATGCTGCAAGGAAAAATCAGCATTCAGACAAAAAGATTTCTCAGCAAGCCAATTTTACTTTCTGCAGAAAGGGAACTGCTCATCAGCAATCTTGCCACGAGAGCACAGTGAAGAAAGAAAGGCAGGAATATTTATCACTTATGCATTAGGTCCTTACTGCTGTGTCCTATTTCCATTGGTTGGAGTTGGACCTCACAGTCTAAGCTAAACCCGATTGGCTAACAACTTAAAACTTTCCTAAATGGGTAAAGGCAATGGAGAACAAAAGGAAAAGAGGAAGTTGCTTGAGAAAGGATTAGAAAAGTAATAACATTTCCAAATAAGGAAGGGGCATAGGCTGCGAGCTGGGACATGCCTGAGCATGTCCAGAACAAATATCTTGGTTAAAGTACAAGGACATAGAATGTACTTATTCCCTTATATCTAACAGCTACATAGGATAGGGCTTAACAAAGAGTTATTAGCACAAAGGCAGGGAGGCTTGAAGGAAGTTAGTCTTTAAAGGAAACAATTATTTTTAGCATTTATTATTTATTCTTTAACAAGAAGGGAAATCTTGAAGAGAAACTTTTTACTTTCCACAATTTCCCCCTCTTGGTTTTACAGTTATTCCTCTTATAGTTCTTCCTCTTTGAAATTTTTAACATGTTTTGGCTTAGCTGTTCTGCCTGAGTCTCAAAAAGAAAAAGCTTCTCTGAGTAAGGTGGAGGAGAGTTAAGGGAGGCTTTAGTAACAGCTGTTTTTATTAACTTTGCACCAACTCTCAGATGCATGGTATAACACAACACCTAAAAAGAAGTATACTTATTACAATAGCTAAAGAGGTAAGAATTGAGACTATGGTCTCTTTCCATTGGCTGAACCACCTTCTAGCAATTTTGAAACAGGGTTATTAATTCCAGAATTTTTAGCTAGTTCTTCAGATAAAGCAGTAAGGCTTTGTAGGGCCTTTGTTATGCTTCCATTAGGAGCAGTGTTGTTTGGGATGAAGGTACAACATTGTGTTTAATCATAACACAAACACTACCTTTTTCAGCTAATATCATATCTAAAGCCATTCTGTTTTCCCAGGCCATTTGGCTAGTGGACCCTAACTGTTCCACTATTCTTTTGACAGCATTTTTAGTGTAATTAATAAATCGTTGTTGATTATAATAAATACAGTTTATCCAATCTACATTTTTATTAATGTTATCTATGGGACAATAGATTCAAACCCTGCAGCTATTTGATCCCTAGCTTTAAATTTATCTGGTACACCTTGCGGAATGCCAATTGCATCTAAATAGACATGGAGGTCGAAAGACCTGTAAGGGGCTTCTTTTGTTTTACAATGTCGTGGTATTTTCTTTTTCTGGTTGATGAAATGGCAGGGTAAAAGGGATAGCCAAATGAACTAGAACACAAGTACCGCTCCAATTATTTGGCAGGGTGTCCGGTAAAGGTCCTCCACAATACCACCATACATCTGCTCGGGGATGAATAAGGGCAGACTGATGGATCAGCTCTTGGAAGTGCCTGACCTTATTGCATCCTGTTAAGTCTGCAAGGAACACCAAATTTCCCCCTTGTCGTTGGAGACATGAGGTAAAATTGGTCTTGGAAGATGGAGGCTGGATGGCCCTCAGGGGCTGACCCGCTGCGTGCTGTACTTCAGGAAATAGTAGAGAAAGAGTTTGGCATAGTTCATCATCCCAGACTGTAGGATTTTGAAAAAAGAGCTACCATGCAGTCCATGTCTTGTCGATTAGAGGACCATCCAAGTGGAAAGGGGACAACCTGGGCCTCTGGCCTACCATGTGCACAAGCGTAACAGTTGCTTTAATTTAGAGTGTGGATGGAGTATTTAATCGATTTTAGCCAGGCATTTGCATCCTGATATCCTGTCTCAATTGCTATGGTTTGCCTTAGGTTTTTTACTTTTATTACAGAGACTTTGGTTTTGTCATTGTGTCTGGGAGGAGTGACTGATATAGAGGTTGAAGGGGCAATAAAATGTATTTTTAAAAATTCTTCTAGGATCCTTTCCTGAAATGTCAGCTCCCATACCATAAATAGGACTTAATGAAGGGGAAGAGTTTTGAGATGTTGCAATAGTAATAGTAAGCTGTATAGGATTACATTGCTTATATTGACAGCTAAAAGGAGTAATTCTTTTGGTGAAATGGATATGTGGTTTTAAGGACTGACAAAGTCTGTCTTAGAGGGACAAGAGTCTGCTTCCCACCAATTAATTCAGCTACTAATCTCTGTATTACTAGTATCCTTACAGGAACTTATTATGTCTTTTTAATCTGAGGAAGTCCAAGATGGACAGGGATTTTTTTTGAAGTAGTAAGCTGTGTTGGTTATGTAAATCTTTAAAAGGTATAACTATGTAGGCATTAAAAGTAATAACTTGAGGTGAGTTAGATCTAGTTATGCTAATAATAAGATGGAGAGTAGTTAAAGGGAAGAAAAGAAAAAATAAAAGATAGATACATAAAACTTTTCTTAACTTTAATTTGGTAGGGTTCCCCCCCGGGACTATGGCCCATGACTCTGGAGGGGATGGCGCTCTCTTGTCTTGGGTAGGATGGGTCCAACTTCTTTCTGCACTAGGTAAGGTCCTTCCCAGGCTGGTTTGAGCTTCTCCTTCTTTCCATCATTTGATGAGGACGTGGTCCCCAGGCTGGTGCTGGTGTACCAGAAATTCTAGGGGTGGTGTGTGTGCTAGAAGACCTCTGGTTTTAAGAGCAGAAAAGGTAGAGGACAGACCAAATATATACTTTTTAAGAAATTGATCTTTTGTTTCAAAGGTAGGAAAGTCAGCAGTGGAGTGTAAATAAGGCAATTCGTAGAGTATCTCATAAGGAGAAAGACCAATGTTTCTCTGCAGGGCAGTTTGGATTCAGGCAGTGAAATGAGTACCATTGTCTGAATCAATATTTTCTATTAGTCCTAACCTGGGTACTATATTTATAATTAATGCTTTAACTACATTACTAGTGGTTGCACTTGAAAAAGGGATGGCCTCTACCCAGTGAGTAAGGTGATCCACTATTACTAATAAATACTTCAGATGACTAATTGGAGGCATCTCTGTGTAATTAATGTGGATACTTGGAATGGCCTTAAGCCTGGATTCCTTTTCCCAAGGGATAATCTTTTTATAGCTTGTCTATTAGTTTTTTTACATACTAAGCAACTATTTGTAACCTGTTTGGCTGAGGTATAAATTTTTATACACCCATAAACTCTGACAACTGCATCACACATGGCCTGGGGCCCGCAATGGGTCCCTGAAGGTAGCTGGGTAAGATTTTCCTCATAAGGGGTTTGGATAACATTTCTCTCTGGTCTAGCAATATCCAGTTTCCTTCTGAATTCTCTTTAGCACCTATTTTTATTAGTTTTTAGACCAAAGAAAGGCAAACACCATTTTATATTTGACAATGCTTCCTGTATGATTTTTATACCAGATAAGCAAAATTTCACCTTTATATTAGTGTGCTATTAATATTAAACTTAATTTTAATAAAACCTTGTAGACATATTTATCCAATTTTAATGCCTGACCATAAGGTAAGATTTTTATAGACTCTTTTTAACCCTTTATAATATTTGTTAAAGAGCAAGTTAGTGCTTTAAGAAAAACCTATTGTGCTTTATTTTAATTTCCAGATTACAGAAAAACTGCAGGATACCATTTTAGCTTTAGCCAATACGTTTACACACAGAATTTCTTGTACAATTAATGTTTCAAAACTTGCTTAAATTTTCAAAACAAAAAAAAAGTTTAACCTTTTTTTTTTTTTTGAGATGGAGTCTCGCTCTGTCGCCCAGGCTGGAGTGCAGTGGCGCGATCTCGGCTCACTGCGAGCTCCGCCTCCCAGGTTCACGCCATTCTCCTGCCTCAGCCTCCCGAGTAGCTGGGACTACAGGCCCCCGACACCACGCCCGGCTAATTTTTTTGTATTTTTAGTAGAGACGGGGTTTCACCGTGTTAGCCAGGATGGTCTCGATCTCCTGACCTCGTGATCCGCCGGCCTCAGCCTCCCAAAGTGCTGGGATTACAGGCGTGAGCCACTGCGCCGGGCCAAGTTTAACCTTTTAATGCAGGTAAACATTCACATTCTTTTATTTTTATTTTATTTATTTATTTATTTATTTATTTTGAGACAGAGTCTTGCTCTGTCACCCAGGCTGGAGTGCAGTGGTGTGAGCTCGGCTCACTGCAACCTCTGCCTCCAGGGTTCAAGCAATTCTCCTGCCTCAGCCTTTTGAGTAGCTGGGATTACAGGCATGTGCCACCATGCCTGGCTAATTTTTGTATTTTTAGTAGAGACAGGGTTTCACCATGTTGGTCAGGCTGGTCTCAAACTCCTGACCTCATGATCTGCCCATCACGGCCTCCAAAGTGCTGGGATTTCAGGCATGAGCCACCATGCCTGGCCAAAAATTCACATTCTTATGCCTTCTTATAATCCTTTTACTAAAAGTATATTTTACTTTTCTTACATACTTTGCATATGAACTGTTTATTCAATAGTTTTACATTCAGGAGGCCTAATTACTTTTAAATTATACAACATTTCTTGCATACATTCCCTTTTATAACATTTTTCATGACTTTCACAGACAATCTTCGACATGCCTCAAATGTCTGACTTGTTGTAAACATCCCTTTCTTTAAATAACCAGTAAATTTATTTTAGGACAAGAATTTACCATATAAGACTCTTTTTTCATAAATTCTCCCCCCCTTTTTTTAATGTCAAAGATGATAACTGTCCTTTTCCAAAGCAGTATTGGAGTGTTACAGGGAGATATACAGGGCTTAAGAAGCCTATCATGGAGAAGACCTTTAATTATTAATTATAGGTTTTAAATTTACCCTGGCTTTTAAAGGAATAGGGTACATTGCTTTCTCTTTACTATTTGTATCTCTCTCTGCCTCTCTTTGACTCTTTCTCTCTCCCCTGCTTCCTTTTACACTATCTTTCTCCCCAGTCTCACCTTCTGTGTCTCTCTCTGATCTCTGTCTCTTCCATTCTCTCTCTCACTCATTCTCTCCCTCTATCTCTCTCTCCAATCTGTTTCTGTCCAAATCTTTTATTGCCAGACTCACAGGGTCTTTTCCTTAAGTCTCTGTCTCATTCTCTCTCTCTCTGTCATCCCCTGTTTTCCTCTCTCCCTCACACTCAGTCTCTTCCTCTTTTTCTCTCTCTCTCTCTCTGGCTCTCCACATCTGCCGTTTCCTCCCCTTTCTCTTTCCGATTTCCCTTCTCACTTTCTCCCTTCCTCCCTCACAGGGTGGTCACGTTTCTAGGCTCCCATAGCAGTTCTATGTATCATGCCTCTTTCTTCCCCTGAGAAGAGGGGAAAGGGAAGTTCTGAATATCCTTTTTATCCTTTACCTTACCTGCGGTATTTCCTATATTTGGGGTGAGGCTTAATTTCCCTTTACTGGAAAATTTTCACCTTCCCTACTACCGGAGGTTTGTGTGAGGTTCAATCCCCATCTAATGGGGATTTCTCACATGTTTTTACCTTCTAAGACACCTCGACCAAGGAATACTTTACTGCCCCCACCCAACCCATGGCTTCTCTTACCTTGGTATGTCCCAACCAAGGAATACTTTACCGCCCTGGCAGCTTCTCTTTCCTTTCCTTGGTCCCGACCAAGGAATACTTCACCACCCCCCACGGTCTTTTTTTTTTTTTTTTTTTCCCCTTGGTCTTGACCACCAAGGAAATACTTTACAGGCTCCCCTGGTATTTCCTTTCTTGGTCTGTGCATAGAGTTGCCTGATCGCCATGGTATGTGAGGATCCTTTAGGTCACTGGCCGGTTTCTTTCCACATTGCTGAGTGTCCGGGTTTATTTGTCACACCGGGTAGGTCTCGATTCCTTACCCTTGAGGCCACCACAGTGAGGCAGCAGGGTGCCTCCTCATGAGAGAGGACCAGAGACCACCACCGAAGGAGAATGAACTCCCATATGGGCCACCACATTTGTTAGAAACAAAATACTTGTTCCTTGGTGCCATAAGAAAAAAAAATCCTCATTCTGACAAAAAGTTTTCAAAACAAGGCAATTTTACTTTCTGCAGAAAGGGTGTTGCTCATCAGCAATCTTGTCACAAGAGCACAATGAACAAAGAAAGGCAGGAATATTTATCCCTTATGCATTGGGTCATTACTGCTGTGTCCTATTTCCATTGATTGGAGTTGGACCTCACAGTCTAAGCTAAACCCGATTGGCTAACAACTTAAAACTTTCCTAAATGGGTAAAGGCAATGGAGAACAAAAGGAAAAGAGGAAGTTGCTTGAGAAAGGATTTAGAAAAGTAATAACATTTCCAAATAAGGAAGGGGCATAGGCTGCGAGCTGCGACATGCCTGAGCATGTCCAGAACAAATATCTTGGTTAAAGTACAAGGACATAGAATGTACTTATTCCCTTATATCTAACAGTTACACAGGATAAGGCTTAACAAAGAGTTATTAGCACAAAGGCAAGGAGGCTTGAACGAAGTTAGTACTTAAAGAAAATGATAATTTTTAACATTTATTATTTATTCTTTAACAAGAAGGGAAACTTTGAAGAGAAATTTTTCACTTTTCACAATGGGTAATAAATTATCTTCAGCTTACACCCCTCTGGAGTGCACTCTGAAACACTGGAACTTCCTTAACCTCAGAACTTTAAAGGAAAAGCAACTCTTTTTTTTTTTTTTGCTGCACAAGGGCATGGCATTTCTACTAAATCTTTTCAAGCACTGTATAATCAACCCAGCTCTTTTAGCAATCATATCAGGCAGGCCCAGGGAACATAATTCCCCCAAATTAGAGAAGCAAATTCCAGGGGAACCATCTGAGGATTCTCTTATTTGGGGACCCTTCAAGTTTCCTTCTTATTGCAGAACCTTAGGCAAGTAAAGGGAGACTTAGGCTGATTTTCTGACAACGCTGATAGGTATATAGGAGCTTTCTAAAATTTAACTCAAGTATTTTACCTCTCATGGAGGAATGTTATACTGCTCCTATGCCAAACCCTAACTGCAGCTAAAACAGGCAGCTCTGCAAGCCGAACAGAATTTTGGAGATGAGCAATGTGTCTCCTATAGTAGGCCAAAAGGGAAAAGAGAAAATAGGGAGGGCAAAGAAATAAGGAAAACATCATTCCCAATAGGAAGACAGGCAATACCTCTTAACAACCCTAATTGGAATTCCTTCCTATGGTGTTTTTCCTTCTTTTATAGTTTAAAATGGCTTCTTTCTCTTTTATAATGTTCTTCCAACTAGGAAAAGTTAATTTTCCAAACCTTAGAATGCTTGGCTTAGAGTTGAGCAAGGGGAAAGGGAACGCAGAAGCCTGACATGCTGGCAAAAGGGTAAAAATTTCTTACCAGTTGGGCTTTTGGCTACTTTCTCCCTGTGAAAACTGGTAAAAGGGATAAAAGAATCATTGTCGGGGAGGCGGTTCCAAGATGGCCAAGTAGGAACAGCTCCAGTCTACAGCTCCCAGCATGAGCGACACAGAAGACGGGTTATTTCTGCATTTCCAACTGAGATACTGGGTTCATGTCACTGGGGCTTGTCAGACAGTGGGTGCAGGACAGTGGTGCAGCACACTGAGCATGAGCCGAAGCAGGGCAAGGCATCACCTCACCCGGGAAGTGCAAGGGATCAGGGGATTCCCTTTCCTAGCCAAGCAAAGCTGTGACAGATGGCACCTGGAAAATCGGGTCACTCCCATCCTAATACTGTGCTATTCCAATGGTCTTAGCAAACAGCACACCAGGAGATTATATCCTGCACGAGGCTCGGAGGGTCCCACACCCATGGAGCCTTGCTCATTGCTAGCACAGCAGTCTGAGATCCAACTGCAAGGTGGCAGTGAGGATGGGGTAGGGGCGCTCACCATTGCTGAGGCTTGAGTAGGTAAACAAACCAGCCAGGAAGCTCAAACTGGGTGGATCCCACTGCAGCTCAAGGCGGCCTGCCTGCCTCTGTAGACTCCACCTCTAGGGGCAGGGCATAGCCAAACAAAAGGCAGCAGAAACCTCTGCAGACTGAAATGTCCCTGTCTGACAGCTTTGAAGAGAGTAGTGGTTCCCCCAGCACAGAGTTTGAGATCTGAGAATGGACAGACTGCCTCCTCATGTGGGTCCCTGACCCCTGAGTAGCCTAACTGGGAGGCATCCCCCAGTAGGGTCAGACTGACACCTCACATGGCCAGGTATCCCTCTGAGACGAAACTTCCAGAGGAATGATCAGGCAGCAACATTTGCTGTTCAGCAATACTCGCTGTTCTGCAGCCTCTGCTGCTGATACCCAGGCAAACAGGGTCTGGAGTGGACCTCCAGCAAACTCCAACAGACCTGCAGCTGAGGGTTCTGACTGTTAGAAGGAAAACTAACAAAAAGAAAGGACACCCACACCAAAACCCCATCTGTACGTCACTATCATCGAAGACCAAAGGTAGATAAAACCACCAAGATGGGGAAAAACAGAGCACAAAAACTGAAAATTCTAAAAATCAGAGTGCCTCTCCTCCTCCAAAGGAATGCAGCTCTTCATCAGCAATGGAATAAAGCTGGATGGAGAATGACTTTAACAAGTTGAGAGAAGGCTTCAGATGATCAAACTACTCTGAGCTAAAAGAGGAAGTTCAAACCCATTGCAAAGAAGTTAAAAACCTTGGAAAAAGTTTAGACAAAAGGCTAACTAGAATAACCAATGCAGAGAAGTCCTTAAAGGACCTGATGGAGCTGAAAACCATGGCATGAGAACTACATGATGAATGCACAAGCTTCAGTAGCCAATTCGATCAACTGGAAGAAAGGGTATCAGTGATTGAAGATCAAATGAATGAAACGAAGCTAGAAGAGAAGTTTAAAGAAAAAAGAATAAAAAGAAATGAACAAAGCCTCCAAGAAATATGGGACTATGTGAAAAGGCTAAATCTACGTCTCATTGGTGTACCTGAAAGTGATGGCGAGAATGGAACCAAGCTGTAAAACACTCTGCAGGATATTATCCAGGAGAACTTCCCCAAACTAGCAAGGCAGGCCAACATTCAAATTCAGGAAATACAGAGAATGCCACAAAGATACTCCTCGAGTAGAGCAATTCCAAGACACATAATTGTCAGATTCACCAAAGTTGAAATGAAGGAAAAAATGTTAAGGGCAGCCAGAGAGAAAGGTCGGGTTACCGACAAAGGGAAGCCCATCAGACTAACAGCAGATCTCTCAGCAGGAACTCTACAAGCCAGAAGGGAGTGAGGGCCAATATTCAACATTCTTAAAGAAAAGAATTTTCAACCCAGAATTTCATATCCAGGCAAATTAAGCTTCATAAGTGAAGGAGAAATAAAATCCTTTACAGACAAGCAAATGCTGAGAGATTTTGTCACTGCCAGGCCTGCCCTAAAAGAGCTCCTGAAGGAAGCACTAAACATGGAAAGGAACAACCAGTGCCAGCCACTGCAAAAACATATCAAATTGTAAAGACCATCAAGGCTAGGAGGAAACTGCATCAACTAACGAGCAAAATAACCAGCTAACATCATAATGACAGGATCAAATTCACACATAACAATATTAACCTTAAATGTAAATGGGCTAAATGCTCCAATTAAAAGACACAGACTGGCAAATTGGATAAAGAGTCAAGACCCATCAGTGTGCTGTATTCAGGAAACCCATCTCACGTGCAGAGACACACATAGGCTCAAAATAAAGGGATGGAGGAAGATCTACCAAGCAAATGGAAAACAAAAAAAGGCAGGGGTTGCAATCCTAGTCTCTGATAAAACAGACTTTAAACCAATAAAGATCAAAAGAGACAAAGAAGGCCATTACATAATGGTAAAGGGATCAGTTCAACAAGAAGAGCTAACTATCCTAAATATATATGCACCCAATACAGGGGCATCCAGATTCATAAAGCAAGTCCTTAGAGACCTACAAAGAGACTTAGACTCCCACACAATAATAATGGGAGACTTTAACACCCCACTGTCAACATTAGACAGATCAACGAGACAGAAAGTTAACAAGGATATCCAGGAATTGAACTCAGCTCTGCACCAAGCAGACCTAATAGACATCTACAGAACTCTCCACCCCAAATCAACAGAATATACATTGTTTTCAGCACGACACTGTACTTATTCCAAAATTGACCACATAGTTGGAAGTAAAGCACTCCTCAGCAAATGTAAAAGAACAGAAATTATAACTATAGCAAACTGTCTCTCAGACCACAGTGCAATCGAACTAGAACTCAGAATTGAGAAACTCATTCAAAACCGCTCAACTACATGGAAATTGAACAACCTGCTCCTGAATGACTACTGGGTACATAACGAAATAAAGGCAGAAACAAAGATATTCTTTGAAACCAACAAGAAAGAGACACTACATACCAGAATCTCTGGGAAACATTTAAAGCAGTGTGTAGAGGGAAATTTATAGCACTAAATGCCCACAAGAGAAAGCAGGAAAGATCTCAAATTGAAACCCTAACATCACAATTAAAAGAACTGGAGAAGCAAGAGCAAACACTTTCAAAAACTAGCAGAAGGCAAGAAATAACTAAGATCAGAGCAGAACTGAAGGAGATAGAGACACAAAAAACCCTTCAAAAAATCAATGAATCCAGGAGCTGGTTTTTTGAAAAGATCAACAAAATGGATAGACCACTAGCAAGACTAATAAAGAAGAAAAGAGAGAAGAATCAAATACATACAATAAAAAAATGATAAAGGGGATATCACCACTGATCCCACAGAAATACAAAATACCATCAGAGAATACTATAAACACCTCTACACAAATAAACTAGAAAACTAGAAGAAATGGATAAATTCCTAGACACATACACCCTCCCAAGACTAAACCAGGAAGAAGTGGAATCTCTTAATAGACCAATAATAGGCTCTGAAATTCAGGCAATAATTAACAGCTTACCAACCGGAAAAAGTCCAGGACCAGATGGATTACAGCCGAATTCTATGAGAGGTACAAGGAGGAGCTGGTACCATTCCTTCTGAAACTATTCCAATCAATAGAAAAAGAGGGAATCCTCCCGAACTCATTTTATGAGGCCAGCATCATCCTGATACCAAAGCCTGGCAGAGACACAACAAAAAAAGAGAATTTTAGACCAATATCCCTGATGAACATCGATGCAAAAATCCTCAATAAAATACTGGCAAACCAAATCCAGCAGCACATCAAAAAGCTTATCCACCATGATCAAGTGGGCTTCATCCCTGGGATGCAAGGCTGGTTCAACATACAAAAATCAATAAACGTAATCCAGCATACAAACAGAACCAAAGACAAAAACCACATGATTATCTCAATAGATGCAGAAAAGGCTTTTGACAAAATTCAACAGCTCTTCATGTGAAAAACTCTCAATAAATTAGGTATTGATGGGACGTATCTCAAAATAATAAGAGCTATTTATGACAAACCCACGGCCAATATCATACTGAATGGGCAAAAACTGGAAGCGTTCCCTTTGAAAACTGGCACAAGACAGGGATGCCCTCTCTCACCACTCCTATTCAACATAGTGTTGGAAGTCCTGGCAAGGGTAATCAGGCAGGAGAAAGAAATAAAGGGCATTCAGTTAGGAAAAGAGGAAGTCAAATTGTCCCTGTTTGCAGATGACATGATTGTATATCTAGAAAACCCCATCGTCTCAGCCCCAAATCTCCTTAAGCTGATAAGCATCTTCAGCAAAGTCTCAGGATACAAAATCAATGTGCAAAAATCACAAGCATTCTTATACACCAATAATCGACAAAAAGAGAGCCAAATCATGAGTGAACTCCCATTCACAATTGCTTCAAAGAGAATAAAATACCTAGGAATCCAACTTACAAGGGATGTGAAGGACCTCCTCAAGGAGAACTACAAACCACTGCTCAATGAAATAAAAGAGGATATAGGCCGCCCATCTCGGAAGTGAGGAGCGCCTCTGCCCGGCCGCCCCGTCTGGGAGGTGAGGAGCGTCCCTGTCCGGCCGCCCCATCTGGGAGGTGAGGAGCGTCTCTGCCCGGCCGCCCCGTCTGGGAGGTGAGGAGTGCCTCTGCCCAGCCGCCCATTGTCTGGGATGTGAGGAGCGCCTCTGCCCTGCCGCCCCGTCTGGGAGGTGAGGAGCGCCTCTGCCTGGCCGCCCCATCTGGGAAGTGAGGAGCGCCTCTGCCCGGCCACCCCATCTGGGAAGTGAGGAGCGCCTCTGCCCAGCCGCCCCGTCTGGGAAGTGAGGAGCGCCTCTGCCCAGCCGCCACCCTGTCTGGGAAGTGAGGAGCGCCTCTGCCTGGCCGCTGTGCAATCTTCCAAGTGTGAAGTGACAGCCTTTCTGCAGGTGTACCCAACAGCTCTGAAGAGACAGCGACCATTGAGAACGGGCCATGATGACGACGGCGGTTTTGTCGAAAAGAAAAGGGGGAAATGTGGGGAAAAGAAAGAGAGATCAGATTGTTACTGTGTCTGCGTAGAAAGAAGTAGACATAGGAGACTCCATTTTGTTCTGTACTAAGAAAAATTCTTCTGCCTTGGGATGCTGTTAATCTATAACCTTACCCCCAACCCCGTGCTCTCTGAAACATGTGCTGTGTCAACTCAGGGTTAAATGGATTAAGGGCGGTGCAAGATGTGCTTTGTCAAACAGATGCTTGAAGGCAGCATGCTCATTAAGAGTCATCACCACTCCCTAATCTCAAGTACCCAGGGACACTTTTTTTTAAAAAAAAAAAAAAAAAAAAAGAGGATATAAACAAGTGGAAGAACATTCCATGCTCATGGATAGGAAGAACGAATATTGTGAAAATGGCCATACTGCCCAAGGTAATTTATAGATTCAATGCCATCCCCATCAAGCTACCAATGACTTTCTTCACAGAATTGGAAACAACTACTTTAAAGTTCATGTGGAACCAAAAAAGAGCCCTCATTGCCAATTCAATCCTAAGCCAAAAGAACAAAGCTGGAGGCATCACGTTACCTGACTTCGAACTATACTACAAGGCTACAGTAACCAAAACAGCATGGTACTGGTACCAAAACAGAGATATAGACCAATGGTACAGAACAGAGCCCTCAGAAATAATACCACACATCTACAACTATCTGATCTTTGACAAACCTGACAAAAACAAGAACTGGGGAAAGGATTCCCTATTTAATAAATGGTGCTGGGAAAACTGGCTAGCCATATGTAGAAAGCTGAAACTGGATTCCCTTCCTTACACCTTATACAAAAATTAATTCAAGATGGATTAAAGACTTAAATGTTAGACCTAAAACCATAAAAACCCTCGAAGAAAACCTAGGCAGTACCATTCAGGAGATAGGCATGGGCAAGGACTTCATGTCTAAAATACCAAAAGCAATGGCAGCAAAGGCCAAAATTGACAAATGGGATCTAATTAAACTAAAGAGCTTCTGCACAGCAAAAGAAACTACCATCAGAGTCAACAGGCAACCTACAGAATGGGAGAAAATTTTTGCAATCTACTCATCTGACAAAGGGCTAATATCCAGAATCTACAAAGAACTCAAACAAATTTACAAGAAAAAAATAAACAAACAACCCCATCAACAAGTGGGCGAAGGATATGAACAGACCCTTGTCAAAAGAAGACATTTATGCAGCCAACAGACACGTGAAAAAATGCTCATCATCACTGGCCATCAGAGAAATGCAAATGAAAACCACAATGAGATACCATCTCACACCAGTTAGAATGGCGCTCATTAAAACATCAGGAAAGAACAGGTACTGGAGAGGATGTGGAGAAATAGGAACACTTTTACATTGTTGGTGGGACTGTAAACTAGTTCAACCATTGCGGAAGACAGTGTGGTGATTCCTCAGGGATCTAGAACTAGAAATACCATTTGACCCAGCCATCCCATAATAGACTGGATTAGGAAAATGTGGCACATATATACTGTGGAATACTATGCAGCCATAAAAAAGGATGAGTTCATATCCTTTGTAGGGACATGGATAAAGCTGGAAACCATCATTCTCAGCAAACTATCGCAAGGACAAATAAACACCACATGTTCTCACTCATAGGTGGGAATTGAACAATGAGAACACTTGGACACAGGAAGGGGAACATCACACACTGGGGACTGCTGTGGGGTGGGGGCGGGGGGAGGGATAGCATTAGGAAATATACCTAATGTAAATGACAAGTTAATGGATGCAGCCCACCAACATGGCACATGTATACATATGTAACAAACCTGCACGTTGTGCACATGTACCCTAGAACTTAAAGTATAATAAAAAAAATTAAAAAAATCATTGTTTATATTCTCTGTCAATTTATAATCAATGGAAAAGGATTTGTAAAGTTGGTCCTAAGCTGTAGACAATCTGGTGTCTTTGAAGGTCTTTCTGTATGGTTCTGTCCAAAAAAAAAAAAGGTTATCTTAGGATGCAGGCCCAGGACCCCATAAGCCTGCTGTTCGAGCCAGCCCAACAAAATGGTCAGTAATAAACTTGGTTACAGGCCTCTATCTTATTTCATGTCCTTGGGAACATGACCTGTAACCACGTGGCAATGCTTTGTTTTAGTCTCTGCCATTTTACAATGGTGGCCATTTTCTTGTGCAAAGTCAGTTCCACAAAATCAGATAAGCCAGTTTGTCAGTCTGGGTGGTGCCAGCTAATCCATTAACGGCAGGGCTTACAAAATATCTTAAGCACTGGTCTTGAGTGTAGTTTAGGGAGGGTCAAAATCTTGTAGTCTCCAACTGCATGACTCCTAAGCCATGGTTTCTAATCCTGTGACTAGTTTCTTAGTCTGGTCCCCAGGCAAGAGGGAAGTATATCCTAAAAAGGGGCTCTTACTATCTTTGTTTTAGACTATAAACTGTAAACCAGGCTTCTCCCAAAGTTGGTTCAGCCTACGCCCAGGGATGGGCAAGGACAGCTTGGAGGCTGAAAATGAAACGGAGTTGTTTGGGTCAGATCTCTTTCACTGTCTCCGTCAAAATTTTATTTTGTTTTGTTTTGTTTTGTTTTTGAGACGGAGTCTCGCTCTGTCACCCAAGCTGGAGTGCAGTGACGTGATCTCGGCTCACTGCAAGCTCCGCCTCCTGGATTCATGCCATTATCCTGCCTCAGCCTCCAGAGTAGCTGGGACTAAAGGCGCCCACCACCATGCCTGGCTAATTTTTGTGTTTTTGGTAGAGATGGGGTTTCACCATGTTGGCCAGGATGGTCTCGACCTCCTGACCTCGTGATCCGCCCGCCTCGGCCTCCCAAAGTGCTGGGATCACAGGTGTGAGCCACTGCGCCTGACCCAAAATTTTGCAATGACAGTTTCAAAAGCTGCCTCTCACCCCTTTGAAAATACCTTGTATGCTCACAATTAAGTCATAACCTAATTAAGGCTTGTTGGTTTCACCTATGACGTTACTTTTTGTAAAGTTCAAAAGCCGAAAATCTTAAGTGCTTGGCTTGGCTAAACTCAAGTAACAAGGGATTTCAAAGGATTTTCTTAAAGCATGCTCAGCTTAATTAAAAGTGGATATTCAAGTTATAAGTATATTTTAAAGGCCTTTATGTTTTTCTCTTATTGGATCTTGTTTTTCTAGCAAAAGGCTCTTTTCTTATCAGTCAACTGAATTACTTTTCTCCATTTTTTGTCTTACCAGTCTTAATGCATGCTACCTGACCCTGTTCATCCAAGGGCTCCACCCTGAAGCCAGTAATCCAATTAAGAAACTGGCAAATAAAAAATCTTACAAGTGTTGAATCTTTTGTCTGTTCACGTTGCTGTATATGTGTTGTGTGCAATGTCTATAAAAAGAGCTCTAATTGATTGGCTTAAAGAAAAATAAGTGTCTTAAATCAAATACTTTTTAGTTCACATGACTTTAAGAAATAAAAATAGTCAAAGATTATTGGTAAAATGCAAGTGTCATCAAAATGCAAAAAGGTAGTGTAAATCATACAACTTAGATACTAGGTTTGCTAGATGTTTCAAGGTTGTACACTGCCTGCTTTACAGATAAGTAAGGCCTGGGACACATGGAGCTAGATGCTGAAAAGTCAGACTTTATCTGCACTTCTGTCTGGGTCCTAGGATCCACACCTTGTATGTAATTAAAATCACTTACCAACCAGGTTTTTCACCAAAAAGAAAAGTTGTTAAAAGTTAACAGTGCAACATGTATTTGAGATCACCAAACAGTTTTACATGCAAGGCATATAAAAACAGTAAAATGTGGGGTTTTTTTTTCAGTAAAATATTATAAGAAAGCAGGGCAATGTAAATTTTCCCTGGGATGAGGGATTATGTTAAATTTGATAAGATAGGGCTAGAGGTTTAAGCAAGTTATAGAAAGATTGAAAATATTAATCTTGCAAAATGTGTAAACATTAAGTAGACTCAAAAGGATATTATGGTATTTTACAGTTTATAATCAAGTTATATTAAGGACTTTAACAGGTATTCTCAAATGCAGGTTTTTAATAGCTTTAAAGATTGTAACATTGAAAGAAAGAACATATGGGACTCATAAAGAACTGACATGTTCACAAATATCAAGCAAAACGAGTTAACTAAAAGGACTGCACTCTAAGTTAAAGCAACCTTTTTGACTGTTGCTTGGAATATTGCTAATCCTTGCTTTGATTTTCAGAGTCAAGGAAACTTATTTTGAACTATTTACCACCTTTAATAATTGAATAAGGTATATTCCTGTGAACAAAATTTCAAGCATGTTTGTTTTTCTCTGCCTGGTTCCTCTAGAATTTGGAAACTATCTGTGAGTACTCTTAGCTTATGGCAATATAGTTGTTTGCATCAGTGCAATAAGAATCCATTTTTCTTTTTCAACAGGACACAATTGGAAAATCTGGTTATTTTACCAAGGCTTTGACTGAAAGGGTGTGTTTCCTTTTAAGGAATCAAGCTTGACATGCAGAGCCAATAAAAGCCCCTTGGGGAGAAGTGGCCTTGTGCACTGTCTACACAGTCCCCACACAGTGTTCTTAACCTGTGGTCAGTAAAGAATGTCACTTTCTAACAGGTCCAGGAGCTCCAAGTTTATCTTAGGACCTCAAGAGGAGAGGATCACCCAACTCACAGGTATTTGAGGATACAAACCCATGGCTGAGCTTGGCTTTAAAGGTCTTATCAGAGATTCCTTGTGGAACAGAGTTCTATCAAGGCCAATCCAAAAGGCCTATGTAGAAATAACCATTCTTGCTTTGCTGCACTTTATGCAAATAATCAGGCCAAGTATGAAACTAAAGTTTATTCTATGAACAACACACACGGTCTTATCATAATTTGTTTTTACCAAAAATGAGGACTGGAGAGAGAAATTGTTCTCCAAAGCTCACCATACATTTGTCATTAAATCCTAGTCTCATTAATTTTTTTAAAGATTTTGCCTACATTTTAGACTAACCCTGCTTATTCCTGTGAATCAAGTGGCAATCTCCTGCAGCTTGGAAGAAACAAAAAGGGATGGGTAACGTAAATATCTGGATCAATATGCTAGTTCTGGGCAATTATCCTGCAAATTCTGCCAGGCAATGAAAGTGAATAGGGTGCCCATAACCCAGAGGTTTCTTTGTTTGGGAAAATAAAACCAAAGAACTTCATAGACCTCCAAAGGGAAATTCTCCAACTGAGTCTGCTAGGACTTTTTATTGGGTTTAGTAATACATCATACCCTTTAGCTCCTACAATATCAGCCATGGCCCATTTGTAATAAGACTAATTGCTGGATCTGTCCTGAGCGGTTTGCTCAGTTCAATAACACTAAGAAACTACACTATAGTAGCAATGGTCTCCAACTTATTATTTTTAAATTCCTCTGATATGGCCGCATCATCTGGAGACATCCCTAACCTAGGCTCCTTTTTAGAAAGTGCACTATCTCGGACATGCCGAACAAAGAGATCTATCGTTTCCATGCCCTCATATGGAGATTTAACTGAAAGAGATGGTTGGAGAGGGCAAACACATGACAATACCATCTTAGACCATGAGTGGGGAATTCTATAACCAAAGGCCTCTTCTGGTTTGCTGGTATTCCTCTCCTTGCCATTATGATGCAACAAGGATGGAAGGCAACAGTAGGAGCCATAGAAGCACACCACCCATAGACTCTTTAGCCTCAGTAGTAGCACAGAATAGATGGGCCTTAGATGTCCTTACAGCTGAAGTAGGAGGTACCTGTGCACTTTTAAATGAAACATGCTGCTTCTGGATTAACACCTCTAGTAAAGTACAGGAAAATCTACAGGTACTTGAAGATCAAATCAAAATTATTGACAGGCTCAGGGAAAATGCAGGTTTCAGCCCCAGGTGGCTACAATCCCTCTTTAATGAATTCCAGTCTTCTTTATGGAATTGACTAACCCCTTTATTAAGCCCTCTCTTGCTTATATGTCTTGTATTAATATTTGGACCCTGTATACTCAATACTATAGCTCAAATTGTGTCCTCTAGCCTAGAAGCAATCAAACTCCAACTGGTGCTGCTGACTGAACTACGCATGGACACGCCATTCTTCTGAGGACCCTTAGACCAACCCCAGGAGGAGCCCTGACTTCTGCTCCCCATTTGATGCCCCTTTTCAAGCAGGAAGTAGCCAGAAAGAGTCATTGCCCAAAACCACCTAACAGCAGTTGGGGTGACATCTCCACAGGGGGGAAATGTTATAGGAGTTATTAAGAAATTATTTTAGGCAGATAGAGAGCAAAAGGGGTCCTTGGGAAGTTTTTGTTTCTTTTAAAGTAGCTGCAGAAATGTTTCTTGTCTAGCAGGAAAGCCCCAGCTCTTAAAGCTGGGCCAGCAATCTTTGATATGCAAATGCTGGCCATTAGAAACTGGGTCCACCCAAACATGGCGATTCCTACCGTCTTCTTCTTGCCCTTGCCTCCACATGTGCCTGGCAACATGGCCGCCCCCACATATCCCCATGTGTTAGAACATCATGGTGCCCTTCATTTGCATATTAAAAGGCTAGGGTGGGAGGGCCAGTTTATTTGTGGGCTACATGAATGATATGCCTGGTCAAACCAATCCCCTGAGCCCTATGCAAATCAGATACCACCTCCTCCAGCCTCCTCATATAAGCAGCCACTTTCTGCTGCACTTGGGGTTTTTCTCTTTGTTTGAATGCACCCTCTGTCTCTGTATAGGGGGAGCTGTTTTCTTCTTCCTTCCTTCTTTCTTGCCTATTAAACTCTCTGCTCCTTAAAACCACTCCATGTGTGTCTGTGTCATTTTATCTAAATTGGCACGAGACTAAGGACCCTGATGTTCCTCCAGTCATTGGAGCTGTATCACTCCGAAAGGGCTCACTGGTGGGGCAACAGAATCTGCTTTGCAGCAAAGTCACCCTTGCAAACAAGCTAATATGGGAACCACATGTAACTTAGCCAGACTAGATCATGTAACTTCAAGAAATTGCAGTACATTACCAGCTGTGATAACTCCTGAGAATTCAAGGGAGCTCAAAGTCGACAGAGCAGGAGCATTGCCATCATGGATAAGCCCCTCATTCTAAAGTTCACCTTAATAAAAAATTGCCTAAATCCAAAGGTCATCAGCCTAATGGCTAAGGTCAGTGCAACCATAAACCACAATAACATCTCCAACCAGAAACATCCCAAACTCCTCCCCAACCACAGACATGCTAGCCCCAAGGTAAGTCCCCTCTGGTCAGGAAGATGCCAGCCTCAAGATAACCACTCTCTGGCCAGAAAGATGTCTGCTCCAAGATAACTTCCCCTCCTCCCAGAGACATTCCAACCCTGCCATAGAACTTCTCTCACACAGAAACATTCCAAGACTGTAATAAGCCCCTCACCCTAAAACCAATATATACTCTTAGTCTATAAGAAAAAGCACTCCTGACTGAAATCAGCCAGAAGCCCCTCTCAGGTTTTATCTAAAGTAAACCTGTCTCTAACTGCCAGCCACATTTAATGTTTCTTTCCTCTTTCTTTAACTCTTATAAAAGTCACAAGAAGAAATGAAAGGAATAATCAGCAGCCCTATTCAGAAGTTGGTTTCAGGACTTAATTGCTGTAGTTTGGGTTTAACTCTCCCCTCCTACTTTAGTCCCACCCTAAGCTGCATTTATAATTTTGTGACTGAGGATCATTGGTTTGTTAATGTACTGTAACATTAACTTTAGACAACTTGTTACTTTGATGTCCTGTTGGCTCAGCAATGCTCAAGATACCAATTGTTTTGACAAAGTAAATTTACTAAACTTTGGCTAAAATCAAACCTTGGCATACAGGTGTGACACAACTTTAACAGGAATCATCAATTCATCCATAAATATAAGAAGGAAAAATACCCTTAGGCAGTAGCCTGCATTAGGACTGTTTGATTCTTGCAGACTTGGGGGCTGGGAGAACATCTTAAAGCATTAAAACATAGTTTCTTATGTGGCCAACCTCTACTAAGTTAAGTTTGAACTTGCTCACTCTATCCTGGATAGGCATTTAGAACCTTATACTCTTTAAATAAACCAGTCCAATCATGATGAGGTGGGATGTATCAATATACCCATTAACATTTTTGAAAGCACTCTTTGAAGTTAATTCAAGTAAATATAGCAATTTCACATTTAACGTATAGGCAATTTATTCTAAGCTAGACAAATGGGCTGGGCACGGTGTCTCACAACTGTAATCCCAGCACTTTGGGAGGTCAAAGCGGGTGGATCACGAGGTCAGGAGATTAAGACCATCGTAGCTAACACAGTGAAACCACTTCTCTACTAAAAATACAAAAATTAGCCAGGCATGGTGGCATGTGCCTATAGTCCCAGCTACTCAGGAGGCTGAGGCAAGAGAATTGCTTGAACCCAGGAGGCAGAGGTTGCAGTGAGCCTAGATCATGCCACTGCGCTGCAGCCTGGGTGACAGAGTGAGACTCCATCTCGAAAAAAAAAAAAAAGTTTGGGGGCGATTTCATTTAATTAGCTTTTTCAATACCTGCCACAAACAAATTTGAAACGTTAGAATGGCTGACAATGGCAATGACCAGTTCTCACCACAGGCCTGGTCGGATTCTGGTCTTCAATACATGCTACGGTTGATGTTTTTTGGTGAAGAAGAAGTATGAAAAAAAAAGGGGGAGAGGTAGGATCTGGCAAGATGGTCGAATAGAAGCAGCTCTGGTCTGTGGCTCTCAGCCAGACCAATACAGAAGGCAGGTGATTTCTGCATTTCCAACTGAGGTACCCTGTTCATCGCACTGGGACTGGTTAGGCAGTGGGTGCAGCCCATGCAGGGCAAGCAGAAGCAGGGTGAGGCATTGCCTTACCTGGGAAGTGCAAGGAACAGGGAGCCTCCCTTTCCCAGCCAAGGAAAGCCATGAGGAACTGTGCTATCTGGCAGAGATACTACACATTTTCCACAGTTCTTGCAATCTGCAGATCAGGAGATTCCCTTATGTGCCTACACCACCAGGGCCCTGGGTTTCTAGCACAAAACTGGGTGGCTGTTCAGGCAGACACCAAGCTAGCTGCAGAAGTTTTTTTTTCTTACCCCAGTGGCACCTGGAACCCCAGCAAGACAAAACCATTCACTCCACTGGAAAGGCGGCTAAAGCCAGGAAACCAAATGGTGTCTCTCAGTGGGTCCCACTCTCACAGAGCCCTAACATCACAATTAAAAGAACTAGAGAAGCAAGAGCAAACAAATTCAAAAGCTAGCAGAAGACAAGAAATAACTAAGATCAGAGCAGAACTGAAGGTGATAGAGACACAAAAAACCCTTCAAAAAATCAATGAACCCAGGAACTGGTTTCTTGAAAAGATTAACAAAATAGACCACTAGCCAGACTAATGAAGAAGAAAAGAGGGAAGAGTAAAATAGACACAATAAAAATTTATAAAGGGGATATCACCACTGATCCCACAGAAATACAAACTACAATCAGAGAATACTATAAACATCTCTATACAAATAAACAAGAAAGTCTAGAAGAAATGGATAAATTCATGTACACATACACCCTCCCAAGACTAAACCAGGTAGAAGTCATATCCCTGAATAGACCAATAACAAGTTCTGAAATTGAGGCAGTAATTAATAGCCTACCAACCAAAAAAAGCCGAGGACTAGGATTCACAGCCAAATTCTACCAGAGGTACTGAGGTACAAAGAGAAGCTGGTATCATTCTTTCTGGAACTATTCCAAACAATAGAAAAAGAGAGACTCCTCCCTAACTCATTTTATGAGACCAGCATCATCCTGAAATCAAATCCTGGCAGAGACACAACAACAACAAAAATTTCAGGCCAATATCCCTGATGAACATCGATATGAAAATCCTCAATAAAATACTGGCAGACTGAATCCAGCAGCACATCAAAACACTTATCCACCACGATCAAGTTGGCTTCATCTCTGGGATGCAAGGCTGGTTCAACATACACAAATCAATAAATGTAATCCATCACATAAACAGAATCAATGACAAAAACCACATGATTTCTCAATCGATGCAGAAAAGGCCTTCGGTAAAATTCAACATCCCTTCATGCTAAAAACTCTCAACTAGGTATTCATGGAACATATCTCAAAATAATAAGAGCTATTTATGACAAACCCATAGCCAATATCATACTGAATGGACAAAAGCTGAAAGCATTCCCTTTGGAAACTGGCACAAGACAAGGATGCCCTCTCTCACCACTTCTATTCAACATAGTATTGGAAGTTCTGGACAGGGAAATCAGGCAAGACAAAAATAAAGGGTATTCAAATAGGAAGAGAGGAAGTCACATTGTCTCTGTTTGCAGATGACATGATTATATATTTAGAAAACCCCATCATCTTAGTCCAAAAACTCCTTAAGCAGATAAGCAACTTAAGCAAAGTCTCAGGATACAAAATCAATGTGGAAAAATCATAAGCATTCCTATACACCAATAATAGACAAGCAGAGAGCCAAATCATCAGTGAACTCCCATTCAAAATTGCTACAAAGAAATAAAATACCTATGAATACAACTTACAAGGGACGTGAAGGACCTCTTTGAGGAGAACTACAAACCACTCCTCAAGGAAGTAAGACAGGAAATGAACAAATGGAAAAACATTTCATGCTCATGGATAGGAAGAATCAATATCGTGAAAGTGGCCATAGTGCCCAAAGTAATTTATAAATTCAATGCTATTCCTATCAAGCTACCAGTGACTTCCTTCATAGAACTAGAAAAAACTACTTTAAATTTCATATGGAACCAAATAAAAGCTCATATAGCCAACACAATCCTGACCAAAAAGAACAAAGCTGGAGGCAGCACTCTATCTGACTTCAAACTATACTACAAGGCTATAGTAACCAAAACAGCATGGTACTGGTACCAAAACAGACATATAGACCAATGGAACAGAACAGAGGCCTCAGAAATAACACCACCATCTACAACCATCTGATCTTTGACAAATCTGACAAAAACAAGCAATGGGGAAATGATTCCCTATTTAATAAATGGTGCTTGGAAAACTGGCTAGCCATATGCAGAAAAGAGAATCTGGACCCCTTCCTTACACCTTATACAAAAATTAACTCAAGATGGATTAAAGACTTAAACGTGGCTGGGTGCGGAGGCTCATACCTGTAATCCCAGCACTTTGGGAGGCTTATGCGGGTGGATCACCTGAGGTCAGGAGTTCAAGGCCAGCCTGACCAACATGCAGAAACCCTGTCTCTATTAAAAATACAAAATTAGCCTGGCGTGGTGGTGGATGCCTGTAATCCCTGCTACTTGGGAGGCTGAGGTAGGAGAATCCCTTGAGCCCAGGAGGCGGAGGTTGTGGGGAGCCGAGATGGTGCCATTGCACTCCAGCCTGGACAACAAGAGTGAAACTCCACCTTAAAAAAAAAAAAAAGACTTAAACGTAAGACCTAAAACCATAAAAACAATAGAAGAAAACCTAGGCAATAACATTCAGGACATAGGCATGGGCAAAGACTTCATGACTAAAATACCAAAAGCAATGGCAATAAAAGCCAAAACTGACAAATGGAATCCAATTAAACAAAAGAGCTTCTGCTCAGCAAAAGAAACTAGCATCAGAGTGAACAGGTAACCTGAAGAATGGGAGAAAAATCTTCGCAATCTATCCAGCTGACTAAGGTCTAATATCCAGAATCTACAAGGAGTTTAAACAAATTTACAAGAAAAAAACAACCCCATCAAAAAGTGGGCAAAGGATATGAACAGACACTTCTCAATAGAAGACATTTATGCAGCCAACAAACATGAAAAAAAGCTCATCATCACTGGTCATTAGAGAAATGCAAATCAAAATCACAATGAGATACCATCTCATGCCAGTTAGAATGGTAATCATTAAAAAGTCTGGAGACAACAGATGCTGGCAAGGATGCAGAGAAATAGGAACACTTTTACACTGTTGGTGGGAGTGTAAATTAGTTTAACCATTGTGGAAGACTGTGTGGTGATTCCTCAAGGATCTAGAACCAAAAATACCATTTGACCCAGCAATCCCATTACTGAGTATATTCCCAAAAGATTATAAGTCATTCGACTATAAAGACACATGCACATGTATGTTTACTGCAGCACTATTTACAATAGCAAAGACTTGGAGCCAACCAAATGTCCATCAATGATAGACTGGATAAAGAAAACATGGCACATATACACCATGGAATACTATGCAGCCATAAAAACAATGAGTTCATGTCCTTTGCAGGGACATGGATGAAGTTGGAAACCATCATCCTCAGCAAACTAACACAGGAACAGAAAACTAAACACTGCATTTTCTCACTCATAAGTCAGAGGTGAACAATGAGAACACATGGGCACAAGGAGGGGAACATCACACACCAGGGCCTGTCAGGGGGTGGGAATAAACGGGACGGAGAGCATTGGGACAAATATCTAATGCATGCAGTGCTTAAAACCTAGATGACAAGTTGATAGGTGCAGCAAACCATCATGGCACATGTATACCTATGTAACAAACCTGCACATTCAGCACAAGTATCCAAGAACTTAAAGTAAAATTAAAAAAAAAAAAAGGAGTATGAACAGGAAGGATTATGCAGCAGGCTTTAACTTAATGCAGATTTATATTGCTCTGTTAAAGCTGCATTGAAATGTTAAAGTGGCTTATACATGCAGACTTTGTAAATCTAAGAATAACAGAAATCGTTGAGATTACACAGGTTGTAAATATGTACTAAGCTGCACATGGTGTGTGTTGTATATAGTGCAGTTTTAGCGTATTTTAGTTACATAGGTTTCCATTGTATTTATAGTCTCTTATGCTAAATTTGGCCAAGTATGATTGTTCACCACTAAAAATACCTCTCCCACTCGGAATTCTGTAGATTTTGTGGCTAGAAACAAATCTTTACAGTGGTATAATAAGTTGGCAAAAATTTCTTAAAGTGCAATCGATTTTCAGGTGTATTGTGCCTTGTTCTAAAACTTATCAGTAGGTGCACTTGACAGTATTGAGGCCATTTGTTATGGTGCTATTTCATTTAGTATAGGTTTCGTCTCCTGTACATTTTACCCATAATGTTTTACAAAGTTCTTATTTTACTGCACATTCGGAGACTTTTATATATATATGTCTTGTGTGCATATCCCCAAACTTCCAATGTTGTTTTGTCTCTTGGAGATTGTTGAATGCAGCTTGTCAAGAAGTAGATTCTAAAATTTAATTTGGGAGCATGGAATAATAGTTGAGAAGAAAACTATTTGCACACAACAGATTTTAGATACTTTTTGCTGCTAGTTGTGTAATATTTATTAAACATTTTTGACAAATATTTATTTTTGTAAGCTTAAAAATGATTCTTTGAAAGTTTAAAGAAACTTGACCAAAAGACAGGACAAAAAACACTGGTACTTGAATGTTGCATGTCACCATATGAGAAATAATGTATTTTGGGGTAGTGTGAGCTTTTAATGTTAAGTCTTATTAAACTTGAGTCAAATTAAGCAGATCCAGCATTGGCAATATAGCTGTAATTTTCTGAGAAAATTTAAGACAAAATTGTCAACTTGAAATTAAAACATGCCAAGGTTTTGATATACTTGTCATAAGACATTAATGAAACACTTCTAAACACTGATATGAAGTGTCCACATCCACAAAAGGTTCTCTGAGTTTTGTTTAGTTTTGCGTTTCGTTTGGTTTGGTTTTCAGTGATTGTCTGGCATATTTGCAATCCTCAAACATGGTTATTTTTGTGTATTGCCATAATCAGTAACATTTACATTCAGTTTTATCAGCCAGCAATATTTTCAGTAAATAAAGAATGGAATTGCTGAATGTAATCATTGAACCTCTAGTCACTGTAAGTTTAGTAACTGCTTACTCTATTAGTTTTAGATGCTAGCAGTGCATGTGCTGTGTTTATTCTGATCTACTAAAATAATAAGTTGAACAACAACAACAAAAGGAACAAACTAGGCTCTCTCTGAGGTTGTTTAGGATAAATGGGAGATTCATTTGACTTACATAAAGGAAAGAAGGGAAGAAGATTAAAGGGAAAAACAGTGCCCCACCAAAGCAGAAGTACTTTAGAAAGGAAAGCAAAGAAAAAAAATCACTATTCTGAGGATTAAAAGGTGAGGAAACCAGCCCATTGGAGGCACAAAGATTCCTGCTCCAAGATGGCTGTCTAAATGCAGCCAGGAGGAACATCTCCCACTGACAGGCCAGGACTTTGGGAAGACTGGTGCACTCCTAGCAGATCTTCAGAGGGAAAGCATCGAGAGTGGATGAAGGGAAGACAAAGAGGAAGACAAAAGGGGGAGGAAGCTGGGAACCCTGTACCAAGCTACTGTGCACCAGGACTAATTCATGGCCCCTAACAACTCCTGCAGAGGGGATGAGTTGAACAGGCAAGGAACAACCTGCTCTCACCACAGGCCTCTGGAGTCCCAGCAGGAGGACACCCCATGACCACCACAGAAACTTAGGCTGGCAGGGAAAGCTGCTTAGGGAAGTGGTAGAGGCAGAACTCCAGCCAGTATGGAGCCTAGAGGGTTTGATGTGAGAGTATCTGTAGTGGACTGTGGCCAGGGACACCCATCCACCTAGGCTTGACTTGCTCCCATAGATATTAGCCCTAGGGGAACTGTTGGGCCTGAACTCTGAAAGCCAGTCTTGCCCATGAAATGGGGCTAGTCCGACCAGAGCACTCCTTGGTCTGCTGGCCTCTCCTAGGGCCCCAGCTTAGCCGCACCTGCTTACAGCGCAGCCCCCAGGTACCTCCTGGGGTGCCACATCTATAGCTCCAGCACTGGCAGACCACACCTGACAGCAGAGTGCTCCAGCAGAGCAGCCCCAGTGGACACACCAGCTGACCTGTACCATCCCTCAACTGCAGACTCTCCCACATACCATTTTGCCTCCAGGTATTTGCCCATCCCCACCATCCAATCACTTTGCCAGCACATGTTTGCATGAGGTGACCTAGTCTTTCCTTTCCTTCCCCACCAGTTCATGTGTGTGTATGCACCTTACCATGCCACTGCTGCTGGTGTGAGTACACTTCACCCACTCCCCACCCCTGCACCGCCACTGTCATGGGAGCATTGGTGGGCATGAAGCCCATCAGCCCCACCCCCACCAGTGCCCTGCCCCTGCACTGAGGCTGCCAACACAAAACTAGGCACAGAAAACAGCTAACCCACCTCCAGCCCTGAGCAGCCACCAGTGCCAGCGTGAATGCACACAGAAGGTGCACACAGTCCTGCAACCACCAGCACCTCACCCCCATGTTAACACCACCACCGTCACAAATACTTGCACAGTCCCCAGCAGGGGCCCCTGCCCATGAGCCATACTGCCACTACTGTGGCTGCAAAAGCCCACATGGAGGCCAGCACCCCTGTGCCTGCTACCACCTTGCCATTACCAACGAGCAAGAAATCTGTTGAGTTGCTACTGCCACTGCTGCCAGCATATGCAAACAAGGACGATCCCACTGCCACCACCCTGCAAAATGCTTTGGCTGGTACCAATCATTGGAGTATTGTGCCCAGCATCTGGGAACACCTCAGCCCCTCCAGCACAGAAGGTTCCTTACCTCAAGGAGCCAGAGATCAAAGCTGGAGCCTGATACCAGTCCCCCAGAGATAGAGCGTACAGTCCAGGAGTCCCAAGTTTTCCTTGGCACCCTAAAATCTTCAAGTAATGAAGCCAGTCAACCGAATGTACGGTGTACTACAATCAAATCCCCAAGGTGATCAAATAGGATAAAAGAAAAAAAAAATCCACAAGCCAGCAACCTTAAAGACTGAAGAAACATCAGTCTACAAAGTTGAGAAAGAACCAGCACAAGAACTCTGAAGATTCAAAAAGCCAAAGTGCCAAAGTGCCTTATTTCCTCCAAATGACTACACTAGTTCTGCAACAAAGGGTTCTTAACCAGGTTGAGATGGCTGAAATGACAAAAACAGAATTCAGAATATAGATAGGAATGGAGATCATCAAGATTTAGAAGAACATTGAAACACAATCCAAAGAAGCTAAGACTCACAATAAAATAATACAGGAGCTGACAGACAAAATAGCCAGTATAGAAAAGAACATAACCCAACCTGATATTGCTGAAAAACATACTACAGGAATTTCATAATGCAATCGCAAGTATTAACAGTAGAATAGGCTAAGCAGAGGAAAATATCTCAGCGCTTAAAGACTGGCTTTCTGAAATAAGACAGTCAGACAAGAATAAAAAAAAAAAAAAAAAGGAATGAACGAAATCTTTGAGAAATATGGGATTATGTAAAAATACCAAATCTACAACTCATTTGTGTCCCTGAAAGAGATACGGAGAATGGAATCAACCTGGAAAACGATATTTTAGCATATGATCCGTGAAAACTTCCCCAACCTAGCTAGATATGCCAACATCCAAATTCAAGAAATGCAGAGAACCCTCACAAAATACTTTACCAGATCATCCACAAGACACATAATCATCAGATTCTACAAGGTTGAAATGAAAAAAACAGGTTAAAGGCACCTAGAAAGAAAGGACAGGTCATCTACAAAGGGAAGTCCATCAGACAAACAGTGGACCTCTCAGCTGAAATCCTAAAAGCCAGAAGAGATTGTGGGCCTATATTCAACATTCTTAAAAATAAGAAATTCCAACCAAGAACTGCATATCCAGCTAAGTTAAGCTTCACAGATGAAGGAGAAGTAAGATCCTTTTCAGACAAGCAAATGCTGAAGAAATTTGTTACCACCAAACTTACCATACAAGAGCTACTAAAAGAAGTACTAAACATGGAAAGGAAAGACCATTACCAGTCACTACAAAAAAACACTTAAGTACACAGACCAGTGACATGATAAAGCAATCACACAAATAAGTCTGCAAAATAAGAAGCTAACAACATGATGACAGGATCAAATCCACACATACCTAATGCTAACCTTGAATGTAAATGAGCTAAACACCCCAAATGAATGGCACAGAGTAGCAAGTTGGATAAAGAAGCAAGACCCGAAACTATGTTATCTTCAAGAGACACAACTCACATGCAATGACACCAACAGGCTCAAAATAAAGGAAAAAAGAGAAATCTACCAAGCAAATGGAAAACAGAAAAAAAAAGCAGAGGTTGCAATCCTGATTTCAGACAGACTTTAAACCAACAAGGATCAAAAAAGACAAAGACCTAACTATCCCAAATATGTATGCACCCAACAAAGGAGCACCGAGATTCATAAAGCAAGCTCTTAGAGACCTTCAAATAAATGTAGACTCCCACACAATAATAGTTGGATACATCAACACTCCAGTGACAGTACTAGACAGTATACATCAAGGCAGAAAATTCACAAAGATATGCAGGACCTGAACTCAACACTAGACCAAACGGACCTGACAGACATCTACAGAACTGTCCACCCCAAAACAACAGGATATACATTCTTCTCATGCCACATGGCACATACTCTAAAATTGACCACACAGTCAAACATAAAACAATCAGCAAATGTAAAATAACTAAAATCATTTTGACCCCTCTCTTGGACCACAGCACAATAAAAGTAGAAATCAAGACTAAGAAAATTGCTCAAAACCATACAATTATATAGAAATTAAACAACCTGCTTCTGAATGACTTTTGGGTAAATAATAAAATTAAGGCAGAAATAAAGTTCTTTGAAACTAATGAGAACAAAAATACAACATAGTGGAATCTCTGGGTCACACCTAAGGCAGTGTTAAGAGGAAAATCTACAGCACTAACACTCACATCAAAAAGTTAGAAAATCTTAAATTGACAACCTAACATCCCAAGAAGAAAAGCTAGAGAAGCAAGAACAAACTGAACCCAACGCTAGTGGAAGACAAGAAATAACCAAAATCAGAGCTGAACTGAAGATCAAGACACAAAAAACCATTAAAAAATTTAACAAAGCCAGGAGTTTTTTATTTGAAAAAAAAAACAGTAATATAGATACACTGCTAGCTAGACTAATAAAGAAGAGAGAAGATGCAAACAGACAGAATTAGAAATGAAAAAGGGGATGTTTCCACTAACCAGGATTGAATCAGTAATAAATAGCCTACCAACCAGAAAAAAAGCCCAGGACCAGATGGACTCACAACAAATTCTACCAGATGTAAAAAGATGAGCAGATACAATTCCTACTGACACTATTCCAAAAACTTGAGGAGAAGGGACTTTTCCCCAACCCATTCTTTGAGACCAGCATCATTCTGATACCAAAACCTGGCAAAGACACAACAGAAAAGAAAACTTCAGGCCAATACCCTTAATGAACATTGATGCAAACATCCTCAACAAAATACTGGCAAATCAAATCCAGAAGCACACCAAAAAACTAATCTACCAGGATCAAGTATGCTTTATCCCTGGGATGCAGTTGCTTCAACATATACTAATCAACAAATGTGATTCATCACATAAACAGAACTAAAAACAAAAACCACATGATTATCTCAGTAGATGTGGAAAATGCTTTTAACAAAATTCAACATCCTTCATGTTAAAAACTCTCAATAAACTACATATTGAAGGAACATACCTCAAAATAGTAAGTCATTTATGACAAACCCACAGCCAACATCATACTAAATGGGCAAAAGCTGGAAGCATTCCCCCTTGAAAACCTGAACAAGACAAGGATGCCCTCTCTCACCAGTCCTATTCAACATAATATTATAAGTCCTGGCAACAGCAATTAGGCAAGAGAAAAAAATGAAAGGCATGCAAATAGGAAGAGAGGAAGTTGAACTATCCCTGTTTGCAGATGAAATGATTCTACATATAGAAAACCTCATAGTCTCAGCCCAAAAGCTCCTTAACCTGACAAACAACTTCAACAAGTTTCAGGATACAAAATCAAAGTACAAAAGTGACTAGCATTCCTATACACCAACAAGAGCCAAGTGGAGAGCCAAATTAAGAATGCTATTCCATTCACAACTGCCACAAAAAGAGTAAAATAACTAGGAATACAGTTAACCAGGGAGGTGAAAGATCTCTACAATGAGAATTACAAACATTACTCAAAGAAATCAGAGATGACACAAACAAAAAGAAAAACATTTCATGCTCATGGATAGGAATAATCAATATCATTAAAATGACCACACTACCCAAAGCAATTTGCATATTCCATGCCATTTCTATAAATCTACCATTGACATTCTTCACAAAACTAGAGAAAACTATTTTAAAGTTCATACGGAACCAAAAAAGAGCACGAATAACCAAGGCAATCCTAAGCAAAAGGAACGAAAGTGGAGGTAACGCATTAGCTGACTTCAAACTATACAACAGGGCTACAGTAACCAAAACAGCATGGTACTGGTACAAAAACAGACACATAGACACATAGACCAATGAAACAGGATAGACAGTCCAGAAATAAGGCCGCACACCCACAATCATCTGATCTTTGACAAAGCTCACAAAAACAATCAATGGAGAAAGGACTCCTCATTCAATAAATGGTGCTGGGATTACTGGCTAGCCAGATGCAGAAGACTTAAGCTGGTTCCCTTCCTTACATCATATACAAAAATCAACTCAAGATGGATTAATAAATGTAAAACCCAAAACTATAAAAACCCTCAAAAACAACCTACACAATACCAATCTGAACATAGTAACTGGTAAAGATTTCATGATAAAGACACCAAAAGCAATTGCAACAAAAGCAAAAATTGGCAAATGGAATCTAATTAAACTAAAGAGCTTCTTCACAGCAAAAGAAACTATCAACAGAGTAAGCAGACAGACTACACAAAGGGAGAAAATATTTGCAAACTATGCATCTGACAAATGCCTGATATCTAGCATCTATAAATAACTTAAACATATTTATAAGAAAAAAAGAGGCAACCCCATTAAAAAGTGCACAAAGGGGCTGACTCCTTTTTCCGAATCAGCCCGCCTGCACCCAGGTGAAATAAACAGCCTTGTTGCTCACACACACACACACAAAGTACACAAAGGATATGAATAGACCCTTTTCAAAAGACATACATGCAGCCAACAAGCATAAGAAAAAGCTCAGTATCACTGATTATAAGCAAAATGAAAATCAAAACCACAAGGATATACTATCTCACACCAGTCAGAATGGCTATTACTAAAAAGTCAAAAAATAACAGATGCTGGTTAGGTTGTAGAAAAAAGTAAACACTTCTACAATGTTGGCAGGAGTGTAAGTTTGTTCAATTGTGGAAAGCAGTGTGGAAATTCCTTAAAGAACTAAAAACAGGAGTACCATTCGACCTAGCAATCTCATTTCTGGGTATATACCACCCAAAATATAAATCATTGTATCATAAAGACACATGTATGTGTATGTTCACTGCAGCAATATTTACAATAGCAAAGACATGGAATCAACCTAAATGCCCATCAATGGTAGCTGGATAAAGAAAATGTGGTACATATACACCATGGAATAGTATGCTGCCATAAAAATAATGAGATCATGTCCTTTGCAATTAATGATAATTGGGGCTGAATGCCATCATCCTTAGTAAACTAATGCAGGAACAGAAAACTGAATACCACATGTTCTCACGTATGAGTGGGAGCTAAATGATGAACATACATGGACACAAAGGGAAAAAAAGCAGACACAGGTGTCTCCTTGAGGGTGGAGGTTGGAAGGAGGGAGAGGATCAGAAAAATATAACTATTGGGTACTAGGCTTAGTACCTGGGTGACAAAATAATCTGTACAACAAACTCCTGTTTCTTCTTTTATAGGCAAACATGAGTTTGCCTATATAAGAAACCTGCACATGTACCTCTGAACCTAAAATAAAAGTTTAAGAAAAAAAATACAAATTAATGAGATATCATCTCACATCCATTGCAATGGCTATTATTAAAAAGTCAAAAAATAATAGATGGTAGTGAGGCTGTGGAGCAAAAGGAACTCTTATACACTGTTGGTGAGAATGTAATTTAGTTCAGCCACTGTGGAAAGCAATTTGGAGATTTCTCAAAGGACTTAAAACAGAATTACCAATTCAACATAGCAATCCCATTGGTGGGTATACACCCAAAGGAAAATAAATCATTCCACCAAAAGACATATGCACTTGTATATTTATAGCAATAGTATTCACAACAGCAAAGACACAGAATTAGCTTAAATGCCCATTAATGGTGGATTAGGTAAACAAAATGTGGTACATATATACCATGGAAAATATGTACCATAAAAAATAATGAAATCATGTCCTCTGCAGCAACCTGGACGCAGCTGGAGGTCATTATCCAAAGTGAACTGACACAAGAACAGAAAACCAAATACTCCATCTTCACATTTATCAGTAGGAGCTAAAGATTTGGGACACATGGACACAAATGGAACAATAAACACTGGGGACTCCATAAGGGGGGAGCAGGGAGGAGTGGAAGAATTGAAAAACTACCTATTGGGTACTATGCTTACTACATGGGTGATAAGATCAATCATAACCCCAAACCTCAGTATCATGCAATATACCAGTGTAACAAACCTACATATGTACCCCTGAATCTAAAATAGAAGTTGAAATTTACAAAATAATTTAAATAAGTAAATAAAAATATTGGTGTTTCAAAAATCAAAAATAAAGTAAAATGCAAGTTTAAATGGATTTCAACACAAAGTGTAAACACATGTTTACAATAAATTTGATCTTATGAAAATATTTTCTAACACCACATGTTAAAATTTTTGTTGTTGAAACTTTCTGACATAAAATTAAAATAAACTGTTATTGATTGAAAAAATACAGTAGAGAATATCTCATGTAAAATAATTTTAAATAAGATTACCTATAAGTATATTTAACGAGAAATATGCAAAAAGTGTGAGGAAAAATTTAAAACACAACTGGAATCCTAATAAAAATGCCAAGAATTTGCAATATCATTAAAATTGATATTTAAGTTCATATATGAAAACAAGCAAGAAAGAATACAAAAAACTGAGACAAAAAAATAATTTTTTTCCCAGTGCTAAAGTTGCTTTTATTAACCCATTAAGTAGATAGAACAAAACTTTCATTAATTGAAACCCAACCAAATTGAACCCATTTTTTTTTGTGCTGCATTTTACTTTCAATGAAAAAAAAAAAAGACTCAAAGGCAAGAAAACAAGATGTTGTCAGGAACTTATCCTAAAATCAACTTTTAATGTGGTAGGTATTTAGGGTCCATTAGATATGTAAACATAAAATAATTTATACCTAGGTGAGTTGAAGAAAAAATAAAATAATAAAATAAACTGAGACAATATGACTAGGGAATATCATCATCAACAATAAAACATACATGGAAGCCTCTATAATTAAAAGAGCGACATACTGGTAGATGGAAGCGCAAATAGATAAGTATAACAGAATAGAAAGTCCAAAAACAGGTCTAAGTAGATGTGAATATTTAGTAGATAATAACAGTCACATATCAAATCACTAAAGAAAATCAAATCACTAGAAAAAAATGGATTTTTATTGTTTCACTGGGACAACTGCATAGAAACTTGGAAAAAGAAAAAATAGTTCTATATCTTATAATATAAACAACACTTTATGCCAAATGATTTAGAGGTCTAACTGAAAAAAAATGACAACATACTAAAAGAAAACATAGGTCATATCCTCTTTAAGTTTCATGTACACAAAGACATTCTAAATATGAATGAAAATTTGGAGGTCATAGCAGAAAATATTGATAAAATTGAGTAAATAAAAGAGAAACTGTTTGTATGAAAACGAAGATAAGTCAAAGGAAAACTGATAATGGGGAAAACATATTTGTAACATATCCCAAAGACAAAGGGCTAATATACATTTTATATATATATATATGTGTATACATATGTGTGACTATACATACATATGTATATATATGTGTGTGACTATACATATATACACACACACATATACATACATATGTACATACACACACACACAAACACACAATTGAGGGGCAAAGTACCAAATACTTGAGAGAAAAATAGGGGAAAGTTTATAGATAATTCACATAAATATGTAAAAATTGACCTACAACATACAAAAAATATTCAAACTTTCTTCATTCCTCACCTATCAAGCTGGAAAAATTTTAAAATACAAAAAGACATTCTGTTGGTGAGGCCAGGGGAGAAAGCCACTCTTACCCTTTGCTAGCAGGAATGCAAATTGTCAAAATTTTTCTAGAGATAAATTTAACAATAATACCTAATGAAGCTACATATACCCTTACATTTTAAACTAAAAATTTCATTTTAGAAATCTATCCAGAAATTAAATTTCCAACAATGTAAAAATGCAAATGATCAAGGTTATTCATTGTGGAATAGTTTCAATTGCAAAGCATTAGAAACAACCTAAATGCACACATAGGAAAGTGATTAGACATAGATTATACATATATACAGTGGAATACTATGTGGTCATAAAAGAGAATGGGTAATTTCCAGCTTCTGTTTGGCATGTAAGGAGCTTGGAGGTTGTCACTTCACCTTAACAACAAGTTACAGGCTGATCAAACTGAAAAGTAAGCAACTCTTTTTAACTGTCAGAAAAGTGAAATCAAAGGGAAAATTACTGTCCCCCAAATCAGAGAGACAGACAGATGAATACAGAGAATCATAATTTACTGGAGCAAAAACCTCAAAGCAGAACCTCAACATGTACCAGTACCAGGGTAGAAAAACCTGAACTGTAATTGACAAATTACTGGAGGCTTTGAGTGGACAAGTCTGGGAGTAAAAAACTCTGGAGATACGTCTAATAATGGGGAAACACAGTTACGAGTTTTACCTGACAGATTCTCACAGTGAATATTGGGAAAAAATCATCCCATGCTTCTGAAAAGGAGAGGAAAAAGGAAACCATTTTTTAATATGCCAGAGCATTTTATTTTTCTTAATAAGGCCTGCCCTAAAGAGAAACTATCTTACCAGAGCCTAAACTTTTAGCATTTTATCAGAGTCTAACTGACCTGGGAGAAGAAAATACCCAAATCTAGCCCCTTGGAGGCTTCCACATAAGGAAAGAAAAAAAATCGAACTCAGTATTACTCTAGCCATCCTATCTCAGGGGAGAAAGGATTGAGAAGCATTGGTGAGGTTCACATTTTAGAAGCACAGGCTAAGACCTAATTTATAGAACCATGGACCACTTCCCTTCCCCCCACGCTTTACCATCAAATCACTGAAAAAACACTTACCAGGGTTCTTTTTATCTAGTACCTTCTGTCTAGCTGTTAAAAAAAGTTACATGGTATAATAAAGGTCAAAATACATAATTTAAAGAGACAGAGCAAGCATCAAAACCACACTCAGATATGGAAGTGATGTCAGAATTGTATGATCAGAAATTTAAAACAATTATTATTAATAATCTATACACCAACAATCTCCAAGCTGAGAGCCATATCAAGAAAACAATCCCATTCACAACAGCTACAAAAGAATAAAATGGCTAGGAATACAGCTAACCAGGGAGGTTAAAGATCTCTACAAGGAGAACTACAAAATACTGCTGAAGCAAATAAGAGATGACACAAAGAAATGGTAAAACATTCCATGCTTGGGATATGAAATGGTAAAACATTCCACGTTTGACACCCGTCAGAAGGACTATTAAAAAAAAACACAGATGCTTGTGAGGTTGCAGAGAAATGAGGATGCTTATACACTGCTGGTGGGAATGTAAATTAGTTCAGTTATTGTAGAAAGCAGTCTAGAAATTTATCAAATACCTTAAAATGGAACTATCATTTGGCCCAGCAATCCCATTATTGGGCATATACACAAAGGAATATAAACTGTTCTACCATAAAGACACATGAATGTGTATGTTCCTCATAGCACTATTCACAACCACAAAGACATGAATTCAACCTAGATGCCTAACAATGTTGACAGGATAAAAAAAAATGTGGTACATATACACCATGGCATACCACACAGCCATAAAAAAGAACAAGAGCATGCCCTTTGCAGCAACATGAATGGAACTGGAGCTCATTATCCTAAGCAAACTAATGCAGGAGCAAAAAATCAAATAGCACATGTTCTCAATTATAAGTGGGAGCTAAACATTGAATACATACGAATACAAAGAAGAGAACAAGAGACACCAGCACCTACTTGAGAGTGGAGGGTGGGAGAAGGCTGTGGATTAAAAACTGCCTATCAGGTACTATGCGTATTACTTGGGTAATGAAACAATGTGTACTCTCAACCTCCATGATGTGCAATTTACCTAGATAACAATCCTGCACATGTATCCCTGTACCTAAAATACAATTTTTTTAGAAAAGCCTTTGAGAAATATGGGATTATGCAGGGTGATCTAACCTTCAATTCATTAGCATTCCTGAGAGAGAAGAGGAGAAAGTAAACAACTTGGAAAACATATTTGAGAATATAACCCAGGAAAATTTCCCCAGTCTTACTAGAGAGGTCCACATGCAGATAAAAGAAACACAGAGAACTCCTGCGAGATACTATACAAGATGACTATCCCTAAGGCACATAGTCATCAGTTTCCAAGGTCAGCACAAAATAAAAAATCTTAAAGGCAGCTAAAGAGTCATATTACCTGTAAAGGGAATCCCAACAGACTAACAGTGGACTTCTCAGCAGAAACCATATAAGCCAGAAGAGATTAGGGGCCTGTTTTCAACTTTCTTGAAGAAAAGAAATTCCAGCCAAGAATTTCATACCCTGCTAAACTAAGCTTCATAAACAAAGGAGAAATAAAATCTTTGCCAGATGAGCAATCACTAAGAGAATTCATCACAACAAGACTGGCCCTACAAGAGATGCTTAAGGGAATTCTAAACATGGTAACGAAAGAATAATACTTGTTACCACAAAAGCACACATAAGAACATAGCCCACAAACCCCATAAAGCAACTACACAATCAAGACCACAAAGCAACTAGCTAAGAATACCACAACAGGAAAAAAACCTTACATATCAATATGAAGCTTGAGTGTAAATGACCTAAATCCTCCACTTAAAAGTCATAAAGTGGCAAATTAGATAAGAAAACAAGACTCAAACTTCTGCTGTGTTCAAGACACATATGTCACATGTAATGACACCTAGAGGCACAGTTTAAAGGGATAGAGAAAGATCTATCATGCAAATAGAAATTAAAAAAACAGCAGGGGTTATTATTTTTGTATCACATAAAACAGACTTTAAATCAACAACAGTAAAAAAGGACAAAGAACAGCATTACATAATGATAAAGTGTGTGATTCAAGATTTAACTTCCTGAGACCAGCTCAGTTGGGGAGACCCTAACCCAGCAGCGCTAGAGGAATTAAAGACACACACACAGAAATATAGAAGTTGGAGTGGGAAATCAGGGGTCTCACAGCCTTCAGAGCTGAGAGCCTCAAACAGAGATTTACCCATGTATTTATTAACAGTAAGCCAGTGATAAGCATTGTTTCTATAGATTATAGATTAACTAAAAGTATTTCTTATGGGAAACAATGGGATGAGCCAAAATAAAGGGATGGGTCTGGCTAGTTACCTGCAGCAGGAGCATGTCCTTAAAGCACAGATCGCTCATGCTATTGTTTGTGGTTTAAGAACACCTTTAAGCGGTTTTCCACCCTGGGTGGGCCAGGTGTTTCTCACCCTCATTCCGGTAAACCCACAACCTTCCAGCGTGGGCATCACGGCCATCATGAACATGTCACAGTGCTGCAGAGATTTTGTTTATGGCCAGTTTTGGGGCCAGTTTATGGCCAGATTTTGGGGGGCCTGTTCCCAACATAACTATCCTAAATATATACGCACCCAACATTGGAGCACCCAGATTTATAAAACAATCACTCCTAATCTTAGGAAAAGACTTAGACAGCCACACAGTAACAATGGGGGACTTCCATACCCCACTGAAAGCATTACAGAGATCATCAAGACAGAAAACTAACAAATTCTGGACTTAAATTTGACACTTGACCAGTTGGGCCTAATATACATTTACAGAATATTCCACCCAACAACCAGAGAATACACATTCTTCTCATTTCCACATGTAACATACTCTAAGACTGACCACATATGCAGTCAAAAGGCAAGTCTCAGCAAATTTAAAAATATCAAAATCATAGCAAGCATCTTCTCAGATCACAGTGGAATAAAAATATAAATCAATACTGACGGGAACTGTCAAAACCATACAGATACATGAAAATTAAATAACTTGCTCCTGAATGACTGTAGGATAAATAACAAAATTAAGGCAGAAATCAAAAAATATCTTTGAAACAAATGATAATAGAGACACAACACACCAAAACCCCAAGGATGTGGCAAAAGTATAGTGCTTACTGTCTACATCAAGAAGATAGAAAGATCTCAAATTAACAACCTAATGTAACACCTAAAGGGACGAGAAACTCAGAAAAGCACTAAACTCAAAGCTAGCAGGAGAAAAGAAATAACTAAAATCAGAGCAGAACTAAATAAAATGGATAGCAAAATAAATAAATAAATAAAATCAACAAAATAAAAATTTTGTTATTTGAAAGGATAGAAAAGATTAATAGGCTGCTAGCTAGATTTCTTTTTAATTGTTTCATTTGGGAAAAGCACTTCTTACAAAAGGGCAGCTCCAAAATACAGAGACCTCTGCAACAATTATTTGTTTTTCGTAAAGTGAAAGAATGGGTGGGATCCAAAGAATCAAAGCAGTAGATGGAGAAACCAGAAGCATCCCTGAATCATTTTCAGGAAACAGAGTGACAAAACATAGAAGTAAAATTTCCAATCAACGAATTACTCCAACAACTTAACTTTAGCTGGTCTTACGGATTCCCAAGTCCTCCCCTTCAATGGAAAAGTATGACTTATTACTGCAAACCCATTACTCCACTACAATAAACACCTTAGAACAGAGTTTAGAATCACATCTGTCTACCTGAAAGTTCAGGGGTGGAATAAGGCAAATACCCACAAAAGCAAACACAAAAATACGACAACCAAATGCCCCAAATGAGGACAAAGGTTTTTCAGAAAATGCCTGTACTGGAAAGGCTAGATCGTAAAACATTAAATACAACTGTGTATCCAAGACCCAGTTTTTGTTAATATATAGGATAAACAGGTAGTTTTAACCTTTATGGCTAACCCCATTTATCTATATGTAGACAGAGCTAGCACTGCTATACTGACAACTACCAATATACTGCTTTGTCCTTTAAGATCTATCTGCCACACAAGGCTTAAACCACTAAACCAAGTTTTTCTACTAAGGCTAAGAATACTGCATCTATGCAGGGATGAGAAGCTTATCACACACCCACACTCACACACACCGTGTCAGCCCTTGGGAGTCAACTTCCAACTTTCCATTGACATTATGCCTCTATACCTTATATATGTATTCTTTCTCAATTTTCCTATCATGCAAAACAGTAGAAATCTCAACACATTCACACCTGGTTCTGGTTACCCAGTAGTATTACTTGTGTGCAATTAAACAAGAGACCAAAACCACAGAACAAGTGCATGTGGTAGGGATTACAGGGTAGGGAACAGATACAAAAACACGGATGTGCAGATTTCACCAGAAACCTCAAGGATCTATGTCCCATGTCTGGAGCAAAAGGCTATTGGCCACTTAGGTCCCTTCACCCATCCCTCCTATTCTTGGATCCCAAAGTAGGGCCACTGCTTTTACTTTTGAACCTGGGGTCCTCAAAATGAGTGTGTGAAAAGTCCGTAAACACAATCTGGTTGAAAACATATGATGCAACACATCTACACTGTCTGACAGCTAAATTTGTGTTACAAAAAACTAAGAATTATTTTTGTAACTTTTTTTCAACAGGGAAAACAACACACTCCTCGGGGAAAGGTGAGGGGTTGAGAAGACAGACAGGCCCTGGGTAGAAATTCTTATGACAGCACCTGCAGTTGACAGGCTTGCCTCAGAGAGAAGACAGGCACTGCCACACCACCACAGGGGACAGCTGCTGTCTGGGGTTAGCAGACCAGATCACATGCCACACAAGGTTGCTATAGATCCAAGTTATAAAAAATCTTCCAGCTCATCATGAAACAATTCCCACTGATCTTCAGTCTGTCAGTTTGCCGTCCCCACCTGAAGCCAAAAGCATAAGCAACATCTTACCCAGCTCAAAGATGACAACCTCTTCTTTGCTGTCAAAGGGGTTGCTGTTCTCTCTTTCTTCAATTAGTTCCCAGAAGCGGTTCCTTTGTTGGGCCCCATATCTGCTTAATGTTCCCACTTTCTGTCTCCATGGCTCCTCTCTCCTCCTCTTTACGCATGCTTGTAAAAACAGTTCCCTCCAAATGGGCAGCTCCCATGTCCTTCATCAAAATACGTGCACGCCTTGTTGCTCATTGTCTCTTTTTTTTCTGAACGAGTTTCTGCTTCTCTTCTTTCTCCTCCACCCAGTACTCACTTGGAATGACTAAGTTAGATGTGATCTGGCATTCTGGGCAGGACTTTATGATCTTGCTCTCAAATTGCTTAGCCCTCCTCCACGTGCAAATGCACTTGAGACAGTAGGTGTGGTTGCAGATGAAGAAGACCACAAAGCAGCGCTAGCTGGGGTTGGCTTTCTCATAGACCACCTCCATGCAGATCCCACACACCATGTCCTTGCTGCGCTGCACAGCAAATGAGAGCTCTATGTCCTTCTCATGGGACTCAATGCACGATTTTATACGCTGTGATCTCTGGGCAGTATCCATCGGATGCAGGACCTGTGGCCCATACATGTCACATGAATCTCCGTGGAGATACACACAGTTCTCCCCATATCAGCACTCTCCCACTGCAGCAAAGGGGCACAGCTGCTTCTTTGTTTCCATGGCAATTTGCTTTTTCTCTGATTCTTCCTTGGTCACTGGGCCCTGCAAGGGTGCTTCAGTGAAGGAAGGTACCGTAGGACCACAGTAGGGCTGCCCAGGAACAAACTCAATAGCATTCACCCAGTCCCCTGAACCTGCTCCTACAGTTGCAAAGTTTGAATTTCTTGACTCAGCTTCGCTTGTATTCATTTCAACTATCGATGAGAGACTTGAGGAAGCAGCAATGGATGACTTTGTAGTTACCTCTGCAGCAGTTCCTTCTTCCTGGTTCAATGGCTTGCTATGTTCATATTTGCAGCGGTCACCATAAACACAGTACCCTTGCTGAAAATACTTGCACACTACACCATACGGACTGTCAGAGAGGTCATGCGAGAATCCACAGTTACCTCTGTCCTTACAAACCCCACGCATAAAATACCTGCAGGTGACCTGTTTAGTCCAGCCGCCACTGCCATGGCTGCCCAGCCGTCACTGCCGTGGCTGCCGTGGCTGCCGTCGCTGCCGCTGCTGCCGTCGCTGCCGCTGCTGCCGTCGCTGCCGCTGCTGCCGTCGCTGCCGCTGCTGCCGTCGCTGCCACCGCCCCCTCCGTCTGCCCCAGGGGATGGGGTGGTGACTGTGGGGACCAGGGTTGGGGAGGCCGCTGCTGCTGCCGCCGCAACTGCCGCTCCTACTCCTAATGTTGTGGCTGTTGTTCCGGGAGCTGCAGCCTCGCCATTGCTGGTTATCCCACACAGCAAAGCCCCGGAACTTCCGGGATTATATAGTTCCTGTCTGGCTGCTGGGAGAAGACCACGAGGCCAGGCGAGGGGAGGGGAAGGAGACTGAGGCACCCGCTCGGTTCCTGCCACCTCCGCCCTAGCTAGAAGTTTTTGTTGTTGATGTTGTTTTGTTTTTTGGGGTTTTTTGTTTTTTGTTTGTTTGTTTTTGGTGCAGAGTCTCGCACTGTCGCCCAGTCTGGAGTACAGTGGTGCGATCTCGGCTCACTGCAACCTCCGCCTACAGAGTTCAAGCAATTCTTCCTGCCTCAGCCTCCCGACTAGCTGGGATTACAAGCGCCTGCCACCACACCCAGCTAATTTTTGTATTTTTTAGTAGAGACGGGTTTCGCCATGTTGGCCAGGCTGGTCTCGAACTCCTGACCTCGGGTGATCCACCAGCCTCCGCCTCCCAAAGTGCTGGGATTAAGGCGTGAGCCACTGTGCCTGGCCCACCCTAGTTAGATTTTCAAAAAAGAGAGAGAAGTTCTGGCATGGTGGCTCACGCCTGTAATCCCAACACTTTGGGAGGTCGAGGCTGGCGGATCACTTGAGGTCAGGAGTTCGAGACCAGCCTGGCCAACATGGTAAAACCCTGTCTCTACTAAAAATACAAAAATTAGCTGGGCATGGTAGCATGGGCCTGTAATCCTAGCTACTCCGGAGGCTGAGGCAGGAGAATCACTTGAACCCAGGAGGTGGAGGTTGCAGTGAGCCGAGATCGCGCCACTGCACTCCAGGCTGGGCAACAGAGTGAGACTCCGTCTCAAAAATGAAATAAAATAAGAGAAAAGATGCAAGTAAGTATAATCAGAAATGACAAAGGTGACATTACGACTAATCCTGCAGAAATACAGAAAAGCCTCAGAGACTACTGTGAATATTTCTATACACGCAAACTAGAAAATCTAAGGGAAATGCCAAAATTCCTAGAAAGACAAAACCTCCCAAGATTGAAGCAGGAAGAAATAGAATTCCTGAACAGACTAACAGTTACTTACAAAATTGAATCAGTAATAAAAAACCTACCATCAAAAAAAAAAAAAAAATCTCTGGACCAGATGCTTTCACAGCTGAGTTCTACCACATACAAAGAAGAGCTGGTACTAATCCTACTGAAACTGTTTTAAAAATTTGAGGAGGGATTCCTTCCTAACTCATTCTGTGAAACCAATATCATTCTGATACGAAAATCTGACAAAGACATACACAAAAAGAAAATGATAGAACAATATCCCTGATGAAAAATCAAGAAGAAAGGGAAGCAGAAAGAAAGAAAAGGCATCCAAATAGGAAGAGATGAAGACAAATAATCTCTCTTCTCTGATGATATGTATCTATACCTAGAAAACCTTAAAGATTCCTCCAAGCCTCCTAGACTTGACAAACAATTAAGTTTCAGGATACAAAATAAATGTACAAATGTTAATAGCATTTCTATACAACAATAACATTCAAGCTGAAAACCAAATCAAAAATGCAAAAAGCCTCAGAAAATACTTACAAACTGAATTGAGCAGCACATCAAAGAGATAACCTGCCATAATCAAGTAGGATTTATTCCTGAGATGAAAAGATGGTTCAACATATGCAGATCAGTAAATATGATTCACCACAAAGAAAATTCAAAACAAAAACTAAATTATCATCTCAATAGATATAGGAAAAGCATTCAATGAAATCCAATTTTCTTTCATTTAAAAAAACAAAAAACAAAAAACTCTCAACAAGCTAGGCATCAAAGGAACATACCTCAAAACAATAAGAGCCATCTATGAAAAAGTCAAAGCCTACATCATACTGGATGGACAAAAGCTGGAATCATTCCCCTCAAGAGGTGAAACAATACAAGAATGTCTCACCACTCCTTTTCAACATAGTGCTGGAAGTCCTAGCCAGAGAAATCGGGCAAGAGAAAGACATAAAAAGCATCCAAAGAGGGAGTCAAATTTTCTCTCTTCACTGATGACATAATTTTATACCTAGAAAACCTTAAAGGTTTCTCCAAAGGACTCATATACCTGACAAACGACTTTAGCCAAGTTTAAGTGTATAAAATCAATGTACAAAAATTAGCAGCATTCCTACACACAATGACATTCAAGCTGAAAACCAAATAAAAATGCAATCCCATTTAAAACGGCCACAAAAATATCTAAACATATATCTAACCGATAAGATGAAAAATCTCTAAGGAGAACTACCAAATACTGCTGAATGAAATCAGAGATGATACAAATGGAAAAATATTCCATGCTCATGAATCGGAAGAATCAATATCATTAAAATGTCCATACTGACCAAAGCAATCTAGAGAGTCAATGCAAATCCTATCAAGCTACCAAGTCTTTTTTCACAGAATCAGAAAAAAAGACTATTCTAAAACTCATACGAATTTAAAAAGAACCCAAATAACCAAAGCAGTCCTAAGCAAAAAGAACAAAGCTGGAGGCATCACATTACCTGACTTCAAACTATACTACAAGGCTACAGTAAGCAAAATATCATGGGACTGGTACAAAAATAGATGCATGGACCAATGGAATGAATAGAGAATGCAGAAATAAGGCCACACACCTACAACCAAATGATGTTTGACAAAGCTGACAAAAACAAGCAATGGGGAAAGGACATCCTGTTTAATAAATGGTGCTGGGAAACATAACTAGTCATATGCAGAAGAATGAAAGTTGATTCCTACTTCTCACCATATACAAAAATTAACTCAACATGGATTAAAGACTTGAATGTAAGACCTCAAACTAAGACAGTCCTAGAATAAAACTTAGGAAATACTCTTCCAGATATTGACGTAGGCAAAGAATTTATTACTAAGTCCTCAAAAGCAAATGTAACACAAACAAAAACTGACAATTAAGACCAAATTAAACTAGAGAGCTTCTGCAAAGCAAGAGAAACTCTCAACAGAGTAAACAAACACCCTACTGAATGGGAAGAAAATGTTTGAAAACTTTGTAATTGACAAAGGACTGAAACCCAGAACCTATAAGAAACAGAAACAAGTCAACAAGCAAAAACAACCCCATTAAAAAGTAGGCAAAAGTCATGAACAGACATTTCTTAAAGGAAGGCATACATGCAGCCATCAAATGTATTTTAAAAAATGCTCAACATCACTAATACCAGAGAAATGTAAATCAAAACCACAATGAGATACTATTTCATATAGGTCAGATTGGCTATTAATAAAAAGTCAAAAAGTAAAAGATGTTGGCAAAGTTGCAGAGAAAAGGGAATGCTTATACACTGTTAGTGGGATGGTAAATTGGTTTAGCTCCTGTGGAAAACAGTTTTGAGATTTCTCAAAGAAATAAAAATAGAATTACCATTCTACCCAGCAATCTCATTACTAGGTATATACATGATATCATTTGGATATTTGTCCCTTCCAAATTTTGTACTGAAATACGACCACCACCCCCAACCCAATGTTGGAGGTAAGGGCTGGTGGGAGGTGTGTTGGTCATGATGGCAGATCTCTCATATGAATGTCTACGTGTCCCCCTCATGGTTGTGGGTAAATTCTTGCTCTGTTGGTTCATATGAGAGCTGGTGGTTGAAAAAAGCCTAGCATTTCCTTGGCTCTCTCTCTTGCTTCCTCTCTCACCATGTGATGCACCTTTTTCCCCTTCACCTTTTGCCATGATTTTAAGCTTCCTGAGGCCCTCACCAGAGCAGATCATGGCTCCATTCTTCTTGTAGTCTGTAGAATTATTAGCCAAAATAAAACTATTTTCTTTATAAGTTACCCAGGCTCAGGTATTCCTTTACAGCAATGCAAAATGAAATAATACATATCCAAATGAAATAAATTGTTCTACCAATAAGACACATGCACTTGTGTGTTTATCGCAGCACTGTTCACAATAGCAGAGATATGGAATCAACCTAGGTGCCCATCAGTGGTGGATTGGATAAAGAAAGTATGGTACATATATATCATGGAATCCTATGCAGCCATAAAAAAGAATGAAATTATGTCCTTTGCAGCAACATGGATGCAGTTAGAGGTCATTATCCTAACTGAATTAATACAAAAATAGGAAACCAAATATTGTATGTTCTTTCTCTCTCTTTTTTTTTTTTTTTTTTTTTTGAGACAGAGTCTCACTCTGTCACCAGGCTGGAGTGCAGTGGCATGATCTCGGCTCACTGCAACCTCTGCCTCATGGGTTTAAGTGATTCTTCTGCCTCAGCCTCCCGAGTAGCTGGGGTTAGAGGCAAGCGCCACCACACCCAGCTAATTTTTGTATTTTTAGTAGAGATGGCTTTTCACCATGTTGGCCAGGATGGCCTCAATCTCTTGACCTTGTGATCTGCCCACCTTGGCCTCCCAAAGTGCTGGGATTACAGGCTTGAGCCACCATGCCCAGCCTTATGTTCTCTCTTATAAGTGGGAATTAACCACTGGGTACACATAGATATAAAGGTGGGACCAATAGGCACTGGAGACTCCAAAAGAGGGGAAGGAGGGTTGAAAAACTATTTATTGGGTTCTATATTTACTATCTGGGTGATAGGATCAATTGAAGCCTAAACCTCAGCATCATACAATATATCCATGTTAACAAACTGCATATGTATCCCCTGAATCTAAAATTTTATTTTTAAAATGAAGCTCCTTCCAGGTGTGGTGTCATGTGCCTGTAGTCCCAGCTAAGGCTTAAATGAGAAGATCACTTGAGCATAGGAGTTTGAGGCCAGCCTAGGCAACACATCAAGACTCCATGTCAGAAAATGAAATGCAACTCCTTGTTTCTCCCTGGAAGACGTTTGTGCCACTAATCAAGTGTCACAACTTTTACAGCGCCCTCCCAAAGAACCCAATCCTAAACTTCTTAGCTCTGGGAGGAGAAAGCACTAGGCATACATGAGTCTCCTTAGATGACAGAACAAAGACGTGGTCTTAACAGGTATGCAAACATGTTTACAAATGATGCCCCCTTTGAGTAGTGTGAAAAAGGGGCAGGAATATGCAGCTCCCATTTTCTCTCCAGAAGGGGTGTATGGCACACACTCCCAGTGGCTACTTGACAGCTTGAGTTCTAATAAACTTGCACTGGGGAGCCAATGGGGCAAACAAACAATAGCCCACTGGCAGCTGCAGCCAGAGCTTGGCAGTTCCTGAGCCTTTTCTCTGGCTCACCCCAGGCCTACCATTCTTCCTGGAAGAAGTTTGGCCATGCACTGTGTGCCACAACTTCTATACTCACACCCAAGAGGCTACCTTCTTAACAAACTCTCTCTGAGAGTTAATGAAGCTTTGCATTCCTTAGTGACCCTAGACAACAAAAAACAAACAGATGGACATACGATGGGTTCACATCCAGCAGCTATCTCCTTAGGATCAGAGGGTGCAGCCTGAACATGAATACGAATTTTGCCACACATCCACTACCTGGCTTAGTGCAGACAGAGTGGGAGATTAACATCCATGCTCAGCTTCACCGTAAAGATACAAGTAACTGAAACATAGAGCCAATACTCACACCATTTTATCGACATCTAGAGACTCTGGCTCCTACCTTTCTGGACTTAAAGTACTGACAGGGTATGGCATATCCTAAGCTCCAGGTGGGCACCAAAAACAAAGACAGCAGCCTGGATAAACACAAAGATTTAAGAAGCACCTTAAAATCTTTGGCTGGATGGATTGGCAATGCCCTTCTCCTATATGGAGCCAGTCCGACAAGACTGGGAGACTTAGTGGTATTAGCTAATGCACAGCAACCAACATGGAAAGTCAAGAAATATTTTAAAACAGGGGAATATGGTCCAAACAAAGGAACTAAATAAATCTCCAGAAACCAACCTGAGTAAAGTAATGTTATTTACTTGACAGAGAACTCAAAATAATGGCCATAAAGATGCTCACCAAAGTCAACAGAGCAATACAAGAACAAATTAAGAACTTCCACAAATAGAAAGCAGAGAAGAGTACCAAACAGAAATCATAAATCTGGAGGAATATTATGAATAAATTGAAAACTGCAGTAGAAGGGGCTCAACAGCAGACTACATCAATAAGAAGAAAGGATCAGTGAACTCAAAGACAGGTCACTGAAAATCATCCAATCTGAGGGAAAAAAGGAAAAAGAGTGAAAAACAGTGAAGAAAACTTAAGGGACTTATGGGAAACCATCAAGCCGAACAACTTATGCATCACTGATATGCCAGAAGGAGAGGCGAGAAAGGGATGGAAAACATATTCAAAGAAATAATGGCAGAAAACATCACAAGCCTGGAAAAGGAAATAGAAAACCAGAATCTGAAATCTCAAAGGACACCAAATAAGATGAATCTAAGGACACTCACACCAAAACACAGCATAATGAAATTATCAAAAGTTAAAGACAAAGAGAGAGTGCTGAAAACAGCAAAGGAAAAGTGAATCATTACATGTAAGCAAACAACTATAAGACTATCAGTGAATTTCTTAGCAGAAACATTGCAGGCCAGAAAGGAGTGGGATGATATATTTAAAAAGCTTAAAGAAAAAAAAACTGTCAACGAAGAATACTATTACCAGCAATCTTGTCTTTTAAAAACCAAGAGGTGATAAAGACTTTCTCAATCAAAATCTGAGAGAGTTTATCACTACTAGACCTGCCTTACAAGAAATGTTAAAGGGGGTTCTTAAGGCTGAAGGAAGAAGACCCTAATTATTAATGTGAAAACATATGAAAGCATAAGACCCACTGGTAAAAGTAAATACATCGTCAAATTCAAAACACTCTAACAGAGTAATTGGAGTGCCTAAATCAATTATATCTAGTATAAATATTGAAAGGTGAAGCTATTAAAACAATTAAAGCTACAAGAATTTGTTAAGGGATACAAATTATAAAAAGATGTTAAGTTTGCCATCAGAAACATAAAACATGAGAGGAGGGGGAGTAAAATTGTAGAATCTGTGTATGTAATCAAAATTGTTGTTATTATTCTTCACTACTCTCAGCTCATACCTATAACTTTTTTTATCAAATTAAAATAGCCTGTTATAAGTATAAGATGATTTTTTTTGTTTGCTTTTTTTTTTTTTTTTTTTTTGAGATGGAGTCTTGCTCTGTCACCCAGGCTGGAGTGCAGTGGTGCAGTCTTGGCTTACTGCAACCTCAGTCTCCTGTGTTCAAGTGATTATCCTGCCTCAGCCTCCCAAGTAGCTGGGACTACAGGTGTGCACCACCACACCTGGTTAATTTTTGTATTTTTGGTAGAGACAAAGTTTTGATAGAGACGGGGCCAACCTGTTGGCCTGGTTGGTCTCAAACTTCTGACCTCAGGTGATCCACCTGCCTCAGGCTCCCAAAGTTCTGGGATTACAAGTGTGAGTCACCATGCCTGGCCAGTATAAGATGTTCTATGTAAACCTCATGGTAACCACAAAAGTCTATAATAGATACACAAAACATAAAAAGAAAATATCCAAAGAATATTACTACAGACAGCCATCAAATCACAAAAAGAGAGAAAAAAAGGAACAAAGGATTTATTTACAAAACAATCAAAAATAATTAACAAAATGGCACTAGTAAGTCCTTATTAATAATTACTTTAAATGTAAATCGATTAAATTTTCCAATAAAAAAAGAACAGCAGAATGGATTAAAAACAAGACCCAAGTATATGCTACCTCCAAGAGACTCACTTCACCTTAAAGGAAACTCAGGCTTAATGTGAAGAAATGGAAAATGATAGTCTAACAAAAAGAGAATAGGGTTAGCTACAATTATTTGAGACAAAATAGACTTTAAGGGCCAGGTGCGGTGGCTCATGCCTGTAATCCTAACATATTGGGAGGCTGAGGTGGGTGGATCACCTGAAGTCAGGAGTTAGAGACCAGACTGGCCAACATGGTGAAATCTCATCTCCACTAAACAAAAAAATTATCCAGTTGTGGTGGCGGGCACCTATAATCCCAGCTAGTCGGGAGGCTGAGGCAGGAGAGAATCACTTGAACCCAGGAGGCAGAGGTAGCAGTTAGTTGAGATCATGCCACTGCACTCCAGCCTGGGTGACAGAGTGAGACTCTGCCTCCAAAAAAAAAAAATAGACTTTAGGGAAAAAAAACTATAAAAAGAGATGAAAAACGTCATTATATAGTAATAAAGGAGTAAATACATCAAGAGGATGTAGCAATTGTAAATTTATATGTACCCAACATTATAGCACTTAAAATAAATGTACAGCAATAATTAAGACATTCAAAGGGAGACAAAGACTGCAGTGCAATAATAGGAGGAAACTTCAATATTCCACTTTCAACATTGAACAGATCATCCGGGGAGAAAATCAATAAGGATACATTGAACTTGACCTACTTTAGACCAAATGAACCTAACAGACATATGAAACATTTAACCCAACAGCAACAGAATACACATTGTTCTCAATGCACATGATACATTCTTCTGGATAGATTATATAATAGGCCACAGGCCAGGCACAATGGCTCATGCCTGTAATAACAGCACTTTGGAAGGCTGAGGTGGGAGGATCATTTGAGCCCAGCCCAGAAGTTCAAGGCCAGCCTGGGCAACATACTGAGACCCTATCTCTAAAAACATGTATGTGTGTGTGTGTGCGTATATATGTGTGTGTGTGTGTGTGTGTGTGTAATAGGTCACAGAACAAGTCTTAACAAATTTAAGAAGACTGAAATTATATCAAGTATGTTTTCCAAACACAATATTATAAAACTAGAAATCTGTAACATAAAGAACCATGGAAAATTGGTGGAATTTGCGGCTTTGGCAGATTGAAATAATGGCAGGTCCAGAAAGTGATGCGCAATACCAGTTCACTGGTATTAAAAAATATTTCAACTCTTATACTCTCACAGGTAGAATGAATTGTGTACTGGTCACATACAGAAGCATTGCTTTGATTGTCTTATATTTCAAGTTAAGGTCCAAAAAAACTCCAGCTATGAAAGCAACATAAATGGATTTTAAACTGCCTACAGTTCTTAATCTCATCTGTTAAGTTCCCATGCCTGGAGAAGCTAATGCCAACTCATCATGTGATAATTCAATTTGTACAATATATTATGAACCTGGAAAAAAAAGAACATGGAAAATTAACAAATATGTGAAAATTAAACAATATGCTCCTGAGAAAATATTAATATTAGAGCAAAGAAGAAATTAAAGAAGAAATTTTAAAATATCTTGAGACTAACAAAAATGGAGACGCAACATACCAAAACTTAAGAGATGCAGCAAAAGCAGTTCTAAGAGGAAATTTTATAGCAATAAATACTAAACCAAAAAAAAAAAAAAAAAAAGGATCTCAACAAAATAACCTAATGCTACACCTCAAGGAACTAGAAAAAGAAGAACAAACTAAGCCCAATGTTAGAAGAAGAAATGACAAAACAAAAATCAGAGCAGAAATAAATGGATTAGAGTCTAGAAAAACAATAGAAAAGATCAATGAAACAGTATTTTTGCACGCATTAACCAAATTCTCTTTATCCCCTCCTTCCCCACTCCCACTCTTCCCAGCTTCTGGTAACCATTAATTTACTCACTATCCCCATGAGATCACATTTTTTAGCTCCCACATATGAATGTGATCATGTGATATTTGTCTTTCTGTGCCTGGATTATTTCCCTTAACATAATGTGACTATAGTTTCAAGCATGTATTGTATATTTCAAAACAGCTAGACTAGAAGATTTGGAATGTTTCCAACACAAAAAATGTTAAATGTTTCAGGCAATAATTATCTGAATTACCCTGATTTGATCATTATATATTGTATGCATGTATCAAAATATCATATATACACTATACATTTGTACAATATTATGTATCAATTTTAAAAATGTAAGAAAAGATCAATGAAACTAAAAGCTAGTATTTGGTAGAGCTAAATGAAATTGACAAACTTTAGCTAGACTAACAAAAAGAAAGAAGACTCAAATAAATAAACTCATGAATGAAAGAAGGGACATTAAAACTCAAAACACAAAAATACGAAGGATAATCAGAAAAAACTATAAATAATTACACGTCAACAAAGAGGAAAACCTAGAAAAAATGGATAAATTTCTAGAAACATAAAACCTACCAAGACTGAACTAAGAAGAAATTGATTATCTGAACAGACCAATAATGAGTAGGGAGATTGAATCAGTAATAAAGTCTCCTGTCAAGAAAAAGGTCAGGACCAGATGGCTTCATGACTGAATTCCACCAAACATTTAAATAAGAACTAATACTAATCCTTCTCAAACTCTTCCAAAAAGTTGAATAGGAGAAAATACTTCCACACTCATTCTATGAGGCCAGCATCACCTTGAAACCAAAGCCAGACGGACACTACAAAAAAGAAAAACTCTACAATGCAGTATCACTGATAAACATAAATGCCAAATTCCTCAACAAATACTAGCAAACCATATTCAACAGTACATTAAAAGGGTAATTCACTGTGATCAAGTGAGATTTATCTCAGGGATGCAAGGTTGGTTCAACATATTCAAATCAGTAAATGTGATTCACCATATTAACAGAATAAAGGACAAAAACCATATGATCATCTCCATAAATGCAGAAAAAGAATTTGACAAAGTTCAACATTCTTTCATGATAAAAGCTCTCAACAAATTAGGTATAGAAAGACTGTTCCTCAACACATAAAGGAAAGCCATATATGACCAGCCCACACCTAACATCATACTCAATGGTGAAAAGTTAAAGGCTTTTCCTCTAAGAGAAGGAAAAGAGACAGATGCCCACTCTCACCACTTCTTTTCAACATAGTAATAGAAGCCCTAACCAGAGCAATTAGACAGAATAAATAAAAGGCACCCAAATAGAAAATGATAACGTGAAATTGTCTCTGTTTGCTGACGACATGAATTTATATATAGAAAATCCTGAAGATTTTGCCAAAACTGCTAGAATTGATAAATGAATTCAGTATAATCGCAGGATACAAAATCAAGTTACAAAAATTAGTAGCATCTCTATACACTAACAATGAACGTAAAAAGAAATTAAGAAAACAATCCCATTTATAATAGTATCAAAAAATACTTAGGAGTAAATTTAACCAAGGAAGTGAAATATCTATATACTGAAAACTATAAAACTTTGATGGGAAAAAATTAAAGAGGATGCAAACAAATGGAAAGATACCTTGTGTTCATGAATTATAAAAATTAATATTGTTAAGACATCCATAATACTCAAGGTGATGTACAGATTCAATGAAATCTCTATTAAAATTCTAATATCTTAACCGGGTATGGTGGCTCATGTCTGTAATGCCAGCACTTTGGGAGGCCGAGGTGGGCGGATCACTTAAGGTCAGGAGTCTGAGAACAGCCTGGCCAACATGGTGAAACCCCGTCTCTACTAAAAATGTAAAAATTAGCCAGGCATGGTGGCGGGAGCCTGTAATCCAAGCTACTTGGGAGACTGAGGCAGGAGAATTGCTCGAACCCATGAGGCGAAGGTTGCAGTGAACTGAGATCATGCCACTGCACTCCAGCCTGGGTGACAGAGTGAGACTCTGTCTCAAAAAATATATAGATATATATAATATCAGTCTTAACATAAATAGAAAAAACAATCCCTTAATTTGTATAGAACCATAAAAAAAAACTAAATAGCCAAAACGCTGTTGACCAAAAACAACAAAGCTAGCTAGAGGCATCACACTACCAGATTTCAAAATATATTATAAATCTATAGTAATTAAAACAACATGCTACTGGCATAAAAACAGACACATCAGGCCGGACATGGTGGCTCATGCCTGCAATCCCAGCACTTTGAGAGGCCGAGGCGGGTGGATCACGAGGTCAGGAGATGGAGACCATCCTGGCTAACATGGTGAAACCCCGTCTTTACTAAAAATTCAAAAAAAAAAAAAAAAAAACTTGCCAGGCGTGGTGGCACGTGCCTGTAGTCCCAGCCACTTGGGAGGCTGAGGCAGGAGAATCGCTTGAACCCAGGAGGCGGAGGTTGCAGTGAGCCGAGATCGCACCATTGCACTCCAGCCTGGGTGACAGAGCGAGACTCTGTCAAAAAAAAAAAAAAAAAAAAAAACCAGACATATCAATCAGTGGAATAAGAAAGATAGACATCCCAGAAATAAACCTATGCATCTACGGTCAATTGGTTTTGAACAAAAGTACCAAGAACATGCAATGGGTAAAGGACAGTTGCTTCAATAAATGCCACTGAAAAAACTAGACATCCACATAAAAAAGAATGAAAATGAGCCACTATCTCACTCCTTATACAAGAATCAACTCAAAATGGATTAGACTTAAACATAAAACCTGAAACTATATAACTACTAGAAGAAAACATAGGAGAAAATTTCCATGACATTGACATGAGCAGAGATTTCTTGGATATGACTCCAAAAGCACAAGTAACAAAAGCAAAATTAGACAAACAAGATTGCATCAAGCTAAAAAGCTTCTGTACTGCAAAGGAAACAATTGAGTGAGGGAAAAATCCAGGGACTGGGAGAAAATATCTGCAAATTATACATTCAATAAGAAAGTAATATCCAAAACCTACAAGGAACTCCAACTACTCAATAACAAGAAAACAAATAACCCTTTTAGAAAATGGGTAAAGGACTTGAATAAACATTTCTCAAAAGAAGACATAAAAATGGACATCAGATATATTTTAAAATGCTCAACATTTCTAATCATCAGAAAAGTACAAATCAAAACCACAAGATATCACCTCACACCTGTTAGACTATTATCAAAAAGATGAAAGATAAATGTCAGTGAGGATGTGGAGAAAAGGGAACACTAGCACACCAATGGTGATACTGTAAATTAGTACAGTCATTTTAGGAAATAGTATGAAGGTACATCAAAAAACTAAAAATAGTATTACCCACCCACAGCTCCAATAGAAAATAAAAAACAGAAGAGGGAGGATAAAATTGGCCTATACCGCCTCCTCTAATTGCAGAAACATCTGTACCACCTCCTTCAGTGGCAGAAATAGAGACCCTAATACAAAGAATTTTACACTCTGCTGCCATAGCTGGAGAGCCCTTAGGACCTTGCGCTTTTCCTATTTCTGTAAGGCCTGATCCAAATAATCCACAGCAGCTTATTCATGAACACACTCCACTAGAGTTTAAAGTTGTTGAAGGAATTAAAAGCAAGTGTGGCAAATAATGGTGTAAAGAGCCCATTCACCTTAGGATTGTTAGAATTTGTGTTTGGTGCTTTGCGTCTTTTACCCTTTGATGTGAAACACTTGGCGCAAACTTGCTTGTCCACTAGTGCATATCTGACATGGAATTTAAATTGGCAAGAAATGTGTGCAGACCAGGCTAAACAGAACCGTGTTGCTGGACACGCAGACATTACAGAGGATACGCTACAGCTATCAGTCCCTGTCTTAAGCAGGCAGCATTAGAAGGAGAGCTCTTAACATGCTCAGTAATGCAAAATCAGCAAGGCAATCAGGTGTATGTTTATAAAAAGATAAGAAAAAGACATTAGAAGTCGAAACCACTTGGCCAAGCAGGCGGTGGGCAGAAAAAAAGGCTCAGCGGCAGAAAAGTTTGCAGCAACCAAGCCGACAAGGTCCGCCCAGGCCGGCAGCATCCCCCACCCCACCGGCAAAGGAGGGAGTGAGTGGAGCAGACACAGGCAAAGCCTAAGCAAGTACAACGCGGCTGCCGCCCAAGACCTGCAACCGCTGCCCTCTGGCTCTGAGGGCAGCCCATAGCAAAATTTCATGTGTTACATCCCAGGCTATGATTGTTTGCTAATATTTTAGTAAAATGTAAGAAATTGAAAAACCTCTTTTCTAATAATGGCCACTATTGTTATCGCTCTCCTACCCTTGACGTAGCTTTCCAAATTCAATTTAATTAAAACAGTAACCTCTAAAGGGAGAGAGATTACAGAGGGCCCATGAATTAGTTAAAGAGTAATTAAAAGCTAAGCATGTAAAACCACACATTACCCTTTAAAAGAGAACTTTAAACCTAATTAAATGATATTTGTTAAATTAGAAGGTAAAAATGTCGTGTCCTTCTCAGAAAGTGAAGAAAAGTTGTATGTAAGTGTACTGAAAATTCATGCATGAATGACTGTCTTAACTCACTGATTACAGATAGTCTTTGATTTGTACTTGCTAAGAGAGTCCTAAATTGAGTTCCCCAGCTAGTGAGTCACTGTTTTCAAGACTGTTTGCCAGATTAAAGTCCATAAACTTGGTCAGCCTGAAAACTCAATTACAAGATTTAAGCTATTCTGCCTGTGGCTTTAAGCACATGGTTAAAGTATATTATTTCAGTCTCTGCTTCTAGAGATGCTTTCAGATTTTCTTTTTAAACTTCTTGTTACTTATTTCAGCTTGCCATCTTAATAATTAATGCAGTCATTTGCTAAGTTATGACCCTGATATCATCAGGATTCCTTTAAGTAAAAGGCAATTCAAAGCGGTATTGCACTCCCCCATACCTAATGTTTTAACACTGTTTACTGATGGGTCTGGTAAATATGGAAAAGCGGCAGTCTAGTAGAGACCACATAATTCAATCACTCAATCTGAGTTTACTAGCACTCACAGAGCTAAGGTTACTCTGTTTATTTATCAAAGAACTTTTACAACCTTAAGCTCGCTCTGGACTTTCCAGCCTTATGTTGCAAATATAACCGTCAATTAATGGGGTCAAGACTTACAGCATGGGATATGAGACTTACAAATGAAAACTTTGATAATCCAGTATTTAAAATGTTGAAGAACATGTGATATCACAGTGGGAAAGGTTTGGGGAGGTTTCTACAGTGAAATCCTAACCCGATATCAGTAACTGGAAAAACAGATAGAAAAGCGCTAGGAGGTCAGGATTTCTGATGGGGGTCATTGATATTTCTCCTCCGCCCACTGCCTTACCATTAGAATGGCTTAGTGACAAACCTGTATGGGTGGATCAATGGCCCCTAACACAGGAGAAGCTAGATCAGCTTCATCTGTTGGCAAAAGAGCAACTGAATGCAGGAAATATAGAAAAGTCAGTTAGCTCCTGGAATTCACCGGTATTTGTTGTCCCAAAAAGGTCCAAAAACAATAATGATCTCTGGGGTTTCAGCTCAACGCTCAGAGCTAATTGCAGTCATTCAGGTTTTATAGCTCACAGATTCAGATCCTATCAACATTGTCTATGATTCAGCTTATGTTGTGAATGTAGCCAGTCACATAGAAATTGCTACAGTTAAAAGTACACTAGACCCAGAACTGCTTAATTTTTTTCACTTATTCTCATATGCTGCATGCTACATGTTAAACAGGTGAGACAGTTGGTCATGTACAGCAACACTGTCTGTCATCATTTGCTCATATGGGGATACCTAAATAATTAAAAACTGACAATGGACCTGCTTATACTAGTCATGCTTTTCAAAATTTCTTGCGCTTTGGGCTATAACCCATAAAACAGGAATTCTTTATAATCCTAGAGGACAAGGCATTATAGAACAGGCACAACGAATATTAAAACGGATGTTGAAAAGACAAAAAGGGGGTAAAGGAGGCCAACTACCACCTCAATCAAAACTACATTTAGCCTTATTTACTTTAAATTTTTTGACTCCTGGTACGGATGGTAAGACTCCAGCAGAAAGACATTGCCAAGTGTTAGAGGAAAAGAGGAAAGTTTATTAGAAAGTGTTATGGAAATCCCCGGAAGAAGGACAATGGAAAGGTCCAGTGGATTTACTGACGTGGGGAAGAGGGTATGCTTGTGTTTTTACAGGAGATGAACAAGCCATGTGGGTGCCCTCACGGTGCATGCAACCATGGAATGGGAAACTGGAGGAACCGAGGGTGGCCCACTATAGGCCCGGTCCCTCCGGTACGAGCCATGAGTCAGCTGAGCCTGAGTGCAAAGATGGACAGAAGGCCGACTGGAGTCATGACACAGTTCTAATATTAGACTTGTAAAGAATATCACCACTTAATTTACAGTTTGTGTTTTTAATTCTTATGTCTTTTTAGCAGCTAAGAAGGACCAGCTCCAGTTAAACAATACCCGATTGACCTGTAAATCTTGTCAGTTATATCACTGCATTAATCATAGCACATTGCAAACACATAATATCTCTACTTTGATGATTTTAGGTAGCATCCCTGGGCTATGGATTCCTGTTAATCTATCTGAGCCTTGAGCTGCCACACCTGCTTTGCATTTTATGAAACTTCTTCTAACTCTGCTTACTTATTGTGTCCATAGAGCCTTAGGCATGATAATTTTTGCTATTGTTTCCTTGGTCACACTAATAACTTCTATTGTGATATCTTCTGTAGCTTTGCATAGTTCTGTTCAAACAGCTCAGTACATGGAGAACTGGACATGTACAGCTAACCAAGCATGGCTACTTCAGAATAAAATTAACACTGAGTTACAAACTGCAGTGCCAATGTTGAAATCCACGGTTCTATGGTTAGGGGAACAAGTACAAACCTTGCAATTGCAGCAGTAATTGCGTTGTCATTTTAATCACACTCATATTTGTGTAATCAACTTAGAATACAACCAAAGTGAGTATCCGTGGGACCTTGTGAAAGCCCATTTGCAGGGAGCTTTCACATCCAACATCACCTTTGATATTGGTGAATTACAAAACAAAATTCTTGATTTAAATAGGCAAACTCAAGAGTTTCAGCCTTCTTTAGAAGACTGGACCGAATTCCAGCAGGGCCTGGAGAGCCCCAACCCTTGGACCTATCTAAAGCACCACATTAACATCTTATATGTAGTTCTTGGAATAATGTTGTTTTGTCTCTTCTTTTTATAGTCTGTAAAATCAGATGGACCACCAATCAGAGAATGAGAGCTGCCCAGCCTGGCCTTACATTCTTCCAATTAATTCATAAACAGAAAGGGGGAATATGTAGGGAGCCGAAGGCCTGTGGGACATGACCAACTCAGCATTCCACTGGAGGCTATATGATCAAACAGCAAACTGTTTATCATGAATGCAGGATGTGAGCAAACTCAGGACTGCTCCTGCTGACAGAAGGTTTGCTGGAGGCAATCACTCCCTGGCGCCAAAGTTATCTACTGTGACATCTAGAGCCTGTTGATCGAGGAATGCAGTCTTGCAAGCCTACTCCGGACTGAGCAGCTGACCCTTTCTTCCACCCCCTTTCTCACTATCTCTTTTGCCTAATAAATACAGAGGGCTGTGTAAAGCTCAGGGCCCTTGTCCAGTAGAGGCAAGGCGCCCCCCGATCCCTCCTTCCAAATATACTCTTTTGTCTCATGTCTTTTATTCCCACATTTGCCCCGCTTTGTTCAGTCCCCCTAAGTCCATGCGGGTTATATAGTGGCACCCCGAGCAGCGACAGAATCGGGTGCTCAACATTACTTGACTAGACTTCTCAGGTATATCTCTTTTCCGTTCAGAAAACTAGAGTTTTGATTTGTTTATCAACTGTGATTTTGTTTTATAATATGCTAATTTCTCATTTTAGACTTATTATTTTGTTTTCTCTAGATTTTTTCCCCTAACTCTTTGAGACTGATGCTTATTTTTTGTTTGTATACAAAGGAATGCATTGAAGGATTTTGAACTATCTCTTAAGTTCAAATATGTTCAAATCCCATCCATTTTGATGTGTGGCAGTCTTGTTTTCTAAGTAGTTTACAAATGTGTTTTAAATTTCTGGTTCAATAATTAAGAGTCTTTAAAAAAAAAACCACAATAAGATACCATCTCACATCAGTCAGAATGGCGATTATTAAAAAGTCAAGAAAAAACAGATGCTGGTGAGGCTGTGGAGAAACAGGAACACTTTTACACTGTTGGTGGAAATGTAAATTAGTTCAGCCATTGTGGTAGACAGTGTGGTGATTCCTCAAAGACCAGAACCAGAAATACCATTTGACTCAGCAATCCCATTACTGGGTATATACCCAAAGGAATATAAATAATTATATTATAAAGATACATACATGTATATGATCATTGCAGCACTATTTACAATAGCAAATACATGGAATCAACCCAAACGCCCATCAATGATAGACTGGATAAAGAAAATGTAGTACATATACACCATGGAATACTATGCAGCCATAAAAAGGAACACGATCATGTCATTTGCAGGGACATGGATGGAGCTGGAAGCCATTATTCTCAGCAAACTAATGCAGGAACAGAAAACCAAACACTGCATATTCTCACTTATAAGTGGGAGCTGAACAATGAGAATACATAGACACAGGGTAGGGAAAAACGCACACTGGGACCTGTTTGTGGGGGTCGAGGGAGGGAAAAATAGCTAATGCATGCTGGTCTTAATACCTAGGTGATGGGTTGATAGGTGCAGTAAATCACCACGGGACACATTTACCTATGTAACAAACCTGCATATCCTGAATGTGTATCCCAGAACTTAAAATAAAAATTTAAAAACTTAAAAACAACAAAAGTAATGAAATCAGTATGCTGAAGAGATATCTGCACTACCATGTTCAATGCAGCATTCTTCACAATACCCAAGATATGGAAACAACCTAAGTGTCTACCAACAGAAGAATTAATTTTTAACAGTGATATATATGCACAATGGAATACCATTCAGCTCTTTAAAAACAGGAAATTCTGTCATTTGCAACAACATGGATGAATCTAGAGGACATTATGTGAAATAAGCAAGGCACAGAGAGACAAATACTGTATGATCTCACTTATATAAGGAATCTAAAAAGTCAAACTCATAGAAGTAGAGAATAGAGTGGTGTTTGCCAGAGGCTGGGGAAGAAAGAGGTGAATGGGGAAAGAGGAGACATTGGTCAATTGGTACAAAGGCACAATTAGGAGAAAAATTCTGGTGTTATATTGAACGGCAAGGTGACTATAATTAATATTGTAATGTATATTTCAAAATATCTAAAAGAGAGGATTTTAAATGTTCTCACACAAAGAAATGATAAATATTTAAGATTATAGATACACTAATTACCTGATTTGATCATTTCACAATGTATACAAGTATTGAAACATCACCTTGTACCCCACAAATATATATAATTACTATTCATCAATTAAAAATAAAATAAAACTTAAAAAAACAAATTAACATCACCAGCAATAAGACAAATCAACATCATATATTTTCTGATATGATGCATTGAGAAGATACAACATGTCCTCTGTAGTATTATCATCAAAAATGCATAACTTTAATCTAATCATAAGATTCAATCAATCCAAACTGAGGAACACTCAACAATAAAAGTAGTAAGTGGAATTCAAAGATGGCTCCCAAGTTTCCCTTTCTCTAGTGTCAACCCCTCTTTTTTAGTGTGGTTGTAACCTTTAAATATGATGAGATAATCAATGTCTTGATTAGGTTACATTTTACGGCAAAGGTGATGAAATAGTAACTATTATAATAATGTTACATTATACAAGAATCTCCCATAGCAGACTAGAGATTTATCTGCTGGCTTCCAAGAAGTAAGCTGCTATATTGTGAGAGGTACACATGACTAGGACCTGATGGAAGCATCTAAAAACAGAGCAAACCCTTGACAATAGCAAAAAAAAAAAAAAAAGTAAGACTGCAGTCCTCAAACTGTTAGAACTATATTCTGCCAACAACCAGCGAATCTGGAAGGGGATCCCAAGCCTCAGGTAAGATCACAGCCTCAGGTGACATTTTGATTTCAGCCCACTGGTACCTGGAGCAGAGAACTCAGCTAATGCATACCTGGACTTTTGAGCCATGAAAGCTGTGAGGTAATAAATTTGTGTTGTTTGCAGCCTCTAAATTTTTGGTAGTTTTATGCAGCAATAGAAAATAATACAATAAATGACACACACTCTCCAAAACTTTCAAGGTCATGAAAGACAAGGAAAGATTGAAGGCCTGTCACAGATTAAAAGAGAATAAAGAGAAGTGACAACTAAAGGCAATGTGAGATCCTGAGTTACACCTTGGGACAGAAAAATACATTAGTTGTATAACTGGTGAAATGTAAATAAAGTGTGTAGTTTAATTTAACATATTGTACCATGTTAATTTCCAATTTTTTATAATTATACTATGGTTATGTAAGTTATTAACATTAGGGAAAAAAGGGTGAGGGGAAATGAAAATTTTTATCTCCTTTTTGAAATTTATCTGGACTATAACATTATTTTAGTAATAAAGAGTTTAAAAATAAAACCTGGATGGTGGGAGGCCAAGGAGGGCAGATCACCTGAGGTCAGGAGTTCAAGACCAGCCTGGCCAAGATAGTGAAACCCCATCTCTACTAAAAATACAAAAATTAGCTGGGTGTGGTGGCGGACGCCTGTAATCCCAGCTACTAGGGTGGCTGAGGCAGGCGAATCGCTTGCACCCGAGAAAGAGAGGTTGCAGTGAGCCCGGATCGCACCACTACACTCCCGCCTGGGCAACAGAGCAAGACTCCATCTCAGAAAAAAAAGAAAAAAGAAAACCTGAATGGATGATCAGGAGGCTGAGGGCCAGTGGCCTCAATAAAAAGACATAGTTTCCTGGTCCAGTTTCTCGACCTGAACCAACGTTCAGAGCCACCATAAACTGAAACGGGACTGGGTCCCCAGGAGGAGAGATTTGTAACATCATGGCAAGTATACATGGTAATGATTTTTTCAGTCCTTCTCCAAAGGGTCCTACATCCATTTACTTGAGTAATTGTGCACTGAAGAAAGAAGAATACTCAAACAAGTCAAGGACTTTTAGTCACAGTGTCTGTGTTAATATTGATACTCAGATACCCAACTGGCTTCCTGGCTTTCCTATCTAGTATGATTGCCCCTTCTCCTAAGAGCAGTGAAGAGGAAGAGCAAAAGGATGAAGAAGTTCTTCAGGGAGAACAAGGAGATTTTAATGATAATGATACCGAACCAGAAAATCTGGGTCACAGGCCTCTCCTCATGGATTCTGAAGATGAGGAAGAAGAGGAGAAACGTAGCTCTGATTCTGATTATGAGCAGGCTAAAGCAAAGTACAGTGATATGAGCCCTGTCTACAGAGACAAATCTGGCAGTGGACCAACCCAAGATATTAATACAATACTCCTCACCTCAGCCCAATTGTCCTCTGATGTTGGAGTGGAGACTCCTAAACAGGAGTTCGATATATTTGGCGCCGTCCCCTTCTTTGCAGTGTGTGCTCAACAGCCCCAGCAAGAAAAGAATGAAAAGAGCCTCCCTCAACACAGGTTTCCTGCTGCGGGACTCCAGCAGGAGGAATTTGATGTATTCACAAAGGCGCCTTTTAGCAAGAAGGTGAATGTACAAGAATGCCATGCGGTGGGGCCTGAGACACATCCCAAAAGCATAGATATATTTGACTTCACTCCATTTCAGCCCTTCCTCACATCAACAAGTAAAAGTGAAAGCAACGAGGACCTTTTTGGGCTTGTGCCCTTTGAGGAAATAACGGGGAGCCAGCAGCAAAAAGTCAAACAGCGCAGCTTACAGAAACTGTCCTCTCGCCAAAGGCGCACAAAGCAGGATATGTCCAAAAGTAATGGGAAGCGGCATCATGGCACGCCAACTAGCAAAAAGAAGACTTTGAAGCCTACCTACCGCACTCCAGAGAGGGCTCGCAGGCACAAAAAAGTGGGTCGCCGAGTCTCTCAAACCAGCAATGAATTTTTAACCATCTCAGACTCCAAGGAGAACATTGGTGCCGCAGTGACTGATGGGAACGATAGGGGGAACGTCTTACAAGTCGAGGAGAGTCTGTTGGACCCCTTTGGTGCCAAGCCCTTCCATCCTCCAGACCTGTCATGGCACCCTCTACATCAGGGCCTGAATGACATCCGTGCTGATCACAATACTGTCCTGCCTAAGCAGCCAAGGCAAAATTCACTACATGGGTCATTCCACAGTGCAGATGTATTGACAATGGATGATTTTGGTGCCATGCCCTTTACAGAACTTGTGGTGCAAAGCATCACTCCACAGCAGTCCCAACAGTCCCAACCAGTCGAATTAGACCCATTTGGTGCTGCCCCATTTCCTTCTAAACAGTAGATACTTCTGATGGATTACTGGCATTAACTCCTGTTTCAAAAAAGTATGAATAGTTTTATGAATTTGAAAAAAAATTGAATGGCTGTTTATGTCGTTCGTTCTTAAAGATCAATCAGAACAGGTGATTTTTAAAAAACCAAATAGAAAAATGAAGTATCTCTACAGGGTAGTAACTTGATGCCTCTTCCAAGCAGGAGAAAAGGGAGCTAAATTGCCAGCTCTAACTAAGGGTTTCTGCTACTGACCTCACAACACAGAAATGCAAGTGTGGTACTTCCAGTGAAAGCACATGGCATCCTTCCAGGTGTGTAACCACTCAGGAGGGACAGTAAAACTGTTATTTTTAATATCAGAATGTCATTTTTGTGTGCATATCCCTAAAATTAGGGTTATTTGTACATACACTAGTTACGTTTGTGAATTTTTTAAAGATCTCTTCTAATTTCCATGCAGTTAAAAACAATCTAGTTCTCTTAAAGCATTAGAAAGTTATTATCTGGAGAGTGCAGAGATTTCACTCCATACACCTTTCTCCACAAAGCAGAACCAGAAGTAACTGGCTATTGTGCCTAAAACTATTTCATTTTAAAAACAAGTGCCATTAATATGGAATATCTAATGATAAGTACATGAAATAACGTGTATATTAATTAGCTCAATTTAGCTATTCCACAATTTACATATTTCAAAACAATGTTATACATGATAAATATATATAATTTTTGTCAATTAAAACATAAATTTTAAAAATGGACTATCGCATAGAAGCCTAGAACAAAAATATAAAGAGAAATATCTGACATTCAAAAAGAAATGATAAGCAGAAAAAATGATATAGAAGAAAAAATTCACTACTTTAGAAACACTTTATATTGTTTATGAATGGCTTCTTGCCCCAAATTTTTATTAACATGGCCCTAATAAAGCAGATTATTGGAAAAAATTGGGAGTGAGGACAAGGGTTATATAAAAATTTTATTTTAGGAAGAAAATATGTAGGAGAAACTGAATTTTCAGGACATTTACAGTGTGAAATCATGTTGCATTTAATAATGTACTTTATTAGCAACTTCACCAAATATTCCCCAAGTCATAAGCAACAATTATTTTTATTAGGTTTGGGGGGTGGAGTAGTTTTAATAAAGTGCACCGAACGGTGACATCCACAAAGCCTTATAGGCAGGATTCATGCATCCTGCTGCAAGTACCTCTGCACGAATAAATTAGATCCTAAAATGCATATAAGGTGGACTAGCATCTTAACTCTGCTAGTTGATCGTATCTTCACTGAAAAGAACCCAGCTACCAATTGCCTTTTTTTAACACCACAAATGCTAATTAGAAACTTGAGATTTTATAGAAATTATTTAATGATAGAGATTACATATGTGAATTAATGTGAATATAGTATCTGTGCTTCCTGTGTCTATAAATATTTTAAGTTATAATTAACTGTCCTGCACTATCAGATTAACATTTGGAAGTTTCTAGAACAGTTAATGCTATTTACAGAAAGGAGTGGAAACTCATCAACTGGCACTCTCTTTGATTTTTGTATTTTAAATTAACTCTCTTTGAACCCAATTAAAGTATATTTTATGAGTAATTTTGTTAGGCATCTCTTAATTATAGTGCCTCAATGGGATAAGATATTTGCCTATTTTCACAGTTCTGAACTTGGAAAGAAGCAAAGTATATGTAAATAAACCACATATTTGTCTTTTTATTGCTTTTTTCCCTCTTTTATATGCTAAATCAAATATAAATTTGTGGATAGGGAAGCAATATGTGAATCACAATGTAGCAGAGGCAGACCAAGCATTACATTATTACTTAGAGTTGTACTTTTAGAGCTGGACTGCACCAATTACTTGTCCTCATGCCAAAGGCAAATATATTTGCAACTTTTTTTTTTCATTTCTCAGGTTGATTAATACTGCTAATGCAAATGCTCAAGTAGATGTTTAAAAACTTTACAAAATAGATTCAAGGAATACTTTCTTTTAAAAGTGAAGACTTGATGATTACACATAGTAAATTCATGAACTACAGTAGGTTTGTATCAAACAGAATAACTTTTTAAATGAAAATCTTTTGAGGTGTGCACAATATGCTTCTTATTTTAGTCCTTGCTCTTTGCTAGATCTCATGAGTTTCATCATTTAGAAAAGGGGTAGGGGATTAACTAGTGTGGTCTCCTTCAGATGTAAACATGAAATACCTAGCGTTTTACTTGCTTCTCAATACACTGAATAATTTTAAATGATTCAGACACTGATGTAGACCCTTTGGCTTATAATGTTGGATAAATTCTGAGGAAACAACTCTGACAGCTTAAAATATTTACATTCTTATGTTATAACACAGCACAGTAACTTTCTTCTTTCAAGATTGTAGCTCAGAGAAAAGACACAGGATTCCATTGGGGGTTCAAAGGGATAGAAATGGAGAGATTCCTTTGTGTTGAAGTAGAGGCATTTTCCTAAAAAGTATATATTTATACTTTGCATTTTCATTCATCATCCCCCAGAATCATGGTCAAAGTGTAGGTCACTCCACACAGCTGATGCTCAGGTCATTGCATTATGAGAATTATGAGAATAAAGCTCTCAAGGTATGTGAAAGTGCTTAACACAGTACCTGGCATACAGCACTCAATAAAAGTTTGGCTCTATTATGGGATGTTCAAATTCTGGTTTAAGAATGTAAGAAAGGTTATATATATATACCACTAAGCAAATATAAATATATATGTATATATATAGCAAAGACCATATATATATATATGGGGTTTTTTCCCTGATAATATTTGGGTGTCCCCTGTGCTTCTTTAGGATGTAGTTATAACTCTCAATGAGAACACATGGACACAGGGAGGGAACATTACACACTGGGGCCTGTCAGAAGGTGGGGGGCAAGGGAAGGTATAGCACTAGGAGAAATACCTAATGTAGATGACGGGTTAATGGCTGCAGCAAACCACCATGGCACATGTATACCTATGTAACAAACCTGCACGTTCTGCACATGTATCCCAGAACTTAAAGTATAATTAAAAAAAAAAAGATAAAAACAAACAAAACAAACAAACAAACAAACAAAATGTCTGCTGGGTTTGATAAGGATTGAATCTGCAAATGAGTTTAAGGGGTATTGCCATTTTAACAATATAAAGTCTTTATGGAATGTCATTCTATTTATTTAAGACTTCTTTAATGTTTTAACAATGTTTGTTTGTTGTTTTCAGAGTATATGTTTTGCACTTGTTTTGTTACATTTATTCCTAAGGATTTTGTTCTTTTTCATGATATTGCAAATTAAATCATTCTTTTCATTTCATTTTTGTTTTGTTCATTGCTGCTATAGAGAAATACAATTGATTTTGTATATTGATCTGTTCTCCTGCCACTGTGTTGAAATTGTTAATTATTTCCAATAGTTTGTAGTAGATTCCTTAGGATATTCATGCATACATTTATGTCATCTACAAATACAGATTGTCTTACTTCCTTCCAAATCGGGTTGATTTTTATTTCTTTTTCTTGCCTGATTGCCCTGATTGGAATCTTCAGTACAATGTGGAATAAAAGTGGTGAAGGCAAACATCCGTGTCTTGTTCTGGATCTTACGGAGAAAGCTTTTATCATTAACTATTATGTTAGCTGTGGCTTTTCCATAGATGCCCTTTGTCAGCTTTGAGGAAGTTTCCTTCTGTTCCTAGTTTGTTGAGTGTTTTTATCATGAAAGAGTGCTAGATTTTGTCAAACAGTTTTTACTTCTATTGAGATGATCATTTGGTTTTTGTTTTCATTCTTTTGACATGGTGTATTACATTAACTGATTTTCAAATGTAAAACAACCTTGCATTCCTAGGATAAATCTTACTAGGTCATGCCGTACAATTCTTTTTATATGTTGTTGAATTCGGTTTGCTAATACTTTGCTGAGGATTTTTGTGTCTATACTCATAAGCAATATCAGTATGTAGTTTTCTTTCCTTGTAATATTGTCTGGTTTTGGTATCTTGATAGTAATGTACTCACAGGATGTGTAGGGAAGTGTGCCCTCCTCTTCTAGTTTTAGAAATTTGGTATATGTTATTAAGTGTTGGATAGAATTAACCAGTGAAGTCTACTGTTTCTGGCCTTTTCTTTGTATGAAATTGAACGATTGCTTATTTACATCTCCTTACTCTCTATAGGTCCATTCAGATTTTACATTTTTTTCTTGAGTTACTTTCAGTAGTTTGTGTTCTTCTATGAACTTATCCATTTCACACGTTATCTATTTTGTTGTCATATAATTGTAGACAGTATTTCCTTACATTTCTCTTGTTTTTGTAATATTGGTAGTAATGGCAACTCTTTCATTGTTATTTTAGTAAATTGAGTATTCTCCTTTTTTCTTGATTTGTGTAGCTCGTTTCATCAATTTTGTTAATCTTTTAAAAGAACCAAGTTTTTGATTACCTCATTTTCTCTGTTGTTTTTCTCTTTTACATAATATTAACTTCTGACCTAATCTTCATGATTCCATTCTTCTGCTTAATTTGTGTTTATTATTATTGAATTACAAATAAAAATTATATGTATTTATGGTGTACAACATGATTTCTTAAAGTATGTATACATTGTGAAGTGGCTAAATCAAGCTAATTCACATATGCATTACCTTGGATATTTATTTTTGTGGTGAAAACACTTAAAATCTACTCTAAGCAAATTTCCAGTACAAAATATATCATTAATGCATTGTTGTAAGTATAGTCACCATGTTAGACAATATTCTTGAACTTATTCCTCTTGTCTAACTAACTAAAATTTTCTATCCTTTAACCAATATCTCCTCTATCTCCCATTTCCCCAACAGGGCTCCTGTCTATACTCTGCTTCTGTGAATCTATCATTTTTAGATTCCACATATAAGTGAGATCACGGAGTTTTTGTCTTTCAGTGCTCGGCTTATTTCACATAGCACATTATCCTCTGGGTTCACCCATGTTTCCCCAAATGACAGGATATCCTTTTAGAAGACTAAAGAGTATTCCATGTGTGTATATACCACAGTTTCTTTATCCATTCATTTGTCAATGGACATTTAGGTTGCATCCATATTTTAGCTGTGGTGAATAATGTAAATAATATGGGAGTGCAGATATCTCTTGAAATACTGATTACATTTTCTTTGGATATTTACCTAGAAGTCGAATTGCTGGATCATATGGTAATTTTTTTGAAGAACCTCTGTATTGTTTTTGATAATAGTGGTATTGATTTACTTTCCCACCAACAGTGTACAATGGTTCCCTTTTCTTTTCATTCTGCCCAGCACTGACCGTCTTTCCCCTTTTTGATACTAGCTCACTCTATGGGCGTGATGTGATATGGTGGTTTTTAATTTTCATTTCCCTGATGATTAGTAACGTTGAGCAATTTTTTTCATATATCTAATGGCCATTTGTATGTCTTCTTTTGAAAATAACAACTTAGGTCTTTTTGTCCATTGTTTAATTGGGTTACTTGTTTTCTTGCTATTGAGTTATTTGAGTTCCTTATATATTTTGTATATTAACTTTTTATCAGATGTGTGGATTACAAATATTTTCTCCCATTTTATGGGTTGTCTCTTCACTTTGATTGTTTCCTTTGCTGTGCATAAGCTTTTTAATTTGTTGTAATAGCATTTGTCCATTTTTGGTTTTGTTACCTGTGCTTTTGCGGTTATAGCCAAGAAATCATTGCCCACACCAGTGACATGGAACTTTTGCCTTATGTTTTCTCATAGTTTTACAGTTTCAGGTTTTACATTTAAGTCTTTTATCCATTTTGAATTGATATTTTGTATATAGTGTGAAATAAGGATCTAATTTTATTCTTCTTTATTCTTCTGTGTATGTATATCCAGTTGTCCCAACACCATTTATCAAAGAGACTGTCCTTTCCCCATTGTGTGTTCTTGGCACCTTTGTCAAACATCAATTGACTGTAAATGTGTGGATTTATTTCTGGGCTTTCTGTTCTGTTCCATTAGTCTATTTGTCTGTTTTTATGCTAGTATAAAGTTGTTTTGACTACTATAACTTTATAGTAGATTTTAAAATCAGGAAATGTGACGCCTCCAGTTTTATTCTTTTTGCTCAAGATTACTTTGGCTATTCAGCATCTTCTATAGTTCCATACAAATTGTCGGGTTGCTCTATTTCTGTGAAAAATGTCATTGAAGTTTTGATATGGATGGCATAAAATCTGTAGATTGCTTTGATTAATATGGGCATTTTAACAATATTAATTCTTACAGCTTATAGACACAAGATACATTTCTAGTTATTCGCATTTTCTTTAGTTTCTTTCATCAGTGTTTTATACTTTTTACTGTACAGATCTCTCATCTTCATGGTTAAATTTATTCCTCAGAGTTTTAGTTTTATAGCTATTGTAAATGAGATTGGTTTGTTGATTTCTTTTTCAGAAATTTATTGTTAGTGTATAGAAACACTTCAGATTTTGTATACTGTAAATTTTCAGAAGATGTTTATTAGGTCCAATTGTTCTTTTGTGGAGCCTTTATAGTTTTCTAATAAGATCATGTTATCAGCAAACAGAAATAACTTCACTTGTTCCTTTCTGAAATAAAAGCCTTTTATTTCATCTTCACTAACTGCTCTTGCTAGGAATTCCAGTATTCTATTGAATAGAAGTGAGTGGGCATCTTTGTCTAGTTCCTGATCACAGAGAAAAAGATTTTAGCTTTTTCCCATTGAGTATGTCAGCTGTGGGCTGTTATATATAAATGGCTTTTATTTTGTTGACATACATTCCTTCTATACATAATTTGTTGAGGCTTTTTATTATATGTTTTGTCAAGTATGTTTTGTCAAGTGCTTCTGCACCTATTAAGACGATCAATTGGCTTTTGTCTTTTATCCTATTAATGTGATGTACCATATTTATTAATCTGCATATGTTGAACCATTCTTTCCTCCCTGGGATAAATACCATTTGGTCACGGTGAATGACCCATTAATGCATTGTTGAATTGAGTTTGCTAGCATTTTGTTGAGGATTTTGCATCTATGTTCATCGGGAATACTGGTCTGCTGTTTTCTTTCCTTGTAGTGTTTTGTCTGGCTTTGGTATCCGAGTAACGCTGGCCTCAAAATGAGTTGGAATGTATTCCCTCCTCCTCAATTTTGTGGAATATTTTGAGAAGGATTGGTATTAGTTCTTCCTTAAATGTTTGGTATAATTCAGCAGTGAGGTCATCAGGTCCTGGGCTTTTCTATGTTGGGAGTTTTGGATTAATCATTTAATATACTTGTTATTGGTCTATACAGATTTTCTGTTTCTTCATGATTCAGTCTCGGTAGGCTGTATGTTTTTAGGAATGTATCCATTTTTCTAGGTTATCAATTTTTTGGGGAATATAATTGCTCATAGTTTCTTATGACTTTATATTTCTGTAGTATCAGTTGTAATGTCTTCTCTTTCATTTATGATTTTATTCATTTCAGTCTTCTCTCTTTTTCTTAGTCAAGCTAAAAGTTTGTCAATTTTGCTTATCTTTTCAAAATACTAACTCTTAGTTCTGTTTATCCTTTCTGTTGTTTTTCTAGTCTCTATTCATTTTTATTCCTGTTGTGACCTTTATTCCCTTTCTGCCAGCTTTCAGTTTAGGCTGGTCTTTTTTAGAGTTCCTTGAGGTATAATGTTAGTTTGGATTTTTAAGTCTTTTTTCTTTTTTGATGTAGGCATTTATTGCTATAAAGTCCCCTCTTAGAACTGCTTTTGCTGCATCCCATAAATTTGGCGTGTTGTTTCCACTTTCTGTTGTCCCAAGATATTTTTCAATTCCTTTTCATTTCTTCTTGACTCTTTGTTCAGGAGCATGGTGTTTAATTTCTACATATTTGTGAATTCTCCAATTTTTCTTGTTATTGATTTCTAGATTCATACCGTTATGGTTACTGAGATTCCTGGGGCAGGCCTGGATCCTGATTCTGCTGGACTGTCAGGGGTGGCCTCAAGCTTGGGTCTATGCATGCCAACCTGGTGCTGGAGTGAGACTGGAGGCTAGGTCCACAAGTGTTGGCCTGGAGTCTGGGGCTGAAGAGGCAGAACAGGCAATGGTATGGGGCGGGGGGCGCCTGAAGCCTGGGCCCATGTGGTGCTGGGCCAATCCCAGTCTGGTACTGGGCCAATCTGGAGTCTGGGTTGGGCCTGAAGCTTGAGTCTCCAGGGGCCAGCCTGGACCCTGAGGCTGCAGGAGCAGGCTTGGTGCTGGTGCCTGTTGGTGCCACCCTAGCACTACAGTGAGCCTGAAGCCTGGGGCTTCAGGGGCCAGCCTGGTGCTAGAGCAGGCCTGGAGCCTGGGTCTGCAGATGCTGGCTTGGAGTCTGGAGATGTGGTGGCTAGCCTGGCACTGTGGTGGACTGGTTGCTAGGTTAGTAAAGGCTAGCCTGGAGCTAGGGTCTAGTGGTGTTGGTCTGGTGCAGAGGAGGGCCTGGAAACTAGGTCAATGGGTATCTGCCTGGAGTCTGGGGCTATGGGGCCTGGCCTGGCAGTGGGGCAGGCCTAGAAGCTGGGTACTTAAGGTCATGGCTGGGTCCTAGGGCTGTGGGTGCTGGCCTGGTGCCTGAGACTGCCAAGGTTATCCTGGAGCTGGGTCCTGGGTGTACTGGCCTGGAGGTTCCATCCACAAGTGCTGGCCTGAAGCCTGGAGGCATGACTCTTGGCTACACTCACCAGGAATTTAGTCAATTCAAGTTGGAATTGGAGGGGACAAGAAATGCAGGCAGGCTGACACTCCAGGTGAGATATAGTAAGCCTTAAATGGGAGCTAGACACAGACCTTACACCCTTCATAAAAATGTTCTTAAAATGGACCACAGACCTAAGTATAAAATGAAAAACTATAAAACTCCTGTAAAATAGCATAGGAGAAAATCTGGTTGACCTAGGGTTTAGCAATGACTTTTTAGAAGCAATACCAAAAGTACAACCAATGCAAGAAAGAATAGATTAACTGAACTTCATTAAAATTAAAAATTTCTACCCTGTGACAATGTAAAAAGAATGAGAAGATAAGCCACAGACTGAGATAAAATATTAGCAAAGGACATTCTGATAGAGAACTTTTATCCAAAATATACAAAGAACTCTTTAAACTCAACAATAAGAAAATAAACCTGATTTTTTTTGTTTTAAATAAATTTTATTGTCTATATTAAGGTATACAACACAATGTTAAATGAAACACATACATATATATATATATATATATATATATATATATATATATATATATATAGTAAAACTATAGTGGAACAATGAACATACCCATCATCTCACATAGTTACTGATTATTCCCCCATTGGCAAGAGCAGGTATAATCTACTCATTTAGCAAAAAATCCTGAACACAATATACAATATGTATTAACTATAGTCCTCATGTTGTACATTTGATCTTTGATCTTTTCACTTGTTCATCCTGCATATTTACTACTTTGCATCCTTTGACCTACATCTCATTTCCTCCACCTTATCCTGACCTTAGTAATTACTGTTTTATTCTCTATCTCTATATATTTAACCTTTTTTTTCTTGATTCCACATATAAGTGAGATCACGCAATATTTTTCTTTCTGTGTCTGGCTTATTTCATTTAGCATAATGCCTTCTAGGTCTATCCATGTTTTGGCAAATGACAGGACTGCCTTCTTTTTAAAGGCTAAATAATATTCTAATTATCTATCTATTGATCTCTCTATATCACAGTTTCTTTATCCATTTGCCCATTGATGAACACCTAGGTTGTGTCTGTATCTTGACTATTGTGAATTGTGCTGCAATAAACTTGGGAGTGCAGAGATAATCTCATTCCCTTTGGGGATATACCCAGAAGAGGGATTGCTGGGTCATATGGTAGTTCTATTTTTAATTTACTTAGGAACCTCCATACTGTCTTCCATAACGGCTGCACCAATCTATAATACATTCCCACTAACAGTGTACAAGTGCTCCCTCTTCTCCACACCCTCACCAACACTTGTTAGCTCTTGTCTTTTTGATAATAGCTACCCTAACACGTATGAGGTGGTATCTCAAAGTAGTTTTGATTTGCATTTTCCTGATGATTGGTGATATTGAGCACCATTTCATATACCTGTTGGTCATTTTCTGTCATCTTTGAAGAAATGTCTATTCAAGTCCTTTCCCCATTTTTTTTAAATCAGGTTATATGTTGTCTTGCTATTGAGTTGTATGAGTTCTTCCTAAATCCTGAATATTAAAACCTTGCGTGATATATGGTTTGCAAATATTTTCTCCTTATCTGTACATTGCCTTTTCATTTTGTTGATTGTTTTCGTTCTGTGTAGAAGTTTTTTAGATTGATATAATTTCATTTATTTATTGTTGCTTTTGTAGCCTGAGGTTTTGGTGTGATATCCAAGGAAACATTGCCAAAGCCAGCGTCAAGGAGCTTTTCCCTTATGTTTTCTTCTAGATTTATGGCTTCAGGTCTTACATTCAGATCTTTTATCCATTTTGGATTGATTTTTGTGTATGGTGTAATGTAAGAGTCTAATTTCATTCTTTTGCGTGTGGAAATTCCAGCACCTATTTATTGAAGAGACTACCCTTTTCTCATTTTGTCTTTTTGGTACTCTTGTCAAAAATTCATTAACCATATATGTTTGGATTTATTTCTGGCTATTTCACTGTCCTGTGTATCTCTTATGCCAATACTGTATTGTTTTGATTACTCTCGTTTTGTAATATAAATTTAAATCGGGAAGTATGATGCCTCCAGGATTTTTTTTTCTCAGAATTGCTTTGGTTATTTGGGATCTTTTGTGGATCCACAGAAATTGTATGATTTTTTTCTATTTCTGTGAAGAATGCTGATGAGATTTTGATAGGGATTGCATTGAATCTATATATTGCTTTGGGTAGTATAGACACTTTAACAACATTAATTCTTCCAATCTATGAGCATGGAATATCGTTTTATTTATTTGTGTCCTCTTCAATGTATTTCATCAATGTTTTGTGGTTTTCAGTGTGCAGGCTATACTGATGCACTTTCATCTTCTTGGTCAAATGTATTCTTAAGTGTTTTATGTTATCATAAATGGGATTGTTTTCTTGATTTCTCAGCTAGGTTGTTATTTGTGAATAAAATGGCCATGGATTTTTGTATATTAATTTTATATCCTGCAACTTTACTGAATTCATTTATTAGATCTAATAGGTTTTTTTGGTGGAGTCTTTGGAGTTTTCTACACATAGGATCATATCATGTGCAAAGAGAGATCATTTTACTTCTTCCTTTCCAATTTAGATATCTTTAATTTCTTTTTCTTGTCTAATTGCTCTCTCTTGATAGTACTTCCAGTACTATGTTGAATAGAAGTGGTGGGAGTGGGTAATAACTGATTTTTAAATGTACAAACATCTGAAAAGGACACCTCACCAAAGAAGATATACATATGGAAAATAGGCATATGAAAAGAAGCTCAAGGTGATATGAGTTGTTTTCCAAAAGGTAATGAAAAATGCATATTATGAAAAAATTATGGAGTCCAAATTTTTTATACCAAAATAAGCTCATACTAACTTGTTATAACATGCCTGAACAGGATGTAGTTTGAGGCACTAAAAAGGTAAGACGTAAGTTTGAAAAGAGCACCTGTCAGAGCAACATAAATTCTACTAAAATTGAAGCAAAAACAAACATCAAATTTAGTGTGAAGCTTGGGTGGAAGAATGGTAAAATCATTGATGCTTTATGAGAAGTTTATGGGGATGATTCTCCAAAAGAAATCAGCAGTTTGCAAACAGATAACTCATTTTAAGAAGGGATGAGATGATGCTGAAGATGAAGCACATAGCAGCAAGCCTTCCACATCGTTTGAAAAAAAATTGAAAAAAATTATGTCCATGCCTTAATTGAAGAAGAACAAGAATTAACAGCACAAACAATAGTCAACACCATAGATATCTAAATTGGCTTAGCTTACACTATTCTGACTGAAAAATTAAAGTTGAGCAAACTTTCCACTCAATGGGTACCAAAACTGTTGTGCCCAGATCAGCTGCAGACAAGAGCTGAGCTTTCCATGGAAATTTTAACAAGTAGGATCAAGATCCTGTAGCAATTTCTTGAAGAATTTTAACAGGAGACAAAACATGGCTTTACCAGTATGATCCTAAAGATAAAGCACAATCAAAGCAATGGCTACCAAGAAGTGGAAGTGGTCTAGTCAAAGCAAAAGTGGACTGGTCAAGAACAAAGCTCATGGCAATAGTCTTTTGGAATGTTAAAGGAATTTTTCTAGTTGGTTTTCTGGAGGGCCAAAGAACAACAACATCTGCTTATTATGAAAGTGTTTTGAGAAAGCCAAAGCTTTAGCAGAAAAACACCTGGGAAAGCTTCATTAGAGAGTCCTTCCCCATCACAATGCTTCTGCTTATTCCTCTCATCAAACAAGGGCAATTTTGTGAGAGCTTTGATGGGAAATCATTAGGCATTCATCCACCTTACAGTCCTGATTTGGCTCCTTCTGACTTCTTTTTGTTTCAAAGTCTTAACAAACCTTTAAATTGCACACATTTTTCTTCAGTTCATAACGTAAAAAAGACTTCATTGACCTGATTAAATTCTCAGAACCCTCAGTTCCTTAGGGATGAACCAAATGGCTGGTATCATTGCTTACAAAGTATCTTGAACTCGATGGAGCTTATGTTAAGAAGTTTATATTTTTTACTTTTACCTTTTAGTTCAATTTTTCCATGAATTTTTGAAGTCCCCTCATACATCATCAGGGAATTGCAAATTAAAACAACAATAAGATGCCACTATGCACCTGAAAGAATAGCCAAAATCTGTAACACTGACCACACCAAATACTGTAGAGGATGTTTAGCATAAGGAACTCCCAGTCACTGTTAGTGGAAATGCAAAATGATACAGCCACTTTGGAAGACAGTTTGCAGTTTCCTACAAAACTAAACAGAATTGCTATACTATCTAGCAATTATATTCCTAGTTATTTAACCAAATGAGTGGAAATTCATGATAACACAAAAACCTGCAAATGAATGTTTATAACAGCTTTATTAATATTGGCCAAAACTTGGAAGCAACCAAGATGTCCCTCTATAGGTGCATAGATAAACATTTTATGGCCCATCCATAAAATGAAACATTATTCAGCAATAAAAGGAAATGAGGTATAAAGCCATGAAGAGATATGGGGGAAATTTAAATTCATATTGCTAAGTGAGAGAAGCCAGTTTGTTAGTTTATTTTATAAATCAGGATATGGTTTATTTTGGTGAATATTCCATGTGTACTTGCAAAAATTGTGAATTCTACCACTTTTGGTTATAGTGGTCTATAAATGTCCATTAGGACAAGTTTATTCTAGTGTTGTTCAGATCTATCCTTATTAACTTTTTAGCTAATTTATTTAGCTAAAATTAATTTTTTAGCTAATTTTTATTAATTATTAAGAGTAAAGCATTTAAATCCCAAATATAATTGTGGATTTGTCAATTTCCCCTTGCAGTTATGTCAATTTTTACTTCCGGTATTGCTATGTCTTTATCAGAGGGCAATTCACCAAGCAGTGCCCTCTTTCTCTCTGATAATATTGCTTCTTTTGAAGTCCACTTTTGTTTATATTAATATTGTCATTCCAACTTTTTTTTGACTAGAGTTTGCACAATGTATTATCCCTTTCCTTTTATTTACAGTGAGTTACTGGTAGAAAGCATATATTTGGGTCTCTAGGAAGAATTGAATATTTAATACCTTGTGACTATATAAGATTTCTATTTTTTCTTGAGTAGGTTTTGATAATTTATATTTTGCTAGGAATTTGTCTATTTTCTCTAAACTTTCAAACCCTATTGGCATAAATTGTTAACACTGTCCCTTAATCTTTTTAATCTTTATGGTGTTTTTCAATATGCTCCCCCTTTTCTTTCATAATATTATTTCTATATACTTTTCTTTTTGTCTTGATTAATCTGCCAAATGTTTGTCTATTTTATTACAAAACTAAAATAACCAAAACAGGCTGGTACTGGCATAAAGATAAACATTTAGACCAATAGAATAGAATTGAGACTGCAGAAGTAAACTCATACATGTAACTTCAATTGAATTTCTACAAGGGTGTCAGGACCATACCATCAGAAAATAATATTTTTCAACAAATCACTTTGGGTCAATTGCATAGATACATGCAAAACAATGAAGCTGGACTCCTAACACATACTATATTAAAAATTAACTTCAATTGATTACAGACATGAATACAAGAGCTAAAACTAAAAATTATAGAAGAAAAAGTAAGAGTAACTCTTCATGACCTTTAATTTAACAATGAATTATCAATAATGATACCAAAACACAAGCAATAAAAAATAAAAAAGACAAGACAACCCACAAAATGGGAGAAAATATGTGCAAATTACATATCTAATAAGGATCTGTTATCCAGATTATAACTCTTACAACCTAACAACAAAAAGACAATAACTCATTTAGAAACTGCCAAAGACTTGAATAGACATTTCTTCAAAGAAGATATACTAATGGCCAAGAAGCACATGAAAAGATGCTCAATATCATTAATCATTTAGGGAAATGCAAAATAAAATCACAATGAGATACCACTTTACACCTACTAGGATGGCTATAATCAAAAAGAAAAACAGAAAATAATAAAGGGGTTCTCAGGATGTGGAGAAATTTGTAACTTCATACACTGCTGGTAGGAATATACAATGGCACAGCCACCATGGAGAACAGTTGGGAAGTTCTTCAAAAAGTTGAACAGAATTACAATATGATGCAGCAATTCCACTCCTAGATATATACCCAAGAAAAATAAAAACTTGTGTCCACTAAAACCTTGTACACAAATGTTCACAGCAATATTATTGATAATAGCTAAAAAAAAAGTAGAAACAACCAATCAATGGATAAATGGATAAACAAAATGTGGTATACTCATACAATGAAATATTTTTCTCCATGAAAATGAATGAAGGCTGACTATGGTGGCTCACGCCTGTAATCCCAGCACGTTGGGAGGCTGAGGCAGGCGGATCACCTGAGGTCAGGAGTTTGAGACCAGCCTGGCCAACATGGTGAAACCCTGTCTCTACTAAAAATACAAAAAAATTAGCTGGGCATGGTGCCAGGCGCCTGTAATCCTGGCTACTTGGGAAGCCAAGACAGGAGAATCGCTTGAACCTAGAAGGCAGAGGTTGAAGTGAGCCGAGACTGCACCACTGCACTCCAGCCTGGGCAAGAAGAATGAAACTCCATCTCAAAAAAAAAAAAAAAAAAATGAAGTCCTGATACATGCTATATGGATTACCCTACAAAACATCCTAAGTGAAAGAAACCCATGATAAAAGGCATCTATTGTATTATTCCATTTACGTGAATTATCCGGAACAGGGGAATCCATAGAGACAGAACATAAATCAGTGGTTGACAGGGATGGAGGAAAATAGGGGTGACTGCTTAATGAATGCAAGATTTATTTTGGGGGTGATGGCAATGTTCTGGAACTAGGTAGTGGTAACGCCTGCACAACATTATGAATTTTCTGTTGGTAGGACAGCAGTAGAGGCCATGGGTCATGACAATCTTCTCACGTCAGTCAGCCGAGGCATCACCATCCTGTCCTTAATGGCCTTAGCAGGTCCGGGGGCTATGTGGTTCCCAATCCACTTGCAGGTGACAGTGTTGCAGGCATAGGGCCAAGGGCCAAGAACCAAGAGCCTGAGGGTACAAGCAACATGTACTCGGTGATTCAGGTGGGTAAGGAGAAGTATGCCACCTCAGTGTCAGAGGAGGAGGCCACCTTTGAGCTGCTGCTGCTACTGTACTTGGGCTTCGCCGAGGTGTACCTGCAGGACCTGCACCCAGACTAGGGGAGCAGGAAGATGCAGTGGTATACCTTGAAATCCAAACCAGGAGAGAAGGATAAAGAGGAGAAATTGAGGTTGACATCCAGCTTATGAGAAACAACATGACTGCCAGTATGTTTGACCTTTTCATCAAAGACAAGCCTCGGAATCCATTTGGAAAACTTTAAGACAAGATCAAGGGGAAGAATATGGATAGTGCATCAGGTGCTGCCTCCAACATAGTCTCCAGCACTACACCTTCAGTCAAAAGTGATGATTAGTCTTCGTCCAAAGACAAGAAGGATCAAGATCTTGTTTTCCAAGTCTAATTTGCAGAAATTTCCTGATCCATGATTGCCCTGCAGACATCAAAGCTAAAATGCTGTCTCAACTGGGAGACTTTCAGTCCCGGTGGGACAATGACAACAATGAGAGGGACTCCTCTTCAGCTTCAGATGTCATGTCTCACAAGACAACAGCAAGTACATATCTTAAGCAGCTAAACGAAATCAATGTCACCCTTCCCAAAACGGAAGGACTTTCCTTTCTTGGGGGTCTTCGGTCTATGAACGAAGTCCTTTCCCACTCTAATGTCTGTATCAATGGGAACCATGTTTAACTGGAGCAGCCAGAAGCCAAGGGTGAGAACAAGTATAGCAGTCCTTCTTCCTACCTGAAGCCCCAGGGCTTCAGGAAGAAACATTTGTTCTCATCTACCAAAAACCTGGCTGCTCAGTCTTGGAAGTAACCTGGGGAAGGAAGTGGGATGTCTCATGACAGGTGGCTCTTTGAGTCTTCTACCAAGAACTCTCTGAAGTCCATGTCTCTGCCATCCTACCAACCACTGTTCTGTGGGGCCATTAGAGAAAACATGGCTCCAGCAAACTTGGAAGCTGCAAAAGAAACCAAAGAGAGCAAGAAGCAGAATAACGAGAGTCTTCTTTGCTTTCTCGGGTGATGGGGAAGAAGGACATGGCTAAGAACAGTGAAGGTGAAAACCCTCTTACCATCCTGGAGAAGAAGGAAGGCATGCTTATGGAGGTCAAGCTGGGTAGCATGCTTCAGGGCCTGTTAAAGACCTTACGAGAAGATTGGAGAAAGATATTGCAGCTATTGTCTCCAGAAGGGGTAACTCCCTGAACCCCTTTGAAGATGTGCAGATCACAGAACCAAAAACTGACCCAGAATCCAAGTCTGAACAGAATCACCAATTCTCTCTGTGATGGCTCCAAAAACCAGAGCTGTCAAACCTTGACTTCATCCTGTGAAGCCAATGAACACAATGGCCACCAAGATTGCTATCTCTAGCTTGGGAACTGCCACCATCATCAGTGAGAACTTGATCAACAAGACCACGATCAAGAAAACCCCTCAGATTCTGCTTTTGCCTATGCACAGCTAACCCAGAATGAGCTTATCCAGCTGCTCCTCAAACAGAAGAAAACAATAATAATAATAATAATAAGAGGGATTTCCAGGATCCTGAGCTGGAAGACTATACTGACAACCTGCCAATCAGTCATGGAAGAAACCCCCACGCTCCACATTCTGGCTCAGGTTAGCAAAAAATGCGGGAAAGATGTAAATCACCAGAATTAAACACGGGCATGTTTCCGTGAGTTTGTTTCCACCTGTTCTTGAGGTAAAGGACTCGCTATGCCTCATAACCAGCTAGCAGGTTCCGAATCACCATCTCCCTCGCATGTTATCTGGCAAGAGTCAATTCTACCAATTGAAGCCAGGTTAATAATTACAGTGAATCTTTTACCATGGGTCCCCAAGACTTTATTTTTAAATGCCACTGTGCCTTTAACTAGATTGTAAATATTTTATGGCCACCAGAGACGTGATCCTAAGTTCTGATCCTGAGCCAGAGGTTCAGATGTCACAGGAGGTATTAATGTATTTCAACACTGAAGTTTTCTTTCTTTCATATTGAGATTTTTTTCAATATGTATCCTCCAGCTATTAAAACTTACCTGAGAAAGCTTTAAATAAGAAAAGGACCATGCAATAGTTGCGGTGTTACATACATGTACTTTCTCAGCTTTTGAGTAGCACAGGTGTGGCTTTTGGCTGCAGATGCTAAATTTTTGATACCATGTAAATGTACTCAACTTCTCAGACTTGGGTCCTGTTTTTAATTTTTTTTTTTTTTTTTTATGGGAGCCAAAATGTTTAGAGAAAGCTTCTGGGTGTGCCTTTCAGATTTTGAACAAGCTGCCTTGTCTAAACATCAATTTCTACTACTCTCTAGCCTTAAAATGTGCTCTATTTAGATCCACAGGACCCTTCTACTGGTGATATGAAAAACAGAATACAGAAATTAAGAGAATCACTTTTTACTCAATTAGGGGAAGTAAGTCAAAGCCCTCCTCTTGCGACAGCAGATTTCCTGCGGGCCACCTGTTCAGCGCCTTGATAGGGGATAGGGTGATCAAAGCACTCACGAAAACAGTTCATTCAGGTATGGAATGTCAGAATTCCTTTGGCCATTTTCTCCTGACTCTTTGCTAGGTCCCCTGGTTTCCTTGGCAGCACTTCTTGGATGGAGGACAGGGTCCACCAACTTCTCAAGACATTGAGTCTTGAGACACAAGAAACCACAGACTTCAACCCTGAAGGGCCTAACTCTGTCCATATGTCTGTCCTTTGAATACTTCCTGTCCCTGCCTAAAAGGAAACCCAAATTGTTTCTAGGATACTGGTGAAGTTGTAGTGAGGGGCTTAATGCAGTTAATAATCTAAAAGCCAGCAGAAAACCAAAATGCCTCAGCCTTAAATGGTTGTTTCTTTTTTATTTTCCATAATGAATAGACTCACAGGCATTTTACCCCCTTATTATAAAATTGTGAAGAGAAAGAAGATGACACACTTTTGGACGCTGTATTTTATGTATTTATTTTTGAGACAGAGTCTTGCTCTCCTCGCCCAGGCTGGAGTGCAGTGGCACAATCACAGCTCACTGTAGCTTTGGCCTCCTGGGCTCAGGCAATCCTCCTACGTCAGCCCTCCAGGTACCTGGAACCACAGGTATATGCCACCATGCCCAGCTTTTTAAAATTATTTTTGTAGAGATGGGGGTCTCCCTATTTTGTTCAGGCTGGTCTTGAACTCCTGGGTTTAAGCAGTCCTCTCACCTCGGCCTCTCAAAATGCTGAGATTATAGGCATGAGCCACCACATGCAGCCAATTGCTATGTTTTTAAAACTAGATTTATAGACATATTTTTTAAAAGCTAGGGCACTTTTCCCCTTAACTAAAAGCACTAGTTCAGTTCTTCAGGTAATTTCATTGGAACTCACCTAAGACTGGAATTGGAATGTTTCCATGTTGCTCATTTTTTCTACAGGTTATGATAGAATCTCATTAAATCTTGACATCTCTCCCAGGGGAAGAATATCACAGGCCAGTGGTGTGAATGGGGTATGAGACGATAGCATTTACTAAATCAGTAATCTCTTTTATGTATGTTCTTGTTATATTGAGGTTAAGAGGCAAGATGATTGGCAGCAGAATTCTTCAGGATTTTGTTTGCTGTGGTATGGATTATATTGGAGCACCTTAATCTGAAGGATGAAACTGTGACTTGATTTATCTAATTAGCTTTTAATTACCTATAGCTATTTTATTTTATTCTCTCCTATAGTTTTGGGGACCACTGTAAACGTCTCTCAGATGACTTGTATTTTTGTAGTGCTATGAAATTTATTTACACACTTGAAAACTGTATATTCACTTGAACTCTAACAATGTACATGTATATGTATATATTTGCTCCACATTATGTTTTTTACTTTATATAAATGTATTTTTATTGTGATAACCCAAGTGTGCCATGAGGGCATGTGTACTCTTAATGGTTGGAGAGCTGGTGTGGAAAACTGGTGTGGAAACCCGCATTTTTCATTAGGGTGGTTGGCTTCGAGATATCTGCTGCTAGAAACTGGGGTGCGTGACTCAGTGTGAGAGGAATATCTGGGTGGAAGAGTGAATTCCTGTGCTCTGAAATGCCACTTGGGAACTCTGGAGAATGAAGGACAATTGACTTCAAGGTGTCTGGCTTCTGCCACTGCTGGAAAAAAATTCAGTTTATAGCATTTCTGCATTTCCCAAAGTAGATAACCTGGAGGTTATTCAATAAATAACTGTCCCCGAGGACTCAATTTTGGGGGAGGGATTATCTAGGAGAAGCTTTACCCTGCTCTGAGCCATCAGCAGAATTTGGTGAATTGGAGCACAGGAGAATCCTACAAATGGAGTATGTCTCAGGGCATACATCAGCTATACAAGAGAGCTGGGACTTGCCTCTAGCTTCTGCAGGCACTTACCTGATGGGCCCTGGGGGAGGGGGAGGGGTGGCCTAGAGGAGCCAGAACAACTCTTGGCCTCACCTCTCTGCTTCCAGAAAGAGTATTCAGGACTTGAGGGAAGCATCAGATTAAATACCAGTGAACAGTTCGAGGTTAACTTCGAGGTCAGCTTCCTGAAGTGTCAATCCTTTTCCCAATTGTTTCAATAACTCTTATTCCTTGCACTTTGGCAGATGTCCTGCCCTCCTCTTTCATTCCAGTATGTTAACCTCATCAAGGCAGCAAAGTGGAAGAGAAAGCAAGTCTGCCCTTTGCCATACTGAACAGCTATGGACCCTGAGGGGTAGTACACATGCCTGTAAGAATGAGATACAAGTGTGTGCTTTCCAGCTTTGCTAACAGTGGGAGTTCAAAGGCGCAGAGAGGGAGGAAGGTCCATGACACTCAGCCACATAGTGTAGGGAGGCAATTTAATATTAAGTGATGCACCATCCTCCCTCCCTAGGTGCCTTCTCCCAATCAAACTTTTTCCTTTTTTCAAGAATGACTAATTATCCCTCAAGAACAATTAATTATCCCTTAATTGCCTTAGGTGGAGAACTTAACTCCTAGAAGCCACATCAACCAACCTCAACTCTGGTTTGTCCATATCTACTGTGTGAGCTACTTAACTGACTCCTCCTCTCTCCAACTGAAGGATCACCCAGTGTTTTTTGGATTATAGAATTATTATTTCCTGCTTTGTTACTTTGGGAATTTTTTATTTCTTTTGTTTGTTTTTATTTGTATGTGTTTTTTTTTTCATTTTTTCTTTTTGGAGACAGGGTCTCCCTCTGCACCCAGGCTGGAGTGCAGTGGTGCAATCATGGCTCACTACAGCCTCAACCTCCCAGGCTCAAACAATCTACTCACCTCAGCCACCCCAATAGCTGGAGTCTTGCTGTGTTAGCCAGGCTGGTCTTGAACTCCCAAACTCAAGCAATCCTTCTGCCTCAGCCTCCCAAAGTGCTGGGATTATGGGTGTGAGCTGCCGCACCTGGCCATGTTTTAAGAAGTAACCTGGGCTCAGTGCAGTGGCTTGCGCCTGTAGACGCAGCACTTTGGGAGGCCTAGGTGGGTGGATCTCTTGAGCCCAGGAGTTTGACCAGCTTGGGCAACATGGCAAAACCCTGTCTCTACAAAAAGTAAAAAATTAGCCAGGCATGGTAGTGCATGCCTGTTGTCCCAACTACTCAGGAGGCTGAGGCAGGAGGATCACTTGAGCCAAGGAAGTTAAGGCTGCAGTGGGCCATGATCACACCACTGTACTCCACTCCCATCCAGGTTGGGTGACAGAGTGAGAGAAAAAGGAAAGGAAAAAGGAAAAAGGGGGAAAAAAAAAAGGAAAGGAAAAAGGGGAAAGAACCTACAACCTCACAGGTTTTTCTTTTTGTTATTGTTGTTTTTGAGGCAGAGTCTCACTCTATCGCTCAGACGAGAGTGCAGTGGTGCGATCTCGGCTCACTGGTACCTCTGCCACCGAGTTCAAGGGATCCTCCTGCCTCAGCCTCCCAAGTAGCTGGGATTACAGGCATGCACCACCACACCTGGCAAATTGTCATAATTTTTTGTGAAGATGCGGTTTCACCATGTTGGCCAGGCTGCCTAGGTTTTGTTTTTAAGAAGTAACCTGAAATTTCCTACAACACTGAATAAAGTGGTACTACTTCCCCCCACCACCCCTCCCCCAAAAAACAAACAAACAACAACAAAAAAAGCCATGAATTTTCTATGGGAATGAATATACCTTAATAAAGAAAATCAAGCAATACAATGGGCTACAATGACTGACTAAGAAAAACACATGATTATCTTAATGGATACAGAAAAAGTATTTAACAAAATTGAAATATCAACTCATGATCTTAAAACAATTCTGAACAATCTAGTAATCGTAGGAAATTTTCTTAAACTGATAAAGAATATCTACAAAAAACCTATAGCTAACATCATACTTAATGAAATACTAAACGCTTCCCCCCAGCCACACTAAGATCAGAGACTTGGCAAATACGTGTGCTCCAAACACTCCCCTTTAACTTCTTACTGCAAGTCTTAGCCAATGCAGTATTTCAAGAAGACATAAAAGGCAAGCAAATTGGAAAGGAAGAAATTAAACTATCCATATTCACATGTAAATAGTAAACTATACAGACACCACTGTATGTAGAAAATGCCAAGAAATATACATAAAAGTTCATATAATAAATGAGTTTAGCAAAGTTGCAGGATACAAGATCAACATACCAAAAGTGACTTTCAGATGCATATACCCCTATTTGGTGTTCAATCACATCAGTGTGTTCTCTCTATAAAAGATGATGCTATTAATATTCCCACTCTGCCCTTCCTACACACTTCCTCTTCTGTCCCCATATACTTTATATTATCAAGGTAAAAATTGTTACCTTTACCTTTACATTTACATCGTCCCAAATGTCAACATTTTTAATCATTGTGTTGTCTAAATGTGGTTTATTAAATTGAAAAACAATAAACGCCATTACATTTTTAAAAAGTGATTTTATTTCTATATACTAGGAATGAATGTTTGAAAATTTAAAAACCACTACCATTGACAACAGTAGAAAATATATAAAATATTTGGTATAAATATAAAATATGTCCAGGATCTGTATGCTGAAAGTGGAAAAAAAAGCAAGACCAAAATAAATATACAGCTATATCATGTTTGTGGCCTAAAGACAAAATATTGTGAGGATGTAAATTTTCTTCAAATTCATCTATAGTTCTAACTCAACAGATATACTAGCAGAATTTTTTATAGGAAGCAACAATTCTAAAATTTCTGGAAAAGCAAAGTAGTAATCAACACGATTTTTGAGATGGACGAAGTTGTACACACTATCTAATTTTAAGACTTCCTATAATTAGGAAAGTGTGGTATTTGTGAATGGATAACAATGGAACAGAATAGGCAGCCCAGAATTAGACCCAAACAAATATAATCAATTGACTTTTTGACAGAAGTGCAAAAGCAATGCAATAAAAAAGAAACAATCTTTTCAACAAATGGTACTAGAACAATTAGATAGCCATATTTTAAAAACTGAACCTTGACCCATAGCTAAACTTTATACAAACCTTTATTCAAAAAGTATCATAGATATAAATGTAAAACTTAAAACTATAAAATTCCTGGATGAAAATAATATATAATCTTCATGACATTGGGTTAGACAAGTGTTCTTACATTGCACATCAAAAGTAAAAAAATTGATAAAGTGAATTGTATCAAAATTAAAATTTTTGCTCTAAAAAAGTCAGTGTTCAAAGAATGAAAAGACAAGTCACAGACTAGGAAAATCTATTTCCAAATAATGTATCTGACAAAGGATTTGTATCAATATATTAAAAAACATATAAAAACAGTAAGAAAAGGAATAATCCAATAAAAAGGGGAGCAAAAGATCTGAACAGACACTTTGCAAGAATATATCATCTTTAACTGTAAGATCATCATAAGGTTTGAGGTGATATCCTGATTTGATCATTATACAATGTACACATGTACTGAAACATCACAATATATCCCATAAATAATTATGTGTCAATTATAAACAAATAAAAGATAATACCATATATCATTGGGGAATTACAAATTCTAACAATGATTAAAATTTAAATGAATATATATATATTTACATACATATATATGTATAATACAAAATTACTAAATACTGGTAAAGATACAAAGCTACTGGAACTCTCACATATTTGTAATTGGAATGCAAAATGCTAGGGAAACTTTAGAAAACAGTCTGGCACTCATTCCCACTCCAAAGCATTTACCCTATAAAAATGAGCATTTATCACACAAAACTTATACCTGAAAGTTTATAGCAAATTTGTTCATATTTACCAAAACTAGAAACATCTTACAAGTTCATCAGTTAGTGAATGGATGATAAAACTGTGGTACATCCACACAATGAAGTACTACTCAGTGATAAAAAGGAATGAAATAATTATCCACAAAACATGGGAGAATCTTGACTGCGTTTTACTAAGTGAAAGAAGCCAGACCAAAAGGGCTACATATTGCTTGATTCCACTTATATGACCTTCTGGAAAAGGCAAAACCATAGGGATGAAGAATAAATTGATGGTTTCCAGAGATTGAGTATGGGGTAAGGGGTTGAATACAAAAAGAGCCACCAAGAGAAATTATTAAAGTGACAGAACTTCTCTGTATGGTACTAGTGTAGAAGATACATGACTGTGCATTTGTCAAAACCCATAGAACCATATACTAAAAAGAGTGAATTTTACTGTGTGTAAATTAGAAATAAAAATTTTAAAGCAATAAAGGTATATTTTTACCTATTAAATTAGCAGAGATTTACAAAATTAGAAAGGCCATGTTTTGATGAATATATGGAGGGATATTCACATTTATACACTACTGGTGGGAATGTAATTTGCACAACTGTATTGAGGAAAATTCAGCATCACCTGTCAGATGCTCTAATAAATGCTCTCGTCATCCAAACTAAATAATTTTAATTCTGGAACCTTATTCTAAAGAAATAATTATAGATGTGCATAAAGGTTAATGTACAATGATGTTCATTACATTTAAATTTTATATGCAAACTTGATAATAATCAAAATGTCCAATAACATGACATCATCTAAATAAACTTTGTTAAATCCATAAGATATTATGGAGCACTTAATATTGTATTTTTCAAAGAACAATAACATGGAAATATGCTTGTGAATTTTCAAATGAAAAAATTAGATAATAAAATGATATATACAATATGATGTCAATTTTGTTATAAAACTGTGTTATATACATAATTTTTAAAAAGAATGAAAGGACATACACCTGAATATTACAAATTATTGTTTTCTGGCTTATAAAATTATACATATTATTTACTTTTTAATTCATACTTTACACTTTATTTTTTAACAATGATCACCTGTTATTTTTATCATGAAGGAAAACTTTTTTTTTATTTTTAAAAAACAAGCCCAGCCCAATCTAGCCAAGCCCATGACCTTTTCAGTTGCTATCTTCACTCAAAATGCCACACTGTTGTCCACTGGGTGCTTATTGTCCTTTTGCTCCTTTAGGGACTGCACTCACTGGTGATAAACACCCGCCAAAGTGAGAGTGCAGGTGGCAGCATCCCTCCAAGCTCATTAAATCTTTCAGTTAAACTGGCCTAGTAAGCCATAGGCTGATACTGGGATCAATCTTCATGACCCATATAGGGAACCAATGTTTTGAGAAGCTATAATGCCCACCTTATGTAATTGGGAGTTTCCCCTCTTCTAAATCTCTTCTATGAAATAATATTTTGCAATCCTTCTCCAAAGCAACTCTTTTTATTTTAGATATTCCATCATGCCATGGGGAATGACAAATAGTAGGTCCAAGGATAGACTTTCCATTGTACAATTTCCTTATCCCAGATGTGGTGTTTGGGGATGCCTAGAGCCATTCTGTCCACTGTTCCTGTCTCATCTCACCTATCCAATTTTTCAAGCTGGCTATTTAGTACTACTTGTACTATCTCCTGTGTACTTGATCCCTTTAAGGGGGTCACAGACCCCTTGTCACAGAATCAAAGAATTCCTCTAAGTTACAAATCTTGTTTTGGGTTGTTTCTAAATTGGGTCAAGAGAAACCTCCTCAAGGGCAGCTTGACATGAGAATAGTGGCTGGCAATGACTCTCACAGTAGCAACAGAGGTATTACAGCGCAACAACTTCTCTCCAATCCACATTAAAAAGGTATGGATTTATGAAGTAAGACTCACTGCCTGCTTCAAAGGATTACTTCAAATCCATTGAAGTAATAGATTTTATGGCATCTCTCATTTTCTCCCTTCCTTCCCTCCCTCCACTCCTAAGGGCAGTAAGTTCACTCCAATCTTCATTTACAAATATCACAGATCTCAGATTTGCCTCATTCATGTAAGCTTCTAAATCCAATATCCACTAAATTATGTCAAGCATCTGTAACTCCATTATGGAATTTCATAGCCTCCTTCTCTTTCCTCTCTATTTTTTAAAATCTTTAAAAATACTTATTTCAGTAACTTTTGGGGTAAAAGTGGTTTTTGGTTACATGGATGAATTGTATAGTGGTGAAGTCTGAGATTTTAGTGTACCCGTGGTACTGGTATAAAAGTAGACACATAGACCAATGGAACAGAATAGAGAACCCAGAAATACAGCCAACTATTTACAACCAACTGATCATTAACTAAGCACACAAAAATATAAACTGGGGAAACAACATCCTACTTAATAAATGGTGCTGGGAAAAGTAGATAGCCCACATGTAGAAGAATGAAACTGAATCCATCTCTCTTACCTTATACAAAAATCAACTCAAGATAGAACAATGACTTAAATCTAAGACCCGAAACCATGACATTTCTACAGTATAACCAGGAAAAACTTTTCTGGACATTGGCCTAGGCAAAGGATTCACGACTAAGACCCCAAAAGCAAATGCATCTGCCTCTCTTTTTATATCCAAGGGCAACATGAATGTAACTCGCAACACTCTCTAAGGTTTCATTCACTCATTCACAATAAAACTTTCAGATGGGGACTTGTTAGAGACAAATGGCTTAGGATGAGAGAAAGCAAAAAAGACCTACTGAAACTCATCAAGGTGGGGAAAGAAATGGAGGAAGGTCAGTGAGGGCAAGAAATTCCCTAGGATGACTCTAGAAAAGAAAAATGAGGCAAGAGCCAGGATAAGGTGACAGAAGATGTGAGCAAAGGTCTCCTGGGGATTCATTAGGAATGTATTTGACTCAGGCACAGTGGCTAACGCCTGTAATCCCAGCACTTTGGGAGGCCGAAGGCAGGCAGATCACTTGAGGTCAGGAGTTCAAGACCAGCCTGGCCAACATGGTGAAACCCCATCTCTACTAAAAATACAAAAATTAGCTGGGTGTGGTGCCATGTGCTTATAGTCCCAGCTACTCGAGAGACTGAGGCAGTAGAATCGCTTGAACTCAGGAGGCAGAGGCTGCAGTGAGCCAAGATGACAAGATGGCGCCACTACACTCCAGCTTGGGCGACAGAGCAAGACTCCATCTCCCCGCCACAAAGAAGGAATGTATTTGAAACACACAAGAATTTCCACTTCCCTTATAACCTATCCTGCCCATCCTCGAGAGACAAAAACTAACCAGGACTCCTGATATTGTTTCTGTTCATATCTGTATGTCCTAAAACAAGGACATATCTGATGACCAAATCAGAAGGGGGACCTGGGATGGGGAAAGCCCTCCTACCAGTATTTCATGATCAGTTGAGACATCAGGCATAAATCCTGGGGCTGGAGTTCACAGAGTTGCTGGCCTTGACTACATCTCCAATGGCTGATATGAGATCAGGTAAGGCGTGGGCATCAGAGTAATCAATTTGAGTATTTTTCAACTCCAGCCATAACTATGACAAATTCAACCTCAACCTTAGCATTCATGCCTCTCTGGGTCTTAAGTGATGGGATGAAAGTGCAAATGAAAGAAGAGGGTGGCTCCCAAAGGCATATACGTGGGAAAGAAAAGTGCCAGTGGAAGGAGAAAGTTATGGCTTTTGTTTGATCTCATCAGTGATATGTCTTACTTATAAGGCTTAAGGAAAAAGTAAACAAATATGAGCACAAGGATTGGGGTTACTTTCAAATCAGCTGACTACTCTCCTATGAAGCTGGGTCATTTATTGCTGAAATCCAAACCCATCTCTGGTGGCCTATATTCCAGCAGTGGGGATCCACAACATTATTGAAGGCCTAACAGAGCAAATACTCTACCATGTTTTAAGAATTTTTTTTCCCGTAAACATGGGGAGCTGTATGGGAAGTAACTATTCATATACACATATCGGTGAGTATAGTAACTTCTGAAATGCGACAAGAGAAAAGAGAGATCTAAGCATGCATTTGAAAATAGCAACCTGTGATCTGGAGAGGATCTTAATAGTGATCCATTTGTTGAATGATGCTTTGTGAAGCTGAGATGAAGAGAGGTTGTAGTCATCCCCCACTACTTCTTTCCTTTTCTTCTCCCTCACATTAAGTCTTCTACCAGCTCCTCCTGAGGAATAAATATAAAGCAGCCCCTACAAGAGGGGATGCGTTGTCTGAGGGCCTGATCACTTTAACACAGTAGTTCTTAAACTTCTTTTGGAATATTGAGTCATTTGGAGAATATAAAAGACATGGATCCTCTCCCCAGTAAAATGTACTCAAAAGAAAAATGTCTGCATGCCATGTCAGAGGTTTTATAGACTCTCTTCTCCTAAGCTTTACCTTCCTTGTCCTTAAGGCCATCTCTGTGCCTCAATTGCCAGCCCTCTTCCCTAACAGCACAGGGAAATTCTACAATATGGACCACTAAACTGGATGTATTCTGACCCTAGAGTGGCTTTTACAAAGTAGTTGTTACTCACCTATTGATGTGAGCTTTCTTTTGTCTACCCTTTATCCTAAAAAGCTGAATTAATAGGATTGTGTCTTGCTCTGGTTAATCAACATGTGTGTACTATGACTGGTTTTTTGTTTTTGTTGTTGTTTTTTAAGAGCAGCACTAGCTCACTCTTCAACTCAGAGGCTCAGAAGCCAAAGTACATTATGGAACATGGCCAACAAATGCTTGTAACACGTAACTAACTTAGGTCAAGATCAAGGAAAAATTTAGATCCTAAATAAATCTTTTTATGCCACTTCAAGCTGACCAGCCTGCAGCTCTTTGAAAGAGTTAGGAGACGGCCACAGGATTCCAGCAGTGCTAAAGGCCAACAGCTCCCCTAGCTGTTCTCACCAGGAATTCTTGCGCATTCTCCCACTCCTGAAGTGTGACAGACCCAAAAGAGGGAACAGATGGCATATAGCAAGGTGTCAGGCATACAGCAAATACTCAATAAAAGAAGGAATCACCTGGATCCCCCCACTCTTCTAAGGCTCATCTACTATCGCACTACAGCCTTTCTTCTCTAGTATTTGCAGTTAACATGTGCCAACCTCCAAGTCATTCCTCACAGTCACTGAAGCCTTTTGTACCTGGCCCAGTGTTCATTCTAAGCCTAGCTTCTACTATAATCCTGGGTTACTATAATAGTCATGTAAATGATCATCTGACATCCTAGCTTCACAGGTATCTTAACCACTCCAGTTTTGAAATCTAACACTCCAAAGTCTACTCTGATTACAGGTCCTATCACTCCAGTTTTCCAATTACTCAGCACTCACCTTGTTCACATTAAAGCCTCTTTTTGGCCCAGACTGAGGCCACTCCTGACCTTACTTCCTTCCATGTCCAGGTTGGATTTTTTTTTTTTAAATGAAGTCTCACTCTGTTACCCAGGCTGGAGTACAGTGGGTGGGATCTCGGCTCACTGCAACCTCCGCCTCTTGGGTTCAAGTGATTCTCCTGCCTCAGCCTCCTGAGTAGCTGGGATTACAGGCATGTGCCACCACACCTGGCTAATTTTTGCATTTTTAGTAGAGACAGGGTTTCACCATGTTGGTCAGGCTGGTCTCGAACTCCTGACCTCAGGTGACCTGCCCACCTTGGCCTTCCAAAGTGCTGTGATTACAGGTGTGGGCCACCACGCCCGGCCTTAGTTTGGATTCTTAAATCCATTTCTGTGTAACTCCTCTCTTGCTAGCTGTCCACCCCTCAATCAATCAAGGCAACCAAATACTGCTAGTGACAATGCCCCAAAACCACTTCATATTTTCCTGAGCTTCTAACCCAGTTTCAAACTCATTTCTTACTTTGATATACCATAAGCTCTCCTGTTAATGGTCTCACTCCAGCGTTTTGGCCTGAATATTCCTTAGGGACTCTGGTTCATATTTAGCCCTCTAGTATTTCTGTTCCAGCAGCTTTTGTCTCCATATTCCTGTTCCTGGTCAGCTTCCTCCCCATCATCCACCTCTACAATTACAAATCTTCACCACCCTTGCCAAGTCCTCTTCCTTACTCCTATCCCTATCTCTGTGCTCCAGCAAAGAGGTAGTTCCACTTACCTAAGGCTAACCCTCCACCTGCACGTGTTCTAGAGCCATAAATTTCACCCTTCCAGCTTCATCTGCATCATCTTTCAAGATCATCTTCCATCTATTATCATCTCTCTCTTTCTCACATCTACAATGACTCCCTTCTCAATTCCTTCTGCCCCATGGTCTGCAAACACACTCAATTTTTTTCTCATGTTAAATGATTCACTGTAAGGCGCTGGATAAGTGGTTTTAACTTGTATTCTGGTTGTCACATCTACAATCAGAAAAGCTTCTCACAAAATAATGATTAAGTACAATAAATAAGATAAATAAAATATGAACCTGGTGAGAGGTGAACAGGACGGTGGAGGATTACCTGTCAGTGCAGGTAAGGGGATAGCTGGAGTAAAGTTCAAAGGGGAAAACTTTAAATATCAGCCACAGGAGCAAACCTCAGACTGTGAGGATGAGGTTTCTGTTCAGACAATGAGCACTCTGGCCCAACCCGGGGAGCAATTAGCAGCAATTACAGTAGCAGCAACAGCCATGCAACATCAGCAAGTAGCTAAGACTAAAATGCAGGCATAGAAATGAAGTATTTCATAGAAAACAGAGTAGCAAATATGACATATGAGGCACTTGTGCTGCTACTCCCCCTTCTCCGACCCTCAGCAGACATCACTAAATAGTTATAAATGTCTTTCACACTGAGATAAGACCTGGTTTCAGAATCTTGTTATAAAACATAATCAGGGCAGGCATTATCAATCAATTGGAGATGGTACTTGAGATGAAGTGTATTTGCTATCATTGCACTACACAGAAAAGTCCTCAACAAAAGAATTAGAAGACAGGAATAAGCTTCAGGAGTAAGCATTCTGAAGAGAGCTTGGACGTTGTTGGCAACTGGCGGGGACAAGCTGAGCCCATGGAGATCACAGAGCAGGCGCCCAATTAATGTCTGTTGATGATTCATTTTTTCATTCAACAAACATTTAATGAGGCCTACAATGTGCACCGGATTAGGCACTGTGAATACAAAGATGAGTAAGGCACTGTCCTTGCCCTTAAGGAATTTAAAGTCTGGTAGACGAGAGCCATAGACACGGACAATGATAATACAACCTGCTAAGTGCTAGGACACTTAGCAGGTTGTATTATATCCATCCGAGTAGGATTTCTTCAGAGGAGCACCACTCCAGGTTGCTGCTGGATCCATGAAGTCCTCCCAGGCACCAGGGTCTGCTGTTGTTTTTGTCACGTGCTGGGTGTCCCAAGATCTAACAATAATAGCTGTAATTAATGTATAGAGTGCCTATGACAAACACTTTACAAATGTCTTCATGGAAACTCTGAAAATTAATAGTTATATTAGAGGAAGAAACTGAAGTTCAACGAGTTTAAGTCACACAGCCAGCAAGCAGTTGAATTAGTTTTCAAATCCAGTTTTGACAAAGTCTAATGCATTTTTCTGTTTTCAGGATAACCTTTATGCAGGTGTAATACAACAACTTTTCAACAGCTTTCTATTTGGAACTAAAAGCAAAGGCAATAGATTAGTCACTAGATCATGGAGTGATTAATTTGGTTTCCCACTCTACCTGGCAGAGAAATAAAAGGTGAAATGACCTCACACTTACATACCATTGAAAACCTTCAAGTCAGTTACTGTTTTTCTTTCTCAACCCTAACATCGTCACTGATCATTCAAAATATAAGTACCTCTAGTCAAATCTCTTCTTTTAATACTTGTCATAGTCAACACCATTATCAGCAACAATAGTTGACACAGCATTTAGCTGTATATTCCAGGCCTGTTCTAAGCAATTTACATAATTAGTCCCTTTAAGTACTTTTTACCCCCATCATTGAAAATAAATATTATTCCTATTTTACATAAGAGAAAACAGAGTCCTGGGGAAGTGAAGAATCATGCTCAAGACCACATTGGTAAGTGTGAGAGCAGATTTGAGCCCAGGCTACCTGGTCCCAAGACCCAAACTCTCACTTTACATAGCTCTGCTGCACTGCTCAGGGCCTCCTTTCCCAACTCTTGATGGCAAGTTACACAAGGCCCCCTGAAAAACCCAGTCCTACTTACATAAAATCTCCTCACTAACCATTCTGGTCATAGAAAGCCATTCTCTAAATCCCAAATATCAATACTCAGAGCCTTAATTGGAAAATTTCCCGAAGAACATTGAGTTTAGAATATACCTTTGAAAAAAGAGAAAATAAACACTCGATATGTTTAGGTTTTTAATTATTGAATTTTTTTTTACTTGCAGATATAGTCATAAACGTTTTAAGATCCATAAGCAAACTAAAGCAATTATGCCAATAATGACTAAGGCCATTGCTTCCTCAATTGAGTCTTTGATATAAAAGCCTTCACTTTTGGTTAATTACAAAAAAAAAAAAAAAAAAAAAAACCGTGGGAGATATGTGACAGTGAGAGTAGGCCTGCTACTGATGAGAAGGACCAGCAACTTAGCAACACCATAAAATGTCTGCTGCAATTCAGGTGTCTAGGTGTCTCCCTGAGAATCAACATTTCATATACAGCTGTTCCCAGAAAACAATCTTGCACAATCTGTACAGTCAAGTTATGATCTAAAAGGAGTTAATTGCAACATTCATCCAAAGAATATGACAGTATTTTTCATCAAGGTCTTTTTCTATAAGTTTTTCTATAACTTTTCCTATAAGTTCTATTATGTCTATACAGTCATGTGCTGCCTAACAATGTTTAGGTCAATGATGAACCTCATATATGACAGTTGTCCCACAGTTGTCCCACCGCAAAATCATATCATATTTTTACTGTAGCTTTTCTATGTTTATATATGTTTAGGTACACAAATACTTACCATTCTGTTATAATTGCCTACAGTATTCAGTACAGTCATATGCTGTACAGGTTTGTAGCCTAGGTGTGTAATAGGCTATACCATTTAGAGAGGTTTGTGTTAATATACTCTATGAAGTTCACATGACAAAATCGCCTAACAATACACTTCTCAGAACATATCCCCATTGCTAAGCAATGCATGACTAAATTTTTATAACTTCCTAAGAGGTTATCCCCTCTTCGCCACTCCCACTCCTTTCAGCCCTACATCATTTCTCATCTTAGCCACCACAGTATCCTTCTAACTCATCTCCCTGTCCAGATTTGAAAACATTCCTGAACACACCCCACACTACTGCCAGTGATCATCTAAAAGCATCCCTTTCTGAAAACACTTATAATGAAATCCAAATCCCATGGCATACCATATAAAGTTCTATTCCTGGCCTACATTTCCAACCTAATTTAGAGAACTATTTGTAGTTCCCCAAACTCATCATACTACTTCCAATGTCCATGCTTTTGCTTGGAAAGCCTTTCCCTGTTTTTCACCTAGTCAAAAGGTGACTTTACTTCTTTAAAGACTCAACTCATATACAGGTACTCTGAGCTCTGTCATCTCCAGACTCTGTAAAATGATTTCTCTTTGAACTCCAGAGTATCTTGTACATACCTCCATTGTAGAGCATACCATATTGTTGTAATTATATGTGTACATAGATGTTGATCTCTCTCACTAGACTGAGAACTCCTTGAGGATGGGGATGGTATCTAATTCATCTCCATATCCCCACTACCCAGCACAGTGCCTGGCAGCTCAAATGACAGTAGAGAGGAGAGATGCTGAATATGCAGGAGTGAGAATAAAGCAATGTTCTTGAGTAGTGGTACAATACAAATATGCTGAATGAATTGAAGCTATAGAAAAACATTTTGGGGCTCAATGTTGTAAAGAGGTCTCAAAAGAAGGGACAAGCTAACTCAAGGAGGAGTCCCCAGTTACCAAGTAAACTTACTCAGAAGTTAAAAGACCATTTGTTGGGTATGTTATCCAGGGACTTGAACTGGGGTTAGTTTAAAATAATCTATTTGGGATAGGAGACTTTTAAGGTCCTCCCATACTGGAGCTTCTAAATCTATGATCAGTGCCACAGTCAAGAGAGCCATCATTCTGAGAGCCTATGTCACAGAGTGAATGGTGACTCCCACAGTTGTGGACAAAGGCTAAAAACAGATCACAAACTTATAACTCATTTGGTTGGGTGTGGCGGTTGACACCTATAATCCCAGCACTTTGGGTGGCTGAGGTGGGCAGATCACTTGAGCCCAGGAGTTTAAGACCAGCCTGGACAACATGGCAAAACCCCATCTCTACGAAAAATACAAAAATTAGCCAGGCATGGTGACATGTGCCTGTAGTCCCAGCTACCCAGGAGGCAGAGGTGGAAGGATCATCTGAGCTCAGGGAGGCGGAGGCTGCAGTGAGCTGGGATTGTACCACCGCACTCCAGCCTGAGCAACAGAGTGAGACCTTGTCTTAAAATGATACAAAAACAAACAAAAACCCTCATCCTCTGTTGATCCTGTTCCCAATTGACCCTTGAACCTGGTGCAGGAAGTGTTTTTAAGGCCAACAAGAAGGACATCATGACCCTAAATATATCCTCTACAAGCTGCTACCTAATGTTTTAAATTCCCCCTTAAACCTTTGGTGCCTTTCATTCATGTTTGCTAAAATGCCACTTAATCTAATATGTTGAGCTAGTATCAATTAACTTTACACTACACAGTAGATACAAGGAACACACCATCCATTCCCATACCCTGTGAGATCATCTAATCCAACCCTCTTGCATTAACACAAATCTAGGAACATCCACCAAATGTCCAGATTTTTAACTCTGGTACTCAGTTTCTTGAAGTGCAAAATACAGAAGTTGTATTGAATAATTCCCCACATCCCTTCTTCTCATGATATTCTAAAGAGCTTCTGAGCCTGTTTTCCGCCTATAAATTAGACACATTGGTGAATCTGTTCTTATTCCTAACCAAACTGTTATAAGGGTCAAATAAAACCATGTTTGTAAAAAGCTTCTAGAAACAATAAAGTACAAAAATAAATTAATTAACTAAAAATAAAAATAAAAAGGTTGGGCTCGGTGGCTCACCCCTACAATCCCAGGACTTTAGGAGGCTTAGGTGGAATGACTGCTTGAGCCCAGGAGTTCAAGACCAACCTGGCCAACACAGCCAGATGCAGAAAGAAAGTAAGTAAGTAAGGAAGGAAGGAAGGAAGGAAGGAAGGAAGGGCTATACAAATGTAGGAGAATTAAGCTATATGTGTGGGGGAGTGTGCTCTGCCATTAATTAGACATTACTTAGAAAACCTACTCTACCTCTCTAACATGCCTCAGAGGGTTGGTGTGATGATTAAATGGGAACATGTAAAGTAGCACACTCATTTGCCAATCGAGACCTTCACAGAATCTCAGGAATAAAAGTGACCTTCGAGTGCATGTAATCCAACTCATTCCACCCAAGGAGATTCTGAAGTTCAATTCCCAGTGTTCATACAAGCCTCTAGGTGTCACTTCCAAGAATCATCTTTGGAGAGTCCTTAAAACTGCTTCTCTATTAATTAGAACTGCCTTCAAAAGCAGCAAAAGACAACTGTCCCTGACCCAATAAGAGATCTGAAAACAGACAGAAGACAACAAAGCAAAGACAAATTCTTCTTTTTGGAGTTCTCCTACAATATAAACAGCTCTACTTCCTATGATGCTTCTCATAACATCTACATTCAGATCCCTCTCCGTATCATGGATGTTCTCCTCCAGCTTCCTCTCAAAGAGTTGCTCTTAGAATTAAAATAAACTACCAAATGGAACAGAATTCTTATCTTCTTTGGTTCCAAATACTTTTTTCTTTTCTTTTCTTTTTTTACCTTTCTTTTTTTTTTTTTTTTTTTGTGAAATGGAGTCTCACTCAGGCTGGAGTGGCACGATCTTGGCCCACTGCAATCTCCGCCTCCGAGGTTCCAGCCTCCCCAGTAGTTGGGATTACAAGTGGCACTACCACGCCCAGCTAATTCTTGTATTTTTAGTAGTGACAGGGTTTCACCATGTTGGCCAGGCTGGTCTCAAACTCCTGACCTCAAGTGATTCACCCACCTCAGCCTCCAAGTGCTGGGATTACAGGCCAGCTGGCCCCAAATACCTACCTACCTACCTACCTTCCTTCTTTCCTTCTTTTTTTTTTTTTTGACAGAGTCTCTCTCTGTCTCCCAGGCTGGAGTGCAGTGGCGTAATCTCGGCTCACTGCAACCTCCACCTCCCAGGTTCAAGCGATTCTCCTGCCTCAGCCTCCTGAGTAGCTGGGACTACAGGCGCGCACCACCCCGACTGGCTAATTTTTGTACTTTTGGTAGAGACAGTGTTTCACCATGTTAGCCAGGCTGATCTCGAACTCCTGACCTCAAGTGATCCACTTGCCTCGGCCTCCCAAGGTGCTGGGATTGCAGGCATGAGCCACTGCGCCTGGCCCTAAATACTTTTCTAGTAAGAACATAACCAGTTACACTGAAGGCTTTGAAAGTCTTCAACTGGTACGAATCCTAAAAAAAAAAAGAGCACCAAGTCTACAGGAGCTTTCAGGATGGAGAAAGCCCTTCCAAATGGGAAAGGAGGTCAAACGGATGCTGCCATTACTGAAAACAAATGCCTTACTATGTCATTTTCCTAATACCAGCTCTCACCTCTGGACTTACCTAAACCAGGAATACAGAACATTATAAAGAATGCAGGCTGCTAGGAACATTTGAAAGAAATGGTAAGATCAAACACAAAACACATTTTGAATGACATTCCCTACTGATTGGCCCTAGTCTATGCAGATGACATCTACACTTTTCCCACCAGAATTGCAGTTCCAAAGACATCTTTTTTTTCCAGAAAATGGGGGAGATTAAAAGTAATAAGTAGAATATACATACACAGATACCAAAGACCCGAATAAAAGGACAAAAATATTACATTAATGTATGGGAAGATTGTAAAAATGACAGCTCTCCCAAAATTAATCTACAAATTCAGGGCCATTCCAATTTAAATTCCAGTGATATTTGTGAACACTCGACAAGCTGTTTCTATAGTTCACATAAAATAACTACATGATAATGAGATAAAATTTTGGAAAAAAGAAGAATGAGGGATGTGTCCTGCAAGATAAGGTTGTTATTAAAAACTAGGCATGTAGGAAATGACAGCACCCACATTGTCTCATTACAATGAAATAAAAACATGATTTTTTTGAGGAAAAAGAAAGCCAGAAATCCTCAACATGAAGCATCACACTAAATAACTATTGAGTAAAAGAATAAATATAAGTTATAATCAAGCATATTTAGCAAACAACAAAACAAGAACATTACTTAGGAAATTCAGCCAATGCTATCATAAGTTCTCTTATTATAAAATAATGAAAAAGAATTACTCTTAGTAAACATAACAAACGTAATGAGAGGAGAGAAAAGGGGCAGAAAAAATATGTGAATGAATAATGGCTCCCAAATCCCAAATCTGATCAAAAATATTAATCAATATGTGCAAGACCAATAAATGCCAGAAAGGATAAACTGGCAGGCTGAGGTGAGCAGATTACTTGAGCCCAAGAGTTCAAGACCAGCCTGGGCAACATGGCAAAACCCTGTCTATACCAAAAAAAAAAAAAGAACAAAAATTAGCTGGGCGTGGTGGCATACACCTATAGTCCCAGCTACTCGGAAGGCTGATGTGGGAGGATCGCTTGAGCCTGGGAGGTGGAGGACGCAGTGAGCTGCGATTGTGCCACTGCACTCCGGCCTGGGCAACAGAGCCAAACCCTGTCTTAAAAATAAACTCAAAGACATTCAAATTTACACATAGTAGTAACATCATCAAAGCCAGACGTCAGAAAGAAATCTTGAAAACAGCAAGAGAAAAAAAAAAAAATCACATTTAACTGATCTTCAATAAGATAATCAGCTGACTTCTTATCATAAATCAGAGACCAGAAAACAATGGGAAATAATTTTTTTTCTTTTTCCTTTTTCTTTTCTTTTTTTTTTTTTTTTTTTTTTTTCGGGGATGGAGTCTCACTCAGCCGCCCAGGCTGGAGTGCAGCGGCGCTATCTCGGCTCACCACAGCCATCATCTCCCGGGTTCAAGCGATTCTCCCATCTCAGCCTCCTGAGTAGCTGGGATTAGAGGCACCTGCCATCATGCCCAGCTAATTTTTATATTTTAGTAGAAACAGGGTTTCACCATATTGGCCAGGCTGGTCTTGAACTCCTGACCTCAGATGACCCGCCTGCCTCGGCCTCCCAAAGTGCTAGGATTACAGGTGTTGGCCTGTGCCCGGCCAACAATGGGAAATATTTTCAAACTGCTAAAGTAAAAAGAATGCCAACTGCAAATTCTGTATCTAGCAAAACTATCCTTCACAAACAAAAGAGAAATTATGGCATTTGCAGATTCACAAAAATTAAAAGAATTCAATGCTAGCAGACCTGCCCTACAAGCAATACTAAAGGGAGTGATTCAGAGAGAAATGAATGAATACTAGACAGTAACTCAAATGCATGAAAAATAAACAGCATCACCAAAGGTAATTAAATAATTATAAAAAACAGAATAGATCTATTTGTGTAATACTTTTCTTCACAGATCTATATTAAAAGACAACTGGATAAGGAAATAATTACAAAATGTGTTGATATGCCTATATTGTGTAGAGATCTAATTGGTATAGTAATAATAGCACAAAGGACGGGGAGAAAATGGAAATATAGTGAAGCAAATTTCCTATGCTATTGAAACTAAGTTGATATTAATCTGAAGCCAACTATTTCAAGGTAAAATGTTAATTTTAATATCAGGGCAAACAATAAAAACAAAAGTAAACACAAAAAAACATTAAAAAATGAGTGGGAGAGGGAATTAGAATGGTACCCAAGAAAATAGTTGTTTAATAAAAAAGTCAGTAATGAAGACATAAGACATGGGGAAACAAATAGCAAAACAGCAGACATTAGTCCCCCCCTCATCAGTAATTACAAACATAAATGAAAGAATACTCCAATCAAAAGACAGAGCTTGGCAGAATAAATATTTTTAAAATATGATCCAGCTACATATTATCTACGAAACACATACTTTAGATTAACAGGCACAAAAAAGGCTGACAGTTAAAAAATGGAAAAAAGATATACCAGGCAAGCAGAAATCAAGGGAATTCTGGAGTAGCTTTAATTATGTGACAAAATAAAAGGAAAAATAAAATTTGCCAGGCATAGTGGCTCATGCCTGCAATCCCAGCACCTTGGGAGGCAGAGGCCGGGAATCGAGATCACTTGAGTCCAGGAATTTGAGACCAGCTTGGGCAACACGGTGAAACTCTGTCTCTACAGAAAAATACAAAAAAATTGCTGGGCGTAGTGGCGTATGCCTGTAGTCCCAACTGCTCAGGAGGCTAAGGCACTGAGTTGGAGACCTCAGTATGCTTTCAAAAATAAAACTGGGCAGAAAAAGAAGAAAATAGAAGACTTAAACAACACTATAAAACCATATCACCTAAACATACATAGAAAATCCACCCAACAACCACAGTATACATATTATTCTCAAGTGTACATGGAGCCTTCTTCAACACAGACCATATGCTAAGTCATAAAACAAGTCTCAATTTTAAAACATTGAAACCATACAAAGTATGTTCCCCATAACAATGAAATGAAATTAGAAATCAATTTAAAAAAAGCAATTTGGGGAATTCACAAATATGCAAGTCAGGTGCTGTGGTTCATGCCTATATTCCCAACACTTTGGGAGGCCAAAGTAGGAGAATTCCTGGAGCCCAGGAGTTCAAGATCAGTGTGGGAAACATGGAGAGACCCCGTCTCAACCAAAAAAAAAAAAAAAAAAAATTCTAAGTGTGGTGGCACATGCCTGTAGTCCCAGCTACTCAGGAGGCTGAGGCAGGAGGATCACTTGAGCCCAGGAGGTCAAGGCTGCAATGAGCCATGATTGTACCACTGCACTCCAGCCTGGGCAACAGAGTGGTACTCTGTCTCAAAATAAACAAACAAATATGTGTAAATTAAACAACAAACTCCTAAACAACCAATGGATTAAAAATGAAATCCCAAAAATGATTAGAAAATACTTTGAGATGAGTGAAAATGTAACAAAACATAAAATTTATGGAATGCAGCAAAAACAGTGCTTATAGGGAAAAGTAAAACTGTGACCATCTACATTAAAAATGAAGATCTCAAATAAATAAGCTAACTTTCCAATTTGAGATATTAGGAAAAGATCAAACTAAAATTGATTAGGGGCCAGGCACAGTGGCTCACACCTGTAATCCTAGCACTTTGGGAAGCTGAGGCAGGTGAACTGACTGAGCTCAGGAGTTCAAGACCAGCCTGGGCAACACAGCGAAACCCCGTCTCTACTAAAATACAAAACATTAGCCAGGCATGGCAGCATGTGCCTGTAGTCCCAGCTACTCAGTAGGCTGAGGCAGGAGAATTGCTTGAACCCAGGAGGCAGCGGTCGCAGTGAGCCAAGATCACGCCACTGCACTCCAGCCTGGGTGACAGCGTGAGACTTGGTCTCAAAAAAAAAAAAAAAATTGATTAGGACAAAGAAAATAATAAAAAAAAAAGAGTAAAAATAAATTTAAAAAACAGAGAAACAGAAAATTAAGGAAAGCAAATGTGGTTCTCGAAATAATTTTAAAAATGAACAGATCTGTAGCTAGACCAAAGATGAAAAACAGAGAAAACACATATAAAATCAGAATAAAAAAGACATTATCACCAATGTTATAGGAAAATAAAAGAATTAGAAAGGAATACCATCAAAAGCAGTATGCCAATTAGATACCTTATACAAAATGTTTGTTTTTAGGAAGACACAAACAACCAAATCTGACACAAGAAAAAAACCCTGAATACTTACAAAAACAGAATTGAAGGCCGAGCACGGTGCCTCGAGCCTGTAATCCCAGCACTTTGGGAGGCTGAGGCGGGCAGATTACCTGAGGTCAGGAGGTCGAGACCAGCCTGACCAACATGGGGAAACCCCTGTCTCTGCTAAAAAATACAAAATTAGCTGGGAGTGATGGCGCATGCCTGTAATCCCAGCTACTCGGGAGGCAGAAGCAGGAGAATAGCTTGGACCCGGGAAGCGGAGGTTGCAGTGAGCCGAGATCGCGCCATTGCACTCCAGCTTGGGTAACAAGAGTGAAACTCCGTCTCAAAAAAAAAACACAGATTGAATGGTTAATCTACAAAATTCCCATAAAGAAACATTCATGAACAGATGACTTCACTGATGATTCTGCAAACGTTTAAATAATAAACATCAGTTATTTACATAACTTTTCAAAAAATATTACAGGAGGAAACACTTCCCCAATTAATTTAATACATGATATTTACATATGCATGGTATTTATAGAACAAAGATAAAACCTCATGATTGTGTCAATAGACATAAAAAAGCCATTTGACAAAATTCATTTATAATTTTAAAATCCTCAACAAACTAGGAACAAAGGGATCTATCTACATTTGACAAAGGGTATCTACAAATACTGTATAGCTAGCTCTGTGAACCTGGGCAAGAAAAAGAAAAAAAAAACCATACAGCTAACATCATTTAATAGTCAAAATCTAATTGTATTACCCCTAGTCAGAAACAAGTCAAGGATGACTGCTCTTGCTACTTCTGTGCCGGTTTTCGCCATGGTGATTAGGCAGGAAAAAGAAATAAAAAAAATCAATGCAATTGGAAAGAGAGTACAACTATCTATATTTATAGGTGACATAAACATAAAAACCCAGAGGAATCCACAAAAAAATGCTAATAGTGAAACTATTAGAAAAGCTTTTCCAATAAGTTCAGAAACATTGGAGGATACAAGATCAACAGAAAACTAATTGTATTTTAATACACTAGCAATGAACAATCCAAAATTAAAGTTAGGAAAATAATTCCATTTTCAATATTATGAAAAATAAAATGAATAGAAAGGTATCTATTGTTAATGGATTGGGAATATTAATATTTCTAACATGGCAATACTCCACAAATTGATCTACAGATTAAATGCTTTCCTTAGCAAAATTCTGGCATTTTCTAGAAATTTACAAGCTGATCCTAAAATTCATATGGAAATTCAAAGCCTTCAGAATAATCAAGGCCAAAGCAAAGAACAAAGCTGGAGAACTCATACTTCCAGATTTTGAAATTTACTCCAAAGCTACAATAATCAATACTGTGTAGTACAGGCATAAGGATAGATATAGAGATAAATAAAATAAAATTGAGAGTCCAAAATAAACTCTTATATTTAGAATCAACTGATGTTCAACAAGTGTACCAAGACAATTCAATGATGAAGTAGTCTTTTCAACAAATGGTGCTGAGAAAACTGGATATCCATATGCAAAGGGACTAAGTTGGACTTCTTCCTTAAACTATATACAAAAGTAAATTCCAAATGAATCACACACCTAAATGTAAGAGCTACAACTTAGGTCAGGTAATGGTTTCTTTGTTATGACACTAAAATCACAACTAACAAAAAAAAATAGATAAATTAGATTTCATCAATATTAAAAACTTCCGTGCTATAAACAATGTCATCAAAAAGGTGAAAAGGCAATACAAAGAATGGAAGAAAATAATTGTAAATCATGTATCCAATAAGAGTCTATTATCCAGATTATATAAAGAACTCTGATAACAACAAAACCACACATAACCCAATTCTAATGAGCAAAGGATTAGAACAGACATTTCTCCAAAGATACACAAATGACCACTAAGCACATGAAAAGTTGCTCAATGCAGAAATACAAGTCAACAGCACAATAAGATATTTCATATCCACTAGGTGGCCATAATTTTAAAAGGCAGAAAATAACAAGTGAGAATATGAATAAATGTAATTCCTCATATTGCAGATGAAAATGTAAAATGGTGCAGGCACCTTATTAAAATTTGTTAATTACCCACAACATTAAACCTAGACATGCCATGACAAAGCAATTATACTCCTTAATGTATACTCAAGAAAAATGAAAACATGCCCACATAAAATGTTGTACATGAATGTTTTTAGCACCATTACTGACAAAAGACAACATCTGTAAATGCAAACATCCGTCAAATGATGGATAAACAAAATGAAATATATCCATACAGTGAAATATTATTCATCAATAAAGAACAGTAATATATACTATAATCTAGATGAATCTCAAAAAAACATGGTAATTAAAAGAAGCCAGTAACAAGGGTAAGAAATTGCATGATTTATATGACTGCCCAGAATAGACAAATCCATAGGGACAAAAAGCTAAATTAGTAGTTGTCAGGGTTGGCAAAAGGGAAATAGGGAATAAGTGCTAATGAGGTGGTGATGAAAATGTTGTAAACTATAATAGTGGCAATGGTCGCACAACTCTATGAATATACTAAAAGTCACTAAACTTTAAAATGGTGAACTTTATATTATATGAATTATATCACGAGTTCTTTTTTACAAAGGAAGGTAATTACCTTATCCAGAGTATAGTGCTTAGCAGGATTGCTGAGATAGGCATTCCTACTCCAAAGCATTTACTCTTACTACAAATTTCAAATACCATTTGTTAACTGTAAAACCTTTGGCAAGTTGGCCCCAGGTAATGTTTACAGTTGATTGACCATGAGTGAAGGTAGAAGATTTGTACAAGCACCTAACTACTCAATACATGTAGATACACAATAAAAACAAACAAGCAAATGTTAGGGAAAGTAAAGGAATACCACATGGCGATTAGTACTATAAGTGAAACACTTTCATCCAACAGAACATTTAAGTTTTCCAGTGACGCCATGAAGTCAAATGATCCCATAATACTGTTGGGCTAAATAATAATCTAATAGAGGAGTAGCAGATGTAAGACTGCAAAAATGAGTCACTAAAGAAACTCAAAACTAGATAAAGGTACCACCCTACATTCAACCACCGGTGGTGAAAAACCATAGCAGAACCGCATCTACAATACATAGGGCATGCTGACCTAACTAGATATTTTTCAGTGAAAGATTTAAAAGTACAATAATATCTAACTACCAGTATAAAGCAGTGGAAAATAAATTTTCTTGCAGGCAGATAAACCCCAAAGCCTACCAAAATATAGTCTTCTTGGTGACTATGGTGTAAATTAATACTATTTAATAAAGGACAGCAAGATAGAAGCAATGACTGCACACCACGATAAAATTCTGGAATACGTTTCTTGTTAAAGTAGTTAAGTCAATCTTTGCAGTATGACAAATCATGGGCTGTGCTTTCATAATATGGCAAGTTAAAGTACCTCAGGAACCATTCAACCTATGGTTAGCAACTCTTAATAACTAACATTTTACCAACAGACAAAATTCCAGACAGCCAATTGGAGTGGCAATGGGTTAAGTGGTTAATACTATTGGAATGCACCCTTTCTAAATAGCAACGTTGAATTAAAGGTAAACAATGAAGTTACACGTGTAAAGCACTATAACGTGCTGAACCACCAGGTGACAACACTAAAGCACACTACCTAAACAAATTTTGCCATGAAAAAAAATTATTTTTGAAACCAGAAGTGAGATGAGAATGAAAATACTGTGAAGTATATAATAGGGGCTGCTAGAGAACACCAGCAAAACTAAACCATCACTCATTACTGCATCATATTTATGGACCCTAGATGACTGTTTAAAAAAAAAAAAAAAACCTGGGAAGACAGAGGACAACTATAGGAAAAGCACATTGATACATACCATGTTTTTTATTACACAACAGGACTTACCACAGGGCATGTGCTTACTGGGGTACATTTAACAAAAGTCAACTGAACTTACTGCAACAAAACTACAACATGTAGGCCAGGTGTGGTAATTCCAGCACTTTGGGAGGCCAAGGTGGGAGGACCACTTGAGCCCATGACTTTGAGACCACCCTGGGTCACATACCGAGATGCTGTCTCAGATAAAATAATAAGATAAAATAAAATACTTGGGCTGGTAGTGCACACCTGTAGTCCCAGCTACTCAGGAGGCTGAGGCGGGAGGATGGCTTGAGCCCAGGAGTTCAAAGCTGCCATCAGCTATAATTGCTCCACCATGTTCCAGTCTGGGTGACAGAGAGACCTTGTCTTAAAAAAAAAAAAAAAGTACAACAGTACTTTTAAAAGCATGTGAAATACCAATACTTGTAAGTTTTGAAACAGTAGTACATTAAGCCTTTAACACTAAAATATAGTCCACAGATGTGATGAATTCCCATGAGGTCAACTTACTTAGGAGAAACACATGAACACTGGTGCCTGATGAAGATAATCAGTATATATTTAGTTTAATGGCAACGATAAAGCAGAACCATGTAGCTAATAATAGTACTGAATTAAACAAGAAATTGTACATCAACACACTTTACTAGACAATATTAAATACCTATGCAGTCTATAAGCCAGGAATTGTAATTAGAAAAATGCGTAAAATACATCATGCACCCTTGGAAATCCTCAACATAGCACAGTGATTAGGTTACCATATTAGTTTTCACTCTAGAATTTCACACCAAATTAGTTATGCAAGCTATGCAACTATTCAGAAGGACGCACTGTGGACTAAGGTGGTACTACAGTATTTCCACAAATTAGGTAGCGACACTGGGCACACTTCCAACAATGCAAAGGATGTCAAAACCTATAAACCAGAACTTGTAACAAGCCAAAAAAAAAAAAAGACGGAAACATCCATGAACATTTTCAAACATATTTTTGGCTCACTAACACATTGACTAGGGTACTGTATTAATATCCCTATGAGAACCAAATCCATGATAACAAGCATCCAACATAATTTCAGAAGGACATGCTGTGGACTAATGGTAGTACTTTCTTTTCCACCAAAAATTACTTTGTATACACAAGGAGGCCATACTGAACATACTTTCTGACAATAAGGGAAACAAAATAAAACAGAAATGGGGGGAAAGAAGCCTAACGTTACAGTATTCTCCCCTTATCCATGGTTTTCCTTTACAAAGTTTCTATTACCTGGGGTCAAACGTGGTTCAAAAACATTATATGGAAAATTCCAAGAATAAACAATTCATAAATTCCAAATTGTCTGCCGTTGAGAGTAATGTAATGAAATCTCAAACTGTCCAGCAAAAAGAATCACCCCTTTTTCCAGTGTATACCCCACATTATATGCTACCATCCATTAGTCACTTAGCACCCTTCTCAGTTCAGATTGACTGCTGCAGTAACACAGTGCTTAACAATGACCCCAATATAAGAGCTGTGATGCCATCAATACAGACGTGCCAAAGAGAAGCCACAAAGTGCTTCCTTTAGTAGAAAGGCGAACATTTTCAACAGAATAAGGAAAAAAAAATTGTATACTGAGGTTGCCAAGAGCTATAGTAACAAATCTTCTAAGTGCACTTTGGGAGGCCAAGGTGGGAGGACCATTTGAACTCAGGAGTTTGAGAAATTGTGCAGGAAAAAGAAATTCGTGCTAGTTTTGCTGTCACACCTCAAACTTTGCCACAAGTATGTATGTGTAGATAAAAACATATAGGGTTCGGTACTATCCAGTTTAAGGGATCCACCAGGAGAATTAGAACCTATCGCCCATAGATAAGTGGTGGAGGAAATTACTGTACAGGAAATTAGCCACTTTAATATAATTACACTGACCGATTTTAAGATGTCACCTTCGTGTGGAAATAAAATGACATTATATGTAAACAGCTTTTAACTGAATATATTTTTTGCCTCTATAGTAAGGAGATCAGATTATATTGTTATGATCTTCCTATAATCAAATTTCTGATGGGAATGGTGAACTAACATTTCTAAAAGGTCTTTTGGGTGAACTGAGTACTGCAAGGTTTCCATAACAATGCTTCTTTCTAGTCTTTTTATTCCAATAGAGTACGCAAATCTGGACAGCTCCTTGGAGTTTCAAGGTTCAAGGATGAAAAATCTAGTTTATGTGTTGTATACAGCTAATGTCAAGCCTACTACTTCACATACCATGTAACAAAAACTGAGCTATAAACAAGGAAATCATACAAGCAAAACTACATATCAGAACCTACTACAATAGCTAAAAATCACAATGCCCTCAAGAAAGCTACATTAATGTTGGTTTACTAATAGAACAGCAAAGTAGATAGCTACTGGAGTAATAATCTCTGAAGGGCAATATTACCAATGCCACTATCACAAACTATAAATAATCAATTACTAGTGAATTTCCATTATCATTGCTTAGTGCAACAGAAGTCACAAAATTTAGAGGTGCATGATAAACAGAATGGGAAGGCACTACAGGTATCAGTAAATAGCCCTCCTAATACCTCAAACAGTGGAAATACACTATTGGCCCTCAAAATCCTACCAGAGCATTCTTTTAATTTAAATATATGAATAAAGGACACTTAACAATTATACAATACACTAGTGATTATGAGAGGTAGTGTTGGATAGTAATACTAGAAAAAAATTAGGGAACCATTTCAGGTACGTGCAGTTCTGCCAAGGGCACAACCATGTGGACAAAATTCATACTACACATCTATCATATCAAGTTACTTCACAAGACAGCACCAAATCTAATAATTCATATGGAAAATAGAGTTGACCATCACTTCTACAGGGCCCTTAATTTTAGAGGACTTTAAAAGGGCGTAACTGTAATGAGACAACAGGGAACCAAAGAATTACAGTACCAGTGTACAATAAAAAATTACATTTTAAAACTTTGAAGGTCTCTACCAATTTCAATATATTTCTGGGCAAATAGCACTGAGCCATTAAACTGTAGTGCTAATGGAACTGATTTCCTAAACTCACATGAACCTCCAACCATCTATATCAGCAAAATGCAACACTGCATGGTACAAATTATGTACCACAGAACTTGTGATTAGACATCAACTGTCCAGAATTCCACAACAAATCTGGAAAGGCCCAATATATTACAACCTATGAAAACTGAACACTATTATCCTGGAGTTACTGGGATTGAACAAATGGCCATATGAGAACCAAGAGAATCTGGCAAATATTTTTGACTAAATTCACCTATACTGTATATACTTTGTCAAAAGTCCTTATAAAAACTATTTTTGTCTGTAGGACGAGAATGATATTTCTATTAATTAGGAGCAGATACAGATTCTTAACTTTGGACTCTATGCCACCAGCTAAAGAGCACTGCTGTGTAGACAAATTTAGTACAAAACTTCCAGTTGATTCATTACCAAGTCCCTGAAGAAGCATCAAATTAAAAATTTTAAGATTACAAATGTGCTAGATAAATACATGCTACCATTACAGGGGAGGGAGTTCTAAAATTACTTGCAAATGACAATGGTAAGAAATCAAATTTGGTTATGAAACATTCAGGCTAAAGGATCAAAGCATATATACCTCTACACTTAAAGCAAAAATGTTGGTTGCTTCATCAAATGTCTTTATTATTGAATAATTGATTTCCAATGTTGCTGAAGTGCTATATTAAGAGGAATTTTCTTCTTTCATAAATTTATCAGTTTATAAAGGGCAACATTGTGAGGGCAAATAAAGCACTACTTAAGATTCAGAGTAATGAGTTATTTGTGCAAAATACATCACAAAATTTGGCATTTAGACATGCGAAAAATATGGGCAATAAGATACTACTTAACATTGCCAAAAATTCATGACTCCCCTCGCCAACTCCCCACTCCCAAGAAAAAGTACATAGGTACTAAACTTATGGAAATACATTGCATTGAATAGTTCCTTTAAAACCTTTATAATTGGCTGGAAAGAACGGAGGAATTCTAATTGAACTAGAAAATACACAAGAAATGTGCATGTAATGTACTCTCTAAAGGGACAACAGAGTGGACAGTCAAGGAACTTCACATATTCATAGTGTTATTTGCAAGTTTCTAAGCAGTATCCACAAATAAAAAGTAGGTGGCTGAAGTTATAGGCTGATGTTACACATTAGTAACACAATGTGATCACACAAATTTGGCAAAACATAAGTATTCAAGTTTGAGGTGAATCAATTTGACAAAGCATACGTCAAACAGATGTCAGATAGCAAAAGGCTACATTAGGGACTACAGATTTGCACATTAGTTGTTCACCATCTCAAAAACAAGTACCAAACCTTTAATTTTATTGAGTACATTCACTGTACCAAATATCAATTGGCACAGAATGGAAATATCCCTACTAGGTAACATGAGTTGGCAAATGTAATTAGACATTGCACCAAAACCAACCCAAAACAAAACCCTAAACACAATTCACCTATCACTGTGTATATGAGAAAGCATGAATACTATCTCCAAGAAGTCCTTAAGATCCTGTATTTTCCTCAGCTGCAAAATCTTACTAAAATTTTACTGTCTCAACATTAGAAGACAGCACTGTACCTGTTATTTCCAAAAGACAAGGCCATGCAAATACATATGAAAGATTTCCATTGTTTCCCATTTTGTCCAGAGAAGCCAAAATTGGAATTTCAATTATACACAGATCAAAATATCCCATTTGCTGAGTTTAGCTGCTAATTGGATGTTAAATCCAATTTGAAAAACCAGGGCAGGTGCCGTGGCTGACCCCTGTAATGTAGTCTTAGCACTCTGAGGAGCCCAGGTGGTAAGATAGCTTGCGCACAGGAGTTTGAGACCATCCCGGGCAACATAGCAAGAAAACCTTGTCTCCACATAAAATTTAAAAAGTAACCAGTGAAGCTAGAAGATAGAGTAGCACTACTTAAAATGTTTATCCTACTTCAGGACAGCAATAATCTGGGAATGGATGTTGACAATGCAACTGCAAAGCAGCATATATCAACATGTATAACAGGAGCAGATGGACAATTTATTATTTTTTAAGACAGAGTCTCGCTGTGTCGCCCAGGCTGGAGTGCAGTGGCGTGATCTCGGCTCACTGCAACCTCTGCCTCCCGGGTTCAAGCGATTCTCCTGCCTCAGCCTCCCAAGTAACTGGGAGTACAGGCACTCGCCACCGCACCCGGGTAATTTTTTTTTTGTATTTAGTGAAGACGGGGTTTCACTATGCTGGCCAGGCTGGTCTTGAACTGCTGACCCTGTGATCCGCCGACCTCAGCATCCCAAAGTGTTGGGATTACAGGTGTGAGCCACCATGCCCAGCTGCAGATGGACGATTTTAAAAGGGTTATGGCATTAGCTCCTCTTCAAGAAGCCAAAGTACTACTAAGGCATTCATAAAAAGCTCCTGAGAGAACTTAGTTATACTACTAATGTTGGGATTCAGTCTGTTAAACCTTAATTTTATGAAACGATGTCCTAGGCAGAATGCTTGAAAATAATTAAGTGGCTACTAATATCATTAGGTCACTTAACCCAGTAGTGGTTAACTGGGAATATATAACCCAGTCTATCAGGTAAATGGTTCAGAACCATAGCAGAAAAACCTCAGTTGACAAAAAAAAAAAAAAAAAAAAAAAAAATTAACAGCTTCATGCCCACTTGCAAGGTGACTGTCCTTACAGCTATCACCTTGCCAATGGGTGGAGAGTCTATTGTAAAGATATGGTTCCCATCCAGCAGGGATACTATGGTAGTGGACAAAATTTTATCAGCATCTTTCCAGAGAGCAAATAATTTGAAGATACGCACTAATACCATCAAGAACTCCACCTTTTTAGGATTCAGGGACTGTTGTGTGTTTATTGCTTGTGATGGTAAACTCTCATCTAAAATTTTCCTGCTTAGTTCAATCTAGGTGATACTTTATTAATGCCATAATTAAGCAATTCTGATTTCTTATTATCAGTTGATATAGGAGATATTTCACAATATGCTGACAGGTTCTAGAAAGCCCCTTTCTATGCATAGAGATTATGACAAGCTATATAGAGACCTAAGTGTTTCTAGATTAAATGCTTTAGTCCAGTGTAGGGAGGAATCAATGAAGGTGAACTAACCTTAACTTCCAACGTGAAAAATCTTCTGTGCTGCAACATGAGGCTCCTTCACATCACTGAAATGGTGAACCAGAGAAATGTATCCACGAATCCCACCCACACTCCAAGGACACAGAAAAAAGTATTTATTCCCTCCCTTGTGGAAAGTGTGCAGTTTGTAGTTCCCTCATGCATAAAATCCAAAGTATTTAGCTTTAAAATGTTATTTTGTGTGCTGGATCTAAATTTTAAGATGTGTAAGCTAGTTATATATTTATATTATTATATAAATTTTATTGTATATATATTCATAAGCTCTGTCAGTATGTTATGCTTAAAGCTTAAAATAAGCCAAATCATTCTTTTCCTGACTGCTTTTAACATGTAGTTGATGTTGGGATTTGAACCAGTAAGTGCAAAGAAAGCTTTCAGGGCCCTAAAAACTAAGTACAATAAGCACCGTATACAGTCAAAGGACAGATACTTCAATATAGAGTACTGAATACAAGGTGCACTGGCCAATCCAGCTGGCAGTGACCAAAGATTACCTTTCTCAATGTTTGTTGGCATCACAGAGCTCTTTTGGCTACATGTACCACAAGCAAAAGGCACTACTACCATCAGGCTCATTCCTCCTCCCAGTGAAAGCACAGGTATTCTTTGTTGTCTTCACTGAAAACCTTTTGCAGACATTCTTGAGGATGATACCCAAAAGCATCCTTCTGGGTCAAAACCACATCACAACATCCTTTACTACAAGCTCTGGTCCTAATGTAAGTTATGGAATTTCTTAAATCATTTATTTTGGAGTCCCATCCAAGATCTCCTAACTCTGAATAGCACATGTAGTTAAAAAATAGTATGCAGTGAGTCCCTGAGATGAACATGAAGAATTCAGCATAGCAGTATCTGTCTCGGCAGTCTTCTGATCCTGTCAAGCAGAAACTAGTGAAAACCACAGCTAACCCAAAGCTAACCCTTTTAGCTCCCAACCTAAGGGAACCCATGGAATTTCACAAATACATGTATTAGGTGACCAAGGGCTGTGCCTGCATGTTGCAGTATTCCCTTGGAAACAAATGTACAGTGCTGGTCCCTATCATCTTGTCAAGGCATTTTCATCACCTTTGAAGAAGACTGGTTTCCTGTATCAGGTGAATATAGTTTCAGGATCAAAGAAACTTCTCAGTAAGTTAACTTTTCTTAACTGTACCCTCAAGTGTAAAACATGGAATATAGGAAGTGCTTAAAGTCTTGCTGAAGCAGATGACTTCTAATGTCTGTAGTTGTGTTTGTTGCTTAAATGTCTTGTACTTACCAAACACTAAGATTATTTGGAACATGTGAAAACCACAAGAAAACTTTAGGAATATACACAGCCCAATCCCCATTTTAGTCCCTCTGCCCCTCTCCCATCAATCAAAAAATTGAACACAATAATAAGTATTCAGAAAACACTGACAGGACGCAGGCTGGCCCATCAACCCCAACACGGCACTAGAAGCCAAGGAAGGGGCAAAGAGAAAGCCTGCATATAATAATGGAGGCATTACAAGTTGTGACTTTTATATAAAGATAGTCCATAAACTTCATTTTCAACATACTGAGCAGGTTGAAAGTGAAATAGTAAAGTTGCAAAGGAGAAACTTTTAAAAGTCACTGCTAATAACCAAAATGGCTGCTTGTCAGGGCTTGGTAATAGAACTGCAGCCATTCCTGACTTTCAGGGCACATGATAGGTTATGAAACCCTGTCCCCTGATTCTTACAGGATATGCACCCTTCCCTCCATGCTTCCCCAAACACCTTCTCTGATGCTCCCCATCACACAGACACCACAGCCCCATATCACAAGAAACCATCCCTTCCATATAGTTCCCGTGTCCTAAACCCAAGTGGTCCCTCACACAGTGTTTGAACTCACCCAGCGCATGGACAATTGCTGACCCTCAAAATACATGAAACCAGCAAAAGGGGGTAAAAGTAGGGCTATGACTTGCCAGCAAGATAGGGGAACAGGCTTGGGGGTGATGTGAAGATGGCTGCTGGCATCACATTTCTTCTTGGACTGATGCTCAATTTCTTCAAAGCACTATGCAGTTTTTCCTTCTTTGTAACAGATTCCAGATAGATCCTCCATCCCTTCCCTTCCCTCCTGTCCCAAACCCTCAGGGCCCTACCCTTAACTATCTCCCCTTCCCAAAAACTTTCAAATAAAATTCCCAATAACATCAACACTTGTATTACAGGAGATGTTTACCAGCTATACACTATCCCACTCCTACTTTTTATTTCCCTTTTGTTATATAATAAATGAGAAGCCAAGACTCTAAAACTTCTTAAACTCCAAAAACAAAAGTAATAGAAGGGTACATGCAGTTTGTTTGAGTTTTCAATCTAGCCTGGGGAAGCCCACACAAGCCACCCTACACCCAACCCCAGATCTCAATGTTCACACCTAAAAATTGATGGGTATAATCAAGGTAATGAAGTAATCATCTATTAAGCTCTAGTATTGTATAGATTATGGACTTGTATTCCACTTCTCAAACCACATGTCCCTTACCTTGAGGCTCTGGAGAGGTACTGCCAAACTCAAAACAACTCTGACAGTAGCAGTGGCCCCAAAGGACTTGGATCAATATTCTGAAGATGAAGAAGGTCTTCCAAATAAGCACCATGAAAAAGTCTAATGCCAAATGAGTTTTTCTTCTATTGTCCTACCCTCGGGACACAAGGGCACTACCAGATTCTGCCTAAAAGCTACCTTTAAGGTTTGATATAAGGGAACATGAGGCATCCAATGCCCAGGTAAAAGTAAGGGAATATAATCCCTGATATTTGGGAATGCACTGGGACCAGGGTCAAACGAAGTGACTTCTTGGGCAGACTAACTTAATTCTATAGGCAGTATGAAAATAAGAGGTCATTGGTGATGTGGTAAAAGGCTAAAGGTAAATAGGGGAAACCAACAAAGGGCTCCCTCAATCACTCGTGATCACTCTCTTGGTAAGTCATATACTAAGTATATACTTCTGCTAGGCAACTATTGGGAAATTTATCCATACTTCTCTTCCTGTAATATATGTTAGTATATCCTAAATAATTCAAAGCTTTCTTTGAACTATATAAAATGCCATGAATTAAGCCTTCGAATTCAAATTGAACTGGAAGGCATTCTGATCTTGTTAAAATTATTCTCTCCAATTCACACTTATCTGTACAATGTACATTAATAACTAATTTGTTAGATGATTAATACCAATAATTAACTTGCTAGAGGACCCAGGAAACAGAATATCTGCAAGGCCCAGAGTAGATCATAAATAAATAGGAATGCAGACATAAGATGTTCAGTTTTGGAACAGTAAAGCTATAATGAGTTTTCTTTAAAATCAAACAATTGTACAATGCATTATAGTCTATAACTTATTCTGTAGTTCAAATAAATAAAACTTTCCCCTGTTACAGAAAGACAGCCCTCCTCCCAGCAACATTTCAGACTGGATGGATTGATTCCTCACCTGACATAACTCTAAAATCCTCACTGAAGAAGCCAGGAAGTCAAATTGAAGCTGAAGACCTGAAAGTACAGGGGACTAAACCCAGAAAGCAGTATCTGTAGCAAAATAGTTGACCTGATGGCTGGTTGGCTCCCAAGAATCTCTCTGTCCTGGTAGCCAGATAAAGTAATCAAAGGGTAATCCTATACTTGGTAAGCCAGTGGAGTACTTAGGAACAAGTCTCATGTTAAAGGGCTTCTTCCATGGAGTGTGGTTAATGTGCAAAAACATGTCTATAAATAAGGCTGTTAGGACAGACTCACCATAACAGGAAATACCAGAGAGATCAAGGGTATCCAGGAAAGTCCAAAGATGACAATGTAATACAAATAGAGCAATTAAGAGGTTACATTCTTGCATTGTAAGACATGGGGGTTCAAAGAGAAAGTCTAGAATTTACTGGCTAGCCATTCTTGCCAAGTTCTGAACTTTTATTGATTTGATGACCTCTTTGAAATGTAATAAAAACAATAGTAACATTAGTGTTGGTGAGATGAGTATATCAATTAGAACAATCTGTAGGTTTGGTTATCCCTAAAACAAGCCAACCTTAGAAGAAATGTCCTTTAAAAAGAAAAAAAAAAAGGCATTTCTCCCTAAGGTTGGCTCTTAAAAAAAAAAAAAAAAAGAGAGAGAGCGAGATTGATTCTTGCTATGTTGCCCAGGCTGAAGTGTAATGGCTATTCACAGGCATGATCTCACTACTGATCATCATGGGAGTTTTGACCCGCTCCATTCCCGACCTGGGCTGGTTCACCCCTCCTCAGGCAACCTGGTGATCCCCCGTGCCCGGGAGGTCACCATATTGATGCCGAATTTAGTGCAGGAATCCAATCGGCATAGCTCACTACAGCTCAGAATTCCTGGGATCAAGCAATCCTCCCTCCTCACCCTCCTGAGTAGCTAGGGCTACAAGTGCATGCCTGCAAGCCCGCAAAAATAGCCTTTTTAGAAGTCATTTCTGAATGTGGTTATTGTTCCTGCCAGGTTTGAAAAACATGTGGACACAAGAGTCACATCCAGGTGTGTACTAGAGAGGCACTGCACTTAATCCTACCTACCTAAGCTATAAACTTTTCGGACTGTGTATCCTTGGCTGATCTTCCTAGGAGCACAGTCACCACTGCATATTGAAAAGGACCTAATTTTTACCTCCAACTGACACATCATTGATAAAGATAATGAGTCTTCACTATGTGCTATCGGGTTCAATGTTACTGAGAGTAGCTGCCCTCAATTACTCCATCAGAAAAAAATAAGGAATATTATTAGAATTTACTTCCTAAGTTAAAAACTGAGCTATGCATACATAGAACAGTGTGTGACACTTACCATTTAATGTATGCTCAGTTAATGTTAACTCTTGGGAGGTTTTTGTTTGCTTGTTTTTTGTTTTTTTTTTTTGAGACAGACTCTCTTAGTCTGTCACCCAGTCTGGAGTGCAGTGGCGCAATCTTGGCTCACTGCAACCTCCACCTCCTGGGTTCAAGCAATTCTCATGCCTCAGCTTCCAGAGTAGCTGGGATGACATGCATGCACCACTACACCCAGCTAATTTTTTTTTTTTTTAAGTAGAGACGGGGTTTCACCATGTTGGCCCAGGCTGGTCTCGAACTCTCAACCTCAGGTGATCCGCCTGCCTCAGCCTCCCAAAGTGCTGGAATTACAGGCATGAGCCACCATGCCTGGCCTCTTAACTATTGTTATCAAAAGACTGCTATAAAAAAAAAAGAATGCACTGCTTAGAATGGAAAAACAGGTAAAAGATGATTAAGAGATATTTAAATGAGGCCGGGCATAGTGGCTTATGCCTGTAATCCCCCAGCACTTTGGGAGGCTGAGGCAGGCAGATCACTTGAGGTCAGGAGTTGGAGACCAGCCTGGTCAACATGGTGAAACCCCGTCCCTACTGAAAATACAAAAATTAGCCAGGAGTGGTGGTGTCCACCTGTAGTCCCAGCTACTCGGGAAGCTGGGGCAGGAGAATTGCTTGAACCCAGGAGACAGAGGCTGCAGTGAGCCAAGATCACGACACTGCACTCCAGCCTGGGTGACAGCGCGAAACCCTGTCTCAAAAATAAATAAATAAATATTTAAATGAGAAGTAACACAGTTGTTTTTGATGGAAAAGTACTGCAAAAGCAGATTACAAGCGTAGAATAACCTTACAGTCATTAAAATCATCTAGTGAAAGAGAAACGAACACAGCCATGTCCTAGCATAGGGATGAAACTAGAAAACAAAGAATAGAAATGCAAAACACGCGCGCATGCACACACACACACACACACACACACACAAAATCAGGTCACTAACAAGTTTGGTTTGTAATAAGAGAAATTGTCAGAGAAATATGCCCACAAAAATGTATCCGTAAGAATGTTAAATATATTATGTTCAAATTTAATAAAAAACTAAGTCCTAATATTTAAAAGGAAAAAAATTTAATCAAAAAATAAAGGAAATGTTTTAAAACGATCCTGGTCCAAATGAAAGAATTCTATGCATTCACATCTAAAGAGAGGAAAATGTTCTTGTTAAGAGCCACCTAAAAATGTCATCAATATCCGTACACACTAGAAAGAAAGAAATATAGCAATAATCCAAGTTGGTTCTGCATATGCTTTAATTGTGCCATGCCTTTTTTTTTCAAATATTTGAAAATGAATACCTATGGCCTTTTATAATTTTTTTAATACAAAGTATACTGGAGGCAAAGAAAATATTCTTTGTAACCCTAAGTCATAGATACATATTTGAACTTATTATTTCCTTTAAAAAAATTGACTGAAGGCCCTCAGAGAATATGGAGGAAATACCAAGGAATAAAAGAGAAAGCATCACATGTTCAGGTAGTGGACATCAATTTACATAACACACTGACCTACATTAAAAATAACAGCTTAAAAAAAGAATAATTTTTAAATCATAAAACTATTTTAATGTAATTGTTTCACTTTAATCAAGGAGGAAAAGAATGAACAGTGATGCCAAAGATATCACATCTAGAATAGAAAATATTTGTGTTAATTTTTGGAAAACCTGTGGTAATATCGCTATGGCTGCCTCATAATCCCAGTACATTGAAGTTGCATCTTACTACTTCAGAGTCAACATCAAGATTTTTATTGCAAAAGTTAAACGATTCTTGATTTTATATGTTACCATGACCAAGCTCATTAGCTTAATAAAATGTATAAGCAATTAACAAAAGCATCACATGAATGTTCCAGAGCAGCATAATCCATTAGATAGCAGAAAAACAAAATGTGGTATATAAGCAAATTGTATATCTAAACAAATACATACTAATAGATGTATATAAACAAAACATGGTACATAAACAAAATGAATGATAAACAAAATGTGGCATATACACACAATGAAATATTATTCAGCTATAAAAAAGAATAAAGTTCTGACATATGCTATAACATGGATGAACCTTGAAGGCATTGTGCTAAGTGAAATACGCCAGAAGCAAAAGGACAAATATTGTATGATTCCACTTATACAAAATATTTGGAATAGGCAAATTCAGAGACTGAAAGTAGATTAGAGGTTACCAAGGGCAAAAAGGAGAAGGAGACAAATGTACCATACTAATTCAAGATATTAACAATAGGGAAAACTGGTCGGGCTCGGTGGCTCAGGCCTGTAATCCCAGCACTTTGGGAGGCCGAAGCGGGCGGATCACGAGGTCAGGAGATCGAGACCATCCTGGCTAACACAGTGAAACCTCGTCTCTAATAAAAATACAAAAAATTAGCCGGGCACGGTGGCGGGCACCTGTAGTCCCAGCTACTCCAGAGGCTGAGGCAGGAGAATGGCGTGCACCCGGGAGGCGGAGCTTGCAGTGAGCCGAAATTGCGCCACTGCACTCCAGCCTGGGCAACAGAGCGAGACTCCATCTCAAAAAAAAAAAAACAATAGGGAAAACTGGGTGTGGAGCATTTGGGAACTCTCTGTACTATGTTTGTAACTTTTCTGTAAATAAAAAACATTCTGAAACAAAACATTTATTAAAAAAAAAAAACAGGATGGCATCCACCCTCATAAAAATTTACCCTATAAACAGATTAACACATATTTTGAATTTTCTATGTGCTAAAATATACTTACTACAAATTCAGTAAGTCAAACTGAACCAAGTTTATAATATCCTTGTAAAATCCCAGGTGTGCAAGGACAATTTTGGAAAACCTGTTTTGTGCTATAGCGGTAAAATAAGGTTAAATAGCCTGGACTCGTGTGTATTTGAAGAAAATTACTTAAGCAAGTGTAAAATGGTTAACATTGCAGTATAAACTAAAATGTTTTGGAAGAGCAATTTGAGAAGAACTTTAATAAATAAGAACTATTCTTATTTTTACCAACTTTTTCAAGGATGCCATCATATAGAAATCATAGAACTACTCACAAAAAGACACAAGGATTAAGTTTTAACCACACCATTTTTTTGTGAAAGGGACAATCTAAAGTCTTATTAATAAAGAAATGTTAAATTATGTTACATAAATTATGATATCCATGAATTTTCATTTCACACTAACAGTCAAGTATTCTGATGCATAGTCCAGAGACACATGTTAAACACTAAAATTGATGCTATTAAAAACATAAAATTGAATGACTTGTGTATGAAAAGGGGTCCTGTTTAAGCCATGCAAAGACCATGGGGCAAGGCAGACAACTCTCTATGAATATGACAGTCATGACACACCCCATAAAAATTACTTATGACTCAACCAAGAACACAAGCAGTATGAAGCAATGGGCATGCAACAAACTATAGATCATGAAATATTATCAGAACTGTTTCTGATATAGCTCTGCTACTGTTACTATGTTACATGCACTCTTATTAAGAAGCCCCCTACATTAATTCTAGTAAGTAAATTTTCTGTTACAAAAGTCCATATAGGCATTTATACCATGTGACACCTGGCAGAAATATATATAATAGTAGCAAGGAAAAACAAAAAACCTGGGTAGAATTAACACAAAATAGATTAATAAAAACATTCAAGATGGAGACTAGTAAACTGTTGAAGTAGGGAAGTCAAGAGTCATGAAAAGTCATTGACTCAAACATTATTAAAATAGAACCAAAAAATTTAGAGTATACAGAATGGCATCACATAAATGAGTCTAAATATAGACAGGCAGCAAGAGGCACAATAAATAGCAACATTTATAGTACTTCCACAATCAAAATAATTCTATGCTATCACAGGAAAAGACAGTCAATGACACCAACCAGTGAGTCCAGAAGTCAAATAGATGAGAATTTAGTATTTGATGTGTAGAACTTTAAATAAGTGAGCAGGCACAGGGGTACTTGCCTGCAGTCACAGATACTCAGGAGGCTGGGTCGAGAGGATCACTTGAGCCCAGGAGTTCAAATCTAGCCTGGGCAACATGGCAAAACCCTGTCTCTTAAAAAAAAAAAAAAAGAGTGAGCAAAATGTAGATTTTTCAGTAAATAGTATTGGGACAACAGCTAGCCATTTAAAATAAAATGTGAAATCATTATATGGCTATCAACCTCAAAATAAAATCCAAAATGATCAATAACTTAAAAATAACTAAATCATGAAAGTACTTTGAGATACTGATTTCCTCTGACCTACTAAAAGCTATATTCAAAGATTTCCTAAAATTGAACCATTTTTGCATGGTTGGTATGAACACCACTTGCCCAATTGTGTATTGATCATAAATTTGCTCCTGGATTCTTGTTGCCAAATTTTTATTTATGTTGTTTCCTTATATATCACTATTAAAAATAGGCTACAGATTTTTCAGTTTTTATCAAGCTATAAATATGCCGACTTCATAATAAGACCATTGTCTTTCATATACAGAGACCATCTCTGGAAGGTTGAAGGTTGCTTGTATCTTGTAAGGAGGAAGGAAGATTGAGAACTGGGAATCTAAAAGCAGAAAGAAGACTTTTAACTAAAACAACTTTAGTACAAATTGAATTTTGTACTATTTACCATTTGCACATATTACTTTTTTAAAACAACTTATAATCTCATCTCTACAAAAAATTAAAAAATTAGTGGAGAATGGTGTCCTGCGCCTATAGTCCCAGCTACTCAGGAGGCTGTGGTGGGAGGATCACTTGAGGCCAGGAGGTGGAGGTTGCAGCCAGCCAAGATGGTGCCACTTCACTCCAACCTGGGTGACAAAAGGAAACCCTGTCTCAAAAAAATAAAATTAGCCAGGCGTGGTGGCACGGGCTACTCAGGAGGCTGAGGTGGAAGGAGTGGAAGGATTGCTTGAGCCCAGGAGGTCGAGATTACAGTGAGCCATGATCTTGCCACTGCACTCCAGCCTGGGCAACACAGTGAGACTGTCTCAAAAAAAAGAAAAAGGAAAAAAAAGAAATGCCACTGGACTGCAACTTATAAATGATTAAAATGGTAAATTTTATGCTATATATATTTTACCACACACAAAAGGAAAAACAAATCACCTGGATCTTCCAAACATTGTATACAGAAAATTTTTGTTCTCACTCTGGATACACCTGCCCCATTCTCCTAGCACCTAGAGGTAACTGCTTTCATATCTCAGTGCTATATGTTTAAAAAATATAAGTAAACATATGTTTCACCCATTGTCTTCCACAGAAGAAAACTCATTATATGTATTATCTTTATATGCCTTTGTTCACTTAATATAGCCTTCAAATTTTCTATTACTGCATAGACTGCCACCTCATTCATTTCTAAAGCATTCTAGTATTCCATTGTGAGAATCTACCAGTTTATCCAGTCCCTTATTGATGAGCCCCTGGATAGTTTCCAACCTTTTGCTATTATAAAATATTCTTCAATGTTACATATACAACTTGTTTCACTTTTTCAGCTATGTAGGATAATTCTTAGAAGAGGATTCACTAGATCAAATAAAGGCGACTTTAATTTTTTTTTCTCCCTTCCCTCCAGGAAGGCCGCCTCTACTCAGCCAGCAGCAGGAAACAGCCTGCTTTGGAGGTCAAATGGAGGGCTGGGTGGGGCCAGCTCAAACCTTCTATCCCCAGCTCTTTTGAAATTCCAGATCCCTGGCTTTGTCTTAAGCAAAAGTACTGTGGAAGCTGCAGCATTTCCTCCTCCTTTCCAGAAACTGAGCGAGAAAAGCCACCCTGGAAGGTGTACGAATGCTGCCTCATGCCCAACAAGCCACAGGGCCTGGACGCACTAACTGCAGCCCCACAGCCACCATCCACCAGAGCCCAGGGAGATTCCCCAGGGCAACTATTACTTTGATAAATATCTCCAAAGTATCCTTCATAAGTATTATATTATTTTGCATTCCAGCATTCTGTAAGTGCAAGTTTTCCCACAGTCCTGCCAACAAAGTTCTCAAATATTAACTTTCTGTAGTTTTTCACATTTCTCCTATAAATGACTTAAGCATGCTTTTATATATTAAAGTGCCATTGGTTTTCCTGGGAACTATCTGTTCATGACCATTGCTCATTTTTAACTAGGGTCTTTTAATTTTCCTTATTTTTTTAGAAGCTTTTTATATATTAATGGAGATTAGCACTTAATATGTGTTGCAAATATTTTTTCCAGTTTCTTGTTTCTCTTTTGACTTCATTTAGAGCATTTTGACACAAAATATTTTATTTTTAAAAAATTAATATTAATATTTAAATATTTAAAAATATTTTTTATGTAGCTGCATTTATGAATCTTATTTTATGGCTTCTATGTTTGAAGAAAGAAAGATAAAGATGTGTTTACAATGCAGTGAGCAAAGGATAGTTTCATTAACAAATGGAATATGTAATTAACTAGGATAAAGAGTAAACCCTTTTCACTTAAATATCAGGTTAATTAAGAATTAAAAGACTTTGGAAGTATATGAAAAAATATACACAAATATACTGATTTGGTCTCAGAGTTCAGAATTCCTTTCCGAAAATAAATCTGTTAGGGACAAACTGCCCCAAGAAACTTCTTGGTGCTGCCTGCCCCTCCCCACTCTGCAACTCCTCTCCATGCTGCCCCAAGCCTTTTTACATTTCTAAGCCCTTATCTAGGCGCCGCAGTGAAGCCAGCAGACTTTACCTATCAGGCCTCGCTGCTATAAAGCAAACCCTAATTACAAACCATCGGGACCGCACAGAGGGAGGTCGTGGGAAGCATAAACAAACTTTACCTACAATCTCTGGTACCATAAACGTCACAAGGTGATAATGTGGCAGAATTAACCAGCAAACAACCCCGGGATGCGGCCATACCAAAGAACTCCCTCAAACTCCCTCCCCAATATAAACCCCTCATTCTGTAAGCTGGCTGCTGCTGCCTCCTTTGTCTGTGATAAAGCAGGCGGCGGGTTTAATAAAAGCTTGCCTGAACTTGGGTCTTGCTCTCTTGTCCTTTCTCCCGGCTGATCTTACAAAATCAAAAGTCAAATATTTACTTAAATATGTTAAACTCAATTAAATTTCATGTCATGACACTTATCAATCTTTTATCTCAGGAATTCTTCTTTTGGTATTAGGAATAAGAAAAGGATTGACATGCTTAATATCCTTAATATTTTAAGCACTCTTTTCCATTTTTTTTCTTTTTTCTTTTTCTGGTTCAGGTTTGAGCATTGATAAACACTCTTTAAAGAGAAACATTTTAATGTTTTGGAAGTGCTTTCCATAGTAATAAGCCTGTCCTCCCTTGACTCCTCAGCCGAGCTGACTAGCCTAGCTAGGAAAGAGCCAGTCAGGCTGACAGTTAATAAGAACTCAAGCTCATGCCTGTATTCACAGTGCTTTAGGAGGCTGAGGTGGGAGGATCACTTGAGGCCCTTAGGTCAAGACCAACCTGGGCAACATAGCCAGACCCCATTCTCTAACAACAACAACAACAACAAAAATTAGCAGGGGGTGGTGGTAGGCTGAGGCAGGAGGATCACTTGAACCCAGGAGTTCAAGGTTGCAGTGAGCTATGATCACACCACCGCAATACAGCCTGTGCAACAGCCTGTACAACCCTGTCTCCAAAAAAAGAACCCAAGTTTTCAATATGCATAGCCACATATAAACTAGAACTTAAGCTCTAAGGAGTCCTGTGAAAGCAGAAACTCTAAGTAGAAGCCCTAGGGTAGAGAAGGGCATAGAAAGTCAAACAAGAGAGCAAAACAACCTGAGGCAAGAGGATGACAAAGCAAAAATGCAGCGCAAACATGAACACGTTGGCGGGCACACACACATAGTTTCTCCAGATGCCTCGATTTCCTAATAGCTTTCTAGTTCCCCTTACTGAGAGGCACAGCTACATACCAGTTCCTTTGGTGGATTTCCAGTAAAATCCCTATCTCCCTTACTGCTCACAATCCCTTGCAGCCTTGCTAATTACAGCCCCCTCATTTGATCTGTCATTTGTGTTCTTCACAACAAAAACTTTACTAAAACCAGAGGCAAAATATAAAAATGTATCTGTCATATAATGAAGAATAAATCTAGTCTTTGTCTCCTGTTCCTGGTACAGAGCTTAGAGAGGCTTGGAATTTCCTGATTAATGGAAGTGTCTTTGTTATTCATAAGAAGCCCCTTTGGACTATATCTGAGTTTATACTTGGGGGTGACTCAAGGTAGGCCCTCACATAGTTTGAAAGGACGAGCTGGCCATGCCAGACAGACCAAGCATATGGTTAGAGGGTTGGAACTTTTAGCCACACCCCCAGATGTTCAGAGATTAAAGAGGAGCTGGAGAAGGAAGTTAATCATGTGGCCAATAAAACTCTGGAAACTCAAAGCTCAAGGAGCTTCCTGGTGGGTGAACACTTTGTGTGCCTGGTAGTTTGTGTTAACTCTGGGTAGTTAGTGTCAGAATTGAAATGAATTGCAGGATACCCAGTTGGTGTCAGACAATTGGTGTCAGAACAGTCTCTATCACTCATTATTCACCTACCAACTAATGAAATTATTAACTTTTTTCCACCAAAGTAGTACATTTTCATTAAGGAAAAAAAAAGGATAACCAACATGAATGTTTTGGTGGCTATACTTCAACATTTTTAACTCTACTAGGAAAATGCATCAAAGAGGTTATAAAACTTACCTCAATTTTCGATATGGAGGAAAATACTATTATCTATATCAAATTATGCCCAGATACCACAGCCAATCTGTGTTTTTAAATCTCGTCAAATGAAAAGGCCTATTATTTTAAACAAATTTCCTATATTCTAATTACACTGATGTGAAACCACACAATAAAAATCTAATATTCCCTTGTACTTCTTTCTTAAAGAATGGTGCCAGGCCGGGCACGGTGGCTCACGCCTGTAATCCCAGCACTTTGGGAGGCCGAGGCAGGTGGATCACAAGGTCAGGAGATCGAGACCATCCTGGCTAACATGGTGAAACCCCATCTCTACTAAAAATACAAAAAAATTAGCTGAGCATTGTGGCACGTGCCTGTAATACCAGGTACTCGGGAGGCTGAGGCAGGAGAATGGCGTGAACCCAGGAGGCGGAGCCTGCAGTGAGCCTAGATCGCGCCACTGCACTCCAGCCTGGGCGACAGAGTGAGACTCCGTCTCAAAAAAAAAAAAGAATGGCTCCTTCCAAATATTTGAACACCAATTTCCAAGTAAACTGTGGGGAAGGAATGACATCCAAATTTTTAAATTAACACAATTATTTCAGGTAACTCTATGCATAGTATGAGAGCAAAAGGAAGCAAACAAAAACAGCCAATATATCAAAGATTTTGTTTAAAATCCTGTAAGCTTAGGTTATTGTCTTTAACTTAACCTAAAGGACTCCCAATATTTTTTAGCATGCCCCAGATACAACAGGAATCATGTATTTAAACTCATTCTTATTAAACTGGCCCACTTCTGCCCTTAAGCAGTTTGCATGTGATCAGTTACAGAAGGGTCCAGTATTTAACCATTTTACACATTCAGCTTATGTGCACAGACTGAGACTAGTATCCTTAGGAAGACCTGCTGCCAAGGTTGGCCTTTTACTAGATTGTTTGTGCAAATAAAAGTGGGTCATGTTGAATACCTGCTTTCCTTCTGGGAATGTGGAATTTTGGTACATGCTAAGCAGAAAGTGCCTACAGGACCAACCTACAATAGAAACTTCGGGTGCCGAGTCTCTAATGGGCTTCTCGAGCAGAAACATGGCACACGTGTTGCCAAATTTTTATTGCTACAAGAATGCGCTCTGTATGACCACTCATGGGAGGGAGAGAGCATAAGGAGACCTGCAGGCTGGTTCCTCCAGACTCTACCTTCTCTTTTTCCCTTATGCTAACCTTAGAAAGGCTATATATGCTTATTATGTTGCTGTAACAAGTCTTAGCTGTATGACTTTATGTTGAGTCCCATGATCTATGACCCGCAACACACTGTCTACTTTTCGGTATTAAGCTGCCAAACCATAGAGGCAACCTTTCTTTTTTTCCAACTTTCAAAATGCATTTTCACAATTACAGTTAAACAGTACATGTATGTATAATATAACAGTTAGATGTTTCTGGTTATAATTCTCCTGTTGCACTTTCATTACTAGGTTAGAACTGTCAATAAATGAGATTATACATACAGAACACAAAACCGCAGCTCAGTAATTACTTCTGACTTAGAATAAAATGTTACACTGGTTTTTAGGCAAAACGGTGCATTTATCTAGCAAAGCAAGACTTTTTTTTTTTGGACAGGGTACCTTTCTCCACAAAAAAGGAACAATGGTATTTCCCAAATTTGTTTCCTAATCTCATTCCCAGCAAGACACTTTTCTTCTTTAGTGATGCAGAAGATCCTTTTACATATTAAACTAAAATATATAGTTTATGTCCTACTTTCAGTTAATGTCATTACTATCAAGTTCCAGGCTAATAAAAACAGGAACTTGGGGGACCTCCTCTTTCAGCTTTGGTGCCCCCCTCCCTCTGTCTCTGTAAGGGGGAGCTTCTTCCATCTGTCTTCTCTCTTCCTTCTTGCCTATTAAACTCTCCACTCCTTAAAACCACTCCACGTGTGTCCATGTTGTTTTATCTAAACCGGCCTGAGGAACAAGAACCCTGGTGTTCCTCCACTCATCAGAGCCATATCATTTTGGTGCATGGGCGGGAAAAGGAAAATTCAATCATCAGACTGGTGAGTATGGAGCGGATCTCAACTTCAAATCTGTCCTTTAATCTCAAGGCTCTCTTCCAGCTACCCTGTCACCAAACTTTCTATTGGTGGTCTCTTACCCTCTCTCTGGGTGTTTAATGTGCAGGAATCTTTACAGTTCAGGGAAAACAGGTCTGTCAGAAAAGATCGTGAATCACGGCAGGCAGTAACTCAATAAATGTTTCTCTCTCTGTTTTCCCTGGCAAGCACATGGTATTTCTAAGCCGCCTAGTAGAAATCAGGCTCTAGGCCTCTTTTGGGAACGGGAAATTTTTGCTTTTAACAGTTAGGAGTAAGATGTCTTCCCTAGCCGAATTTTAGTCTCGATATTGTCCCCACTGGCAGGAAAACGGCCATTAGGCTCCTACGTTCCTTTAAGGCATTGATTTTGTCTCCCATTAAGACAGTACTGAATTAGTAAGGGGATTTTTGAGTCCGGAAGTTGACCAGAACCATTCTTCCACGAGTAAATGCTTTAGCATGGGCTATAATAGCAGAATACACAGTTCAATCTAGCACTCCCCCTCCCTTAAAGGGGCCTTGCCCAATTACATGGTTTTTCTTGAAATCCGTGTTTTGGAAGGCACACAGGCCACGCAAGTCTAGAAGGTCAAAGGGAAATAAAAGGCAGAGTACTGATTGCTTGGGGACAGCGTGACCAAGGAACTCAGTTCCTCTGGTGCCACGGCTTGGAGGGTCACACCTGCAGTCATGGGTGGCACATTTAAGCAGGTGCCGGGAATCCCGGAGCAACAGAGAGAAAATAGTTGGGGGGACGCCCTCTATTGTTTTCATCTCCACCCTGGATCACATACTGAAAGGAAGGAGACTAAAAGGACGCTTTTATTCTCACTTCTTTTTCTAGATGGGTAACAGATCGTCTTCAATGTGCACTCCCATGGAGTGTATGTTGAAGCACTGGGACTCCTTCGACCTTGAAACTTTGAAGAAAAAGTGGCTTATTTTCTTTTGCACAAGGGTATGGTCTTTTTACTAGACCTTTGCAAATGTTGCAAGATCAACCCAGCTCTTTTAGCAACCATATCGGGCAGGTCCAGGGAAACTAGTTCCCCAAAATTAAAAAAGTAACTTTCAAGGAAATCATCTGATGGTCCCTCTTATTTTGGGCCCCTTTAATGACCTTAGGCAAGTAAAGGCAAACTGAGGCTGATTTTCTGACGACCCTGATACGTATATAGAAGCTTTCCAAAATTTAACTCACGTATTTGACCTCATATGGAGGGATGTTTTGTTGCTGCTAAGTCAAACCCTCACTGCTGCTAAAACAGGCAGCTCTGCAAGCAGAAGAAAATTTTGGAGATGAGCAATATGTCTCCTATAGTGGGCCAGAAGGGAAAAGAGAAAAATAGGGAAGGCAAAGAAATAGGGGAAACACCATTCCCAATAGGAAGAGAGGTATTACTTCTTAACAACCCTAATTGAAACTCCTTTCTAAGGTGTTTTTCCTTCTTTTGTGGTTTAAAATGGCTTCTATCTCTTTTATAATGTTCTTCCAACCTAGGAAAAGTTAATTTGCCAAATCTTAAAATGCTTGGCATAGAGTTGAGCTAGGGGAAAGTGGACCCAGAAGCCTGATGTGCCGGCAAAAGGGTAAACATTTCTTACCAGTTGGGCTTTTGGCTTCTCTCTCCTTGTGCAAACCGGTAAAAGGGATAATAAGGATCACTGTTGATGTTCTCTGTAAATGTATAATTAATGAAAAAGGATTTGTAAGGCTGGCCTTAAGCTGTAGACAATCTTGTGTGCTTTGCATGTCTTTCTGTATGGTTCTGTCAAAGAAAGGGAATCTTAGGTTAGGATGCAGGCCCAGGACCCCATAAGCCTGCTGTTCAAGCCAGTCCAGCAAAGCGGTCAGTGGCAAAGTCGGCTACAGGTCTCCATCTTGTTTCATGTCTTTGGGAATGTCATCTGTAACTGCATGGCAATACTTTGTTTTAGTCTCCACCATTTTACAATGGTGGCTGTCTTTTTGTGCTAAATCAGATAAGCCAGTTTGTCAATCTGGGTGGTGCCAGCTGATCTATCAAGGGCAGGGTTTACAAAATATCTTAAGTACTGATCTTGAGAGCAGTTTAGGGAGGGTCAAAATCTTGTGGCCTCCAGCTCCTGGGCCATGGTTTCTAATCCTGTGGTTAGTTTCTTGGACTGGTCCCCAGGCAAGAGGGAAATATATCTTGGGAAGCCGCTGTTATCGTCTTTGTTTTAGACTATAGACTGTAAACCAGGCTCCTCCCAAAGTTGGTTTAGCCTACACCCAGAGATGGGCAAGGACAGCTTGAGGGCTGGAAACCTGGAAACAAAATGGAGTTGTTTGGGTGGGATCTCTTTGACTGTCTCAGTGACAGTTTTGCAATGACAGTTTCAAAAGCTGTCTATCACTCCTTTAAAAATACCTTGTACACTCGTAATTAAATCATAACCTAATTAAGGCTCGTTGGTTTCACCTATAAGGGTACTTTCTGTAAAGTTCAAAAGCCGAAAATCTTAACTGCTTGGTGTGGCTAAAGTCAAGTAACAAGGGATTTAAAAGGATTTTCTTAAAGAGTGCTCAGCTTAATTAAAAGTAAATATTCAAGTTATAGGTATATTTAAAGGCCTTTATGCTTTTCTCTTCTTGAATCTTGCTTTTCTGGAAAAGGGCTCTTTTCTTCTCAGTTGACTGAATTATTTTCTCTGTTTTTTGTCTTACCCCTCTTAATGTATGCATAAAAAGCCCTAAAATAACTTCTGGTAGTATGGGACTCCTGGGGAAAAACAGAGGAGGCACCGCAAACCCTGTTTTCAGAAAAAGCCTGTTTTCCTCATGAAACCCCGGGAATTAAAAGGAGATAGATCCCTCTCAAAATCAAAGGCTTTATTCTGTTTTGCACTGTGTTATCTGACGGTTTTGAGTTTTGGGGGTTATCAGAAATTACTTTGCATTATGAGAGAGCTTTGGTGTGTAATAACTAGGTAGAAAATACACAGTAAGGGATGGCTAATAGCAGTTACAAAACAGAGAAGCATGCTCTTGGCCACCTGGAAGATAAGGAAACATCCCCATCCCCCACTGGGAGATGAGACGCCCATCAGGGATGGGCTGATTACAAAATAAGCCAACTGGCTTTGGGTTGCCTTGCAATGAAATGCATGGTAGAAGCACTACACCATCTTCTCCCATAGCATCTATACGGTCTTTTCATGAATTAAGCATTAAAATAGAAGCACAGCAAGGAGGTCTTAAGACACTAATCTGCCCTTTAGTAAAAGGGTTACAAAAGGTTTGTAAAGATTTCACCTCATGGTCAAATTGGTTAGGATTAGACGGGATAATCTATAAGGGTTCATGGAAACGAACTGGAATTAACATTAATAAACTAATGCAAGGGGAAAATTTTGCTTTGAACAAAATTTTCATATCATAGTAAAGGCTGATGAAAGGCTTTTGCCCTTTGAGTTATTTTTACAAAATAATTTATGGCAATCTGGAAATTGTCATTACTGCTGCCTGGCTTTCTGGATGGTTCAGAGGGCCCCTGAAATATCCAGAAAAGAGGTAAACAAGATCACTTGACATGTTTAGTCACATGAGATTGCCAAAATGATGTCCAATCTTCTTTATTGCTATAAAGTTATATTGTTGTAAGTTATATTTTGGTGAATAAATACTAATATGTTCCAAAATTGTATGAGATTTCTAAAATTCTAATGTCTAAGTATATGCTATCAATCATAATTAAGGGTAAAGTTATTGTAAACCACGAAGATAAGTAAACTTCTTTCTTAGCCATATATTTAACTGTAACTATCCTGGAAATTTGTCATTCGCAGACAATTGTTGTCTTCCTTTGTTCCTTCTCAAAAGACAGTTTATAATAAAGCTATATTAGGGACTTTAACAGGTGTTGTTAAATGCAGGTTTTTAATAGCCTTAAAGATTGTAACATTGAAATAAAGAATGTACGGGACTCAAAGAATTGACATGTTGACAAATACCAAGCAAAACAAAAGTTAACTAAGTGGACTACACTCAGAAAGTTAAAGCAACCTTTTTGACTGTTGCTTGGAATATTGCTAATCCTTGTTTTGATTTTCAGAGTCAAGGGAAGTTATTTTAAACTATTTATGGCCTTTAATGATTGAGTAAGGTATACCCCTGTGAACAAAATTTGGAGCATGTTTACTTTTCTCTGCCTGGTTCCCCTAGAATTTGGAAACTATCTGTGAGTACTCTTAACTTATGGCAATATAGTTGTTTGCATCAGTGCAATACGAATCCATTTTTCTTTGTCAACAGGACACAATTGGAAAAACTGGTTATTTTACCAAGGCTTTGACTGAAAGGGTGTGTTTCCCTTTAAGGAATCAAGCTTGACGTGCAAAGCCAATAAAAGCCCCTTGTGGAGAACTGGCCTCATACCTTGTCTGCACAGTCCCCACACAGGGTTCCTAACCTGTGGTCAGTAAAGAATGTCACTTTCTAACAGGTATAGAAGCTCAGAGTTTATCTTGGGAACTCAAAAGGAGAGGATCACCCAACTCACAGGTATTAAAGGATACAACCCATGGCTGGGCTCGGCTTTAAGTCTTATCTGAAATTCCTTGTGGAACAGAGTTTCATCAAAGCCAATCCAAAAGGCCTATGTAAAAATAACCATTCTTGCTGCACTTTATGCAAATAATCAGGCCAAGTATAAGACTAAAGTTTATTCATAGTTTTTACCAAAAATGAGGACTGGAGAGAAAAATTTTGCCCCAAAGCTTATCATAATTTGTCATTAAAGCCTACTCTCATTAATTGTTTTTAAGCTTTTTGCCTATGTTTTAGACTAACCCTGCTTATTCCTGTGAATCACGTGGTGATCTTCTGCAGCTTGGAATAAAATAGGGATGGGTAAGGTAAAAATGTGAATCAATATGCTAGTTCTGGGCAATTATCTTGCAAATTCTGCCAGATAATTAAAGTAAGTGCCCATAACCTGGAGGTTTCTGTTTGGGAAAATAAAACCAGGGAACTTCATAGACCCCCAAAGGGGAATTCTAATATCTTGACAAGTAAAATTTTAGATGGAAATTACCTGCCACACCACATTTGTGGGAACTGCTGTCCTCACCCTACTATTTGCAATAGCGTTACACATGGTACCACCTTCTAACTGAAATATTGGACAGAGAGTTTCCATTGCTGTAGTATTTTGCTTAATTATTATCCTTATAGCAGGGATAATAGTTGACAAAAAGGAAGCATGAAAGTTTTACTATCACTGAGTCTGCTAGGACTTTTTATTAGGTTTAGTAATGTAGTTTTAAATGAAACATGCTGCTTTTGGATTAACAACTCTAGTAAAGTAGAGGAAAATCTACGGGTACTTAGAAATCAAATCAAAATTATTGACAGGCTCAGGGAAAATGCCAGCTTCAGCCCGAGTGGCTACAATCCCTCTTTAATAAATTCCAGTCTTCTTTATGGAATTGGTTAACCCCTTTATTACGCACTCTCTTGCTTATATGTCTTGTATTGATATTTGGACCCTGTATACTCAATATTATAACTCAAATTGTTTCTTCTCCCCTAGAAGCAATCAAACGTCAAATGGTGCTGTAAACTGAACCACACGCCATTCTTCCGAGGATCCTTAGATCGACCCCAGAAGGAGCCTTAACTGCTGTTCCCCATTCGATGCCCCTTTTCAGCAGGAAGTAGCCAGAAAGAGTCATCGCCCCAAACCCCCTAACAGCAGTTAGTGTGGCATCTCCACAGGGAGGAATGTTGTAGGAAAAGGGGTCCTTGGGAAGTTTTTGTTTGTTAAAGCACCTCTGGAAAAGTTTCTTGCAAAGCCCTGGCTCTCAGAGCCAGGCCAGCAACCACTGATATGCAAATGCAGGCCATTAGAAACTGGGCCCACCCAAACATGGAGATTCCCCGGGCCTTCTTGCCCTTTCCCCACAGGTTCCTGGCAACATGGCCACCCCCACATATCCCCACGTGTGTAGACCATCGTGACACCCTGCATTTGCATATTAAAAGGCTAGAGTGGGAGGGCCAGCTTTTTCCATGGACCATGTGAATGAAATGCCTAATCAAACCAATCCCCTGAGCCCTATGCAAATCAAACACCGCCTCCTCCAGCCTCTGCATATATACCTGGCTGGTATGGTTAGCAGGTAGGGACCTCCTCTTTCGGCTTTGTATCCCCCCTCCCTCTGCCTCTGTATAGGGGGAGCTTCTTCCTTCTGTCTTCTCCCTTCCTTCTTGCCTATTAAACTCTCAGCTCCTTAAAACCAAAAACAACAACAACAACAACAAAAAAAACAGGAACTCATACTTTTCAATTACAAATAGTGCATGCAATCCACCTACTTGGATGACTACAAGAAGTTTAGAATCTTTCCGTGGCCCATCGTAGCTAACTGCATAGACTTGACCTCCAGCAACCATGCCTCAGGACCAAGATAAAGCATATGCTGCTATCTCTAAAATGACAAAGTTGGCTGGGTGCGGTGGCTCAGACCTCTAACCCCAGCACTTTGGGAGGCTCAGGCGGGTGAACTGTTTTAGCCCAGGAGTTTGAGACCAGCCTAGTTTGAGACCAGCCTGTGATACATGGCGGAAACCCCGTCTCTACAAAAAAAAATCCAAAAAATTAGCCAGGCATGGTGGTACATGTCTGTAGTCCTGGCTACTCAGAAGACTGAGGTGGGAGAATTACTTGAGACTGAAAAGTTGAGGATAGTGAGCCATGATCATGCCACTGCACTCCAGCCTGAGTGATAAGAGAGAGACCCTATCTCAAAAAATTAAGAAATTAAAAAAAAAATAAACTGACAAAGTTCGTTATCTAGGTACAGTTAAAAAATGAGGGAGGTTCTCCTAACAAAACTATAGTAACTGATTATTATCATATTATCTTCTCTAACACCTCCAAATGCATATTCCTCCTCATGCCTGCTTTGGAACCATGCTATCGGTATTTTTGTTAGGCTTTTTTCCATGGGTATGAACCATATTTCAGAGTCCTGAGAGTATTCACTGCACCTTCTATGACTAAAATTACATTTGGTAAGGAAACAATTAGTCAACTGTGCAAAGATAAATTATAAGGACAATCATCACAGCTGACATAAGAAGGTGAATAATCTTCAATGTGCCAGTTTATTAATTTACTACAATATACCCATCAATGTAACCAGAATACTTGTTTCCATATAAAGCATACATTCTTTTCCTATAGCCAAATTATAATCATAAAATTGCTTAATTAAGCACAGAATCAAAACAGGTGTCATAATTAGATAAAATATATGCTCAATAATATCAAAGAAGTCTAGCATTTAAAAATCTATACAAAGGCCAGGTGCGGTGGCTCATGCCTGTAATCCTAGCACTTTGGGAGGCCGGGGCAGGCAGATCATTTGAGGCCAGGCATTTGAGACCAGCCTGGCCAACATGAAGAAACCCCATCTCTACTAAAAAATACAAAAATTAGCTGGGTGTGGTGGCACAAACCTGTTAAGCCCAGCTACTCAGGAGGCTGAGGCATGAGAATAGCTTGAACCTGAGAGGCAGGGTTTGTAGTGAGCCGAGATCTTGCCACTGCACTCCAGCCTGGGTGACAGACTGAGACTGTCTCAAAAAAATAAAAGTAATAAAAGTCTATACACCAAAAGTTTCATAGTTTTAGTTGAGTGACAAGATTATAGCTTATCTTAACTATATTTATTTCTTTATGTGTTATCTGAATTATTTATTAGTATCTCTTTACTTTTTTTTTTTTTTTTGAGACAGGGTCTTGCTCTATCACCCAAGTTGGGGTGCAGTGACGCGATCATAGCTCATTGCAGTCTTCAACTCCTGGGCTCAGCAATACTCCTGCCTCCGCCTCCTGGGCTTGTGAAAGTGGCAGGTAAATTTCTAAAACGGTCTCATGACATTACTTCAGACTATAGCATCTGGCTGACATTCTCTCTAACACTGCTGCTTCAGTAAGAGTTGGAACAGTATAAACAGAAGCATCTTCAGAAATGTATATGTAAGATGAAGGGCACATGTGCTTAGCGGCCAAGATGTAGAAATGCAATATGAACACATCTGAATCAAGTGGTGGCCACACTCACATTCCCATCTAAGGTAAACTGTTCCACCTATAGTTTTGGAGAACATAGTTCTGGGAAGCAGTCCTAGACAGCAATGATTTTTAGAATACGATCTGCCTTGTAGTCCAAAGCAGAAAGTATCAGGTGTGGGGGACACTTTCCAAGTGCCATTATATATCATTAAAAGATTCAAAAAGTGACTCCCAAGCAGGGCAGAGTTATGCCACTGAAATTCTTACACTAAGGAATAAAGTCTATGAAATGCAAAATAAATAGAATCTGTGAAATGCAAGAAAGTTGGAAAACATGAAATAAATACCTTTGGGCACTATCTCATACACTGCGGCAACAAGCAACATTTAATTATGAATAGCTGAAAATTGAAGGGGAAGCAGAATGCAGACTAAGCTAGGAGGTAAAGTAAAGGTTGAGTCAACAATGAGGAAGGCACTGAACAAACACACAGAGGAATTAAAAAATGTTAAAGGTGGTATACTAGGATGGATGACACAAACTCTTGCGCTGACATTCCCAGATCTGTCTTGGAACTAATTTCCAAACTCAGGAAACTGAATTAAAAATTTTCTTTAAATTTTAATTGTCTTTACTCAAATTCCTTACTTGAATTCTTATGAGATCCCTGTCCATCTTAGAGGCTGACCAAGCCCAGCCATGGGTGGTCCAAATTGCTTAGGTGGTCCCAACTGCTTGGCTGGCCCAAGAGATGTCTGGTTCCTAACAATACAAGAGCCTATAGAAATTGCTAAAGGGATTTCAGCCACAACTGAAGCTCACCAAGAATGAGTTTTCTGGAAGTGGTTAAAGTGTCACAGTAAGGAGTAAGGAAATAAGAATCCCCACCAAACATAAGAGAACAGAATGATAATAGTACCTACTAGTCCATGACAAGGCTGCCAATTAGGCATTTAAAGCTGTCAAAGATGATGCTGTGAGGGACCTGGCAACTTTTGTAATAGTCTGACTTTAAATGTTTTATTAATGGCCAAGCAGCAAATATTTTAGGATTTGTAGGCTATATGGTCTCTGTCCCAATTACTCCATTCTGCTACTGTAGCATAAAAGCAGCGATACATGACACACATAAGAATGAGTATGAGGCCGGGTGCGGTGGCTCACGCCTGTAATCCCAGCACTTTGGAAGGCCAAGGCAGGTGGATCACCTGAGGTCAGGAGTTGGAGACCAGCCTGACCGACATGGAGAAACCCTGTCTCTACTAAAAACACAAAATTAGCCGGGCGTGGTGGCGCATGCCTGTAATCCCAGCTACTTGGGAGGCTGAGGCAGGAGAATCACTTGAACCCGGGAGGCGGAGGTTGCGGTGAGCCAAGATCACACCATTGCACTCCAGCATGGCCAAAAAGAGCAAAACTCCGTCTCAAAAAAAAAAAAAAATGAATGAATGTGACTGTGTTCCAATAAAACGTTATTTATGGACACTGACACTTGAATTTCTTGTAATTTTGATGTAATTAAGTTTTATAATTCTGATTTTTTTTCAACAATTAAAAAATGTAAACAACAATCTTTGCTCACAGACTGTATAAAAACAAGCGGTTGGCCAGATTTGGCTCTTGGGCCAGTTTGCTGGACCCTGATATAGAGAACTGGGAGGCTGCATCAAAGATAGTCCTTTAACTTACTTTTGTTTGAAGATGCTGTATTTTAATATTCTCAAGGATATTCTGATGTCCCCAAGGATATTCAGTGTAAACTGCCTACTTAGTGAAATATTGTTGCTCTATTTTTCTTACCATTTTATCCACTTTAAGTATATACAGTTCAGTAGTATTAAGTATATTCACATTTTTATACAACCAATCTCCAGAACTTTTTCATCTTGCAAAACTGAAACTCTATTCCCATTAAACAATGACCCTTTTCCCCCTCCCCCGGCCCCTGGCAACAACCCTGACACCCCCTGGCAACTACTTTCTGTTTCTATTAATTTGGCTCATGCTTCAGGCTACCCCATACCATCATTCTGGGACACAAGAACTAGACAGCAATTTGTGTTACTATCTAGACTGGCAGGGGTGAATACATTAGAGATTCCATACATGAAAATTGTAATATGTTAAGGGGCTCTAGTTTAAAAATATGTAAATAGCCAGGCGTGGTGGCTCACGCCTGTAATCCCAGCACTTTGGGAGGCCAAGGCAGGCGGATCACTTGAGGTCAGGAGTTCAAGACCAGCCTGGCCAACATGGTGAAACCTCCCATCTATACAAAAATACAAAAATTAGCCAGGCATGATGTCGGGTGCCTATAATCCCAGCTACTCAGGAGGCTGAAGCAGGAGAATCGCTTGAACCCAGGAGGCAGAGGTTGTAGTGAGCCGAGATCGTGCCACTGCACTCCAGCTTGGGCGACAGAGCAAGACTCTGTCTCAAAAAAAAAAAAATTATGTAAATAATATTAAATTTAAGTAATATATAAATATGAAGAAATGCCTGTCTGCCTGGCGGCCGCATAATAAAATACACCTGTCACATCAGTCATGGTGTCTGACAACACACCCTCAGCCTTCTAAGAAAAACAGAATTGCACAAAATTCTTAATACATAGCCATAGAAAATAATGTTTTATTTCATATGGCACCAAATCAAAGGACAACCATAGGTTAAGCCATAATCTTATGACAGAATCTGAAGTGAGAAGCTCTAGTCAAAAAACAGTAATCTGAACCAAGGAGACTGTTTGGCTCCCAGAAATTTGAATTGCAGAACAAAGAATCACATAAATATCAGCAAAAACTGAAGCTGAAAGATTTCCCAAAATAAAAAATAAAGGCATGAGGGATGCATAAGCATGTTCAGTTGTCATAATAATTGGATTGGGGTCACCACTGACACTTAGTGGAAAGCAGTCAGGGATATAAGATATTCTGCAATGTAGCAGCTAGTCCCTCAAAGCAAAAAATTGAAATATACCATCAGACTCATTACAAATTCAAATTAGTACTTTGGTACATAAGAATGAAAACTTTAACATGAAGTGATACAAAAGCTCAGTAATTCAGGATGTTGTTAGGAAAATGAAGTTCAAAACAGAATAGGTGGCAAGGCACAGTGGCTCACGCCTGTAATCCCAGCACTTTGGGAGGCTGAGGCAGGCGGATCACTTGAGGTCAGGAGTTGGAGACCAGCCTGGCCAACATGGTGAAACCCCATCTCTACTAAAAATACAAAAATTAGCTGGGCATGGTGGTGTGTGCCTGTAATCCTAGCTATTCGGGAGGCTGAGGCAAGAGAATCGCTTGAACCCGGGAGGCAGAGGTTGCAGTGAGCCAAGATTGTGCCACTCCATTCCAGCTGCATGCAGCTAGACTCCATCTCAAAACAAACAAACAAGAAGCCCAGAATAGGTGCATGGGCTTAAGATTTCATTACTGTGCCAAATTACAAATCTAGTTGAAAAATTGAGTCTAATACCAGTTACTGCTTACTGTTAAGCTGACAAATTTAGTTACAAATAAGAGACACTTGTTCAGGGAAGGTAGAAAACTGATGAGGTTCTTAAAAGCTTCCTTGACTCCCTTACTATGCTGAGGGGATTGGCCACCCAAATTCTCTAATTAGATTCTTGTGAAATACAAGATTGCCAATTGTCTTATGTATAGCTTCACAACCTCTTCCTCGTACGTGATTCTTTTTTTTTTTTTTTTTTTTTTTTTGGAGACAGGGTCTCGCTCTGTTGCTCAGGCTTCAGTGCAGTGGCACTATCATGGTTCACTGCAACCTCCACCTCCCAGGCTCGAGCTATCCTCCTACGTCAGCCTGGGACTACAGGTACCAGCCACCATGCCCAGCTAATGCTTTTTAAACTTTTTAGTACAGGCGGGGTCTTACTAGGTTGCCCAGGCTGGTCTCAAATTCTTGGGCTCAAGTGATCCACCCACCTTGACCTCCTGAAGTGCTGGGATTATAGGTAGGAGCCACCACACCTGGCCTGATTGTTTTCTTTTTTTTTTTTTTTTTTTCATTTTTTTTATAAATAGAGACAGGGTCTCACTATGATGCCCAGGCTGGTCTTGAACTGCTGAGCTCAAACGATCCTCCCGCCTTGGCACCCAAAGTGCTAGGATTACAGGCATGAACCACCGCCATACCCAGCTAATTTTTTTTTTTTTTTAATTTTTAGTAGAGACGAGGTCTTGCTATGTGGCCCTGGCTGGTCTCGAACTCCAGAGCTCAAATGATCCACCCACCTTGGCCTCCCAAAGTGCTGGGATTACAGGCATGAGCCACCACACCTGGCCTGATTGTTTTTAAATGGCAGCAAGAACAGGGTTGGACAGCAAGGGCAAATCACACAGTATGTGGCATATTCAGAATTGGTTGTGAGTTTCCAGTAGAAAGCACTGGGAATATCCACAGGGCAAAATGGAATACTAATAATCCTCATTTGCCTTTGCCTTTGTACTGGAAACCAGACCTTACTTAAGCCCACCAAAGGCAAGGTTTGGGCCTGCCACAGCGGATTTCAAAAAGACAAAGCAATGCAAGCCACGTGTTCAAAATGCCCTAAGTGGCTATTCAGGTAATATATAAAAGTAAGACCAGGCTAATTAGTATACAATGGGGTAAACCAGAGAGCAGAAAGCCCTTCTTTAAAATGAGCCTACCACTGCTTGGCCTCAGTGTGAATTTAGACCCCATCTTCTGATATTTCAGGAGAAAGTAAAAATCTAGATTTTTATCTAAAATCTTTTTAATTTTTAAACAGTCACCTGATTTTAACGAAATACTATGTGTGCACAATGGAACTGTCTACGGGAATGATCTAGTCCAGAGGATACCAGGTTCCTCACAATGTCTTATAAAGTTGTTTAACCCATAGTAAGAAATATTATACAATTATACCGGACCAAAAACATACATACATACAAATATGTAGCTGGGACAAAAATTTCACAGAACAATACAGTCATCCCTCAGTATCCATGGAAGACTGGTTCCAGGAATCCCTACAGATTCTAAAATCCATGGATATACACGTTCCTTATATAAAATGGTATATTTACATATAACCTACATATATCTTCCCGTCCCTTTAAATCATCTCTAGATTACTTATAATAACGAATACAATGTAAACCACATAAATATATTGTATTTTTTAAAATTTGTATTATTTTGCATTGTTGTATTTTTTTCCAAATATTTTTTATCAGTGGTGGTGGAACCCACAGATAGGGAACCTGTGGATACAGAGCACCTCCTGGTGATGCCTGATGATGCCCTTTGCCAGATGAAGGCTGGTATTTTCTTTGCCAGATGAAGGCTGATATTTTCTTATTTTCTTATCTGTATTCTATCTTAATCTATTCTTTCCTAATCTATTTCATTTTAATATCCACAATTGCATTCAAAACTGTGGCCCAGTTTTAAACACTGCACAAGGGAAACTGCCAAGCCACTGGCTGAGTTGAAGAGGTAATGGTACATACCCATGTTTCGTACCACATGAGAAAAAGGAAACATTACAAATAAGCCAAAACTATAAAGAAACAGAAGCTATGAGGTTATAAAAGCATTTATAAGCATATTCTGTTGGCCTGAAACATTTTAAAACAATTGAAGCTGCCCTCCCAACCCCATTGGTTCCAGGATCCACCACAGATATTCATGACCTTTATAGAAAATGTTCTAGTAATTGCATACAACCTATACACATCCTATCATATACGTTAAATCATATCTAAATTAAAAAAAAAAAAACCTGAAGCCAATCAGGCTTTTTGTAGACAACTGGTAATCTTAGGCAGACATTTCCACTAGGCAACAATCAGCAGAAGTACTAAAGTCTTCCCTTTTGGAGGAAATATGTATGTCCCAATTACACACAATGTCAAACACTCCCTACTGTCCTCCTAGTAGCGTCAGTTGCCCTTTACCATCCCATTTGCACCCTTGTTTGTATTTTAAAGAAATCGCTCTTCTAATGTCTCTATCAAAAATGACTGAACAAAAGATCACCCCCCTCACACACACAAGACAGTGTTTCAAGAAAAGAAGAAAACACCAGAACCATCTTATACATTTATGGCATCTGGATCCTACAGGCATTTGCAATTGCAGTCCTTGAAACAAAGAGAGAGAACACCAGAACCATCTTATACATTTATGGCATCTGGATCCTACAGGCATTTGCAATTGCAGTCCTTGAAACAAAGAGAGAGAAGTCCAACAGTCAGTTGTTAATGGATACTTTATAAGCTAAGCTATAAGAAACAAGCAAAGTAAAAGCAGCAAAACAGGGTAATCATCATATTAATGGCAGAAAACAAAAGTGAAGATCCACAAACTGTTGCTGTGGGTATATAAATATCTTAACTAAACTGGGATACAACAGGCCTAGTAAATTTGTCTTCTCAGGAATTGGAATCGAGCTATTAAAAGTAATCACAGTTCGCAAAGGAAACTGAAGCTGAAAGGATACACAGCAAGCCAACACAATGCAGAGGTGAGGTCAAGAGGGTCATAAGCAAGCAAAACTTATGAGGAAGATGAAGCCATAAGTAAGCAGAACCTATAAATAGGCTAAAAATATGAGATGGAGGGCTAGGCGCAATGGCTCATGCTTGTAATCTCAGCATTTTGGGAGGCCGAGGCGGGAGGATGACCTGATGTCAGGAGTTCGAGACCAGGCTGGCCAATTTGGTGAAACCCCATCTCTACTAAAAATATAAAAATTAGCCAGGCATGGTGGCTGGTGCCTGTAATCCCAGGTATTCAAGGTTGAGGCAGGAGAATCACTTGAACCCAGGAGGCAGAGGTTGCAGTGAGCTGAGATCTTACCACTGCACTCTAGCCTGGGTAACAGAGCGAGACTCCGTCTCAAAAAAAAAAAAAAGAGAGATGGAGAAAAAACAAAGTGGATGGGCAAGCCAATATTTAAAAAGCAGAAATTATAAGACACCAAAGATAAGCAGAGAGGCCGGGTACAGTGGCTCACACCTATAATCCCAGTACTTTGGGAGGCTGAGGCAGGCGGATCACCTGAGGTCAGGAGTTCAAGACAGGGAGAAACCCCGTCTCTACTAAAAATACAAAATTAGCCAGGCGTGGTGGCGGGTGCCCGTAATCCCAGCTGCTTGAGAGGCTGAAGCAGGAGAATCGCTTGAACCCAGGAGGCAGAGGTTGTGGTGAGGCGAGATTGTGCCATTGCACTCCAGCCTGGGCAACAAGAGCGAAACTCCATCTCAAAGAAAAAAAAAAGATACGCAGAGAGACAAAGTAGCTCAGTTAAATAAATGGCACAATGCTAATGGAAAGATGTACAAGCTCTGGCTGCTGAGTTTTCTAGAGCTTCTCTGAATCCAGTTCCCATCCCTAACAGGCATAATCACATTAAGGTCCCCCTAAACAGGTGTCCCTTGGTATCCACAGAGGAACTGGTTCCAGAATCCCCCGCAGATATTCAAATCTTTTACATAAAATATTCTAGTAAATGCATACAGCCTATACACATCCTCTCATATACTTTAAATCATCTCTAGATTACTTATAATACCTAATACGATATAAATGCTATGTAAATAGTGGTTATACTCTATTGTTTGGGGAATAACAACTAAAAAAAGTCTGTATATGTTCAGTACAGACACAACCATCCATATTTTTTAGCCAAATATTTTTGATCCACAGATGGCTGAATCCACAGATGTGAAACACACAGATACAAAAGATCACCTGTATGTGAAACTGCATGTGATCCAAGTCACCACTATTTCCCCACAGGTGGCCTGCAAATAACCTGTCATTATGTGAGCTCAATAGAGAATCTGTTTCTAGCAATCTCAAGTGCCTAACCAATAGTAAGAAGCAGAACAGCCCCCTAAGAGGAATGCAGTTTAGGAAGCTGGCTACGAACCTGAAGAGAATCCTCTTTGTTTTGACGATGTTGTGCAAACCAGCTTGTGATATCATGGAACTTTTAGAACTTTTACCCAGGGGAAGGTGAGTCTTTAAGAGACTTGGTAGATGCTGCGATCAAGCAGCTTTAAAGAGCTAAACCAGATAGAGTGAATGTGTCATAGTGTTACCCACACCCAAAATCTTTCTAAAGAAAAACTTTCTTAGCCAGGCAAACAAGCCTGCTAAGAAAGCATTCTTATGACCAACTACCCCTCCTCCAAATCCAAAGTTGATCAGACCAAGGGAAAGTAAGGCTCAGACTCAAAAGCATATGTCTACACGCTGATCAACAGCCTATGACTTGTGACATGAAAGCCCTCCCCAAACAAGGATGACGTGAGAAAATTAGATTAAATTTGCAATTGGGAAAAACAGAAGAACAGAAACTCAGCTGAAGTGAACGGATACATGGTAAAAGAACATACCACAGCTACGTAAGAAGCATGAAAGATTTAAATAAGATCAACTTGTGAGGAATAGGCACAGGAGTCAGAAGCTATAAATAAGCAAAAACTGGCCAGGCATGGTGGCTCATGCCTGTAATCTTAGCACTTTGGGAGGTTAAGGCAGGAAGATCACTTGAGGCCAGGAGTTCAATAATAACCTGGGCAACACAGCGAGACCCTGTCTCTATTAGTTAAAAAATAAATAAATAAATAAATAAGCAGAAACTATCCATTAGCAATGGGATAAAGAATAGAAATGAGGAAGTGAGTATGTAGCAAGAAGGGAGTTCATAGCAGTAATGTAAACTACTACATTCCTAGTAATTTACCAAATTAATTAAATAAAGACATTCCTAATAAACTGAGCTAAGTTGTCAAGTCAGAATACTATATTATGGGCCAGGCATGGTGGCTCATGCCTATAGTCCCAGCACTTTGGGAGGCTGAGGCAGGCAGATCGCTTTGAGCTCAGGAGTTTGAGAACAGCCTGGGTAACATAGTGAAACCCTATCTCTACAAAAAATACAAAAATGAGCTGGGCATGGTAGCACACGCCTGTATTCCCAGCTACTTGGGAGGCTGAGGTGAGAGAATCACTTGAGCCGGGAGGCGGAGGTTGCAGTGAGCCAAGATTGCACCACGGCACTCCAGCCTGGGCAACAGAGCAAGACCCTGTTTCCAAAAAAAAAAAAAAAAAAGAGAGAGAGAATACTATATTATGATCTGGTGTAAGGGAAAAGGGAAAGAATACTGAGTGATGAGAACCAATAATGCCTATAACCAGTAACAAACAAAAAGTATCTGTGACCTCACAAAGGGTTACTTAGAAAATTATAATCTCCAAACTATAGATCAGAATGTAGATCTGATACAACCTAACAGGCATATAAAATAGCATCAGGATATAAGGAGAGTAAGGTTGCAGAGTTAACTGTGAAACTGTCAAGTTCCAAAGATGGTTCAGGTACTTCTGGATGCTACATGACTGGGTTGCATTCTAGTTTTAGAGCTTGATTCTGGATACACTTATAGTAGCTGGATTGTGTTGGGCTAAAGCAATTTTGTATTATAAATAGGGAAAGAGATACATTTGCACATAGTAATCAGTAGGGGGAAATGTCCTAGACCTGCCAAATAGCAACTACTATCCCTGCGGTCTCAGGAAACTTAACCCACAGGGAATCAGATTCTCAGTTTAATGACAACTTGGCAACATGAAGAGTAGCAAGAGCTAAAGTCGATAGTCTGTAGAGAGAAAGATAATGTAGAAGGAAGGTCACACCTATAGTAGTTGCAAAAGCTCAAGTTATGAATGAGAAAAAAAATCTAAGTATTCAGTAACCAGGAGGTTAGAGGAAGACAGAGTATGAGGAAACCAAACTGTAGTAGGACCAACATGATGTGCATAAGGAGAGAAGAGCTTAATTACATTAATGATACCACACTAGAGTTGAATTCCATAAACTTCCTTAAAATGATCCAAATCACCCCATTTCTTGCAAATGAAATCTGGATTGCAAGGAAGAGACCCTCAAAAGGAATGCAGCTATTTGGAATTGGTTATATTGAAGCAACAGGGTAGACAGCCAAGCAAAGTACATAATAGTGGTAACATGCAAAGCATCTTAATTTAGCTATCGCCTGTGCTCTCGGAAACTTAAAATTGTGAAATATGGAAACAGGTAATCAGTAGCAAAGACGAGAGGTGAAAAAGGTATTCTAAGAAGTTACAAGGGAAAATCAGAGGCATAACTATGAGAAAGCCCACTATGACGAAGCAGAAACTAGGTGAGCAGAAGTTGTAAGAGTACAGTATCATAAAGCAGGTATTGGCAAACTACCGCCAATAAACCAAATCCAGCCCACTACCTTTTTCTGTAACTAGTTTTGTTGGAACACAGCCATACTCATTCATTTATGTATTGTCTATGACTGCTTTCATGCTACAAGAGCAGAAACCATATGGCCCATAAAACCTAAAATATTTACCATTGGGCTTTTTATAGAAAAAGTTTGCTAACTCCCCTCATAGAAGATAGCATAAGCCAATGGCAGGAAAACTGAAACAGGCTGAGAGAATATTTAAGTCATGTTAAAAGCAGAGCACAGGAGAAAAGATTTTTAAAGTCCTGCTGTTGAGAGCTCCACAAGTACCCTTACTACAACCCCCCAAACCCTGAATGTGCTGAACATTTAGAAAAATCAGTTACATACCACACACCAAAAAGGTTCCCAATGGGAAAGATTTGTATTTAAAAAAATAATAAAAAGTATAAAGGAATTATGAACTATAAAAAATATATTTATCTTCCTATTATAAAATGCAAGTGGAGAATAAACCATAAAGAAAAAGATATCTGAGCTACATACAAATTAATAATTTATAGGCCAAACTGGGGGAAATATCTGCAACATATGATAGACTAAAACTAAGTGTGAAAAATAAACTCAAAAATAAGACCCAAGATTTTTATCTGTTCTATCTTGTTAGGAATCAAAGAAATACAAATTAAAATATCAAAGGCCATTTTTTACCTTTACAATTGGCAAATTCTTCTGAAACCTTAACATAGTGTACTGGTGAAAAAGTTAAAAAAAAAAAACGGGCATTCTTATACACTAATAGAAGGACCATATATTTTATCCAACCTCAGGAAATAAAACACACATATGTACAAAAATTTATCTATAGAGTTATTCACTGTAGCACTATTTACACACAATTAAAAGAGCAGTAATTAAAACAAGGTTCCAAATATCAGATACAAGTTAAATTTTTACATTCATGCAGTGGTGTATTATGTGCCAATTTTTAAAAGATGTTATTAAAGTATATTTAATGGCATGGGATATATTTGAGATTGGTTCAGTTTAAAACAATAGGCAACAAAAGATTTCATTAACGACCCTAACATCAACAATTGAAAAAGACTGCCATCCCCCGCAAAACAACTCACTTTTGAACACAGAAAAAGGCCGGGCATGGTAGCTCACCCTGTAATCCCAACACTTTGGAAGGCTAAGGTGGGCAAATAGCTTGAGCCCAGGAGTTTGAGACCAGCCTAGGCAACATGGAGAAACCCCGTCTCTACGAAAAATACAAAAATTATCTGGGTGTGGTGGTGCACACCTATGGTCCCAGCTACTCAGGAGGCTGAGAGGTAGGAGGATCCCTTGAGCCTGGGAGGTCAAGGCTGCAGTGAGCCATGATAGCACCACCACACTCCAGCCTGGACAACAGAGTGAGACCCTGTCTCAAAAAAAATAAATAAATAAAGGAAAAAAATAATAAATAAAATAGAAAATAAAATTTGAAATATCAAATTTAGCAAATATAATTCAAAATTCTTGAAAACTATGAATGTGGCCGGGCGTGGTGGCTCATGCCTGTAATCCCAACACTTTGGGAGGCTGAGGTGGGCAGATCACGAGGTCAGGAGTTCGAGACTAGCCTGGCCAGCATGGTGAAACCCCGTCTCTACTAAAAAAAATACAAAAAATTAGCTGGGCATGGTGATGCACACCTGTAATCCCAGCCACTCGGGAGGCTGAGGCTGGAGAATTGCTTGAACCCAGGAGGCAGAGGCTGCAGTGACCTGAGATTGCACCACTACACTCCAGCCTGGGCGACAGAGCGAGACTACATCTCAAAAAAAAAAAAAGAAGACTCCGTCTCAAAAAAGTACGAATCTTCTTCTAGAAATGCAAAGTTGGTTCATTATTAGGAAAGCTATTAAACATAACAAATACAACAAACGATCAAAGAAGAATATTTACTTTCATATTCAACAATTGCTTACCTGAGATACCTGTTCCTTTGTCCAGATCACCTTTTGAGATATCAGTGGAAGAATTAATACTTCATAATCCTGAAAGCCAAATTTAGGGTTTGAAATAGCACAGCCCACTATCTTGCCTGTTAAGATAATGATTATATCCAAAATAACCTCTGTATTAGATTCACTTATGAGGTAAGTAGGGTAGAAGACACGTTGGTGAAAAAGGTAAGCACACCAGAGCTGATAATGTAAAGTTAAGAACAAATAACACAATATAAAGACAACATCACTTCTAAGCCATACAAAGAAAGACCCATGACAAGGAAGAGATTCCTCTAAGGGATGGTAATAACATGGCCTGTGAAGAATATTCATGGTATTTGTATGAATATTCTGCAATTCATGCACGTAAGACACAGATCACAAGAGACTTTTCAGTGCTGACTCAAATACAGCTGTATTATTTTTATTATATTATACACACTGTGAATCAAATAACTCTGAATGGTTGTTTTATTGTATACATCTTTGTTTGAAAGTCTTTGTGTATGTATACTGTAGAGCAGGGGTCAGCATGCTATGGCCCCTGGGCCAAATCCAACCTACTACCTGTTTTTGTAAATCAAGTTTTATCAGAACATAATCATGCTCATTTGTATCCATATTGTCTATGGATGTTTTCATGCTACAACAGCAGAGTTGAATAGAGAGACTACCTAGCCCTTTACAGAAAAAGTTTGTCAACCCGTGCCATAGAGTGTCCCTTAATGGAACAGCTGGCAAAACCTAGGCCTAGCAAAATGAATGAAATGTTCATTCATAGTAATTTACCAAATTAATTAAGGCTATTCATAATAAACTGAGCTAAGTTGCCAAGTCAGAATACTGTATTATGATCTGGTGTAAGGGAAAGAACACTGAGTGATCAGAACCAATGATGAAGCAGTAACAACAAAAAGTATGTGTGACCCCCCACCTCAGCCTCCCAAGTAGCTGGGACTACATGAGACTACAGCCATGCACCACCACACTCAGCTAATTTTTATTTTTTGGCAGAGATGAGGTCTCACTACGTTGCCCAGACTGATCTCAAACTCCTGTGCTCAAGCTCAAGCGATCCTCCCACCTCAGCCTCTCAAAGTGTTGGGATTACAGGCACGAGCCACCACATCCGACCTCCATCTCCACTCTTTGAGTCCATGTGACTTTATTCATTGTATGAGTCAGGCAGCTACTCTGAATGGAAGGAAAAGAATTATTATTTCACAGGAAAGAACAAATATGGTTACCCTTATATACAAAGGATCAGAGCATAGAGGTATTGAGAGCAGATGAAAAAACAAAGACATTTCAGAGCACAAAAGATAATCGACCAAATGACAGGCCATTGCTGTACATACTTACTTAGCTGTGAGCACCAGAGTAGAGTGAATCAGAGGAAAGTAAAGAAGGGGTACCCATTCAGTACTGATTCTTGGGTCTAGCTAGTTTTAATGGTGCTAATGTATACAGTGAATGCTAATAAACTTGGTTCTGAAATCAGAAATTTCTCTAAAGAAAATAATCAAAGAAGTACACTAAAATTAACATTTAAAATGAATATTTAGATAATAATAGATTTTAAAACCTGTAGGGAGGGCACAGTGGCTCATGCTTGTAATCCCACCACTTTGGGAGGCCAAGGTGGGCGAATCATGAGGTCAGGAGTTCGAGACCAGCCCAGTGAACACGGTGAAACCCCGTCTCTACTAAAAATACAAAAAATTAGCTGAGTGTAATGGCGGTCGCCTGCAGTCCCAGCTACTCAGGAGGCTGAGGCAGGAGAATCGCTTGAACCCAGGAGGCGGAGGTTGCAGTGAGCCGAGATCGCACCACTGCACTCCAGCTCAGGCAACAGAGTGAGACTCCATCTCAAAAAAAAAAAAAAAAAAGTTTGTGTAAAGAGAAAAATGGCTGAATAAAATAAGACTAAAAATAGCATATGACTGCGTTCTGGGATTATGAGTAATTTTTATTTCCCTTTTAATACTACCTTTTGGTGGTTTCCAATTTTTAAACTTTTTGTTGTTGTTGATTTTGAAACAGAGTTTCCCTCTGTCACCCAGACTGGAGTGTAATGGCACAATCTCAGCTCCCAGGCTCAAGTGATTCTCCTACTTCAGCCTCCTGAGTAGCTGCAATTACAGGCATGAGCCACCCTGTTCCACTAATTTTTGTATTTTTAGTAGAGACAGGGTTTCATCACGTTGGCCAGGCTGCTCTAGAACTCCTGACCTCCCGCCTCAGCCTCCCAAAGTGCTGGGATTAGAGGCGTGAGCCATCAGGCCTGGCCAACAACAAACTCTTTACATGCATAAACATAATAAATATGTTAAAAAAGAGAGGAGAGAAACCTACTGTGTGTACCCCATGCTCTAGATAAATGCCATACAGCTACAACAAAAAGACTTTAAATTGGGGATAACCCAGCTGCCTGGGTTATCAAAAGATTTTAAGTTGGGGAGTGTAATGCAGTCTCGAAGGCTAACCTACCAAAGAAAAGAGAAAGGGAATTAGAAACAGGACATGCCTATGACAAAGAGGAAGATGGACAAAGTGATCATGGAAGGAGAACAGAAAGAAGAGTAAGAGGAGGGTTCAGATAAAAAAAATCTTCCTTATTCAACAGGATTAAGAAAGGAGACCAGAGCTGGGCATGGTAGCTTACACCTGTAATCCCAGCACTTTGGGAGGCGAAGGCAGGTGGATTGCTTGAGTCCAGAAGTTTGAGACCAGCCTGGGCAACATGGGAAAACCCCGTCTCTACAAAAAAATACAAAAAATTAGCTGGGCATGGTGGCGCTTGCTTGCAGTCCCAAATACTCGGGAAGTTGAGGTGAGAGGATCACCTGAGCACGGGAAGTTGAGGCTGCAATGAGCAGTGACCTAATCACTGTACTCCAGCCTGAGTCACTGTCTCACAAAAAAAAAGAGAGAGAGACCAAAGATTGTTCCATAAAATGAAATGCTTTCTAGGGACTATATAAGGCACTTGGTTTTGGCCTTCCTCATCTTGGTGAATGTCTCTTTCCAGTTACCAAGACTTCCAGTGCCTAGTTTAGGAATGCTTTGCCATGGATCAGGAGAGAAATTAAAACCCCATCATCCTTGGCCTGTCCCGAGAAGAAAACTGACCTTTGTACTCAGAATGGAGGCTCTGGGAGCTTAGGGTGGGGCTGACACACTACGCATAACCATTTTTCACTTTACTTGTGAACCATTTCAATGCTCCACATAGCCCCATAAGAGGCAAGGCTGTTAAAGGGGAGTGCAATCAAGAAGGCCTTCTACTCTTTGAAATTCTCCAAGTGCCATACATTTGGCTGTCTTAAAACAATGAGCCATCCTTGCTTTTACAGGGTCCTTTTATGGCTCATTTCTCTGTGGGAGGCCATTGTGTCTGTCATATTATAAGACCCTGCTATAGAAACAATGGGCACGGTGGTGCATCCTGTAGTCCTAGCTACTTGGGAGGCTGAGGAGGGAGGATTACTTGAGTCTGGGAGGTTGAGGCTGCAGTGAGCTGTGATCGCACCATTGCACTCCAGCCTGGGAGATAGAGCAAGACCCTGTCTCAAAAACAAGAAACAAAAAAACACAAAAAAACCCCAACTCCTTCTTCTCAGCAATTTATCCTTATCTGAGGCCAGCCACATACCCACTTTCTAAGAACTTTCTTGCTGTCTTAATCTTTTCAAGGCAGGTGACAGCTTTACATAGTAAATAGGTCTTCATACTCAAAGAGACTAGGTCAGGAGCCACCTTTTTTTTTTTTTTTTGCTTCTTTTAATAGCTAGTGATTTTGAGATGATGGGGTTTCTGGGAGGCATTGGGAACCTTTAAGAATTCTGTTAACTTTTAGAACTTTAATACCAGATGGGATCAGATAAATAAATAGTTGTAGGTAGAAGAATTCCCAGAGTAGGTGTATTAGTGTCAGGTGCAGGATAAACTATGGTGCCCTTCCAGTAACAGGACATCTGGATGTGATCGTTTCTTTTTTTTTTTTGAGACGGAGTGTCACTCTGTCACCAGGCTGGAGTGCAGTGGCGTGATCTCAGCTCACTGCAACCTCCGTCTCCCAGGTTCATCTGATTCTCCTGCCTCAGCCTCCCATAGCTGGAACTACAGGCGCCTGCTATCACGCCCGGCTAATTTTTGTATTTTTAGTACAGACGGGGTTTCACCATGTTGGCCAGGATGGTCTCGATCTCTTGACCTCGTGATCCACCCGTCTCGGCCTCCCCAAGTGCTGGGATTACAGGCGTGAGCACCACCGTGCCCAGTTAATTTTTTATTTTTTTGTGGAGACAGGGTCTTGCTATGTTACCCAGGCTGGTCTCAAACTCCTGGGCTCACACAATCCTCCCACCTCGGCCTCCCAAGGTGCTGGGATAATGTAGGAGCCACCACACCTGCCCAGAGAAGAAGGGTTTTAAGCCAGAAGAGTATTATCAATCCACTTCTAAACTGTCAGGTGGGATTACAGAAGGGATGATCATTGCTATGTACATCAACCATGATATGCCAGGGCAGAGTGAAGAAGGATATATAGGGATAGGTGATCAGAACTGGTTTCTGATTCCTGATTCCAGTGAGCATTTCACTTTGTACCCACCAATTAAGTCTTTCCTAAAGAATTCAAGGACTTTTTTCCCCAGCTCAGGTATTATACTTTGCTATTCTATGCTTACTAAAGGCCAAATTCCGAGATTTAAAAAGGAAAAAAAAAAACTTCAAGATCACTTAAATAGAAAATGCAAGGGGCAGGCATGAGGGCTCATGCCTATAATCCTAACACTTTGGGAGGCGGAGGTGGAAGAATTGCTTGAGCCCAAGAGTTCAAGACCAGTCTGGGCAACATAGTGAGTGAGATGCTATCTCTTTAAAAAAAAAAAAAAAAGAGAGAGAGAGAGAAAGAAAGAAAAGAAAATGCAGTCATGAATTATGTTCTTAAGTCCCAGTTCTGCCACTGATTACAATGTGACCTAAAGTTACTTAAGCTTTCCAAGACTCATCTTTGAGATGGAGGTAGTAATAACACAAAACTAACTCTTTCAGTTTTTTGTAAAAATTCAATGAGACAGGGTACATAAAGCACACAGTAGGTACTCAATGAATGGCATCAAATTATTAAAAAGCTAAATGTCATGTATTTCCTCAATAGAGAACTACAGAAAATTAATCTTCTAAGGGGGCTTACTCCCCAGAAAGGTCAAGACATCTGCAGAAATATGAAAAAAAGCCAGAGAGGGGAAGTATACTAAAATAAGGATGAAGTCTTAATTAGAAAACATAAGTTGTAACTTTTTGGATACTCATGAATGGCTCAAGTTTAAAAGTTACCCCTGAAAAGAAGGAAAAAATGGGGGAACCATACATATAGGATAAATGAGTTGACTACAGTGAGGCATATAAAACATAGCTCCTTCTGTATATGTAGCCCAATTTGTGAATGTGCTTTCTGAGTGAGCTTAATTTGAGTGGGAAGAAATTCAGAAGCAAGCTGATTACTATGAGATTCCATACATTCTAGGATCAACTGTAAATGCAAGTCCCATTGAAAGGAAAATGGGGAGAGGAGGATTTGTGGATATAGTACATTTATTTAACCTATGCCAGGAATTGGCAAACTTTCTGTGAAGGGCCAGACAGTAATATTTCAAACTCTATGGTCCATATGGTTTCTCTCCCAACTACTCAACTCTGCTGTAGCATGAAAGCTGCCATCGACAATAATGGATGAACACAACTGTGTTTCAACAAAACATTTACAAAAGCAGGAGCTTATGTCACCTATATTTCAGTTCTTCTGATCTTCTGCAGGAGTGATCCCAGACTGGGTGAGCATATAATCTACATGAATTGTTTTAAGAAGGATATATTATAGAATAAGTTGCAGGCTTTGAAAGTGCTGGCCTGTCACTTATGCTCTGGAAATGGCATCTCTAAGAGCCTCCCTGACAAGAATCAGGGCAAAGTAAGCCTCTCTTTCCCTACTTACCTTAATCACTATGTTACCTTAATCACTGAGAGGACCCTCCTTCTTTTGCTGCATGGTCACTCACATGGATGATCTGGTGGACTCTAAAATACTTTTCAAATATCCTTCACAATCCAGCCTAGTGAGAAGTTACAAAAAGAGAAAAGAGTGTTTGCATCATCTATGACCTTCCTGACACTCAGCTTGGTCAGCCTCCATTGCATTGAGCAACTGTGGCAGGTATTAAAAGGGAGAATGGGAAAAAGGGAGAAAAACACAAGATGTTGCTTAGTTTAACCTAACCATTTTTAAGTGCAATTTTTTACATTATAATGGGAAAAAACAATTGATATAACACTTATGATACATTATACATTTACTGGTTACTTATCCCTTTGTCTAACTTCACAAGAATGAAAGTTCCATGGTAAGACTTTGTTAATATCTGCAACAGTCTCTGGCACTTAGTAAGTACTTAATAAGCTAGAAAGCTAGAAAGGGCCAGATCATGACCAGTTTCCCTTCTCTTTTCTACCACCAACTGGGGAACCCCACCAAAGCCACTGACAACTTACCAAGGCTTCCCAACTGCCTCACAAGGACATTCATGGCAACCGTAATTCATCCTCGCCCTCTGATGAACTTGCTGGGCAGGAAGCATCAGTATGAGTAACAGGCAGATCTTAATGTTGCTCTTGACCAATGACAAGTTTTCTGGCCATCCAGGAATCTGCATGTTTAACAAGCACCCCAGGTGATTTTATGCATAACAAAACTTCACACTATGGAAATTTCCAACATCAGAGGAGTAAAATCTCAGGAGCTATTACAGAATCTTTTAGTGTGAAATGAGTCCAAGGTGTGTGGATCACTTGAGCCCAGGTGTTCAAGAACAGCCTGGGCAACATAGTAAGACCCCCATCTCTAATTAAAAAAAAAGAAAAAGAAAAAAAAATCTTTTACTGTGAAATAAAAACATTTCTGTCTCACATGGCTTCCTTGGATTTGATAGAACCTAGATGAAGCACTGAGTAGAAGACACAGTACTGGCTTGGACTCAAATCCATTTTCTATGCCAACTAGCTATAATCTTGGGCAATTTGTGCCATCTACTGTGGTCTCATATAATCTTGGGCAATTTCTAATTCCCCCATCTATAAAAATGGGAGAATAGGGAAAAAAGAGGTTAGACTCTTTATTCTGTAGTACAGCCTGAATATTTTAAGACTTTTTTTTCATATCATAATGTGAAAATATCCAGTAATTGCTTAGTGCCTATTAAGCACTCTTACCCTACCCCATCCCACTAACTGGGCAAGCCCACCAAAGCCACTGGCCACTTACCAAGAATTCACAATGGTTTGATAACTAGGTGCAGGATGCTGATTTGAGCCTCTCCCAATTCTCTAATAACCTCACTGGAGGTTAACCAGGCAGGGCTCAATATACCTCTTCAGCAGTAGCATAGTTTCTGATTGAGTGTGGCATCACCTATAGGACAGGGAGAAGAAAAGAAACAAACGTAAGATGGAACAGTCAAGGTTTGAGATCCAGCTTTAATTTTATTTTTACACCTTAGTCAAGTTATCCAGCCAGCCACACCATGGATCTCAGATTTTACTCTTGCTAAGCATTCACACTTAGCATCACAATTATATTTTCTGGCAAAGGCAGTTGCAAGGTCTACAATTGTTAGTAAGGATTCCTGCCCTTATTTTAAACGAGAGAACCTGGGTACAGAGGTACCAATGACTACACCAAAGTGTTAGTACCCAGATGTGAACTCCAATGCTTATCTTCATAGTTTCCTTCAAGTTCTTCCCCTCTTTAGACTTCAATATCGCTTTGAATAAGTGGGCAAACTTGACCCCTTAGTGGCCCTTCTGTGTCTGGTAGTTAATGAACCTACATTCTTTAGTCCTGATCAAAACAGCCTGCAAAAGGTGAATGAAACCTTCATCTAGTCATCAGATGGCATCTGGTTTTCACACTGATAGGAAAAGGTTACAAAACTCTGGGCTCTTGGACCAAGACCCTATCATTTACAATCTCAACTCCCACCACGACTCACCTTACCTTAAGTGAAAAGGAATTGAACATTATCTGCTCCCTCACCCAGCTGTCTGGGTTATCAATAGGACCACAAAAAGCTAGGCAGACCAGTGGCTATGCCCCTAACTCCAAGAATCAACCACTGGAGTAACAGGCTCGAGTCATGAGACACAAGCCAAAGACCATCAAGGAGTCCTTTCTTTCTTTTTTTGAGACAGTGTCTTGCTCTGTCGCCCAGGCTAGAGTGCAGTGGTGTGAGAGTAGCTGGGATTACAGGCACCTGCCACCGCGCCCGGCTAATTTTTGTATTTTTAGCAGATGGGGTTTCACCATCTTGGCCAGGCTGGTCTCAAACTCCTGACCTCAGGTGATCCACCCACCTCAGCCTCCCAAAGTGCTGGGATTACAGGTGTGAGCCACGCTGCCCGGCCAAAGGGTCCTTTCTTTCTAAGGAAGCAGCCTATTGCCTGTAAGTTTCTCAGTCCCTAGCTGCTTAGCATGAAAAGTAACCCAGAAATCTGGCAATTCAGCAATGGCCCAAAGCCCAGGTTACTGTTATTATTATATGCTGGCAGCACAAGCCAATACTGCTAAGTGTCCTGTTACTCAGTGAGATGCGGGCAACCCTCAACTCAAACCCCTGGAAGTCCCAAGGAGCAGTTACCCAGGACTCATTTTTAACTGTTTTACCTACCACCAGCAAGAAAGTATCTGTCCTCTAATCTACTAGTGACCATGAGACCCAGGCAGAAAGTTCTCCCACCATAGATAGGGAAGATTGGTGCTGCCTAGCTGAGAGGAGAGGGGAAGCAGGAGCCTTGATAGGTTTGAGCCATCTCTTTATTGGAGCAACTAAGGCCACCATTTACTAGAGCAAGACTTGCATATTCATAAGCAGCTGCTGCCACTAGCAATTATTGTAGCTTTAAAGCCCAGAGGGACAAGGGCAGAAAAGGAATGTGTAGAGGGCCTAACTGTGAAATAAATGAGAAGTGTAAACACTGATCCAGAAAATGCTTGCACTAAGGAGCCAGGAATAGAGGGGTAGGTGGTAGTTAGTGCCTTCCTCTGAAGGCAGTGATCTTATTTCCACCATTCCCTTCCCCCCACCCCACCCAGCTCTTTTCCAAACTAAATTTCTCCAGTTTCCAGAACCCCTCACCACCCCCATTTATTCCACTTCTGTTCAGGTCAACAATTTCAAAATGGAAATAGTTTCAATGTGTCTCTAACTTTGATAGTCATAGATGAACACTGCAAAAAAAAAAAACAAAATTCCAGAACTATATTAGGCAAAGAATGTAAAAATCAGCCAGAGGCCAGGCGCAGTGGCTCAGGCCTGTAATTCCAGCACTTTGGGAGGCCGAAGCGGCCGGATCACAAGGTCAGGAGATCGAGACCATCCTGGCCAACATGGTGAAACCCCATCTCTAATAAAAATACAAAAATTAGCTGGGCGTGGTGGCGCATGCCTGTAATCCCACTCGGGCGGCTGAGGCAAGAGAATTGCTTGAACCAGGGAGTCGGAGGTTGCAGTGAGCCGAGATCACGCCACTGCACTCCAGCCTGGCGACAGAGCAAGACTCCGTCTCAAAAAAAAAAATCAGCCAGAATCCCAGAAAAGTTTAACACTTGGGGTATGTTCATCCAACAACTTCCATGTACATACACAAACATGAATTCTTATTTTACAATGATTAGATGAAACTATACTATTGCTCTTTAGCCCTTTTTCAATTAATATACTGTATACATCTTTCCAAGTCAAATATTTATCTTCAAGACTATTTTTATTTTTAATGGCTATGTTGTCCCATTACATGAATACACCAAAATGTATTTAACCAAGTTCCTATTCATGACTAGGTTAAGTTTTTCCATTATTTACTGTTATGAACACCGTGAATATGCCCATATCTAAATCTTTTTTTAAATAATGTTAAACATATATTTGGGGGTATATCCCTATAAATGAATACAAACCTTACAGTGTAAGAGATTTGCAAAGATCAGTAAAACACATCTCTACCCTTGAGTTTAAATCAAAGGAGAGAGACACAAACAGGTAACATTTACCATTATCGTGTCCATGGATAAAGATAAACAAAATTTCATGGTGCTTCCTAATTGAAACTGCAGCTGTTGCTAACAGAAAAGGCTCAAAGAATACTATTAGACAGTAGCCCAAATTAAAATTCCATTTGCTAGAATTCCAAAGTTATTCTAATGCTAAATATTGCCTCATTGGCATTTCAATATGACATTGTTGTTTCTCCTTTAGCAAGCCTTAAAGGAGAGAACCAAGCAGAAGCTGCTCAGAAAACCACCTACCCTAAAGGCAGAGAAGTGAGTAAGGTGCAGGGCAGTATATGACACTGGACCTGGACTTCCATCTTTCCTTCCCCCTACTATTTCCAGTAAACAACAGTGAGCTATAGCCATTTTCTTTCAGAAACAACGTGGATTCTCTCCCTGGGACTCTCATTCCTGCACAGATCTGCTTACACATAGTTGGGCTGTGCTGGTATTCATGCTGACTTAGAAGACACAAATAAGAATGAAAAGAAGCTTTTTCAGCACCATGATGGGTCAGATACAGATGACATTAACACAGAAGACAGACAGATTTTTAAAACCTATTCAACAAAGATGAGTTACTGTGATAACACAAACAGTCCTGAATCTTATAGTAACATTTCAGTCACAGGCGCCTATACAATGGTGGTCCCATAAGATAATAACACCACGTTTTTACTGTACCTTTTCTATGTTAGATATGTTTGGATATACAAATACTTACCACTGTATTCCAAATGCCTACAGTATTCAATACAGCAACATGCTGTACAGGTTTGTAGCCTAGGAGGAATAGGCTATACCATATAGCCTAGGTGTGTAGTAAGCTATACCATCTACGTTTGTATAAGTACACTCCCCTAAGATGTTCACACAACAACAAAATGACTTAATGATCCATTACTCAGAACATATCCTGTCTTTAAGCAACACATGACTGTATAGTTAAATGTTAATTATAAAATCTAGGTGTTGGGTACATGGCTTTTCACCGTACAATTCTTTCAACTTTTCTGTATGTATGTTTGACAACTTTCACAATACAATTTTGGGAAAAATCCAGCAAGCAGCTTTAAAAATATGGCTGTAAGACCTTTCCTTCTATTATATTTTATTCCTAGGATGATCCTATCCAACGAGATGAACCTATTCAGTGTTTCCTCCATTTTGTTTTAGATTTAGCTTTCTCAAATATGACTTTGAGCTCTCCGACTTTTTAATGAAGTGAAATGAATCAACATGTATTCATAGGCAGGTTACCAAGATAGTACATGTAAAGTTAGGGAGGCACAAGGGGAGGGGCTCTAAGCTCTTGGAAGTCTAGGCTCACTATCTGTATACGTCTAAATAAATGAGTATTTCAGACACCCCACTTCTTCATTTAAAAATTAGTGTTAGGGACCCTCTAAACATTTGCCTCAGCTTACCTTTCTGCCTTATCTCACATTAAGTCCTTATTTCCCATATTCTCATTGCAAAGAAGTGTGTAGGAAGGAGGGGGGCAAGGACGAAGGCACCAAAGCATGCTATGTCCACATGCTTCAAGTTTGAATATAATAAAAGGTATTTCTAGAGTAGAGGTTCAAAGCTTGATGTTGAAGGGCAGGGTATAACTGACTGACTGCAGGACCCTGGGGGAGGTCTTATAATCTTCTACTTTAAAACATGTCTTAGCTGGCTTATCTGTAAAAGAGGAAAAAGACTTGTCACAAGCAATGACAAATGAAGTAAATAAATATGAATTTCTGGTCTGGTGAATGGAATGAGAAATGAAACCATCACTGTCGAGTGATGATCCAGAGTAGGCACAGATCTTTTTCTACAAAGGCTTTGTGGGCTACAATGTCTCCAATATATTTAATGGCAAAAACAGCAACTACTTTTGCACCAACCTAATAGCTACTTAATTGTGCCACTGGGCCGCAAAAGCGGCCCCAGGTAAAACATCGATGAATGAACATGGCTGTGTTCCAATATAGAATGGTATTTACAAAAACAGGTAGCCCATGGGCAATAAAGTTTGCCCACCCTTGGTTTAGAATATGGAGTCTGGTTGGGTGCAGTGGCTCACACCTGTAATCCCAGCACTCTGGGAGGCTGAGGGAGGTAGATCGCTTGAGTCCAGGAGTTCAAGAACAGCCTGGGCACCATAACGAGACCCCTTCTCTATGAAAAATACAAACATTAGCCAGGGGTGGTGGCACACACCTATAGTCCTAACTCAGAATGCTGAGGTGGAAGATCACCTGAGCCTAGGAGTTCGAGGCTGCAGTGACTCGTGTTCACACCATTGCACTCCAGCCTGGGCAACAGAGTGAGAACCTGTCCCTTAAAAAAAAAAAAAAAGAAAGAAAGAAAAATGCAAAGTCCTATCTAAGAATACTATTTGGATGATTACCTGGGCCCTGAGGATGAGGCCCCAATCTAACAGTTATCACTCAAGTCCCAACAAGAAAGCAAGTGTCAGCAATAGCAACAGTTGCAACATCTGTAAATATCAAGGACTGAAATCCAAACACAAAAATGGCATTGTCTCATGAGAAACTCTTAGGAAGATATATACAGAAATATCAAGTTTCTGACCACGTGCTTTTTGAAGAAACAGCTGACAATCCAGAGCCTGTGGAGCTCACTTTAGCAGGCACACAATAAATGTTTGCTGATGAGTCATTCATTTATTCATCTAATAAACATTTACTGAGGCCTACTAATGTGCCGGGCTGGGCTCTGGAGATGAAGACACCTTCCTTGCCCTCAAGGAGCTCACAGTCTAACTGATAACAGGAAGAGAGACAGGCATATACACAGACAATTACAATACAATCTGATAAGTGCTATAACACTTATCAGGTTGTATTATAATGGCCGATGTAAAATTTCTTCCCAGGGGGTGCTGCTCCAGGCTGCTGCTGGCTGTAACATCAAGAGAGGGGAGGAACAAATTATAGAAATCAAAGGTTAAATGCTTTTCGGTTATTTCAAATATTCAGGCTTTCCCTAACCCGTGGCCATAGACGGAATTGGGAACTAGACACTGGCATGATGTAAAATGGGACTTCCGTGCACAGACTTCCAATAAAGGAACTTCTCAATCCCCTCCTCTAAAATATGAGCTTTTTTTTTTCCTTTTTGCTTATACTCCTCTTAACCTCCCCACCCTACTACCCACATGAGCCTGGTTTAATATCTACAGCTAGCAAAATGCTGAAAAATGGGAGCTTACAACTAACTGGATTAACCCAGTGTAACTGGATAGCAAAAAGCAGTAAGTAACAGCTCATTTGGCACTTCTAAATCCAATAATCCTCATCCTTCACTGGAAAAAAAAAAGTTAGAATGTTATTAAATACAAAATAGATAATATACAGATCAGAGTAGGAATAAGTTAGAAAAGTTTATTTAATAAACATAATTAAACAGATTCTCTAAACTAGAAACAACATTCAGTTTCAGGAAACCAGAATTAGACCCCTCCAAGACCTTTGAGAATATCTAATTCACCTATGTATTATAAACAAGAAAAATGAAACAGAGAGATAACACACTCTGCCCACTCCCTTTTCAAAATCATGTGAGTGATAGTAACAGACTCCTTGAGGCAAGATTATTACTGTAATAGTTATTTGGTTCAGATGGTTTTATACAAAGATAAGATGGCATTTTTCTGTGCCTCATACCTTTCTTAATAATACCTAGGTTTTTACTGGCTTTTTTGTCTCTGACCAGCAAATAGGGCTGATAACATCAGCAAGTTGTTGACAGTTATACTGAGATCACTGTTTTGGGACCCAATGTCTCTATGAGGCTGTTATTTAATAAGCTTAACATACTATTTTCCCCTAAAGTTATTTCACTGCTCTTGCCTATACACTGTTCCTTTCTGCCAATTAGCCCACTCCTGGTGCCTTCTCACATGCTAGCGTGTTCCTATTAGCATTTCACATCCCCAAACCATTTAACAGTATGTATAAATGTGGACACTTCACTATTGCCCATATCCTCCCTCAGACCACTCAGAAATATTTAAAATAAGACCAGTCCCTGAATGGATGGGGGAGAAGGGACCGCTGTTTTGTTTCTTGTCTAAATTAGTTTCTCATTAGGGACAAAATGTTGCCCTGTCTTCTCCCCATGCCCAGAGCCAGGAAGCACCACTGTTGTACAGTACTCAAAAGTGCTTTCCTTTTAGATAAAAAGAAATGGATTTCTGTTTAAAGGTCAGGCAAGGCCGGGTAAGGTGGCTTATGCCTGTAATCCCAGCACTTTGGGAGGCGGAGGCAGAAGGATTGCTTGAGCCCAGGAGTTCGAGACCAGCCTGGGCAAGACCTCCACTCTAAAAATAAAAACAAAAATAAGATAGAGGTCAGACAAATGTTATCTCAAAATGGCTACCAAGAACCAGACATGTATCCACACAGCAGTTATATTTGGAATTGCAAACATTTCTTCAGACTCAATGGCAACAAATATTACTGGGAGCATATCTGCAACAAACGACATTTGCAACTTACAAATAACATTCAGGCACAAATTGAATAATTCACAAAAGGAAATAAGAGCTAGTAATTAAGATCTAAAAGTCCAGCCTCACTAATAATCAGAGAACTGTATCACAAAACAAAGATATCGGCCAGGTATGGTGGCTCACCCCTGTAATCCCAGCATTTTGGGAAGCCGGGGTGGGAAAATCACTTGAGCCCAGGAGTTCAAGACAAGCCTGAGCAACATGGCAAAACTCCATCTCTACAAAAAAATTTAAAAATTAGCTGGACATGGTGGCACACACCTGTACTCCCGCTACTCAGGAGGCTGAGGTAGGAGGATCTCTGGAGCCCTGGAAGTCGAGGCTTCAGTGAGCCATGATCACGCCACTGTACTCCAGCCTGGGCGACAGGGGGAGAGCCTGTCTCAGAAAAAAACAAAAACAAAAAAACCCCACAGAGATATCATTCATTCATTTACATATGGAGTCAGCAAAAAAAAAAAAAAGCAAAAACATTTTTTATAAGTACCTAAATGACTGGGTACAAAAACTGACATTAATTTTTTGAAAAGTAAATATGCCAATTCTTTATAATGTTCAAATCTTTTGACAAATAACTAATTCTAGAAGTCTCTTTGATAAACAACCCAAAATAAATAATAAAAACCAAATGAAAAGATATTCATTACATAATTTAAAATACTGAAAATCTGTAAAATACTTCCATACAACAGAACATCATGAAACAATGACAATTACAAAGAATGTTTAACATGGACATACGCATGTTATAATGTTAAAAACAAAACACAATATAAAATAGTACACATATATTATCAACTGCATAGAAAAATGCAGAGAATGAAGTGAATAAATGTATTAACAATAGTTATCTCTGGGTGGTAAAATCATGGATGTTTTTTCTCCCATGCTTGATAGTTACCCTCAGGCAAAGTTACAATATTTACCAAATTTCTAGACTGAGGGAGCTATTCAAATTTAAACAATAGAATAAAAATCACAAAATAGAAGATAAATTTGTCAAATAATTTCAAATCTCTACTAACCAAAAATTTAAAGACAAAAATTAAGAGGCAAACAATAACATGGAGTAGGTATTTATAACATTACAAAAGTCTGAGTACTAATCTTTATTTACAGAACACACTCAAACAGATAATAATAAACAGTAAACTAAAACTTCAACGCATAAATCAACATAAGATATGAACTATCATTACATGAAAGAAAACTGCTGAGATATATATGGAGGAAGAAAATCCAAACTAATAGGCAAACGAAAAATTAATACTGGTTTTTATCCATTAAAAATTAAAAAACAACAACATTCAGCGCTTGTATGAGTAAAAATTGATACAACCTTTTTAGGAAGAAATTTGGCAATAGATACTGAGAGTTTAAAATGTTCATACCCTTTGATGTACTAACTCCACTTCCACGAATGTATCCTAAGCAAATAATAAAAATAAAACAAATGTATTTTCAGTCTTTTATTACAAGAAAAAAGACAATAACCTTTCCATCACTATTGTATATTTAGATCAACACGAAATACTAATAATGGGTTTAAAAAAAAACTACTGCAGCAAATGACTGGTTAGATGTCTCAAAGCATTAGATCAGACAGAAAATCAGGCAAAACAAGAAGGGTGTGTCCAGCCTGCCGCAGTCGGCCATTTTAGACCCTCTGCAGAACAAAAAGCACAGAAAACAAGGGTAGTTAAGGATAGCCACCCCACTAGGCACCAAATCAACAATTCTTTATCTTTTGTCTCCTAGGTATGTAACCCTGTAGTCTGCACAGTCAGAAACAGAAAACAGGTCTTCTTTCTCAAATGGTTTTGGTTAGTTACAAACAAATTTTGAAATCATAAAAGAAGGTTCCTTTAAATTCGCCTCCTCTTTTTAGGGAATAAAGCATAATGCTTAAAAGCACATGCTTCTGGAGCCATCCCACCTGGATAAAAACCCAGTCTCAGCCATTCAACTGGCTGTAAAGCCTTGAACAAATTAGTCTCGTGTCCCTCAAATTTCTCATTTGTATAAACTTAATAACAGTACTGTGTTTCGTAAGATTGTCGAGAGTACCAAATGAGTTACGGCCTATGTAAAAGCACGCAGACCAGAACCTCGAACGTAGTAAGTGCTATTGACGTTTAATCATTATTACAGATAGAGAAATAGGCCCAGCAGCCGGGCGTGGTGGCTCACGCTTGTAATCCCAGCACTTTGGGAGGCCAAGGCGGGCGGATCACATGAGGCCGGGAGTTCGAGACCAGCCTGGCCAACATGGCAAAACCCCGTCTCTACTAAAAACACAAAAATTAGCCGGGCGTGCGCGCACCTGTAACCCCAGCTACTACTTGGGAGGCTGAGATATCAGAATCGCTTGAACCCAGGAGGCGGAGGTTGTAGTGAGCTGAGATCGCGCCACCGCACTCCAGCCTGGGCGACGGAGCAAGACTCTGTCTAAAAGTAAGTAAATAAATGAGCGAGAGAGAGAAATAGGCCCAGAGAAGGAAAAGGACCACCATGAAATCATAGCTAGGATTATTGGGAAAAGTTGTTTTTTTTCAGTTTTTAATCCTGTGCTCCTTTCTAACTATGTCTGTATCTAAGTGCTAACTTACTAGTTTTAGCGATCAGCAAGTCTTCAGAGTCATGACAGTACATCTGCCTTTAAAATAGAAACTCTAATCTTCTCCCTTGACAAAACCGTGCTGAAAGTTCTACAGAAGAAAAAATAAAGGAAAGGGTGAAAGCCCAGGTTACCTTCATACCACCACTGCCATTAACTACTTTTCAATCTTTCTCCACGACAGTATGAGTCCCAGGCAGCCATAGGTCCAAATTCCAGGTTTACGGCAAAGAGTAACAAGCATTTGGAAACACATCCAAATCGTCACGCCTATGTTCTCAGGGGAGAAAATCAAGAGCTTTCGGCCAACATTAACATTGGATTCTCACACTACAACCACAGTGTTTTGCTACTCTGATGGGGTGACTGTATTCAGAGCCAAGTACAGCGACCCAAGATCGGAAAGCCAGAGAGCCCTCCGAATGCGTACTGCCCAAATGTGGCCTGTCTCCAAGTGCTCCCTTTTTACGCATTTCCTACGCACCGCCAGCTGCCGCAACCTTTTGCAGAGTCATCATCGCCTCCTCATTTTTGTACCCACTTACCGATAGGCCACTGAGAGGCTAAGATTCTGGGTTAATTTCTAGTGGATCTGGCCACAGCATAGGAGAACTCCAACTCAGGTTGATCCCTTCACTCAGCTAAAAAGGTAGTTCTCTGCAAGGCCTGCTAGCCCAAGATGGCCAAGCAAAGACAGCTTACCTCCCCCCTCGCCATTTTGCAACCTTAATTACCCGAACGCTGAGCGCCTCCCCTCCCCGGCACTCCGTCTGAAATACGCATGCGCGCCGCTTCCTCCTTACCGTTCTCCCCAACCATCCAGATGTTGTCTCAAATATGCATGAGCGCCACCTCTACCTCCCAAACGCTGGTACCAACTCCTAGCAACTTTGCGTTGGTAAATATGCCTGCGAGTCCTTCACTTCCCGACCTTCCAACCCTCCAACCCCGACGCCATTCAAGCCTTGCGCATGCGTGCCTCCCTCTCCCCACCCCCGCCCCACTGGAGCCCGTCCCCTTAACTCAGGTCTTCTCAAATACTGTAAGCTTGAGCGCCGCCCCTCGGCGCCGCGCCTCCTCATCCAGCCTCTCAAATACCCTGCGCACCGCGATAGTCCTCTCTCTTCTTGCTCCCATTTGTATACAGTATGCATGCCTGATGCTATCTGGACGTGTTTCTCGCCACAATTCTGCCCCAGTGCCCAAGGAGAGCCATTACCAGCCTTCCCTAATGCGGGTAGATGCGATAAACTAGGGAAGTTGAATCGGGGAAAGAAGGCGTTGCAGGTGATCAGAGTGAATCCCAGATCTAGATGGAATCGGTCCCAACTCCAAGGGAGGGGGCTAGAGTACCCCAGGATTCACATAAGACCGGTCAACCTGAAGAAAGGCAAGGAAAACTTTCACAAACCATCGGATGAACATAATCCTAAGGCCTCGCCCTTTAAATACATCTGCTACAAATGACGAACCACAAATGTTTTAAACAGGGAACATTATGGAAAACACCGATGCTCAGGTGCCTTGACTCTAGTTAGAGGAAAGGAATCCGCATTCCTTTCACAATGGGAAGCAAATGCTCAACATCCTTTTGGAAAACTGGGGCCTGTAACGTATTCCATTTTTTCCTCCCGTGAACTGGAAAAATGCACAAATTAAGGATCTTCCTGGCCCAAGTTCCCTCCGCCGCCCTCCATGTTCTGTTCTTCCCCTACATCGTTCCTTTACCTCCTGGTTGAATTCAGTGTCGTAGCAGGAATTCTTAGAGCTGGCCGTCCCAAGATGGGGTGGAGAGAGCGGCATGAAAGAGAGAGAGAGAGACACGCCTGAATGGCAGCAGCAGGCCTTAGCGGCAATGGACAGCAGGCACAGGACCAGCTTTGCCTTGAGCCGCAACGCTGATGCCAGAAAAGGACAACCTCTCCAGAATCGCCGCAGTGTGCTTCCAGCGCATGCGCTGCTAACGCCCCTTAACCCCCCCCTCCGCGCCCCCCCTCCCCCACGCGCCGCTCTCCAGCCTCTAGGAGTCTAACCCTTAGCGGTCCACCGACCTCCTTCACTTCTTTCCCAGGACGCTATCCCACTCTGCTTCTTCCACCTTTCCCCTCCCCTCGGTCACACTGGCCTCCACCATCATCCCTCCCTCAGCCCATACTTCTTTCGTCAATCCCTCTGCCATTATTCTTAGCCCACCATCTACCTTTATTTCCTCTGCTATCGTTAGTGGTCTACCCTCCAATTCTTCACTTTCCCTGCCAGTCTGCAGCCCTCTTGGGCCTCTTACTCCTCTCCTCCTATGCCTGATGTTGAAATTTGTAAAAATTACCGCAAAAATTTTTTTTAAAATAATTGTAGCCCGGGCGCGGTGGCTCACACCTGTAATCCCAGCACTTTAGGAGGCCGAGGTGGACGGAACCCTTGAGTTCAGGAGTTCGAGACCAGCTCGGGTGACATGGCGAAACCCCGTCTCTACAAATAAATACAAAAATTAGCTGGGTGTGGTGGTGCGCACCTGTACTCCCAGCTATTCAGAAGGCTGAGGTGGAAGAATCACTCGAGCCCAGGAAGTCGAGGCTACAGTGAGCTATGATTGTGCCAGCTATGATGTTGCCAGCCTGGGCAACAGAGTGAGACCCCATCTCAAAAAAAGAAAAAAAATATTTCCACACATCCTCTCCAAAGCAGCTCTCAGGGTGAGCCCAACCAGCCTGTCTTGGGCAAAGAGAACACCTTTTTGATGATGACCCACAGGGAAGATCCAGAGACAGGGAACCAGAACAAAAACTGCAAAAGTGTTCAATCAATTTGGGGGTAAGAGGCAGTAGACCACCAACATGGGAAGCTCTTTTCTTTCTATTCACAACCCTGGTATTGTCTGGACATTAAAAATGAGATTCAATGTCCTTCACTGCTTACTACAAGGCCTGTTCTTGTCTTCTGTAAGAACTCAAATATTAATTTTGAGGGAAATGGCATTATTTACTTAAGAGGCTCTGAAATAGATCCCTCTTTGGGTGTGAACTAGAAAGAATACAAAATAATATTTTGTTTCTCTTTATTATGTTTTACTTTGGTGTCTGGTTCTTATTGCTTTCTAAAAGAGCCAGTTTGGAAATACCAAAAACTGAGACCCACAAATTCATAAATCCTAAAACCCATAAACTTATACATCACCATCCTCTCAAATTAACTTAAGAATGTTATATCAACATTATTCAGAGAAAAAGGGGTTTGCGTTTGTTATATAATACGCCCAAAAAGATTATACAACAATGTGCATATGAAGAAGAAAAAAGAGAAATAGGCATGCATTAAATAAAAAAGAAATGCCGAAATCTCAGTGGTACAAAGAACCTCTTCTAAATTAAAATAATCATTTATTATTACACAAAAGTTAAAATATAAGAAATTTTACCCCAAATTCTACAACACTATTTTAACAAATGCTTTTATCTCTGTTATTTTTCTGTTTTAATGGTTTTATTAATATATAATTTACATATCATACAGTTAACCAACTTAAAGTGTACAATGCAATGGATTTTAGTATATTCACAGAATTATGCAGCCACCACTACAATCAATTTTAGAATATTTTCATCACCCCAAAAAGAAACTTCATACCCATTAGTATTGTCTTAGTCCATTATGTACCACTGTAACAAAATACTGCAGACTCGGCAATTTATAAAGAACAGAAATTTATTTCCTCACAGTTCTGGAGAATGGGAAGTCCAAGACTGAGGGGCTGGCATCTGACAGTGGCTTTCCTGCTACATCATCCCATGGTGGAAGGGCAAAGAGATAGAGAAAGAGAGAGTGCGCGCAAGAGGGGGCCAGAACTCATCCTTTAATAAGGAACCCACTACTGAAGTAACAAACCCACTCCCTCAATAATAGCATTAAGCTATTCATAAGAGTGGTGCCCCCATGACTCAAACACCTCCCTTTAAGCCTCACCTCCCAACACCACCACATGGGGCATCAAATTTCCAACATATGAACTTTGAGAGACATATTCAAACCATAGCAAGCATCTTTGTGTTCTCTTATGATTTTTGTTCAAATATATAATGTTTTGGCTGGGCATGGTGGCTCATGCCTGTAATCCCAGCACTTTGGGAGGCCAATGCAGGAAGATTGCCTGAGACCACAAGTTCGAAACCAGCCTTGGCAACATAGCAATACCCTGTCTCTATTTAAAAAAAAAAAAAAAAAAAGAGGTGGGGGCCGAGCACAGTGGCTCGCACCTGTAATCCCAGTACTTTGGGAAGCCAAGGCAGGCAGATCAGTTAAGGTCAGGAGTTCAAGACCAGCCTGGCCAACATGGTGAAACCCCGTCTCTACTAAAAAATGCAAAAATTAGCTGGGCGTGGTGGCGGGCACCTGTAATCCCAGCTACTTGGGAGGCTGAGGCAGCTGACTCGCTTGAACCTGGGAGGCAGAGGTTATAGTAAGCCGAGATCATGCCACTGCCCTCCAGCCTGGGTGATAGAGTGAAACTCCATCTCAAAAAAAAAAAAAAAAAAAAAGTAAAGAAAGAAAAAGAAAAAATGTATATATAATGTTTTAACATTAACTTTTTTTTTTTTTGAGACAGTCTTGCTCTGTGGACCAGGCTGGAGTGCAATGGCACGATCTCGGCTCACTGCAATCTCTGCCTCCCAGGTTCAAGCGATTCTCCTGTCTTAGCCTCCTGAGTAGCTGGAATTACAGGCGCCCGCCACCACGCCCGGCTAATTTTTGTATTCTTAGTAGAGATGGGGTTTCACCATGTTCGTCAGGCTGGTCTCGAACTCCTGACCTCGTGATCCGCCCGCCTCGGCCTCCCAAAGTGCTGGGATTACAGGTGGGAGCCCTTGCACCTGGCCTAACATTAACATTTTTTATGACACTATATTTGTGTTTGAGGCTGTGTTTTTACCATGCACAGATGAATATTCATCAGCAAACAGATTTAGTTCTGTTTCTTTCAAGGAACTTCTACTTCTACCTTCAACTCAGGCAAGGAGCTTGGTCCTAGGCTCAGCCATATGGAAATCACTACACATTACCCCAAAGGTTCAATGCATAAGAGACTCAACTTTTCCCCCACCAACACTATTTACCAATGGCACAGACAAACATCAACATTTTATAGATACAATATTGTGATGTTTTCACTGCTTTTCCATGCCCCTAATTATTAATTATCTTCACTATTTTTAATAAATGTACAACATTGCATTTTTTGAAAGTATTATAAAATTGAAATCAGCACATAATTCTTACAGATTGAGTTACTTACTCTTTCCACGTCTCTTTATTTTGAAAAACTTCCATAATGTACCATGGCCCCTTAAGAAGAGAAATTCAGGAAAAAGGCACGGGCTGGGTGCGGTGGCTCACGCCTGTAATCCCAGCACTTTGGGAGGCCGAGACAGGCAGATCACGAGGTCAGGAGTTTGAGACCAGCCTGGCAACACAGTGAAACCTCGTCTCTACTAAAAATACAAAAATTAGCCGGGTATGGTGGCAGGCGCCTGTAATCCCAGCTATGCGGGAGGCTGAGGCAGGAGAATTGCTTGAACTCAGGAGGCAGAGGTTGCAGTGAGCCAAGATCGAGCCACTGCACTCCAGCCTGGGTGACAGAGCAAGACTCCGTCTTGAAGAAAAAAAGAAAAAGAGACACAGCTTGTAAATCTTGAACCCTGTAAAATACTTAGAGTCCTAGGCCTACCTATTTGTCTAAACTTCCCAGTTCACAAGCCGTTCCTAAGGAGTGGTAAGGAAGAAATTTGGGAACCTCTGTTGTATCCACTCATTTTAAGCTAACATCTGAGACTTTATTTTTCTCTTTTCCCCCATCCTATACATTTCTTAGGAGACTGGGCTTCTTCTAGAGGATGTGATGATTAATTTTATATGTCAACTTGGCTGGGCCACGATGCCCAGATATTTGGTGAAACATAATTCTAGATGTTTCTGTGAGGGGTGCTTTTGGATGAAATTAACATTTAAATTAATGGATTTCGAATAAAGCATTGCCCTCCATAATGTGGGTCGGCCTCATCAATCAGTTGAAGACTTGAATAGAACAAAAGACTGACCTATTCCGGGTAAGAAGGAATTCTGCCAACAGATGGCCTTTGAACTGCAACATTGGCTCTTCTCTAGGTTCCCAGACTGATGGCCTTTGGGCTTGAACTACGGTATCAGCTCTTTCCTGGAGCTCCAGGCTGCCAGCCCACCTTGCAGGTTTTGGACTTGCCAACCTCTATAGTCATGTGAACTAATTCTTTAAAATCTCTCTCTCTCTTTCTGTTTACGCACATGCATGCATGTGTGTGTGTGCATGCACACACATGCACACACACACACACACACGGTGTTCTCTTTCTCTGAAGAACCATGACTAATACAGATTTCCTGAAACCTATGAATACCCTCAATTGAGGTTGTGGCACAGGAAGGAAAGGTAGTCAAGAAGACTCTCTCAGTCCCTTGAATTCAGCTTTACCTTGCCAAATTGTATGTTGACTAAATCTGACATGGGACTGGCCTTAACTTTCCAAAAGCTACCATTACAAAAATGTAAAACAACTTGGAAAACAAGAAGTACCTTTTGTCTTCCTAGAGTCCATTAATTTTTCATGATAGTACTAATCTCCTCTGGCACAAGAAGAACTGGTGTGTTCTTTGTGACTTTGAAAAAAAAGGTTACCTGGGCATGGTGGCTCACGCCTATAATCCCAGCACTCTGGGAGGCCAAGGCAGGAGGATCACTTGAGGCCAGGAGTTCAAGACCAGCGTAGCCAACATGGCAAAACCTTATCTCTACAAAAAATACAAAAAGTAGGCTGGGCGAGGTGGTTCATGCCTCTAATCCCAGCACTTTGGGAGGTCCAGGCGGGCAGATCACCTAAGGTTAAGAGTTCAAGACCAGCCTGGCCAACATGGTGAAATCCTATCTCTACTAAAAATACAAAAAATTAGCTGGGTGTGGCGGTGCACATCTTTAATCCCAGCTACTCGGGATGCTGAGGCAGGAGAATCACTTGAACCCGGGAGGCGGAGGTTGCAGTGAGCCAAGATTGAGCCACTGCACTCCAGCCTGGGTGACAGAGCAAGACTCTGTCTAAAAAAAAAAAAAGTAGCCAGGCACGGTGGCACATGCCTGTAGTCTCAGCTACTTGGGAGGCTGAGGTGGGAGGATCACTTGAGCCCGAGAGGTCAAGACTGCAGTGAACCCTGATTGCACCACTGCACTCCAGCCTGGGTGACACAGTGAGACCTTGTCTCAAAAAGCAAAGCAAAACAAAATGAAAAAGAAGGTAACGGGAAGTGAAGAAGCTGGCAAGATGGTACAATAACAAACTTATATTAACAAAGGCCTTGATTTCATTGCTAAAGGTTAATTAGTTTGAATATGTGAATAAGATGGCTAAGAGACCAAGAAAGAGAATTGATCTTGTTACTAACTCCCTGATAAATTCTGCAGAAATTTACCTCTTACAACAAAATTCAGTTGGGAAAAAAAAAAGAGATATACTAGGGCTAAGAATATATCTACTCTTCTGTATAAACAATAAAAATATCTGGTTATAAAATAAACAGTGTTATTTAAGAGAACTGGTATGTTGTTAAGGAAGTTATTATAATTTTGGAGATGTTTGAATTAATCAGGGTTCAGTGCAAGGAGCAAAAAACCCTTCTGGATTTTAGATGAAGGAACTTAATATAAGAAATTGGGTGCTTACAAGTTACTTGTAAGGAAAGGAAGAACACATTCTAGGGAGAGTCTCAAGGAATGACTCCCAGAAGAATATAAAGCTGACCAACCAGAGTTATTAGGACCTTTGAGGCTACAACCAGATTCATGAATTCAGGAACTCAGAGAGCTGTGATCTGGGGAATTGAAAGACAAAAGGAAAAACAAAAAAAAAATGAACAAAAAACACTGCTGCTGCTGCCACTATAACTGATTATTGGCATAGGAAGCTGGAGAATTAATGCTAAAATGCTATTACATTTGAGTGGTAAGTCTGCACAACTCACTTGCCAGCAAAAACAGGCAAAATGTGGCTTGAAGATGGCTTTCACTTCATATATGCCTTTCAAATGCTGAGAAGTTGATTCTAATTGATGTAACCTAGTTTACCTCTAGGCCCATAGCTGCAAGCGTATGTGAAAAGTGAACACTTTGAATTTACAACTTCTTAAACATGAAGGGGAATTAAATAAAGGTTCAGTGGGCTAATCAAGAGTACCCAGCTCCATAGTAGATACGATATAGTAAAGGGAATATTCAACTGGGAGTTGGTAAGCCTGGGATCTAGTCCTTGTTCACAGTCTTAATTTGATCTTGGGAAAGTTTCATCTTCTCTCAGGCCTAACAGAGTTAATCTAGTTATTATTGGGAATACAGATTTTAAACATGAGAGTGGTGTGATCATCTTTACATTTTAGAAGAAACACTTAGCCAAGAGGTGATGGTGTCCTGCTTAGTATAGTGAGATGGAGAGAAATGTGACACCTCTGAGAAATATTTAACAAGTTAAAGCATTTTATGATAATAACAGGATCAATTCATCCAGAAACTATAATGATCATAAATATATATGCACCTAAAAACAAAGTCCCAAAATACATGGGAAAAACTTTCAAAATTGAATAGACAAATGGGTAATTCAACAATAAGAGTTGGGTACTTGAATAATTCACTCTCAATAATGGATACTACAAGTAGATGGAAAATCAGCAATGATTGACCTCTATAGAATGATCCAACCAATAGCAGCATAATAAACATTCTTCTCAAGCACTCATGAAACATTTTCCAGGACAGACTGCATGCTAGCCTCAACAAATGTAAAGTGATTGGAATTATATGTTCTGCAATGCCAACAGAATGAAATTACAAATAAATATGAGAAGAAAATTTTGAAAAGTCACATATATGTGGAAATTAAACATTATATTCCTAAATAACCAAAGGGTCAAAGAAGCAATCATAAAAATAATTAGAAAATACTTTGAGATAAATGAAAAAGAAAATATATCATACCAAAATTTATGGAATGCAGCTACAGCAATGCTTAGAGGGAAATTTATAGTTATAATCAGCTGCATTATAAACAAAGATCTCAAAGTAATAATCTCACCATCCACCTTAAGAAACTGAAAAAAGAAAAGCAAATTAAGCTTAAAGCAAGCAGAAAAAAGAAAGTAATAAAAATTAAAGTGAAAATAAATGAAATATAGAATAGAAATAATAGAGAATAACAAAAAAGTAAAAGTTCGTTTTTCGAAAAACCCTTTAGCTAGACCAACCAAGAAAAAAGAGAGAAGACTCAAATTTCTAAAATCAGGAATGAAAGAGTGTTCATCATTACAAAAATAAAAGCAGTATAAAGGAATACTATGAACAATGCTATGCCAATAAATTAGAAAAAATGATGAAACAGCAAATTCCCAGAAAAATGCAAACTGCCAAAACTGACTCAAGAAGAACTAGAAAATCTGAATAGACTTATAACAAGTAAAGAAACTGACTTAGTGATCTTTAAATTTCCCACAAGAAAAGCCCAGGCGAAGATGGCATCGTTAATGAAATGTTCCAAACATTTAAAGGAGAAATAATACCAATTCTTTGCAAACTATTCCAAAAAAAGAAGAGATGGGAAGACCTCCAAAATTATTCTATGAGGTCAGTATTACCTTGAAACAAAAAACAGACAAAAATGTCACAAGAAAAAAATCCCTATTGGTCAATATTCCTCATCAATATGGACATAAAAATCCTCAACAAAATACTAGCAAATCAAATCCAACAACATATAAAAAGGATTACTTTACATACCTTTACCAAGTGGAATTTATCTCAGAAATGTAAGGTTAGATGAACCTATGAAAAATAATCAATGTAATACACCATATTAACAGAATAGAGGAGAGAAAACTAACATGATCATCTCAGTGGACACACTTTGATAAAATTCAACACACTTTCATGATAAAAACACCTAGTAAACTAGGAATAGGAGGGAGCTTTCTCAATCTGGTAAAGGGCATCTACTAAAAGCCCACAGCTAACATGATACTTAGGTGGTAAGACTGAAAGCTTTCCTCTTTAGATCAGAAAGAAGACAATAATGTTTACTCTCACAATTGCTATTCAACAATGTACTACTGTTGGTTATAGCCAATGCAAAAGGCAAGGCAAACTCAAGGATACAGAAAAATCATTTGATAAATTCAATACCCCTTCATAATAAGAGCACTCAACACATTAGGGATAGAAGAGAGCTTCTTTAACCCAATAAAAAAGTATGTAGTTTTTTTTTAAATTAAAAAACCATGGTTAACATCATACTTAATGGTCAAAGACTGAGAGCTTTCCTCCTGAGATAAAGAACGAGACAGGAATGTCTGCTTTCACCATTTCTATTCAGCATTGTGCTGGAAGTTCTAGCTGGGGCAATTAGGCAAGAGCATGAAATAAAAGGCATCCAGATTAGAAAGGAAGAATATAAACCATCTTTACTTATAGATGACATAATCTTGTCTATAGAAAATCCTAAGGAATCCACTAAAAAACTACTGGAACTATTAAATCAGTTCAGCAAGGTTGCAAGATACAAGATCAACATACAGAAATAATTGTATTTCTATACAATAACAATAAACAATTGAAAAATGATAAGAAGAAAATAATTCTATTTAAGATAGCATCAAAAATGATGAAATACTTTAAAAATTTAACAAAAGATGTGCAAGACTTGTATACTGAAAACTACAAAATATCAGAGAATGAAAATAAAAGCCTAAATAAGTGAAACAATAACTTGTGCTCACGTATTTAATTATTCAATTTTTTTTTTTTTTTTTTTTTGAGACAGAGTCTTTCTCTGTCACCCAGGCTGGAGTGCAGTGGCGCGATCTTGGCTCACTGCAACCTCCACCTCCCAGGTTCAAGCCATTCTCCTGCCTCAGCCTCTTGAGTAGCTGGGATTACAGGCATGCGCCACCATGCCTGGCTAATTTTTGTATTTTTAATAGTGGCAGGGTTTCACCATGTTGGTCAGGCTGGTCTTGAACTCCTGACTTCATGATCCGCCCACCTCGGCCTCCCAAAGTGCTGGGATTACAGGCGTGAGCCACCACGCCCGGCCAGACTCAATATTTTTAAGATAACAATGGTCTCCAAAATGATCTACAGATTCCATAATCCATATCAAACACCCGTTTGCCTTTTTTTGCAGAAATTGACAAGCTGATCCTAAAATTCATATGAAAATGCAAGGAACTCAGAATAGTCACATCAAAAGAGTAAAGTTGGAGGCCTTACTCCTCCCAATTTCAAAGTATAATGCAAAGCTACAGTAATCAAGATTATGTGGTACTGGTATAAAGATAAACACATAGATAGAGCTATTAAATAGTATTTAGGTAAATATATGAGAAACTAAAGAAATAAAGAATGACAATAACTAACTCCAGAGAACATAAAAACCATGCAGGTAATGAAGTGATCAGAGTACTCTCCAAATGGCTCAGGCATGAGTATCATTTACATACTTATAATTATAAAAACATTGAATATTGTCCCAACCAATATTAAGTGAAGGGAGGCATAGTTGGAATGAGGAGTTTGGACTGTGCAAGTGCATAGGGTGGGTGGTAAAAGAAGACTAAATGTTCATCCTCCAAAATGGAAAGACACAGATAATGTCTAAAATCGAAACATCAAAAAGTCATAGTAGCCAGCATATGACTGTGGTTCCCGCTACTCAGGAGGCTGATTGCTCAAGCCCAAGAGTTTGAGACCTGTCTGGGCAAGATAGCAAGACTCCTCCTGTCTAAAATAAATAAATAAATAAATAACTCGTAATATAAAGATATTTTTACACATATGCCTCTAAATAGTATGTTTCAAACTATGAGTTCCAATTATTTAGTGAATTAAGAAACCCAGGGGACAGAGCAAGATCATGGGATAGAAGTCAACACAATTTGTCCCCCTCACCTCCACTGGAACACCAAATTTTTTTTTTTTTTTTTTTTTTTTTTTTTTTGAGACAGAGTTTCCCTCTGTCGCCCAGGCTGGAATGCAATGGCGCGATCTTGGCTCACTGCAACCTCTGCCTCCCTGGTTCAACTGCCTCAGCTGGGATTACAGGAGCCCGCCACCATGCCCGGCTAATTTTTGTATTTTTAGTAAAGACGGGGTTTCAACATGTTGGCCAGGATGGTCTCAATCTCTTGACCTCGTGATCCTCACGCCTTGGCCTTCCCGAAGAGCTGGGATTACAGGCGTGAGCCACCGCACCCGGCCGACTAAGTCTTAAATTATGAAAACTTCTACAAGTCTAATTTTCTAAATAGGAAAGGATTCAAACTCAATGATTCAAGTGTTGAAACAAACAAAAACGGAAAACAACACTACTCAGTTAACAGATTATTTTGCTTTTGGCTTCTTGAGTAGGAGGAAAGTCGGGCGGGAAGGGCGTCAGGAATGTCCGTGACACGTGAATGGGGCCGTGTGCAAACCTTGTATGACATCACTGAGACCCCTAGCGGAAAACAGCTAATTCTTTCTAAGCCGCCCAAAGCGAGGTTGCGCCGGGGCCTCTGGGGCCGAGGTGGGCCTGCTCATTGGAAGATCGCATCGCAGCCATGAGCAGTAAGGATTTCTTCGCGTGTGGACACTCTGGCCATTGGGCTCGGGGATGCCCTAGAGGAGGAGCTGGAGGGCGAAGAGGTGGAGGCCATGGCAGAGGTTCTCAAGGTGGTTCCACCACCCTATCTTACACCTGTTACTGCTGTGGTGAGTCCGGTCGTAATGCTAAGAACCGTGTCCTTCTCGGAAACATCTGCTACAACTGTGGGAGAAGCGGCCACATCGCCAAAGACTGTAAGGAACCTAAACGAGAGAGACGCCAACACTGTTATACCTGCGGCAGACTAGGACATCTGGCTCGTGACTGTGATCGTCAGAAAGAGCAGAAATGCTACTCTTGCGGCAAACTTGGGCACATTCAGAAAGACTGCGCCCAGGTCAAGTGTTACCGATGCGGCGAGATTGGCCACGTGGCCATCAATTGCAGCAAGACGAGGCCAGGTCAATGCTACCGCTGCGGCAAATCTGGACATCTAGCCAAGGAATGTCCCAGTGAGGTTACCGCTTAAATCTTCTCCCCCCCCCCACCCTTTTGCTGATTGATAATTGTATTATTTTCTCCGAAAACTTCACTCACCGAAAGGTCGATAGATTGAGGCTACTCTCAGGCAAGTGAGCTTTAATTACCATGTTAAAGGAGGAAAGAGCTAGAAAAAAAAACCTCAAAAAAGTTAATCATTGGTAGATGCCCCACAATTAACGTGTTGCTTCTGCCCCACGGGCAAATCTAGTTATTAAATAGTCATTCTGAGCACCAATCACTTAAGGGGTTCTTTTGTTGTATTTTGATTTAACACATTTAATTAAGAGGCACTATTGGAAGAGCTGGATCTAAAGGGTGAACAAATTAGAACAAATTTAGAAACACAGGCCTAGAATCTATTAACAAGAAAAATAGTGTGTCAGATGAAGGTAAATTGCCATAGAGAGAAAGAACAGGAGGTAAAAGGATAAAAAGAGAATGTGTATGTGGGGGAAAGAGGGAAAGAATGTGGTTCTGTTTTAGATACACAAGGGCACCCTGAGGAGGTTATATTTCCTCAGAGATCCATAGGGCAAATAAAGCTGATTCTGAAAATCCATGACCTTGCCAAAGTAACTTAAATTTTATCATATTGATGGCTTTGAATTATCTGGCCTCATTAGGTTTTAAACAACATTGAACGAGACATCTCTGTCTGGCCCTGCATAGAGTGTGTAGTTTAATGAAAATAAACCAGAAACAAAATGTATAATGTATATGAGCTGCTTTGAGAGAGAGAGCAATCAGAAAAAAACAGAAACAAAAAATCTTAACAGGCAGAGCGCAGTGGCTTACACCTGTAATCCCAGCACTTTGGGAGGCCAGACCAGAAGGATCACTTGAGCCCAGGAGTTTGAGAGCAGCCTGGGCAACACAGTGAGCTTTTCTCTACAAAAAATACAAAATTAGCCGGGTGTGGTGGCGCATGCCTGTAGTCCCAGCTACTCTAGAGGCTTAGGCGGGATGATTGCTTGAGCGCGAGAGGTCAAGGCTGCAGTGAGCCATGATCAATCACACCATTGCCCTACAGCCTGGGAGACAGAGTGATAGATACCTCGTCTTTAAAAACACAAAACAAAAAACCTTAACAGCAAATCATGGACATATAGATATTGATGGCAAAGTTTGGACGTATATATACATATATAGTTCGTTTGAGATGGAGTCTCACTCTGTTGCCCAGGATAGACTTCAGTGGCACAATCTCAGCTCACTGCAATCTCTACCTCCCAGGTTCAAGTGATTCTCCTGCCTCAGCCTCCTGAGTAGCTGGGATTACAGGTGCCTGCCACCACACTTAGCTAATTTTTCTATTTTTAGTAGAGATAGGGTTTTGCCATATTGGCCTGGTGTCCAACTCTTGGCCTCAAGTGATCTGCCTGCCTTGGCCTCCCAAAGTGCTGGGATTACAGGTGTGAGCCACTGCACCCAGCCTGGACTTACATATTTTTTAAATATATAAGTATATAAGAAAACAAGTATAAACATTAAGATTAAGCAGAGTTTGGGGATTCAGTAATTTGAAAAATACTCTTCACAGAAATGAAAATCATATTTATATTTAGGAGTTTCTGAAAATATATTTTCTTTTTTTTTTTTTTTTTTTTTGAGACAGTCTCACTCTGTCGCCCAGAGTACAGTGGCGCGATCTTGGCTCACTGCAACCTCCGCCTCCCGGATTCAAGCAATTCTCCTGCCTCAGCCTCCTGGGTAGCTGGAATTACAGGCATGTACGACCATGCCCAGCTAATTTTTGTATTGTTAGTAGGGATGGGGTTTCACCATGTTGGCCAGGCTGGTCTCGAACTCCTGATGTCAGGGGATCCGCCTGCCTCAGCCTCCCAAAGTGCTGGGATTACAGGCATGAGCCACCGTGCCCGGCTCAAAATGTATTTTCTCAGATATAAAAATATTGAGTTTCATATGCTGGAATCCATTTTTAAAATTCAGATTTGAAAAACAACCAAACTTTTATAAAATAGAAAAAGCACTTTTAAACTCTAAATAAAACTGAGGGTGGGAGAGGTAACTGTTGTGTCAAGAGAAAATTGAAGTTGTAATGGAAACTGGTTTATAAAATAATAATGTCAAACGTAGGATATGATACCGTTTATAGCAGAAAGTCTAGTACAGGGGTACAGTTTTTGACACATAAACTCAAAGGGTTAAAAAATGTAACTTATTTGTAACTGAAGCCACATTATTTATTTCTTTATTTTTGAGACAGAGTCTCACTCTGTCACCCAGGCTGGAGTGCAATGGTGCAATCTGGGCTCACTGCAGCCTCAACCTCCTGGGCTCAAACAATTCTTCTGCCTCAACCTCCTGAGTAGCTGGGACTACAGGTGAGCACCACCACACTCAGCTAATTTTTGTATTTTTTTTGTAGAAGCAGGGTCTCACTATGTTGCTCAGGCTGCTTTTGAACTCCTGAGCTCAATTGATCCATCAGCCTCGGCTTCCCAGATTGCTGGGATTACAGGCATGAGCCACTGTGCCTGGCCATATTATTTTTTCAAATCTTTTTGTAGATTTGTTTGCTGTCTTTACGTGTCCTTGTATAGTGTCTGTTTACATATTTTGCCCATTTTTCATTAAGTTATCTTATCGTCAAGTTCTAAGAGTTCTTTTTGTTTTCTACATAAGTCTTTTGTTAGACCTAAGTTTTGCATATGCATTCTCTCAGTCTGTGGCTTGCCTTTTCGTTTTCATAATAGTGTTTCTTTTTAAAAAAAAAAATTAGATTCAGGGGGTATATGTGCAGGTTTGTTACATGGATAATGCATAATGCTGGGGTTTGGGCTTCTATTCAACCCATCACCCAAATAGTGAACATAGTACACAATAGGTAGTTTTTCAACACTTCCCTTCCCACCCTCCCCGTTTGTAGTCCCCAGTGTCTACTGTTTCTGTCTTTATGTCCATTGTTTAGTTCCCATTTATAAGTGAGAAAATGCAGTATTTGGTTTTCCATTTCTGTATTAATTCACTTAGGATAATGGCCTCCAGCTGCATCCATGTTGCTGCAAAGGACATGATTTTGTTATCTTATATGGCTGTGTAGTATTCCATGGTGTATATGTAACACTTTTTTTTTTTTTTTTAAGAGACGGAGTCTGGCCGGGCATGGTGGCTCACGCCTGTAATCCCAGCACTTTGGGAGGCCGAGGCGGGTGGATCACGAGGTCAGGAGATCGAGACCATCCTGGCTAACACGGTGAAACCCTGTCTCTACTAAAAATACAAAAAATTAGCCAGGCGTGGTGGCGGGTGCCTGTAGTCCCAGCTACTCGGGAGGCTGAGGCAGGAGAATGGCGTGAACCTGGGAGGCGGAACTTGGAGTGAGCCGAGATCGCGCCACTGCACTCCAGCCTGGGCGACAGAGTGAGACTCCGTCTCAAAAAAAAAAAAAAGAAAAAGAAAAAAAGAGACGGAGTCTCGCTCTGTCACCCAGGCTGGAGTGCAGTGGTGTGATCTCGGCTCACTGCAAGCTCTGCCTCCCGGGTTCACGCCATTCTTCTGCCCCAGCCTCCCGAGTAGCTGGGACTACAGGTGTGCCCACCACCATGCCCGGCTAATTTTTGTATTTTTAGTAGAGACGGGGTTTCACCGTGTTAGCCAGGATGGTCTCGAACTCCTGACCTCGTGATCCACCCGCCTCGGCCTCCCAAAGTGCTGGGATTACAGGCGTGAGCCACCGTGCCCGGCCTTGTAACACATTTTCTTTGACCAGTCCACTGTTGAAGGGAAGTTAGGTTGATTCCATGCCTTTGCTATTGTGAATAGTGCTGTGATAATCATGAGTGCAGGTGTCTTTTTCATAGAATGAGTACTTTTCCTGTGGGTAGATACCCAGTAGTGGGATTGCTGGGTTGAATGGTAGTTCTATTTTTAGTTCTTTGAGAAATCTCCATACTGTTTTCAATAGAGTTTGAACTAATTTACTTGCCCACCAACAGTGTATAAGAGTTCCCTTATCTCCACATCCTCACCAACATCAGTTATTTTTTAACTTTTTAATAATAGCCATTCTGACTACTGTGAGATAGTATCTCATTGAAGCCACACTCTTTTATGAACACCGTAAGTGTAATCTTTCATTCCCAGCTAAAAGATCCCTTCCATTCGGCTGAGTTCCTTTCCACTTCTGTGACCCTCTTGGGCTCCTAGAGATTAATTCTGTCATTCTCTGTGACTCTCAGCCCCTAAGTGGGGCCATCTCAGTCCAATCTGCCAAGACACAACTTGAAACTCCTGCATCACACTGAGCAAACAAAAATTATTGGGTCTCATCACTGTGCTGGACTCTATTTAGGAAAGGAGGAACACAGGATTCTGTGTTTGAATTCCTCCAAATCTGGAGTTTCATTTCCCATACCCTCAGGAGTTTGGCCCACAGTTGGAGGAGGAAGAGTCTGTGTCCTTTTATTAAGGATACACTCAGCCTTTTAAGCCCTCTACATTTCCTGTCTCTAGGAAATCTTTTCTAGTCTCAGGGGAAGGAAAGCCTTATTTTGACTTATCAATATCTTTATGTCAGTAAACATGAAATGGTAGCCCTCTTACTGAATCAGGTTAACAAATGTGTTTAGTTTGACCCACAGATTGTTTAACAGTATTTGTGAATTACATGTCAACATTTAAAAATTGGAACATTTCTCATAAAAATACTTATTTTTGGCTGAGCACAGTGGCTCACACCTGTAATCCCAGCACTTTGGGAGGCCGAGGCGGGTGGATCACCTGAGGTCAGGAGTTGGAGACCAGCCTGACCAACATGGAGAAACCCCGTCTCTACTAAAAATACAAAATCAGCCAGGCATGGTGGCGCATGCCTGTAATCCCAGCTATTCAGGAGGCTGAGGCAGGAGAGTTGCTTGAACCCGGGAGGCGGAGGTTGCAGTGAGCCAAGATTGCGCCATTGCACTCAAGCCTGGGCAACAAGTGCGAAACTCCATCTCAAAAAAAAAAAAAAAAAAAAAACTTATTTTTAGTCTCTCTGGAGCAAAAGCAAGGATCAGGAAGCAAAAAACACACATTCCTGTGGAAGACTTTCAGGTGCACTACTCCCTGTAGTCTTGCAAAAGTCACAGCCAGTATTCTGTACTTGAGTCCATAACCCATGCTGTATGCCTTGGGACATGGGTAGACAACTATATAACATCCACCACACAAGTTTTAGGTAAAACTGCTTATATAAGCCCTGTATCAATAGATACAAACAGGAAAACACACCAATAGAGACTAAAAAAGCATTTTAAAAAATTGAAGCGTCTTCCTGATTTACAAACAAAATATCTGTTAAAAAATAAGATAGGGCTAACAGGGTTTCTGCTTCCAAGAAGATAAAATACATGTACTATTCTTCTGGCTAAATGCAAACAAATACCTCTGAACATTGTATGTAAAATACACATAAGAAAACTGGGCTGGGCACGGTGGCTCACGCCTGTAATCCCAGCACTTTGGGAGGCTGAGGCGGGTGGATCACGAGGTCAGGAGTTCGAGACCAGTCTGACCAACATAGTGAAACCCCATCTCTACTAAAAATACAAAAAAAAAATTAGCCGGGCATGGTGGTGTGCGCCTGTAATCCCAGCTACTTGGGAGGTTGAGGCAGGAGAATCGCGTGAACCCAGGAGGCAGAGGTTACAGTGAGCTGAGATCGCACCACTGCACTCCAGTCTGGGCGACAGAACGAGACTCCGTCTGAAAAAAAAGGAAAACTGAAAGGTGGTGGGAAGAAGTCAAACAGGCTAGGGACCTCTGAACCAAGGAACTACACAGTAGTGAGTTCCTTGGTTTTTTGTTTAACCTCATATATCCAGACTTGAAGCAGAAGAAGCCAGCAACCCAGAAACTTCAATAGGCACAGACATAAAAAGCCCCAAGAAAAGCTTGCTCTTATCAGCCAAAGGGCCAGAAAAGACACAGCCTAGAAAGATAGAAAACTTTTAGACAATAACTGCTCTCCTTCAGGCAAACATCGTGAAAAAAAATTATGGTCTCGGCCGGGCACGGCAGCTCATGCCTGTAATCCCAGCACTTTGGGAGGCCAAGGTGGGTGGATCACGAGGTCAGGAGTTCAAGACCAGCCTGACCAACATGGCGAAACCCCGTATCTACTAAAATTACAAATATTAGCTGGGTGTGGTGGCACGCGCCTGTAATCCCAGCTACTCAGGAGCCTGAGACAGGAAAATTGCTAGAACCTGGGAGGCGGAGGTTGCAGTGAGCCGAGATGACGCCACTGCATTCCAGCTCTGGGCGACAGAGCAAGACTCCGTCTCAAAAAATATATATATATATTATGGTCTCACCACCAGCAAAGGCCTAGTGGGGAGCCCAGACTTATACCCTCATGAATATTCAAAAATCAATAAATGTAAGCCACCAAGTTAATATGCTGAAGAGGAAAATCACATAGTTGTATGAATTGATGCAGCAAAAGCGGTTGACAAAATCCAACTTTCATTCATGATAAAAACTCAGAAAAATAGAATAAAAAGGAACTTCCTCTATGCAATAAATAACATCTACAAAAAACCTGCAGTTAACATTATACCTAATGGTGAAAGACAGAATGCCTTTCACTGGAGATTAGAAAAAAGGCAAGGATGGCTGGGCATGGTGGCTCATGCCTGTAATCCTAGCACTTTGGCAGGCCAAGGCGGGTGGATCACCTGAGGTCGGGAATTCAAGACCAGCCTGACCAACATGGAGGAACCTCGTCTCTACTAAAAATACAAAATTAGCCAGGCATGGTGGTGCATGCCTGTAATCCCAGCTACTCAGGAGGCTGAGGCAGGAGAATCGCTTGAACCCCAGATGCAGAGGTTGCAGTGAGCTGAGATTGCGCCATTGCACTCCAGTCTAGGTGACAGAGCAAGACTCTGTCTCAAAAAAACAAAAAGAAAGAAAAAAGAAAAAAAAGAAAAAAGGCAAGGATGTAGGATTTTACACTCACAATGTTTTTCAACATAGTGACGGAAGTTCAAGTTAGTGTAATAAGGCAGTAACAGAAAATAAAAGGCATATGTATCAGAGGGGAAAGACCAAAACTGTTCCTATTTGCAGATGACATGATTGTCTACATAGAAAATCCCAAGTAATTACTAGGAAAAAACACACACAAAAAAACCTCCTGGAACTGATAATTATAGCAGGGTTGCAAGAAACAAGGAAAACATACAAAAATCAATTGTATTTCTATATATTAGTAATGAATACATGGATGCTAAAATTAAAATATGATATCAGTTAATAGTCACTCAAAAATGAAATAACTAAGTGTAAATTAATGAAACATGTACAGTAACTGTATGCTGAAAAGTAAAAAATACTGATGAAGGAAATCAAAGATCTAAATACATGGAGAATCATATGTTCATGGATTGGCTCAACAAATAAAATATATCTATTCTCCTCAAATTGATATACAGGTTTGACGGAATTTCCGTTACAATCCCAGCAAGATTTTTTGTAGATATAGATTATTCTAAAATTGATAGAGAAAGAATAGCTGAAGCAATTTTGAAAAACAAGGATAAAATGGGAAGAATCAGTCTACTTTATTTTAAAATATATAGTTATAATAAACAAGATAGAATGATATAGGTAGAGATATAGGCATGTAGATCAATGTCGCAGAATAAAAAAAGAAGTAAACACATACAAATATGCCCAACTGAGTGGTGACCATTATGCTTCTGGAATCATACTCCAAGGGCATGACTCTCTCATTCATGCACAAAAAAGGAAAAAGGCTGAGTACTTGGGAAGTCCAAGGGTAGAAGGTGAAAGCAGAGAGCCTTTAAGGACCTTAAAAGCATCATTGGATAGGGAATCCCAGACTACTGGGTCTGGGGAGACTCCCTAGTCATAGAATAGAGGAATGAGGCAATCATGGAGAAATTAGGTGTCCACACCCTACCATTTCCTCTTGGTTGTCATTTTGTTTCAGGGAAAGTAAAATGTTAAATAGTAGAGGCTCAGAGACAGTTTTGCTCATGGCTGAGAAATCATGACCCAGGTATCACACACACAATGATCATCATTGAGTTTTAGCTCTAGCCACCTTATGGCCCTTTCTAAGGCCTTAAGATGGTATTCAGTGTCCAAAAGGGAGTTGTCATAAATGTCAGAACATAGGAGGAGGTCATCTACATATTGGACTAAAGTGGTGTCTCCTAGGAATTTTAAGTCCCTCAACTGGACATTTAATGTATGCAAGAAAGAGGTAGGGGTCTCGGTAAATTTTGGGGGCATAATGGTCTAGGTATATTGTGGGTTTTCGCAGGTGAAGGCAAGCATGTATTGAGATTTCTTATGAAGGGGATTACTGCAAAAAGACAAAACATAAATTGATGTCGATGAAATATTGGGTGTTAGAAAGGGTAGCAAACAGGATAGTGTTAGGATCAGGCACCAAAAGAAATCTGTGTTTGACAATTTTATTGATAGATCTCAGATCTTAAACTAACCAATATCATTTCCTTTTTTTTTTTTTCTTTTTAGAAACAGGGTCTCGCTGTATTTCCCAGGCTGGAGTATGATGGCTATTCACAGGCATGATCATAGTGCACTGCAGCCTCAAACTCCTGGGCTCATTCAATCCTTTTGCTTTAGCGTCCCAAGTAACTGGGACTACAGATGTGCACCTGGCTCCATTTTGTTTTTTAGTGGCCAAGATGGTTGTATTGCATGGATTAGAAGTTGTGACAAGAAGTTTTTTTATCAAATAAACTTTGGATTATTGAGCAGGGTCACTCTTGTTCTTCTTGTTTTAAATGATATTTGGGAATCTTGGGGAGGAGCACAGAAGAATTTATTTCTACCTTAGGGAGCTCTGCATCCCATATGCACCCAATCTCGGTGGAGTTTTTTTGCCCCTAATGAAGGAATTCTGTCTAATACTTTATTTAAATCTTCAGTTAAATAAGTTCTAGGTTGAAGGGGGCAAAGTAACTCAGATCAGAAAAAAAGTTAGGAGACATAATCATGAAGGAGAGGAGTCAGGGACCTGTAGAAGTCCTTCAGGGGTACAATAAATTTTAAAACCCCAATTTATAAGAAGATCCTTTCCTAAGAGTTTTACTGGGGTAATAGAATGAGAAGGAAGTTGTGTTGAGTTTTGATGGGTCTCATAGAAATGTTAAAAGGTTGAGAAAGCAGCAAATTGTGAGGCAAATTATCAAAACCCACCACTGGTAGTTGGGTGAGTCCAAGGAAGGAGGGCAAAAAATGAAGTGGTGCTAAAGGTATAAGGCATTGCCTTGGTATCAGTGAAAACTTTGGTGGTGCCCTTCAACTTGTAGGGTAATTTTCCCTTGTGAATTTAATGGCAGTTGAGAGCATTGGAGGACAGTCAACAATTTTCTGATGAGGTAACCAGAAGGCCCCCTAAGGAGGGGGGCTCCAGTTTTTGTCCTTCCTCTTGAGGTCCAGGAAAACCTGGACACCATGCCCTTCTTCCTTACAATTTTGGTGGGTGTCCCAGTGAATGGGAACCTGTGATTTTGGAGTTTGCCATAGATTAAATTTTTCAGGTTTTTCTAACTATTTTAATGTCAATGCCATAAGCTTGTATTCTGCATTTTCCAATTTTTAAAAAATACTCTTTTCATAATGCTGGGGTAATGTCTGGAGTTCAGACATGTTTGGATTTTGTCAACTAATATAAGTTTTCTGGAAAATGTCATGGAATTCCGGTCTGAGACTATTTTCAAAGTTTGTGGCCAGAGCAGAGGCTGTTTGGCAAGCCAATTTCAGGCCCAAACGCTCTTTTCATGTTGTCTCGATGGCAACAATTGAGGGTGATAATTAGCTACGGTTTCATCCTTTTGTTGTTTACAATTTTGAATATATGACAAATCTAGTCTCTGTGATAGATCTGAGGGATGGATCCTCTCCTAATAATTTTTCTTTTACTTCTTTCATTTTCTGATGAGAATTGGGGGTAGTCTGAGATCCTTGAAAGTCTTCTGGAATGGTGGTCCATTTGGCTTTTTTAAACTAAAGGACCAACCAATAGGTGGATAACTTGATATAAATTGGGGAACCCAGAGAGTATACCCCTAGGACAGTTCTAAATTGTTCAACACACCTTTACCTTTTCTTTTGGGGGTCAGGAAAGTCTTTGTTGATGGCATGTAATTCAGACCAATACCTAGGTTTAAATGTTATCTCTTCTGTTGGACTCACTTGGGATCAGGTACCGGCCATACACTTGGCTTCATCTGCAGGAGGTGGAGGCCTTGTGAACCATACAGCTATAAGATTGATCGGCTGGGGGTGCAACTGGTAGAGGACATTCTGGGAGAGAAGGATACAAAGGTGAGCTGAGAGGGGAATATGGGGATGCTGTTAAGGACTCTAGGGGCTTACTGGACCAGAAAAACTTTTCTGAAGTCATTAAGAGCTTGAATAGTTTGAGTGAGGTATGAATTATTTGGCCATTTTTCAACTTCTTCATACCAGGTGAAACAAGTGGACAATTGTGTTCTTTTTTTTTTTTTTTTGAGACGGAGTTTCACTTTTGTTGCCCAGGCTGGAGTGCAATGGCGCAATCTCGACTCATGGCAACTTCTGCCTCCCAGGTTCAAGAGATTCTCTGGCCTCAGCCTCCCAAGTAGCTAGGATTACCAGCATGTGCCACCACACCTGGCTAATTTTGTATTTTTAGTAGAGACGGGTTTTCTCTATGTTGGTCAGGCTGGTCTCAAACTCCCGACCTCAGGTGATCCATCCGCCTCGACCTCCCAAAGTGCTGGGATTATAGGCGTGAGCCACCGCGCCCGGCCGACAATTGTGTTTTCAAGATTTTTGTTCCTTTTTGTTCTAGGGCTCTTCTTAGATAAACAAACTCAGGGATATTCCAGGAGCTCCAGAGGGGCCATGTAGGTCAAGAGAGTTTTAGTAAAGTTTTCCCAGTAAGAAAGTAAACAATGCTATAGTGGCAAAGCATGTGGTCAGCAGGAGTTTCAGAGGAGGGGATTTCAGCCGGGCACAGTGGCTCACACCTGTAATCCCAGCACTTTGGGAGGCCAAGGTGGGCTCCAGACCACTTAAGCCCAGGAGCTGGGGACCAGCCTGTGCAACATGGTCATACCCTGTCTCTACAAAAAATACAAAAATTACCTGGGTGTGGTGGCATGCGCCTGTAGTCCCAGCTACTCCAGAGGCTGAGGCGGGAGGATCACTTCAGCCCAGGAGGCAGACGTTAAAGTGAGCTATGATCATGCCGCGGCACTCCAGCCTGGGCCATAGAGCGAGATCCTGTCTCAAAAAAAAAAGGGATGGGGGTGGGGATTTCAGTTGATTAAGAAGTGCTCATGTCCTTGACTAATGGTACCCCTACATTTATGAACAGAGAAAACTGGGATTCTAATCCAGCCTGTTTCTTAGAGACACTAAACTCTTACAGAGAACCCCAGGACTCTAACCCAGTGTCTATTTACCTGGAACTCTAATCCAGCTTCTAGAGTATATGCAGAATCTTAAGAATCAAAATCTAGCCCAACATGCTTAAACTGACATTTATCCAAAGCACTAGATTTTGGAGTTGGTCTAAAAACAAGATGCCCAAATGAGCAAGCTGACTGGAGACAAAGTAGCAGTGCTTGCTGGGAGACCTGCTTGTCGTGTCCAAGAGTCTGACAGTGTGGTTTCCATTTAGGTCCCAGTCACAGCACCAAGAAACTGTCAAAACAGAACCAGAGCCAGACACTAGTTAAGCCAGTGTGCTCTGAGAGACCAAAATAAACTCCTCTTTTTCAACTAAGACAGACCCTAAGGTTAAGGAAGCAAAGTTACCTATGGGTCCAGGGTTCAGGGCCTGGCTGGCATGGCAAATTTCCAAATTCCTACAAGAAAAAGCACACTCTTACTTAACAATAGAAATTATCAGGAAAATTATGATAACTGTAATTAACAACTCAGACCACTATAACTCTGATTGGACAGAGGACCAGCCTTAAAAACATTCTTTTCTGACGAGCTGTTGAAGACCTTTTGCCAGTTTCAGCCACTTTATAGAGGATGGGCACAAACTGTCTTGTGTCCTATAATTTAAATTTTGACATAAAAAGCCAAATTCTACCTCATTTTAATGCCGAAACCTCATCCCAAAGTGAACATGGGATGTATGTTACATACATGTTTAGCCAACCTGCATGTGCTTGGCTCCCCTCATAAATAGTATAGCTTTCCCCGCAAAACCTACTGAATATGTGAGATACCAGCCCTGTGAGGTATAAGACCCAATCCGTCCTTCCCTTCTTTGAAGAGAGAGTGCCTTTGGTCTCTCTCTGTGCTAGAGACTTTCTCTTCCCAGCTTGCAGACCAGTATTGCTAATAAAGCTCTCCTTTCTACTATTTAGCCATCCTGGTGGCTTTTTGGATGACATCAGTAAAAAAAGATTTTATTCAGAAACTATTGCAAGAGAAGGTGGGGAGTGGTGGCTCACAACTGTAATCCCAGCACTTTGGGAGGCTAAGGTGGGCAGATCAGTTGAGGCCCAGGGGTCGAGACCAGCCAGGCCAACATGGCAAAACTCCATCTCTACTAAAAGTACAAAAATTAGCCAGGTGTGGTGGCACATGCTTGTAATCCCAGCTACTCAGGTGGCTGAGGTATGATAATTGCTTGAACCTGAAAGGTGGAGATTGCAGTGAACTGAGATCGGGCCACTGCACTCCAGCCTTGGTGACAGAACAAAACTCTATCTCAAAAAAGAAGAAGAAGAAGAAGGGCCATGCACGGTGGCTCATATCTATAATCCCAGCACTTTGGGAGGCCGAGGCAGCGGATCATCTGAGGTCGGGAGTTCGAGATCAGCCTGACCAACATGGAGAAATCCCATCTCTACTAAAAATACAAAATTAGCCGGGCATGGTGGCGCATGCCTGTAATCCCAGCTACTCGGGAGGCTGAGGCAGGAGCATCGCCTGAACCTGGGAGGCAGAGGTTGCGGTGAGCCAAGATCGTGCCATTGCACTCTAGCCTGGGCAACAAGAGCAAAACTCAGTCAAGAAGGAAAGGAAAGGAAAGGAAAGGAGAGGAGAGGGGAGGGGAGGGGAGAGGAGGGGAGCCGGGCGCGGTGGCACACGCCTCTAATCCCAGCACTTTGGGAGGCCGAGGCGGGCAGATCACCTGAGGTCAGGAGTTCAAGACCAGCCTGGCCAACATGGTGAAACCCCATCTCTACTAAAATACAAAAATTAGCCGGGCATGGTAGCGGGCGCCTGTAATCCCAGCTACTCGAGAGGCTGAGGCAGGAGAATTGCTTGAACCCAGGACGCGGAGGTTGCAGTGAGCCGAGATTGCGCCATTGCACTCCAGCCTGGGGGACAAGAACGAGAGTTTGTCTCAAAAAAAAAAAAAAAAAAGAAAGAAAGAAAAGAAAAGAAAGAAGAAACTATTGCAAGAGAGGAAAACCTCAATATGGAACTGGGCTCAATTCTGAATAGTGAGGAGGAGCTGAATACTGAATTCTGAGGGAATGGGAATTTCTAGTCAAGGAGCAGAGTACTGGCAGGTGCAGCCAGGGGGTACAATTGATGGATGGAAAATTACTAAGAGACATCAAGGATAAGGGAGGATTCTTGCTAGATCAACCAAACAGGATTCTTTCTGAGAGCAGACTAGGGTGATCAGATATTAAGAATGAGGGGATTCTTTTTAAACTGACGTTGCCAGACACAGTGGCTCACACCTGTAATCCCAGCACTTTGGGAGGCCAAGGTGGGTGGATCACTTGAGGTCAGCAGTTCCAGACCAGACTGGCCAACATGGTAAAACCCCACCTCTATGTTTTTTTTTTTTTTTTTTTTTTTGAGACGGAGTCTTGCTCTGTCACCAGCCTGGAGTGCAGTGGCGCAATCTTGGCTCACTGCAACCTTCACCTCCCAGGCTCAAGCAATTCTCCTGCCTCAGCCTCCCGAGTAGCTGGGACTACAGGCGCGCACCACCATGCCCAGTTAATTTTTGTTTTTTGTTTTTTTTCAGTAGAGACACGGTTTCACCATGTTGGCCAGTATGGTCTCGATCTCTTGACCTTGTGATCTGCCCGCCTCAGCCTCCCAGAGTGCTGGGGTTATAGGCATGAGCCACTGTGCCCAACCTCTGGCTCTAATAAAATACAAAAATTTTGGCCAGCTGCAGTGATTCACGCCTGTAATCCCAGCACTTTGAGAAGCCAAGATAGGCAGATCACGAGGTCAGGAGTTGGAGACCAGCCTGGCCAACATAGTGAAATCCTTGTCTCCACTAAAAATACAAAAATTAGCCAGGCACAGTGACACACGCCTGTAGTCCCAGTTACTCAGGAGGCTGAGGCAGGAGAATTGCTTGAACCTGGGAGGTGGAGGTTGTGATGAGCCAAGATCACGCCATTGCACTCCAGCCTGGGAAACAGAGCAAGACTCTGTCTCAAAAAAAAAAAAACCCACAAAAATTAGCTGGGTGGGGTGGCACGCACCTGTAGTCGCAGCTACTTGGGAGGCTGAGGAAGGAGAATTGCTTCAACCTGGAAGGTGGAGGTTGCAGTGAGCCGAGATCACGCCACTGCACTCCAGCCTGGGCAACAGAGCAAGACTCCGTCTCAAAAAAAAAAAATTAGCTGGGTGTAGTGGCATGCACCTGTCGTCTGAGCTACTGGGGAGACTGAGGCAGGAGAATCACTTGAACCCAGGAGGTGGAAGTTGCAGTGAGCCGAGATCATGTCACTGCACTCCAGCCTGGGCTATAAGAGTGAAACTCTATCTCAAATAAATAAATAAATAAACTGACTTAACAAGATTATTGCAAATCGGGGCTATGCAGGTCTGGCAAGGATGAGGCCAAGGTCCAGGTGCAGTCAGGAAGAGGACTTAGAAGAGCCTGACTAAAATTTGATGCAAGACAGATTCGTTGCCAATGCTACCATGCCTGTGCCTTCTCCCTCATCCAAAGTCTGATGGGGTGGGGCTTGGCCGGGGAAAGAGAAGGGAGGTGGAACCCTCACCCCCAAAGGACTGGAGACCCACTGTTTTCCATGGGCACTGGCCTCTTGCCTGGGCTAGCAGCCAAGAGCAAAAACCCCCAGGTGGATGAAAAGTCAGTGGGGGAGGGGGTTATGCTGGGGACCAGAGGGCCCATCTACTTTTTTTTTTTTTCTTTTTGAGACGGAGTCTCACACTGATGCCCAGGCTGGAGTGCAGTGGCACGATCTCCACTCACTGCAACCTCTGCCTCCCGGGTTTGAGCGATTCTCCTGCCTCTGCTTCCCGAGTAGCTGGGATTACAGGTGCCCACCACCATGCCTGGCTAATTTTTTGTATTTTTGGTAGAGACAGGGTTTCACTGTGTTGGCCAGGCTGGTCTTGAACTTCTGACCTTGTGATCTCCCCAGCCTCGGCCTCTGAAAGTGCTGAGATTACAGGCATGAGCCACTGCACCTGGCCCCATCTGCTCTTTTGAGAAAACATACAGCTCCTCAATAGCTCAGGATTTACAAACCAGCCTTTAAAACAGGAAGACCCAGAAACCTGAACAATGGAACTGACCAGGCAGCTAAAATAAGGAATTTCCTTAGTATTTCCTTGAAAGTGTACTCAACCAATGGGTTCTTCCTGCCCATTGCACAGACAAAACCAATTCACTGAGATCATGTTATTATAGTAGAGAAAGAAGCTTTATTAATACAAGGTCAGCCATGCAGAAGACAGAGTTATTACTCAAATCAGTCTTCCCAAAGGCTCAGAGGTTAGGGTTTTCAGGGATACTTTGGTGGACAGGGGACTAGGGAATGCATGCTACTGACTGATTTGGAATGCAATCATAGAGGTGTGGAAAACTATGATCATGTGCTGAGACTGCCTCTGGTTGAGGGGTGTGCATGGGATCGGTTGGGTCATGAGTCTTGAGTCCGCCTCTGGGTGGGGTCAGTTGTTGGTTGTCAGAATGCAAAAGTCTGAAAAATATCTCAGAAGACCAATCTTAGGTTCTACAATAGTGATGTTATCCACAGGAGTAATTGAAGAAGTTACAAATCTTGTGACCTCCAGAACAATGGCTGGTTATTGTCTAACTATACCCTACATCTTAGCAGAATTCAGGCTCCTCTCATAATCCTAACCTGTGACCTTTCATTAGTCTTACAAAGGCTGCTTAGTTTTGGAAAAGGCTATTATCATCCTTGCTTTAAGGTTAAACCATAAACTAAATTCCTCCCAAAGTTAGCTTGGCCTATGCCCAGAAGTGACCATGGACTACTTGGAGGTTAGAAGCAAGATGGACTCAACTATGTCAGATTTCTCTTACTGTCATCATTTTTGCAAAGGTGGTTTCAAAAAGTCCACTTAAACTTCTCTGCATGTCACTGAACACATTAAATGTAGAATCTACAGGACATTTTCTCATTCGTTCCCCCTTCCATCCAGTGTCATCCCCCACCACCACCCCCATACATAGGAGAAGACCAGCAAGGATGTACAAAAGGGGCAGCCTTGCTCAGGGACCTTTATGTTCATTGTCAAGGTCAATGGAAGCTAAATCACAGACACTGGTTTGAAGAAGGTAACATTTTGGCCCTCTGCATCAGCAAGGAAGAGAAGAAAACTTTTTGCAGAACAATTGATTAAAATTGTGCCATTATCTGAGGCCCAACAGCCCACACTTTACATCCCCACAGACAGCAAGAGAAGGGGCACCCAGTTTCAATATGCAATTTCTGCTTGGAAAAAACACCAAAGCATCAACCATGACCTTTGGGGTACCAACTCCAAAACCTTGAGAACCAAAAATAAAAATCTTTGAGAACCCCTAGCCTAAAGGATAGCCTCAGCTCTCCACCAAGCCCCAGAAGCTGCCCAATTCTCGCTGAGATGACAAAAAGTGCCTGAAGGTCATCCACATCCTCAACCTTCCTTGTCTGTCCTGAAGAGGGAGACCAATTTCTCCCTAAGGCTACCTTCTCCAAGAAACCAGAACTGACCCCTCCAGAAATGGACACAGCCAGTGATACGGAAGGTAAGTGCTGGAAAGGGAAGATCGTAGTCCCTTTAAATGATACAGAAGAGGGTAAGGGCAGGGTCTCTGGCTAGGACTCCATCCCCGGGCCTGTGCCCACAGATCTATGTGAGGACAGGCATTTTTGTTTTCCTGCCCAAAGGTTGAATTTCCCAACACCTCCCCTGGCCTGCTACGCCCCCATCCTGTGCCTTTAAGAACCCCCAGATCCTAGCACACACACATACAAGCTGCTGGACGTCCAGAGAAGCAAATCGCAGAAGACACAGGCGGCTGGACGAGGAGCACATCAGCGGAGGAACACATGGGCGGCTGGACGTCGAGAGGAACACACGGGCAGCTGGACGTCAAGAGGAACACACGGGCGGCTGGACGTCGAGAGGAACGCACCAACAGGCACCGGCGCCGCAAGCCCAGACCAGCAGAGCAACGCGCGGAGTTTGGCCGGGACACTCAGAGGAGAGCCCAGGCCACTGAGCGGCCCGACTCCAGGGGAAAACCCTCCCACTCCATCCCCTTCTGGCTTCCCTCATCTGCTGAGAGCCACCTCCACTCAATAAACTTTGCACTCATTCTCCAAACCCAGGTGTGATTCGATTCTTCCAATACACCAAGGCAAGAACCCAGGATACAGAGAGTCCTCTGTCCTTGTGACAAGGTAGAGGATCTAATTGAGCTTCACCAGGACACAGCCTGCAGCACAGGACCATTCCTGAGCCCATGAGATGGGCTGTTCTGGGTTCCCACAGTCCCCTGGCTTACTTTAGCCTGGGGTAGCTCCCTGGATTGGAATCCTCTCTTGAGCATCTGCCCCCTGCCTAGCTGGGCTGCAAGTTCCTGAGAGACAGGGTTGGGACCATGTCCCTCTTGTTTACTGTTTGATGCCCAGTAACTCAGTCACTATTTGTTGAATACATGAAGCTGCTGGGAGACTCGTGGCCCCTGGGTGGGGTGGTCAAGTTAGAGTCCCATCTCAGGTACCTGGTAGTCAGATATGCTTCTAATCTCTTCTCTTTGGGGTGTGTTCGTGTGTGTGTGTGTTTTTGTGTGTGTTTTCTGTCTTCCCCGAGGAGGACCCAGGAGCTCCCTGAGGATGTCTTTAATAAACTGGTTTTAGTTCATGCCCCAACTCTGCTCCTTAGGTGACTGGCTCTCCTCTTCACCATCCCCACCCCTGCTCAGGAAAGATCCCTCCTGAGGGGTCCCAGTTGTTCCCTTCCCTAGCTCTGTGTTTCCTGGGGAAAGTTCCTGCTTCCTTATCTGGAAGATCGGGGAGTTGGGCTCCTTGAAGAGCAAGGAGCCTGTCGGTTCCATGATCTCTCTTCTACCTGTGGCCTAAACACTGCCCCCTCCTGAACACCTTGGAGATTGGGAGCAGGGACTTGGCGGGGGTCTAGACCCCACTCTCCCACCATGGTGGCTTGAGTTGTGGTGATGAAAATGCCTGTTGCCTGCCCAGGCACTTCTGGGACAATAAACATGCTTATCTAGACAAGGGCCTCGGCCAGAGGAAACAAGGCTCAGAGACAGAAGCAAAAAGGCAGGAACACCTTCCTGACAGTAAAGGTAATTAAGATCAGAAACCATTTACCAAGGAATGTATGGGTCTCCTTTTCCTGGAGATTATAGAAACCTGGAAGCTAATGGGCCCCCAGAGAGCAGCTGGTCCAGCCCCTTCATTGTATAGATAAGAAAACTGAGTCCCACAAAAGAAGGCCCCTGCCCAGGGTCACAGAGCTGCATAATGTAAGAGCAGAGACCAAGACCTGATGCTAGGACTCTCTGGCCAGATCAGTTTCCATTACTCCAAGCTGAGAGGCCTCCTTCAACCACAGGACAGCCTGGCTGATTTTCTCGAGTATCTTTGCTGTACAGATGAGAACTTCTTGTCCCCAGAGGGTAAAAGGCCTATGGGAGGGAGAGGTGAGGCCAAAGCCCCTGTCCTCAGGATGCTCAGGCCCAGGATGTTGCCTGGACACTCCCTTGCCCCTGCTGAGGACAAGAGGGACACTGTCACTCTGGCATTGCTGATGGCTGGCTCCCTGGCTGGGATCTGTGATCTCTCCCCAAAGACTTCCCTGTACTTGCAGTGCACCCTCCCCTGCCACACACGCACACACAGAAGGCCCCTCACTCAGGCAGTCAGCACCTCTTTGGGGAGCTGCTTCCAAAAGTTCTGGATGAGGCTCACCTGGGGTGTGGGGCACAGATATTTAGGAATAAAAGTTTCTTCTGGGTGAGGGGGAGACTGAGGTACATGCACCCAAGGGCAGTCACCTGGGAGGAGAGAAATGGGCCAGGGAGATCACAGAAGGTGGGCTTGCACTGGTTTTGACAGATCCTGGGTAGGACCTGGACTAGTACAAGGGTGGGGGCAGGAGTGGTGGAGGCCTTTACTGCCCCCTTCCTAAAGGCTTCCCTCACCTTTCTGGAGGTAGGGCAGGTAAGGGTGTCAAAGTGTGGTCATCATGGCACACACAGGAGTTTGGACTCCTGATATGAGTTAACAACCTGACCCAGTCCCTCAGTAGCTGGGTGACACTGAGTTCTTCATTTCACTGTCTTGAATCTCAGTCTCATCTCAAAATTTGGGAACTAGCAATACCTTCTGTAACTCTAAGTGGAGCTCACAGGGGTCTCAGGAAGAGTCTGCAGGTCCATGGTTTCCAGGACAATCCTAGTTCCTTGTAATTTCATGATATTCCTGAGGAGGAACTCATAGATTAATGTGTGGACTTTATTTACATCCTGACTACAAAAAGTGGAAAAAACACCATAACATAAACCCTCCATAACATTGATGAGACATGAGACATTTAAAGTTTGGACATTCCCTGGGTATTTGACGATATTATGGAATGATTACTAATTACTTTAAGTGTTATAATAACACTGTAGTTATGCTAAAAGGGGTTCTTATCTTTCAGAGCTCCATATTGAAATACTTATGCATCCAATGATGTGTGACTGGCCAGGTGCTGATAATCGCTGAAGCTGGATGCTATGTACAGGAGGGGTCACTATGCCCTTCCACTTGTGTATAGACTTGAAATTTTCCATAACGACAAGTTTTAAATATGAAATAGTGAAGTGTGGAGCAGTTTACCTAACTGTGGCATATCTGTCCTTTGGAAGACTTTTCAAATAGACATAACGCTGGCAAATGTAAGAAAAGCCTTGTATGCAATGTGTGAGCACCAGTGGTATTGCCGATGGGTGCTTGTGACTGGAGACAGCAACTGCACCCTCTCATTTCAGCCCCTCATTGAACAGCGTCTGTGCTGCTCCTCTCAGCCTATGGCAGCTGGTTTGGTTGCCAGGCAATGGAAGGCAGAGACCAGAAGACCTTTTCTTGGGAGGAAGAAAGGGGAGAGGGAGAGGAGAAGCAAGAAAGAAGCTCACAGCCCGAAGGCTTGCTCCCTCCTGAGAGTCTGGCCCAGGGCTGGGGGAATGGGAATGGGGGTAAAGTCCTCACAACCCCTACTTTCCGTGGTTTACTCCTGGTGGACAGCCCCACTTTCAGAGCTTGAAGCCCCAGAGAGACGGAGAGGGAATGCACGCACCTGCACCTCCTGTGAAGGTCAGAGAAATCTGTGACTAAGGAAGATGCCAATTAGCACCAGTCCACAGAGTTAGAGCTCTGGACAGACCTCTCCTGGGTACTTCTAAACTCTTGTTATTTCAACAATTCTAGGAAAGCAGCTCGTCAAATGGAAAAATCTGCATTGGCGATCACCCTGAGCTCGGGCCATCCCAGAAGGCAAGATGGCTGGGGTCTTCTTAGGCAGTGGAGAAATGTGTTCTTGGTGTCCTTTGCGGAGGGGAAGCAGAAGCCTCTGGCGCTGCACAGTGGGCTGGCAGTCTCATGGATGCTGACTATGTTGGGGAGCCCCACGTTCTGGCATTGCTTCAGAATCAGCTGTCACCGAAGGGCTGTGTGGGCCCGAGCCAGTCCTGACTCTCAGTTTCCTGATCTCTAGGAGGGAATGATATGGTCTCTTGCCTCTCTTCACTCTCAAATGTACTGGATTATGACACACTCCCCCACCTACATCCTGGGCAGGAATCGCTCTCACCCATGGTTATAGGAGCCTGTGTGGCACACCCTACTCTCACCCACCAGGCCAGACTGAAGAAACCAACATAGCTGGTTACCTCTCTCCCTCTTAAGTGGGGGCACTTCCCAGAGCCACCATGTTGTGATCATGAGCTGCCTCCTGGTGGCCTGGGAGGTGGGATTCAGAGGGGCTCCAGGCAGGCAGGTTGGGGGTGAGGTCAGCAGCTGCCCCAGAGATCAGCTTTTCAAGAACAGGCATCTGAGACAGAGTGTCTGTGCTGGATGAGGAAAACATTGGGAAGGCCAGCTGTCTATAGCTGAGCAAGAGCAGGGTCCAGACAGCCCCCTCTTTCTGCAGCATCTTTGTGGCTCCTGGTTGCTAGGAGCAGGTGCTTCTGTTACTAAGCAACAGGAGCCTGTTGGATGAAAACCAATTTCCTGAGCTCTCTAAAAGGGGGAGGGAGAGGAGGTGGAATACAGATGGTCTAGGGAATATCAGGTTTGCCCTCAAGCTTAACTGGAGGTTGGGGGTGGAGGGTGAATATGCACCAGGTACTTAGTATAAAGACTGAGAGACAGACTGGCAATTAAGATGCTGATTAGAGCAGTAATGAATGCTAATGCTGCTCCTTTGCAAAACCCCAGGAAAGGCCTCTGGTCCCTGGGGGTGTTTCTGAACTCTTATTATGTCAAAAATCCTAGGAATCACCTGACTTGGCTAGACAAAACTGGGCAGAGTTCCTTCTCCAAATACAGAGGATCAATGCATTTTAGGGTCAATGGGCCCCCAAGTGTCCTGGAGTTTAACCACTTGCTGAATGACAAAGGACCCTCCGTCTCTGCTTAGATATTCTCTTTGATGACCGGGTGCTTACTTCCTCCTGAGGCAGGCCTTTCTGTATCTCCGCCCCGCACCCCTCCCCCCCCAAACCCCCCCCTACCCCGGCCCCTGAGCAGGCGGAGTCTCGCTCTTGTCACCCAGACTGGAGTGCAGTGGCGTGATCTTGGCTCACTGCAACCTCCGCCTCCCGGGTTCAAGCAATTCTCCTGCCTCAGCCTCCCAAGTAGCTGGGATTACAGGCACGAACCCAGCTAATTTTTGTATTTTTAGTAGAAATGGGGTTTCACCATGTTGGCCAGGCTGGTCTCGAGCTTCTTACCTCGTGATCCGCCCGCCTTGGCCTCCCAAAGTGATGGGTTACAGGCGTGAGCCACTGCGCCCAGCCCCTTTCTGTTTCTTATCAGTAGAAAGTACTTTTTTCTGTGGAATCCAAGTCAGTCTCCTTGTGGCTCCTTCCTGCAAGGGGCATAGGGAGGAAGGAGCGAGTAAGGGGAGGAGGGCAGCTACTCCAATCTGCTTTGCTATAGAGATCTGTAACCTCTACTTTCTGTGACCCCCTAACCCCCATCACTAGCCACCTCTCAGGGGACAGCCCTCACCACAGTTTGCAGGCCTCTGATCCCCTACTTTCCACTTGGTCTTTATGTGCATAGGGATATATTGTAATCTCCTTAAAGGGTGAACTGCTACTTTTGATGAATTTGCAGAGTCCAGGACACAATTCTTGTCTCAGACTTCTTTCACTGCCCTGCTCAGACAGGGACCTCCTGGCTCAAGACCATGTCAGTGGACAGGTGTTTCTCCTTCTAGTGGGGTTTCTGTTTTCAGCAGGACCGGCTGGGTCAGGAGGAGAAGGCAAGGGGTCCTCTCCATGCTAAGTATTGGTCTTTGATCCTGAAGGTCTTCAGGTCTTGGATCCTGATTTCTGAGCAGGACTCTTCCCTGCTCTTGTGCCTGTCTAGGCTTTGGCAAGCTCAGCCCAGGTGGCAGACCACTTTCCCTCTGCAGGTACCCCACAGTGATCAAGGATACATTCAGTTTGGCTGAACAAACATTTTATATTTTTCTATAACACTTTCTATGATTTAACATATGTTTTACCTTTTTGTTTTGGTTCTTTTCCTTCCAACTATGACACAATGTCCATGAGGGATGAGATTTTTCTGTGTTTTGTTAATTGCTGTATTTCAGTGTGTAGAACAAGTGTGGCGCCTAGTAGGCGCTCAAGAAATATATGTTGAATAATGAATATATGCTTACATATGTAAATAAGCTTTTTATATTGTTGGGACTCAGAAAAAAAATACCCCAAATGAAGGCCTCAGATGCTGGGAAAACTGGCTATCTATATGCAAAAGAATGAAACTGAACCTCTATCTCTCGCCATATACAAAAATCAAATCAAAATGGATTAAAGACTTAACTGTAAGACCTCAAACTATGAAACTACTTTAAAAAAAAAGCCACTGGGGCCGGGCATGATGGCTCACGCCTGTAATCCCAGCACTTTGGAGGCCAAGGCGGGTGGATCATCTGAGATCAGGAGTTCAAGACCAGCCTGGCCAATATGGTGCGATCACATCTCTACCAAAAATCCAAAAATTAGCTGGGTGTGTGTGGTGGCAGACACCTGTAATCCCAGCTACTCCGGAGGCTGAGGCAGGAGAATCACCTGAATCTGCGAGACGGAGATCTCAATGAGCAGAGATTGCACCATTGCACTCCAGCCTGGGCGACATGAGCGAGACTCCTTCTCAAAAACAAAACAAAACAAACACAAACAAACCAACAAAAAACCATTGGAGAACTCTCTGGAACATTGGACTGGGTAAAGATTTCTTTTCTGTTTTTGTTTGAAACGGAATCTCGCTCTGTCGCCCAGGCTGGAGTGCAGTGGCAGGATCTCGGCTCACTGCAACCTCCGCCTCCCGGGTTCAAGCGTTTCTCCTGCCTCAGCCTCCTGAGTAGCTGGGAGTTCAGGCGCATGCCACCACATCTGGCTAATTTTTTGTATTTTTAGTAGAGACGGGGTTTCACCTTATTAGCCAGGAAGGTCTAATATTTGATAGCACAACAGGGTGACTGTAGTCAACAATAATTTCATTGTACATTTTAAAACAACTAAAAGAGTATAATTGCATTGTTTCTAACACAAAGGATAATGCTTGACGTGATAGACACCACATTTATCCTGATATGATTATTATATATTGTATGCCTGTATCAAAATATCTCATGTACCTCATAAATATACACACCTACTATGTACCCACAAAAATTAAAAATTAAAAAAAAAAAACAAGCAAACAAAATGAAAGCCTCAGAAAGAGCCTCAGAAACAAAGTTTCTCTCTGACCTTCTCCTGCTTTCTTGTCTCTCACCTCTCATTCTCCCCCCACGGCTAGCCACAGAAACTAAAATCCCTGTTCCCCATGGGGGGTCATAGAAACCAGAACCCCTTTTCCCCAGTGCCAGCCATAAAACCTTTTCATCTATCTTGTTTTGTAAAGACTGGTCATAAAGAAATTATCTGACCTGTCTTTATTTATTTATTTATTTATTTTGAGACTGACTCTCACTCTGTTGCCCAGGCTGGCATGCAGTGGCATGATCTCGGCTCACTGCAACCTCTGCCTCCCAGGTTCAAGCGATTCTCATGCCTCAGTCTCCTGGGTAACTGGGACTACAGGCATAAGCCACCACGCCAAGCTAATTTTTTTTTTTTTTTTGAGACTGACTCTCACTGTGTTGCCCAGGCTGGAATGCAATGGCACGCACGATCTTGGCTCACTGCAACCTCCACCTCCGAGGTTGAAGCGATTCTCCTGCCTCAGCCTCCTGAGTAGCTGGGATTATAGGCAAGAGCCACTACGCCCGGCTAATTTTTTTGTATTTTAGTAGAGACAGGGTTTCACCATGTTGGTCAGGCTTGTCTCAAACTCCTGACCTCAAGTGATCCGACCGCCTCGCCCTTCCAAAGTGCGAGATTGCAGGCGTGAGCCACGTGCCCGGCCGCTAATTTTTTTTGTTTTGTTGTTGTTGGCCAGCTGGTCTTGAACTCCTGACCTCAGGTGATCCACCCACCTCAGCCTCCCAAAGTGTTGGGATTACAGATGTGAGCCACCATCTCTGGCCTGATCTACCTTTTTGAGTGTAGGTGACAAGACCCCCATTCCAGAGAGGGTCCTGTCCTATACCCATAAAGAAGGTATGCTGCATAAAGAGGCCAAGAATAAGCTGAATGGACAGGGCTTGCTTGGTGTCCCCTGCCTCTCCTCAGTCTATTACTATTAGCTCACATCATTTTGGCCAATCATATTTCTACATGGCTGTCCATGCTTCATTATACCTAAGGATAAAAATATACTGTTTACCCTGGGTCTTTGGATCTGCAAGCTGATGGCTCCTGTGTCACATAAAACTGTAATCAAATAAACTTGTTATGCTTTTCTCTTGTTAACCTGTCTTTTGTTATAGAAGTGTCTGCTGTGACCCTTACGATGGGGACTAAAGGTATCACACCCTTTCTGCTCCTGCAGTATACTTATATGGCATGATATCCAGGCCAAATTTCTGACTGAAAGAAACAAGGTACAAAACAGTATGTATTATATGGTACCTTTTGGGTGAGAGGACAAAAGAGAACTATATAAGAGAGAGATTTATTTTTGTAACTGCACAGGATATCATTGGGAAGATAAACCAGAAACTGATAATAATGGTTGACTCAACGAAGGAAAGTTAGATGGCTGAAGGACAGGCATAGAATACATACTTTTCATGATGTACCTTTTGTTGCCTTTTGAATTTTGTACCATTATCATGTATTACTTTTAAAAACATTTTTATTAAAAATGTAAGGCTTAGAAAGAACTGAAAAACTGCAGAAATAAAAGGCAACTCACTGTATCATCTCCAGAAACTCCAGGCACTACTATTTGTGAGTCTGCTTCTCAGACACTAGTCATATGGACCTATGTTATATGCCCCCTCAACTGCCATTCTTCTAGGCAGCCTATATTTAATTATCACTGATAACTTATAACTTGCCACTACTATCAAGTTGTTATGCTAAAACAGACAAGTTCACATTATATGCGAAACATGTCCAGCCACATTAGTTTCAATCAGCAAGACCTCATTCCATCATTCTTTCTTATAAAAAGCTTAATAACCTTTTCCCCGTCTGCAACACGATATGTCTATCTTCGTGTCTATCAACAAGATATGTCTATCTTTGGTGAGATAAGTCCTCTCATTCACTGCTCTCGGGAGTGTAAATTAGTAAAGTTTTTTCAGAAGATGGTGTATCAATATGTACTAAAGCTTAAAAATATTCATCTTCATGAGCATCCACTTCTAGATAGACTAAAGAAAATATTAGAAATGTGCATCATGTTTTGTGCATAAAGATATTTGTCATGGGCCGTGCATGGTGGCTCATGCCTGTAAACCCAGCACTTTGGGAGGCCGAGGCAGGTGGTTCACCTGAGGTCAAGAGTTTGAGACCAGCCTGATCAATATGATGAAACCCTGTCTCTACTAAAAATACAAAAATTAGCCAGGTGTGGTGGTGTGCGACTGTAGCCCCAGCTACTTGGGAGACTGAGACAGGAGAATTGCTTGAACCCAGGAGGCGGAAGTTGCAGTAAGCTGAGATGGCACCACTGCACTCCAGCCTGGGCGACAGAGCGAGATTCCATCTCAAAAAAAAAAAAAAAAGAAAGAAAGATATTTATCATGGTGTTGCTTATAATGGGAAAATATTTGAAATCATGTAAATGTCTAACAAGAGGAAAATAGTTTTAAAATAAATTGTGGCATGATATTCTATCATGGAGCCATTAGAAAAAAAATCAACTTTTGTGGGAAACTGGATTTAAGCTAACCTTACTGAGGAATGTTGAAGGATGTGGTTAACCATATGCACTATTAAAGAAAAGCAGAGCCAAACAGTAAAGTAGTAAAAACAGATTTTATTCAGAAGTTACTGCAGTAGGAAAATAAGACCTTGATATAGAACTGGGCTCAGTTCTGAATAAAGAAAAAGTAGGGTTTATAACCAACATGCAGGGTAGGGGGAGTCACTTGGTATTTGTAAATATTTTTTTTTTTTTTTGAAACGGAGTCTCGCTCTGTTGCCCAGGCTAGAGTGCAGTGGCATGATCTCACCTCACTGCAACCTCCACCTCCCAGGTTCAAGCTATTCTCCTGCCGCAGCCTCCTGAGTAGCTGGGACTACAGGTGCCTGCCACCATGCCCGGCTAACTTTTTGTATTTTTAGTAGAGATAGGGTTTCACCACATTGGCCAGGCTGTTCTCGAACTCCTGACCTTGTGATCCGCCCGCCTTGGCCTCCCAAAGTGCTGGGATTACAGGCGTGAGCCACCACGTTGGGCCTGTAAAATTACTAAGTGGAGACATCAAGGGTAGAGGGAATTCTTGCTAAACTAACCTAACACATTTCTTGTTGAAGGTAGGCCATGGCGATCAGATATCAAGGTGTATGTGTTGGGGGGATTCTCTTTAAATTGAATAAGCAGGATTCTTGCTAAAATTGGGCAATGCAGGCCCAAAAAGGATAGACACTGAAGTCCAAGGTCAAGGACTACTTGACAAGAGGGCTTAGAGGAGACCAACTAAAGTTTGGTCAAGGAGAGTTTCATTGTCATTCCCTCCTCTTGTTTAAATAAATAAGATACATTTTCTTTACTTTGAATAATATAAATCCATTTTGTTCATTCAGGACTAGCTGAACCATCTGCTCAGAACTGGTAGTAGAGGGTATTTGCTGGGTGGTCTAAATCATCATTCAAACAAGGGGGATTTCTCCGGGAAAAAGAAGGAAAACAGGGCAGGAGCAGTGGCTCACGCCTGTCATCCCATCACTTTGGGAGGCTGAGGCAGGCAGATCACCGAGGACAGGAGTTCGAAACCAGCCTTGACCAACGTGGTGAAACCCCGTCTCTACTAAAAATACAAAAATTAGTTGGGCGTCTGGCATCTGCCTGTAATCCCAGCTACTAGGGAGACTGAGGCAGGAGAATCGCTTGAACCCAGGAGGCGGAGGTTGCAGTGAGCTGAGATCTCACCATTGCACTCCAGCCTGGGCAACAACAGGAGAACTCCGTCTCAAAAAAAAAAAAAAAAAAAAAAAGAAGAAGAAGAAGGAAAACAAAGACTAATGGTTGGAACAGATACTAAACCCAGTTTCTGCGTCCAGAGGACAGCAAGTTAAGATTTCTAGATGTTGGTCTCAAAACATCTTTAGATTATGGAGTGAGGATAGCAGTGGCAATTTGATGAATTTCCTGGTTTGCAGTTTGAATGTCTTTGGTGATAGCATACATATCAGTGTCACAGTCATGGTTATTTCCTAGAATAGAGCATGGATGCATCCAGCTTTAGCTTGCAAGGCTTCTTTAAATAGTCTCAATGAAGATCTAGGCATTCAAGTTTTAGTTCTCAGTCATGCCAAATCAGGAGAATAGGGGAAAAAATGGACATGTTAATTTGGAGAATTGTAATCAGATGTTGATGAAAACTGGAATTGATAATTTGGTAACAACTAACAAAATGTGTGATAATGGTAGGATCCAGTCTAATTTATGGAAGATAAAAACGTAGAAAGTAAAATGGAGTTTAACAAGAGGTTAAAAAAAAAAACATAGCTCAAGGACAATGAACAGGACTATAATAACCCACAAGAGTGTGCTATAGTTTTCCATTGAAACATAAAATTTCCCTCTATAGTCACCCCACTTCTGTTTCTTGTTTACAAAATAAGTCTGATCTCATGAGATTTGGCCATATTATTCACATAAATGAAGCAAGAATTGTAACTCACCACATAGGTCTTTTTTGGTTTGTCTTGCTGAAACTTTTAATAAGAAATCTTGGAATGGACTTTTAAAAGCTTCTTAAGGCTATGAAGCCAAGCTAAGATCTTGCCATTAGACTTCACCTGCAATACCTATAGATTTGGGTAAATTCTTCCTTCTTGAGGTCTCCAAAATATCCTGAGGTTCCTAGACATGCCAGAAAGTGACTTTCCTTACTCACCTGAAAGTCTGGGAACCTTGTAAGCCAGGTAGCATGCTGATTTTTCCAAGAGGGCTTTGTAGGCATTGGTTTCATAGTCAACCTTAGTTCCTTAAAACAACTTGACCATAAGTTAATTCTATGCACATCATTCTCAAATATGAGATTCCAATAAAAGTTTTGGTAATATAACCAATGTTTCCAATTGTGTCTTGTTACAAGGAGAACAGATTCTTGCTGAATTTATGCGAATAACTATATTGCCATGAACATAAAAACATTCTCTAAGAGTTTCTGAATTCTGGGGGATCAGGTAGGGGAAGTAATTGTTTCATCTTTGTTCACAAAGGTATACTTTACCAAATTGCTGTAAGTTATAGATAGCTTAAAAGAAAAGACTTTCTTTAAATCTGGAAAACAAAACATTGAACTGGCAATGTTTCAAACAAAAAGTCATTAAAAATGATAATCATCGGCCAGGCGCTGTGGCTCACGCCTGTAATCCCAGCACTTTGGGAGGCCAAGGCGGGCGGATCACAAGGTCAAGAGATCAAGACCATCCTGGCCAACATGGTGAAACCCCGTCTCTACTAAAAATACAAAAATTAGCTGGGCATGGTGGCGCATGCCTGTAGTCTCAGCTACTTGGGAGGCTGAGGCAGGAGAATCGCTTGAAACCAGGAGGCGGAGGTTGCAGTGAGGTGAGATGGCACCACTGCACTCCAGCCTGGTGACAGAGTGAGACTCCATCTCAAAAAAAAAAAAAAAAAAAAGATAATCACCCTCATCAGCTAATTCAGTTTCATGTAATTAATTATTGTTCTGCTTAATCTTGGGTTAGCAGTTTTACAAATCCATCAAGTTCTTCATTCGTTCTGGAAATTCTTACTCAATGGAATGGCATGGTCTCAAATTATCAGAGGTTTATATTTCAGAGTACCTATCTTTCTCATGAGCTTCTTTGAAGATGAAGCATTTGTTCTATAATGCATTCACAGAAGAATCAAATTAAAGTAAAAACTATCTGTGATGACAAAAGACTTAAAATAGTCAAAGTTAAAGATCTGATGAGAGTTCACTTGATAAGCAAATTTAGTTATTTCTGTGGCATACAACATTTTAACATAAAAACTGGAATTGTGACTGATAACATAATTATGCTGGACATATAATAAAGAGCAAGGGTATTGACAAATTTCTATGAACTTCATACAATTTCTGAAACATTTATATTACTAACAGGTACCCATACAAATATAAAGAAGGTTAAACACCATTAAAAATTTTAAAAATATTATTATTTGACAATGCTTTCCATGTAATTTAACATATCAATAGCCTAATTAGTTTAATATTCTTTTTATTTTTATTTTTTGAGAATGACTTTTTATTTTTATTTATTTATTTATTTTTTGAGACCGAGCCTCGCTCTGTCGCCCAGGCTGGAGTACAGTGGTGCCATCTTGCCTCACTGCAAGCTCCGCCTCCTGCGTTCACGCCATTCTTCCGCCTTAGCCTCCCGAGTAGCTGGGACTGCAGGTGCCTGCCACCACGCCCGGCTAATTTTGTTTTTGTATTTTTAGTAGAGACGGGGTTTCACTGTGTTAGCCAGGATGGTCTCCATCTCCTGACCTCGTGATCCGCCCTCCTCAGCCTCCCAAAGTGCTGGGATTACAGACGTGAGCCACTGCGCCTGCCCTTATTTTTATTATTTTTGAGACAGGGTCTCACTATGTTGCTCAAGCTGGAGTGCAGTGGTATGATCATGGCTCACTGTAGCCTCCAACCTCCTGGGCTCAAGTGATCGTCCCACCTCAGTCTCCTGAGTAGCTGTGACTACAGGCATTCACCACCATACTTGGCTAATTTTTTAAATGTTTGTGGAGACACGGTCTCCCTATGTTACCCAGGCTGGTCTCAAACTCCTGGGCTCAAGAGATCCTCCTGCCTTGGCCACCCAAAGTGCTGGGGATTACAGGCATAAGCCACCGTGCCCAGCCAATATCTCTCTTTTTATAAGGAGAGAGAGTAAGTCTTCAGAGATTTTTCAGAGGCCCTCTGGAATATACCAAATTTAGTTGGAGGTCAAAAAGACTTCATTTAAAATTTGATTTTTGGAAGTTTGTCAAAAATATTAAAAGGTTTGAATGCTTGATTAAATAGGATCACAGATCACTATAAAACAATACCTAGTTATCTATTTAAGTGTCAAAAAATATTTTAAAGGGCCAGGCGCTGTGGCTCACGCCTGTAATTCCAGCACTTTGGGAGGCCGAGGTGGGTGGATCACCTGAGATCAGGAGCTCGAGACCAGCCTGGCCAACATGGTGAAACCCCGTCTCTACTAAAAATACAAAAACTAGCTGGGCGTGGTGGCACATGCCTATAATCCCAGCTACTCGGGAGGCTGAGGCAGGAGAATCACTTGAAACCGGGAGGCAGAGGTTGCATGAGTGGAGATCGTGCCATTGTACTCCAGCCTGGGCAACAAGAGCGAAACTCTGTCTCAAAAAAAAAAAAAAATCACACATGCATAATATACATATACCGATACACAAAAACATATATGTAGACACAGAGATCTCTATGATTTTCGTTTTAAAATTTTAGTCATAAATCAGTAAAGCATATTAATATAAATTCACTAGTTTATATAAAATAGCTAGTATTCATTTTTTTCTCCACTTTATATTTTTATCTGAATTATGTTTTTTTTGGCAAGTGGGACAAGTTAAGATTACCTGTTTACCAATATTTGTGGGGAAGATTTTTAAGATTTCCATCTTCCTCAATAAGTCATCTTATGGAGGCTGTGGACTAAATTTTAGGTGAGTGAATGAAGAGGCATCTAGCAGCTGTCAGGATGTTTCCAAAGTCCATCTGAATAGATAAAATTTCAAGTTTATTTCCAATTAAGGTTTTTTCTTTTTAGCTTTATGAAGTTGCTTTTTGAGGACCCTGGGTTGACTAAGAGCAGGGACAGGGCAGGGAGGTAAATTTCAGGTGACTGAGCAGCTAGGAGAAAGTTCTGGCAGAGGTAGACAGAGAACACGGTGAGATAGGAGTTTGAAGGGGGATATATTAAAAAACCGAAGGGAGCTGAATGGAAGTTCAAAGGTGGCAAAAGGAGGATGAAGAAGGAAAAGCAATAGGAAAGAAGAGGTCTTAAATGACTAGTTTGGAGAGATCCTAAGTTTTCCAAAAGGCCAATGAAGTTCCAAATTATCCTCAGTAAAATAAAACCCACAAGAAAAACAGGTGGACAGAGTTGGTGAAGCATACAGTCAGTAGGAGTTCAAGAAGGGGGTTTCAGCCAACTAAGAAGTTCCCATGGGAAGAATAGGATCAAATAGAACATAGAGAACTTAAAAAAAAACAGCTCCTAACAGGCTCAAAATGTAAGTTTCCAATTAGGCCAACTTCTGACCATACAAATCATTTTACTGTGAGTGTAAGGGCTACTTTTGGGCTCTCTATTCTACTCCGTTGGTCTATATGTCTGTCTTTATGCCAGTACCACACTGTTTTGATTACTGTAGCTTTGTAGTAAGTTTTGACATCAGAAAGTGTGAGTCCTCTAGCTTTGTTCTTTTTCAAGATTGTTTTGGCTATTTGAGGTCCCTTGAGATTCCATGTAAATTTTAGGATGGGTTTTTCTATTTCTGCAACAACTGTCTTTGCAATTTTGCTATAGATTGCATTGAATCTATAGATTTCTTTGGATTGTATTAAAATTGTAACAGTATTAAATCTTCTTATACGCTGGGCATGGTAGCTCAGGCCTGTAATCCCAGCACTTTGGGAGGCTGAGGCAGGAAGATCGCTTGAGTCCAGGAGTTTGTGACCAGCCTGGGCAACATAGGGAGATCTATCTCTACAAAACATACAAAAATTAGCCAGGCATAGTGGTGCGCTCCTGTAGTTCCAGCTACTCAAGAAGCTGAGGTGAGAGGATCACTTGAGCCTGGGAGGTCAAGGCTGCAGTAAACCATGATCATGCTCCTTTTGCTCTGGGAGAAGGAGCGAGACTCTGTCAAAAAAAAAAAAAAAAAAAAAGCCTATCTTCTAACCCATGAACATGGGATGCGTTTCCATTTGTTTATGTCTTTAATTTCTTCCAGCAATGTTTCATAGTTTTCATCATACAAGTCTTTTACCTCCTTACTTAATTTCTAAGTATTTCATTCTTTTTGGTGTTATTGTAAATGCAATTTTTTTTCTTTTTTTGAGACAGAGTCTCATTCTGTCTCGCCCAGGCTGGAGTGCAGTGGCATGATCTCAGCTTACTGCAGCCTCTGCCTCCCGGGTTCAAGCGATTTTCCTGTCTCAGCCTCCTGAGTAGCTGGGACTACAGGCATGTGCCACCACAGCTGGCTAATTTTGTGTTTTTAGTAGAGATGGGGCTTCACACCATTGTGTTTACATACCACATTATGTTTATCCATTCAGCTATTGATGGACACTTTGGTTGATTCCATATCTTGGCCACTGTGAATAAACAATCTTGGCTGCAATAAATATGGGAATACAGATATTTCTTTGATATTCCTTTCCTTTGGATATATACCCAATAATGGCATTACTGGATCATATGTTAGTTCTATTTTTAGTTCTTTGAGGAACCTCCAAACTGTTTTCCATAATGGTTGTGCTAATTTATATTCCCACCAACAATGTGTGAGTTCCCTTTTCTCTGCATCCTCATCGACATTTGTTATTCTTTTTTTCTTTTTGATAATAGCCATTCTAACTAGGGTGAGATGATAACTCATTGTAGTTTTGATCTCCATTTCCCTGTTGATTAGCGATGTTGAACATTTTTTCATGTACTTGTTGGCCATTTGCATGTCTTCTTTTGAGAAATGTCTATTCAGATTATTTGCCATTTTTAAAATCAGAGATTTATTTATTTATTTATTTTTTGCTGTTGAGTCACTTGAGTTCCTTGTATATTCTGGATATTAACCCCCTGTTAGCTGAATAGTTTACAAATATATCCTCTCATTCTGCAGGTTGTCTCTTCATGCTTTTGACTGTTTCCTTTGCTGTGTAGAAGAATCCGTTGAGCATTTCTTGCATAGTATGTCTTGCGATAATAAATGACCTCAGCTTTTGTTTACCTAGAAACATCTTAATTTCTCCCTCACTCCTTTTTTTTTTTTTTTTTTTTTAGACAGAGTCTCGCTCTGTCGCCCAGGCTGGAGTGCAGTGGCGTGATCTCAGCTCACTGCAACCTCTGCCTCCCGGGTTCAAGCAATTCTCCTGCCCCAGTCTCCCAAGTAGCTGGGATTACAGGCATGTGCCACCATGCCCAGCTAATTTTTGTATTTTTAGTAGAGACAGGGTTTCGCCATGTTGGTCAGGCTGGTCTTGAACTCCTGACCTCATGATCCTCCCGCCTCTGCCTCCCAAAGTGCTGGGATTACAGGCGTGAGCCACTACACCTGGCTGTCCCTCACTCTCGAAAGACTGTTTTTGCCAGATATAGGATTCCTGATTGACAGGGTTTTTTTTTTTTCTTTTAGCACTTAGAATATATCAGCTGACTGCCTTCTAGTCTCCAAGGTTTCTGATGAGAAATCCCTTGTTAATCTTATTGATGATTTCCTTGTATGTGATAAGTTGCTTTTCTCTTGATGCTTTTGAGATTCTCTTCTTATATTTGTCTTTTGAATATTTGATTATTATGTATCTCAGTGTAAATCTCTTTGGCTTGTTTTGGTTCACTTTTTTGAGACAGGGTCTCACTCTGTCACCCAGGCTGGAGTAAAGTGGTATGATCATAGCTCAACATAGCCTCCATCTCCCAGGTTCAAGTGATCCTCCTGCCTCAGCCTCCTAAGTAGCTGGGAGTACAGGCATGTGCCACCATACCCAACTAATTTTTAAATTATTTTTAGTAGAGATGAGGTCTCACTGTGTTACCCAGGCTGGTCCTGAACTCCTGAGCTCAAGCCATCCTTCCATCTCAGCCCCCTAAAGTATTCAGATTACAGGTATGAGCCATTGCATCCAGCCAGTGTAAATCTCTGAATTAATCTTACTTGGATTTTTTTTTTGAGCTTCTTGGATGTTTATATTCATGTCTTTCATCAAATTTTGGAAGTTTACAGCCATTATTTCTTCAAATATTTTCTCTGTTCCTTTCTTTCTGTCTACTTCCTCTGAGACTCCCACAATGCATATTTTAGTCTGTCTGATGGTGTTCCATAGGTCCCTAGGCTCTGTTCACTTTTTTCAACCTTTTTTCTTTCTGTTCTTCAGACTTGGTGATTTCCATTGTCATATCTTCAAGTTTGCTGATTCTTTTCTGCCTGCTCCAATCTGCCTCTAAACACCTCTAGAGAACTTTTCATTTCAATTATTATACATTTTGGCTCCAGAATTCTTTTTGGTTTCTTTTTAGTTTTTCTTTTTTTCTTTTTTTTTTTTTTGAGACAGGATTGCACTCTTGTTGCCCAGGCTGAAGTGCAATGGTGTGATCTCAGCTCACCGCAACCTCTGCCTCCCAGGTTCAAGCAATTCTCCTGCCTCAGCCTCCCGAGTAGCTGGGATTACAGGCATGTGCCACCACGCCTGGCTAATTTTTTTTTGTATTTTTAGTAGAGACGGGGTTTCTCCATGTTGGTCAGGCTGGCCTCGAACTCCTGACCTCAGGTGATCCGCCCACCTCAGCCTCCCAAAGTGCTGGGATTACAGGCATAAGCCACCATACCCAGCCTCTTTTTAGTTTTTCTATCTCTTTATTGATATTTCAATTATGTTCATACAGTTTTCTTGACTTTCTCCGTATCTTCTTTTAGTTCCTTAAGCATTTTTAAGACAGTTATTTTAAAGTCTTTTTCTAGTAGATGTGCTATCAGGTTTTATTCAGAGACAGTTTCTGTTTATTTTTCCTTTGAATGGGCCATACCTTCTTTTTTCTTTGTATGCCTTGTGTTTTTTTGTTGTTGTTGTTGCAAACTGGACATTTGAATCTAATATGTGGTAATACTGGATATCAGATATCCCCCTTCCCCCAGAGTTTACTTTTTTTGTTAGTGCTTATTGGTTTTGTTTTTGTTTCTTATTGTTGTAGGCTATCTTTGTACCAAGGAGCAGCCTGAGGTATAAACTTAAGGTCTTCATAGGTCTTTTCTGAGTCTGTAACTTTCCCTGGGTGTGCACAGTCACTTTCTACTTTTCCCTGTGTATGCAGTTGCTTTTGAATGTCCTAGTCCCCAAAAAGAGGAAAAAGAGAAAAATGAAGGGGAGAGAAAAGAGAACCAGACCTTAAAATGCCCTGGAAGTCACTTTAGCCAGAGTGGGAGGGACTTGAAACAATACTGGGAAGTAGAACAGCAATGGCCACCCACCTCTTTGTCTGCACTTCTGTGATTAAAAGCAGCAATTAGTGATTAGAGAGCATGAATCCCTGATATTTGGAGGACAGGGTCCATTGTTGCCTACCCTGGCTCCTACAAGCTGTGTGTAGGTTGCTCCAGAAATATATGCACACCTGCATGCCACGTGGCTGGGAGTAGGGGATGGGTAGTTGCTACTATGCTAAGAGCTGAAATTGATTGGAATTAACCACAATTTACTATCTAAGCCTTTCCAAGGAAGTTCCAAGCATTCAGAAGTCTCCAGACTTTGGAGTCTCCAGAGTTCCAAAGAGTTACATCAGACAGATTCTTCCAGTGTGATTATTGTCTATGTGGGGAGATAGGTTCCTGGGACTTTCTTTTTTTTTTTGAGACAGAGTCTTGCTCTGTCGCCTGGGCTTGACTGCAGTGGCCCAATCTTGGCTCACTGCAAGCTCCACTTTCCGGGTTCATGCCATTCTCCTGCCTCAGCCTCCTGAGTAGCTGGGACTACAGGTGCCCGCCACCACGCCTGGCTAATTTTTTTGTATTTTTAGTAGAGACGGGGTTTCACCGTGCTAGCCAGGATGGTCTCGATCTCCTGACCTTGTGATCTGCCCGCCTTGGCCTCCCAAAGTGCTGGGATTACAGACGTGAGCTACTGCACCCGGCCGGTTCCTGGGACTTTCTATTCTCCCATATTCCCAGAATCTCCTTATGAGGTTTTAGAGGCTTATCCTCTGCAAACATAAAATCAGCCCAAGAAGTAGAACTCATAGTTCTTGCACAAACTTTTAAATTAGCCACCAATCTTGAAGTAAATATCTATACTGATAGCAAATATGCATTTGGAGTCTATCATGCTATGAAACAAATATGGAAGAATAGAGGCTTTCTAACATCCATGTGAACTAAAATATCACATTGTAAACTAATTCTCAATCTATTAGAGTCGTCCCAGCTTCTCCAACAGATTTCTGTAATTCATTGTGGTGTGCATACCAGACACAGTAAAATGTCTAAAGAAATTTAATTTGCACACCAAGCTGTGAAAAAGGCTACTAAAGTTTTGACTGGAGAAATTTAATCACCATTACTTATATCCAGGGATTCCTATTCACAATTTCAGAAATGTGCAACTTCACAAGATTTAGAAAATTGGCAACCAAGGGTATCTAAGAACACCATAGGGCTTTGGGAATTATACAATAAAATTATTCCTGCACTTCAATTGTTGTACCTTGGATGCCTTTTTCATATTGTCAACAAGCTAATTTAAACAAAAGAAATATACTGAACACCTTGGAATCTTATCACACTTGGAATAAAGATCAAATAATTCAGGATATAATACAAAGGTATGTTGCTTGTCAGAAAAATTGTTTACAGGGGGCACATAAGGAAGCTAAGGAAGCCTACTGAAGGCATTATTACCTGGAATCTGGTAGCAAACGGATTTTATAGAGTTTCCGTCCTCAGAAGGTAAGAGATATTGATTAGAATAATTGTATATGATGTCTGAATTACCGGAAGTGCTCCTATCAGCTAAAGCAGATGCTCAAACAGTGATCAAGGCCTTACTGAATTTTATCATCTCAACCTTTGGAATTCTAAATATCTGGAATCTGTTGGGAAAAGCTATTTCATTTCTATGGTAACTTAAGAGCTCTGTAAAAAAAAAAAAATTGCCAGTAATTTACAATACTCCTTATTATTCCCAGTCTTATGGACAAGAAGAATGAATGAAGCATATTCTAAATAATTTTTTTAAACAAAAGTTTTCACATATTTATTAATGAACCAACCTACTAGTACAGAGCATAGAAATAAAGATAAACATAATTTTCCCCATAAACATGTCCAACTGTCCAGATAGTGATGTTTTCAGTTTTATACAGTAAGATAATTGTGACCTTGATACAGCATAAATATGTGTGCCATCTCATGTTCAATTCCTAATAAGGGAGGAGACCACCCCTCATATTGTCTTATGCCCAATTTCTGCCTCAAAGAAAAAGTAGGAGTTAAAGAAAAGACAGAAGTGAAATTAGTAGTCAGACAGCCTGGTGCTGCATTCCAGGCCTGGTAGTTAAACATCGACCTCTGACCTAACTGGTTATGTTATCTATAGATTCCAGACATTGTATGGAAAAGCATTGTGAAAATCCCTGTCCTGTTCTGTTCCATTCTGATTACCGGTGCATGCAGCCCCCAGTCCCGTACGCCCTGCTTGCTCAATCGATCACAACCCTCTCATGCGGACCCCCCTTAGAGTTATAAGCCCTTAAAAGGGACAGGAGTTGCTCACTCAGGGAGCTCAGTTTTTGAGCCGTGAGTCTGCTGACGCTCCCGGCCGAATAAAGCTCCTTCCTTCTTTAACCCGGCGTCTGAGGAGTTTTGTCTGCGGCTTGTCCTGCTACACTTATAGACTAAGCTTGGTTCTTAACCAATGCATCCTCCAGGAGTTTTACTTGATTTTATTACCAGTTTTCATCAAAATCCAGAATGGGATGATTTCATACTTGTTTCTTAGCTAGGAATCACTTGATCCTAAGTGTCTTGTGAGACGACAAGGAAAGGAATAGAGTTGACTGCATATACCGTGATGGAAGAGTAAGGCCATACTCTAAAGAATTTTTTGGCTAAATAATATCAAACCACTGGCTTATGATAGCCCAGAATCTTATCACACTTTACCATTGATTTTATTAAAAATAAGGTCACCTGTTTCAGCAAGTGTGTTATTTCTCCCTTTGAGTTTTTGTTTGGAAGATTTATAAACTCAGGGTTTAATTCTAACTCCTTATTAGATACAATGGAAAACACTTATGATATCAGATACAGTACTCAGAGGGTTTGCTGGTTCTTTGGCCTCATTACACCATCGCATGGCCAGATCTGAAACATTCCCTCTGAGGAGGTGTGTCATTGATATCCACCAGGAAACAATGTCTACAATCAAAGTGTTCCAATGACCAGGAAATAAAGTCTATATCAAAGTGTTTCAATTATAAACTGTATGGTTACTACTGTTATATAATTAAGCTAAAGATTGCCCCCATATTGTTACTTCTTCACAGCAGGCTAGTACCTTTAGCTCAAAAGCCTAAAATTTTTACACATCCAGTTGTTTTAAATATAAATCAACTAAGCAGATTCTGGCAGATTGGCCAGTTACAGCCAGCCTGCTTTACATACTCCACAAAACTATACCTAACATCTGCTAGACATTGATAAGACAAACCCTGTATCTATAAAAAACCAAGCTAATGCTGACCTTTGATGCTCTCTAACCCAGAAACTCCCTGATATGGTTTGGATCAGAGTCCCTGCCCAAATCTCATGTTCAATTGTAATCCCCAATGCTGGAGGTGGGGCCTGGTTGCAGGTGATTGGATCATGGAGGTGGTTTCCAGTGGTTTAGCACCATCCTCCTAGTGCTGTCTTGTTATAGAGTTTTCACAAGATCCAGTTGTTTAAAAGTGTGTGGCACTTCCCCAACCGCTCTTCCTCCTGCTCCAGCCATGCAAGACGTGCTTGCTTCCCCTTCTCTTTATGCCATAATTGAAAGTCTCCTGAGCCCTCCCCAGCCATGCTTCCTATGCAGCCTGCAGAACCATGAGTCAATTAAACCTCTTTACTTTATAAATTACCCAGTCTCAGGTATTTCTTTATAGCAGTGTGAGAATGGACTAATACACTCCCCATCTTGCTGCTGAGTAATATAACCTACACAAATAAACTCCATCTCTGATTCAGCCCTCAGCTCTCCCCTGGGAGTTCCCTTGCCCTTTCCCCTTCTGAGTAATGACCCGGTACAGTTGCCTCTGGATAGTCTCCTGCTGTGAAGGACTTCCCCTCTCAAGCAACCTGTCCAAGTGCCACCCAAACAAAGCTTGTTATGTGCTACTGCCACCTTGTGGTTATCTTTTTTGGCTCAGCCTCAAAATCCTACAAGTGAGTTCTATAGGATCCTGGTGATCAAGCAATTGGCAAGAGGTCTATTCCCATCGGTAGGACAATAAATAGGCAAATTGATCTTGGAAGGCCTTTAAGTGATTGGAATTCAATATTTGGAATACCTCTGCATCAGTTTGGCATGGCATCACTCTTTGCTGTACTTCATTCTATAGTTTTTGTGGTCTCCCTATATACCTCATTAGCCTGGCCAAGTTGTAGCACCAGTATTTTAGTGAACTCACATCATTAGAACTTTTATGGTCAGAAATGCTAAGCTGCCCAGGAAAGATCAGCCAGCCCACCTGGGTCCCTCGCTAGGCAGGTGCTAGAAGTTGTAAGATCCACGGTCCCAAACAGGAAAAGGAGAAGAGTTCATGCTTCTGGACCAAGAGTGGGCTGCCCCTGATCCCATAACAGCTACAGTGAAAGGAGCTCCCTTAGCTCAGCTAAGGATTTGAAGTACTCTGAGATGAGAGGACATCTTTGTCCTTGGGGACCACTATAGTAGGCAAAGGAGCTAATTAATAAGGCAGATGCGTCAGATTAGGGTAGGTCACCTAAATGCAGGTGGGAAAGATGCCTTTGCAAGCAGTTAGTATGCTTCTGCTGATGTGACACAATTATGTTGTTGAGAATGTTGTCACTCTATCCCTTCCTTGGAAGGATGTTGAGATCCCAATTCTTGGGCTGAGCTGGCTAAAGCATTTTCTTTTTTTTCTGGGGTTTTTTTTTTTTTTTTGTGACGGAGTCTTGCTCCGTCTCCCAGGCTGGAGTGCAGTGGCGCGATCTCGGCTCACTGCAAGCTCCGCCTCCCGGGTTCATGCCATTCTCCTGCCTCAGCCTCCCGAGTAGCTGGGATTACAGGCGCCCGCCACCACACTCAGCTAATTTTTTGTATTTTTGGTAGAGATGGGGTTTCACCGTGCTAGCCAGGATGGTCTCCATCTCCTGACCTCGTGATCCGCCTGCCTTGGCCTCCCAAAGCGCTGGGATTACAAGCGTGAGCCACTGCGCCCATCCTTTTTTTTTTTTTTTTTTTTTTTTTTGGTGACAGGGTCTTGTTCTGTTCCCCAGGTTGGAGTGCAGTGGTTCCATCTCAGCTCGCTGCAACCTCCACCTCCCGAATTCAAGCGATTCTTGTGTCTCCTGAGTAGCTGGGATTACAGGCGTGCACCACCACACCCAGCTAATTTTTGTATTTTTAGTAGAGATGGGGTTTCGCCATGTTGGCCAGGCTGGTCTTGAACTCCTGGCCCTAAGTGATCTGCCTGCCTTTGCCTCTCAAAGTGCTGGGATTATAGGCACGAGCCACCGCACCCAGCTGCATTGCTCAAAGTGACTAAAGTTAAGGAAATTTATACCCCTGCTCCTCCCAGGACTCTAAAAGAAGTCACTGTCCTGCTATACATGTGCTCCAAATCACAAGATATAAGCTGGACCTTGTTCTAGGCAGCTTCTCATCAGCATGCCACCTGAAGAGGAAGTAGGACCCCCCCACAAACTACCTGTAGAGGAGGACTGGTGCTCACTAGAAAAAAAAAAAAAGCAGCATGGTGTCACCACAGTAGTGACTGGGATGACTTGCCCTCTGCTTTGCTGGTAACCACCTGCAAAGTAATAAAGACAGAAAAGACAAAAGGGGAGGGCCAAAAAAGAGGTGCTAATTTTTACTTGGTGGAGGAGATATATCCTCTCTCTCACCTTGAGGCTGCTTCTCTCCTTAAAGACCTAGCCCAGAAACTGAATGATAAAGGGTCTGACTAGCTATATAGAAGGAACCTGGCAAAGAGCTAGCTCCACCTAAAGGGCACTGACATTAAACAGTTGGCTGCCATAGTATGAGATGAAAAAATGGTGTCTCTATTAAAGGATCCTGCACAATTTGTACAGAAGGTTGTAATGATCCCCAGAACAGACTTTGGATGTTGGCCCAAATATATCTTGTTGATATGGATTTTTTATGGCTTTACAGGCTGCACAGGCTATCGTAGGCCTTTTAACAGCCTAGGCCAACTGTCAATGGAAAATGTTAGTCAAGGCCAATGATCTCCTCCGCTATTTGGGGATGTTGGAGTGGGCTTATCAGGCAACACATATTTTGTGGTATGATGACTTGGCAAGTCCAGAGGAGGTTGAATTAAATCCTGAATCCATCTAGTTGTTTTTCAGGAGGGCTCTCAACAAATATATGTTATGTCCTCTTTACTGGCAATGATGGCTAATACTAAAACAGTAAAGAGGCCATAGATGCCCTAGATTTAGTAGAAACTCATGAAAGACAAATTCAAAGCCAAGTGTTGCCTGTTAATTCTACAAACAATACCCCAGCTGGCCTAAATTAAAATAACTATCAACAGTAAGGTCACCTCCCTCCTAGGCCAAACAAACCACCTACAGTCAGGGCCCTGGTTAAGCAAGAACCCTGAGATGAACAAGAGGGATTATTGTACCCTAAAGGGGAAGAAGGCCCCAAATTGGATGATCTCTGGTAAATCAGTGCAACAATCATAATACTTACTACAGTTAGATTACAACCGGTTGCAGACTTCCCATTTCTTTTCTTTTCTTTTTTTTTTTTTTCTTGAGACGGAGTCTTGCCCTGTCACCAGGCTGGAGAGCAGTGGCGTGATCTCGGCTCACTGCAATCTCCGCCTCCCGGGTTCAAGCGATTCTCCTGCCTCAGCCTTCTGAGTAGCTGGGATTACAGGCATGTGCCACCACACCCAGCTAATTTTTGTATTTTTAGTAGAGACAGGGTTTCACCATGTTGGCCAGGATGGTCTCAATCTCCTGACCTTGTGATCTGCCCGCCTCGGCCTCCCAAAGTGCTGGGATTACACGAGTGAGCCACCACGCCCGGCCTTTTTTTTTTGAGATGGAGTCTCACTCTGTCGTCCAGGCTGCAGTCCAATGGTGCAATCTCGGCTTACTGCAACCTCCGCCTCCCGGGTTCAAGCAATTCTCCTGCCTCACCCTCCCAAGTAGCTGGGACTACAGGTGCACGCTGCCATGTCTGGTTAATTTTTTGTATTTTAGTAGAGACGGGGTTTCACCGTGTTACCCAGGCTGGTCGTGAACTCCTGAGCTCAGGCAATCTGCCCGCCTCGGCCTCCCAAAGTGCTGGGATTACAGGTGTGAGCCACCGTGCCCGGCCCCAGCCTTTTTTTTTTTTCTTTTTTGCAACAGAGTATGGCTCTGTCACCCAGGCTGGAATGCAGTGGCAGAATCTCAGCTCACTGCAACCTCCACCTCCCGGACTTAAGCCATCCTCCCACCTCAGCCTCCTGAGTACCTGGAACTGCAGATGCACACCACCATGCCCGGCTAATTTTTGTATTTTTTGTAGAGGTGGGGTTTTGTCATGTTGCCCAGGCTGGTCTTGAACTCCTGAGCTTAAGTGATCCGCCAGCCTCAACCTCCCAAAATGGTGGGGTTACAGACGTGAGCCACCGCACTCAGCCAGTCTTCTCATTTCAAAGCCCTTTTACCTTCTGTACTTGTTCTTGATCTCTGTCAGTAACAGAAGCTCACTTCCACATAGGGATCCAATGGTCATGGAAGTGAACCTCTTCTGGTAGAATATCACCATTTACCACATTAACTGTGGTTTGGGCTCCAAAAAAGAAATAATGCTGACTGGATTTGTTGTACATGGGTACCCAAATCTCCCCAATCCCCCAAATCACTCATGTTTTAAAGAGACCACTTACCCGACCTCTCCAAAGAGGATTAATTAAGTGGGAAATTACTTGCTTAACTATTAAAATTGGCCCACTTTCTGCTCAAAGATGCTTTTGTCCTAGTTCTTCTCCACCCTCACCCCCTTTTCCCATTAATAGAATGGACCTTCTCAGTTAGCAGGTAACTTCATGGAACAAACTTAAGGCTTTTACACTATTGATGGGTGCTGCCCAGTGGGAATCAGTTAACCTTCCCCTATTGCTGTGGAAGGTAAATATACCACAGTACTGGCTAAGGCAAGACACTGAAGGATTATGACCTCTCATAGCTGCCTTAGTTAAAGAAAGGCACTGATTCCTACCATCTCGCCTTTAAATTCTCCAATATGGTCTGTGCTTAAAACCACTACTAACAAATGGTGGCCAACTTAGCCTAAAGAGAGTTAACAAGGCTGTTCTCTTTATTAGAGCATCCCCACCAGATATTGTTGCCTTAGTAAACAACATTCAAAACAACAAGGGTAAATCGTTTGTAGTTACAGACTTGGCTAACATGTTCAATTCAGTAAAAATTTCACAGGAAAGTCAATCACAATGTACCTTTGCCTTTGGTGGTCAACAGTATGCCTTTTCCCAGTTACCTATCGGAAATTTAAATAGCTCTGGAATTGTACAGTTTTTGCAAACAGGACCTAAATGTGTACCCTGCGTTTCCACCAGAAACTTGGCTTTGGCTGAGTTACATATATGACATCCTCCTCACTGTACTTGATTAAGACTGTCTCACAGTCCATCATAACTGTGAGTAAACACCTCACTGAGAAAGGATGGGCAATTGTCCTGCATAAGATACAAGGCCATCACAGTCTGTTAAATTTGGGGACTATATCTGGAATTTAGGAGGGCAAACTATTCCTGATCTGGTAAAGGATAAGCTCCTAGCACTCCAACCTCCCCCATTGGTAAAGAAGGCTTAACATTTGGTACCAATGTTTGGATTTTGGTGCCAACACGTTCCTTACCTCCAATATTTGCTAGTTCTTATATATTGAAAAGCCCATAGTCTTTCATTTTCCAGTAGGGCTCTGACCAACAACAAATGCTAAACTAAAGGAGGCTATTGCTTTGAAAGTTCCACCAGTGCCTTGAGAACAGGACTTAACAATGAATTTCAACCATGTCTTAGTTCATTTTGTGCTGCTATAACACAATAACAGAGAATGGGTGATTTATAAAGAAAAGAAATTTATTTCTCATAGTTCTGGAGGCTGAGAAGTCAAGATCAAGGTGCCAGCATCAGATGAGGGCCTTATTGCTGTTATGGCAAAAGGCATCACATAGGTGAGAAAGAGAGAGGGAATTAGGTGAAATTTATCCTTTTATAAGGAACACAGTCACTCTATAATGACATCAATCCATTCATGAAGGCAGAGCCCCCATGACTTAATCACCTCTTAAAGGTCCCACTTCTCAATACTGTTGCATTGGGGATTAAGTTTCCGACACAAAAAACTTTGGGGAACACATTCAAATCATAGCAGACTACTTAAAGATTTGCCTTCTGGAGGCTCTGAACCAAATAACAAGTAAATGCTTATATACACATGGGCTTTTGATGTATGAGGCTTCCTGACTCAGCCCAAAGATATTCACCACTAGAGAGGCAACTCCTGGCAGTGTATTGAGCACTTACTGAAACTGAAGCCCTTACTGAAACAGAGTCAATTACCGTATGGATTGAGATTCCTATTTTTCCCTGGGTAATGGAAAAATCTCCCTGTAAAATTATATCAGTAACAGAGCACTTCCTATTAAAGTGGATATGGTATCTACAGGATAGAGCTAAACCTGTCCTTATTGGAGTGTAACAACTCCATGAGGAAATAACCACATACCCCGCCTCAGAGGTTAACTTGCCATAACCTCCAGAAATGCCTTCACCTTTTGCTCAATATGGAATAAAGAGGATGGTTAACACTTTCAAACCAAGAACAATGGCTTGTCTTCCAATGAAGTTAGCACGGGGTATAAGGGAGCCAGATAATGGACAGCCACAGCCTATCACACCTATGCAAATACTCTAATTTTCATAAGGGGGACAGACAAAGTGCCCAATGAGCTGAGCCATGTGCAATACTCCTAGCAATAGGCAATGTCCTGGACAAACATTTTCCTAAGGTTTTTATTTTCACTGACACTTAGTTGGTGGCTAATGGGCTAACTACTTGGTCAGAACTTTGGCAAAAATCACAGCTGGAAAACACAAGGCCAAGACATTTGAGGTCAAGGGATACAAGAAAAAAGCAGTCATGTTAGTTTCTGTTTTGCCCATCTTAGTGCACCATATCTTTGTTAATACCAAACAAGACACAGAGAAGTGATGATAAAACCCTAAAGCCAATGAACTAACCAGATAATCAAAACAGGTAGGTCTCTTAAAGAAGGGAGCGTTCCCAGAATTTTGAGATGAGCCACTCCTACCCCTTCTTTTGGTGGGTACCCTAGAGGTCAGGGCATTTGGACATCATGGGGTTATGAAAATGGATTGTTAATATAGGAGCTGATGGAGTACAGAGACATTTACAAAAAGTCACTAGGGACTATACCACATGCCAGAAATGTAGACATTGGAGAAATTTACAGAGGAGGAGAGCCACATCAGAACTGGCTAATCAACTTCATTGGGCCTTTCCCTGCAATAGTAGGAGCCAATAGATATGCCTTAACAATGCAGATTAGGCCTTTTATTGGCTTACTTATGTAAGGCACCAACCTCTCCTAATGTTATTGAGTAGTTAACAAAACAGTTTTTACAGATTTTGGGAGTACCACAAGTTATACAATCAGATCAGAGCTCCCACTTCACTGCAAAGCAAATGCAACAGTGGGCTTTATGAAAGAATATTGCTGAGGTTTTTCACCTGCCCTATCATCCTAGAGCAAGAGATATAGAAAGTTGTGGCTGGGCGCAGTGGCTCACGCCTGTAATACCAGCACTTTGGGAGGCCGAGGCAGTGGATCACGAGGTTCGGAGTTCAAGACCAGCCTGGCCAAGATGGTGAAACCCCATCTCTACTAAAAATACACACAAAAAAATAATCCCAGCTACTCGGGAGGCTGAGGCAGAGAATTGCTTGACCCCTGGAGGTGGAGGTTGCAGTGAGCCGAGATCACGCCACTGTACTCCAGCCTGGGTGACAGAGCGAGACTCCGTCTCAAAAAAAAAGAAAAAAAAAGAAAGTTGTAATGGGGCTGGATATGGCGGCTCACACTTGTAATCCCAAAATTTTTGGAAGGCTGAGACAGGAAGAGTGCTTGAGCCCAGAAGTTTAAGGCCATCCTGAGCAACATACTGAGACCTTGTCTCTACAAAAAAGTCCACAAATTAGCTGGGCATGGTACCATGTACCTGTGGTCCCAACTACTAAGGAGGCTGAGGTAGGATGATCACTTGAGCCTGGTAGGTGAAGCTGCAGTGAACCCCGATTGTGCCACTGCACTGCAGCCTAGGCAACAGAGTGAGACCCTATCTCAAGAAAAAAAAAAAGATGTAATGGGCTTTTAAAACAAGGATAACTGAGATATAACCATATTATTTTGGATTCAAATAAATTTCTATGCTAATTTTTAAAGAAGCAATGGCTATTGAGAGAACTTTGAGGACAGTGGTCCTGTAAATAGTTAAAAATACTATTCATAGTCTTGATTACATTAAATTCACACCCCTATGGCACAACTATATCATACTTAAATTTACAACAAACCGGGAGACCACCAACAGAGATGTTGTAACTTCTGTTGCTGTATATACCCACACTTAATGCAACACAATTACCAGTTTTTACAGACATGGGAGCCCCGACATTACCACCCACAGCACAGGAACATTCACCTGATACTTTCACTTTTCCTTTTCTCTTCATAGAAAATACAGAGCCTAGCCACTTCCTCCTCAATCCCAATGAGGACCTGAAGTAAACCATCAACTCTGGAATAATCCTCAGCCTGCGCCTGCTCATCATCTAGCATAAGTGGAGAAAACCACCCACTACTATCTGGAGAAAGACAGACATACTTATCTGTGACTCACATACTTTGCTCCTCTAAAGACACTATGGAACAAATCTGGATCTGCTTCCTCGGAGGTGAAATTAATTGCCCTTGGGCAATACAAAGGGGAAAAACAGATTCATTACTGCTGGCCATAGACGACTTCTAACTTTTTCCTATTCTCAAGTGTTAACTACATGTCCATTGGTGGATCGCCTTAGCATGCCACGTGTATACCAAAGGGAGATACACAACACTGCTCAGATTAGGGACAATGAAAACCACTCTGTTGGTTATTCAGATTTGTTAATTCTACTAACATGATCACAGATATCAACACTCCAGCTAGCATTCTACCTCCTATCTCTACTATTGCCAGCAACACTTATCCCAGCCAAGCCAGAGTCTATAATATTGCTGGTGACCCATAGGTGCCTTCTAAGCCCTGTGAACCAATTTTTACTTCAAATAAAATGAAACCCACTGTTATTAATTAGCGTAATCAAGCAATTGGAACTACTGTCCACTGTCTATCAAATCTCATTTAAGAAATTCCTCATGATAGGTCAGGAGATCGAGACGATCCTGGCTAACACGGTGAAACCCCGTCTCTACTAAAAATACAAAAAAATTAACTGGGCATAGTGGCGGGCGCCTGTAGTCCCAGCTGCTTGGGAGGCTGAGGCAGGAGAATGGCGTGAACCCGGGAGGCGGAGCTTGCAGTGAGCCTAGATAGCGCCACTGCACTCAGGCCTGGGCGAAAGAGCGAGACCCTGTCTCAAAAAAATAAATAAATAAATAAATAAAAATAAAAATAAATAAATGAATTAATTAAAAAAAGAAATTCCTCATGATAGTATGCACCCAATATTGCAACTAGGAGGTTCATGATTGTTGCAATCAAATTAAAAACACTGTAATCCACAAGAAATACCAACAAACTATCTGGGATTACAGAGATAATTATAATTCCTAATCCCGGGATGATGATAAATGTAAACCCTACCAACAATGTATGCCCTAATAACTATTGGCCTGTTTTTCTATTAATTATTATTATTATTTTTTTTGAGAGGGAGTCTTGCTCTGTTGCCCAGGCTGGAGTGCAGTGGCGTGATCTCGGCTCACTGCAAGCTCCGCCTCCCGGGTTCACGCCATTCTCCTGCCTCAGCCTCCTGAGTAGCTGGGACTACAGGCGCCTGCCACCACACCCGGCTAAGTTTTTGTATTTTTAGTAGATATGGGGTTTCACCGTGTTAGCCAGGATGGTCTCAATCTCCTGACCTCGTGATCCACCTGCCTTGGCCTCCCAAAGTGCTGGGATTACAGGCATGAGCCACCACGCCCGGCCAGTTTTTCTATTCATTATTATGATCTTTCTCCTCCTCCAGTACAAGCCCCATTTATTGGGGTGGAAAGAAATTGGCACTTTACCATGAACCTCCTCTGTGATGGTTAATTTTATATATCAGTTTGGCTGGGCCATGGTGCCTAGATATTTGGTCAAACATTATTCTGAATATTTCTCTGATGGTGTTTCTGTGCAGGTATGTTTTTTGGATGAGGTTAATAGTTAAATCAGTGGACTTTTGGATGGACATCAGCAAGATAGTGGAATAGGACTCTCCAGTGCTTGTCCCCTGGTAGAAACATCAATTAAAAAAACTATCCACACATAAAAATACCTTCAGAAGAGCTAAGAAAACCAGGTGAGAGATTACAGTACCTGGGTGTAGCACAAAAATAAGAAAAGATACATTGAAGAACCAGTTTACATTACCCATGTTACCTCTCCCCTAGCTCTAGACAGCACAACATGGAGATACCCTCTGCTTGGGGGAAGGAGAGAGGGCCTCTGTAAAACTCAGTACCAGGCAGGCTTCCATAGATGCAGACTTCAGGCTGGTACCTACGGATTGAGCCTCCAGCCTGGCCTGATACCAGGCAAAATCCAACAACCTCAGGCTCCAGGCCTGCATGGTGGACTCAGTCTCCAGGCTGTTCCACCACTAGGATAACCTCAGCAGTCCCAGGCTCTGAACTGCCCCCAGAACCCAGCTGGCCTCCATGGCCACAGGCTTCAGGCCCACCCCAGCACCAACTGGTCACCACAGCCCTAGTTAGTTTATCAGGCCAGACTTTGTGGATACAGGATCCAGGCCCACCCAGCACCAAGCCAGCCACTGTGGCCTCGGGCATCAGGCCCACCCCAGTGGCCCCAGGCTTTGGACCCCCTGCCCCTACAGCACTGGGCTAGTCCCCATGCCACAGGCTTCAAAACTACCCCAACACCAGGCTGACCCCTACAGCATTAGTCATCACGCAAACACCTGTGGTGCCCTGCCTCCTGCCTGGCCCCTATGGACAGGCTCCAAGACCACCCAGCACCAGGCCAGCTCCTGCAGCCCCAGGCTCAATGCTGGTACCCATTCATTGAGCCTCTAAGCCCACCCCAGCACCAGCCAGGATCCTGCAGCCTGAGGCTCCAGGCCTGCCCAGTGAACTTGATCTTCATGCCTGCAGTAGCCCTAAACTCCAGACCATCCCTAGCACCAGGCTGACCTCTATGGCCCTAGGTTTCAAGCCCACCACACCACCAGGCTGTCCCCTGCAGCTCTAGTCATCAGACCAGCACCTGTAGACTCAGCCTCTAGGATGGCCCCTGCAGATATAAAATCCAGGTCTACCCAGTGTCAAGCCAGCTCCTGAAGCCCCAGGCTTCAGGCCTGCCACAGCACCAGGTCAGCACCTCTGGCCTCAAAAACCAGGTGAGTACCTGTGGACACAGGCTCCAGGCTTGTCCAGTACCAGGCAGGTCACCTTGACTCCACCCTCCATGCTGGCCCCTGCAGCCCCATGCTCTAGCAGACCCAGGATTCAGGCCTATCCCAGTAGACCCCTGCACTAGCATGGTCTCCATGACCCAGGCTCCAGGGCTGACCCTATATATCTAGGTTCCCAAGGCCTAAGGACTGAGGCTAGCCCTCAGAGACCTACCCTATAGACCGGAATCTGTATACTCAGCATCCAGGCTGGGACCAGCAGATAAATTCCAGGTTGGTTCCCATAGCCCCCGGTTCCAGGCTAGCCTTAGCAAGCTCCAAACACCAGACTACCCCCCCACAGGCCCAGACTTCACACTGGCCCAGCACCAGGCCAGTCCCAGGCTCCAGTCATGTTACTGGGGCCCCAGGCCCCAGAGGACCCAGGGTCCAGGCCTGCTCCAGCATACCCAGGTTCCAGATCCAACACAGCAGACCTGAGTGCCAGGCTGAACCTTATGAATGAAGGCTCCAAGACCCCTTGCAGACCCAGACTCCAGGCCAGCCCCCATAGACCTAGGATCCAGACTTGCCCCATTGATTGAGGCTCCAGGACTGTCCTAGTGCCAGGCCAGCCCCATAGATTCAGGCTGCAGGCCCACCACTCCAGCACCAGGTCAGCACCTGTGGACCCAGGCTTCAAGCTGGCTCCCATAGATACAGGCTCCAGGCTCACTGACATGAACCCAGGCCCCTGGTCATCCATGCACAACCAACCAACAGTTCCACACCAGGGGATTGAGGCTTCAGACTCAACCCTGTGGGCCCAGGTGTCAGGCCCACCTACCTACTGTCCCAGGTGCCTGGCCAGCCTGCCCAAGGACTCTGATGGCAATCTTGCCATTGGATCATGCCAGACGGCCAGCCCAGAATCTCTGGGTGGGCTGAATAGTGAAGGGCCTCCCAAGATAAAGGCAGTCTGAAAAGACTGAAATAAGCCCCTACTTCCTTAAATGCACAGACACCAATGTAAATCAATAAGAACATGAAAAACCAAGGAGACATAATACAACCAAAAGGACACAATAATCTCCCAGTAGCTGACCTCAAAGAAATGTAGATATACAAATTGCCAGATAAAGAATTCAAAATAATTGTTTTATGAAAGCTCAGTGAAAACCCAGAAAATCCAGAAAATCCAGGGGAACAATTCAATGAAGTCAGGAAAATAATAAATGACAAGAAGGAGAAATTTAACAGAGAGATTAAAATTATATTTAAAAATCCAGAAATTCTAGTGCTAAAAAAACACAATAAACGACATGAAAAATGTAAAAGAACATCAACAGCAGAATAGATCAAGCAGAAGAAAGAATCCATGAACTAGAAATCAGATTATTTGATGAGATTGGGCTTGTTCAGGATGGTATGGCTGTAGAAAATCAGGTTATTTGAAAATATACAATCAGAGGAGAAAAAAATGAATGAAACAGAATAAGGAAAGTATATAGGATTTATGGGACAGCATTAAAGAGCAAATATTGGAGCTAAGAGTTCTTAAATAAGAGACACAGGGGTCAAAATCTTGTTTAATGAAATAATAGGAGAAAACATTCCAAATTTGGAGAAAGATGTGAATATCCAGGTACAGGAAAGGCAAAGTTCTTCAATCCAAACAAGACTACACCAAGACATCTTATAATAAAACTGTCAATAATTAAGGACAAAAGGAGAATCCTAAAAGCAACAAGAGAAAAGAAGCAAATAAAGTATAAGGGACTTTCCATAAAGCTAGCAGGAGATTTCTTAGCAGAGACCTTGCAGGCCAGGAGAGAATGAGATAATATATTCAAAGTACTGAAGAAAAAATCCTGCTAGTAGTGTAACACAAAAGCATATGAAAGTATACAATTCACTGGTGAAAGTAAGTACATGATCATATTCAGAATACTCTAATACTGTAATGGCAATGTGTAAATCATTTAAATCTTTAGTATGAAGTTTAACATTCAAAACTATTAAAATAACAATAGCTACAATAATTTTTATGAGATATGAAATACAAAAAAAGGAAATTGTGATGTCAAAAATTTTAGATGTCGGGAAGGGTGGAGTAAAATTGTAGAGTTCTTTTATGCAATCACAGTAATGTTGTTATCAACTTCAATTAGCCTGTTATAACTATAAGATGCTTTTTGTAAGCCTCATGGTAACAACAAAGCAAAAACCTATAACAGATACACAAAAGTTAAAAAGTAAGGAATCAAAGCATGGTGGCTCACGCTTGTAATCCTAGCACTTTGGGAGGCTGAGGCAGGCGGATCCCCTGAGGTCAGGAGTTCGAGACCAGCCTGGCCAACATAGTGAAACCCCGTCTCTACTAAAAATACAAAAATTTAGCAGGGTGTGGTGGCCCATGCCTGTAATCCCAGCTACTCGGGAGGCTGAGACAGGAGAATCGCTTGAACCCAGGAGGCAGAGGTTGCAGTGAGCCGAGTTTGCACCACTGCCCTCCAGCCTGGGCAACAGAGCAAGACTCTGTCTCAAAAAAAAAAAAAAAATACTACTACTAGAGGAAATACATAATCACAGAAAAAAACAAGAGAGAAATAAAAGGGAAAAACCTACTAAACAATCAGAAAACAATGAACAAAATGGCAGCAGTAAGTCCTTAGCTATCAATAGTTACCTTGAAGGTAATAGGATTAAATTTTCCTGTCACAAGACATAGAGCGGCCAAATGAATTTTTTACAAAAACCAGGTGAGATGGTGCATGCCTATAGTCCCAGCTACTTGGGAGATTGAGGCAGGAGGGTTGCTTGAGTCCAAAAGTATGAGTCCAGCCTGGGCTACCTAGTGAGACCCCATCTCAACAAAACATAAAACATAAGCCGGGCATGGTGGCACACATGGTCATCCCAGCTACTCAGGAGGATTGCTTGAGCCCAGCAGGTTAAGGCTGCAGTGAGCCATGATCATGCCACTGTACTCCAATCTTGGCAATAGAGTGAGACCCTGTCTCACAAAAAGAAAGAAATACATAAAAACAAAACAAAACAAACAACCCAAATATGTAGTTCTTTTTTTTTAATTGTACTTTAAGTTCTAGGGTATGTGTGCACAACGTGCAGGTTTGTTACATAGGTATACATGTGCCATGTGGGTTTGCTGTACCCATCAACTCATCATTTACATTAGGTATTTCCCCTAATGTTATCCCTCCCCCAGCCCCCCACCCCCCAACAGGCCCTGGTGTGTGATGTCTCCCGCCCTGTGTCCAAGTGTTCTCATTGTTCAATTCCCGCCTATGAGTGAGAACATGCAGTGTTTAGTTTTCTGTCCTTGTGATACTTTGCTGAGAATGATGGTTTCCAGCTTCATCCATGTCCCTGCAAAAGACATGAACTCATCATTTTTTATGGCTGCATAGTATTCCATGGTGTATATGTGCCACATTTTCTTAATCCAGTCTACCATTGATGGACATTTGGGTTGGTTCCAAGTCTTTGCTATTGTGAATAGGGCCACAATAAATATATGTGTGCATGTGTCCTTATAGTAGCATGATTTATAATGCTTTGGGTATATACCCAGTAATGGGATTGCTGGGTCAAATGGTATTTCTAGTTCTAGATCCCTGAGGAATCGCCACACTGTCTTCCACAATGGTTGAACTAATTTATACTCCCACCAACAGTGTAAAGGCATTCCTATTTCTCCACATCCTCTCCAGCAGCTGTTGTTTCCTGACTTTTTAATGATCGCCATTCTCAAAAGATGTAGTTCTAAGAGGGAAGTTTATAGCTATAAACACCTACATCAAAAAAGAAGAAAGCAAAACAACCTAACATTGCGCATCAACAAACTAGAAAAGAAAAAGTATAAACTAAGCCCAAAGTTTGCTGGAGGAAGGACATATAAATAACAGAGCAGAAATAAATGAAATAGAGACTATAGAAACAATAGAAAAGATCAACAAAACTAAGAGTTTGTGTTTTGAGAAGATAAAATCACCAATTTTTTTTTTTGAAATGGAGTTTCGCTCTTGTTTCCCAGGCTGGAGTGCAACGGTGCGATCTTGGCTCACCACAACCTCTGCCTCCCGAGTTCAAGCGATTCTCCTACCTCAGCCTCCCTAGTAGCTGGGATTACAAGCATGCGTCACCACGCCCAGCTAATTTTGTATTTTTGGTAGAGATGGGGTTTCTCCATGTTGGTCAGGCTGGTCAAGAACTCACGACCTCAGGTGATCCACCCGCCTTGACCTCCCAAAGTGCTGGGATTACAGGCATGAGCCACCACGCCCGGCCCAAAATCAACAAATTTTTAGCTAGACTAAGAGAAAAAATGAGGACTTAACTAAACTAAATCAGAAATGCAAGAGGAGATATTATAAATGATACCACAGAAATACAAAGGAGACATCTATGAACAATGATATGCCAACAAATTGGATAACCTAGAAGAAACAGATCAATTGCCAGACACAGGCAACCTACCAAGACTGTATCATGAAGAAATAAAAAAATCTGAAGACACCAATAATGAGTAAGGAGATTGAACCAGTAATAAAAATCTCCCATCAAAGAAAAGCCCAAGACCTAATGGCTTCACTGTGGAACTCTACCAAACATTTAAAGAACTAATAATTCTTCTCAAATGCTTCCAAGAAAAAATGAAAAAGAGGGAACACTTCCAAACTCATTTTATAAGGCCCCCGGTATAAAAGCCAGAGGACACTACACAAAAAGAAAATTATGGGATGACTGGGCACAGTCACTCACACCTGTAATTTCAGCACTTTGGGAGGCTGAGGCAGGAAGATTTTTTGAGCCCAGGTGTTTGAGACCAGCCTGGGCAACATGGCAAAAACCCATCCCTACAAAAAAACACAAAAACACCTGTAGTGTACACACCTGTAGTCCCAGCTACTCGGGATGCTGAGGTGGGAGGATCACCTGAGCCTGGGGAGGTTGAGGCTGCAGTGAGATGTGATTGTGCTACTGCACTCTAGCCTGCGTGACAGAGTGAGACCCTCTTTCAAATAAAAAAGAAAGAAAAGGAGAAAGAAAATTACAGGCCAGCATCCCTGATGAATATAGATGCAAAAATCTCAAACAAAACTAGCAAACTAAATTCAACAGCACATTAAAAGGATAATATATGATATTCAAGTGGGATTTATCCCAAGGATGGTTCAACATACACAAATCTATAAATGTGATATAGCACATTAACAGAATGATGAACAAAAACCATATGATCGTCTCAACAAATGCAGAACAAGCATTTGACAAAATTCGGCATTCCTTCATGATAAAAAATTATCAACAAATCAGGTGTAGAAGGAATGTACCTCAACATAATAAAGACCATATGTAACAAACCCAGAGATAACATAATACTCAATGGTAATAAGTTGAAAGCCTTTCCTCTAGCTCAGTAACAAGACAAAGATGGCCACTCTTTTGTTTATTTGTACATTATTTTAATAAAAAACACATTGCTGTGTACAAATATACAGATCTCAAATTGTAACATTAAAAGACAAAATGCAATAAAGTGGCTTTATATGTTTTCCTCACTGAGACAGATATTCTGGTGAATCTAGACATTTATGATCATTAATACATAATAAGCAAGAGAAGTACAGATTTTCCAACCTCATGATCAGTAAATTCCTTTGAAAATGAAGGAAGGTATCGGTCATCAAAAGGGGAAATAGTTGGTAAGTTAGATGGCCCTGCCTACACTGTGTAATGTAAGAGACATGATAAGAGCTATAAGAAACTATAGTTAAATGTTAGAAGTAAAGGCAAGGCTGGACGCGGTGGCTCATGCCTGTAATCCCAGCACTTTGGGTAGTGGAGGCGGGCGGATCACGGGGTCAGGAGATCGAAACCACGGTGAAACCCCGTCTCTACTAAAAATACAAAAAAAAAATTAACCGGGCACGGTGGCGGACGCCTGGAGGCTGAGGCAGGAGAATGGCGTGAACCCGGGAGGTGGAGCTTGCAGTGAGCCGAGATCGCGCCACTGCACTCCAGCCTGGGTGACAGAGCGAGACTCCGACTCGAAAAAAAAAAAAAAAAAAAAAAAAAGGAAGTAACGTCAATATAGCTTTCTCAGATTTCTCCCAGTGATTATATATCTGATATATAAACATCTTCAAATGTGAAATAGTTCAATATGGTTGTATTTGTTCCACAACGACACTTTGCTAATATATTAATGTGATCCATATTTTGAAGTAGAATGATCTATAAAGAAATAAATAAGAAATCCAATAAAGAAACCATTAGTTCCAAGTCAAATTATGTTAAAGGTCTGTAGAAAAAATAAGTGTGGGCAGGAAACATTGGCTACATGCCAATATTTATTTCAAAGAGTAATGCTTGCACAAATAATAGTTTTCTTTGTCTTGCAAAACAAAACAAAAAAATCCCAAAATTAATCTCACAAACCTAAATTAGCTGAACATAGAGTAACAAAGCCAGTATTGTCGTCTGCACATTAGTTTGATAAATCAAACTGCATCTTTGAAAAACCTGCATCTGCTGCTATGTAGAACTGATAATTACTTTTCAACATGTAAACGAAAAATCATTATACAGCTCTCTTTTTTTTCCTAGAAAGATGTATACCAGGAAAACCCAACAGAATTTGTTACTTGTTAAATCCCACAAAAGCTGCAAGGCAGCTGAGAGTTGATGGCACTTAAGGACAGCAAAGATGGCCACTCTTGCCACTTCTGTTCAACATAGTACTGGAAGTCCTAGCCAGAACAATTAGGCAAGAGAAAGGAATGCATCTAAATTAGAAAGTAGGAAGTTAAATTGTCCCTGTTTGCAGACAACATGGTCTTATTTATAGAAAACCCATAGAAAACTGTTAGAACTAATAAATGAATTCAGTAAAGCTACAGGATATAAAACCAACATACAAAAGCAGAAGTGTTTCTATACATTAATAATGAACTATCCAAAAAAGAAATCAAGAAACAATCACATTTATCATAGTATCAAAAAATACTTAGGAATACATTTAACTAAGGAAATGAAAGAGTTGTACACTGAAAACTATAAAACATTGATGAAAGAAACTGATGAAGACATAAATAAATGAAAAGATATCTCATGTTCATGGATTAGAAAAGTTAATATTGTTAAAATGTCCATTCCACCTAAAGCAATCTATAGACTCAATGCTATCCCGATAAAAATTTCAATGACTTACAGTCCTCCATGACATCAAAAAAAAAAAAAAAAAAAAGGGAAGGAAAAATTTCAATGACGTTTTTCATAGAAATAGAAAAACAATCCCAAAATTTGTATGGAACCTACAAAAGACCTCAAATAGCCAAAGCAATCTTGAGCAAAAAGAACAAAGCTGAAGGCATCACAATACATGACTTCAAAATATATTACAAAGTGATAGTAATCAAAAGGCATGGTACTGGCATTAAAACAGACATATAGACCAATAGAATAGAAGAGAGAGCCCCAGGAATAAATCCTCTCATTTACAATCAATTGATTTTTGACAAAAGTATCAAGAACACACAATAGGGAAAGAAAAGCATTGGAACGACTGGATATCCACATGCAGAAGAATGAAATTAGACCCTTATCTCACACCATATTCCAAAATCAACTCAACTGGATAAAAGGTTTAAATGTAAGAACTAAAACTGTAAAACTGCTAGAAGAAATCCTAGGGGAAAATCTCCATGACATTGATATAGGCAATGATTTTTTGGATATGAATCCAAAACCACAGTCAAGGAAAGCAAAAATAGATAAATGAGATTATATCAACTAAAAGGCTTCTGCACAGGCAAAGAAACAATTGATAGAGTGAAGAGACAACCTATGAAATGAGAGAAAATATTTGCAAACCTTACATCTGATAAGCGGTTAATATCTAGGATATATAAGCAACTCATACAACTCAGTAGTAGGAAAACAAATAACCTAATTTAAAAATGGACAAAGGCTCTGAATAGACATTTTTTAAAAGAAGACATACAAATGGTCAACAGGTATATGAAAAAATGCTCAAAACCACTAATCACTAGGGAAATGGAAATTAAAACCACTATGAGATATCACTTCACACCAGTTAGAATGGCTATTATCAAAAAAGTGAAAGTTAAGTTTTGGAGAGGATATGAAGAAAAGTGAACTCTTATATACTCTTGATGGGAATGTAAATTAATACAGCCATTATGAAAAACAGTATGGAGGTTCCTCAAAAAATAAAAAATAGGGCTAGGTATGGTGGCTTATGCTAGTAATCTCAGCACTTTGGGAGGCCAAGGTGGAAGTATCACTTGAGGCCAGGAGTTTGAGACCCCCTTGGATAACAGAGTGAGGCCCCCATCTCTGCAAAAATTTTAAAAATTGGCTGAACATGGTGGCACACACCTATAATCTCAGCTACTTGGGAAGCTGAGGTGGGAGGATTACTTGAGCCCAGGAGTTCAAGGCTGCAGTGAGTTATGATCATGCCACTGCACTCTAGCCTGAATCATAGAGTGAGATCTCATCTTTTAAAAGGGAAAAATAAAAAAAGAACCATGTGATCCAGCAATCCTTTTTCTGGATATATACTTGAAAGAAATGAAATCAGTACCTCAATGAGATACCAGCACTCCCATGTTCATTGCAGCACTATTCACAATAGCCAAGATAAGGAATTAACCTGTTTGTCAACAGATGAATGAAGAAAATGTGGTTCATATACACAAGTACTATTTAGCCTTAAAAAAAGAAGGAAATCCTGTCATTTGTGACAATATGGGTGAACCTGGAAGACATTATATTAAGTGAAATAAGCTAGATTTATGTTTGTCTTTCTGTACAAAGACAAATACAACATGATCACCCTGAAATGTGGAATCTAAAAAGTTGAACTTATAGAAATAGGAAGTAGTACAGTGGTTACCAGGCACTGGGCTAGAGGGTATGGTTGGGGAGATGTTGATCAAAAGATACCAAATTTCAGCTAGATAGGAAGAAGAGGTTCAAGAGATCTATTGTACAACATGGTGACCATAGTTAATAACAAGGTATTGTATTATTGAAAGTTGCTAAGAGAGTAAATTTTAAGAGTTATCACCACAAAAATAAGATAAGTATGTGAGGTAATGAATATGTTAATTATTATGATATAGCCACTCCATAATGTATACATATTTCAAAACAACATGTTGTGCATGATAAACTATACAACTTTTATTCGTCAATTTAAAAAATAAATTAAATTGAAGAAATCAGTGGACTTTGACTAATGCAGATTACCATCCATAATGTGGGTGGGCCTCATCCAATCAGTTGAAGGCCTTAAGAGAGCAAAGTCTGACCTCTTTTGAGCAAGAAGGAATTCTACTAACAGATATTGGACTGGAACTGCAACTTGTCCCTGAGGCTCCTGCCTGCCATCCTATCTCATCAAATTTTAGACTTGCCAGTCCTCCAAATCACATGAACCAATTCCTTAAAATAAATCTTTCTTTCTTTCTCCATGCACACACATACATACACATGCATACACATATACATCCTCTTGGTTCTGTTTCTCTGGAGAAACCCTGACCAATATACCTTTCCTAGACAACAGTCAGTATCCAAGGAAGGCAATGTCTACCACATATTACTTGGGCCAAAGCATGTCTAAAAAATCAGGAACAACCACCATCTTGGCAATGCTTCCCTAACCCAACCTCTCACAATATCAACTGCAAGTTTTACACAACCTTAAATGGAAGCAAACTCTATAACAGTTGCATCTCTGGCTGTTCACAGAAAAGAATCATATTTCTTAAGTGTTAAAGCAAAGCCAATTCATGTAAAAAACATATTTGATCCCATGGAGAAATCCAACCTCTCTCTGTATAGAAGCTTATTTACCCAAATTGACCAACTACTTGCTTACAACTATTATAAAAATTGCTGGGTTTACCAAGACCACCATTAACAATGAGTTAGAAAATATTTAAGCAAAATGGCCACCCAATGTTACTCCTCTGGGGCACCTTATAAAGCAAATGCCCCAGCTTACAGAAGACAGAAGCAGTAATGAGAAGCCTAGTAGTGAAGCTAAATGTATTGGTATAGTCACATGGCCACCTCCCAAGGGACCACCCCTGAGGCTAATAAAACTGTATAAATGGCCATCCTAGAAAATTTTCCCCTAAAATGAAGGCCATGGTCCTCCACTGAAGCACAGCAATATTGCAATAAACAGGGAAGGGAATGGGCCACATGTGTAATATAATTGACGACTACTTTCCAAATAACTTGATCCATCTGTAAAGATCCCACGTGTGAGTGTTTCACAGTTTAGGATATAATTTTGTGTGCTGCTAAGTTGACAACTTTTGTTTTGAACCATTAAGAGCATCTGTGAAACCTATTCCATGCCCATGGAAACACACTGATGCTATTTACTATTAGCAATCAGCAGGAAATCCAAGTACCAATACACACTAATTTGGGCAAGTAGAAACAGAAAGTTGCCCACCAAACAAAACTTGTATATAGTTTTGGCCACAGCGATACATAAGACAGCAAATCCAACCATGCTGGGCTTGCTTCTACTAACCTGATTTTAGTACATATAGCATAATCCTCTCCCCTGGCCAAGCACCTTTCAAAACCTCACTTAGCAAGATGAACATATTCTATCATTATCCAATGACAACATCCAGAGGGTAATTTCACACAAATGTGAAATGTGAAATGGTGAGCTGAGCTCATAACCAGTTTAGTTGATCTAGGTGCTGAGTGCAAGACAGATAACACACAAGCTTGTCTGACTTTAACATTATAAGCTCCTATTAACACAATCTGGAATTGCACTAAGTCACACAAACTTGCCTTCATAGGTATGCAGATAATACAGGCAGCAGAGGGAACCTGGTGGACCTGTAAGGGAATCAGATGACTTCCCCTGTCACAAGGTTTGCTTGTCTGACCCTGGATGATATATCCCTCACTTGTGTTTGGCTCAAAATTCCAGTAGATTTCTAATGAGTAGCAACCCCCCATCCCACCCCCTTACAAAGTACTTGGCCCTACAAACTATACTAAGTGCAACTCTCCAATGCTACAAATGAGTTTTCCCCACAGTCTCCCTGGTACTAGCGGCAATAGTATTATTAAATCGGGGTGGTGGGGGGTGGGCAGTAGAACAACGTAAGTATAGAGTACCACACAATAATTAAAAGATACACAGACAGTCGTGTCTAAGAAATTATTCACACAAATTAAAGTAGCTCAGGTTGCATGGTAACTTAATGGTCCACGGCTAAGTGTTCAGTCTCTACTAAGACCCCGTAAGGGCCTCATATGGTGTCTCACACTTGTAGTCCCAGCACTTTGGCAGGCTGAAGCAGGAGGATCGCTTGAGGCCAGGAGTTTGAGATCAGCCTGGGCAACACAGTGAGACCTCATCTCTACAAAAGAAAAAATGTAAAAACATTAGCTAGGCATGGTGATGCACACCTGTAGTCTCAGCTACTCAGGAGGCTGAAGCTGGAGGATTGTTTGAGCCTAGGAATTTGAGGTTATATGATCATGCCTCCACTCTCCAGCGTGGGCAACAAAGTGAAACACTGTCTCTCTTTCCTCTCTTTCCCTAAAAAAAAAAAAAAAAAAAAAAAAAAAAAAGCCTACTAGGAAGCCAAAAACTGTTTCTCAAAAATAAAATAGTTATTCAGAAAGGATGGCAGGGCTTTGCTCCAAAATCCTAATGGCCTGAACTTGATTAATCTATAGGGGCCTTACAGAAGCTTCAAACAGCACCTTTACCTGCCACTGACCCTGCAAGTCCCACTAGATCGGCTGGATCAAGTCCCACTAGATCGGCTGGATCAAGTAGCCCACATATCAGAACAGCTTGCGTGGCAGCCAAAAACTTTTGTGGAGCCTTCGCTTGGCTCCACTGGAAACTAGCAGCTTTTTAGGTTACTTGGTAAATGTGTCAGGAGTATCACACCCAAGTGAGAAATTTGTCACCTCCACAATCCAAAGAGGCTCACTAGGCATTGTGCCTCTTTTCTTGGATGTAGTAAGGGCCAGATGCAACAACTTATCCTTCATCTTAGAAGTGATATTTCAACATGCCTCACACCGCTGGACACCTAGAAACTTCACTGAGTTGGAAGTTCCCTGAATTTTTTTCTACCCTCTGACATGCAAATGTCTCACCAATATGTTTACAGTAGTTGCTACTTCTTGTTCACTAGGTCCAGTTTGCATAATATCATCAATGCAATGGACCAGTATGATGGCTTGTGGCAAGAAGAGGTGATCAAGGTCCTTGCAGACTGAATTATGACAGAGGGCCACAGAGTTGACATGCCCATGACATAGGATAGTGAAAGATGTATTGCTGGCTTTGTCAGCTGAAAGTAAACTGATTCTGGTGGTCTTTTTTATTAATAAGTATCAATAGCTACCTACCAGGTAACAGGAGATATATTAATTTGCTCATCAACAAAATCACATCTGGAACAGCAGCTGTAATTGGAGATAAATACCTGGTTAATAGTAATCCACTGTCATTCTCCAAGATTCATCTGCTTTCTGCACAAGTCAAATGGGTGAGTTGAATAGGATGTCGTGGGAATCACTATCTTGCATCTTTCAAGTACTTGATGTTTGTACTAATCTCTGTTATCCCTCTAGGGCTATGGTATTGCTTTTGGTTTACTATTTTCCTATGTAGAAGCAGCTCTAGTGGCTTCCTATTGACCTTTTCTACCATAGTAGACCTCAATCAACAATCAGGAAACCAATGTGCCAACTCTGCCAGTTGCTGAGTATGTCTATTCCAATTATGCATTCTGGAGCTTGGACAATAACCACGAAATGAGTTTGGAGATCCACTGGACCCTCTGTGAGACAGAACTGAGCTAAAACTACATTGATCCCCTGACTTTCATAAGCCCCCACTCTAATTGGTGGACTATAGTGACATTTTGGGTCTCTTGGAATGAGTGTCACTTCAGAGCCAGTGTCCAGTAATACCCAAAATTTCTGATTATTTCTTTTTCCCCAATGCATAGCCACTTGATAAATGGCCATAGGTTCCTTTGAGGAAGTCTATAAAGAAGAGTAACAGTATAAAGTTCTGGCAGTATAACAGGATTCTTCCTCAAGGGCTTCCCCTTCATTCAAGGGGTTGTGGGTCTGTTAACTGGCTGAAGTCTGGGAGTTGGTTGGACAGTGAGTCTATGTTTTGGTGATTCAAGTTAGACATTGTTCACTCAAACTAGAATGCTCCTGCTTATACAGATCAAGGAAGAATTTATATCCATCTATTTCTTTTCTAGGGACATGATGATCAACCAGCCAATGCCAAAGGTCTCCAAAAGTTACACTATTTTGATTATTGCTTTGACTCCCCTGTCCATCACAGCAACCACACTCACCTTGTCTTTGATGATTTAGTTCTGCCATTTGGCCCCTGCTGCCCCAGGATCCGATTGCCTCTATTGCATTCAGGGATCCCAGTTTGGTGGCAGCAGTTCCCACTATAATTTCTGACCAACAGAGAAAAGCAACCACAGAACTCTTCAAAGATGCAGGGGTTCCCCCTCACAAATCTATTTCTCACAACCATGTTGAAAGATGTGTTCTCCCAATGTGGGTGAAGGGATCTTAAACAATAAATTGACTCTAACATTCTAATCTTCCTAAGCCTTTAGATCCCTTCCTTTACAGTATACCAAGACAGTTCTGTCATTTCAACTTCATTTGGTGTAGGCCACTTTTGGTCCATGTTTCAGCCAACCAACCAAACTGTTAGAGCCCTAACACACTGAGCTAAAACATTCAATTCACTATTTCTTCTTAGTGGGCCTATATTAATAAAGTTAGCCTGATTCAACTTCCTATTCCTTCCAAAATTATCCCACACCCTTAATATCCACTTCCACACATATTCCCCAGATTTCTGTCTATATAAACTGAAAAAAAATCTTGCAGTTGTTTTGGTGTGTAGCACACCTTTCAAGGCCTCCTGCAACTTGAGCCGAACTGTATGTCTAGAAGCAAAGAGGGGTTGTGGGTAAGTCCTCATGAAACTCAGCAGTGCCTTGCAAGGAAACTACCTCAAGGAAGGTCACTGCAGGTTCTTCAGGCAAAGCAGGGTTAACCTTTTCAGACAAGACTAGAATGGCTGGCAAAGAAGACTCTGTAGAATTTAGGAGTCTGATGTCCCCAGCTTCATTGGGATCTTCTCATAGTCCCCTACTCCAATTTTCAGGATCCCATCCCTTCCCAACAAATGTCCTCTTTTTAACAGAACTTCTGCATCTTATTCCCCATTCCTCATCCCACATATCTTTACAATTGCCTTGTTCCTGGATGCTAATTTGAAAATATACTACCTGATTCATTATTTTTCCATAAACCTTTGCTTTACTGGCAGAATAGAATCTTAGGTTGTGCTATGGTTTGAATGTGTCCTCTTTGAAATTCAGGTGTTGGAACTTAATGGCAATGTGATGCAGCAAGAAGGCCCTTGCCAGACAATTGAACCTGCCAGCACTTGATCTTGGACTTCCCAGCCTCCAGAACTGTAAGAAAATAAATTTCTGTTCTTTATAAATTACCCAGTTTCAGGTATTCTGTTATAGAAGCACAAATGGACTAAGACAGGTTGTAAGGTGGGATATGGAGGGTACAATGTCCATCTCCAGTCCCCAGTCCTCAAGCACCAACTAGAAAATTTCACAACCACTGGCCAAGTGTTCAGAGGGTTGGTGTCCATGACCAACCCTTTTTCTCTTCTCTCTATGCTATACCTACTTTGCAGTAGCTTGTCTAAAACACACACTCTTAGTAAGCTGGTAGGGGAAAAAAGCCATTTTTCTCAGCCAGCAGATTATAGTTGGTACAGTAAAATTTCATTTTATATTGAGGCCTGATTCTAAAGGGGATTCAAAATTTAAGGGAAAATGACATATAGTCAAAATTATCATTGAAACTCATTTATGAAGGCTCCAAGTTAAAGATCTACATAACGCTTATCAGTGAGGTCAGTGTTGGAACAGATCCCTGTTTCTTCAATTAAGCAACAGATTAAGTAGCTGGCTTCTGGTTATGGCCCCTATTGCATGAAAAGTAAATATACTTAAACACTAGTAACACACTCAAGATGATGAAATACATTACAAGAAGCACACAGAAACTGAAATCACCTAATTGAACAGCAGATTCAAGTCTCCCAACCTTCACTCATTCTGAGACATAGACTTACTTAGTGGAATGGTAGGCAGATTCACTCCCATTATTTATATTCTTATTTTCACATGTATGTATGATGTGACTCCACTATCAAGGGGAAGTCACAGGCCCCAAAGGATGCATTTGGGGACAAGGTCAGAAAGAGACTTTCCAGTTGGAATTCTCAAGAAATCAACAGAAAATGGAGATTAGCAAAAGGTAGTCGACCTGGAGGGATGGTGTGTGTTTATTATATTGTTACTTGAGTGTTTTCCATATTTTTATTAAGGAGACTATATGTCTTCTAAGCATAATAAAAAACACCAGGAACTTTACACATTCAATCTGGCTGATTCCGAAGCAGAAATGACTGGAATAGAATTATTTGGGTGGAAGGGGAGCAGGATGTGCAGAGAGTTGTCTTGGTTGGGTTCAACTGGAACAAGGATGAGGTAACTGTTGTGTTGTCATAACAAAAGAAAAGTTTGCACAGAATCTAGAAAAAAAAGAGCCCAAACCCAAGAATTTGTCATTGTTGATCAGCCCTGTACAAGGAAGAGACCATTATATGTAGCAGCCTGAGTCTTGGATCCTAAGGAGGTATATTCTCCTACATAGTGGAAACCTTTCTCAGGCTCCTTCATGCTCTGTAGCAACTATCTGCAAAGATTGTCTAATCCCTTTTGCTCAGAGTCCAACTGCACTTAGCCTCTTCTGATTGCCATAATAACAGCTAACATTTCTTAAGTGTTTGCTATGTTACAGTCCTAGTCATAGTTAGGTTTGACTCAACCCACTAAACAGGTTGCTAGCCATTTTATTTCACTATTTTAACTTCCTCTTGCATTTCATGTTTTTGTTTTTGTTTTTGTTTTTGTTTTGAGACAGTCTCTCTGTTGCCCAGGCTGGAGGTCAGTGACACAATCTTGGCTCACTTCAACATCCACCTCCTGGGTTCAAACAATTCTTGTGTCTCAGCCTCTCAAGTAGCTGGGATTACAGGCGTGTGCCATCATGCCTGGCTAGTTTTTTTGTATTTTTAATAGAAAATGGGGTTTTTAATGGGGTTTCACCATGCTAGCCAGGCTGGTCTTGAACTCCTGGCCTCAAGTGATCTGCCTGCCTCAGCCTCTCAAATTGCGGGGATTACAAGTGTGAGCCACAACACCCATCAGAGTTTAAATCTTTGTTTTCTTCACTCTTAAGGAACTGAAAACTGAGAGCAGTTACTGAGGAAGCAAAGCCCTTTGGGGCTTGTTCTCAGATGCATGCCCTCTGCTTGGCCACTGAGTAAATCCCTTTTGGAGTGACTGTGTATTTCAGGTGACCCATTAAACTAGCCCTCATTTTCTACTTCCATTCTCATAGGGGTGGGATCCTTAAAGTGGATGTGGTTTATAACTGCTGTCCCAACCCTAGGCCTAACTTGATTGGCCCAAGGAGGAGCATCTGACTATTTCGAAGCGCTTTCCAGGAATTTGAAATTTCAGGGGAAACAGAGAGAGAGAGAGAGAGTAAGAGAGTGAGACAGGGAGGAAGGGAGAGATTTTTTTTCCCTGTAGCTGAAGGTTAGAAAGTAAACAATACTGCCTTGGCAGTATGGGCAAGCTATTTTCCCATGCTTTCTAAGGAGCAGAGAAAGCTACTCATCACAGATGATGAAACAAGGAGAAACATAAAAAGAAGAATAAATGATGTTGCCTGTTGTCCGAGTTTCTGAAGACTTTGAAGTTGCCTGTTCTAGTCCATTTCTAAGGTCCAGTAAGTTGCTTAACCTTGGGTTTTGTGACACACCCTAACTTATAATAAATTTCCCTATTTTGCCTGAGGTTACATTGTTTTCTGTTATTTGTAGTTGAAGACTAGTAGTACAGACACCTTATTCAGGTTGATCATTATACCTAAATTTGTGGACCAATTTTCTTTCAATTGTTTTTTATCATTTCATCCAGAACAATGTCCAAGAAAGACCGATATCCTACCTGCTTCAGTCTATTTCCAAGCCATTTCTTTCCACTGGCTGACATGCCACTGTTCAGTTATTACTCTTGCCTGCACCCAAGAGGTTGAGTCAGAGCCAAGCCACAAGTCAGTGCCAGCAAAGTAGCTGCATTTATTTCCATTCTGCAGCAGTAGATAATTTATAGATGTATTTAGGGTGAGTTGACAGGATTTGTGGAAAAAGGGGAAAGATGGGGAGTTCCAGAGTGAACATAGATACCAAATCAGTAGAGGAATGAAACACACTTATCAGACAATCTTTAGAATCTCACCCAGGGAGCTCAAAGAGGATAGAGCAAGGAACACTAGGTCAGTTCTCCAGAAATCAAGTTGCTATGATAGGCAAAATACTTTATGGTGCATAGGTTTGCTTCTGAGGCAGCGAGGGCAGAAATACAACAGAGCTAAAGAGTAAGCAACCAGACAAGATAGGCAGTTCAAGGGAGGGAAATGAGAGAGGAGGAGGTAGGGGGGACTAGATGATAATATGAGAGAAAAGTGAGGTAGAAAGCTCTAGAGATCAACCAGAGCATTCTAAAAGCACCAAGTTAAAAACCAGTTGACTCATTTGGAGGTCAGCCAAACCAGGTAGGGTAGCTGCATATTGTATTGATGTAGCTAGGAGAGTGAAGAGGCAGTGACTTGAGCTTTCCTGATCATTTCTGCAAGACCACACTCCTGCTCCCACACCCTTATCAACATTATTTGGATGAGCTCATTTCTCATTGCCACTGTAGCCCCTTCAACCTACATCAAATGATCCTGCATTCTATCAGAGGTCTCCACTTCCCTTCATCCCTGTTTCCAGGCAGAATATTGAGAGAAACATCTTAATTGTTCTTGCAACTAATATCCATTATTACTTGATGCAAGTTTTCATGTAATTGAAATCCATATTTAATTTGGTCATTTTATCCAGGGCAAAATGTTCTATATATTCCATGAGAAATGCAAGAAAGAGCAGAGGGTCTATTCAGGCTAAATTGTTTGCAAGAAACCCATTTAAGCTAACTAAAATAAAGTGAAGTTTATTCTAAGACTATGAGTGGACTAATAGGATGGAAGGAATGGTGCAGAAATCTAAGAATAAAAGCTATAACAGAAGCCAGGTGTGGTGTTGCACACCTGTAGTTCCAGCTACTTGGGAGGCTGAGGCCAGAGGATCACTTGAGCCCAGAATTTCCAGGCTGCAGTACGTTATGACTGTGCCACTGCACTCCAGTCTGGGCCACAGAGCGAGACCCTGGCTGGAATAATTCATTCATTCATTCATTCATTCATTCATTAAAAAATAACAGGAATAGACCACACCAAGATTGGAGTAAGGGATATTTTGGGCTTCAAGGTGGCCCTAGAGACTTATAACAGGAGTTTAAGGTCTTCATTATAGTGACTTGGCTAGGTTTTTAATGCATGCTTCTTTCCATTCCACTATCACTTGACTGCCTCTAATTACTCATGATTACTAATAAATCTCCCTGTTCATGGCCTATCATGACTTCTTCAGCCTCAACTATACCTCATGACCTTTTAGCTGTAATAATTCACTATTTGTTTTTGTTGTTGTTGTCATTTTCTGTTTCATATTTTACATTTAAGAAAGAGAGAATCTGATTGGCCCAGCTAATTTGTCAAGCCAGCCCATACAGGCCAGCTTACACCCTTAGAACAGGTCTTTCTTCCTGCCCTACCACAAAAATTTGGCTGTGGTAGGGGGAAGAGGGACAGGCAGAATCATATGGTAGAAAATGTGGCTATGTAGGTGACATCAGCTTTGGGCAAGGACATTTTACTTAGAATAGAGTGTGGGTAAAACTTGTACTTTAACTAATATGTCCATGAAAGAAAATTACAGAGGTCCACAAGAGCCTAAAACGGTGGTATCTAACATGAGATACAAAGAAAGAAAGTGGCTGAGGCACTGGTGCCCACAGCAAAGGAACACTGGGAGTTAATCTAAGCCTGAGAAAGGGCCTCAGATCTATACAGTAGAAAGGCTGGGGCTCCCTTACAGGGATACTTATTGTACATCTACTTTGGGCCAGACACTTTACATTTACTCACGCATTTATCTGGTCTCACATCATCCTTAAAGAGTAATTATTTTTAACCAAATTGTACAAATGAAGAAACTGAAACTGGAAGAATAACAGCGAACTATCTAAACTAACGAACAAATAATTGACAGAGAAAATATATAAGCCTAGGGAGCATAAACTCTATTCTACTTTTATTCCATATAAATTTTAGGATTTTTTTTCTGTTTCTGTTGGAGAATGTCATTGGCATTTTGATAGGGATTGCATTAAAACTGTAGATTGCTTTGGGGTAGTATGGACATTTTAACAATATTGATTCTTTCAATACATGAACATGGAATATCTTTCCATTTCTTTGTGTCCTCTTCAATTTCTTGCATCAAAGTTTCATAGTTTTCATTTTAGAGATCTTTCACTTCTTTGGTTAATTCCGAGGTACTTAATTTTATTTGTAGCTATTGTAAATGAGATTATTTCTTGATTTCTTTTTCAGATTCTTAGCCATTGGCATATAGAAATGCTACTGACTTTTGTATGTTGACTTTGTATCCTGCAACTTTACTGAATTGGTTTATCAGTTCTAATGGTTTTTTTGCTGGCATATTTAGGTTGTTCCAAATATAAGATAATATCTAAACAAGGATAATTTGACCTCTTCCTTTCCAACTTGGATGCCTTTATTTCTTTGTCTTCTCTGATTGCCCTAGATAGGACTTACAGTACGATGTTGAATAACAGTGCTGAAAGGGGGCATCCTTGTCATTTTACAGATCTTAGAGGAAAGACTTTCAATTTTCTCCATTCAGTATACTACCTGTGGTTCCGCTATACATGGCTTTTATTGTGTTGAGGTATGTTTCTTCTATACCCAATTTTTTGAAGGTTTGTACTAATGAAGGGATGCTGAATTATACCAAATGCTCTTTCAGTATTAATTGAAATGATCATATGATTTTTGTCCTTCATTCTGTTGATATGATGTATCACATAGATTGATTTGTGTACATTGAACCACCCTTGCATCCCTGGGATAAATCCCACTTGGTCGTGATGAACTATCTGTTCAATGTGTTGTTGAATTTGGTTTCCTAGTATTTTGTTGATGATTTTTGCATCAATGCTCATCAGAGATATTGGCCTGTAGGTTTTGTGGGTTTTTTTGTTTTGTTTTGTTTTTGTTTTTGTTTTTGTGGTGTGTTTTGGTGCCTGATTTTGATATCAGGGTAATACTGACCTCATAGAATGGGTTTGGGAGTATTCCCTCCTCCTCTGTTTTTCAGAATAGTTTGAGTATGATTGGTTTAGTTCTTCTTTAAATGGTAAAACTCAGCAGTGAAACCATTGGGTTCCAGGGTTTGCTTTGCTGGGAGACTTTTTATTATGGTTTTGATTTTGTTCCTTGCTATTGATCTGTTCAGGTTTTGGAATTCTTTCTGATTCAGTATTGGTAGGTTGTATGTGTCTAGGAATTTATCCATTTCTTCTAGGTTCTCAAATTTGTTGGCATATAGTTGCTCATAGTAGCCCATAATGACCCTTTTAATTTCTGCACTATTGATTATAATGTCTTCTTCTTCATCCATGATTTTATTTATTTTGGTCTTCTCTCTCTTTTTTTCTTAGTCTGGCTAAAGGTTTGTCAATTTTATTTATCTTTTCAAAAAACCAACTTTTTGTTTTGTTGATCTTTTGTATTTTTTTGATTTGGTTTCATTTATTTCTGCTCTGATGTTTATTATTTCTTTTCTTCTACTAACTATGGGTTTGGTTTGCTCTTGCTTTTCTAGTTCTTTAAAACGTACCATTAAATTTTTGTTTGAAATTTTCTTTTTTTGGTGTAGGCACTTATAGCTATAAACTTCCCTCTTAGTACTGTTTTTGTCGTGTCCCATATGTTTTGGTATGTCGTGTTTCCATTATGGTTTATTTCAAGAATTTTTTTTCAATTTCTTTCTTAATTTCTTCATTGATCCACTGGTCATTTAGGAGAATAGAGTTTAATTTCCATGTGTTTGCACAGTTTTCAAAATTCCTCTTGCTATTGATTTCTATTTTATTTCATTGTGGTCAGAGAAGATATTTGATATAATTTCATTTTTTTGAATCTGATCTTATTTACTTGTTACTCAAAAAATTTTTATTTCTGACTGGATTCAGGCTTAGAAGTAGAAGCTCGCAGAGAAGAAAGTCTGTGTCTCTTTGCAATTTGTTCTTGGTGCTTCTCTTTAGCCTCCTTCATTCTCTTGGCCAAAAGTTTAGCATATTCTGCAGTCTCTTCCTTATTTTTCTTAGTACCCTGCTTCTTCAGAGCAATACGCCACTGTTTGTGTTGCAGGACACATGGATTAACAAGATGCTGAATCTTGGGTGCTTTGGTCCTAGGTTTCTTACATTCTTTGTTTAAGGGCTTTCTTACAACATACTGGCAAACATCATCTTTAGAGAGATTGAGAAATTTGTGGATTCTGCTAGCTCTTTTGGGCCCCAGGCGACGAGGCACCATAGTATCAGTCAGTCCAGGAATATCCAATATCCTTCTCTCCTTTTTTTTTTTTTTTTTTTTTTTTTACAATAACCAAGATGAGAACGCTCAGACTGGCATCCATGAAATGATTTTCTCTTTCTCTCTCCAGTTATCCTTGGTCTGTAACAGGAATGCCCCTCACTCAGTAGCAGGCGGACACGGCCACGGGTAAAGACACCCTGCTTCATGGGGGAACCTTGTTAGTCATTTCCACCACTGATTTGGACCACATAACCCTTTCATTCTTCACCCAGAGCATAAGCAGCAACTTCTGTAGCCATACACTTCTCATAAAAAGTATGAAGTTTGCGTTCATCATCCACTTCAATGAGTTTCTGGCAGCAAGTGGCTGGGAAGGAGATGTTCAGCTTCATCTTGAAGCAGCTGAACACCTCTGAGGCACCACAGAAAATAGCTATAATTTCAATTTTTAAAAAATATTTTAAGACTGTTTCATGGCCTAACATACAGTCTATCCTTGAGAATGATCCATGTGGTGAGGAGAAGAATGTGTATTCTGCAGCCATTGGATGGAATGTCCTGTAAATATCTATTAGGTCCCTTTGGTCTATAGTACAGATTAAATCCAATATTTCCTTGTTGATTTTCTGTCTGGGAGATCTGTCCAATGCTGAAAGGGGGGTGCTGAAGTCTCCAACTATTATTGTATTGGGACTTATCTCTCTCTTTAGCTCTAATAATATCTGCTTTATATATCTGGGTGCTGCAGTATTGGGTGCATAGGTGTATATATATTTAAAATTGTTACATTCTCTTGCTGAGTTGACCACTTATAGTGACGTTGTTTGTCTCTTCATAAAGTTTTTGTCTTGAAATCTATTGTGTCTGATATAAATATAGCTACTCCTGCTCTTTTTTGGTTTACATTTTAATGTGAACTATGGTATATCTTTTTCTATCCCTTCATTTTCAGACTATGTGTGTCTTTATAGGTGAAGTATGTTTGTTGTAGGCAACAGATCATTAGGTCTTATTTTTTCATCCATTCAGCCACTCTATGTATTTTGATTGGAGATTTTAGTTCATTTACATTTGATGTTATTATTGATAAATAAGGACTTTTGCTATTTGTTTTCTGGTGGTTTTGCAGTCTTCTCTTCCTTCTTTACTTCCTTCCTGTATTCCTTTTAGTGAAGGTGATTTTCTCAGGTGGTCTAATTTTTTGCTTTTTATTTTTAATGTATCTGTAGTATGTTTTTTGATTTGAGGTTACCATGAAGCTTGCCAATAATACCTTGTAACCCATTATTTTAAACTGACGACAACATAACACTAATTGATTAGTGTGAACAAGAATAATTTGACCTCCCCGGGCGCGATGGCTCATGCCTTTAATCCTAGCACTTTGGGAGGCCAAGGCAGGCAGATCATGAGGTCAGGGGATCGAGACCATCCTGGCTAACATGGTGAAACCCCGTCTCTACTAAAAATACAAAAAATTAGCTGGGTGTGGTGGCAGGCACATGTAGTCCCAGCTACTGGGGAGGCTGAGGCAGGAGAATGGCTTGAACCTGGGAGGCGGAGCTTGCAGTGAGCCGAGATTGCACCACTGCACTCCAGCCTGGGCGACAGAGCAAGACTCCGTCTCAAAAAAAAAAAAAAAAAAGTGTCTCCTCAGAGGTCACATAAGCACTTTTCACTAATTGTACTATTTCACTTACTAGGCATCTGTTTTCACCCATTACTGGGTTAAAATATTTGTTAGAGCAACCCCCGCTTTGTGTCATGGGGCCAATCTCTTTGTAATTATTTCTTTCTAGTACAGGAGCTCTTTAAGGGCTGAAACTCGAACTTGTTTAATTCTGTATACCTTTTCCATTCATTATCCCCACATTTACAGAGTGATAAGCACATAGTAGGTACTCAATAAACATTTGTTGAATGAAGGCCAGGTGTGGTGGCTCATGCCTGTAATCCCAGCACTTCGGGAGGCTGAGGCGGGTGGATCCCCTGAGGTCAGGAGTTTGAGACCAGCCTGACCAACATGGAGAAACCCCGTCTCTACTAAAAATACAAAATTAGCTGGGCGTGGTGGCACATGCCTGTAATCCCTAGCTACTAGGGAGGCTGAGGCAGGAGAATCGCTTCAACCTGGGAGGCGGAGGTTGCAGTGAGCCGAGATTGCACCATTGCACTCCAGCCTGGGCAACAAGAGCAAAACTCCGTCTCAAAAAAAAAAATTGTTGAATGAAATGTTTGTTGTTGAATACATGCCATACATTATTTTGGATCTGCAAAAGGCCTCAGCAAATGGTTCATATTGTCAAATTAATGCTAAAACAGATTTTGTGCAGAAAGGAATAAATCAAATCACTGAAGGCTCTTCTATAGCCCTGAGGCTCTGAACTGGACATTAGATTGTTTCCTAGGCTGGAGGGACAGGGACTGTTTTTCTTAGGCCCCTGCCATGCTCTTAGAATGTCAGCTCCATGAGGGCAGGGATTTTTATCCCCAGTATCTATAAGAGTGCCTAACACATAGTAGATGTTTAATAATTGGTTTATCAAGTGAATAAGAAAGTTGACAAAGTGGCCCAAGCCTCTGCCATCTATCTCATTCTTTTTTTTTTTTTTTTTTTTAAGTAGTCTTTTTTTTTTTTTTTTTTTTCTTTTTTATTGATCATTCTTGGGTGTTTCTCGCAGAGGGGGATTTGGCAGGGTCACAGGACAATAGTGGAGGGAAGGTCAGCAGATAAACAAGTGAACAAAGTTCTCTGGTTTTCCTAGGCAGAGGACCCTGCGGCCTTCCGCAGTGTTTGTGTCCCTGGGTACTTGAGATTAAGGAGTGGTGATGACTCTTAACGAACATGCTGCCTTCAAGCATCTGTTTAACAAAGCACATCTTGCACCGCCCTTAATCCATTCAACCCTGAGTGGATACAGCACATGTTTCAGAGAGCACAGGGTTGGGGGTAAGGTCACAGATCAACAGGATCCCAAGGCAGAAGAATTTTTCTTAGTACAGAACAAAATGAAAAGTCTCCCATGTCTACCTCTTTCTACACAGACACAGCAACCATCCGATTTCTCAATCTTTTCCCCACCTTTCCCCCCTTTCTATTCCACAAAACCGCCATTGTCTTCACGGCCCGTTCTCAATGAGCTGTTGAGTACACCTCCCAGATGGGGTGGTGGCCGGGCAGAGGAGCTCCTCACTTCCCAGTAGGGGCGGCCGGGCAGAAGCGCCCCTCACCTCCCGGACGGGGCGGCTGGCCGGGCGGGGGGCTGACCCCCCCCACCTCCCTCCCGGACGGGGCGGCTGGCCGGGCGGGGGGCTGACCCCCCACCTCCCTCCTGGACAGGGCGGCTGGCCGGGCAGAGGGGCTCCTCACTTCCCAGTAGGGGCGGCCGGGCAGAGGCGCCCCTCACTTCCCCAACGGGGCGGCTGGCCCGGCGGGGGGCTGACCCCCCACCTCCCTCCCGGAGGGGGTGGCTGGCCGGGCAGAGGGGCTCCTCACTTCCCGGTAGGGGTGGCCGGGCAGAGGCGCCCCTCACCTCCCGGACAGGGCGGCTGGCCGGGCGGGGGGCTGATCCCCCCACCTCCCTCCCGGACGGGGCGGCTGGCCGGGTGGGGGGCTGACCCCCCCACCTCCCTCCCGGACGGGGCAGCTGGCCGGGCGGGGGGCTGACCCCCCCACCTCCCTCCCGGACGGGGCGGCTGGCCGGGCGGGGGGCTGACCCCCCCCACCTCCCTCCCAGACAGAGCAGCTGGCCGGGCAGAGGGGCTCCTCACTTCCCAGAAGGGGTGGCTGGGCAGAGGCGCCCCTCACCTCCCGGATGGGGCGGCTGGCCAGGCGGGGGGCTAACCCCCCCACCTCCCTCCCGGACGGGGCGGCTGGCCGGGCCGGGGGCTGACCCCCCCACCTCCCTCCCAGACAGAGCAGCTGGCCGGGCAGAGGGGCTCCTCACTTCCCAGTAGGGGCGGCCAGGCAGAGGCGCCCCCCCCCACCTCCTGGACAGGGCGGCTGGCCGGGCAGGGGGCTGATCCCCCCACCTCCCTCCCGGACGGGGCGGCTGGCCAGGCCGGGGGCTTACCCCCCCACCTCCCTCCCGGACGGGGCGGCTGGCCGGGCCGGGGGCTGACCCCCCCACCTCCCTCCCAGACAGAGCGGCTGGCCGGGCAGAGGGGCTCCTCACTTCCCAGTAGGGGCGGCCAGGCAGAGGCGCCCCCCCCACCTCCTGGACAGGGCGGCTGGCCGGGCAGGGGGCTGATCCCCCCACCTCCCTCCCGGACGGGGCGGCTGGCCGGGCGGGGGGCTGACCCCCCCACCTCCCTCCCGGACGGGGCGGCTGGCTGGGCAGAGGGGCTCCTCACTTCCCAGTAGGGGCGGCCGGGCAGAGGCACCCCTCACCTCCCGGATGGGGTGGCTGGCCAGGCGGGGGGCTGACCCCCCCACCTCCCTCCCGGACGAGGCGGCTGGCCGGGCAGAGGGGCTCCTCACTTCCCGGTAGGGGCGGCCGGGCAGAGGTGCCCCTCACCTCCCGGACGGGGCGGCTGGCCGGGTGGGGGGCTGACCCCCCCACCTCCCTCCCAGATGAGGAGGGAGGACGCTCCTCACTTCTCAGACAGGGTGGCTGCCGGGCGGAGGGGCTCCTCACTTCTCAGACGGGGCGGTTGCCAGGCAGAGGGTCTCCTCACTTCTCAGACAGGGCGGCCGGGCAGAGACACTCCTCACATCCCGGACGGGGCGGCAGGGCAGAGGTGCTCCCCACATCTCAGATGATGGGCGGCCGGGCAGAGACGCTCCTCACTTCCCAGATGTGATGGCGGCCGGGAAGAGGCGCTCCTCACTTCCTAGATGGGATGGCGGCCGGGCAGAGACGCTCCTCACTTTCCAGACTGGGCAGCCAGGCAGAGGGGCTCCTCACATCCCAGACGATGGGCAGTCAGGCGGAGACGCTCCTCACTTCCCAGACGGGGTGGCTGCCAGGCAGAGGCTGCAATCTCGGCACTTAGGGAGGCCAAGGCAGGCGGCTGGGAGGTGGTTGTAGCGAGCCGAGATCACGCCACTGCACTCCAGCCTGGGCGCCATTGAGCACTGAGTTAACGAGACTCCGTCTGCAATCCCGGCACCTCGGGAGGCCGAGGCTGGCGGATCACTCGCGGTTAGGAGCTGGAGACCAGCCCAGCCGACACATCGAAACCCCGTCTCCACCAAAAAAATACGAAAACCAGTCAGGCGTGGCGGCGCGCGCCTGCAATCGCAGGCACTCGGCAGGCTGAGGCAGGAGAATCGGGCAGGGAGGTTGCAGTGAGCTGAGATGGCAGCAGTACCGTCCAGCTTCGGCTCGGCATCAGAGGGAGACCGTGGAAAGAAGGGAGAGGGGAGAGGGGAGAGGGGAGAGGGGAGAGGGAGCTCTATCTACCACACAGTCCTTCTCTCCATCTATCTCATTCTTACCCTGTGTTTAAAATGCTGCATTAATGGCTTCTTCCTTAAGTTATTCTCTTTCAAAATACCACTCTTCAAATATGGGTGACTCACTCAATCTTTCACATGTGCATTCTGATTGGTTCTTCACAAAACAACTTCATATCCAGTATCCTTTTGATCTGTATAGCAATTTTCCGAGGTGAGCAGGTCAGGGATCACCATGCCTATTTGCAGAGGGGAAATTGAGGCTCAGAGAGTTGAGATTATTTTGTTCCACATTACTTGACTAGTAGGTGGAAAAGCTAATACTTGAACCCAGGTTTTCTTATCTCCATCCTGAACTTTTTCTACCACAAATGAATTTTTCAGATCATTTAGAGTAGGGGGTACTGGAGGGCTCTGTGGATGGGGACAGAGTGGGAAGGAACGAGGGAGAAAACTACAAACTGGTAGAAGGATGTTAAAGGGAGAGGTAGAGACAGTTGAAGATTAATCTTGTGCTGGATGTGGCTTGTCTGCCTTTTCCCCTGCTCAATGCCTCATGAGTACCTGTTTTGTCATGGAGGCAAAAACAAACCTGTTATCTCAATCAGTAAAACTCCCTCTGGGAGAACACTTCCCAGGCTGGGAGGGGTCAAATTTAGCGGGTACTTGGGAAAGAAACAATATTTCCAGCCCTCTTTGCATTAGAAGATTTAACTTTGGGGGTTGCTGGGTTTTTGTTTCGTGGGTGTGGGGCAGAGGTGGTGGTAAAAATAGCCCTCAGGGCCCTATTAGAAGCAACCAACCAGCAACAAAATTCATGTGTCCGGATATCTGGGGAAGCACCACATGTGTGAAGGGGGTGGGAATGGGTCTCCTGTTTCTCACCCAACTAGGGGAAGTCAAATAGAGCTACCACAATCAGACAACACTGTCCGGGCATGGTGGCTCACACCCGTAATCCCAGCACTTTGGGAAGCCGAGGCGGGCAGATCACTTGGGGTCAGGAGTTTGAGACCTGCCTGGCCAACATGGTGAAACCCCGTCTCTACTAAAAACACAAAAATTAGCTGGGCCTGGTGGGGTGCACCTGTAATCCCAGCTATTCGGGAGGCAGAGGCAAGAGAATCGCTTGAACCCAGGAGGCGGAGGTTGCAATGAGCTGAGATCGCACCACTGCACTCCAGCTTGGGCAACAGAGCAAGATCCTATATCAAAAAAAAAAAAAAAAAAAAGAATCAGACAACACTAAGTGGTTACAGACCTATTTCCAACACTTTCTATTTGAAGTGCTTCATAAACAAGTCTGGGAAGAAGAGGAAGTCGGGAGGAACTACAGTCCAAAGCTCAGTACTGTTGGGGTTAAGTTTCTGGCCATATTCAATTTGTCCATCCCCCTTTGGAGGGTGGGTTCTGAGTTTGCATATGAGATAATGGACCAGGATGGGGGCATTGGTGACAATTGTCAGTGGTAAAAAAAATAAAGCAAAGGACTTCATGGCCACGACCTCTGGCTGGCAGTGGGTTGCCAACCCCAGACTCTGAAGGGTATTTAACACCTATCAGTCCCCATACTTGAGAGAAGAGAAAATCGAGCCTTTGGACTAGGGCTGCTGAACTTGTGTAGGGCAGGGCTTATGCCTACTGTCCTTCCCTCCTCCACTACAAACTAATCAGCTATTTGCTGAGCTGTTTTACCCACTGGCTTGTGAGCTCCTTTCTGTGTGCCCAGGCACATGATGGGTGCTCTAATAAATTCATGCAAATGAGCCCAGGCTTTGTAAGATGGGGCCTTATAAGTACTTTGGCCCAAAGAGACATGGGAAATCATTCTACCCCACATCTTACCTTGGCCCTCCTAAGCTACAGCTTCTGTACCAGCTCCAATTCACTAAGCAAATAGTTCTTTTCTCCCTCCCCTCCCTTCCTTTCTTCTTTCCTTCCTTCCACTTGTAGTCTGGGTGGTGAAGGAGCTTCCTAAGGCCCTTAGAATTTAATACAGTGAAAGGATTAAAGAGCTAGGAGTCAGTATACTTGGATTTAAGTCCCAGCACTGCCACTGTGATTGACTGAGTGACCTTGAGTGAGTCCCTCACTCTTTGTGGGTCTCTTGGTGTCTTCACCTCAAAATAAAGTGAACTCTGTTGAGTACTTTTCCAATTGTGCTCTTTGGTACCATAGAGTATCATTTCTCAAAGTGTGACACAAGGACATGAGACAACGTTAGGTGTTGCCAGAAGCAAATTTTAAATTACAATAGCTGTGGATATATTTTTAATATGAATTAGAAAAAAATATACCTAAAACATTAAGTCTGTGATGTTACATAGGATGAGGCTGAATTTATTTAAGAAAAAAGTGAGTCAATTTAAAGAAACATATTAAATATGAACACTGAAGGAACTAAAAATATTTTACCCCAAAACATATTTCTTTGACACATTTTGAGATGGCTGTCAGGGGGCCAGCAAACAGAAGTAGCCCCGCAAAGCTGTCCTTTGTGGGGGAGATTTGCACTTGTAGAGAATCTGCATTGATGCAGCCAGGCCTTCCCTTGTCCAAATCTAGGAAAGACTGAGAGTCTGACACCTTAAAGATCCGAAAGAAACATTTACCATCTGTTCTCTCTGAAGGTTGCTACCTGTGAGGTTTCATCTACACAATGAGACACTTTTGCTAGACAGGCCTCCTCTTCTCTCCCTCCGATAACCTGTCTTGGCATTATAAACTGATTTACCACCATTACCTCTTTTGGCCATTCTCTGGGCCCCATTCTTTCTGTAACCTCAAGATGGTATATAAGCTTCTGCACCCCAGTGGGGGAGTTGGGCAATCACTCTGTGATGCTCCCTGTGTACACGCTAGTAAATCATATGTCTTTCCTCCTATTACCTACCTTTTTTGAGTTGATTTTTCTGCGAGCCTTCAGAGGGCAAAGGGGAAGTTTTCCCTTGGCCCCTACAACAAGCTGGCTGGTAGATACAGATATAAAAATCATATGGGAGCTCTGGGCAGAACTGAAAGTTAGGCAACACTGCTCTAGAATTCTGAAACATCCCTTCAGAGCAGGGTTGAGCCCAGGGCCTCCCAATGCCATGAGTTGCACTTTTTTTTTTCTTTTTTTGAGACGGAGTCTCACTTTGTCACCCAAGCTGGAGTGCAGTGGTGCGATCTCGGCTCACTGCAAACTCTGCTTCCCAGGTTCAAGCGATCCTCCTGCCTCAGCCTAGCAAATAGCTAGGATTATAAGCGCGGGGCCACCACACACTTTTAATTTGAAGAAAGAAATTTGTGGCTAAAAAAATATTTGCAGCAGCCATGGTGGCTCATGCCTATAATCCCAGCACTGTGGGATGCCAAGACGGGAGGATCGCATGAGCCCAGGAGGTCAAGGCTGCAGTGAGCCGAGATCGTGCCACTGCACTCCAGCCTGGGTGACACAGCGAGACCCTGTCTCTCTCTCTCTCTCTCTCTCTCTCTCTCTCTCTCACACACACACACACACACACATCCCCTGAAACAAAAGAAATCCCAAAACTTTGGCCCAGGAAATCCTGAAGTTCCCTCCAGTGCTGACATTCTAAGACTCTAAATCACCACAGCACGTCTTGGGTGTTCTTCTGGCCTGAGGGGTAACTTGATGACTCTAAGTCAAGTGATTTGGAAAGCTGCCCACTTTACTGCAGTCCACTACAGGCTCCAGGCAAAGTTATGGGGAGAAATTAGGAAGCTGCCATTCAAAGTTAGTCTTAAGGGTGTGGGTAGGGGTAATAGTCTCCAGAGTCCAGCTGCCCCCTAGTGGCCAAAGGCATAAAGGGCTGTGGATAGAGTGTTCCTTTGGGTCTAGATTGGTATCCATTTAGGGCAACCAGTTCCAGAGCATGGTTTTTCTCAACCATCCTCAGAGACTGTGAGTTTGTGGGTCGGGGGAAAGGAGGATGAACCTAAAAACCCTTTATAGTTCTGGCCATTATACCTGACCAGGCTGTATTCCTTCTTCAACCCAAAAGCAGAATGATAGAAAAAGGCTCAGTAAATCCTGAGCATAACCCCAAATTCAGATCAGTTTGCTTAACTCCCAAGTCCTCTCAAGAAGGGGCTATTGGTGGCTCATCAGGTTCATTTTCCCATCCTGACCTGTAGTCTCAGAAGCAGCTTTCCAAACAAATAACCACTTGCTAGTTCAACAGCACCAAGGGAGCCTGGGAAGGTTTTAACACCTCCTCTCATAATTTACATTAGTACTCACATATCCATGATATTGACAGTTGGTGTTTTCTCAAATTTAGGTAATGTGCTTTTGCAAACACATCTTGAAAAACCGTTCCCTAGTCCCTTCTTCCAACCAGTACCCCCTGCCACCCTTAAAAACTGTCTATTTGGAAATTCCGAAGCCATTTCAGGCTTCATGTAGCACTCATAACTCTTTGCTTGGCTAGCAAGGTGTTTTCAAGATTAAGGTATATCAGGCACCAAAAATAATAAACTAGGAAACTCCAGATCTACATTCCTCCTAAAAAGAAACTAATGCGCTAGAAAAACTGTCAGAATCAGCTTTTGAAGGACGCTGGAATCTAGTCAAAAACTTACAACAAGGGGAATACTTGGTGAAGAAAGATGTTGCTTTGTGGTAAGAGACTGTTGTGGCATTTTAAATCACCCACTTATCATCCCCCATGCCCTAGATCAGCAGTGGCTGTGAGGACAGTAGATGGCACTCTTGGTGCAAGTTGCTAGTTCCAGAGGGAGCAATATGAACCTTACTCTCAAAGAATTGTGGTATGGGCCTCCACCTGCCTGGAGGCTCCCTCAAAAACTGGCAGGAAGGTTTTCCTATGTTTCACCTGACTCAGAGTGTTTGCAGGGCTCCAGTGGCTTCCAAGGAGGCTGTTACTGAAAGTATTTAAAGGCACAGGTATTGGCTGCAGCAGCCTGGGGTGAGGGATAACACTTGAGACAAATGATAGACACACCTAGAAGCCTGGGAATGAAGAGATTGGGACGGAAGATGTGTATGGGAAAAAGAATTTTTAAAAGCTCCTATGTACACCAGGGAATCAATAAAGCCACATGCATTCCCAGGGGAGGACACATGCTTGAAAAGACTGGAGAAGAACCTAAGCTTTCACCTCAGGCAGGCCTTCAGGCTCCACATATGCAGGAAGGGAAAGCTGAGGCAGAGTTAGGGCCAATATGTGGAGACTGGGATAGTACTCTTTCCTTTCTTGTTTTTATTTTTTAAAATTTTTATTTCAATAGTTTTGGGGCAACGGGTAGTTTTTGGTTACATGCAGAAGTTCTTTAGTGGTGATTTCTGAGATTTTTGTGCACCCATCACACAAGCAGTATACACTGTGTACAATGTGTGTAGTCTTTTATCCCTCACCCCACTTCCACCATTCCCCTAGTCCCCAAAGTCCGTTATAGCATTCTTATGCCTTTGCATCCTCATAGTTTAGTGAGAACATACAATATTTGGTTTTCCATTCCTGAGTTACTTCACTTAAAATAATGGTCTGCAACTCCATCCACGTTGCTGCAAATGCCATTATTTCATTTCTTTTTATAGCTGAGTAGTATTCTATGGTGTATATATACAACATTTTCTTTATCAACTCATTAGTTGATGGGCGTTTAGGTTGGTTCCATATTTTTGCAACTGCAGATTGTGCTGCTATAAAGATATGTGTGCAAGTGTCTTTTCCATATAATGACTTCTTTTCCTCTGGATAGATACCCAGCAATGGGATTGATGGATCAAATGGTAGTTCTGCTTTTAGCTCTTTAAGGAATCTCTGCACTGTTTTTCATAGTGGTTGTACTAGTTTACATTCCCACCGGCATTGCAAAAGTGTTCCCTTTTCACTACATCCACATCAACATCTATTTATTTTATTTTTAAATTATGACCATTCTTGCAGGAGTAAGGTGATATCACATTGTGGTTATAATTTGCATTTCTCTGATAGTGATGTTGAGCATTTTTCATATGTTTGTTGGCCATTTGCATATCTTCTGTTGAGAATTGTCTATTCATGCCCTTTGCCCACTTTTTGATGGGGTTATTTGTTTTTTTCTTGCTGATTTGTTTGAGTTCCTTGTAGATTCTGGATGTTAATCTTTCATCAGATACATAGTTTGTGAATATTTTCTCCTACCCTATGGGTTGTCTGTTTACTGATAATTTATTTTGCTGTGCACAAGCTTTTTAGTTTAATTAGATCCCATTTATTTATCTTTGTTTTTGTTGCATTTGCTATTGGGTTCTTGGTCGTGAATTCTTTGCCTAAGCCGATGTCTAGAAGAGTTTTTCCGATGTTATCTTCTAGAATTTTTATGGTTTTAGGTCTTAGATTTAAGTCTTCGATCCACCTTGAGTTGATTTTTGTATAAGGTGAGAGATGAGGATCCAGTTTCATTCTTCTACATGTGGCTTGCCAATTATCCCAGAACCATGTGTTGAATAGGATTGTTTTTCTTTTTTTCTTTTTTTTTCATTTCTTAGCTCTAGTCATTTAAGGGAACTCTGAAAACACCAACCAAACAGTAGGCTAATAGAACAAAGAACTCAGTGGTCACATACAACAAAAAATACTAAAGTAGTTGGGGAAAGTCACTAAAGAAGCATACAATGACAGCCCACAATAGCCAACAGGGACAAACCTTGGGGAGGGATAAGAATCCGGTTTCCAGAGTTGTCATTTTATAATACCCAAAATGTCCTGTTTTCAAAAAAAAATGATGAAGCATGCGAAAAACAAAAGAGAAATTAATAGAAAATATCCATGAAGAAGCATACACATTGGACTTCCTAGACAAACTTTTTTTTTTTTGCACTTTAACCATAATAATTTCATTTATATTTTTAAAAACCCTGAAGGTAAAATCTAAAAGAGTAACATTTCTTCCTTCTGTTGGATGTATATACAAAATTTTATAGGACTGTGTAAACTTTGACATATTTTAAGCTTATAAAACAAATAAAATAGAAAATTTACCTAAATCCAACCTATTACACAGTTCAACTTCTATAATACTAATAGTGCTGGAAATCTACACACCCAGTGCTGAAACTGGTATGCTCCACTGGACCTTGAAGACAGAGAGCCTCACCAATGCCTCACAAAATGCAAGGTAGCTTTTCCTCTTGGTCATGCATAATGTCATGGTAGAAACTCTAGCACACTCCCAATTTTATGGCCTCAGTCTCCCTAAGCAAATGCCACTTTGTAATGATATTTTCTTTCTTTAGTCATCAGCTTGTGCCCTAGTGTAGCTGAAGTTTATGGGATATACATGTATGTGACTGATGCAATTTGATTATAATATATTATTTTACATGTAAGTGGCCGTACTATGTTTGAAATATAAGTGTGGGAATGGCTATAGCCATATGATTTTATGGTTTTTTATTTTTAAATAGACAAAGATTTTAGACCTACATTCTTAATATGCTCAAAGAGAACAAAGGAAACCACAGACAAAGAACTGAAATAAATCAGGAGAATGATTTCTCAACAAATAGAGACCGTTGATAAAGAGAGAGAGAAATTATAAAAAGAAACCAAATAGAAATTGTGAATCTAAAAAATACAAATTGGCCAGGCATGGTGGCTCATGCCTGTAATTCCAGCACTTTGGTAGGCTGAGGCAGACAGATTGCTTGAGCCCAGGAGTTTGAGACCAGTCTGGGCAACATGGCAAAATCCTGTCTCTATAAAAATCACAAAAAAATTAGCCAGGCATGGTGGTACACACTTGTAGTCCCAGTTGCCCAGGAGGCTGAGGTGGGAAAATCACCTGAACCTGGTAGGTCGAGGCTGCAGTGAGCCATGATCATGTCACTGCACTCCAGCCTGGGTAATAAGGTGAGACCCTGTCTCAAAAAAAAAAACAAAAAAAAAAAACAGGCTGAGCAAGGTGCCTCATGCCTGTAATTCCAGCACTTTGGGAGGCCGAGGTGGGTGGATTGCTTGAGGCCAAGAGTTCGAGACCAGCCTGGCCAACATGGCAAAACCCCATCTCTACTAAAAATACAAAAATTAGCTGGGTGTGGTGTCACATGCCTGTGATCCCAGCTACTTGGGAGGCAGAGACACGAAAATCACTTGAACTTGGGAGGCGGAGGTTGCAGTGAGCTGTGATTGTACCACTGCACTCTAGCCTGGGTGACAGAGCAAGACTCTGTCTCAAAAAAAAAAAAAATACAATAACTGTAATGAAAGATTCACTGGAGATGTTCAACATCAGATTTCAACAGGCAGAAAAATCAATTAACTTGTTAGGTCAATTGAGATTATCTAGTCTGGAGAGTAGGAAAAAAAGAATGAAGAAAGATAAACAGAGCCTAAGGGACATGTCAGATACCATTAAGGTTACTAATATATATAGCCCAAGAAGAGGGCCCCAGGAAAAGAAGAGAGCAAGAAAGGGGTAGAGAAAATATCTGAAGAAATAATGACCATGAACTTCCAAAATTTGAGGAAAGACATGAGTCTACACATCCAAGAAGCTCAAGAAGTTCAAGAAGGATAAACTAAAAAAAATCCACAGAGACACACATTTTAATAAAACTGCCAAAAGCCAAAGGCAAAGAGACAATCTTGAAAACACACAAACAAAACAAAGTGAGTCAAAACATAAAAGGGATTTTCCATAATATTGACAGCCAATTTTTCATCAGAGATCACAGAGTCAGAAGGCAATTAGATAACATATTTAAAGTGCTGAAAGAAAAAAAATCAAACAAGAATTCTATATCCAGCAAAACTATACTTTAAAAATGAAGAAGAGGCTGGGTGTGGTGGCCCACACCTGTAATCCCAGCACTTTGGGAGGCAAAGGCAGGCAGATCACTTGAGGCCAGGAGTTTGAGAGCAGCTCGGCCAACATAGAGAAACCCCATCTCTACTAAAAGTACAAAAAAATTAGCCAGGCATGGTGGCACACACCTGTAATCCCAGCTACTCAGGAGCCGAGGCATGAGAATCGTTTGATCCTGGGAGGTGGATGTTGCAGTGAGCTGAGATTATGCCACTGCCCTTCAGTCTAGGCCACAGAGTGAGACTCCGTCTCAAGAAAAAAAAAAAAAAAAAGAAAAAAGAAAAAAATGACTTCAGTTTCCAGTCCAGTCTGTGAGGAGCTTAGAAGTTGTCACTTTGTCTTAATAACAATTAAAAAGTAGGCTGGGCACTGTGGCTCAAGCCTGTAATCCCAGCACTTTGGGAGGCCGAGGCGGGAGGATCACCTGAGGTCAGGAATTCGAGACCAGCCTGGCCAACATGGTGAAACCCCATCTCTACTAAAAAATACAAAAATTAGCCGGGCATGGTGGCAGGTGCATTAATCCCAGCTACTTGGGAGGCAGAGGCAGGAGAATCATTTGAACCCAGGTGGTGGAGGTTGCAGTGAGCCGAGATCGGGCCATTGCACTCAAGCCTGGGGGACAAAAGCAAGGCTTCTCAAAAAAAAAAAAAAAAATTAAAAAATAGAACAAACTAAAAACCAACAATTCTTAGGTTCCTCAGAGAATTGAGGTCATGGGGCAAAATGCTGCCCCCAAATTGGAAAGACTGGCAGATACAGATTATGGTTTTCTGGAGCAGAAACCCTCACACTGAAACCTTCATGTGAACCAGCAACCATGGGTAGGAAAAGTTAAACTTTAATTGGTGAATTGCTGGAGTTTCAATGAGAAAATTCAACGAGAATTTTTAATTCTCAAACTTGTCCACATTGAGACCTCAGTTTAGGGGGACCCTACACTTTCACTAGTCTTACCTCAAGGAGCCTTACCAGAGTCTCACAGTTAAAATTGAAGAAAAATCCCTGTCTGATTTCTATAAGGGAAGGATGAAAATAGTCATTTTGAAATATGCCCAGAGTATTCTGTTCTTCATAACAAGTCCTGCCTTCAAGAGAAAATATTTCACTGGAATATAACCTACGAAAATTTTATAAGAGCCTGACTGGCCTGGGGAGAGAGAAATACCCAACACCATAACCCTTCGCCCTTTCTGACCTGCAGAGGTAAGGAAAAACCTGAGAGGCACTTGGAAAGGTCACAGTCCATGGGAAGAATTTCACTAAAAGACTGAGATCTAATCATAGGTCTATAGAATGATTCACCTCCCCTCACATCTTACCACCAAATCACTCAAGGGCTATTTACACACAAGTTTTTTTACAGAGTACATCACCTCCAGCTTTCAGTAAAAAATTATGTCATACTAAAAGGCAAAAATCCCTGCAGTTTAAAGAAACAGTGCAAGCATCAGAACCAGACTCAGATATGAAAATTTTAAATAACTATAATTAACATGCTAAGGGCTCTAATGGACAAAGTAAACATGCAAAAACAGATGAGTAATGTAACCAAAGATTAAAATCTAGGAATGAATAAAAAAGGAATGCTAGAAACAAAAAATACTGTAATAGAAGTGAATAATGCATTTGATGGGTCAGTAGTAGACTGGACATGACTGAGGAATCAGTGAGCTTGAGGATATGGTAATAGAAATTTTCCAAACTAAAAAACAAAGAGAAAAAAAATAATGAAAAACAACACAGAACAGAATACCTAAGGACTGTGGGACAATTATAAAGGGTGTACATATGCATAATGAGGATACAAAAATGAAGAGAAAGAGAGAAAGAAACAGGAGAAATATCTGAAGCAATAGTGACTAAACATTCCCCCAAATTAGTGTAAGATACCAAACTCCACCCTAGGAAGCTCAGAGAATACCAAGCCAGATAAATGCCCAAAAATCTACATGTAGGCATATAACATTCAAACCGCAGAAAATCAACCACTGAAAAATGTTTTTGAAGGAATCTTTACCCACAGGAGAATAAGGATAAGAATTACCTTAGACTTTTCTTCAGAAACCATGCAAGAACAGAGTGGGATAAAATATTTAAAGTGCTGAGAAAAAAAAATCAACCTCAAATTCTGTATCCAATAAAATTATTCTTCATAACTGAAAGAGAAATAAAGACTTTCTCAGAAAAACAAAAATTGAGGGAATTTGTTGCTGATAAACCTTCCTTGGAAGAAAAGAAATTCAGAAGAACAAAAATTATATAGGTTATAAATTTGGATCTACATAAACAAAGGAAGAACATTAGAGAGGGAATAAGTGATATTAAAATAAAAACTTTTCTTTTTCTTATTCTTAATTGATCTAACAAAAACTTTGTTCACAATAATAGCAAAAATGTTCACAATATTTATTCTTTATGCATAAGTGAAACGAATGACAACAATGATACAAGGGATGGGGGAAAGAATTAGGAATCCTTTTTATAAGGTATTTACACTACCCATGAAGTGGTATAGTATTATTTGAATGAGGACTTTGATTAGTTGTAAATGTATATTGTAAACTGTAGGGTAACCATTAAAAATTTTTTTAAAAGAAATATAATTGATATACTAAGAAAGGAGCAAAAATTGAATAGTATAAAATACTCAGTTAAAACTATCAAAGGCAGAAAAATACTGGAAGACAAAAATAGAAACAAAGAACAAGGGGAACAAACTAAAAATAGTAACAAATATCATAAATATTAATCCAGCTATATAGCAATAGTCACTTTAATCATCGCAACAGCCAGGGCAGTAACATGTGCCTGTAGTCCCAGCTACTTGGGAGGCTGAGGCAGGAGGATCCCTTGAGCCCAGGAGTTCTGAGCTATAGTGTGCTCAGTGATTGAATGTCTGAACTAAGTTTGCTATCAAAATGGTGACCTCCCAGGAGTAGGGGGCCACCAGATTGCCTAAGGATGGATGAAATGACCCAGGTCAAAACTACTGTACCGATCAGTACTGGGATTGCACCTGTGAACAGCAAATGCACTCCAGCCTGGGCAACATAACAAGACCCCAGCTCTTAAATAAATAAATAAATAAATAAACAAATGAACAAACAAATATCATCACAACAATGAGACTTAGAGTGCACAAAGAAAAACAAGACCCAACTATATGTTGTCTACAAGAAATCCACCTCAAACATAAAGACAGACAAATTAAAAATAAAGGAATAGAGAAAGATATATCATGCTAAAATTAATAAAAAGAAATCTGGAATATCTACATTAATTTCAGACACAGCTGACTTCAAAGCAAGGGACAAAGGACATTATCAGGAATAATGAGAGGCATTACAGAATGATAAAGGGTGATAAAGGGGTCAATTCTCCAAGAAGAAATAATAGTCCTTGATGTGTATATGCCTAACAGCAGAGCACCAAAATATGTGAGGCAAAAATTGATGGAACTGCAAGGTGAAATAGATTATCTACTATTATAGTTACAGACTTTAACATCCCTTGATCAGTAATAGACTGATCCAGCAGGACAAAAATCAATAAGGACATAGTTGAACCAAGAGCACCAACAAATAGGTCTAATTGACATCTACAGACTACTTCATCCAACAACAGCAGGATACACATTCTTCTCAAGCTCACATGGAACATTCATTGAGGCAGACAACATTCTTTGGGAGGCTATGGTGGGCAGATCACCTGAAGTCAGGAGTTCGAGACCAGCCTGGCCAACATGGTGAAACCCCGTCTCTACTGAAAATACAAAAAATCAACCAGGCGTGATGGTGGGCACCTGTAATCCCAGCTACTCAGGAGGCTGAGGCATGAGAATTGCTTTAACCTGGGAGGCGGAGGTTGTGGTGAGCCAAGATCACACCATTGCACTCCAGCCTGGATGACAAAGTGAGACTCCGTCTCAAAAAATAAACAGATAAATAAATAAATAAAATAAATAAATGTGATTCATCACATAAATAGAACTAAAGACAAAAACCACATGATTATTTCAATAGATTCAATAGATACAGAGCAGAAAAGGCTTTTGATAAAATTCAACACCCTTTCATGTTAAAAACTCTGAACAAACTAGGTATTGAAGTAACATACCTCAAAATAAGAGTCATCTATGACAGACCAACAGCCAAAATCACACCAAAAGGGCAAAAGCTGGAAGCATTCCCCTTGAAAACTGGCACAAGACAAGGATGCTCTCTCTCACCACTCCTATTCAACATAGTGTTGGAAGTCCTGGCTAGGGCAATCAGGCAAAAGAAAGAAATAAAGAGCACCCAAATAGGAAGAGATGAAGTCACACTATCCCTGTTTGTAGATAACATGATTCTGTATCTAGAAAAAAACCCCATAGTCTTGGCCCAAAAGCTCCTTACATTGACTAACAACTTCAGCAAACTCTTAGGATACAAAGTTAATGTACAAAAATCACTAACACTCCTATACACCAACAACAGTCAAGCCAAGAGCCAAGTCAGGAATGCATTCCCATTCACAATTGCCACAAAAAGAATAAAATATCTAGGAATACAGCTAAGCAGGGAGGTGAAAAATCTCTACGAGGAGAACGATAAAACACTGCTCAAAGAAATCAGAGATGACACAAACAAATGGAAAAACATTCCATGCTCATGGATAGGAAGTATCAATATCGCTAAAATGGCTATACTGCCCAAAGCAATTTATAGATTCAATGCTATTCCTATTAAACTACCAATGACATTCATCACAGTACTAGAAAAATTATTTTAAAATTCATATGTGTTGGGCACGGTGGCTCATGCCTGTAATCCCAGCATTTTGGGAGTCTGAGGTGGGCAGATCACCTGAGGTCGGGAGTTTGAGACCAGCCTGGCCAACATAGTGAAACCCCATCTCTACTAAAAATACAAAAATTATCTGGGTGTGGTGGCAGGTGCCTGTAATCCCAGCTACTCGGGAGGCTGAGGCAGGAGAATCGCTTGAACCCAGGAGGTGAAGGTTGCAGTGAGCTGAGATCGCACCGTTGCACTACAGCCTGGGTGACAAGAGTGAAACTCCATCTCAAAACAACAACAACAACAAAACATTCATATGGAACCAAAAAAGAGACCAAATAGCCAAGGTAATCCTAAGCAAAAAGAACAAAGCTGGAGGCATCATGCTACCCAACTTTAAGCTATAATACAGGGCTATGGTAAGCAAAATAGCATGGTACCGGTACAAAAACAGACACATAGACTAATGGGACAGAATAGAGAACCCAGAAATGAGGCCACATAGCTGCAACTATCTGATCTTTGACAAAGCTGACAAAAACAAGCAATGGGCCAGCCTGAGCAACATGACAATACCCCATCTCTACAAAAATTCAAAACTTAGTCGGGCATGGTGGCACACAGCTACTCAAGAGGCTGAGGCAGGAGCATTGCTTGTGCCTGGATTAAGAAAATGTGGTACATATACACCATGGGATACCATGCAGCCGAAAAAAAGAATGAGATCATGTCCTTTGCAAAAACATGGATGGAGCTGGAGGCCATTATCCTTAGCAAATTAATGCAGGAACAAAAAACCAAATACCACATGTTCTCACTTATAAATGAGAGCTTAATGATGAGAACACATGGACACAAAGGGGAACAATAGACACTGGGGTCTATCAGATGGTGGAGGGTGGGAGGAGGGAGAAGATCAGTAAAAATAACTAATCGGCACTAGGCTTAATACCTGGGTGATGAAATAATCTGTACAACAAACCCCCATGATTAAAGTTTACCTATATAACAAACCTGCACATATTCCCCTGAACTTAAAAGTTAAAAAAAAGAAAGAAAAAGTTGAATTTCTGATTTTTTGTGTCCTAGTAAAATTAGATACTACTATAGTTAGTAGTAGTATTATCTCATGTAAGTAATTTTTGTAAAGGCCTGGAGAGAGTAAAAAAAAAAAAGGAATATTATGAGCAACTTATGCCCACAAATTTGATAATCTAGATGAAATGAACTAATTCCTTGTACAACACAATCTGCAAAAACTCACAGACAGAAGAAATAAACTATCTGAATAGACCTATCTCTATTAAAGAAATTGAATCAATAATTTTTTAACAAAATTCACATTTTATTTAGATTGAAATAAACTATACAAAATTGATTTTCTTCACCAAAAAAGCAATATTTCCATATTTTTCTAGATAAACCACAACACTTAGTTTTGTAGGTTTTCCAGGTTTTGTTTATAAATCAAGATGAGGCAGTAGATAAGAGTCACGGGAAAAGACAGAAAAAAAACCAGACAAATCAGTTGTCAGTATCCATGGCCTCTGATTCTGTCTTAACCATGAAACAGAACTGTTCAACATATACCTGCTAAAAAGCTTATGAAGATGTAGGCTCCACAAAGGAATGTAAACAGCAATAACGAGATGTGGAACAATGGCAGGCTCTTCCATTCAAACTTTGTCATTTGTTCCTTTAAGTTCAAGAAAGACAAAATCTACACTGAAATCCTTGTTTGGCGAGCTCACAAGCTTTTCTCCAGTAATTTCTTGTAACTGTCCAATATAGATTTTTAACATACTTAAAACTCCTATTAGACAAAGGTCAATTGTGGGCTTCACTATAACATTTTATAAAATGTAGTCCTTCCTCTCACACCTCTTCAAAATATATTTCTTCAAAGAATTCATAACACCCAACAAGTAGAGATCCATAGTGATAATAAATGCTATGTCTAAAATGACTTAACTAAAACAATTCCAGAGTGCCGTGCAGAGATCACGCAGAAGGAAACATGGCATTTTCAATGTTCTCTTCTGGAAGAACAGGTAGGTCTTCAAAGCATGAGAGTTCAAACAGGGGCCATTTAAACACGTAGATTATCAATGGCTAAGGTATTCAATGGAGTTCTGTAGGCAAAGATATTTAGTGATTAAGTGGCCTACATACATCGTACGGCTTTTCTTCCAAATATCAAATATAAGATAGCCTATTTTTAAGAGTCTCTTAGGTATTTTCCACGGTTTCGGAATTATCTGTGTGAAACTCTGACTTACTTGTATAGAGTTTAATATATGTGTCCACCACTAAATCCAGGTGGTGTTTTATATCAAAATTTATGTTAAGCAAAGCCAAGATACTCGACCTTTGGTCTGTCAAAATGATCCTCAAATATGCTTTAAGACGCTTTCGTCCATTTTCATACTGCTCATTCTCAACCTTCATCACAGGAAGAATACACAGGACCTTCAGCAATGCATACACATTAGGAAAAAACTTGATGTCAGGCAGGTGGAGGGCTTCATAGATGGTGGATGGAAGCTCTATATCTTTCCCCCTGTGTTTCCATTTGATTCTCCAACAATGAAGCTTGGCTGAGAGCATGTCAAAATTGGGTAAGTCACTTCTATACGTGTCAGCATAGTGTTCCTCTGATGTATTGAATTTGAGTTGTCCCATGACTGAGGGTACCAGAGATAAGCATTTAAGAGCTCTGAGGTGCTGTTCTGAGAATATATCTTTAAGTTCCTGAATAATGTGCTCCACTGTTGGGACACTTAGGGTTTCTTTATAGTAACTCTCAGAGGTTAGCTAAGATTCCAGGTTACCCTGGTGAGCTCTGCGGAATTTCCCAGGGAGTTTCATTTGAATATCAAGTTTGGTTGCCAAATTTGTGGCTTCCTCAAACCAAAATTCATTATAAATTTCAATATTTTCCATCACTTCGTTGAGTGAATGCAGTACTGCAGTCAAGCTACTGGCTGCAAAGAAGACATCAGAGGTTTGCCCCTGGAGATTTTTCCCAAAGGTTCTTTTAAAAGATAGGACATTTTTTAAGAACAACAGTAGTAACAATGAAATCGAAATCTGTTACTGTACTGCAGCGTACAAATACTCGGCCAGCTATACAGTTATTCCATCTAATATTTCTCATTGAGAATGGCAGATCTCCTTCAGTTCTTTACCCCTTTCTTTACTGTTCTGAAAAAGAACAGAAATTACATTGTGAAGTTCTAAAAGCAGTTGTGGTGATCGATGGAAAAAAGAACAAACTTCCTCAATTGTTCTTAATGCAACGGATACTCCCATAACAGATACTGATTTTGCCAACCACATATTTAAGTCACAGGAAGAGCAGAGTGTGTAGACAGCTTGGGGATATTTCTCTAAAGGTCTAGAAGCAACAACTTTCATTTTGGAAGAAAATCCGCCGGACACGGTGGCTCACGCCTCTAATCCCAGCACTTTGGGAGGCCGAGGCGGGTGGATCACAAGGTCAGGAGATCAAGACCATCCTGGCTAACACGGCAAAACCCCGTCTCTACTAAAAATACAAAAAACTTAGCCGGGCGCGGTGGCGGGGGCCTGTAGTCTCAGCTACTGGGGAGGCTGAGGCAGGATTATGGCGCGAACCTGGGAGGCAGAGCTTGCAGTGAGCCCACATGGCGCCACTGCACTCCAGCCTGGGCGATAGAGCGAGACTCTGTCTCAAAAAAAAAAAAAAAAAAAAAGAAGAAGAAGAAGAAGAGGAGGAGGAAGAGGAAGAAGAAGAAGAAGAATAAGAAGAAGAAGAAGAAGGAGAAGGAGAAGGAGAAGAAGAGGAAGAAGAAGATCAACTAGACACAATGTAAGCCTGGCCACAATACTCCATTATTGAATCCCCACTTCTCAGTTATTATAGTGTGAAATTTCACAGCCAAAATTTCTGTATGAACATCATAAGGCAGGAAGCCCATAAGGCAGGAAGCCCATAAATTCCTCTCTTAGGTTATGGGACTCATCAACAAACCTCACCAACACAGGTAGGTGCTCTTCCCCTGCTATGTCCACTACATAGTCAGTGATAATGGAAAAGAAGTGTGAGTCTCTCATTTCCCTGTGAGTTTCTTCTCGAATACAGCTCTCACAGATCTCTAGCATCTGCCTCTGCTGTGTTTTTTAACAAAACAACGTGTTAACTGCAGTTGTGTCAAACTGCTTTCTCAGAACTTCTTCACCAGAATTTATTCAGCACTCCAGCAGTGCCTGAAAGTTATCTGGAGTAAAGAGACCTTCTGGGATTTCATCAGCCTCATGTCCATCCAGAGGTATGTTTTGCTTTCCCATCAGAATCAAGATTTCAAATAGAGATTTTAGGTATTCTTTGTTTTCCTTTTCTTCAAGGGTTAGAGGTAAAATGTCCTCATCTTGCCCTTCACCCTCTTCTTCACTGGGGTTCTGAGAATTACTATTGTTGGTTTCTTTATGTTTTGGTTCCTGCTCAGAAGTTTCATCAAATTTTTTCTGTTTCAGTGTCCTGATTTTGTCTGCACTCAGTTCTTTTATTCGTTTTCTGTGTCTACTATGTGGGTTGTTCAAATGACTGGTAAGATCAAATATTGTTGGTATTACATTATCTTGAAGAACTGTCCTATAAGGACTAGTTCTACAGATCATGGAGGTCTCCAAATCTTTGGCACATAACCGATAATGTTTATTTAGCTGATCAGGTGTTTTATCTTCTAAGTCTGCTCTCCTACAATTCTCCACCCACTTCTGGCATCTGGCCGGGTTCCGCAGGAACCTGAAGAAGGCCAGGTCGGACTGCGTGCTCTTCCACGTGCACTTGGGGGCAGCGCAGAAGTTCGTCATCGTCGCCCGCCCGCCAGCCGGCCGGCCCAGCACCCCCTCCCCGCCTCCTCAGGGCAGTCCGCCCGCCCGTCGGGGCTGGGGAGGGGACTGAATCAATAATTAATAACCTTCCCAAACAGCTGGCACTAGGGTTCACTGGTGAATTATACCAAACATTTAAGGAAGAATTTATATAAACTCTCTACAGTCTCTTCCAGGAGGTAGAAGCAGAGGGAACACTTCCTAATTTATTCTATGAGGCCACCATTACCCTAGTACCAAAATCATATAAAGATACTACAAGAAAAGAAAACTGGCCGGGTGCGGTGGCTCAAGCCATAATTCCAGCACTTTGGGAGGTCGAGGTGGGAGAATCACGAGGTCAGGAGTTCGAGACCAGCCTGGCCAACATGGCGAAACCCCGTCTCTATTAAAAATACAAGAATTCGCCAGGCGTGGTGGCAGGCGCTTGTAATCCCCGCTAGTCGGGAGGCTGAGGCAGCAGAATAGCTTGAACCCGGGAGGCAGAGGTTGCAGTGAGCCGAGATCGTGCCATTGCACTCCAGCCTTGGGGACAAGAGCCAGACTTCCTCTCAAAAAAAAAAAAAAAAAAGAAAAAAAGAAAAGAAAACTACAGGCCAACATTTCATGAATGTAGATGCAAAAATCCCCATCAAAATATTAGCAAATATCCATAATGCATACAAAATTATACACCATGACCATGTGTGATTTATTCCATGTATGCAAGGCTAGTTCAACATTTGAAAATCAATTGATGTAATCCATCACATCTACAGGCTAAAAAGGAAGAATTATATGATCATATCCATAGATGTAGAAAAAGCATTTGAGAAAATTCAACACTCATTCTGAGTGATGCTATAGTAGTGTATACATTTGTCAAAGCCCATAGAATGTACAAAATCAAGAATGAAAATTTAAACTGTGGACTTTGAGTGATAATGGTGTGTAAAGGTTGGTTCATCAATTTGAAATACATGTACCACTTCTGTTGTGGAATGTTGGTGGTGAGGGAGGCTATGCATGTGTGTGAGAAGGAGTATATGGGATCTCCCTGTACTTTTCATTCAGTTTTGCTGGGAACCTAAAACTGCTCTAAAAAGTAAAGTCTATTTTTTAGAAAAATGGAGAAGCCATTCTGGGTCACACCCTAAATAACTGGTAGACCTGGAACTCAACTCCAGATTTATTTGAGCACAACTGTCTTGTCCTTATCCACTGTGCCACAAGATCTACTTTGAATTTCACCTTGTTTAATATTTCTTTGCTGAACACAATTGACTAGATGGAAAATGGACTTGACTCACCATTTAGAAAAGCAAGGAACCTAATTTTTTTGTAGAAATGATAATAATATATTTCTAATAAAGGGTACATTTCAGGAAGAAAAATGAAGGAAAAGTTAAGACATTTCTAGATAAAGAAAAACTGATGATATTCATCACTAGCAGACATGCCCTACGACAAATGCTAGAGCCAATCCTTCTTCTGGGTATATACTGAAAGGAGATGAAATCACCATCTTGTATAGATATCTGCACTCTCGTGTTGTTGAAACATTATTCACAATAGCCACAATATGGATACAACATAAGTGTCCATCAATGGACAAGTGGATAAAGAAAATGTGTTTTTTACATATATGGATATGTGTGTGTATTTATTTATTTATACACACCCACATATATAATGAAATATTATTCAGCCTTTAAAAAGGAGATACTGCCATTTGCCACAAAATGGATGGACCTGGAGGACATTATGCTAAGTAAAATAAGCCAGACACAGAAAGAAAAATATAGCATAATCTTACTTATATTGTGCACTATATTTTTTAAAAGTCAAATATGTAGTACAGACAGAATGAAACAGTGGTTACCATGGGTGGGGATAGGGAAGAAACAGGAAAATGTAGGTCAAAGGATACAAAGTAGCAGATATGTAGGATGAACAAGTCTAGAGTTTCAACATACCACATTAGGACTGTAGTTAATAAAATTGTATTAAAGATTCTTGTCAACTAAGTAGAGTTTAGCTGTTCTTGTCACAAAAAAGTAACTATGTGAGATGATAGATATGTTAATTTGCTTCACCACAGTAATTATTTTACTATCTACATGTATTCTATAACATGTTGTAAACCTGAATACACAATAAGATTTATTTTTAAAAAATAAATGCTAAAGGGAGTCTTCCAGACTGAAATAAAAGGAAAACAGAAAGTAATTCAAGGATAGCCAAAGAAATAAAGAACAATGGTAAAGGTAGATACACAAGTGTTATTGGCTGAATTGTGTCCACCAAAATTTATGCATTAAAGTCCTAGCTTCCAGTACTTCAGGATGTGACTATATTTGGAGGAAGGGTATTTAAGAAGTAATTAAGTTAAAATAAGGTCATTGGAGTGGGACCTAATCCCACATGACTAGTATCCTTATAGGAAGAGGAGATTAGAATACAGATACACACAGAAGAAAAACTATGCAAAGACACAGGGAGAAGATGGCCATCTACAAGCCAAGGAGAGAGGCTGCTGAAGAAACTAACCCAGTCGACACCTAAATCCAGGACTTCTATTCTCTATAACTACTGGAAAACAAATTTTTATTGTTTAAGCCACTCAGTCCGTGATACTTTGTTATGACAGCCCTAGCTACCTAATATAATAAGTATAAAAAGCCAGTAGTATTGCATATTTGGTTTGTAACCATTTTATTTCGTAGAATTTAAAGGACAAAGATATAAAATAATAATTTTAAAGTTATGCTAACGGGTACACAATGTATAAAGGTGTAATTTGTGACAATAACAACATAAAAGAGGGACAGAGCTGTAAGGGGCCAGAGTTTTCTAGTACTATTGAAACTAAGTATTAATTCAAAGTTGAGTGTTACAAAGATAAGATAGTAATTGTAATCCCCAGGGTAATCACCAAGGGAAAAACTGAAAATATACAGAAAAAGAAACAAAGAGGGATTCAAATGGTACACTAACAAAAAAAAATCAATTAATCACAAAAGGAAGCACTAATGGAGGAAGTGAGAAACAAAAAAGATAATATATTAGTATGCTAGGGCATATAAATATATATGTATATATAAAATACTATATATATAAAAGACACATATTAGTATACTAGGGCTGCCATAACAAAATATAACATAAAGGGTGGTTTAAACAACAGAATTGTGTTTCCTCACACTTATGGAGACTAGAAGTTCAATATCAAGGTGTTAGCAGGTTTAGTTTCTCCTAAGTCCTCTCTTCTTGTCTTGCAGATGGCTTCCTTCCCATTGCATCCTCACATGGTCTTTTCTCTATGCATGCACATCCTGGTGTCTCTCAGTGTGTCTTAGTCTAATATGGACATCAGTCAGATTCGATTAGAGCCCACCATAATAGCCTCATTTTTACTTATTTACCTCAAAGGCCCTATTGCAAATACAGTCATCATCTGAGGTACTGGGGGTTAGGCTTTCAACATATAAATGTTGAGGAAACACAATTCAGCCCATAATAAGACATACAGTAAACATGGCCAGGCATGGTGGCTCACGCATGTAATTTCAGCACTTTAGGAAGCCAAGGCTGGAGAACTGCTTGAGGCCAGAAGCTTGAGACCAGCCTGGGCAACATAGTGAGACCCCATGTCTATGAAGCAAATTCAGTTAAAAAGCATTAGCTAAGCATGGTGATGCACACCTGTACTCCCAGCCAGGGTGACAGAGGGAGAGCCCATATCTTTAAAAAATGTTATTTGTGACATCAATAATATAAAGTGGGGGAGTGATGCTGTAAAGGAGTAAAGTTTTTGTTGTTCAACTTAAGTTGTTGTCAGCTTGAAATAGAATGTTATAACTTTAAAACATTTTATGTAGTTGCAATGGTAATCAGAAAAAGAAAATACCAATAGAATATACACAAAAGGAAATGAGAAGGAAATCAAAGCATGTCACTATAAGAAAAAAACAATGAAAATGAAGGAAAGCAGTAAGAAAAGAAAGGAGGGAAAAGGGACAAAACATACAGAAAACAACAAAATGGCAGTAAGAAGTACTTCACTATCAGTAATCACTTTAAATGAAAGTGGATTAAACTCCCCAAAATACATAGGTTGGCTGAATGGATAAAAAATCAGGATCCACCTGTTTGCTATCTATAAGAGACTCACCTTAGATCTAAGGACATGCATAGACTTAAAGTGAAAGGGTGGAAAAAGATACTACATAAAAATGGTAACCAAACAGAGCAGGATGACTGTACTAATATCAGACAAAATAAGCTTTAAGTCAAAAATTGTTATAAGAGACAAATAAGGACATTATATAACAATAAAAGAGACAATTCACCAAAAAATATTATAAATATTCATGCAACAAACATCAGAGCTCCTAAATATATAAACTTTGACAGAATTAAGTGAGAAAAGAGACAGCAAAAAATATGAAAAATAGACAGCAAAATAGTAATAGTAATAGGAGACTTTAATACCCTATTTTTAATAATGAACGGATAGAACAACTAGACAGAAAGTCAATAAGAAAATAAAGGACCTGAACAAAACTGTAGACCTATTGGACCTAACAGACATATAGAACAGTCCACCCAAAAAGAACAGAACATGAACATGGAATATTCTCTAGGAAAGACCACATGTTAGACCACAAAACAAATCTTAACAAATTCAAAAATATTGAAATTATACAAAATATCTCTTCCAGTCACAATGAAATAAAACTAGAAATGAATAGCAGAATGAAAACTGGAAGATCCACAAATATGTGGAATTTAAATAACACATTCCTTTTAAAAAGGCTTAAAATATATTTTAATAAATAATAACATATTTGTATACAGTCAATGGGCCAGAGAGGATGTCATGAGGGAAATTAGAAAATACCTTGAGACAAACGAACATGAGACTATTACACATCAAAACTTATGGGATGCAGCAAAAACTAAGTGTGAAGTTTATATGTGTAAACACATACATTATAAAAAGAAACATCTCAAATCAACAACCTTACTTTATACTTCAGGGAACCAGAAAAACAATAACAAACTAAATACAAAGCTAGCAGAAGGAAGGGAATAATAAAGATTAATCAGAGATGAAGGGAATAGATAATAGAATGCATCAATGAAACTAAGAGATGTTTTAACAAGAGCAACAAAATTGACAAATCCTTAGGCCAGTCATGGTGGCACACACCTGTAATCCCAGCACTTTGGGAGGCCGAGGTGGGAGGATTGCTTGAGGCCAGGAGTTTGAGACTAGCCTGGACAACATAGCAAGACTCTGTCTGTACCAATAAAAAAAGAAAGAAAGAAAGAAAAAACTTTTAGCTATATTAACTAAGAAAAAAGAGAAGATTCAAATAATTAAAATCAGAAATGAAAAAATGGAACATTACAACTGATGCCAAAGAAATTTAAATGACAGTTAGAAAAAAATACTATGAGCAGTTGTATGCTGACAAATTGAACAAACTAGAAATAGATAAATTCATAGAAACACACAACCTACCAAGATTGAATCATGAATAGAAAATATTAACATATCGATAACTAGTAAGAAGATTGAATCAGAAATCAAAAACCTCCCAACAAACACATGCCCAGTAAGAAGGAGGCAGAGCGGCTGGGCACAGTGGCTCATGCCTGTAATCCCAACACTTTGGGAGGCTGAGGCGAGTGGATCACTTGAGGTCAGGAGTTCAAGACCAGCCTGGCCAACATGGTGAAACCCCATCTCTACTAAAAATACAAAAATTTGCTGGATGTGGTCATGTGCACCTGTAATCCCAGCTACTCGGCAGTCTGAGGCAGGAGAATCACTTGAACCTGGGAGTCAGAGGTTGCAGTGAGCCGAGATCATGCCACTGCACTCCAGTCTGGCAACAAGAGTGAAACTCCATCTCAAAAAAGAAGGAGGAGGAGGAGGAGGAGGAGCAAGATGGTTAAACAGAAGCCTCCATTGATTGTCCTCCCCACAGAAACACCAAATTGAACAACTATCCACAAAATAAAAGCCCCTACATAAGAATCAATCATCAGGTGAGTGATCACAGTACCTGGTTTTAACTTCATATCACTGAAAGAGGCCCAGAAGAAGGTAAGAAAGGCAGTCATCAATTGTAGACACTATGTCTCTCCCATCCCCTGGCAGTGACAGTAATGGTGTGGAGAGAGAATCTGTGCACTTGGGAAAGGGAGAGTGCAGTGATTGTGGGACTTACATTAGAACTCAGTGCTGTCCTGTCACAGTGGAAAGCAACAGTGGGCACAACTCAGCTGGCACCCATGGAGGGAGCATTTAGACCAGCCCTAGCCAGAAGGGAATCACCCATCCCAGTGGTTGGAACCAGAATTCTGGCAAGCCCCACCATGATGGGATAAACTGCTCTAGCGTCCTAAATAAACTTGAATGACAGTCTAGGCCACAACACCAGGCAGTGCAGCTTGCAGCTCCAGGAGAGACTCCTTCCCTCAGCTTAAAGAGAGGAGAGGAAAGAGTAAAGAGGGCTTTGTTGTGCAACTTAGATATGAGCTCAGCCACAGTAGTAAAGGGCACTGGGCAGAGTCCTGAGGCCTCCATTCCAGGCCCTGGCTACCAGATGACATTTCTAGACACACCCTGGGCCAGAAGGAGCTGCTGCCTTGAAGGGAAGGACCCAGTCCTGGCAAGATTAATCACCTGCTAACTGAAGAGCCCTTGGGCTCTGAATAATCAGTAGTGATATCCAGGTAATACTTGCCATGGACTTTGGGTGAGACTCGGAAATATGCTGGCTTCAGGCATAACCCAGCACATTCCAGGCTGTGGTGGTTATAGGGAGTGTATTAGTCCATTCCCACATTGCTATAAATAACTGAGTCTGGGTAGTTTATAAAGAAGAGAGGTTTAATTAATTGGCTCATGGTTCTGCAGGCTGTACAGGAAGCATGATGCTGGCTATGTGCTCGGCTTCTGGGGAGGCCTCAGGAAACTTAAAAACATGGCAGAAGGCAAAGGGGGAGCCAGCACTTCTCACATGGCAAGAGCAGGAGGAAGAGGGGAGGGGAGAGGTGCTACACACTTTTAAACAACCAGATCTCATGAGAACTCTATCACAAGAATGGCACTAGGGGGGATGGTGCTACACCATTAGAAACCACCCCAATGTTCCAGTCACCTACCACCAGGCCTCACCTCCAACATTGGGGATTACATTTCAACATGAGATTTGGCCGGGAACACAGATCCAAACCATGTCATTCTGCCCCTGGCCCCTCCAAAATGTCATGTCCTTCTCACATTTCAACAAAAGACGTGTTAATAGCTGCACCATTCATTATAGTCAAACACTGGAAACAACACAAATGTCCACGTCCATGTAGTATATTCCTCCAATGAAAAATATGCAGCATTCAAAATGTATGAACTATTGCTAGACACAACATGGATGACTCTCATAAACTTAATATTGAGAGAAAGAAGCCAAACACAAAAGATTACACAATGTATGATTCCATTTATATAAAGCATAAAAATTGATACAACTAATCTATGCTATTAGTACAGGGAGGGTGGTTACTGTTGTAACAGAAGAGGTTGTAACTGTAAGTAGGCAGGAAGGCAGCTTCTAGGATGTTCGTAATGCTACATTTCTTGATATGTTTGCTGGGATATAGGGATTGATTAAATGGGAGTGTTACATTTGTGAAAATTGAGTGAGCTTACATATCCACTTTTCTAAATAAAAGAGCTAACAATAAAAAGGCAAGAAGCCAAAACAATCAAATGGGGAAATGTAAGTCTTTTCAGCAAATGGTACAAGAATAACAGGCTATCCATATGAACAAAATGAACCTCAACTATTACCTTAAACCATATAGGAAAATTAATTTGAGATGGATCATAAGCCCAAACATAAAAGCCCAGACATAAAATCTGAAGTCATAAAGCTTTGAGAGGAAAACATAGGAGCATATGACTTGGGAATAGGCAGATTATTTATTTATTTTTATTTTATTTTATTTTATTTATTTTATTTTATTTTATTTATTTTATGTTTAGTAGAGACAGTCTTGCTATGTTGCCCAGGTTGGTCTCAAACTCCTGGGCTCAGGTGATCCTCCCTCCTTGGCCTCCCAAAGTTCTGAGATTATAGGTGTGAACCACTACACCTGGCCAAAGATTTCTTAAACAAGTCACACCCAAACAAGAAAAATTAAAAGACTAAATTAGACTTCTTTGAAATTTAAAATGTCTGCTCATCAAAAGACATTGTCAAGAAAATTACTATTGAGTTTGAGAGTTCTTTATATACAAATTATTTGTCCGATATATGGTTTGTAAATACTGTATTGTCTCCTCACATAATTTTACCCATGTATTTGTGTGGTCTATGTCACTTTCTATCCTGTATTTTAATTTTTTTTTTTTTTTGAGACAGAGTCTTGCTCTGTTGCCCAGGCTGGAGTGTAATGGTGCAATCTCTGCTCACCGCAACCTCTGCCTCCCAGGTTCAAGCAATTCTCCTGCCTCAGACTCCCGAGTAGCTGGGATTACAGGCGCCCGCCATCATGCCCAGCTAATTTTTGTATTTTCAGTAGAGACAGGGTTTCCCCATGTTGGTCAGGCTGGTCTCTAACTCCTGACCTCAGGTGATCTGCCTTCCTCAGCCTCCCAAAGTGCTGGGATTACAAGTGTGAGCCACCGCACCTGGCCCTTGTATTTTAATATTAAATATATTTCTTCTAAAATAGACAAACAATAGACTGGGAGAAAATTTTTGTAAAACATATCTGACAAAGGAATGGTATCAAGGATATGTACAACTGAATAATATAAAACAAACAACCCAATTTAAAAATGCACAAAGTATTTGAACAGAGATGTATGAATGGCCAATAAGGATATGAAAAAAAAGTACTTAACATTATTAGTCATCAGGGAACTGCAAGTTAGAATCACTACACCCCACTAGAATGACTAAATTTAGTTTTAAAAATGAAAATACTATGCATTAGTGAGGATGTGGAGTAACTAGAACGCTTATGTATTGCTGGTGGGAGTGTGAAGTGGAACATCTTTTGAATCAGTTCTGGCAGTTTCTTATGTAGTTAAACATACACCTTAACCTATGACCTGACAGTTCCAGTTTTGGGTATTTACCCAAAAGAAATGAAAATATGTCCATTAAAAGACTTGCACATAAATGTTCTTAGCAGCTTTATTTTTAATAGGCCCAAACTAGAAACAACCCAAACGTCCATCAGCTGGTGAATGGATAAACAAATACAATGGAATTGTATTCAGCACAACATGGATGAATCTCAAAAACATTATGCTGTGAAGGATCCCAGACTCAAAATGCTACCTACCTACTGTATGATTCCATTTATATGGAACATACACAACTAATCCATAGTGGTTCTCTTTGTAGGATGAGGTGAGGGTGAATTTGACTGAGAAGGGGCATGAGAGAAGTTTCTGAGAATGATGGTAGTGTTTAATATCTTGACGGGGGTTTGGGTTATACAGGTATATGCCTTTGTCAAAATTCAGCAAATATTCCCTTAAGACTGTGTATTTCAGGCCAGGCGCGGTGGCTTATGCCTGTAATCCCAGCACTTTGGGAGGCCAAGGTGGGCAGATCACCTGAGATCTGCAGTTTGAGACCAGCCTGGCCAACATGGCAAAACCCCATCTCTACTGAAAATACAAACATTAGCCAGGCGTGGCAGCGTGCGCCTGTAATCCCAGCTACTCAGGAAGCTGAGGCAGGAGAATTGCTTGAACCCAGGAGGCGGAGGTTGCAGTGAGCAGAGATAGTGCCACTGCACTCCAGCCTGGGCAGCAGAGCAAAACTCTGTCTCAAAAAAAAAAAAAAAAAAGATTTTGTATTTCATTGTATGTAAATTTTAGCTCAAAAGAAAACAATTACAAAAAATGGAACTCTAGTTAATAATATACATGCACTCTTCCTACGCCAGCGCTCAGCAAGGAGAAGACCATGTTCAGTTCAAGGGCCAAGATCGTGAAGCCCAATGGCGAGAAGCCGGATGAGTTCGAATCCGGAATCTCCCAGGCTCTTCTGGAGCTGGAGATGAACTTGGACCTCAAGGCTCAGCTCTGGGAGCTGAATATTACGGCAGCCAAGGAAATTGAAGTTGGTGGTGGTCGGAAAGCTATCATAATCTTTGTTCCCGTTCCTCAACTGAAATCTTTCCAGAAAACCCAAGTCCAGCTAGTACGCGAATTGAAGAAAAAGTTCAGTGAAGCATATTTTCTTTATCGCTCAGAGGAGAATTCTGCCTAAGCCAACTCAAAAAAGCTGTACAAAAAATAAGCAAAAGCGTCCCAGGAGCTGTACTCTCACAGCTGTGCATGATGCCATCCTTGAGGACTTGGTCTTCCCAAGCGAAATTGTGGGCAAGAGAATCCACGTGAAACTGGATGGCAGCCACCTCATAAAGATTCATTTGGACGAAGCACAGCAGAACAATGTGGAACACAAGGTTGAACCCTTTTCTGGTGTCTATAAGAAGCTCATGGGCAAGGATGTTAATTTTGAATTCCCAGAGTTTCAATTGTAAACAAAAAATGACTAAATAAAATATATATTCACAGTAAAAAAAATACATAAGTATTGGGGGAGGGATGTGTGCTGATATCTTCAACTTACTTTGAAATGTATAAAAATAAGTGGCTCGATCAATGGAAAGGTGGATAGATGGACAGATATGTGATAAAGCAAATATTGGAAATAGTTTTTTTGTTTGTTTGTTTCTTTGTTTTTAATTGAGAAGGAGTCTTGTTCTGTCACCCAGGCTGGAGTGCAATGACATGATCTTGGCTCACTGCAACCTCCGCCTCCCGGGTTCAAGCAATTCTCCTGCCTCAGCCTCCCAAGTAGCTGGGATTACAGGCATGTGCCACCATGCCCTGCTACTTTTTGTATTTTTTAGTAGAGGAGGCGATTCACCATCTTGGCCAGGCTGGTCTCGAACGCCTGACCTCAGGTGATCTGCTGGCCTCGGCCTCCCACAGTGCCGGGATTACAGGCGTGAGCCACCGCGCCCAGCCAGGAAATTGTTAATGGTAGAATCCAGTGGTGAGTATATGAGTGATCACTGTAAAATTCTTTTAATTTGTTGCAGGGGCAGAGGGAGCAGTTAAGAAAAAGAAGACCAAGAGCACTTGGGGACAGTGACGTGGGAGAGAACTCTGTGAGACTTGGGCTTAAATCTCATTGTAGGAGGTAGTCTAGGAACCAATTGGAGAGTTTAACAGTGTCAGGATAATTAGGGGCCCAAGGTGGCACCAGAGTTTGGACTTTACCCTTTCAACAGTGAAGAATCATCTTAGATTTTTAAGCTGTGTATGACATAATAGGAGGTAGTATGGCATGGAGAAATGTAGGCAGTTAGGAGGTAAGGAGACAAAGGTTCTGGTCCCATTCACAGTATGTCCTTGGGTGAGTCAATTAATATCTCTAGGTTTCAACAAAATGCACTCTTCTTCCTTTGTCCCCTCCTGCATCCAAAAAGAGGCCCTGGAAAAACTCAGTTTAATTAGGCACAGAAGGAACTTTGTAGCACAGAAGGAACTTTGTAAATATATACTGAAGGAGAAAAATAAACTGCCTCCTCCTTGTCCTTCCACTCCACCCAACTCTCTTGCCCCTGCCCCTTGCCCCCTTGCCCCGATCCATTTGAATGATTTTTTCTTGCCCTTTAACTGGCTTTCCTCATCTGCAAGATCAGCAAGTTGGACTTGAAACATGGCCCTTGGGACAGAGCATGCTAGTTACTCTACTCCAGCTCAGCTACTGATACCTGATTCTAGATTTAAGGCCCAGCAATGTTTCATTCTTCGAGCTCTTGCTGTCTAGAAACTTACTGTGCAAGGGTCTTCGGGTTCCTCAGGCCCTAGGTCTGTGGCTGTCTTAGAGCCAGAGAAGTCACTCTTAAAGAGGGGGGCCAGGGTCTGAGAATGCAGGTACACAAAGTACATACACTAATAGCCTTTCCTCAGCTATCCTGAGCCCCACCGTGCCCCACCCCCAGGTCTCCCCTCATCTTTCCCTCCTATGGCCTCTTTAGCAGTTAGTGTCTACTGATGACCTGGTACCAGGGGAGTTATCTTTCTGGATGTATATAATGACTGATCTTTTTATTTAGACTGTGACTTCTTTTTTTTTTTTTCAATGTTAATCCCTTTATATGAAATGAAAACAGTGCCTCACCTGATGGGTTAGAACACAGCAGATACATAGTAAGTGCCCAGGAAGTGTTAGCAATTATTATTATCATTTATCTCAGAAAACCTCTATGACAATTGTGTGAAGTACAATTATGATTACATATGAGATAATTGCACCACAGACATGTTATATAACTTGCAAAAAGCCACAAACCCAATAAGTGGTAAAGCCCAAAGCACAGAGGTTTTCTTTCTTTTCTTTTTTTTTTTTTTGATAATTCTTGGGTGTTTCTCGCAGAGGGGGATTTGGCAGGGTCATAGGACAATAGTGGAGGGAAGGTCAGCAGATAAACAAGTGAACAAAGGTCTCTGGTTTTCCTAGGCAGAGGACCCTGCGGCCTTCCGCAGTGTTTGTGTCCCTGGGTACTTGAGATTAGGGAGTGGTGATGATTCTTAACAAGCATGCTGCCTTCAAGCATCTGTTTAACAAAGCACATCTTGCACTGCCCTTAATCCATTTAACCCTGAGTGGACACAGCACATGTTTCAGAGAGCACAGGGTTGGGGGTAAGGTCATAGATCAACAGCATCCCAAGGCAGAAGAATTTTTCTTAGTACAGAACAAAATGAAGTCTCCCATGTCTACCTCCTTCTACACAGATACAGCAACAATCTGATTTCTCTATCTTTTCCCCATCTTTCCCCCTTTTCTATTCCACAAAACCGCCATCGTCATCATGGCCCGTTCTCAATGAGCTGTTGGGTACACCTCCCAGACGGGGTGGTGGCCGGGCAGAGGGGCTCCTCACTTCCCAGAAGGGGCGGCCGGGCAGAGGTGCCCCCCACCTCCCGGACGGGGCGGCTGGCTGGGTGGGGGCTGACCCCCCACCTCCCTCCCGGACAGGGCGGCTGCCGGGCGGAGACGCTCCTCACTTCCCAGATGGGGCGGCTGCCGGGCGTAGGGGCTCCTCACTTCCCAGACGGGGCGGCTGCCGGGTGGAGGGGCTCCTCACTTCTCAGACGGGGCGGCTGCCGGGTGGAGGGGCTCCTTACTTCTCAGACAGGGCAGCCGGGCAGAGATGCTCCTCACCTCCCAGACGGGGTCGCGGTCGGGCAGAGGCGCTCCTCACATCCCAGATGGGGCGGCGGGGCAGAGGCGCTCCCCACATCTCAGAGGATGGGCGGCCGGGCAGAGACGCTCCTCACTTCCTAGACGGGATGGCGGCCGGGAAGAGGCGCTCCTCACTTCCTAGATGGGATGGAGGCCAGGCAGAGACGCTCCTCACTTCCCAGACTGGGCGGCCGGGAAGAGGCGCTCCTCGCATCCCAGACGATGGGCGGCCAGGCAGAGACGCTCCTCACTTCCCAGACGGGGTGGCGGCCGGGCAGAGGCTGCAATCTTGGTACTTTGGGGGGCCAAGGCAGGCGGCTGAGAGGTGGAGGTTGTAGCTAGCCGAGATCACGCCACTGCACTCCAGCCTGGGCACCACTGAGCACTGAGTGAACGAGACTCCGTCTGCAATCCCGGCACCTCGGGAGGCCGAGGCTGGTGGATCACTCGTGGTTAGGAGCTGGAGACCAGCCCGGCCAACACAGCGAAACCCCGTCTCCACCAAAAAAATATGAAAACCAGTCAGGCGTGGCGGTGCACGCCTGCAATCGCAGGCACTCAGCAGGCTGAGGCAGGAGAATCAGGCAGGGAGGTTGCAGTAAGCCGAGATGGCAGCAGTACAGTCCAGCTTCGGCTAGGCATCAGAGGGAGACCGTGGAAAGAGGGTAGAGGTAGAGGTAGAGGTAGAGGTAGGACTGTGACTTCTTAGAAGGCCAAATGAGTGGGATATAGGCAAAAGGGTACTATAAGGCCAGGACATTTTCTAAATTGAATTAAAAAAAAAATCCTGCCAAATGCAATACCCCAAAACTTTTGCTAAAAGAAACCTCTCCAAATGGTGAGGAACTCCAGATTTTATCATATCTCTGGCACTTCACTTTCCCCATGAAGTTTCTCACTGGCTATTCTCCTTTAACAGCCTGGTCCAGGCATGGGCACAGAACCTCGTGCTCCTTAGAACAGACAAGACTAAGGTGAAACACTCAATAAGACATTAGTAAAGAGAAGGCGATAACAGAAGGAAAATGAACACCAATAGCATTACAGAGCTAGATAATCTGGCTTCAAAGATAAGGCCTGCTCTCTGGGGCTAGCAAGTCCTGGTGTATAATAGTTGCCCAATACATATTTGTTAAATAAATAAATAACTATCCACAGTGGAAATCACACACTTCCTGCCCTCAAGGAGCTTAAGTTCTAGTGAGGAGACATGTCAAATGGGTCATTTTAATATAATTTTATAAGTGCTGTAATAGAGAAGTATAACGGTTAAAATCACAGACTCTGAAGCCAGACTGCTATAGTGTGAATCATAGGTCCTTGGGCAAATTATTTAACTTTTTTCCATGTCAATTTCCTCATTTATTAAATGATGTCCCTAGCTCATATGTATGTTTATATGTTATATCACCTTCCACAATGATTTGAGGTAATTACAAGGAAAAGTGTAGATAATTTAGATGTAACATTAAGTAAATCCTTTTCCCTCTTTAGGCTTCAGTTTTCCCATCTGTAAAATGAGGAGTTTGGACTTTGTAGAAGGTCCCTTCCAGCTCTGATGCGCTATTTTAGATTTTGGAATTGGACTAATGCCAAAGAACATATCAGGTTTTCTTTTCTCTTTTCAATAAAAGCAATCTTCAAACTATCTTATTGCTAACATTTATTGAGCACATGATGGGTGCTGTACTAGGTGCTTTCCATACTTTACTTCTAATCCTCACAACAAACCTAAAAGATAGGCCTCATCTCTATTGTTTCTGAATGAAGAAACCGGGGCTTTATTACATCAAGTAGCGACATCTATTTATTTATCTACGTACTGAGCACCTTCTTTGTATAAGGCATCGTGTTAAATGCTAAGGATACGAAAACAAATAATGCTGATTCTATGCCCAAGGTCAGTCTATCAGAAGAGAATGAGATGTAATAAGGGCAAAGCCCATCTTTATACTGCATCGTAACCATGTACCCAAGACACCTCTGTTCCAGTCCTACAAGGGTTCCACTTTTCAGAATGGGGAAATTCTTAGCACAATATTTAGCACATAATTGGCTTTCAATAAATATCTCTTAAATGAGTTTTTTAAATGAATTAATAAAAGGCTAAAATAAAACTCATTAAATTTCTCCCTTGGATAGGGTCAAGAAACCAATACATTACATACTTTCACTTCAAGCTTTGCTCTTCTATACTACCCTCAGAGGGTTAAGTATTTTCTATCTCTTTCTTTTCCATAATGCTTCTGCTGCTTCCGTCATCTTTCCCCCTCTATGCCTGCTCTAATAATAGACAAACTATTAAGCAGACTGCTTCCTTGGCATTCAGGAAGCAGGCTCCATGCACATAGCCAATTGATTTGTTTTTAATGCACCTATTATTATGAATAGCCTTCTGGCTCAAGCTGAAATCAGGCTATGTCCAATATCCTTTACCCTCCATGCTTCCACTTTCGCCATCTAAAGGTGTTGACATTCAAATCCATTTCCCAGTAATGTGGGTTCCTATCAGGACTCTTCCTGATTACGGGTAACAAAACCAAAGCCTTCTCTGTCTTTGGACTTCTTTTCCACTATCAGAGCACCCTGGCTCCTTCTCACAATCCATCCCAGTTGGCTCTTGAATCCAAGGTGATGCTGTGTCATCAGAACTCTGAAGTTACCCTTATAAAGATGAATAAAGAAAAGGAGTAAAGGATAGAAAGATTATGTACTCACCTTCTTGAGAATGCCCTCAATATATCATCCATTCTCAAGTAGTTAGAATGATTTAGGCACAGGGCAGGGAGATGATGTGAATGACCTAGTGAATTCCATTCCAGCTGGAAAATCCTATTGGAGAATAGGAGAGGCCCAAAGCAAAGATGTGCCTTTTGCCTAAAATAGACAATTTCAGGGGTAGAAAGGACTTTCAGAGGTCATCTGGTCCATGGAATCCCAAGCACTAAGCTGCATACCCATGACAGTCTATGGCATTTTCATCAGTGTGCTGACACACATGAGAAAAATTGTTATCAACTGACATATCTTAAGAAAGCCTTTTCTGAGTAAAAGACTGTTCTTTCCACACTTTCTAGATTTTGATGTTAAAATATCATTTCAATAATAACACGACAGTGAAGAAACATGTCCTTACATGACAAAAAGTTGGCATTATGTTGGTCCCCAAAGTTTCTGGAGAAACTTTAGAGAAATTTTACTGGTCTTTCAGATTGAAATTTTGGGGAAGCATTGTTTTGGTTTTCTGGTTTCCAAACCTGGCAGTGCATTAATATTACTAGGGGCCTTGTCCAATCTATGTATTCCTGGGTCTTACCCCAAGATATTCCAATTCAGCAAGGGTAGAGTGGGACCTTGGAGTTGGTGCTTTTAGAAAAGTCTCTAGGGGATTTTTGTGTGCAACCAGGTTAGGGAACCACTGCTCTGCTTCACCCCCTAAAGTGAATAATCAAGGGCATAAGTAATTGGAATGATTCCATTGTGGGCTCATTTCTGTTAGAGACAGAAGAAAAGCACATTCTGTAACCTGCAATATGAATGAGAGACATCTGCTAGGGTTTTTCCAAGGTCCACAGTCAGACAAGTAAAATAATGTAAAGGGCTACAGGAGCCACACCTTACTTACTTGTTGTGAGCATAACCCAAGCTGATTAATCTACACATGGTAGTAGTATTCTCTAAAGATCTGTTGTTGCTGATGATGTTTATTGATCAAGCATGATTTAGAGATTTATAGAGGAAACTTCATGCATCTTAGGACACTAGCCCTATTTCTACAACTTTACTCTCAACCTTGTCTCATCTTTTATATACCTCTATCTCAAAATGTCTTCACCCAATTTAGTAGAGTTACATTCAATAAATGGTAGTTATAATTATTAACAGTTTCTACTACAATGTAAGCTCCATGAGGACAAGAACCATTGTATGTCCCCAGTGCCTAATATAGTGAATGGTACACATAGTTGCTTGATAACTATTTGGGAAATGAATGGCTGAGTGGTATGAGAAAGGCAAGTGACATGCTTCCTCAGTTCAAGACTAACTTTGCTATCTGTTTTGTTTAACCTACTCTGGAGAGTCAAGAACGGTATGGAATCTCAACTGGAAGATAGTTAAGAGAATGGTTGGTGAAGGCCGAGAGACCAGCAGACGCTCATAAGTCATGGAATGGTGGCTAACCAGTGTGTTTGTAGCATGGTATGAAAGGGAGAAAAGGGTGGGAAGAAAATGACAGGGAGTAATGCTAGAGTGGTTGAATATGAGCCCCTCAGAAACAGGCACCAGGTCTTTTATGTTTGCGTTTGGTATACAGTACAGAGCCTGACACATAGAGGTTCTCAGTAAATGATGAATGAATGAGTGAATGAACAAATGAGGCTGGTCCCAAACCACAAAGGACCTTTCATGCCTGGCTGAGGAATTTAAACTTGAAAGTCAAATGGACAATCATTGAAGATTTGTAAAGTAGAGGAGTGTCATGATTAAAATCGTACTTTAGAGCTATAATTGACAGGATTGTTGGGGGCCAGGGGAAAAGAGACAGGAAGCCACAGGCACTTCAAACCTGATTCAGCTCCTAATTCCCAATCTCCATTAACACTATACCATCCTTTCCTTTACTCAAGCAAGAAATGTCAGTTTCTTCCCTTTCTCTCATTACACAAATCTGTTCTATCAACTCTACCATAACAATGATTGACAGAGATATCCCTTTGTCTCCGTTTCCATAGTCAGTGCCCTATTTCAGATGATCACCTTTTTTTCTTCTTTTTTTGAGACAGAGTCTCACTCTGTCATTCAGGCTGGAGTGCAGTGGTTCGATCTCGGCTCACTGCAACCTCTCTCGCCTGGGTTTAAGCCATTCTCCTGCCTCAGCCTCCACCATGCCCAGCTAATTTTTGTAATTTTGGTAGAGATGGGGTTTCACCATGTTGGCCAGGCTGGTCTCGAACTCCTGACCTCAAGTGATCTGCCCGCCTCAGTCTCCCAAGGTGCTGGGATTACAGGCATGAGCCACTGTGCCCGTTCCAGATCATCAACATTTTTTTTGACTTAGTCTATTGGTTCGTTTCCTTACATCTTGTCTTTCCATGCCATCATCTAAACCGGCAGTCGCCAACTTTTTGGCATCAGGGACTGGTTTTGTGGGAGACAATTTTTCCACGGGACAGGGGTTGAGGGGGATGGTTTCAGGATGAAACCGTTCCACCTCAGATCATCAAGCAGTTAGATTCTCATAAGGAATGCGCAACCTAGATCCCTTGCATGCGCAATTCACAATAGGGTTCGCACTCCTATGAGAATCTAATGCTGCGGCAGATCTGACAGGAGGCAGAGCTCAGGTGGTAATGCTCACTCACCTGCCGCTCACCTCCTGCTGTGTGGCCTGCTTCCTCACAGGCCATGGACTTGGTATCAGTCTGTGGCCAGGGGTTTGGGGACCCCTGATCTAAACTGTCACCACAATATTCTTTCTAAGATGCAGTTCTGATGTTACTCTCCTACTCAAAACAGTGGTAATCTTGTATTATATATCAAAAATAAAGTCTTTACCTCTTAGCATGGCATTTAGTAACTCTGCAAAGTAGTTTGCAGATAAACTGAGGCTCAGAAAGGGAAAAGAAATTGCTTAGGATCATACAGGCATGCAGCGGTAGAACCAAGGTTAAAACCCTGGTCTCCTGATGCCAGTGATTTAGCCGTTATAAAGTATCTTCTAAAGAGGGGAGAAATGGTAGTACTGCATATGTTACTAGAATGGTGAAATGACAGTTACATAATTCTGTTTTCTGGGTGGGGCACATACTTTGAAACCCACACAAATGAGCAAAGATCCCTGTTCTACCTCTTACTAGCTTTGTAGACTTAAAACAAGTAACTTAGCCTCTTGGAGCCTCCGTTTCCTCATTTACAAAATGGGAACAAATCATCCCAATCTTATAGTAATGTTATGAAGATTATATAAGATCTCATATATAAAGGGCCTAGCACAGTGCTAGATTCACAGGAGATTCTCAGTGAGGGTCATCACCCACCCATACTCCCATTCCAGTGATCTAAAAACCAGTTTAAACAATGAGGGAAGTAGAATTCAAGATAGTAAGAATCTAGATGGGTGCAAGATTCCAGGGTCTATTCCTAGTTCCGGGGTGGGAAATAACTATTTTTAGGGTCTTCTTCAATCAGGTTCCCTGCAAGTGGAAACCAAACTAGTGTTCTCCTGGGGCAACAGGTGGTCATATGTATGATGAGACCCCTGACTAAAAAGCAGACCTTAAGCCCCGGTGCCCATAGTGTCCATGACTTGTCACTCCTCGTAGCTGAAGCATTATGAATTTTTATTAAAATGTAAACGTTTCCTAGGAGAGGCAGACAGCATACATATTAACTTTCTGGCCTGATTAGCCTTCACTTCCCTCTTTCTGTGAGTAGAGTCTATAGCTCTGTGCTTTGAGCTCAAAGCATGCTCTGATGTAGGGGACCACCTTCCCCCACCCTTGGCCTTTTAAAATCCTACTCAACATTCCAGGCCTTGCAGGAACGGTGGCTCATGCCTGTAATCCCAACACTTTGGGAGGCCGAGGCGGGTGGATCATTTGAGGTCAGGAGTTTGAAACCAGCCTGGCCAACATGGTGAAACCCCATCTCTACTAAAAATACAAAACTTAGCGGGTGTGGTGGCGCACGACTGTAATCCCAGCTACTCGGGAGGCTGAGGCAGAAGAATCGCTTGAACCAGGGATCGGAGGTTGCAGTGAGCCAAGATCGCGCCACTGTACTCCAGCCTGGGCTACAGAGCGAGACTGTCTCAAAAAGAAAAAAAAATTCCAGGCCCATCTTGAACACCACCTCTTCCAGAAGCCCACTGTGATAGTGCAGTCAGATCCTGCCTTCCCTCCTCTGTCTCCTCCCAGGGAGCCTCAAATCCTAGACTCTTTTGGTGAAACACAGGGAGCATGAAGCTTCTCGTTATATGGAGACCTGCCTTGAATTCTAGCTTGTCCTTGACTTGGCCCATGATCTTAGGCTAATAAATGCCTTGACCTCGTTGAGCCTCAGTTTTCGTGCAAAAAAGCAGGTAATAATAAACCTTAGGGCAATAAGGGACGTGCTCTGTTCGGGCAATGCCTTCCTTGCTGAGTGGCGTGGCCCTGTGATTTTTGAATTTGGCTGATTCCTCTCATATGGCAGCGCAAGCCCCTCAGGACGTCTATATCCTTCCACCCAGCTCCGCCAGCCCTCAGGTGCTTAATGACTGTATTTACAGGCATCTAGCGCAGCCACGCAGCCCCGGAGCTGCATCACCTCTGGCTATGCAGTCTTTCACTTATCAGGAGGGTTAATGAGATGCAGGGTAGAAAGGTCTTGCCACTTGCCCGCCCGCTCGTGGAAGCCGAGTAGCTTGGTAACGACACCACGACTTCACGTTTAGTGCATTAGACGCGTAGACCCTTAGGGGAGGCAGAGCTTCCCGGTATCGCCGAGCGGGCCCTGAGGGCTGAGGCTGGGCACCCCTGCGCACCCCTGCTGAGTGCCCGGCCACCAGAAAGACAGATCCCCCACCTTTCCTTCTCCCTGACCCGGCGCGCTTCCTGGGGAACAAACTCTCCCTTACCCTCAGTGGGGCTGGGGCCTCAGTCTGCGACATACAGTGGGACTCCCATGTCTGCATGCCTGAGGTGGGCGGAAGGGGGCGGTGGGTGCTGGGAAGACATCCGTCCGCTTGCAGCTCCGCTGAGTCTCCAGCACCTGAAAAGCCGCGGCCGAGGCCTGAGGGACCAGCCCAGCCGAGATATCGGGGGCGGGGCAGCCCAAGCCCAAACTGGAGGCTGGACCCGACTCCAACTCGTTCCTCCTAAGTCCGGGACAGAGAGTCGGGAGGAGCTTGAACTGAGCTTCGGCTCCCGACTGGGCCTGGGCCCGGCCCCCACTGGTGCCACCTCCCTCCCTTCCTGGCCGGGCTCCTGGCCCACACTCGGCCCTGGCCCGGCCCAGACCCGGCCCTCTGCGGCTCCTCCGGGCTCCAGGTTGGCGCAAACAAAGCCCTGATTGACTGCCCGGAGGGGCGGGCCTCGCTGCATGGCCGCCTCCTCCCCTCCCAGGCCGCCAGGGATTTGCCGGGAAGAGCGGGGGCAGGGGGAGACTCCCGGGGGTGCGCAGGACCGCGGGGGGCCGAGTCCTCGGGCTCGAGAAGATTGTGTCCACCCGCTGTCCGAGGCCCAGGCTGTCCCCTCAGGTCGTCCTCCTCAAGTCCAAGGAGGGACATGGGAGCTCCTGAGGGCAGGGTGGGGTTCCTCGCGGGCCAGCTGTCGTCCTAGGGTCCCCGGTGCCACCTCAGTTGCGGGCTGCTTGTGAGGAAGGAGGGAATGGGAGCAAAAAACAGGAGGGGTCTTCCCGAGGCTCGGGGTTGATCAATGTCGGTTCTAGAGCCTGCGGGGAAAAGAGGGCAGGAGAACAGGATAGTTTGTGCTTCCTTTTTTCCATTTTAACTTTTCCTCTAACGGGCATCCGGGCAAGAACAGGGTTCAGTAGTTTGGGAAGGGAGCTGGGGGAGGCAGTGGCGGCTGGAGTAGGTAGGCGAGTAAAAGGAGGAGGAAGGGCTGGGGAGAAGAGCGAGGCTGTAGCGGCTGCCTGTTGAGGGAGGAAGAGGTGGGGGGTGTGGAGGAGGGGGAGGAGAGAGAGATGACATGGGGAGAGGAGGAGGGGGGTTGGACGTGGGAGGAGGAGGAGAGGGCTCGAGGGACCGTCTGTCGCGGGACGGGCTGGCCAGCTGGGGCGCGGAGCCTGGAGGAGGAGGCAGCGGCAGCGGCAGCAGCAGCCCTCCGAGCAGCAGCAGCTGCAGCAGCAGAAACAAGTACCAGCCACAAAGCGGCTCCTCTGGCCCAAGCAGCCACAGTCCCCCCGCCGCGATGGCGCTGCAAAGCCAGGCGAGCGAGGAAGCAAAGGGGCCCTGGCAGGAGGCAGACCAGGAACAGCAGGAGCCGGTGGGTAGCCCAGAGCCGGAGCCGGAGCCTGAGCCCGAGCCCGAGCCCGTGCCAGTGCCCCCGCCCGAGCCCCAGCCGGAGCCCCAGCCCCTACCGGACCCCGCACCCCTGCCGGAGCTGGAGTTCGAGTCCGAGCGGGTGCACGAACCCGAGCCCACGCCTACGGTAGAGACCCGCGGCACCGCGCGCGGCTTCCAGCCTCCCGAAGGTGGCTTCGGCTGGGTGGTGGTGTTCGCTGCCACCTGGTGCAACGGCTCCATCTTCGGCATCCATAACTCTGTCGGGATCCTCTACTCCATGCTGCTAGAGGAGGAAAAGGAAAAAAATCGCCAAGTGGAGTTCCAAGCAGGTGAGTGGCCCCGCACGCCCCACTTGGCATTTTGGGCAAGGTTGGCCGCTCCCGCTGCCACCGACCCCATACCTCCCGGTCCGAGGCGCCCCTCCAACGCGCCTCTCCGACTCCTCCCCTTACCCCTTACCCCTTGCCCCTTGCCCCTTTTCCATGGCTCTCCTAGGGTGCGGGTTGCGGGGCTTTGGGCATCTTGGACTGGGGAGACTAGGTGCAAGGCGTCCCGGGGGTACGAACTGGGACATTCATTGATCCTTGGCAAGCAATGGACTTTTTTTTGCCCTGGGACAAATCTAAATGCACCTTTCAGGTTTAAGGTACCTTTGCCCCTGTGTGCTGGGGGAAAATATTTGCAGGACTTTTTTTTTTTTTTTTTTTTTTTTTTTGGAGGTGGGGAGAAGTCATGAGGAGAGGAGAGAATTGAGAGGCGGGGCGGGCTCTGAGAGAAGCACTGTACCGCTGATCTCCACAGCAGCCCCCCGGTTCCTTTGGGGAAGCGGAGGTGTTTTCTGTTAAAAACACTTTAGGAATCCTGATGACTATGAGCGAAGAGTCAAACACATGGCAGGCGTGCGTGTCTGCAAGAGAGAAAGGGAGGGAGGGAGTTCGAGTCGGGGTGTGAGTGTGTCTCTGGCCGCCGCCGTTACGGCCCAGCTGGGCCCGGCAGTCCTCTGCCGCCCCGCGGGAGTGAATGGATCTCCGTGCCCTATGAGCCGAGCCCCAGAGCGGGCGGGGAGGCGGTCTCCGCAGTCTCCTGCCAGAGAGGCGTGAGGCCGCAGGCAGGCTGGGCCCTGCTGCTCACTCCGCACCGCCCCCAACTTCAGCCCTGCCTTCCCCGGCAACCCGCGCCTCTCTGCTACCGGTGGGGTGCCTCGTTCGGCCTACAGCCTGAGTGCCAGACCCGCCATTCCAGCTTTCGCCTGGAGCTGACTTGATCTCAGACAGAGTTGGGGGGCATAGCCCTCGCTTTCCAGGCCAGTGGACGCAAGACCCCAGGCGTGTGCGCTCTTCTCATTGAGGCCGCCTGTGAGCTGGGAGAAGTCAGAGGAACCATCTCGCTTTCCCAGCAAAGCCGCTGGCGAAATCCCTCAGCAGTTCTGGTGAGGGATTCAGACGAAGACGGGGGATTGGGATGCCCTCTCTGGCAAGGCTTGCTCCCTCTCGTGGCTCCTTAGGACAGCTCGACTCTTGCCACCAGCCCCAAGTTCACAACTCAGAATATGTGGCTTTTCGCAGTGTTGCCCTCGGACTGAGGAGTTCCATCCTCTCGCCAACCTCCAACCCCCACATATTTCTACTGCCATTTGAGGGGACCTGGGAATTATTAAGTGAACATAGAAACCTTGAATTCTGGAGTGTCCACCTGTGGATTCCCTGGGCCCTCTCCAGGACTTGTGGTTTTAGTTTGCAGCTTTGCTGGACTTCCCTGGCAGAAGGGGCTTTGGGGATCTTGGTGCCTCAGACCTTGTGATCCATTGGCACAGCAGCGGTGTGCAGGCCCCGATGAAGATAGTGCGTCAGTGGTTGTCAAAGGAAGTCTCTTGACTACCCAGGCCCACTGTGATGCTGGAATGGAGGGGTCCTGGGACAGTGTAGAGCAACTTCTGCGGGGAAGATGGCTGCCACAGTCACCCCTGGGACCACCTTTTTCCCTGCTTTGATGCAGTTCAGGGGCTCCTGGGAAAGCAGGCAGTGTAGGGACTCATGCTGTTGCCTAGGTTACCTCCAAGGGCACCTGCTGAGCATTGCCCTGTGGTTGAAGGCAGGCTGTTGGCCTTCAGGATCAGTGAGTGGCAAAGTCTGAGTGAAACTTGATGAGAAGCAGTAGAGGCTAGGCTGAAGCTAGGCCCTGGCATTTATATGGTGTGAGGAGGCCTAGAGCTGTGATCTTAGGAGTGTATAATAAAACTTGGAAAAACCACTATTTTACCAGGAAGAGGCTCACTGCTGGGGAACAGACTTCAAAGTAGGTGATCATAGGGGACTCAGGGGGAGGGCTGGCTGGGACTTTCCGGTCAAGACCTCACAGTGCAGCTAGAGGGTGGGGGTGGTGGTGGGGGTGCAGTTGGCTATGCAGAGGTGTGGCTAGTGCATACTCTGACACAGACCAGGTTCACTGAGGGGCTGAGGTCACTGGTTTAAATTATAGTGAGTATAGGTCAGGAAGAAACAGAAAGGAATTTGGTATGTCCCTAGGGTCTCAGAATACTTTGGCTTGGGTCCTTGCTGTGGTGTATCTTGAACTCACTGACATTATTTTTTATACTAGAGGTTCTTAGGGACACCACAGTTTTTATTTTGGAAAAGTCAGGAACACCCTATCACATGGAGCTCCTAGAAAATCTCATCCTCAGTACTACCTTTGCTGAGCCCTTCAACTTTCCCAAGCAACCATTCAGATCCTGAGATTCTGAATGTCTTTGCCTGCAGACACTTTCTGCTGTTTACTCAAAATTTCCCAGCCGTCTGTGCCACAGCACTGGTGTCTCAAAGGGATAGAAGAAGCTAATAGAAGTTTGTATCATTTTTATCAGCCAGTATTTGTCCAATAGCCATTCTGGGAGAAACAGAATGTACACCCCCACGCTCAAGGAATTTGGTGCATTGTCCATTTTTATTAATATCTGACATGACTTCCATCTCTAAGAGTCTATGAATTTGGTGTTTGGAGGCACCTCGTAACCCAATTTCTCTTTGACTAGGCCTAATATCTTCACAGACCTAAAGCTGTGTTGATTGTCTTAATGGGTGGAAGGTCCTGCAGATGATTGGGATTGTTGTGAGGAAGCCCCACAGAAAGGTAGTTTTTTATACTTTATTTTTAGAGATGGGATCTTGCTCTGTTGCCCAGGTTGGAGTGCAGTGGCACAGTCATATTTCACGACACCTTCAAACTCCTGGGCACAAGCAATCCTCCCACCTCAGCCTCTCAAGTAGCTAGAACTACAGGCATGCGCCACCACACCTGGCTAATTTTTATTTATTTATTTATTTATTTATTTATTTAAAAACAGACTCTTGCTATGTTGCCCAGGCTGGTCTCAAACTCCTGGCCTCCAGCAGTCCTACTGCCTCAGCCTCCCAAGTAGCTGGGAAGAAAGGTAGTTTTGATGTTTGAGAAACAGCTCCACATCAGAGTGCCTCTGGGCATGGGAAAAAGCCACAGAAGTTAGAAGGGATATGGGATTCAGGCCTTACTAGAGCATGCAATGTGCAGTTTTTGTGGACCCTTTGATGTATATAGTTTTGTGGTGTCACCAGCTGTATATCTTATCCCCTCTCTTCACCAGTTTTGGAGGAAAGCCAACTTTCCCTGGGTCCTAGGCTTGGGTGGATTGGCAGGCAAAAGGTCCCTGAGAGGGAAGCAAGTGATCAAAGTCTGGTTTAGTGAAAAAAGGGAAAAGATCAGGAGGGAAATGAGCCTGTATTTCTTGCCAAGATCATGGGAAATTTGTGAGTTCCCCAACCCAGACCAAACAGCAGACAGGGCAGGAGGCAACCAGGCAATTCTGTGGAAAGTAAAGGCCCAAGCATAGCTTCTTGGGGTGGTAGGGAAGCCTTTTGGAGGAAAGAGGGGAAAGAGAAGCAAGACGCCATTGATTGTAGGCCCCAGCTCAATATTGGGACCCTAAGTGAGTTGGACCTGCAATAGGGTTAGGGTTGGGAGTTCAGAGGACAAGGCAGAACAAGCCAGAGTTGCTAACATTGGCTCTATGCTTAAGTCTTTTTAAAAGTACTCCAGAGTAAAACTTGACTGCCGGTCCACCATTGAGCCAAAAAATATGGAAGGCATTTTTGTTTTACTGGGCAGTTTATAAGCATGGTCCTTGTAAGCTCCCAAGGGGGGTCAAAGCTGAGGCTCTCATCACCAGAGAAAGGGACAATGGTCAGGAAGGTTCACTACTAGGCACAAGATAGTTCAGGCTGATGGTCCACTCTGATGGAAACAGAATTTTCTAGGCATGGGGAAGAATGATACACTCTGCCTTTGGGTGAACCAAGAGTCCCAAGGTTGGGTGGGGCCAGGTAGAGTAGGCTGTCTTTCTCCTTCTCACCTTAGGGGTTTTCATTGCTTGGTTCAGTGTCTCACTGGACTGTAACACTAAATTGCTGACTTTGGGAGCAAAGTGTATTTTGAGCAAATCTGCCAATCTCTTGACTTCAGCTGAAGGCTCTTGACTACTGTCCAGCAGAGCTAGATCAGGTTGGCTTAGCGCCTGCTGTGGTGCTTCAAGCCACACAGCCCTTGGCCAGGCATCTCTCACGTCATTCCCCTGCCCCCTTTCCAACCAAACGGGATCTTGAACTATGACCATGACTGATACTGAAAGGGATGAGAATAAGAGATTGGGTCATTTGGAGGCCAACCAGGAGGATGCTTGTTTGAGTTGGGGTAGCTGGTTGAGGATGGATGCCTGGATCACTGTACAGTGGCCTCAAATGCTCATTCTAAGTCTAAAAAAGCAAGACCCAGGGCCAAATCTGGACTCCCCAAAGCTGGCAGTCTCAGTGATACCAGCTAGGCAGTAACTGTGACTTAGACAACTTGTGCCCCTAACTTATTCTGTGACTTTGGACAGGCACTTCACCTCTCTGTATGTCAGTTTATCTATCTATAAAATGAGAGGGTTTGACTAAATAAACTTTCTAGCCCTACCATTCTATCCTTCTAAAATTATGTGATATCTTATTCTTTACTATTCATATGTCATACATTTTGACTCATTTAAGTAAATAAAAGTTCGTTAAGCTGCCTGAATGACAGTGAGGATGGATTGGGAGAAGATTGGGAAAGCAAGGAAAAGCCCTATATACATCATTTCCCCACGTCATTTGTATTTAAAGACTATGGGGCTGCCCATGGGTATAGATGTGTTTAAAAATTACCCACTCCTTTTTACCTAGTATGTAAGGGCAACCCTGCATGTGGAGCTGCTTCTTCCAGAGTGTCCTGATTGGTATAGAGCTGGGTCTCCAAGAGAACTCCCTGGATTTGGCAGGCAAGCAGGGTGGGTCTGTATGCTGCTGTTTTCCAGCGTTTGAACCTGTTCCTCAAAAGTATTAAATTATAAACATTTCCTCAAGCCTCAGTTTGGACCCCTCTTCTGAAACTGAATTTCCCACAGCACAGTCTTATTTCTCAGAAATGCATAGTCAGTGTGACCTTGGTTTGCTGTTACTTCCAGCTAGCAGAGGAAACGGATTCCTAAATGAGGTTCCCTTCAGAGGTCTTCAAACAGGGCGTTTTGATAGCTGGCTCAGGGCCACTGCCTGGATCCTGCTGTGGTGGGGTTGGGGAGGGTTGCTACTGTGATCCTGGAGAAGGCCCATTAGATGCCCGCAATCCCTGGTCAACTGCAGCGTCAGGGCTTAGCTGAGAGTGTGCCTACGGAAGTAGCAGGCACAGAGCTCTCTTTCCTTTTCCTTGGAAGTCATTGGCAGTATTGCCTCCAGCCCATGAAGAGTAAACAAGCAGCTGGACTGTCAACATTTGTAGAAGTATATAAAGGATGCCATATCAACCTTTTGAGCAGACCAGTTTCCCAGGAAGATGCACTGCTTTTCCCACCAGCCTCATTTTATGGTTTTGTTGCATTGTGAAAAGATAAAAACTACTCTTTTCAGATTGTGTGAATGACGGAGTGGGATTTCCTGTCTTGAAAGGTGTTGTCTCACTTGAGATTGAATGAATGAACCCTAGAGAAAAGGCTTTGTTCTACACGTATACACATGAGCGCACGCGCACGCGTGTGTGTGTGTGTGCGCGCGCACACACACACACACCCATACCCTACACCCTGAGCCATAGATTATGAATATTCCATCTGAAATAAGTCATTTCCCATCTGTTCATGGAATTAGGTGTACCAGAGGCTTCTGTAAAGATTATGCTGTACTAGTGCAAAGGAACCAGACTAAGAAGCTTGCTAGGCGAGAGTGATGAAAAGAGTATGGCCAGCCTGGGTTGTACCTCTTGAACTGGACCCATTTGCAACTCCCCAGCAGTGGGGCTGGGAAACTTTATTGCAAGTCTCTTTCTCCCTTCATCCTCCTGTATCTCTCCCAGTATTCAAATATTACTGGGAAGCGGGTTTAGGCAACCCCAGCTCTCTCTGGCTTTAGGGGTGACAGAAGACTAAACCTAGAGAGATTTCATCACCTGCCTGAAGCTGGGTGCTATGGTAGATAATGTGAAATCGCTTGACACCTCCTTGTGGATGGGGAATGTGGCCTGTTTGGGTGGCTTGATTGGAAGTGCAGCCTCTTCACCCTAGGAGTCTCACCCTCTTTTATCCTCAACTTCGCTCCAGTTTCCAGCATTGGTGGGAGAAGGGATGAAATTGGCTGTCCCAATCACATATTTTCTCAGCTTCTCCTACTTTCACAGTGCATTTTTTATCCCGTTTGCTATATGTGCCATACCCTTTTTTCCCAGTATTGTTCCCTCTTTTCTTTTTCTTCCTACTGCTCAGTTAGAGGAACAATTGGGGTTTGGGATGTTGTATAGGCCCAACTCCTGCCAGAGTCACAGGCCCACTCCTACACATCCTACAGAGGCCTCCCTTCCCCCTTTCCCCTTCCTTTCCTCTCTTACTTTCCACTTTCTGGGTGAAGGGTGACTTTCGATGGAGCACTCAAGAGTGTGGAAGCCATCACCTCTGGATTTTCGCATAAAGATAGCTGCTATGACACCCTTTTTGTCACTTCTACACCTCTTTCCACAGCCCTAGTAACCCAGCTCAGAAGATAGTATTGTAGAAAGTCTTACTCAATAATATTCAACAAATGTCGTCATTACTTGTATTCCTTTCTTTTCAAATCCTGACTATCATTGTCCCCCATCTCCTGGGCCAGCTGAACTTCCAGAGATTTCATACTGGTTTTTGGTAGCTTCCGTGTTTCTGGTTCATTCTATTTTGAGCCCCTGACATCTATTTTCTTGCCAAAACTGCTGCACAATTGGTTGTAGAGGGGTCAGAGAAGGGAGAAGACAGACACTCAAGTCCTAACTAGAGTCAAAAGTGCCTTTACAGGAAGATTGCTCCAGCCCAGGAGGTTGAGGCTACAGTGAGCCATGATCACCACTGCACCTGTCTCAAAAACAAAAAGAAAGAAAAAGAAAAAAATAGGCCAGGCCCAGTGGCTCAAGCCTGTAATCCCAGCATTTTGGGAGGCTGAGGCAGGAGGATCACTTGAGCACAGGAGTTTGAGGCCAGCCTGGGCAACGTAGGGATACCCCGTCTCTACAAAAAAAATTTTTAAAAACTAGGCTGGCATAGTGGCACATGCCTGTGGTCACAGGTACTTGGAAGGCTGAGATACTAGGATCTCTTGAGCCAAGGCAGTTGACGTTGCAATGAGCCATGATCACACCACTGCACTCCAGCCTGGGTGACAAGTGAGACCCTGTCTCAAAAAAAAAAAAAAAAAGTGCCTTCAGGGAGGGTGGAGGTGGGGGAGTGAAGCTCCCAGTTTAGTTGCTCTTCTGCTTTTACATGGCTGAAGGGGAAAAGAAAGGGAAATGTTGGCAAACAAGCAATGCCCATACCATCTTTTTCCTCAACTTAACCCATGGATCTCCTCACCTACCCGCTTATCCAGACTGGAAGGATTATGCATGCACTCATGTGTCCAGACCTATGTGTATGTGTGTACAGCAGGGTGTGTGATGTCTGTCCAAGCCAGTTAGCACAGTTACTTAGAACATGGTGCCTATGAGACTGAGGTCACAGGTTCAGTCACTTGTTCAGGTCACTGGGCTTCTCACAAAGAAAAGAGCTCTTCCTTTGTTCATGGCCCATGTCCCTTGTGTGGAGGTGTCACTAATGCTAGGGGAGACCAGGTAGAAGAATAGAGATGACTTCTTATAAGCCTTCCCTGCTACTGGGAAAAAAATGTGAAGCACACAGCCTAATGATGGCTGCTCTGCTGCATTCCACGGTGGAGTTTCGTTGACATTTACCTCCTTACATCTGCCTAATATGCACCCTAATAAGTATAATAATAGTGGTGGTAGTAATAGTAATAATAATTGCCAACATTTATTTTACATTTAGCAATTAAGTCTGTGCGAGGCATTATACTAAGCACTTTACATGTACCAACTTATTTTAATTCTCAACAACCGTATGAGGTAGGTACCATTATTTCCTCTATTTCACAGATAAAGAGAAGCACACAAATTAAGTAACTTGCTCAAACTCATAGCAGATAATGGCTGAGCCAGGATTTGGACCCAGACAGTCTGAGTTTAGAACTCCTGCTTTTAGACCTCACCTAAGACATAGTGAAGGTGTAGGGGGCAACTACCAAGGGAGTTGCAGTTTTTCATTCCTGTACCTTCCGGCATCCTTATGACTCAAGGATAAAAAGAGATGACCAAGAAGTGGTTAATAAATCAAAAGATTGATAGTCTCATGATACATGGCATACTCTTCTAACTACCCATTTTACTCTACCCAGATCTATATGCAAAGCGTCATAATTCTTGAGTCCAAAAGGTCCATAGAAACTTTCTCTTCAAAATGCAAATCAAAACTGCAATGAGATACCATCTCACACCAGTCAGTATGGCTGTTATTAAAAAATCAAAAAATAACAGGTACTGGTAAGGCTGTATAGAAAAAGGAACACTTATACACTGTTGGTGGAAATGTGAATTAGTTCAGCTGGAAACAGTTTGGAGTTTGTTGTTGTTGTTTTGAGACAGCATCTCACTGTCACCCAGGCTGGAGTGCAGTGGCACGATCTTCGCTCATTGCAGCCTTGACCTCCCAGACTCAAGGGATCTTCCCACCTCGGTCTCCCAAGTTGCTGGGACTACAGGTGCACATGACCACACCCAGCTAATTTTTGTATTTTTTGTAGAGATGGGGTTTCTTCATGTTGCCCAGGCTGATCTCGAACTCTTGGACTCAAGCCATTGGCCCTCCTTGGCCTCCCAAAGTGCTGGGATTACAGGCGTGTGCCACTGCACCCAGTCTCAGTTTGGAGATTTCTCAAAGAATTTAAAACAGAACTACCGTTTGACCCAGCAATCCCATTACTGGGTACATAGCCAAAGGAAAACAAATCATTCTACCAAAAATGACACATGCTTGTATGTGTTCATTGCAGCACTATTTATAGTAGCAAAGACATGGAATCAACCTAGGTGCTCATTGATGGTGGATCAGATAAACCAAATGTGGTAGATATACACCATGAAATATTATGCAGTCATAAAAAGAATGAAATTATGTCCTTTACAGCAACGTGGATACAACATGGATGCAGCCAGAGACCATTATCCTAAGCGAATTAACAAACAGAAAACCAAATACCACATGTTCTCACTTTTAAGTGAGAGCTAAACATTGACATACATGGACATAAAGATGGGAAAAATAGACACTGGAGACTACCAGATGGGGAAGGGTGGGAAGGGGATGACAGTTTACAAACTACCCATCAGGTACCATACTCACTAGCTGGGTGACAGGATCATCGTACACCAAACCTCAGCAACATGCAATTTACCCCTGTAACAAACCTGTACATGTACACCGGAACCTAAAATAAAAGTTGAAAAATAAACTGTCTCTTCTTAGTTGTTTAGCCCTGAACAAGTCACATAACTTTCTGGGCTTCAGTATTCTTATCTACAAAATAAGACATACAGTATCTACTTTAATAAGAAAATGAAGGGTCAAATGAAAGTGTGAGTATGTGAAAGATCTTTGTAAATTATGAAGTGGTTGTTATTATTATTATCCTTTTCCAGCCTCTAAAAACAGAGTCCCTATCCATTTCTCTAAATGTTCCTCTAAGTATTTCCTCCCCGTCTCCCACCTTCCCACTCCATCTTTTCCATCTCCCCACTGTGTTCTTCTGCAATTTGACCCCTGTGTCCTGTAGCTAAATACTAGCTGTGTTTTCTTTGTTCCTCAGTTCTCTGAGAGCCCAGGGAGAGGAGGGGCCAGATCCTAGGTCATATACATTCAAGGAAGCAAGGCATGTTGAAATATTTACAGCACTTGGCAGGAGCTCACAAACCTCCCTACAAGTCAAGGACTGAGTTTTTTTAGTAGGAGTTGCTACGGGTTGGGGGCAGATGGTGGGGTGGAGTTAGGGTGTCACTTCCTCCCGAGGGTCTCTCACAGAGCCTCTGTTCTCCTGCAGGTAACGAAGAATAAGGAAAGGGATATTTAGGGTCAGAAGGTCTGGGCTAGGGGACATCAAGCATAGAAGGAGCTTTGCTCCTTTGTATTCAGCTTTGGAGTGGGCCAGTTTCCTTGTGTTCTGAACAGGATAGCTCCAGAAAACAGAGGCCACAGGATTGTGGCCTTCACAAAGAAGGATTGCAAAAGCGGTTTTGATTAAGCATTTCAATGGCCACTAAGGGAGTTTTCATTAAGACCAGCTAGTAGGCAAATCAGAACAAAAATGTTTTGCTTTTTTGTTGCAAACAACAAAACAAAATTCCTAAACCCTTCTTTAAGACTAAGATTTCAAATATACTAGGGCTCACCATATTGATTTTCAGTAATTTAAATGCCTTCTGATCTGGAAGGCATTTTGGAAATCACAGTCTTACTCCCTCTGGTTCCCATCTTAAGGTGAAAAACTGAGACCTGGAAAGATGTGACTTTAATCAGCATTGTGAGTAGATGCTTATAGTAGAGCTTGGTTTGTCAGAGGACTGGGGAATAAGCGGTAGGCTGCTGTCACATTAGGTGTTCCCCAGCTCAATCACTGGCATTCTTCTCCCCTTTCTCTCTCCCTGAACTTTTCAAAGTCAATCCCCAGGCACTACTTTGTGAAAAGAGATGGAGACAAAATTCAAAAGGTATGATGGTGAAAAGTCTCTTTCCCACTCCTATCTCCCAGCCACCCTGTTTCCCTCCCTAAAGGCCACCAGTGTTATCTGGTGTGTCCCTTCAGAGATACTCTGTATATGTACAAGCAATTGTGTGTGTGCACATGTGTGTGTGTATACCCTACCCTTAACACTTTCAACTTTTACTGTAGATTAAAGAGCACACAGGCCAGGCATGGTGGCTCACACCTGTAATCCCAGCACTTTGAGAGGCCGAAGTGGGTGGATCACTTGAGGTCAGGAGTTCAAGACCAGCCTGGCCAAAATGGTGAAATCCCGTCTCTACCAAAAATATAAAAATTAGCTGGGCGCAGTGGTGTGCACCTGTAATCCCAGCTACTTGGGAGGCTGAGGCAGGAGAATTGCTTGAACCCAGGAAGCGGAGGCTGCAGTGAGCCAAGATTGTGCCACTGCACTCCAGCCTTGGCAACACAGTGAGACTCTGTCTCAAAAAAAAAAAAAAGTACCCGTGCAGATTTCTTACGTGGGTAAATTATGTGGCACTGAGGCTTGGGGTCTTAATGATCCTATCACCCAAGCCATAAGCATAGTACCCAACAAGTGGTCCTTCAGCCCATGCACCCCTCCCTCCCCTGTCTAGTGATCCCCAATGTCGATTGTTCCCATCTTTATGATCATGTGTATTCAATGTTTAGCTCCCACTTATAGGAACATGTGGTATGCCCTACTTGTAAAGTACAAATTGTAGGCTACCATCCACCTTATCCTCCACTTTGCTTTTCATACTTCGAACTATATCTTGGTACATTAAGTTCATAAAGTCTTCATTTTTTTTAAATGATTGCACCATATTCCATTTTATGGCCATATCACAATCTATTTAATCAACACCTTACATTCAGACTGCTACTAACCTTTGACTATGGGGCTTTAGTGTCAAACAGTGCTAGATTCAGATTACTTTCCACATGACTTGCCTTGACAAAGTTTTAAAACTTCTTGGAGTCTGAGTTTTCTCATACATAAAATAAGTATAATAATACCATCTGTCATTGCTGGTGTGGAGATTAAATGAGATGAGGCATGTAAAACATCTAGCATACAGCCTGGCACGTACTAAGTGTTCACTAAGTGTTTGTGCTCTCCCTGCTCACCAGCCCTCCCTATACCTTCCACCTCCAATTCAATTAATATTGGTTGAATTCAAGTCAATAAGTCTTTGACCTATGTTAGACTGGACCTTGGATGCACCAGAGAAGGAAAAGGGTCCCTCAAGAAGTGTATGATTCCCTTGAAAAGACGTAACACACCAAACAACTACAGTTGTGCTAAGTAGTTAAAAAAAAAGTGTGTATATTACATTGAATGCAATTTTCATGTGGTGATGTAGAAAAAGAGAAATGATTGTGAGGGCAGGAGGAATCAAGGCCCTGATAGAATTGGAATTTGAAATAGGGTTTAGCTAAGTGGATAATTGGGCAGTGGCAGAGTAGGGGCAGAGAAATGGACAGTTGGGCTGTTGCTTGGATTCTGGGTCTTTGCCCTCTGGCAGCCTAGTGAGTCACTGTTCCCCATTAGGCCTTACCCAGCAGGTGGGGTGGAGGGGCAGGAGGAGAGGAAAATACTGAGGACATTTGGGGAGAAGGACACGGGGAGGGGGAATGTTTGGGCACTGGGCCACAGAATGAGCTGCCTACAGATGGTTTGTGGCACAGCCTACTCAGCCCCCACCACCTGCTCTTCCATGTCAGCCACCCAAGTGCATTTCTAAGAGGTCCAAGGAAAAGAAGAGCATAAGTAGCAGCAGCTCTCAACCCCTCACTCTGTGTCCCAAACAGGTCCTCAGATCCCATAAGCCCTAGGAGAGGGAAGAATATTGAATGATAATAATTCCCTGTGTGTGTGGGCATTGTAGTTTACATCTTAGTTTTTTTTTGTTTTTTTTTTTTTTTTGAGATGGAGTCTTGCTCTGTCGCCCAGGCTGGAGTGCAGTGGCGCGATCTCGGCTTCTCGGCTCACTGCAACCTCCGCCTCCCAGGTTCAAGCGATTCTCCTGCCCCAGCCTCCCAAGTAGCTGGGATTACAGGCACATGCCACCATGCCCAGCTAATTTTTGTATTTTTTTTTTTAGTAGAGATGGGGTTTCACCATGTTGGTCAGGCTGGTCTTGAACTCCTGACCTTGTGATCCGCCTGCCTCGGCCTCCCAAAGTACTGAGATTACAGGTGTGAGCCACTGCGCCCAGCCCTACATCTTAGTTTACATTGACACTTGCAACAGAGGCAGTTATGAAATAAAATACCCAATTGAATTTCATCATGTGCCAATATTTTTGGTCACATCAAGTGCTATGTTGGGAGTTTCTGGAAAATGAAAAGTCAACGTGGTTTGTGTTACTTAGGGAAAAGGTCACTGCAGTGAAGGACTGTATAGAGATTCATATTCCCACTTTACAGTTGCAGAAAATGGACAGCATTTTCATTGAGGGCAAGTGAGTGCCCTGAGGTAATACATTTAATATTTAGCAGATTAAGCCCAGGAGTTTGAGGCTGCAGTGAGTTTTAATGATGCCACTGCAACCTAGCCTGGACAAAAGAGCAAGATCCCATCTCTTATATATATGTATATGCATATATATATATATATTTTTTTATTTTTTATTTTTTAGTGGATCTGGGACTACAACTGAGGCCTCCCAATTCCATGTTCTATGGGGGAAGAAATGTAGAAGCTACCTGAAAGGTGGAATAAAAATTTTCCTAAACTTAGTAGCAGCTTAAAGTTTAAGTGTATGGGTAAGAAGCAGTATAGTATGATGAAACAAAGAACTGAGAGTCTAAAAGTTCAGGGGCTCATGAAAGGAAGGATCTGGACATAAATAATGCCTGCTGGCTGGGATCAAGAAAGAGCACTGGACTAAGAGTCAGGAGACCTGGGTTCTGGTTCTGGCTCTGTTACTGGCTGTCTTTCTGACCCTGCCAAGTCCCTTCCCCTTTCTCAACTTCAAATTTCTCCACTTATGCATTGAGAAAGTTGAACTTCCCAGAGACTTAGTGACACTTAGAACCAATGGTATCTGTAAACCAAGGAGGCTTTGGGAACTTCCTGACAAGGGGCTGAGGGTGATGGAGAGTGGTGAGGTTGTGAGTGGAAGAGAACTTCTCTGATGAAAATGGAAAACAGATCCTCTCAAATTTGAGCAAAGGTGAGTTTTGGAAAGGGTATCTATCTCATAGTCTCTATCCTATATCCTTGGAGAATTCTATCCAAGAGAGGGGAAAAAGAAAGAGTGTGTGCATGTGTGTGTGTGCGCATGCGTGCAAGTGAGCAAGAATTTCAATGCGAAGCTAATGTTTGGTGGGACAGATTGTAATATGCTGAGTCAATATCTCTGGAAATCTCTTTAATAATCTCCACTTTAAGATCACTTTTCTAAGACGTTGGTTTTACTTTTAAAAAAGGGTTTGTGTCTTATGGGTAAGATACTATTGAAAGTCCCCCTTTCATGGAGCCCACTTGAGTGAGCCACACTGTCTGGATTAATCCTGGCTCCACCATTCACTAGCTGTTTATTGTGGTAAGGCACTTAAACTCTCTGTGCCTCTATTTCCTCATTTGTAACAGGAAGATAGCAAGAGTACTTACCACGTAGGGTTGTTAAATGAGTTGATATCTATGTCTATATATGTATCTCTAGCTAGCTAGCTTAGAACAGTGCCTGGCATATGCAAAGTACTATGTAAATGTTTCCTATTCTTATTATCTACTGAGTAGACTACAGCTCATGCATCTATACAGCTGGGTTTCAGAGAGCAAATATGACCCCCAAGTGAGCCCAAAGGAGCTCAGTATTACCCAGTCAGAAATTTAGGGAGTTAGGGGTTTCTTATCAAGGTACCTTCTAGGCTGTTCTGATGTTGGCCACACCTAGGACCAGATTAAGACCTTTAGAGGTTCTAAATACTGGTTTACTGATGGCCAAATTCTGAAATAATTAAATCTATGTTTTTCTCATTTGATGGTGGTCCTGCTTCACTGGTGCCCTAAGCTCATGCTCATCCATCTATTGGATAATCCTGTACTGGCCATGCCAGCCTGTATGCTCCTCCCTATGCTCTGGAGGGAACCAATGACTAAGAGGGGTCTACACATTCACAAAGAACAGTTTTGAACCCAAGCTGCTCCATCCACAGCGGGGTGCCCCGTGTCCCAGCTTCTGAGAGCTTAACCTGCCAAGCCTCGTGACCTCCTTGCCGGTTGGGACCTCCCATCCTGTTACTTGGAAGGATGGTTTATCTTCTGGGGCCAGGGGAAGAGAAGGACAAATGCCTGGAAGTCCAAATAAGGCCCCCTGCAGGAAGCTCTAAACATTAGCAAGTTAAAGTTCTAGTGACAAGTTCAGATGACTGAGCATGGTCATGATACGGAAGAGGAATGTGTGAGGCTCTTTTGCCTCCACATGACGAGGAGATCAAGCTCCTTCCCTGAACCCTAACTTGTTCAAGGACTTCAGTTCAGTGTTCCCGGAAAACTTGGAGTCACTATCAGTATCTTCATTACCCTACACATCTTGGCCAGGTTCTAACCATCCAAATGGTGAACAGCACAGTTTTATGTTCCAAGAGCCAGTGTTTTTTGCCTTACCCTAGATATTTTGCCTATGGAAAAACTAGCCAAAAGCAAGGTTTCCTTAGATCTCCTGGCCAAACAGCTGCAGGGACCTGGTGGCCTGGATAACGGAGGTCAGCAGGACTCCAGACAGGTTTATTTGCTGCCTTCCTCACAGAATATCTCAAACATGGAAAGCTCAGGTGAAACCGGTCAGACCAGATGTTGAGAAACTGCAGCTTTTAGGAAGAGAAGACAGATAGATCCACAGGCAGCAAGAAGAGAGAATAGGGAGGTAAAAAACCTATTGTTCCAGCTCCTAATCACAGGACCCCCACCCTCATCACACACCTATGGGCTCCAGCGTATCACTTGCTCAAGAAGGCAATGGCTCATCTGTGTCCCATGAGTGGATCTGCTTATTATCTCCACGTAAGACCACCCAACCTAAAGGCTACTTTCCAGGCCATAGCTCAACAGAGACTAACATTTGCCTTGAGGCTCTCTTTTTAAAAATGGAATCTGTTGGCCGGGCGCGGTGGCTCACGCCTGTAATCCCAGCACTTTGGGAGGCCGAGGCGGGCGGATCACGAGGTCAGGAGATCGAGACCATCCTGGCTAACACGGTGAAACCCCGTCTCTACTAAAAATACAAAAAATTAGCCGGGCGTGGTAGCGGGCGCCTGTAGTCCCAGCTACTCGGGAGGCTGAGGCAGGAGAATGGCGTGAACCCGGGAGGCGGAGCTTGCAGTGAGCCGAGATCGCGCCACTGCACTCCAGCCTGGGCGACAGAGCGAGACTCCGTCTCAAAAAAAAAAAAAAAAAAAAAAATAAATGGAATCTGTTTTTAGCACTAAAGGAAAAGATAGGCTTGGAGTGGGAAGTCACAAAGAAGACCCCAAAGTTCAACTCTCCTTTGCCTCACTTTTCCACATGCTTTGTGGTATAGGGTAAGGCACAGGATCTTATAACAGACAGACCAGTGTTAGAGTCCTGGATTTGCCATTTACCTGATCTGCAATCTTGACCAAGTCTGAGCTTCACTCCCTATCTGTAAAAAAGGGGCAGTGGGAGCATCATAATCCCTACCTCACAGTCTTACGATAAGGTTCAAATGAAAAGATGGATGTGAAAGCCCTTTGAAAACAGCTTTGAATTATCATCATGATTACCACATACATAAGTTTATCTATAGACTTGCACATGTGCTTATGCACGTATAGCCAGATTGATATACCACCCATGATGCACACATGTATAAGCAACCACTTATATGTACAAAACTACACATACATCTGATCTTAAGCCTGAACTCATGACATAGACAATTAAAAGTGCATACACATACACATTTATCCACATGGATATACTTTCTCCTTCTCTCACACATGTACACCCACACAAGCAAATGTATATGTATCTCTGTAAGTGTGTGCATGCATATGTGTGTACATCTACAGCCTCATAGCTGTACAGGTGAGCATACCATACCTTTCAGTTTCTGCCTAGATAATCCAGTTTTCCGGGGGTCTGACAAAGGCCCTGTTTGTAAATTCCTCCACTTGATACTGATAATGTCCCTTTTGCCCTTGCTGAGGCTTCTTCTCTGTCTCCACCTTGTTTGCAGAGTAGCACAGCTGCTGCAAAAATTCAAGCTGCAGTATGTGACATACACATGTCTGGAGAACATGGATCCTTGTCCAGTTGCTCTTTGAATAGCACTACGACTCTAGCCTGCACAGCATATTTATAGCCATGTTTGCAAAGAGCTGACAGCATTTTCAGACTTTTTTCAAAACGTAGTTAATCCAGCCACAAAAATAGTCACTGGCCCATATGCCCCAAAGCTAAAAGAAATTGGGCAGCGTGCCTAATGAAAATTAGTCACAGAGCCTAAATGAAGTTGAAGTTGAATCAAACTCTCTCTCTCCCTCTCATTCTCTCTCTCTCTCTGGCTTGCTCACTCTTTCTTTCTTTCTTTCTTTCTTTCTTTCTTTCTTTCTTTCTTTCTTTCTTTCTTTCTTTCTTTTTCTTTCTTTCTTCTTTCTTCCTTCCTTCCTTCCTTTCTCTCTCTCTCTCTCTCTTTCTTTCTTTCTTCTCTCTTTCTCTCTCCCTTCCTTCCTCCCTCCCTTCCTTCCTTCCTTCCTTTCTTCCTTTCTTTCTTTTTTTTTTGAGACAGGGCCTCACTCTGTTGCCCAGGCTGGAGTGCAGAGGTGTGATCATGGTTCACTGCAGCCTTGATCACCTGGGCTCAGGTGATTCTTCCACCTCAGCCTCCTTGTGTAGCTGGGACTACAGACATGCACCACCAGGCCCGGCTAATTTTTTTTTTTTTTTTTTTTTTTTTGTAGAGATGAGGTCTCACTGGTCTCAAACTCTTAGGCTCAAGTGATCCTCCTGCCTCAACCTCCCAAAGTGTTGGGATTACAGGTGTCACCCACCACACCCAGCCTCACTCTTGTGCTTTCTCTCTCTCTCTTTTCCCTTCCTGCCCTCTCTTTGCCACTGCTTTTTATTCTAAGGATCTCTAAGCCTAGGGTATGTGTGGTGGGGGAGTGGGGGGTGGTACCATGAAGTATATTTGCTTCAAAGAGGTCCTGGGGTCATTAGAGCCTAAGGTTTTGGAGAGACAGGGAGGAGGAAGAGGGAAAGAAGAGGGAAAAGTGAGGATATTGAGGTTTATAAGCAAGAGGAACATAGTTGGGGAATTAAATGAGGTGAGACAAAAAGGAGAAAAGTTACGCCCACTTTGAGGCCAACTAGAATTTTGGTGGCTGGATAACTTCTCAAATCAAATGGCAGAGTCCTTCAGCCTCCCCTCAATCACTAGAATGTAGGCTAGAAAATTGTTTTGCTTATTTGCAAGGTTGGAACAAAAAAGAATTCCTAGTGATAGAGTTGAAGAGTTAAGCATGGTTAGAGGAGAGCAAGATGGTTTCTCAGGAAGAGAGAGGCCTGGGCTTTATGTAATGGGCTCATCTTAGGTGGCCCAGCCATGACCAGGGTGAAGAGGGTTTTAGAGAGGGAGTAGGGTTATCATATCATTTATTGTCCAAATTGGGACACTTTTGAGGGTGAAAGAGAACTCTATTAACATTTTTGTTGGAACCACAGGCATAAACTAGAATTGTCCCAGGAAAACCAAGATGTGTGTTCATTGTAAGTTTAGAACAAATCGCTCCAGCTTGCCGGGAAAGGGCAAACTATAAGGGCTCCTCACAAGATGTCTTTAAAAAAGGTGTGTATGTGTTCTGTTTTGTTTGTGTGTGTGTATGTGTGTGTGTGTTGGTTTGGGCAGTAGAGAGTAGGGCAGGGAGATTATTCAGCCTTTTCAGCCTTGGGACTGGAGATTGTTTACTCTGAATATAAATTCCTTTTTTTTTTTTTTGCTGCTGTACATAAATATGTAATGGAGCTCTTAGCCAAGCGTGTTTATTTCCTGGTCAACTTCAGAAGAGAAGAGAGAGAGAGAGTCAATTGTGGTGTGTGGTTTTGTGTATTGTGTGTATGTGTTTGTGTCAAAGCTGTGAAAGTATGTATGTGTGTGAGTGGGATTGTAAGTATATCCAACTGTGTGTAACTATGGGCATGCATGTAGGTGTGGATGTGTGTGGACGTGAACATGGATGTGGTAAGAATAAATGAGGGTGTGTGTGTGTGGGTTTGTGTGTGTGTGTGTGTGCACGCGCATGCATGAGCATGGATAGGGTAGAGTCAGGTCTGACCTCTGGTTCACTGAGTTGTGAACTCCTTAACTTTCAAAGAGCAATCACATAGACGACCACTTTATTTTACACGTGAGGAAAAAGGCATGTGTAACGAGACCTACACACTTTGTTTTTTTTGAGAGGGAGTCTGTCTCTGTCGCCCAGGCTGGAGTGCAGTGGCGCCATCTCGGCTCACTGCAAGCTCCGCCTCCTGGATTTTTTTTTTTTTTTAGACGGAGTCTGTCTCTGTCGCCCAGGCTAGAGTGTAGTGGCACGATCTCGGCTCACGGCAAGCTCCGCCTCCCCGGTTCACGCCATTCTCCTGCCTCAGCCTCCCGAATAGCTGGGATTACAGGCGTCCACCACCATGCTCGGCTAATTTTTGTATTTTTAGTAGAGACGGGGTTTCACCATGTTGGCCAGGCTGGTCTCGAACTCCTGACCTCAAGGTAATCCACCTGCCTTGGCCTCCCAAAGTGCTGGGAATACAGGCATGAGCCACTGCACCAGGCAGAGACCTACACACTTTTACAATTTGCTTGGCAGTGATTGAGAGTATACTAGCAGCAGTCACAATAATCCTGATTGGGAACCAGCTGCTAATCCATGCATTGGAATAAAAGCCCAGTATTTATTTAAGGTTTCTGCAAACAATGGGTGCTTGTCAAGGTGGGGTGAGGGAGCTGCCTAAGAGTAAGCTTGAGGTGTCTGTAGGCCTAGACTTGAGCAGAAGGAGATTTGACAAATGGCTGATCCACCAGACCTGTCTCCCTGAAGGACCATGTCCAACAGTGGAAACTTTCCAGGGCTTTGAATATGTTCAACTTCCCACCTCTCCAACACCACCACCTAGAGATGTGGTTTGCCTTGGAGACAAACCTTGATCTCTATTAGAGATCCACTAGAGGCCTTCACAGGATGTAGGCCAGACATAAGCTGAAAGTGTCCCCAGACTGGGCAATAAGAGACAGGAAAGCCTCCCCCTCACCCCCAGTCTCTGACCTTCCTGTACCTGCCCTTATCACTTCAGGTTCTGGGGCAGGGGAAATGGCTAGAGATGCCCCAGGAGTGTCAGGACTGGCTGTTGAAATGGGAATTTGCAGCCGGGTGCCATGGCTTATGCCTGTAATCTCAGCACTTTGGGAGGCCGAGGCGGGTGGATCACCTGAGGTTGGGAGTTGAAGACCAGACTGACCAACATGGAGAAATCCCGTCTCTACTAGAAACACAAAATTAGCCAGACGTGGTGGCGCATTCCTGTAATCCCAGCTACTCGGGAGGCTGAGGCAGGAGAATCGCTTGAACCCAGGAGGCAGAGGTTGCCGTGAGCCGAGATCACGCCATTGCACTCCAGCCTGAGCAACAAGAGCGAAACTCCGTCTCAAAAAAAAAAAAAAAAAAGAAAAGAAATGGGAATTTGTGCCCCCAGGAGAAGGGTGGGTGGCAGCCATTAGCCTCATTAGCGTTGGCCGAGGAATTGGTCATGCAGGTTAGGGTAGCCCATTGCTAATGAAGCTAAAATCCAAAACCACTGTTCATTTCTCATCTGAACAAATTCATCTTGCTTGAACCTCTGTTTGGGCTGTACCCATTTGTCTGACCAGTCACACAAAAGATGAGACAAAAGAGTGTGGGATGCTGCAGCATAGCTCTGAGAAAACAGTCCAGGTCTCATGTCCTAGTGATAAACCAGTTCAGGTTCAGCCAATATTTATTGAGCATTTACTATGTACCTAACATGATGTTAGACTTTTACAAGTATTAATTATTTCATTGAATCCTTACAATAGCCCTGTGAAGTAGGATTAGTCCCATTAAGACCCTCCAAGAGGGCCAGGCGCAGTGGCTCACGCCTGTAATCCCAGCACTTTGGGAGGCCAAGGCGGGTGGATCATGAGGTCAGGAATTTGAGACCAGCCTGGCCAATATGGTGAAAGCCCATCTCTACTAAAAATACAAAAAAATTAGCCAGGCCTGGTGGCACACGCATGTAGTCCCAGCTATTCGGGAGGCTGAGGCAGGAGAATCACTTGAACCCAGGAGGCGGAGGTTGCAGTGAGCCGAGATTGTGCCACTGCACTCCATCCTGGGCAATAGAGGGAGACTTCGTCAAAAAAAAACGACACTCCAAGAGGTGAAGTGGCTTGCTCAAAGTAAAACAGCTAGGAGTGGGGAAGTGAGAATTCAGTCTTAACTCTGCTTGACAAAAAGAAATTATTGAGAACCTACTGCATGCTAGACATTATGCTAAAATGTTTCCATGGATTATCTCACTTAGGCCTCAAAATAGCTTTATGAGGGGATATTCCTCCCTTTTTTTTTTCACACATTAGAGTATTGAGGAACAGAAATGTTAAGTGACTCATCCAAGGTCAAGTGCTAGTATTCACAGTAGATCCAGGATTCAACTACAGACCTGTGACTCTCAAGCCGAGGGTCATCTCTTCCCTGCTCCTCTGTGGATATCTGATTCCATATCTAGATGATTCCTAAGGCCCCTTCCAGCTTTGACATTCCGGAGGTCAGCAACTCTATGGTAATCCTTCCCCATGAACTCGAGCAGCCTCGGGTCCCTTGGCTGTAATCTGCCATTCTCTCCTCCCCACTAGGCTCTCTCCATGTGTGGTGCAGAAAAAGAGTGGGTGAGTGACCCCCAGTCAGCTCGGGCTGAGTTGGCCCGGGGCTCTGACTCAGCTGCCTCACTCCTGGCCCCAGGTCTCAGGTGAGGTACTTTCTGTAAGAGTATCCAGAAGGTGCTCTGGGTTCTAGGCCTGGGCCCTGTAACTCTCCGCCTCCTGAGAAAAACAGGAAATATCTCCTTAAATTGGCAAATAAGAAATTCCTGCAAAATGGGCCCAGGGAAGCCACTCCATTCCTTGTGTGATTGTGCCTGTGTTTGTGTGCGTCCTTCTCTGAGTGCATGATACAGCTAGGAGGAGTTGCAGACAGAGGCTAACCTTGATTCTGCATTGTCCACAGCCCTCCTGGGTGGGCTGAGATGAATATTTCCTTCCCTGCCCGCCCCATCATACCTTTTCCTCTTGGAAGCTGCTGATGGATTTTCTATCCCCTTCTGCATCTTGAGCAGAAGAGGAAGGCAGTTTGGCTCACAGAGTAATATTATCCAGAGTCTGGTACCAGGTGTGTATGTGTGTGCATGTGTGTCTGGGGGCAGGGGCAGGAGGAGGTGGTGGTATTAGGCTGGCTCCAGCAGAGCACTGCTCAGGGTCTGGAATAAGCTAAGTTGCTTGTGGAGGCAACATCTGAGGGAAAGGAGTTTCCCTGGGAGACCCCTGAGTAGCACTTAGAAAATTAATATGGGGAAGGGGCTGTGGTTCAGATACAAAAACCACTCATTCTTCATCTTCTCTTATCCTCATGCTCTCTGTATTCCCTCTCCATACTGCCTCCCTCTTCAATCCTGGCTGTCCTGGCACCATATCCTGCCCCTGACTCCTCTACCCTTGTTATTTGTTACAGGGGAAGGAGCATGCCACAAGGAATCCGAAAGCTTGGGTTCTACCACTATCTGCAAATTTTACCACTATCTCCCTCCCTCCCTGACTTTGGGAAAGGTGCTTTACTGCCCTGAACCTCAGTTCCCTCATTTGTAAAGACCAGCCTGTTTTTTAAAGTTTGACACAGGGTTAAATGGGAAAAATATATGGAAAAAACATCTAGGAGATTTCTGTTGCTTGTTTTGAAGATCAAATGAGAGAATGACCTGGAAATACTTGGCGAGCCCTAAAGTACTGTTCAAAAAGGAGGAGTTGTTATTGTTAATATTCCCTGCTGCCTGACTGCCCTTCCATATACACAATAATGCAAATTTGCCCAGCCTAGCTTATGTCCTGTCCGCCTCCACTGTTTGCTGTAAAGACGAGGTGATCATCTGCTTCTGTAATGTCTATGTCCATGACAGGGAATCACACAGGATTCTCACAGGTCCTCTTTCCTCTTCCATGGACAAATGTAGCTGGGCTTTTCTGCACAGAAAGACCTTGTCATCACACCCACAGGAGCGGTGACAACCTCAAATCAATGCAAACCATAAGAGAGATCTATTTGGGAAGTTGCAGCTTGTCTCTGGATATTATTATTAGCCCATTATTGCAGATAAGGAAATTGAGACGCAGAGAAGTGAAGTAAAGGGCACATAAATAATAAGTGGCAAGTTCTAAGTTGCGTGTGTGTGTGTGTGCTTGCACATGTGTGCATGCATTGAGGTGGGTAGGAAGTTTTTCTGGAAGCATATGAGAGGCAAGGGATCTGGATTCGCTATTAAGATAACCATCAGTCTCCACGAATCAAATAAAACCAGGCAGCAAGCCTAATAAAAATTAGGCAATGGATCAAAAAGATACTGACTGTGCACTACCTTTCTGCCTCCTTCTCTATTCGGCTTGTGTTCCTGCAAGAAGACTTATTTCATTTCACTATATATAGCACATTTTGCTAGATACTATGATAGCAGAGGGTCAAGGGGAGATAGAAAACGATGTCTCATGTCTGTATGTCTTATGTCTGTATGAACAGACATACATACACTCATGCCATACTTGAATCAAGGTAGACCATGACAGATCTACCTTGATTATAAACCGCTATATCTCTCCTTATGAAGCATTATACTCAATTGTTATCTCTTACTGTTAGAGCTAACAATTGAGTATAATGCTTCATAAGGAGAGACATAGTGATTCTAGCACCTAACACAATGCACTATACATAGTCAGTGCTTGATAACTTTGTATTGAAATGAAATGAGGGCCAGGAGTGGGAGAACATGAGCTTGTTTTGGGGAAGGCATTGTGGGCAAGAGGGGCCAAGTGGTTCATGCCTCTCACTCCAGGCATGCTGGGCAAAGCCAGGATCCACTGCTGACTTCTCAGGCCTTATTTGCAAGGCTGCTTTAAAGGTGCTTTGTGTTTGGGTTTGTTTTCTGACATCATTGTTCTTAGCAACCAAGGTCAGATTTTTAGCTTTTCCTTTGACTGCTAACCATGCCCCTCTGCCTAAGAAATCCCACAGGAAGCCTCCAAGCTTCACTTTGCTTCTAGACACCTGGCAAATGACTCTCCCACTTCCTTGCCCTGTCCACAGACTCTGATGCTAGTTGCGGGTGCCAAGATTTTTTTGCCCCCTCTTCTTCCCCTGGGACCAATCAGGTTTCTGAGCTCCAGGGTAGAGCCACACTCTCACTGATCCTCTGTCCAAGTCTAGAATTCCCAAAGCATGGTCTGCCTCATCTGTGCTCCAGGTGCAACTGGGCAGGATAAATTTCTCACACATTGGTCCTGTCCTTCCCTGGGAAGCCTGGCTTTCCCACTCCCACTTACCTAAGTCAATTCTCTGCTTTAAGGCTGGGCGCGGTTGCTCACATGTGTAATCCTAGGACTTTGGGAAGCTGAGGGTTGAGCCCAGTAGTTTGAGACCAGCCTGGGCAACATGGCGAAACCCCATCTCTGCAAAAAAAATACAAAAATTAGCCAGGTGTGGTGGCACACGCCTGTAGTTCCACCTACTTAGGAGGCCGAGGTGGAAAGATCTCTTGAGCTGGGAGATTGACGCTGCAGTGAGCCATGATCATACCACTGCACTCTAGCCTGGGTGACAGAGTAAGACCCTGTTTCAAAACAAACAAACAAACAAACAAAACAACCAAACAAACAAACCAAAATTGTCTGCTTTATTCCCCTTCATGAGAAAAGCTGGCAAGGTGAACAGACTCCTCTCTTGCTAGCCCACTGCCATCTTTGGATAGGTCAGGCAGATAGAATCCTGAGTTCCAGTAGATTCTGCCACATAATTATCCAGGGTTCAATAATTTAAGCTTACTTACCTCTTATGCAAAGACCAGAGTACTGATGAGGTAAACTTGCAGCAGAAGAAAATTAAGCCAAAAGAGAGAACTTCTCAACTTAGGATTCTAAAGCACTGTGACAGATACAGTTCTCCCTAAGCCTTTAGGTTCAACCTCCTGCCTCCGGCCATGCCAGACAGATAAAGGTCTCTATTTTCTTACTGTGGGAAGTTCAGATTTTGGCCTAAGGCCTGGGTGAAGATGAGGATGACAGAATGACGGAGTTACTTGTTTGCAACAGAGAATGCATTCCTCCCCACCCTGTCCTGCCCCAACATGTAATTGAATATCTTTCCTTTTGCCACCCCTCAATAGGCTTTTGCCCTTCTCTTCCTAAATAAGGTTATTAAGTTATTGACTTATTCAAATAAAAGTTTGTCCAATATTCAAGACTCATTAAGTATGTTCTTTGGGTCTGAACACATGGTCAATTTCAATCTTTGTGAGTTTTCACAGAGGCCCACTAACTCCCTGTGTGAAAAAAGTACCCAGACGTAAGTCATATGAAGGGAGTTGCATGATAAAAAGCTTTCTGGGGGCCTGGTGTAGTGGTTCATACCAGTAATCCCAACACTTTGGGAGGCTGAGGTGGGAGGATCACTTGAGGCCAGGAGTTCAAGACCAGCCTGGACAACATAGCGAGACCCTGTCTCTACAAAAAAATTTAAAAAGTAGCCAGGCATGGTGGCTCGCACACTGTAGTCCTAGCTACTCAGGAGGCTGGGGTGAGAGGATCACTTGAGCCCAGGAATTCAAGGTTGTAGTGAGCTATGAACTCACCACTGCACTCCAGCCTGGGCAACAGAGTGAGAACCTGTTTCTATGTATTAAAAAAAAAAAAAAAAAAAGGCCGAGCACAGTGGCTCATGCCTGCAATCCCAGCACTCTGGAAAGCTGAGGCGGGTGGATTTCTTGAGGCCAGAAGTTCAAGAACACCCTAGTCAACAGTCAACATGACAAAACCCCGTCTCTACTAAAAATGCAAAAATTAGCCAGACATGATGGTGCATGCCTGTAATTCCAGCTACTTAGGAGGCTGAGGTGGGAGAATCACTTGAACCTGGGAGGTGGAGGTTGCAGTGAGCTGAGATCCCTCCACTGCACTCCAGCCTGGGCGACAGAGTGAGACTCTGTCTCAAACAAACAAACAAAAACACAAAAAAACCTTTTGGACAGTGACAGTGACATTGTTATGATAAAGTACTTGGTCCAAACCTGCCATACAGGGCTAGAAAGTTCTCAGCAGTCATCCATCCCAACGGTTCCCAACCCTAGCTGACTATCAAAATCATGTAAGGAGTATGTTGAACATATAGCTTCCCTGGGGCTCATGAAACCTACTGAATCAGAATTTCTGAGGTAAGGCCCCAAAGTCTGTATTTTAAACAATCTCATCAGGTGATTCTCATAATAGGACAGGTTTGGGAACTATTTGTCTGGTTGAATCCTTTGGATTTTTTTTTTTTTTTTGGATGAGGAAACCAGGCTCAGAGGGGCAGGAGCCTACAGCAAAGTGGCCAGATGGGAAAGTAAGGGCAGAGCATGTCTGCCTTGCTTCTCATCATCTCCTCTTTGCATAGAACACCTAATATTATATTCTCTCACCCTTTCTGATCAATTACTTGTCCTTCCATGTCTCTAGAACTGTGAGTACTTTGATGGTAGGACCATGTCAGATCCATCTCTGAGGACTCCAAGTCCTTGAGCTTGATCCTTAAAGCTAGGCTCCCAACTTACTAGGCAGGTATACATTCTTAGACCCTATGCCTCTGTTTCCAGGGACCATGGATTGGGGCAGGAGTTGGTGTCCCCCTTCCTTCAAAAAGCAAGGCAGGCTGCAAAGTTTGAAGTATGTGAAATATGGAGGCCAGTTCTTGTGCCGAGGGAGCTGGAATGTCCAGTGGTACCAGGTTACCTGAAGCTTGGGCTGGGGCTGAGTGTTGATCTCAGGAGAATTTGGGCGTCATTCCCATTACTATCACTGACAGCAGCCTTACGTGCAGCGATAATGACATGCTTTGAAAAATGCCTCAAATGTCAGTTACCCAGCATTGAGACAGCCCCTGGGAGTTGTTCCTTCATGCCCGCATCTTTAGCTGTGCTTATCACTCTCATAGCACTGTGTTTCACCCTGCCTAATTGTGCAGGGCTGTCTGGGGCCTTGGTCTTCTGTTCTTGGAGCCAGGATAGGAAGTAGAATAAAAAGATGGCTGTGGAAGGCAAGGCAGGACTAACCATTCAGTAGTTTGCATTTTTGTGCGTTAAGATGAGCTCGTGCCAAACTGGGGAGGGAAGTATGAATGAAGCACAGACTGTCATTAGACCTGGGTTCTAACCTTACCACTGTCATGTTCATTTGCTGTGTGACTGTGGACTAGGCCCTTACTCCTCTAAGCCTCCATTTCTGCACCTGTGCAATGAGTAGCTTGGACTCACAACCTTTCTGTTCTAATTGAGTGATGCTAATTTAAGAGCCAAGCTGGAGGGTCAGGGGTGGGTATCTAATGAGTGATGCTCATTCCCTGCCTTCATTCATCGCATATCTTGAGTCCACTCTTGGAAAACATATGTTGTTAGCCCCAAAGGCTCAAGATATAACCTCCAAAGTAACTTGCATAATATATTTGCACCCTGCTGTGTTGGCTTTGTGCTGACAACATCTCAACACAGCCTGGATCCACTGTACTCTGGTTATGTCAACTTCTCAAAGGCAGTCAGATGCAATTGAAGACTGCTTTTCCCACTGGATGTGGGTGCCTGACAATGTAACTAACTCTGTTTTTCAGGGTCTCCTCCCTGGTCCTCTCTTGTTCAGCTCTGCAGCATCTGTGTGACTTCTCAGTGCATTGACTCCTTTAGCCACACATCCCTCTAAGTAGGTTACCTGCTGACACTGGCTCAGTGCCAACAGGCTGTGGTTTCTCTAACTGTAAAGGCCTTGATTCATCCTGGTTGTGAGGAACTCTTTTAAGTTTGGCAGCTGTTTTACTCTGGGAATTTCTCCTCTGCCTAACCCTTCTCCCATCAACAAGCTTCCTTCACTTCTTCCCTCCCACCTCCCTCAAAATCCCCTATGGATAATGGGATGATCTTTGTCTTGAAACAGGGCACTATAGACGACCAGGATGGTCCATCCTTCCTCCACCACTAGTGACAGCAACAAGGCTAGCTTGGGGAATTTTAGCATCGCTCAAAGCCATGACTAATAAATAGATAATTTAAGCAAAACTCATGCACTTGCTATGCTAGCAAGCATCAAGGCAAGTCCTTTAGTCACCTCCTTCCAACCAAATTGCTTTCCCTAAGCCCTTTCTATTGAGAAATTATGGACCCTCCACCCCCATTATATGCCCCAGGGCCTAGCACAAGGGCTGGCTGGCACATAATAGATGCTCAATAAATATTTGTTGAATGAATAATGGCTGAACAGATGAAGACTAAACATACCTAAAAGCTAAAGGAAATAATGCTAGCTGAGTCAGGAGACCTGGATCAGTCACTAATCCATCTTGTGACCTTGAGCATGTTCCTTTCTTTGGGTCTAAGTCTCTTCCTCTGTAGAATTTTGCACTGAACTCAGTGATCTTTTAGGGGTCTTCCATTTCTGGCAGTTCATAATTCTGTGATCCGTACTCTTGTACCAAATACCACTTGCTGCCACCACCCCTGCTCTGCCCCGCCCCACCCAAAGAAGTAAAAGAAACTTCCATCTAGTCATCAGATAGTATTGGGATCATGCTGATAGGGAAAAGAATATAACTTGGGGTTTTGGACCAAGCCAATATCAGAGAAGCCACTGCTTCCCATTATGCCAATGGGGATTGCTGATTAGGTCTCACTCCTATGACACAAAGGCACAACATTCAAGGTCCTCCGCCTTGCCTCCTCTGCCTTGTCTTTGATGTCCCATGAGAAGTATGTTGACCAGACAATATCCCCTGGGCTCTGGTAGTGGTTGGAGTCAGTAAGCTGTTGGAGATCTGGGAGTCCTGGTCATTGCAGAACAAAATTCTTGTCCACTGTTATAAGCACATAGGTCTTGATTTTAAAAGTCTTATGCAGCCATAAAAATATACACAGACCAACCTGCCTGGGATTAAAGGGAACTAGGCAGAAAACCAGAAAAGGTAGAGTCTCTCTTAGCGGGCCTTTCCCTTTTTGTCTCTCTGAATTGGGTTTCCATGGGGATCTGTGGGTAAAGCACATGAACTTTAAACACTTTTTAAAAAAACTTAAAATGACATTTAAGAGACCTCCAATATTGGAAATCTTTTATTCTCTGATTCAAAATATGTAACCAGTAGAAAGGTGGTTTGTTTCGTATGTGTTCTTTTAGTGTGATGAGTCAGGCTGAAGCTGGGATTGGGCAATGACTATGTGAGTATGTGGTGAATTTCAGAGGGGAAGTGCTGTTTGAGGAAAGGCAAAGCATATTTATCAGACAAAGAATGTATGAAGCCTAAAACATGTGTTTAATACTTTGAGAAGCTGGTTACTCATACCTCCCTCCTCCTTGACACATACAGTTAGGCTCCATGATCAAACATCAGATTTAGGCTAGACAATCTTTGAGGTTTGTTCCAGTTCTGATGTTTTTTCTCTGACTGTGTGAGATTATTCAGACTTGCAAGTGCACTTTTCCAATGAATCCCCTGTGGTTACTTTCAATGTTTTATTCCAGGCAAGGAACAAATGACTGTAAAGTGGCTAAACCTCAGTAGGCTTGGCCATAAAGTGATACGGAAAATTGATAGTTAGTGATGGGCCATGAACTATGAAGTAGGGTGAACCCTTTGGATCCTCAGGACCCAATAGCTCAAAAATAGATCAAGAAGGAAGTGTGTACATGAGGGAAAATTGCTTATAGTGATGTGCCTATTTGCATTGAAATGTCATCCCTTGGGGGGTCCCCCCACCTGTCATGGGACAAATGTCTTATAGAAGAATGTGACAGCAAATGTGCCACACTGATCAGATGCTTTTGGCATACTTGAACCTTCCTGGTGTTATAAATAGGAGGGAATGAGCCTGGACTTAAATATGTCATGCTGTCAGAAACAGAAGGGATGTGCTACCATTAATAAGGGGCTTAGAGGATCCTATAGTTAAGAGCCAAAGAAGCCCTCTATTTCGAGAAGGGAAAAGTTCAATGACTGTCCGCTATCAGAGCACAATACGAGCTAAATTACTAGCAGTAGGTTGGTCCTTGACCCCTTTGGATCATAGGGAAATGATGATAATAGAGTTGGCAAGCCCCCAAGGCGCCCTCCAGACTGGACATGCATTGAGGCTGGGTCAGCCAGTTTCCACCACACTTCCAATTGCCAGTGTACTCTCTTCCTTGGAGCATTACCACCACACTCTCAGCAGGGTGGATTTGGGAAGTGGCCTGGAATATGGCAGGCCTTCCCTCTCATCCTGCTGGGAATAGTCTTGTCCGTTCCCATTCTAGGAAAGAGAAGCAGAGAGATGCCAAAGGCTCAGGTACCTGTTGAATCAGAGAGTGAGCAGTGAGCAACACAGAAGGGTGAAGGCCTAGAGCATGTGGGGACCTCAAAGGTTATCTAGTAAAATGTTTTCCAAAATGTCCATTATAACCCATGAAATTAATTTAGAAGGTCACAATAAGCATTTTAAAAATAATATGCACTAGAAAATTTCAGAGTTTGTCACGCAGAGTAGGGATAATTAGTTTTGTGAAATTTGCTTGAGGTATATATAAAGATTATATATATAGTTATAAATATATATCAGTTATATATGTGTACATTTTACATCACGACACATATGTGATGTATACATATACATTATTGCATATATAGCTATACACAGATATATAAATATACACAGGTCTTCCTTCACTGACAGTCACTGACATAGTTTCAATTGTCCTCAGCCTACAGTTCACTCTCCTCTGGACACAGTCAAGTTGGTTCTAAAGTATGGAGCCCCAGAACCTCAGCAGCCCTTCAAGGTATAGCCTACTCAGAGCAGAGGAAAACATGACTATCTCCTCGTTTGTTCTGACCAAGTACATTTTGAACAATTCAGTTCAAGATTTCCAATAAGGTAGAATCTCACAACTTGGTACTCATTGAACTTACAGTTGCCTAAAACTCCTAGGTATCTCTCACACATGTCACTGCTAAGCCCTAGCTCCCTTACTCCCTTATCCTACTGCTGTGCAGGTTGCTTTTTTTTTTTTTTTTTTTTAGACAGGGTCTCGCTCTGCCGCCCAGGCTGGAGTGCAGTGGTACGATCTTGGCTCACTTCCGCCTCCTGGGTTCAAGCTATTCTCCCGCCTCAGCCTCCCGAGTAGCTGGGATTACAGGTGCCACGCCTGGCTAATTTTTAAATTTTTGGTAGAGACGGGGTGTCGCTATGTTGACCAGGCTGGTCTCTAATTCCTGACCTCAAGTGATCCACCCACCTCAGCCTCCCAAAGTGCTGAGATTACGGGCGTGAGCCAACATGCCTGGCAGCAGGTTGCTTTTTAATCCTAGTACAGAAACTGTCATTTATCTTTGTTAGAGTTTACCTTTCACCTTGACTCACCTTTTTAAAATGCATTTACACATCCCATCCATGACCATCTCTATGCATATTTAAATCTGGTTTCATTGGCTCAGAGGGAGCTGCATTTAAACCCCACGTAGCTCTCTCTCAGAAGGTCATATTTATTTTTTTTCAGACTGTTCCTTTAAAAAAACTGTTATTATTTATTTATTTGTTTATTTAGAAATAGGGTCTCACTATGTTTCCCATCTTGGAGTGCAGTGGCTATTCATAGGCACAATCCCATTATTGATTAGCATGGGAGTTTTGACCTGCTCCATTTCTGACCTGGGCAGGTTCACCCCACCTTAGGCAACCCGGTGGTTCCCCACTCCTGGGAGGTCATCATAATGATTCCAAACTTAGTGCAGACACCCAGTCGGCACGAGGTGATCTTCTCATGCTTCCCAAGTAACTGGGACCACACGCGTGTGCCACTGTGCCTGGCTTTTAACTATTTTTTTTTATTGATACATAATAATTGTACATACTTATGGGGTACTTGTGATATTTTGGTATATGCATACAATGTGTAATGATCAAATCAGGGTAATTAGGTATCCATCACCTCAAACATTTATCATTTCTTCCTGTTGGAGACAGACCATTCCTTTCATTGCTCATCTATTATTTTTCTGACTACCATGATGCCCCTATTCTAGCCAAGCCAGTGTCCTCACTGTTTTCTTTCCTGTACTCAAGACACAATTCTACCACTGGGCAGACTGTAAACTAGTTCAACCATTGTGGAAGTCAGTGGGGCAATTCCTCAGGGATCGAGAACTAGAAATACCATTTGACCCCACCATCCCATTACTGGGTATATACCCAAAGGATTATAAAACATGCTGCTATAAAGACACATGCATACGTATGGTTATTGTGGCACTATTCACAATAGCAAAGACTTGGAACCAACCCAAATGTCCAACAATGATAGACTGGATTAAGAAAATGTGGCACATATACACCATGGAATACTATGCAGCCATAAAAAATGATGAGTTCATGTCCTTTGTAGGGACATGGACGAAGCTGGAAATCATCATTCTCAGCAGACTATCGCAAGCACAAAAGACCAAACACGGCATGTTCTCACTCATAGGTGGGAATTGAACAATGAGAACACATGGACACAGGAAGGGGAACATCACACACCAGGGCCTGTTGTGGGGTGCGGGGAGGGGGGAGGGATAGCATTAGGAGATATACCTAATGTTAAATGACGAGTTAATGGGTGCAGCACACCAACATGGCACATGTATACATATATGACAAACCTGCACGTTGTGCACATGTACCCTAAAACTTAAAATAAAAAAAAAAATTCTACCGCTGGGCTTTTGACTACACTAAGCCTTCACTTATGATACCCTCTTTGCCATAATGTCTTTCATGGCCCAACTTAAGTCATTATATCCTCCATGATTCTTTATTCAGTAGCTCTAGATCATATTGATCTATCCTCTGAATTTGTAAATTTCAACGGTATTTCTTGTGTATTGCTTCACATTTAGTTTTGTATAAGTATATGTATTCTTATAAAAAATACATATAAATGTCTTATTATCCGCATTGTAGGTGCATGGCTGACTCACACAAGTGGGCACTCTAAAGCCAGAATGCCTGGGTTCAAATTCAGATGTACAATTCTATAATTTAGTAGTTGCATGTACTTGTGCAAATTACTTAATCTCTGTATGTCTCAGTTTCTTCAAAATCAGGATAACATAGTATGTGTTGCATAGGTTTGCTTAGTGTTTAAATGAATTGATATATCTGAAGTACTTGAAACAGTCCCTGACACATATAAACACTCAATAAATATTTACTATAATTATGATTAAATACTATACGCTTTCATATATTTTATCTCGGGGGAAGTTAGAGCAGGGATTGTCATCCCTGTTTTATGGATGAGTAACTAAAGTTTGAAAGGTTAAGTGACAGTGTAAGATTATATAAGTGAGCTGTCTCAGGGTCATTAGGGGATTAACTATAAAGTAGAAAATACTAAAGGCCATAAGAGAGGGAAGCAAAAGACCCTTAGGAATTTAGAAGCTCTTCTGGCTGGAGTGGGTAGGAAAGGCTTGCTGATGTCCATGAAGAAGCAATGAAGAAGGTGCAGGATAGGGTCAGCCTTGGTAAGTGTCCATCCAGCCATTTTAGGCAGAGAGGGCTCAAGTGGAGTAAGGGGTAGTGGAGGAGGTAGGGTGTGGCTCCTCCTACATTTTGCTTCCGGTATAGAGGGCATGGTCAGAGGCAAGAGGAGAAAAAAATCTGAAGAGGAGACATCTGGGCATGGCAGCCATGTGGGGAGCAGTCAGTAGTAGTTCTGTGGTATGTGCAGGAGTATAGTGTGTGGGAGAGAGAGGAGAGCCTGCAGTGGCAAGACAAGGCTTTGGACTTGTGTTCCAAAATACCTATTCACAAAGTCCATGAATATTTGGCTACTGCTCTGGGCCCTTAGAATCCTTGATTGATTAGCTCAGGCAACTTTATCAGATTAACCAGCTGACCTCTTTGAATGGCACCCACTGTTCACTCAGTTGTGTTAGGCTGTGGGGAACTGAAGAGAAGGAAGAAGCAAGGTCTCTTTCCCAAGGAAGTCCCAGTCTAGGTAATTGACTATAGTTGATTATGTGTGAGTTATGGTTGTTGCACGAATAAATTATTATTTCATAGATTGTGTTCTAATTCATAAGTAGGGCTATCAGGGAGAGACAAGAAGTAGATAAAGAAACTGCCAGGTGGCAGGAGGGCACTGGCTGGGGAAAAGAAAGTGCAGAGAAGGGAGGCTAAGAGTTGGATTGAAGGTGGGAGAAGACATTTTGCTTCCTTGCGATTGGGCAGCTAGCCATTCTTAAAGTCCAGTGTGTGGGCCAAGATTCTTGGCCAGGCCCGAGCTTGGAAAATGGTGAATTGAAATATGAGTTTCCACGTACCTTTCTACCTTAGTTCCCTGGGTCTTCATCTGCCCAGGGGAGATAAAAAGAATGAATAAGAGAGCAGTTGAGGTGATTTCAACTCCATGGGATGCTGCTGCAGACACACTTGAGCTGTCATTATTATGGGATGGGAAAACTGGATGTAAATTAAGATTATTATCACCTGTGCAATGACAACAACAACAACAACCACTACTACTACTACTAAGAATAATAATAAACTCATGTGATGCTGCCAGCATTCTAAAGAGCCTACCTTTGGGTACTGCCCCTGCTTCATGGGCTCAAAATTGAGGAGAACCTGAAGACTGTTTGCATGCCTTTCAATCTTGGATCTGCATAGACAATTCCTTAGGACCAGCCCTTGCTAGTGAGCTGGGTTAGAAATGCTCTTTGCACTCCCCTGCTAGCCAAGCCTTGTCTGTGCAAAGCCACCGGGTCCCTTCTGTCTGGTAAATTTCTAGAATGTTAAAGTACTTGGAAGGACCCTTAGAGGCCATCAAGTCTGACTCCTTTGTTATACTGATAGAGACATGAGGGTTCAGAGAGAAACAGGGACGTGACTAGGGTCACACAGTAATGCAGTGGCAGAAATGGCCCTAATCCAGCTGGCCCTCCCAGCTGATAGGCCAGTGTGCACTTTCCATAGTATCCATCTCTCTCTACTTCCTATCCTTCTATCTCCACCAATTTCAGTCACTTGAGTTGTTACTGGTATTTCTCAGCTCCAGTAGCCCATCAAAATCCTCTGGGGAGCTTAAAAAAATACTGATGTCCTGGCCCTACCCCAGACCAACCGAATCGTTGTCTCTGAGGAATGGAGTGATTTTTTTTATTATACTTTAAGTTCTAGGGTACATGTCCACAATGTGCAGGTTTGTTACATATGTATACATGTCCATCAATGATGGAGTGATATTTTTAAAAGCTCTCTAGGTGATTCTAATGTACAGTCAAGATCAAGGATCACTGCTCAGGAGAAAATTAGCCTCATGTCTATGAGGAGACCTAAAGGACAGACTCCCAGTGAAGCAGACTTCCCAGCCTCCATTGACTTTGGGCCACTCTGCACCTCAGTAGGTCCCCAAACCCTGGTATGTGGAGGACGTAGGATTCTGAAAGTATGAATTTCAGGGTCACCAATGCTGTCCTTGAGCTCCATTGACCCTTTTGTCATTGGCTTTCCCCTCATGCTAGATCAGAAGTATTTTATTTCCAGACTTTTTACTTTTTCTTTACCCATCACGAAGGCCTCTGAGGAGACTGCCTGCCTCCAGTAGGCACAAACGATTTGTCCCAGCTTCTGACTTTTTGGGGAGACACACACACACAAGGAATGTCTCTCCTTTGGCTCCTTCCGAGGGGCTTGTACTGAGTATCTAGAACCACCCGCCAGCCTCCATTCCATCTACTTGCCATTCCCACACATAGAGCTTGCTTCCCAAGAACCAGACTTTGAGGGACAGCCAGCACAAAGCAGAGAGAAGGGAGGCACTGAGCACCGGGACCCCTAATGCTGTTCAGCATTTTGCCTCTTGTCTTGCTGGCTATGGGCCCATAGTTAATTTATAAACTTGACTTGCCCAGGGATAAGTAAGTACAGATGTGTATCTTTTTCCACACCACCAGTGGTCTTTCTTTTTTCAGAAAATAGGATTCACTGAAATATTCCACAAAACTAAACATTAGTGATACTAAAGAAACAAAACATCCTCTTCAACACATTACATAAACCTGCCCTCAAATAATCAGGCTAGAAGGGATTATCAATAATGTTTGGCAATATATAGTCACTTTGCTTTTTTAAGTGGCCTCCCCCTCATCCTAGCTTTATTGGAGCATAATTGACAATTAAAATTGTATATATTTAAGTTATACAATGTGATGATTTTATATACATATACAGTCTGAAATTTACCACAACCAAGTTAATTAACACATCCATCACCTCAAATAGTTAGTATTGTTTTGGTGTGGCGTAAACACTTAAGATTTACTTTTTCTTTTTGAGTCAGAGTTTCGCTCTTGTTGCCCAGGCTGGAGTGCAATGGCGTGATCTCATTGCATGATCTCATTCACTGCAACCTCCACCTCCTTGGTTCAAGCGATTCTCCTGCCTCAGCCTCCCGAGTAGCTGGGATTACAGGCATGCACCACCACACCTGGCTAATTTTGTATTTTTAGTAGAGACGGGGTTTCTCCATGTTGGTCAGGCTGGTCTTGAACTCCCGACCTCAGGTGATCCACCCGCCTCTGCCTCCCATAGTGCTGGGATTACAGGCATGAGCCACCGTGCCTGGCAAGATTTACACTTAACAAATTTCAAGTACATAATATACTACTATTAACTACAGTCACCATGCTGTACATTAGATCTCCAGAACTTGTTTCATAACTGAAATTTTGTACCCTTTATCCAATATTTCCCCATTCCCCACAACCACCAGCCTTCAGTAACCACCATTCTAAACTCTGCTTCTATGAGTTCAACTTTGTTAGATTTTACACATAAGTGAGATCATACAGTATTTGTGGTCGTTTGATGCCCTCCCTTGGTAAGATTTTTAATCTTCCCTCTACCTCTTTCCATCTATGACTCAGTGTTTAGGAATTTGCTTGTTAAATCTCCTGGATTGGTGTTGTATGGGCTTTAAAATGTAAAATCAAAGTTAGAGCAATAAAGAAATCCCTTTGGGCCAGTGTTGTGAAAGAATAACTTATTCTGTTCAGTGCAGTGGGTGGTGGATGGACTAGAGTGCCCAGAAAGCCCAGCTGGATCCCCTTAAGCCAGTTATAGACCTCTGCTCTGGCGTTTACCTGTAACTGAGCCATGACTCTGATCTTGATCAACCATGTTATTTAGCAGGGTGTGGTGGCCCTCAGCATGCATATATATATATATATATATATATATATATATATATATACATACACACACACATACATATATATATGTATATATCTGTATATATGTGTGTGTATATATATATACGCACATATATATATACACATATATATATACACACACACACACACATATATATATATATATCTCACAAGTGTTCTCTGCCTCCTATCAAGGCTAGAAGGTGAGCGGTATCCTGGGAAGAAGAGGCTGAGGCCAGTGCCCCCCCAGGGGCTGGAGTTGAGTTGAAGTCATGGCTGTCAGCAGATAGAAATGTCAACTAGTGGTGGCCTCCAGTGGAAACATCTTGCAGGGAGAGGCTGTACCCCAGCCAGTCCCTGGAGTTTTGGAAGACAAAACACTCACTGAAGGACAGAGTTTGAGTTCCCCATCCCCACTGGGGCTCTGCCACTTAGAACTGTGTGACTGTGGGCAAGTGGCTTAGATACATTCTGTTTTCTCAGTCATCAAGCAGGTATACTTAATACCTATCAGTGCAGTTGTGTGTAGTAATGCAGGTTAAGTATATAAAGGGGAGGTGCTCAAGAAATGTTAGTTTCCCAACCTTTCCCTCTCCTATCCTAGTCCCAATAGTCACACCCACTGTTGGAAGAAATCAATTGCATCTGACACTCTCTCCAACTCCTACCCCACCTCCTTGGCCATTCTCCAGACTCGGGTGATTAAGAAGATAGAAAAGATAAGGAATGTCTGGAGCACATAAGGGTCCATACATTCAGGGTAACTGCAAGGGCTTCTGGAGTATAATGACTTTGGTCAACAACTAGCATGGGTGGCATGAGCATATTAGCCCATAACAGAACAAGTACTGGGATGTCAGGGCCGTGGAAGGAAAGAGCCAAGACTCAAGGTGGTCTGACTTCAATGCATCAAGCAGAGGCTTGCTGGTCCCTGTCCTCTTCTGTTCTGCTTTTTAAAGACTACAGGTCCCTGTGGGTATGGGGAAAGCAGCTGCATCTGAGAAAATAAGTAATACAGTAGAAGCTAAAGATGGAGTTCTGTGGCACCCATGAGAATGTTCCTGGAAGACTTCCAACTACGGGGAGCATAATTGACCAAGGGTCTTGGCTGCTGCACTCTGAAATCGTCCCAGCATTTGTGCTGAGGTCACACCTGCTACATGGCCAAGATACTAAGGTGGGCCTGTTCTTGGGAGACACAGAAATCCTCTGATTGCCAACTGACCACCAACTGACCTTGGTTTCATGAATCCATGATGGTGTTGCCAAACCTTCCTTAGAGTGCAGGGCAGACTAGGAAGCTTCCACCCAACCTTCCCTCATCCTCTCTTTCACTCAGGGTCAGACTTACATTGCAGTCTCACGTCTTCCCTAGCTTTCTTAGACTTCCTCCCTATCTGCTGTCATTTCTCTTAATAAATCCCTGCATATGCAATCCCATTTTATTGCCTACTTCTCTGAGGTCCCAGACTAACACAAATTCTGACCAACATGAAATCAAATGTATTGGCCTAGAGCCTGGCCTGTACCCAGGGTCTAGCCTTGGGCCACTTTTAGAAAACATTCAGCAGGTTTTTTGTTTGTTTTTTGAGACGGAGTCTTGCTCTGTCGCCCAGGCTGGAGTGCAGTGGCGCGATCTCGGCTCACTGCAAGCTCCACCTCCCAGGTTCATGCCATTCTCCTGCCTCAGCCTCCTGAGTAGCTGGGACTACAGGCACCCACCACCAAGCCCAGCTAGTTCTTGTGTATTTTTAGTAGAGATGGGGTTTCACCGTGTTAGCCAGGATGGTCTTGATCTCCTGACCTCATGATCCACCTGCCTCGGCCTCCCAAAGTGCTAGGATTACAGGCGTGAGCCACTGTGCCTGGCCAACATTCAGCAGGTTTCTAAACATTGGAGAAGTATCCCTAAAGTTTGAAAAGACTTCGGGAGTGATATAAATTTATTGCCCTGCTTTACTCTGAATGAATATCTCAGACAAATAAGTTTCTTTTATTTAATGTTCCAACTCAGTGTCTTATATGCCTTCTTATGGAAGATGTTTCTTTAATCTAACTATAGTATTTCCCAGGAAGCACTCATTTTCTCCTGTCCTCCATTTTGGACTGAGAGTCAGAGAAATCTAGCTCCAGGTTTGCCAGTGACAAACAGTGTCATATAGGACAAGTCCCTGTACTCTCTGTAACCTTCCCTTTCTGAACCTCAGCTCTTATTTTTTGTGACTACCACTTTTTCTGTTTCCTCAGTTCCATTCCTCAGAACCAGTGTTCAAGTTCTCCTAAAAGACATTGGTGTGTTAGAAAAGGAGAGAAAGAGAGAGAGAGTGTGTGTGTGTGTGTGTGTGTGCGCGCGTGCATGTGTGTCTGTCTGTGAAAAAGAGGGAAAGAGGGAGAGGGAGAGGAAGAATTGGAGAGAAGGAGAGAAGCAGAGGGAGAGAGAGGGTGAAAGAAAGACATCTCTGTGCAGCTTATTTCCAGCTCTGCTTGGCGGTTCCCTCACACGCAGTGCTAGGCAACACACATGGTGACCTACTTTTGCAAGAAGGCTCTATTTTGGAGTTACAGTCTTCTTTACCTTCCTCCTTTGCCTGGGATGGCTCTGCCACTAAACAGCAGATACAGATGTAAGGAACAGAGGATTGGTGGCTCTGTTATCATTACCAAATTTTAAAAATTGTAAGGATGAAAGGCATTCCAGCTCTTAGCTTTGTGTTACCAGAAACCACTCCAGAGATTTGAAACTTAATCACTTACAACTCCTCCTAGGAGGAATTCAGGCTTAATCCCATCTCCATCCCCATCTAGAGAGGCCAGGATGCTTTGTCCCAAGCCCCTGAATCCCTCAAATCTGACCCTGTCCCCTGCTGTGGCCACCACTCTCTCCTATTTCATTGGAGTGTCTCCTCCTGAGCCTTTCAGCCCAGTCCAGGCCAGCTCCTTAATAGCTGTCCCTTCCCGTGAACTCCCTCTTCCTGCCTCCTCTTCCCTCCAGTGGCAGAAACCCCACCTCTGTTGGCCCAGTGTCTTTGAAGAGGGTCCTGAGATGCCCCTCGGAGTTTGGGTAGAGCCCTTGCAGGCATCCAGAGAACAACTGGAATCAAGGCCCTTTGTGCTTTCTGGTTCCCAAGCGCCTTTGGGGCTTGAGGTTCTCTTCATTAGCGGTGGATCTGAAGTGTTTGTTTCTCGAGTAGCCTGACTGCTAGTGTTCCACCCAGAGTTTTTGGTTATAGTTTGGTGTTTGTTTGTTTGTTTTAGAGATGGAGTCTCGCCCTGTCACCCAGGCTGGAGTGCAATGGCATGATCATGTCTCACTGCAACCTCCACCTCCTGGATTCAAATGATTCTCCTGCCTCAGCCTCCCGAGTAGCTGGGATTACAGGCACCTGCCACCATGCCCAGCTAATTTTTGTATTTTCAGTAGAGACGGGGTTTCAACATGTTGGCCGGGCTGGTCTCAAACTCCTGACCTCGTGATCCGCCCATCTCAGCCTCCCAAAGTGCTGGGATTACAGGCGTGAGCCACTGCACCCGGCAGGTTTGGTGTTCTTACCCAGCATCTCACAACTTCTGTAATGAGCCTTCTATGGATCTTTGAAAAATGGGCTTCTCCAGAAGGTAGGGGGAACTTTCACAGCCCTGGGAGACCATGACCAAAGGGAAACATGACTGAATGGGACAGAGGAGTAATTGTGCTTAGGACTAGTTTAGCAGAAATTCATTAGGGGGCTCAAGACATCTGTGAAAAAACTGAAGCAAAATCCCATAAAAATAAAAGCCCTTCAGAAACACTGCCCACAGACTCAACAAAGGGATCTGGCCTGAGAAGCCCAAAACACTTGGGCCACCAACTTCTGCTTCTCTCTTGTGAGACCACATGCAGGTCTCTTCATCTCTTTGTGGCTCAATTTACCCACTTATAAAATGAGGGACCTGGACTCTATCTTTTAGGATAGTGAAAAAGTAGCTAGCCTGGGAAAGAAGAGATATACACAACTCTAGAGATTCTTCAGATTTTTCCAGGGACTACTGCAGAGGGAGAGGATAGATGAGGACAAAAGAAAAGAAAAAAAAAATCGGTGGAGTTTCCAGTAGGCTGACAAGTGCCTCCATCACATCAGAGCATTCCTGCTTTTATATTATTTATGCAATGTACTTCAGTGTAAAATTGCAATTGGAAAGGAAAGGGGGTTCCATGGATTTAGGAAGGTTTTAACTTTCTAACTTCTAGCTGCAAGTGAGTCTGAAAAAGTAAGAATGTAGTTTTTATAGCTTTTGTAATGATGGTAGAAACAGAGAAGAGGGTTGAAAATAAGAATATTGAGTTAGTTCAACAGCATCCACTATGATTAATATTTTTTGCTCTAAATTTGATTACTTTTTAGAGCTTATTAATGCATAACTGATGTACAATAAACTGCACATATTTAAAGTACATTATTTGGTCAATTTTTTTTTTTTTGAGATGGAGTCTCACTTTGTCACCCAGGCTGGAGTGCAGTGGCACGATCTTGGCTCACTGCAAACTCCACCTCCCGGGTTCATGCCATTCTCCTGCCTCAGCCTCCCAAGTAGCTGGGACTACAGGCGCCTGCCACCATACCCAGCTAATTTTTTTGTATTTTTAGTAGAGACAGGGTTTCACCGTATTAGCCAGGATGGTGTTGATCTCCTGACCTCGTGATCCACCCGCCTCTGCGTCCCAGAGTGCTGGGATTACAGGCGTGAGCCACCGTGCCCGGCCTATTTGGTCAATTTTGACAAATGTGTACATTCATGAAATCATTGCAGTAATCTAGATAATGAGTATGTACATCATCCTCAAAAGTTTCTTCATGCCCTGTTTTAGTTCATCCCTCCCTCCACCACCATTGTCTGGCAACTACTGCTCTGCTTTCTGTAACTATAGATTAATTGGCATTTTTAGAATTATTTATATGTGGAATTATACAGTATTTACTCTTTTTGTCTAGAGATTTTTCACTTAGCATAATTATTTTGAGATTCAGAATAAGGTGTGTATCAATATTTTATTCCTTTGTATTGCTAAATAGTATTACATTGTGTTGATAACACAGTTTGTCACATCTAATTACCTGTTGATGGGCAGTTGGGTTGTTTACAGTTTGGGGCTGTCAAAGAAAGCTGTTCTGAACATTTACGTACAAGTTGTTTACAAGTACTTTTAAAATTTAACTAATGACTTCCATTTTCAAAATGTTTCCAGCAGAAACTGACTTGGGAAATGTTGCATTTGTGTGTCTCTTTGTACTCAAGCTATTTTTTGGCAGTTTTTGTTGTTGTTGATATTTTATATCCTTTGATGTTATTACACATTGTTGATCCTACAGTTGCACCTCCCCAAGCATTGTGAATAGGTTTCTGAAAGCCTTTGTAGGAAGAATTTCAGTTGAATAATTTAAGACTTGTATAAGGAGTTTTCTTGAGGGGGACTGAGAGGCAAAAGCCCTTGTAAATATTTTATATTTACTAAAACAAACCACTAAATATAATACCAAATAAAGATGGTATTAATTTCCTTTTAAACCCACTGGCCTAGACAAAGGCTAGAGTCTTCACCCAGCTAGGGGAGACTGGAAGTCCATAAGTAGGCAAGAGACACAACCCTAAAATATTCAGTTTCAGACCTAGGCTAGGTGCAGTGGCTCATGCCTGTAATCCCAGCACTTTGGGAGGAGGCTGAGCAGGGAGGATCACTTGAGGCCAGGAGTTTGAGACCAGTGTGGGCAACATAGCAAGATCTCATCTCTACAAAACAACAACAACAAAAAACTTGAGGCCAGGAGTTTGAGACCAGCCTGGGCAACATAGCAAGATCCCATCTCAATAACAGCAACAACAACAACAACAACAACAACAAACAGACCTATTGCTCCTCCATGGAGCCAGGGAACATGGCAACACAGAGGACTCCCATCTCCAGTACTAGGCTGGCCTATGGCCAGCAAACAGCTGTTGTTTCAGGAAAGGGGTTCAGAGAGAAATTGCATGGTGTGAAAAACTGTTAATGAAACAGGATATGAGATCCATCTCATGTCTTCCTTCCAGTACTCCCCAAGGAAATGGCCATACTTGTATTTCACTCTTATTTTATTTTACATTTCCTTAATAAAATTTTAAAAGGTTTCATGAGGCTATATGGAAACGAAGGATGACTCTTCAGGCCATGAGGAGAGTGTGACATGAGATTTTGCCGCAGTATGGAAAGGAGAAGCCTGGAATGGGGAACCAAGCACAAAAACTTTGTCCTGGGAGTTCCTGCAAGTGTCCTTGAGAATGAACTATGGCAGAGAAAGGCAGGGGCAGAACCCTTCAGAGAGCATTGACTCATCAGCTGCTACAACCTGATGAGCCGATCAGGTTCTTGCTGCTCTTGCCCACCATTCAGACTCTTTCCCTAAGCCTCAAAGCCAGCTTGAACAATATTTCACTCTTCTAGGCTGCCTGGGGAGTTGGGAGCGGTGCTCAGCCCATTTTGTGGGGGTTGGAGACTGTTTGTGCACCAGGGCAGTCCCCATTAGAAGGCAGGAAAGAGCTGGAGAGGGTTGGAGAGAGGCCCAGTAAGAAGCATGCTGCAATTTTCTTTCACAACCAACCCCCATATTGGGGTGACAATTCCAGGGAAATGGGATGCATTGTTCTCTACTTGCTGCTAGCCTCTGGGCCATGAACAAAGTAGTAAATTGGCCCTGTGAGGGAGGGGACAGAAGGGGGAGGTGGTGGAGGATATGGGGACCAGAAGCCCCTGGGGCTGACTGATCTGCTTACAAACTCAGAACTTCCCCTCCATGACCCTCCCAGCCCCCAGGGAATGAGAACTGTTTTGCTCTCCTAGATCAGAAAGAACAAGATGTCCTTATCTGGTGGGAGAGGGCTGGTCAATACCACCTCCAAGGAGAGAAGAGAAAGGACCCAAGAGAACTGCAAGCCCAGCAGGAAGCATCATTCTTGGGGAAAGCCTAGAAAGAAGCAGGCAGGCTCCATCCCAAGCCCACAGGGTTTCAGGAGTCCGGATGGGCGGTGGATTCAGACTCCATACTCTCCCACCAGTGCTTCAAAGGCCTGGTGCTTGTGGCTGGTGTTAATTTTTTACTTTTATTGTCTTTATGAGCTTTTTCTAAACCTGGCTCCTAAAAAGCTATGAAAGCCAAACAGCTTTTCAGGCTACAGCATTCTCCACCCCCTTTCCTGACTCCCTACTTGCCATTCCTCTGACCTTTCTTGAGCACCTACTTTACTGTGGGAGAACAGCCATCCCTCAGTATATGTGGGAGATTAGTTCCAGGACCCCTTGCAGACACCAAAATCCACAGATGCTCATGTCTCACGTCCTTTACAAAAATTAGTGTAGTATTTGCATATAACCTATATACATCCTCTCATAAACTTTAGGTCACTCTAGATTACTTATGATACCTAATACAATGTAAATGCTATGCAAATAGTTGTTATACTATATTGTTTAAGGAGTAATGACAAAAAAAAGTCTGTACATGTTTAGCACAGACACAGTCATCCATTTTTTTTCAAACATTTTCGATCTGCTGTTGGTTGAACCCACTGATGCAGAACCCACTGATAAGGAGGCAAAAGATTCTGTCTAGGGTCTGCTGCAAACCCATGCTTCTTCCAGGGCTCTCAGTCTCTGTTACTTTCCTCACCAAAAAGTTGCCCTTTTGTGTATGGTAAAAACAACGTTGCCCTTCCCTGAATTAATTTACCAACCTTGGTCTAGAAGCCCATGTCTTTGTCACAATACTCAATATTTAGTGATGTGGCCCTAGAGAGGTTTTAGACTTTCAGTCAAGGTTCTGATATTTTTGGTCTGATTCTGCCAACCCAGATCATTTTATGGCCACAGAACCAAATGGAGCTAGACGCTTTCCTGGCACAATTGGTGAGTTTTGTTCAATTCAACAAACCTTTCTTGAGCACCATGTCACCATATACCCAGATAGCTCTCTGCCAGAGAGAGAGGTATAAAGCCTTTTAAGGGCCCGCCCCTCCCCTCCATCTTCCTGCCTTTTTCTACCTTGCTGCACTTCTTCTGCCCATACAGGCTCAGCTCCATCTAGAGAAAGCTAAGCTGGAAAGTGGTAAGGGGCCTTAGATATAATCTTTTCAGAACCCCTCATGATATAGACAGAGAAAGCAAGACCCAGAAGAGTAAGAAACTTGACCTGGGCTACACAGCAGATTAGCAGTAGGGTTTGGAGTTGGAGTCTAAGGCTAAGGGGGGGCTTCTAAAACAAAGAGAATATCCCAAGTTAGTATGTGCATTGGGGTGGATGTGGGAACATGTGAAAAGCAGGTCAAGACCAATAACCTAGACTTTGTGGCCACATCTAGGATTGGTTTGAAGGTTACCTTGTAGGCCCCTAGCACTCCCGCCCAAAGTATGTCTCAGAAACAGAAATGGCACCTCTGGGTAATTCTTTTGGAGCTTGAAGGCTGTGCACATTTAATTTTCCAAAAATAAAATCCTAGTATAGGCAAAGCCTTGTAGGAACAAAGCCCTGAGGGAGGCAGCTCAGAAAAGACAATTAAGAAAACCCCCAGAGAGCCTTTGTAACTACATAGTACAAAAAATTCTACCAGTTTAAAAAAGGTATTCTTGCCTCCTTCCATATATTCCACAGACTGATTGTTGTCAGGCATGCTCCATGACATAGAAATCTGACTTTGTCAGTCCCCCTCCCAGAAACCACTCATGAATCACATAGTCCTGGTGAGATTAGATCCAAACTCCTGGCCATGCCATTCAAGTTCCTGGGCAACTTTCCCAGGATCATCTTTCCCCACCCAACTCTTACCTAAACCACCCACACATACCTTCTTCATTCACACCATATCATTCACATTTCAAGCCTCCAAACCACTGTTCATGCTGTTCCATCAGCTTGAGATACCTTTCTCTACTTTTTGATTATTAGATTATCCTTCAGGGCTCAACTCAAAGATCACCCTCTGTTAAACTTTTAAAAAAATAGCTTTATTGAGACAAAATTTATTTGCCACACAATTAACCCAACTAAAGTACACAATTCAATGGTTTTTAGTAAATTCACAGAATTGTGTAACCATTACCACGATCAATTTTAGAACATTGTCATCACCTGGAAAGAAACATGTACACTTTAGGCATCCCTACCACCAAAATCTCCCCATCACCCCCTCGCAGACCTTGGCAAATACTAATCCACTTTCTGTTTCTATAAATGTGCATGCTCTAGACATTTCATATTAGTGGAATTATATAATATATGGTCTTTTGACTGGCTTTTCTTCACTTAGCATAATGTTTTCAAGGTTCTTCTATATCATAGCATGTATTAGCAACAAATTTCTTTTTATGGCTGAATAATAGCCATTGTATGGATAAACTGTACCACATTTTGTTTATGCACTTACAAATTCATGGACATTTCAGTCGTTTCTACTTTTTGGCTATTATGAGTAATGCTGCTATGAGAAGTCCAGTACAAGTTTTTAAATTAGATGTACATTTTTATTTGTCTTGGTTATACACCTAACAGCAGAATTGTTGGATGATATGGTACAATTTTTAAAAAATATTTAATTTAATTTTTATGTGTACATAATAGTTGCACTATTTATGGGGTACATGTGATATTTTGACATAAGCATACAATCTTATAATGATCAAATCAAGGTAACTGGGATATCCATCACCTTAAACATTTATCATTTCTTTATGTTAAGAACATTCTAATTCCATTCTTCTAGTTATTTGGAAATACACAATTTTTTGTAACTATAGGCACCCTATTGTGCTACCAAAAACTAGATCTTATTCCTTCTATCTAACTATATTTTTGTAACCATTAGCCAACCCTTCTTTATCCCCCACTCCCCATTACCCTTCCCAGCCTCTGGTAACCATCATTCTACCCTTTACCTTCATGAGACCAATCAACCTTTTTAGCTCCTATATATGAATAAGAACATGCAACATTTCTGTGCTTGGCTTATTACACTTAATATAATGACTTTCAGTTCTACTCACGTTGTTGCAAGTGACAGGATTTCATTCTTTTTTATGCCTGAATAATATTCCATTGAGTATATGTTATCACATTTCCTTTATCCATTCACCTGTTGATGGGTACTTAGGTTGATTCCATGTCTTAGCTATTGCATATAGTGCTGCAACAAACATGGGAGTGCAGATATCTCTTGGATATACTGAGTTTTCTTCTTTTGGATATATACCCAGCAGTGGGAATGCTGGATCATATGGTGGTAACTTGATGTTTAATATTTTAAGGAACTGCCAAAATATTTTCCAAAACAGCTAACCCATTTTACATTCCTACAAACAACACATGAAGATTTCAACTTCTGTACATCCTCACCAACACTTATTTTTTGTATTTTTTTATAGCTATTCTAGTGGCTGTGAAGTGGTATCTCCTTTTGGTTTTTATTTGCAGTTCCTTGATGACTAAAGATATTAGGTATCTTTTCATGTGTTCATTGGCCATTTGTATATCTTCTTTAAAGAAATGTCTATTGAAACTCTTGGCCTGCTTTTTGTTTTTAAAGACGATTTTAGGGCAGTTTTAGATTTGTAGCAAAGTTGAGCAGAAGGTGCAGACATTTCCCATATACCCCCTACCCCCCAGCATGCACAGCACCTCCACTATTAACTTCTTCACCAGAATAGTACTTTTATTATAATTGATGAACCTACATTGACACATCATTATTACCCAAAGTTCATAATTTACATTAGGTTCACTCTTGGTGTACATTCTATAAGTTTTGTCAAATACATAATAACATGTGTCTACCATTATAGTATCATACAGAATAGTTCCACTGCTCTAAAAATTCCCTGTGCTTTACCTATTCATCTCACCATCCCCCTGGCAACCACTGATCCTTTTATTGTCTCCATAGTTTTGCTTTTTCCAGAATATCATCTGATTGGAATCACACAGTATGGAGCCTTTTCAGATTGGTGTCTTTCACTTAATAATATGCACTTAAGATTCCTCCATGTGTTTTCATGGCCTGATAGCCAATTTCTTTTGAGTGCTGAACAATACTCCACTGTCTAGATGTACCAGAGCTTATCCATTCACCTACCGAAGGAAATCTTGGTTGCTTCCAAGTTTTGGCAATTATGAATAAAACTGCTATAAACAATAATGCAGGGTTTTTTTTGTGTGTGGACATAGGTTTTTGACCCACTTGGGTAAATACCAAGGAGCACAATTGCTGGATTGTACCATAAGAGCATGTTTAGTTTTATGAGAAACTGCCAGACTGTCCTCCAAAGTGGGTGTACCATTTTGCATTCCCACCAGCACTAAATGAGAGTTCCTGTTGCTTCACATCATCACCAGCATTTGGTGTTGTCAGTGTTTTGGATTTTGGTTATTCTAATAGGTGTGTAGTGGTATCTCATTGTTTCCATCTGCAATTCCCTCATGACATATGATATTGAGCATCTTTTCATATGCATATTCACCATACATATATATTTTCTGGTGAGGTGTTCATTTAGATTTGCCTTTAAAAATATCAAGTTATGCCAGGCGCGGTGGCTGACACCTGTAATCCCAGCACTTTGGGAGGCCGAGGCGGGCAGATCAGGAGATCGAGATCATCCTAGCTAACACAGTGAAACCCCGTCTCTACTAAAAATACAAAAAATTAGCCGGGTGTGGTGGCAGCTACCTGTAGTCCCAGCTACTAGGGAGGCTGAGGTAGGAGAATGGCGTGAACCCAGGAGGCGGAGCTTGCAGTAAGCCGAGATGGCGCCACTGCACTCCAGCCTGGGCTACAGAGCGAGACTCCGTCTCAAAAAAAAAAAAAAAAAATCAAGTTATTTATTTTCTTTTTGTTGAATTTTAAGAGTTCTTTGTATATACTATTAACAATTCTTTATCAGATATGTCATTTGCAAGTATTTTCTCCCAATCTTCTCATTCACTTGATAGTGTCTTTCACAGAGCAGAGATTCTTAATTTTAATTAAGTCCAGTTTACAAATTATATCTTTTATGGATTGTGCCTTTGTTGTTATACACAAACAATTACCACCCAAGGTCATTGAAATTTGCTTTTATATTATCTTCTAGGAATTTTAGAGTTTTGCATTTTACATTTAGGTCTATGATTAGTTTTGTGTGAATTTTTGTGAAGGGTGTAAGCTCTGTGTTGTTACTGTTATTTTAGGATTAGGAATGAAAGACAGTTATTATAATCCTGTGACCTCATTTCTCTGATGGCTCTAAGAACAGTGGTTTATTTTTCAGTTTGTTTAGCTTTTTATTTGTTGTTAGGACAGAGTGATAACTTCCAAGCTCTTTACATGCCAGACTGGAAAACCTTTGCCCATTTGTCAATGTTATTTGTCTTTTTATTGTTGAATTATTAAAGTTTTAAATATATATTCTGGATACTCAACCCTTATCAGATAAATGATTTGAAAATATTTTCTCTCATTCTGTGTGTTATCTTTTCACTATCTTACTGGTGCCCCTTGAAGCACAAGTTTTTCATTGTTTTATTGTGGTGAAATATACAGAACATAAAATTTATAATTTTAACCATTTTAAGTGTACATTTCAGTGGCACTAAGTACATTTACGTTCTTGTGCAACTATCACCACCATCCATCTCCAGTACTTTTTCATCTTCCCAAACTGAAACTCTGTGTCTATTAAACAATTACTCTCCATTTTCTCTTCTTCTCAGTCCTTGGCAACCACCATTCTACTTTCTGTCCCTAAGGATTTGATGACTCTAGGTACATCAAGTAAATGGAATCATACAGTATTTACTTGTCTTTTTGTAACTGACTTATTTCACTTAGCATAATGTCTTCCAGGTTCACCTATGTTGTAGCATGTGTCAGAATTTCCTTCCTTTTTAAGGGTGAATAATATTTCATTGTATATACACACATACATACATACATGCATATACATATACATTTTGTTTATCCAATCATCCATCAATGGACATTTGGGTTGTTCCCACCTTTTGGCTATTGTGAATGATGCTTCTCTGAACTTTAGGGGACAAATATCTGTTTGAGTCCCTGATTTCAATTATTTTGGGTATATACCCAGAAATATGTTTTTAATTTTTATGAACTCCAATTTATCTAGTGTTTTTTTGTTGCTTGTGCTTTTAAAATTATTTCTAAAAACTATTGCCTTTTCTATTTACTTCTATGCTTTCTTCTAAGACTTCTATATTTTTAATTCTTATATGTAGGTACGTACTTCATTTTGAGCTAATTTCTATATATGGTGTCATGTAGGAATTCAGCTTCATTCTTTTGCATGTGAATATCTAGTTGACTCATCACCATTTGCTGAAAAGACTATTTTATCTATATTGAATTATCTTGGCAGCCTTGCTATTAATCAATTCACAGAAAATATAAAGGGGTTTTTAAATGGACTCTCAATTTTGTTTCATTAATCTATACGTTCATTCTTATGCAAGTACCACACGGTTTTTATTACTGTACCTTTGTAGTAGATGTGAAATTAGGAAGTGTGAATCTCCCAACTTTGTTGTTCATTTTTCTTCTTTCTTCTTTTTTTTTAAAAAGACATTTATTCAGCATCATAATCAGACTATTACATTTAGCAATCAACAGCATGGGTGCAAAAAAAAAACAACCTACATTAAAACCCTTCGTTGGAATGCTTTACACTTTCCACAGAACAGAAACTGAAATAATCCGTTATACAATTAGTCACAAATACAGTCCTCGAGTTTTTTTCCCATACATATGAGTATTTGTCTAAAACATGTCTGCTTTGTAGCAGCTAGGCCCTGCCACCACTGTGCTTTGCTAAATTCACAAATCTGTTGTAACCTGTAGCTTCCCTGCCACTTCTCTGGCTCTCCGCTCCTGCTAAGGTTTGTTTCCTAATTAAAATCTTCTGCCACTGCCACAGCTACTGCTACTACTGGAACCACCATAGCCACCTTGGTTTTGTGGTTTGGCAAAGAATTGGCCTCCACCACCATAGGGGCCAGAGCTTCTGACTCCAAAGTTTCATGGGTCCATAATTTGAAGACTGATTGTTGTAACTGCCAAAATCATTGCAGCTTCCACCACCTCCAAAATTGCTTCCATCATTACCAAATTCATTATAGCCATCCCCACCGCCACCATAACCACCACCACCATGACTGCCACCAAAGCCACCATGACAACTGAAGCTTCCTCCACGACCACCACCTTCATGACCATGATCAAAGTTTCCAGAACCACTTCCACCTCTGGCTGGATGAGGCAATAGCCAACTCTTGCTTTGACAGGGCTTTCCTAACTTCACAGTTGTGGTCATTCACACTATGGTATTTCTGAATGACAGTCTTATCCACGGAGTCATGGTTGTCAAAGGTTACAAAGGCAAAATCCCTTTTCTTACCACTGCCTCAGTCAGTCATGATTTCAATTACTTCAATTTTTCCATACTATTCAAAATAATCTCTTAGTTGATGTTCTTCAGTGTCTTCTTTAATGCCACCAACAAATATCTTTTTCAAAGTTAAGTGGGCACCTGGTCTTTGAGAATCTTCTCTTGAGACAGCTCTCTTTGGTTCCACAACTCTTCCATCCACCTTGTGTGGCCTTGCATTCATGGCTGCATCCATCTCCCCCACGGTGTCATATGTGACAAATCCAAAGCCCATGGAGGGCTTGGTGTTTGGATCACTCATTACCACACAGTCTGTGAGCATTCCCCATTGTTTAAAATGACTCAACCATTTTGAGCCATTTTCAGGTTGTTTCAAAGCTCAACCCTTCAATGAAGAGCTTCCTCAGCTGTTCGGGACCTTTAGGAGATGCTGACTTAGACACGATGGCAGAATGAAGACAGACTTTAATGACGCTTCCTCAGCAGTGTCCATGGGCAGAAAGCTGTTGTTCATTTTTCAAGATTCTTTTTGCTATTCTAGTTCTCTTGCATTTTCATACACATCTTAGGATCAGTTTGTCAATTTCTGCAAAGAAAATGCAGCCAGGGTTTTTATAGGGATATTGTTGAATCTGTAGGTAAATTTACAGAGATTGCCATCTTAATAATATTAAGTGTTCTGATCGATGAAAATGGAATGTTTCCAATTATTTAGATATTTTTAATTTCCTCTGACAATATTTTGTATCTTTCAGAGTATAAGTTTTATACTCCTTTTGTTAAATTTATTCCTAAGTAGTATATACTTTTTGATGCTTTTGTAAATGGAATTGTTTTAATTTTATTTGAAGATTGTTTATTGCTAGTATATAGAAATATAATTCATCTTTGTATATTGATTTTCTATCTTGTAACATTGCTAAACTAAGTTATTAGTTCTAGTAGGTTTTTTTGCAGATTCCTTGGTGTTTTTTTTTTTATTATACTTTAAGTTTTAGGGTACATGTGCACAATGTGCAGGTTTGTTACATATATATATGTGTGCCATGTTGGTGTGCTGCACCCATTAACTCGTCATTTAACATTAGGTATATCTCCTAATGCTATCCCTCCCCTCTCCTCCCACCCCACAACAGGCCCTGGTGTGTGATGTTCCCCTTCCTGTGTCCATGTGTTCTCATTGTTCAATTCCCACCTATGAGTGAGAACACGCCGTGTTTGGTTTTTTGTCCTTGCGATAGTTCGCTGAGAATGATGGTTTTCAGCTTCATCCATGTCCCTACAAAGGACATGAACTCATCATTTTTTATGGCTGCATAGTATTCCATGGTGTATATGTGCCACATTTTCTTAATCCAGTCTATCATTGTTGGACATTTGGGTTGGTTCCAAGTCTTTGCTATTGTGAATAGTGCCGCAATAACCATACGTGTGCATGTGTCTTTAGAGCAGCATGATTTATAATCCTTTGGGTATATACCCAGTAATGGGATGGATGGGTCAAATGGTATTTCTGGTTCTAGATCCCTGAGGAATCGCCACACTAACTTCCACAAGGGCTGAACTAGTTTACAGTCCCACCAACAGTGTAAAAGTGTTCCTATTTCTCCACATCCTCTCCAGCACCTGTTGTTTCCTGACTTTTTAATGATCGCCATTCTAACTGGTGTGAGATGGTATCTCATTGTGGTTTTGATTTGCATTTCTCTGATGGCCAGTGATGATGAGCATTTTTTCATGTGTCTTTTGGCTGCATAAATGTCTTCCTTTGAGAAGTGTCTGTTCATATCCTTCGCCCGCTTGTTGATGGAGTTGTTTGTTTTTTTCTTGTAAATTTGTTTGAGTTCATTGTAGATTCTGGATATTAGCCCTTTGTCAGATGAGTAGATTGCAAAAATTTTCTCCCATTTTGTAGGTTGCCTGTTCACTCTGATGGTAGTTTCTTTTGCTGTGCAGAAGCTCTTTAGTTGAATTAGATCCCATTTGTCAATTTTGGCTTTTGTTGCCATTGCTTTTGGTGTTTTAGACATGAAGTCCTTGCCCATGCCTGTGTCCTGAATGGTATTGCCTAGGTTTTCTTCTAGGATTTTTATGGTTTTAGGTCTAACATTTAAATCTTTAATCCATCTTAAATTAATTTTAGTATAAGGTGTAAGGAAGGGATCCAGTTTCAGCTTTCCACATATGGCTAGCCAGTTTTCCCAGCACCATTTATTAAATAGGGAATCCTTTCCCCATTGCTTGTTTTTCTCAGGTTTGTCAAAGATCAGGTAGTTGTAGATATGTGGCATTATTTCTGAGGCCTCTGCTCTGTACCATTGGTCTATATCTCTGTTTTGGTACCAGTACCATGCTGTTTTGGTTACTGTAGCCCTGTAGTACAGTTTGAAGTCAGGTAGTGTGATGCCTCCAGCTTTGCTCTTTTGGCTTAGGATTGACTTGGCAATGTGGGCTCTTTTTTGGTTCCATATGAACTTTAAAGTAGTTTTTTCCAATTCTGTGAAGAAAGTCATTGGTAGCTTGATGGGGATGGCATTGAATCTATAAATTACCTTGGGCAGTATGGCCATTTTCACAATATTGATTCTTCCTACCCATGAGCATGGAATGTTCTTCCATTTGTTTGTATCCTCTTTCATTTCATCGAGCAGTGGTTTGTAGTTCTCCTTGAAGAGGTCCTTCACATCCCTTGTAAGTTGGATTCCTAGGTATTTTATTCTCTTTGAAGCAATTGTGAATGGTAGTTCACTCATGATTTGGCTCTCTGTCTGTTATTGGTGTATAAGAATGCTTGTGATTTTTGCACATTGATTTTGTGTCCTGAGACTTTGCTGAAGTTGCTTATGAGCTTAAGGAGATTTTGGTCTGAGACAATGGGATTTTCTAGATACACAATCATGTCATCTGCAAACAGGGGCAGTTTGACTTCCTCTTTTCCTAACTGAATACCCTTTATTTCTTTCTCCTGCCTGATAGCCCTGGCCAGAACTTCCAACACTATGTTGAATAGCAGTGGTGAGAGAGGGCACCCCTGTCTTGTGCCAGTTTTCAAAGGGAATGCTTCCAGTTTTTGTCCATTCAGTATGATATTGGCTGTGGGTTTGTCATAAATAGCTCTTATTATTTTGAGATACATCCCATCAATACCTAATTTATTGAGAGTTTTTAGCATGAAGGGCTGTTGAATTTTGTCAAAGGCCTTTTCTGCATCTAATGAGATAATCATGTGGTTTTTGTCTTTGGTTCTGTTTATATGCTGGATTACGTTTATTGATTTTTGTATGTTGAACCAGCCTTGCATCCCAGGGATGAAGCCCACTTGATCATGGTGGATAAGCTTTTTGATGTGCTGCTGGATTTGGTTTGCCAGTATTTTATTGAGGATTTTTGCATCGATGTTCATCAAGGATATTGGTCTAAAATTCTCTTTTTTTGTTGTGTCTCTGCCAGGCTTTGGTATCAGAATGATGTTGGCCTCATAAAATGAGTTCGGGAGGATTCCCTCTTTTTCTATTGATTGGAATAGTTTCAGAAGGAATGGTACCAGCTCCTCCTTGTACCTCTGGTAGAATTCGGCTGTGAATCCATCTGGTCTTGGACTTTTTTTTGGTTGGTAAGCTATTAATTATTGCCTCAATTTCAGAGCCTGTTGTTGGTCTATTCAGAGATTCAACTTCTTCCTGGTTTAGTCTTGGGAGGGTGTATGTGTCAAAGAATTTATCCATTTCTTCTAGGTTTTCTAGTTTATTTGTGTAGAGGTGTTTATAGTATTCTCTGATGGTAGTTTGTATTTCTGTGGAATCGGTGGTGATATCCCCTTTATCATTTTTTTATTGCATCTATTTGATTCTTCTCTCTTTTCTTCTTTATTAGTCTTGCTAGCGGTCTATCAATTTTGTTGATCTTTTCAAAAAACCAGCTCCTGGATTCATTGATTTTTTTGAAGGGTTTTTTGTGTCTCTATCTCCTTCAGTTCTGCTCTGATCTTAGTTATATCTTGCCTTCTGCTAGCTTTTGAATGTGTTTGCTCTTGCTTCTCTAGTTCTTTTAATTGTGATGTTAGGGTGTCAATTTGAGATCTTTCCTGCTTTCTCTTGTGGGCAGTTAGTGCTATAAATTTCCCTCTACAAACTGCTTTAAATGTTTCCCAGAGATTCTGGTATGTTGTATCTTTGTTCTCATTGGTTTCCAAGAACATCTTTATTTCTGCCTTCATTTCGTTATGTACCCAGTAGTCATTCAGGAGCAGGTTGTTCAGTTTCCATGTAGTTGAGTGGTTTTGAGTGAGTTTCTCAGTCCTGAGTTCTAGTTTGATTGCACTGTGGTCTGAGAGGCAGTTTGTTATAGTTACAATTTCTGTTCTTTTACATTTGCTGAGGAGTGCTTTACTTCCAAGTATGTGGTCAATTTTGGAATACGTGTGGTGTGGTGCTGAAAAGAATGCATATTCTGTTGATTTGAGTTGGAGAGTTCTGTAGATGTCTATTAGGTCTGCTTGGTGCAGAGCTGAGATCAGTTCCTGGATATCCTGATTAACTTTCTGTCTCATTGATCTATCTAAGGTTGACAGTGGGGTGTTAAAGTCTCCCCTTGTTATTGTGTGGGAGTCTAAGTTTCTTTGTAGGTCTCTAAGGACTTGCTTTATGAATCTGGGTGCTCCTGTATTGGGTGCATATATATTTAGGATAGTTAGCTCTTCTTGTTGAATTGATGCCTTTACCATTATGTAATGGCCTTCTTTGTCTCTTTTGATCTTTGTTGGTTTAAAGTCTGTTTTATCAGAGACCAGGATTGCAATCCCTGCCTTTTTTTTGTTTTCCATTTGCTTGGTAGATCTTCCTCCATCCCTTTATTTTGAGCCTATGTGTGTCTCTGCACGTGAGACGGGTTTCCTGAATACAGCACACTGATGACTCTTTATCCAATTTGCCAGTCTATGCCTTTTAATTGGGAGCATTTAGCCCATTTACATTTAAAGTTAATATTGTTATGTGTGAATTTGATCCTGTCATTATGATGTTAGCTGGTTATTTTGCTTGTTAGTTGATGCAGTTTCTTCCTAGCCTCGATGGTCTTTACAATTTGGCATGTTTTTGCAGTGGCTGGTACTGGTCGTTCCTTTCCATGTTTAGTGCTTCCTTCAGGAGCTCTTTTAGGGCAGGCCTGGTGGTGACAAAATCTCTCAGCATTTGCTTGTCTGTAAAGGATTTTATTTCTCCTTCACTTGTGAAGCTTAGTTTGGCTGGATATGAAATTCTGGGTTGAAAATTCTTTTCTTTAAGAATGTTGAATATTGGCCCCCACTCTCCTCTGGCTTGTAGAGTTTCTGCCGAGAGATCCGCTGTTAGTCTGATGGGCTTCTCTTTGTGGGTAACCCGACCTTTCTCTCTGGCTGCCCTTAACATTTTTTCCTTCATTTCAACTTTGGTGAATCTGACAATTATGTGTCTTGGAGTTGCTCTTCTCGAGGATTATCTTTGTGGCGTTCTCTGTATTTCCTGAATGTGAATGTTGGCCTGCCTTGCTAGATTCAGGAAGTTCTCCTGGATAATATCCGGCAGAGTGTTTTCCAACTTGGTTCCATTCTCCCCGTCACTTTCAGGTACACCAATCAGATGTAGATTTGGTCTTTTCACATAGTCCCATATTTCTTGGAGGCTTTGTTCATTTCTTTTTATTCTTTTTTCTCTAAACTTTTCTTCTCGCTTCATTTCATTCATTTGATCTTCCATCACTGATACCCTTTCTTCCAGTTGATCGAATTGGCTACTGAGGCTTGTGCATTCATCATGTAGTTCTCATGCCATGGTTTTCAGCTCCATCAGGTCCTTTAAGGACTTCTCAGCATTGGTTATTCTAGTTAGCCTTTCATCTAATCTTTTTTCAAGGTTTTTAACTTCTTTGCCATGGGTTTGAACTTCCTCCTTTAGCTCGGAGTAGTTTGATCCTCTGAAGGCTTCTTCTCTCATCTCGTCAAAGTCATTCTCCCTCCAGCTTTGTTCCATTGCTGGTGAGGAGGTGCATTCGTTTGGAGGAGGAGAGGTGCTCTGATTTTTAGAATTTTCAGTTTTTCTGCTCTGTTTTTCCCCCATGTTTGTGGTTTTATCTACCTTTGGTCTTTGATGATGGTGATGTACAGATGGGGTTTTGGTGTGGATGTCCTTTCTGTTTGTTAGTTTTCCTTCTAACAGTCAGGACCCTCAGCTGCAGGTGGGTTGGAGTTTGCCGGAGGTCCACTCCAGACCCTGTTTGCCTGGGTATCAGCAGCAGAGGCTGCAGAACAGTGGTTGTTGGTGAACAGCAAATGTTGCTGCCTGATCATTCCTCTGGAAGTTTTGTCTCAGAAGAGTACCCAGCCGTGTGAGGTGTCAGTCTACCCCTACTGGGGGTTGCCTCCCAGTTAGGCTACTCAGGCATCAGGGACCCACTTGAGGATGCAGTCTGTCCATTCTCAGATCTCAAGCTGCATGCTGGGAGAACCACTACTCTCTTCAAAGCTGTCAGATAGGGACATTTAAGTCTGCAGGATTTCTGCTGCCTTTTGTTTGGCTATGCCCTGCCCCCAGAGGTGGAGTCTACAGAGGCAGGCAGGCCTCCTTGAGCTGCAGTGGGCTCCACTCAGTTTGAGCTTCCTGGCCGCTTTGTTTACCTACTCAAGCCTCAGCAATGTTGGGCGTCCCTCCCACAGCCTCACTGCTGCCTTGCAGTTCAATCTCAGACTGCTGTGCTAGCAATGAATGAGGCTCCATGGGCCTAGGACCCTCCCAGCCATGCACGGGATATAATCTCCTGGTGTGCTGTTTGCTAAGACCATTGGAAAAGTGCAGTATTAGGGTGGGAGTGACCCGATTTTCCAGGTGCCATCTGTTACCCCTTTCCTTGGCTGGGAAAGGAAATTCCCCAACCCCTTGCACTTCTTGCATGAGGCAAAGCCTCGCCCTGCTTTGGCTCAGGCTCGGTGCACTGCACCCACTGTCCTGCACCCACTGTCTGACAATCCCCAGTGAGATGCACCCAGTACCTCAGTTGGAAATGCAGAAATCATTCATCTTCTGCATCACTCACACTGGGAGCTGTAGACTGGAGTTGTTCCTATTCGTCCATCTTGGCTCCACCCTCAAGAAAAAGTCAGTATTTTCTATATAAAAGATCATGTCATCTACAAATAGAGGTAGTTTTATTTTTTCCTTTTCCAATCTGGATGCCTTTTATTTCCTTTTCTTGTCTAAATGTCCTGGCTGAAACCTCAGGTACAATGCTGAATAATAGATATGATGACAGCAAACATTCTTGTCTTGTTGTTTATCTTACAGGGGAAGCAGTCTTTCAGCAATAAGTATATTAGCCTTGGGATTTTCATAGATGACCATTATCATGTTGAAAAAATTCCCTTTTATTCCTAGTTTGTTGAATGTTTTTATTGTGAAAGAATGTTATATTTTATCAAATGCTTTCTCTGCATCTCTCGAAATAATCATGTGATCTTCTTTGTCTTTTATTCTATTGAGATAGTGTATTACATTGGTTGATTATCAAATGTTAACTCAATTTTACATTACTGGGATAAACCCCATTTGGTCATGATTTATAATTTTTTCTATATGTAACTGGAGTTAATTTGCTAGATTTTGTCAATGATTTTATTTTTGCATCAATTCTCTTAAAAGATATTGGTCTGTAGTATTCTTTTCTTGTGATATCTTTGGCTGACTTCACAGAATGAGTTGGGAAATATTTCTTCCTGTTCTAGAAGATTTTGTGAAGAATTGGTATTAATTATTTTCTAAATATTCAGTAAAATTCACCAGTGAAGACATTTGAGTTGGGGGTATATTTAGGGGGAGCAGAGCATTTTAATTACTAATTCTATCTTTTTACTTGTTACAGTTAAATTCAGATTTTCTGTTTCTTGCATAGATTTTGGTCGTTTCTGTCTTTATAGAAATTTTTCCATTTCATTTAAGTAATTTAATTTAATAGCATACAACTGTTCATAGTATTTATTTATGTTCCTTGTATTTCTGTAAGATTAATACTGATGTCTCCTCTTTATTCTTAATTTTACTGATTTGCATCTTCTATTTTTCTCATTAAGTCTAATTAAACGTTTGCCAGTTCTGTGGATCTTTTCACAAAACCAACTTATGATTTCATGTGATTTTCTCCATTGTTTTTTACTCTATTTTATTTGTTCCTGTTAAGTTTTTATTATTGCCTTCCTTCTGCTTGCTTTGGGTTTAGTCTGCTATTCTTTTTCTAGTTTCTTTAGTTGGAATATTAGGTTATTGATTTGAGATGTTTTTAAATTTTTTTATTGAGATAAAATTCATAGACCATAAAATTCACCCTTTAAAAGTGTACAATTCAGTGTTTTAAATGTATTTTCAATGTCTTGCAACCATTACCATGATCTAATTCCACAACATTTCAAAACCACCAAAATAAACCCTGTAACCAATAGCTGTTTCTCCCTTAGTGCCCTAGGCCCTAGCTCCTAATGACCAATAATCTACTCTCTGTATCTCTGAATTTTCCTATTCTGGATATTTCATATAAAAGATTTTTGGTTGAGTTTTTTCCTTTCATCATTTTGAATATGTCATTCCTTTATGCCTTTTAGCTTCTATTCTTTCTGGTAGAAGTCAGCCATAAATCTTATTGGAATTCCTCTTATATGTGATAACTAATTTTCTCTTGCTACTTTTAAAGTTTCCCTTGGTTTTTGGCTTCTGACATTTTGATGTGGTGTGTCTGAAGTGTCTCTCCTTGTGTTTATCCTATTTGTTATTTGTAGAGCTTCTTAGAGGTGTAGATTAATATATCTTTCTTCAAATTTTGAAAGTTTTTCTTATTTTTGAATATTTTCTTCTGTTTATTTCTTGCTCTCTTCTCTTTGGGAATCCCATTGCATGTATATTGGTGTGTGTAATAATGCCCCACATTTCTCTGAGTCTCTGTTCATTATTCATCTTTCTGTGTCCTCAATCTTCTTCAATTTGCACAATATGTATTGATCTATCTTCAAGTTTGCTAACTTTATTTCCTGCCACCTGAAGTCTACTGTTGATCTCTTCTATGAAATTTTTTGTTCCAGTTATTGTATTTTTCAACACTAGACATTCTTAGTTTAGATCTCTTTATTGATTTTCTATTTGATGGAAAGAATTTCTCACAAATTCTTTTAGTTGTTTTTTTTTTCTTAGACAGGGTCTCTCTAGGTCACCCAGGGTGGAGTGCAGTTGTACAGTCTTGGCTCGCTGCAGCTTTGACTTCCTGGGCTCAACTGATTCTCCCATCTCAGCCTCCCAAGTAGCTGGGACCACAGCCATCTGCCACCACAAACAGCTATTTTCAGCTAATTTTGTTTATTTTTTGTAGAGATGGGCACTGTGTTGCCCAGGCTGGTCTTAAACTCCTGGACTCAAGTGATCCTCTTGCTTTGGCCTCTGAAAAGTGCTGGGATTACAGACATGAGCCACCCTGACTGACTCTTTTAGTTCTTTAAGCATAGCTTCCTTTAGGTCTTTGAACATATTTATAGTAGCTGCTTTGTCCTCTAAGTTCAACATCTGGCCTAGTTCAATGAAGTCTATTTCCCTGCAGCATACAGCCTCTGTGTCACTCCTCAGAGGTCACAGTCTTGGGCATGTACACAGTATCTACCACCAGTGATACTGTGATTTTAACTGGGCTGTCTGTCTCCTTACCTAAGATCCTCTTTGAGCTTCTGGATGATCTATCTCTAATAATATCACTACCAGCTATTAGCCTCCACTTCTTAATTCCATTAGTGTTTTTAAACAATGCCCTGGGAAATAAATTTTTCCACATTAAAATTGGGTCTTCTCAAGTCTTCAAGGCTTGCCCAGACCCTAAAAGGGTTCTTCTTAGCTTTTTCTCTGGTTCTCTCTGTTAAACTTCTAGCTGGTGAACCATTCTGCAGCTGCTACTAGAATCATAGTGCTTCTGGTGCCCTCTTGATTGCTTACCACCAAGATTGTTGTTGTTCCTGACAATACTATAGACAAAAACTTCTTCACTCTCTTTTCCAAATAAAGATAGACTCCTTGGGGAGAGCCAAGGAGCTCTCCATTCTTAAAACTCATCTCACCTCATGGACAGAATCTCTGCTCTACTACACTAGACATTAGAGGTAGGGAGAGAAGCTTCTTTCTTCCAGAATGACACCCCTGCTCTATGAGCAGGGTGCTGGGCAGGAATGGTAGCTATGGATTTTCTCAACTTGTTTTTTCTAGCATTGAACATGCACCCTATGAGTGAGCTGGGGCAGAGTGATCAGAGATACAGTATTACTGGCCCACCATGCTTGAGGTAGAGATTCCATTTTACCAATGGGAGCTGACTAGGGGAAGGGCTTCCCAGTCCTCTTGGCCTCACCTAAGTGGAATAAAACTTCTGCAACATGGAGCTTGGGATTAGAGGATGAGAGATTCCAGTAGACTACCCTCCTAGAGTCAAACTGTTGCCCTGTACTAGGAGCTGGAGGAAGAGAGAGCTCCATGTTATTGACTACACCCAACTAGAATAGAATTTCCATCATACTAAACTGGGAGGTAGGGATGTGTTGATGAAAAGAGTCAAACTCTGTAAAATATTTGAAGATATTTATTCTGAGCCAAATATGAGTGACCACGGCCCGTGACACAGCCCTCAGAAGGTCTTGAGAACATGTGCCCAAGATGGTGAAAGTGCAGTTTAGTTTCATTCATTTTAGAGGGGCATGAGATATCAATCAAATACATTTAGGATATACATTGGTTTGGTTCAGAAAGGCAAAACAACTTGAAGTTGGGGCTTCCAGGCTATAGGTAAATTTTTTAATTTCCTGGTTGACAATTGGTTGAGTTTGTTTAAGAACCTGGGATCAATAGAAAGGAAATGTTTGGGTTAAGATAAAGGATTGTGGAGACCAAAGTTTTATTGTGCGGAGGAAGCTTTTAGCTAGCAGGCTTCAGAGAGAATAGGTTGTAAAATGTTTCTTATCGGACTTAAAGTCTGTGTTGATGTTAATAACAGAGAGGTATAATGAGGCATGTTCAACTCCCATTTCCCATCATGGCCTGAAACAGTCTCTCAGGTTAAATTTTAAGAGTCCTGGCTGAGGAGGAAGTCCATTCAGATGGTTGGGGAGCCTTATAATTTTACTTTTGGTTTACATTTTCCCCTTTTTGGCCAAGATTTGGCAGAGGAAACATTAAAAGCCAGCAAATGTTTATTTTGTCCCATAGCGTTGTCAGGGTGGCAAGGCTGCCTGCACCAGGTCCATTCTGTCCCTTGGTGGGGCTCTTTATGGCCCAGGGCCTTAAGAGTCAAAAGACTTAACAGCTGATTAATTGCTCTAGGCCAGATAGGAATGGATGTGGACAGGCATTTATTACCTCTTAAAATTCTTATTTTGGCCGGGTGCAGTGGCTCACGCCTATAATCCCAGCACTTTGGGAGGCCGAGGAGAGCAGATCACCTGAGGTCGGGAGTTCCAGACCAGCCTGACCAACATGGAGAAACCTCGTCTCTACTAAACATACAAAATTATCCGGGCGTGGTGGCTCATGCCTGTAATCCCAGCTACTTGGGGGGCTTAGGCAGGAGAATCGCTTGAACCTGGGAGGCGGAGGTTGCAGTGAGTCGAGATCGCACCATTGCACTCCAGCCTGAGCAACAAGAGTGAAATGCCATCTCAAAAAAAAAAAAAAAAAAAATTAAGGAAAAAGCCAACAAACAAAAAAAGGCAAAGTTACAAAACTGACTTATTTTTAACTTCTATGTGTTGAGCTACAGTAAGCTTGGTTTTAGTTACAGACTTTTAGCCATTTGCTAAAGAAAACATAAGCATTTTTCTAGAAAAACTTAAATATATATAGATATCTTTATATATATATAGATAGATAGATATCATATATATATATATATATATATATATATATATATATATATATATATCTTTACAACTTATAACTGGGAGTATTATACTCAGAAGGCCTTGTCACAAGGTATCTTTATCCTAATGTTACCAGGGGATCTTTGCTCTTAGAGCTCCCAAGATGGTGGAAGGCTGCTCCCAAGATGGGGCTGCCGCTCCCAAGATGGGGCGGCCACTCCCAAGATGGCGCGGCCACTCCCAAGACGGCAGCAAGCCTTTTGTTCTCTGACCTGGGGTTCTTGGCCTCATGGATACCAAGAAATGGAACCTTGGGCCATGTGGTGAGTGTTATAGCTCTATTAGAAGCCGTGGGTCACAGAAGAGAACCGTGGAACCCAGCGACTAGTGTTCAGCTTGATTAGGATGAACCTGGGCACTTAGCCATGCAGGAACAATGGCGAGCCTCTAGCCTGATCGGGAGCAGCAATGGGTGCCTGGCTGGATCAGGAGCACAGTGGACACCCTGCTGGATCTGGAGGGGTGGAAGTCAGCAGTGGGTCTGGGATGGTGGCAAACAGCAGTGGTGGACAGCGAGTGAAAGCTCAGCTCGAGCCGTAACAAACACGGACCAGAAGAGTGTGCAGTTGCAAGATTTAATAGAGTGAAAACAGAGCTCCCATGCAATGGGAGGGGACCCAAAGGGGGTTGCCCACTCCCAGCTCGAATGCCTGGGGTTTATATCCCATTGTCCCTCCCCCTGTGCTCTCAGATGATAGATTATTTGACTATTTCTTTACATCCTGCTTTTAGCCTAATTGGTATTTTAGTGAGCCCTCTTTACTACCTGATTGGTCAGGTGTGAACTGCGTTCCAAGCCCCTTGTTTAAAGGTGGGTGCGGTCACCTTCCCCAGCTAGGCTTAGGGATTCTTAGTGAGCCTAGGAAATCCAGCTAGTCCTGTCTCTCACTGTCAGTAAATATTTTTCTTTAATTCTATAGGAAGCAGAAAATTATTTATGGTTGGGATGGATGTAAAAGTGACACATAATAGTTTAGAAGACTTGTTTTATCAGCTGTTTAGGCATCCTTGTATCCTCTTGATTTGGACAATCTGACCTTGACCTAATTTTGTCCCTCAAAACTGGCCCTTAAAATTTCATGTGCTCATCATCACTGGCCATCAGAGAAATGCAAATCAAAGCCACAATGAGATACCATCTCACACCAGTTAGAATGGCGATCATTAAAATGTCAGGAAACAACAGGTGACTTTGGAGAGGTTGTGGAGAAATAGGAACACTTTTACACTGTTGGTGGGACTATAAACTAGTTCAACCATTGTGGAAGACAGTGTGGCGATTCCTCAAGGATCTAGAACTAGAAATACCATTTGACCCAGCCACCCCATTACTGGGTATATACCCAAAAGATTACAAATCATGCTGCTATAAAGACACATGCACATGTATGTTTATTGCAGCACTATTCACAATAGCAAAGACTTGGAACCAACCCAAATGTCCATTAATGATAGACTGGATTAAGAAAACGTGGCACATATACACCATGGAATACTACGCAGCCGTAAAAAAGGATGAGTTCATGTCCTTTGTAGGGACATGGATGAAGCTGGAAACCATCATTCTGAGCAAACTATCGAAAGGATTATAAATCATGCTACTATGTTACATAAAGCTTGTTTAAACATCTTAAATTTTATAATTCTATTAACCTATAGGTTTTTATGTTCTGGTCACAGGAACTTTATTTATTTATTTTTTTTTTACCCTTAGATCATTTTACCTTTTTTGGTGAAAAAGGGTTTGGGTTCCCAGCAGAGAGTTGCATTCGTGAGACCCATTGAGGGACAACAAATTCTATAAGCCTTCTCAAACAGTTCTATGATTCTGTGGGAGGGGCGCCCATGTAAAAAGGGGTCCCTTAACCCCCAAATTTACCATGACCTGGGTAATAGGCCTATTCGTTGGGGGATATCCCAGTCATTATAAAGCTAGTTCCACATGGCTCCCATATGAAACATATTAACTGCTTCATCTGGGGTGCTCTACTTGGTGTTTTATAGGGAGAGCTGGGTAGTCCCCTTTACAGGGCAAACAGACTTACAGTGGCATTTATCTGACCCACTACGCTGATCATTCTCTCAGAAATAACCCCCTGTGCATTTGGATCACATATACTTATCAGTGATTGTTTAATAGTGAGTTGTGGGTCCTGCATTAATCCAAACAAGCTCTTAATTTCTGCAGCATTTAAAATTAAGGATTTTGTCCTTAAAGTGGTTATTTTTACAATCCACTAGAGTAAAGATTTTTTTTAAGAAGTGGATGATACCAATTTACAAAATGGGACAATCCCTTTACATTATACTCTCCGGTTTTAAAAGTTACTTGGTTTTGCCCTTCCTCCACATCAACTTGTTGGTAGCCACAGGTCTCAGAGTTAACTTTTGTTGCCCTGGCATAATTGTTGGGTTTTTTTTCCATTTAGTTTTATCTCTATACTTTTTCCTTCATTTTAAAGCAACTCTTAAATAGTTTAGAAATAAACACAATTTTTTAAGAAAAATCAACATCCTTGTGTTTTATAAACTTCACCAAAAACATATTTTATGCATTTACTATTTTAGCTTGTAGTAACCAAAATTCCCAGTAAAAATTCTCAGTTATGTTTTAACATAACATTACTTTAAGATTTTAAATTACTGGAGAGGGTTGAGGTTAAATTTACCGAATTAATTTTACCAAAGATTACCAAAGTCATGTGAATTAAAAGGTATCTGAGCTAGCCTCTACCAGTATAATAAACATGTACTTTCAAAAAAATTATTTGATTAGAGCTCCTCCATGTAGTTTGGTAGTGAAATGTCACTTCCATATGACACATATAAAGATAGAGATATAACAGGCATGCAGAATAAAAAAGCAGGTCCAAAATATATTTTTACCTGTTTTTTAAAAAATTATCTCCCTTACTTTAGGTAATTAATAAAAGTTATAGGAGTCAAGAAAAGGTGAAGGAGAGAGCTATTATCCAAGGCCTTTTTAAAAGAGAAAGAATTGAACCTTTGAGATGTTTATCTGAAGAATTTTTAACAGACAGATTATATAAAAATTTATTGCATTAAGAATAAGTCAATATTTTAAACAAAATCTTGTTTTAACCAATTATTTAGTTTTGTATTAGTGTATATATTTTTAATAACAAAGACTCATCTCTGGAAAGACTATTATAATTTTTTCTTAATCATAATCAACTAAATTATACAACCCTTTTTTTAAACAAAATTCCTTTTTACTAACATTATTACAACTTGCATAGACTATTCACAACATGTTTGGATTTTCTGTTTTGTCCTAAATATCTCTCTTTCTTGAACAACCCAGTCATTTTATTTTAGGACAAAAATTCACCACACAAGATTCTTTCTTATATAAAATTACTTTCATTTTTACCTTCTTTACTGAAAAATACCTCTTTATATCTTTAACTTTCTTTCCATCTGTTATTTTCTGGTTCCTTTTACCTTGTTTTATACATAACCCTTAAATAAACTTAGAATTAGATGAAGATATTTACCTTTTAATAAGAACACTTTAAAAAAAGTTTTACTATAGTTTTTAAATTTGGAAATTACCCAGATACTTAATATTTATTGATAACCTTAGATCCTAAATTATATGACAAGTTTGTTTACAAGCATTTCTTTCATTATATTTACCTGATTGATTGATTTAATTGTTTACCTAGATTATATACAAAAACTGTGATAGTCATTCCTTAAGTTACTTCCCGGTTAACCATTTTGATAGCCGTGAATTTCAGGTGTTAGTCATTCTTTAAGTTACTTCCCTGTTAACCATTTTGATAGCTTTGAATTTCAGGTGTTTCCTTAAGTAACAAACTTAGGGTTAAATATAAGGGTATTTTTTACCAATAACTCAGGATTTAGCTGTTTTCATTAAACCAGCAATATTCCATCTTACTTATCAAAAATTATACAAGCAAAGATCATTCTGCCTTTGGCTGGGTTTTATAGTTTTATAACCCTTATGACTAATCTTGTATTCTGGAGGAATAAGCATGAAAGCACTTGATCAATAAACACAAACAAAAATGCTAACAATTCTTAAAACATTTCTAATATTAGTTTACCAATAATTTTAAAGCCAGCTTATTTATTAAAGATTTTACTCAAGTGATGTGAACTTCAAAAAGCATTTGACTAGTCTTTTTTTGATAAAATATTTTATTTAAGCACTTGTTTTTCTTTAAGCCAATTAATTAGAGCTCTTTTATATATTTTTAGTAGTGAAACATTGTGTACACAACACATAAATACATAGATGTATTAGGCATGCCGATAGAAGTACATCTTATAGATTCATAAGACCTCATTGTTTCCTAACTTAGACTTTTAAATTCTTGATAACCTGTTTCATCAACCTAGACAGTTGTCAGCTAAATAGCCCTACATTTGCCTATTAAAGGAAACAACTCTTAGGTGAAAAATCAGCAAAATTTACATCTCAAGGTACCAAGAGAGAAAGTCTGGTGTGCTAGAGGGAAATTAAAACAGACTTAATTTGCCAATTAAACATAAAATTATAGAAGTCTATTATAAAGGTCTTTTAAAATATATATTCACACACATACACACACACACACACACACACACGCAAAGATCCTATGGCTTTTACTTCAGAACTTTAGCCATGAGATAAATACAAATTCACTGGCTTCCAAAAAAAAAAAATAGATCCAAGTAGTGGTTGTTATCTCAGTAGAAAGGTAACAGCAGATTTAAAGCAGGCAGAAAAGAAAATAGAGAAAAAGAGAACTTAGGAACTTTAGAGTTTGCAGGTTGACCTTGGGGTTCTTTTTCCTTAACGTAAATGTGAAAAATGACCATACTATTTTCATTTTACATAAACTTTAGCAAGTAGAGGTGCCATAAAACCAATGGAGTGCCCCAAAGGGGGTAATTCTCCTTGTTTTCTCCTCATTCTTAGATTATTTGTTTCCCACACTTAAAAAAAAAAAAAAGGAGGAACTGAGCTGTGGCCTGGGACTTTTGTGGAGTGGGTTGAAGTGGGTTGCTTGCAGGCAGGACTTCACAGTGTGTCACCACTGAGTCATTGTGCCCTCTTAATTATCTCAGTTTTCCTCTCTGGAGGTCTAAGCCCCTCCAGGAGGGCTCAAATCGTGAAGTGACCAGCTCCTATATGTGTTTCCTGAATAAGCCTTTTTTAAAACTAATTTTGTTGGGGGTTCCCTGTAGGGCCACTGCACATCATGGGGGGTTAACCTCCACCAGACACTCCCATGAGGCCCTTGGTCACGCAGGGGCACGTTTTGCCTGGGAGAAGCAAATGTGTTTTCTCTTCAGAGCTAAGGAAACACAGTTTCTCATTTACCTATAAAAACAACAGTATAATTTATCACGCAAATGCACACAGACAAGCCAAATTGAGATTAATTTTGGGAGAAAATGCAATGGAGAAGATTCTTTAAAATGCACGTCTGAACTAGAAGTACGATCTTTAAACAACTTCCTAGGAGAAAAATAAAATAGCTCAGAATAAATCAAGGACCATTAACCAACGGGAGGGCCAAGGCTCGGGAGGACTTACCAGTTCCACCAGAGGAGAAGCTCGAAGTCAGGAAGGCTTCAATGGGCCTCTGCTCCTTAGCTCTGAGTTTGGGCAACTTCCTTCATGGTCCTGAGTCTTCTCTGAGGTCCCACGTTGGGTGCAAAATTATTGTCAATGAAAAGAGTCAAACTCTGTAAAATATTTGAAGAGACTTATTCTGAACCAAATATAAGTGACCAGGGCCCGTGACACAGCCCTCAGAAGGTCTTGAGAACATTTGTCCAAGATGGTCTGGGTGCAGTTTGGTTTTGTACATTTTAGAGGGGCATGAAACATCAATCAAATACATTTAAGATATACATTGGTTTGGTTCAGAAAGGTGAAACAACTTGAAGCTGGGGCTTCCAGGCTATAGGTAAATTTTTAAATTTCCTGGTTGGCAATTGGTTGAGTTTGCTTAAGGACTTGTGATCAATAGAAAGGAAATGTTTGGGCTAAGATAAAGGATTGTGGAGACCAAAGTTTAATTGTGCAGAGGAAGCTTTTAGCTAGCAGGCTTCAGAGAGAATACATTGTAAATGTTTCTTATCAGACTTAAAGTCTGTGTTGATGTTAATACCAGAGAGGTATAATGAGGCATGTTCGACTCCCACTTCCCATCATGGCCTGAAACAGTCTCTCAGATTAAATTCTAAAAGAGCCCTGGCTGAGGAGGAAGTCCATTCAGATGGTTGGCGAGCCTCAGAATTTTATTTTTGGTTTACAGATGGGAGCAGGTTATGGCTTAAATACCAGAGACTCTTGCTATTCTTACCAAGATGTATTAGAGTTTCTTGAATAAATGTTCCTTCATTTGCTGTAGAAAATTAGGACAATTTCCAGAGACTTTGAATAATTGATATTTAAATGAATTTTGCCAGTTGCAGTTTTTCCTTTTGGGTTCACAGGGCTCCTCATACTCCCATTCTGGAACTGGAAGCCTCTCTGTTAAGTCTGTAAACACTTCCTTCCCCCCAACACAGATTTCTTCAATCTGTCTAACCCAAAAACACTGCCCTGGGACAGGATGTCCCTATGTAAGCAGGACAGTGGGAGAAGCCTGGAATTTAAGGCCCAAATTGGGTCTAGACATTCTTGATAAATGTGCCTATCCTAGCGACTTGCCATTTAAAAAGGCTAAACACAAGGTGGGACATAGGGGATCAGAAGGGAGCAAGTGAGGCCACTCCCCCATACTCCCTACCCTGAGTCTCGCCCCTAAGAGTTGAATATTGGTGGTGGGAGGGGGACTCATAGAAGAGAGAGGCTATAGCTCTCTATAGCAAAGCAGATTGGAGTAGCTCCATTGGCCCCCTAGGGAAGGAGCCTCAGGGAGGCTGACTTGGGTTTCACAAGAAAAAGTACATTCTAAGGGTAAAGTACATAAAGAGCTGCTTCAGGAAGAAGTGAGCTCCCTGTCATCACTGAGGTTATCTAAGTAAAAGGTAGAGGGCCACATGTCCAGGACCCTCTATCATTCATTTAGAGTTAGAATCCCAGGACCCTTGGGAGACCATTGACCCTAAAATTCATTGATCCTCTGTGTTTGGAGAAGGAACTCTGCCCAGTTTTGTCTAGCCAAGTCAGGTGATTCCTAGGATTTTTGACATAATAAGAGTTCAGAAACACCCCAGGGACCACGGGCCTTTCCTGGGGTTTTGCAAAGGAGCAGAATTAGCATTCATTACTCATTCATTACTGCTCTAATCAGCATCTTAATTGCCAGTCTTACTCTCAGTCTTTATACTGAGTACCTGGTGCATGTTCACTCTCCACCCCCAACGTCCAGCTAAGCCTGGGGGCAAACACGAGACTCCCTAGACCATCTGCATTCCACCTTCTTTCCCTCCCCCTTTTAGAGAGCTCAGGAAATTGGTTTTAATCCACCAAGCTCCTGTTGCTTAGTAACAGAAGCGCCTGCTCCTAGCAACCAGGAGCCACAAAGATGCTGCAGAAAGAGGGGGCTGTCTGGGCCCTGCTCTTGCTCAGCTATAGACAGCTGGCCTCCCCGATGTTTTTCTCATCCAGCACAGACACACTCTGTCTCAGATGCCTGTTCTTGAAAAGCTGATCTCTGGGGCAGCTTCTGACCTCACCCCCCAACCTGCCTGCCTGGAGCCCCTCTGAATCCCACCTCCCAGGCCACCAGGAGGCAGTCATGTTCACAATAGTGTGGCTCTGGGAAGTGCCCTCACTGAAGAGGGACAGAGGTAAGTAACCAGCTGTGTTGGTTACTTCAGTCTAGCCTGGTGGGTGGGAGTAGGGTGTGCCACACAGGCTCCTATAACCCTGGGTGAGAGCAATTCCTGCTCGGGGTGGAGATTGGGGAGTGTGTTGTAATCCAGTCCATTTGAGCGTGAAGAGAGGCAAGAGACCATATAAGATAATTCCCTCCTAGAGATCAGGAAACTGACAGTCAGGACAGGCTTGGGCCCAGACAGCCCTTTGGTGACAGCCAGGTCTGAAGGAATGCCAGAACGTGGGGCTCCCCAACACAGTCAGCACCCATGAGACTGCCAGGCCACTGTGCAGTGCCAGAGGCTTCTGCTTCCTGTCCCTGAAGGACAGCAAGAACACACTTCTCCACCACCTAAGAAGAACCCTGCCCTCTTGCCTTCTGGGAGCTCAGGGTGATCACCAATGCAGATTTTTTCATTTGACGAGCTGCTTTCCTAGAATTGTTGAAATAATAAGAGTTTAGAAGTACCCAGGAGAGGTCTGTCCAGAGCTCTAACTCTGTGGACTGGTGCTAATTGGCATCTTCCTTAGTCACAGATTTCTCTGACCTTCACAGGAGGTGCAGGTGCGTGCATTCCCTCTCTGTCTCTCTGGGGCTTCAAGCTCTGAAAGTGGGGCTGTCCACCAGGAGTAAACCACGGAAAGTGGGGGTTGTGAGGACCTTACCCCCATTCCCATCCCCCCAGCCCTGGGCCAGACTCTCAGGCGGGAACAAGCCTTCCGGCTGTGAGCTTCTTTCTTGCTTCTCCCCTCCCTCTCCCCTTTCTTCCTCCCAAGAAAAGAGCTTCTGGTCTCTGCCTTCCATTGCCTGGCAACCAAACCAGCTGCCACAGGCTGAGAGGAGCAACACAGATGCTGCTCAATGAGGGGCTGAAATGAGGGGGTGCAGTTGCTGTCTCCAGTCACAAGCACCCATCGGCAATACTGCTGGTGCTCACACATTGGATACAAGGATTTTCTTACATTTGCCAGTGTTATGTGTATTTGAAAAGTCTTCCAAAGGACAGATATGCCACAGTTGGGTAAACTGCTCCACGCTTCTCTATTTCATATTTAAAGCATGTCGTTATGGAAAATTTCAAGCCTATACACAAGTGGAAGGGCGTAGTGACCCCTCCTGTACACAGCATCCAGCTTCAACAATTATCAGCGCCTGGCCAGTCACACGTCATTGGATCCATAAGTATTTCAATATGGAGCTCTGAAAGACAAGAACCCCTTTCAGCATAACTACAGTGTCGTTATAACACCTAAAGTAATTAGTAATCATTCCATAATATCGTCAAATACCCAGGGAATGTCCAAACTTTAAATGTCTCATGTCTCATCAATGTTATGGAGGGTTCATGTTATGGTGTTTTTTCCACTTTTTGTAGTCAGGATGTAAATAAGTTAATCTATGAGTTCCTCCTTATGAATATCCTGAAATTACAAGGAACTAGGATTGTCCTGGAAACCATGGACCTGCAGACTCTTCCTGAGACCCCTGTGAGCTCCACTTTGATTTACAGAAGGTATTGTTAGTTCCCAAATTTTGAGATGAGACTGAGATTCAAGAATGAAGAGCTCAGTGTCACCCAGCTACTGAGGGACTGGGTCAGGTTGTTAACTCATATCAGGAGTCCAAACTCCTATATGTGCTATAATGACCACACTCTGACACCCCTACCTGCTCTACCTCCAGAAAGGTGAGGGAAGCCTTTAGGAAGGGGGCAGTAAAGGCCTCCACCACTCCTGCCCCCACCCTCATACTAGTCCAGGTCCTACCCAGGATCTGTCAAGACCAGTGCAATCCCACCTTCTGTGATCTCCCTGGCCCATTTCTCTCCTCCCAGGTGACTGCCCTTGGGTGCATGTGCCTCAGTCTCCCCCTCACCCAGAAGAAACCTTGATTCCTAAATATCTGTGCCCCACACCCCAGGTGAGCCTTTTGGAAGCAGCTCCCCAAAGGGGTGCTGACTGCCCGAGTGAGGGGCTTTCTGTGTGTGCGTGTGTGGCAGGGGAGGGTGCACTGCAAGTACAGGGAAGTCTCTGGGGAGAGATCACAGATCCCAGCCAGGGAGCCAGCCATCAGCAATGCCAGAGTGACAGTGTCCTTCTTGTCCTCAGCAGGGGCAAGGGAGTGTCCAGGCAACATCCTGGGCCTGAGCATCCTGAGGACAGGGGCTTTGGCCTCACCTCTCCCTCCCATAGGCCTTTTACCCTCTGGGGACAAGAAGTTCTCATCTGTACAGCAAAGACACTCGAGAAAATCAGCCAGGCTGTCCTGTGGTTGAAGGAGGCCTCTCAGCTTGGAGTAATGGAAACTGATCTGGCCAGAGAGTCCTAGCATCAGGTCTTGGTCTCTGCTCTTACATTATGCAGCTCTGTGACCCTGGGCAGGGACCTTCTTTTGTGGGACTCAGTTTTCTTATCTATACAATGAAGGGGCTGGACCAGCTGCTCTCTGGGGGCCCATTAGCTTCCAGGTTTCTATAATCTCCAGGAAAAGGAGACCCATACATTCCTTGGTAAATGGTTTCTGATCTTAATTACCTTTACTGTCAGGAAGGTCTTCCTGCCTGTTTCCTTCTGTCTCTGAGCCTTGTTTCCTCTGGCCGAGGCCCTTGTCTAGATAAGCATGTTTATTGTCCCAGAAGTGCCTGGGCAGGCAACAGGCATTTTCATCACCACAACTCAAGTTGCCATGGTGGGAGAGTGGGGTCTAGACCCAGCCAAGTCCCTGCTCCCGATCCCCAAGGTGTTCAGGAGGGGGCAGTGTTCAGGCCACAGGCAGATGAGAGATCATGGAACCAACTGGCTCCTTGCTCTTCAAGGAGCCCAGCTGCCCGGTCTTCCAGATAAGGAAGCAGGAACTTTCCCCAGGAAACACAGAGCTGGAGAAGGGAACAGCTGGGGACCCCTCAGGAGGGATCTTTCCTGGTCAGGGGTGGGGATGGTGAAGAGGAGAGCCTAAGGAGCAGAGTTGGGGCATTAACTAAAAGCAGTTTATGAAACAAATCCTCAGGGAGCTCCTGGGTCCTCCTCGAGGAAGACAGAAAACACACACACACACACACACACACACACACACCCCACAGGAGAAGAGATTACAAGCATATCTGACTACCAGGTAACTGAGATGGGACTCTAACTTGACCATCCCACCCAGGGGCCACGAGTCTCCCAGCAGCTTCATGTATTCAACAAATAGTGACTGAGTTACTGGGCATCAAACAGTAAACAAGGGGGACATGGCCTCAGCCCTCTCTCTCAGGAACTTGCAGCCTAGCTCAGCAGGGGCAGATGCTCAAGAGAGGATTCTGATCCAGGGAGCTACCCCAGGCTGAAGTAAGCCAGGGAACTGTGGGAACCCAGAACAACCCATCTCAGGTGCTCAAGAACCATCCTGTGCTGCAGGCTGTGTCCCGGTGAAGATCAATTAGACCCTCTACCTTGTCACAAGGACAGAGGATTATCTGTATCCTGGGTTCTTGCCTTGGTGTACCAGAAGAATCGGATCACATCTGGGCTTGGAGAATGAGTGCAAGGTTTTATTGAGTGGAGGTGGCTCTCAGCAGTTGGGGGAAGCCAGAAGGAGCTAGAATGGGAGGGTTTTCCCCTGGAGTCGGGTCGCTCAGTGGCCTGGGCTCTCCTCCGAGTGTCCCAGTCAAACTCCACGTTGTTCTGCTGGTCGGGGCTGTTTGAGGCCTGCAGGTGTGCTAGTGCCTGTTGGTGCATTCTTCTGGACGTCCAGCTGCCCCTGTGTTCCTCCGCTGATGCGCTCCTCTCTGTGTTTAGCTGCCTGTGTCTTTTTCTGCTGATCTGCTCCTCTGGACGTCCAGTAGCTTGTGTGTGTGCCTGCTAGGGTCTAGGGGTTCTTATAGGCACAGGATGGGGGTGTGGCAGGCCAGGGGAGGTCTTGGGAAATGCAACATTTGGGCAGATAAACAAAAATGCCTGTCCTCACTTAGGTCCATAGGCACAGGTCCGGGGTGGAGCCCCAGCCAGGGGCCAGGACCTTAACCCCTTGTATCATTTAAAGGGACCATGCTCTTTCCTTCCTAGCACTTCCATATCACTGGCTATGCCCATTTCTGGGAGAGTCAGTTCTGGTTGCTTGGAGATGGTAGCCTTAGGGAGCAATTGGTCTCCCATCTTCAGGACAGACAAAGAAGTTTGAGGATGTGCACGACCTTCCAGCACTTTTTGTCATCTCAGCGAGAATTGGGCAGCTTCTGGGGCTTGGAGGAGAGCTGAGGCTACCCTTCTTTATACTAGAGGTTCTCAAAGTTTTTTGTTTTTGGTTCTCAAAGTTTTGGGGTCGGTACCCCAAAGCTCATGGTTAAAGCTTCAGTGGTTTTTCCAAGCAGAAATTGCATATTGAAACTGGGTGCCCTTTCTTTTGCTGGCTGTGGGGATGTGAAGTGTGGGCTGTAGGGCCTCAGATAATGGCACAATTTCTATCAATTGTTCTGTAAAATCTTTTCTTCTCTTCCCTGCTGATGCAGAGGGCCAAAATGTTTCCTTCTTCAAACCAGGGCCTGTGATTTAGCTTTCATTGACATTGATAATGAACATAAAGGTCCCTGAGCAAGGCTGCCCCTTTTGTACATCCTTGCTGCTCTTCTCCTATGTATGGGGGTGGGGGGGGGATGACACTGGAAGGAAGGGGGAACGAATGAGAAAATGTCCTGTGGATTCTATATTTAATGTGTTCAGTGACATGCAGAGACGTTTAAGTGGGATTTTTGTAACCACCTTTGCAAAATGATGACAGTAAGGGAAATCTGACATAGTTGAGTCCATCTTGCTTCTAACCTCCAAGCAGTCCTTGGTCACTCCTGGGTATAGGCCAAGCTAACTTTGGGAGGAATTTAGTTTATGGTTTAACCTTAAAGGAAGGATGATAATAGCCTTTCCCAAAACTAAGCAGCCTTTGTAAAACTAATGAAAGGCCACAAGATTAGGATTATGAGGAGCCTGAATTCTGCTAAGATGTAGGGTATAGTTAGACAATAACCAGCCATTGTTCTGGAGGTCACAAGATTTGTAACTTCTTCAATTACTCCTGTGGATAACATCACTATTATAGAACCTAAGATTGGTCTTCTGAGATATTTTTCAGACTTTTACATTCTGACAATCAACTGACCCCACCCAGAAGTGGACTCGAGACTCATGACCCAACTGATCCTGTTAACCCCCCTCAACCAGAGGCAGTCTCAGCACATGACCATAGTTTTCCACACCTCTATGATTGGATCCCAAATCAGTCAGCAGCATGCATTCTCTAGTCCCCTGTCCACCAAACTATCCTTGAAAAACTCTAACCTCTGAGCCTTTGGGGAGACTGATTTGAGTAATAACTCTGTCTTCTGCATGGCTGACCTTGTGTTAATAAAGCTTATTTCTCTACTGCAATAGCATGGTCTCAGTGAATTGGTTTTGTCTGTGCAATGGGCAGGAAGAACCCATTGGTTGAGTACACTTTCAAGGAAATACTAAGGAAATGCCTTATTTTAGCTGCCTGGTCAGTCCCATTGTTCGGGTTTCTGGGTCTTCCTCTTCTCAAGGCTGGTTTGTAAATCCTGAGCTATTGAGGAGCTGTCTGTTTTCTCAAAAGAGCAGATGGGCCCTCTGGTCCCCGACATGACCCCCTCCTCCACTGACTCTTCATCCACCTGTGGGTTTTTGCTCTTGGCTACTGGCCCAGGTAAGGGGCCTGTGCCCATGGAATACAGTGGGTCTCCAGTCCTTTGGGGCTCAGGGTTCCACCTCCCTTCTCTCTCCTAGGCCAGACCCCAGTCAGACTTTGGATGAAGGAGAAGGCACAGGCATGGTGGCATTGGCAATGAATCTCTTTGGAATCAAATTTTAGTCAGGCTCTTCTAAGTCCTCTTCTTGGCTGTATCTGGACCTTGCCCTCATCATTGCTACACCTGCATAGCCCCAATTTGCAGTAATCTGGCAAAGTCAGTTTAAAGAGAATCCCCTCATTCTTAATATCTGATTAGTCTGCTCTCAGAAAGAATCCTGTTTGGTCAATCTAACAAGAATCCTCTCTATCCTTGATGTCTCTTATCAGTTGCACCCCCTGGCTGCACCCGCCACTACTCTTCTCCTTGACTAAGCATTCCCAGCCCCACAGAATTCAGTATTCATCTCCTCCTCAATATTCAGAATTGGGACCAGTTCCATACTGAGGTTTTCCTCTCTTGCAATAGTTTCTTTTTTCTTTTCTTTCTTTCTTTCTTTTTTTTTTTTTTTTTCCAGATAGAGTTTCACTCTGTCACCCAGGCTGGAGTTCAGTGGCCCAGTCTCAGCTCACTGCAACCTCCACCTCCCAGGTTAAAGCAATTATTGTGCCTCAGCCACCCAAGTAGCTGGGATTGCAAGCATGCGCCACCACATCTGGCTCATTTTTGTACTTTTAGTAGAGATGGGGTTTTGCCATGTTGGCCGGGCTAGTCTCAACCTCTGGGCCTCAAGTGATCTGCCCACCTTGGCCTCCCAAAGTGCTGGGATTACAGGTGTGAGCCACCACACCCCATCATCTCTTGTAATAGTTTCTGAATAAAATATTTTTTTTACTGGTATTATCCAAAAAACCACTAGGATGGCTAAATAGTAGAAAGGAGAACTTTATTAGCAATATTGGTCTGCAAGCTGGGAAGAGAAAGTCTCCAGCAAAGAGAGTGACCAAAGGTACTCTCTTCAAAGAAGGGAAGGACAGATTGGGTCTTATGCCTCACAGGACTGGTATCTTACATATTCAGTAGGTTTGAGGGGAAAGCTATACATATTTATGAGAAGAGCCAAGTGCATGCACATTGGCTAAACATGTTGTAACATACATCCCAAGTTCACTTTGGGGTGAGGTTTTGGCATTAAAATGAGGTATAATTTGGCTTTTTATGTCAAAATTTAAATTATGGGACACAAGACAGTTTGTGCACATTCTCTATAAACTGGCTAAAACTGGCGTAAGGTCTGCCCCACCCCCATCAGACTTTGGATGAGGGAGGAAACACGGGTATGGTGACATCCTGTCCCTTATTTCTCAGAGCTGGTAATTGAGGTCCAGGGAACACAGGGCATTTGACCCTCTTCCAGGAACCAGAAAGCTGGAAACTCCTGTATTACTCAGTTGCTAGTAATTTAAAACAGTGCTTATTGCAGAGCTATATTCTGGAATAGAATGTATATTTTAAAAAAATTTTCCATATGTTATTGGGGTACAGGTGGTATTTGGTTACCTAAGTTCTTTAGTGGTGATTTGTGAGATTTTGGTGCACCCATCACCCAAGCAGTATACACTGCACCATATTTATAGTCTTTTATTCCTCGCCCCGCCACACTCTTCTCTGGAAGTCCCCAAAGTCCATTGTATCATTCTTATGCCTTTGTATCCTTATCGCTTAGCTCCCACCTATCAGTGTGAACATACAACATTTAGTTTTCCAGATGTACAATTTTTGATGAATCTCTCAGAGGCAATTATCAACCTCAATGTAATTCTGAGCTTCCCCCTTGCACCCTGTTTACTTTGTTTCACAATTGGACAAAATGAGTTCTAGAGAACAAAGGTCATTTGCACAAAATTCTACAGCAATCAATTGCAGAACTCAAAGTAAGGTTCTCTTAATAATAGGTATCCTTTATAAATAGAATGACCGGATGTTCCAGTTTATAAATATTGTCCCATTCTAATTATTAAAATTAAAAGTCCTTCTCAAAATTAGCATGGTACATATAATAAAATATGTTTCCCGCCATTTATGTGCCATTAATTTTTCTTCATATATTAGGCTGGTGCAAAAGTAATTGCAGTTTTCGCCATTGAGAGTAATGGCAAAACTGCAATTACTTTTGCACCAACCTATATTGTTTCATATAGTCTTTACGATAACCCTACAATGTGACAATTTCTCTCATTTTACAGAGTAGGAGATTAAGTTTGAAAGGTTTTAGTTACCTGCCTGAAGAAATATAAATGGTAATATAAATGGTAAATGGTGAAGCCAGGCTTCTGATTCAGGTTTTGTGGTGCTAGAACTGGGCAGTCAATTGCCATATTATTCTTTAGTGTCGACCAAACTCTCCCCAGAGAGACCTGTAGTATGCCCAGAACAGTTTGGCCTCTACTTGTGCCCCAATGGACATGCTATTTACCTGGGATTGGCAGACAGTACAGAGAACAAAGAGCCTAGGGTAGGAGGAGGGCAGAGGGCTTACAATCCTCAGGCCTGTTGATGAAAAGACTTTTCAGAGGCAGCTGATGACAAAAGCACTAGCCAGTTTCATGGGGAGGTTGTAGAAGGTGCAACTATAACCCTGGAGCAGGTAGAGCATGGAACAAGGACCCAGTGCTGCTACTGCTGTCTCTGGTGGAATCCCCCTCTGCTCCAGCAAAAGTTACCACATGGACACCATTAGCCAAAGCCCAGACCAGCTGCTGGCCCACCGCATGGAAAGTGCGTCTGGGGTATTCCATGCCTCAGGCCTAAGGGTATGGCCTCAGCGACTCTCTTCAAAGTGTTCCCCAAAATCCTGTCTACCCTCCACAGGGACGGGAGGGTACAGAAAACATTTTTGGAGTCCTGTGTTCAAGCACTATCTGGGATATAGGTATAGGCTTAAGCATTAGGAGATATACCTAATGTAAATGATGAATTAATGGGTGCAGCACACCAACATGGCACATGTATACATATTAACAAACCTGCACATTGTGCACATGTACCCTAGTACTTAAAGTATAATAATAATAAAAAAGAATATATTAATTTGAACATAAAAAAAACCTTGTAGTCCTTCTCAGCTATCTCCTCTCCCCTCTGCAGACAGACTCTTGTCTCTTTTGATATCTTAAATCTTTGTGTAGTAGAAAAATACAGTGTGTTACTTTAGGCTCTGGTACTAACAGATTTGTGACTTTGGGTGATATCATTTAATCTTCCTGGGCCTCAGTTTCTCCACATGTAAAATGAGGAGGTTAGTCTAGATGATCACTGTGTTGTTATTCCAAACTCTTGCGTATGTGATTCAGTCTTACCTCTGCTACCATTCAGTAGGTCCCCAGACCAGGCTCCTTCCTACCCTCCCTAAAAAATTCAGATACCAGCCTCGTCAGTGGCAGCTTCAGTCCTGCCTCCATACCCTTGCGGATATAATAACCACAGTCATAGTTTTTAACATTCCACTAGGACTTGTGTGGGCTCTCCAGTTCCTAAAGGTTCAAGTGCATTTCTTGACCCTGTCATTCAAAGATCTCTACACTCAGGAGTTGGTGGAAGGCTTACAACACATTTATTTTGTGAGGCTCTCTGGATATTTGTAAATGAAGAAATGCCAAAATACAGTCTCAAAAATTGTGGTACTTTTGAAATACTTACTTTTAACAGCTAAACATTGTAACACATATCATGCAAATATAATGAAATAGATGGCATTCACAAGATAATTACAGGATAGATAAAGTGTACACTAGAGATCTTTTGTGAATGAGAACTCCAGCCAGATGGTCCCTCTAACCTCCTTCTCCTGCTCTTCCTGTTCCCCACAATGGACCCTGACAATTGACAACAGTAGTTGATCCAATCCATTGCCTCTCAAACCTGGCAGTGCCCTCATATTACCCACATGGTGCAGATGCAGCTAGTCAAGCATGGTCCACGGGCTGGCATTTGGGATCACCAAACAAGCTCCCTTTACATGTGTGTTAGCCTTCTGCTTGGACTGCATTACTCCATAGCTACTACAACCCCTAGCACTAGGCCAAAATCCTGGCAGGTTCTTAGTGTTGATTTCAGAGCTGAGGACCAGGGTGGAAATGTGTTCGCAACCTTTCCTGTACTCCTGCTCTCTCCCCACCCTCTTCAGGACCATCACAGAGCCTCTACAAGAAGGCACTCCAAGCCTTTAAGACCCTGACATTACCTTCCTTCTACCTCTACCCAAATTATATGATTTTTTCAAATCCCTCTTGTTCTAAAGGACCCTGACCTTCTCTTCAGCCACCTCACACAGACCCAATTAAAAGGAGACGGGGAGTAGACTGGGTTTCTTTTTTCTGATTTTCTTTTGACCCATACTGCTTTCTTTGCTGTCTTGTGGGCACATACAAGCCCAGACTTCAAAGTTAAGAACTTCAGGAGTGGAATTTCTCCACTCTTGGTACAGTGGGGAGTCTGGAGCAAGCTGTTTGCCTTCTTTGTATCTTCGTTACAGATCAGGCATCAAGGAATGAAGATTAACCCTTGACCTTGCTGGAAGATGGCATGTTTACCTGATCCCTGATGTTCCAATCTCATAGTGACCACAGGAGCCTGGAGCATAGTACCAAGTGTGTGAGGGCATGCCATAGATAATGCAGCTGGGAATAAGGGAAATAACATTAGATGGAGGGTCAGAAGACCCAAAGTTAGGCCTACTTCTGGTCTTCTGGTACTAACTTGCTTCGTATCCTTGGAGAAGACATTCAAACTCTTCAACCTCAATTTCTTTCTTTGCAAAATAGGGTACATATAGCATAATAGCTAAGAGCAAAGACCTTATTGTCAGACAGACCTGGATTGGATGCCAACTCTACCACTTACTAGCTGTGTGACCTAGTCTACTTACCAAGTCTTTCTTGGTATGTTTATTTACTTGAGGGCAAGTAAATGGAACACTAATATTATTTACTTTATGCAGTTGGTGTGAAAATTAAATGAAATAGCATAGCTAATATATGTAAAGAATTTGACACGGTGTCTGTCACATAGTAAGTGCTAAGTAAGTGTTAACTATTGTTACTACTAGTAGTACTACTACTTCTACTTCTACTATGAAGAAAAGAAATATGTGAGGAAGGACATTTGCTGCCCTATTTATCTTACACAGTTGCTGTGAAGATCTAATGAGATAAGTGCTGAAAAAGGGTTTTGGGAGATAAAAGAGCTCTACAGAGGTGAGGTGAGATTGACATTAAATTACAAAGGTGTTGGGAACTTCCCCCTCACTGCCAGGTCGCTCTTGAGTCCATGGACTCTGGCTTGATCAGTGCTAGCATGAGTGGATATTGCCTTCCCTTCCCACCCACCCATCTTGCCTCCTGGCATATTGAATTAGAGGAAGGGGTTAGAAACTTTGACCTCCAACCTTCTGCTAACTCTACCACTCCCACCCCTACTACAGAGGCACCTGTCACATAAGTAGCCAGTACCCAACCCAGACCCAGAGTTCACTTTGCATTTGCCCTACTGAGGGCCTGGGACATGTGCTCTCTTCATTAGCAGCCTGGAGAAGTGTCTGTCCACATCTGCCTGCCCCAGGACTATATTTAAGTCATACAAGCCAGGTCTCCTACATTAGCTCACCTAATCCTCACAGAACAATCATTTAGTTGGTACTTTTATAAGATCCATTTTCCGGATGAGAAAACTGAGGCTTAGAGATGTGAAATAAGTTGCTCAAGGTCAAATAGAAAGTGAGGATGTAGAGCAATGGCTCACGCCTGCAGTCCCAGCATTTTGGGAGGCCAAGGTGGGCAGATGACTTGAGCTCAGGAGTTCGAGACCAGCCTGGGCAACATGGCAGAAACCCCATCTCTATAAAAAATACAAAACTTAGCGGAGTGTAATGGCGCATCTGTAGACCCAGCTACACAGGAGGCTGAGGTGAGAAGATCACTTGAGCTTTGGAGGTTGAGGCTGCAGTGAGCTGTAATCATGCCACTGCACTCCAGCCCGGGTGACAGAGCAAGATCCTGTCTCAAACAAACAAACAAACACACAAAAAACACAAATAGCAGGTACATACACCTTGTTCTTAAATCCATGTCTGTCTGACTCAGAGCCTGCACATTTAGCATTATACAAACATTATAGAAAGATTAATTCAGCCCATCCCTGATAGTTTAGTGGCTAGGAAAAAAAAATTCTAAAGGAGGAAAATTCATCTATCCTAGAACCTTCCTGTAGTGACAGAGGTCCCAGCCTTATTTCAGAGAGGCTAAGGTGAGGCTTAAGGAAATTTCCCAGCTGGGAAGCAGGTTGTTAACTAGCCAACCGATGTAATATCCTCTGTCCTGAAGGGGCTTTTGATTTCCTTCCTCTGCTGTTTCCTCATTTTCCCCATCTCTCTCAGAAGACACTTAACAAAAAGGGGCAGTATCCCGGAAAAGGCATTTTAGATTGAAAAATGAGCTCTGTCCATACTTTTGCAGTCCCTCTGCCTTCTTTTCCCCTACCTCCCTTCCTTCAGACAAGTAATTCAAGGGTGCTAGGGATTGTCAGCCTATTCCTGCTCAGAGGCAGGAACATGGCCTAAGTGGTCTCTTGAGATTTCCTGCAGGCTTTCATGCTTCATGAAGTCGTAGCAGCAGGCCCCCTGACGGTGGAGCCAACATTAGTGCTTGGCTCAGCTCTGAGGATCAAAGCCATATTAATCCTGGCAGCCAGCCTTCCCTGGATTGATTACCTTGTCATCTGCCCCAGACCAACCATCCCAGGTTTCCTTCCTAATGTTAAACTACAGTGTAGGGAGAGTTGCTTCTGGTAACAGAGTGATAACCTGTCCCATTGGGGTGCCTGCTGGAAGCAGCTGCCCAAACTGGCTGCCTCTTTAGCTCAAAAGTGGCCTTAAAGCTATAAGCAGGGCCCTATTCAGTCTCAAGAGTAGGAAGAGGCTCATCATTTTGGTACTTGTTTCTTGTTTTGGCTTTACAAAGGCACTGATGCTTCCTGAAAGCTGAACTTAGAAAATTGTTCGTCTGACTCCTGCTGCTTCTTCTCTGGTGGTGGGACAGATCAATGGAGCAGCCATGTTTCCAAGGAGGGTATAGAGATTTGCTAACCTAATAAGAAGCAGCTGGTGAGCTCTAGACATCATTGCCCAGTTCTAATTTCACACTCACTCCTTCTGACCCATGGGCTCAGGGTTCCTTTTCCTAACCTCACAGGGTTCTGGTAACCATAAGGCCTCCAACCCACCATTTAAAGGTTGCAAGGCCGAGATGCTAAAATGACAGAGAGCCAGACAGGGAAGTAGATAGGGCATGGTGATGGAGGAGACCTGAGACCTTGTCCCTACCCTGCTATAAACCAAGTCTGTAGGCCTCATGTCTTCATCTGTAAACAACAGAAAGATCATTGATCGGTCTTTGCTTAATACCTCTCCATGCCTAGTGATATGGGGCAGGGAGCCTGGGAAGGGGACTGTAAAAACCTCGAGGTAAATCTAGGCTGGGAGGCACTGCCCTAGAGTTCAGGAAGGCCAAGTCCATAATGTCATTGCCTAATTGAATACTAGAAAAGCACCCCTGGAGGCAGGTGAGTTTGGCTGAGAGGTAAGTTGGGATTTACTTAATGTCTAAAGAGAGAGAGAGGTCAAAGTAAATGGTTCAGTGGGCAGAGAGAGAAAAGCAGGTCTAGGGCAGAAGGGAGATCTCAGGGACTTTCCCATGGAGCTCCAGGGGAGAGACTCAGAAAGATGAGGGCAATAGAAGGGAAGATATGACAGAACAGTCTTACCAGAGGCTTATCAGGTATCACAGTGCAGTAGAAGGAGCACAGGATTAGGACTCCAAAGATCGGGGTTTTTATCCTGGCTTAGTTAGCAATTGACTTGCTGTATGTCCTTGAGTAGTTTATGTCCTCTCTGAGCTTCAGTGTTCTCATCTGTGATATTTATCATTTATTTATTTATTTATTTATTTATTTTTTTGAGGCAGGGTCTCGCTTTGTCACCCAGGCTGGAGTGCAGTGGTGCAATCTCAGCTCACTGCAGCCTCGATCTCCTGCTCAAGCGATCCTCCTACCTCAACACCCGCTCTCCCCCCAACCACAAGTAACTGGGACTACAGGCCCGTGCCACCACACCTGGCTAATTTTTATTTTATTTTATTTTTTTGTAGAGACGGGGTTTTGCCATGTTGCCCAGGCTGGTCTTGAACTCCTGAGCTCAAGCCATCTGCCTGTCTCAGCCTCCAAAAGTGTTAGGATTACAGGCATGAGCAACCGCACCCAGCCTCATCTGTGATTTTTTTTATTTTTGTTTTTTCAAAGCTTTATTGAGGAATAATTTACAAATAGTAAACCGCATATATTTCAAGTGTATAATTTGACGCATTTTTACATATGTAGATACGCAGGAAACCAAGAATGTGGAGAAAAGGGAACACTTATACACTGTTGGTGGAAATGTAAATTAGTTCAGTCACTGTGGAAAGCAGTTTGCAGATTTCTCAAAGAATGTAAGACAGAACTACCATTCAATCCAGCAACCCTGCTACTGAGTATCTACTCAAAGGAAAATAAATCATTATACAAAAATGATACCTGCACTCATATGTTTATTACAGCAATATTCACAATAGCAAAGTTTACAATATTAACAATAGCAATATTCACAATAGCAAAGTTTACAATATTCACAATAGCAAAGTCATGGAATCAACCTAGGTGTCCATCAGTAGATGATTGGATAAAGGAAATGTGGCATATTTATACCACAGAATACTACTCAAGCATAAAAAAGAATGAAATCATGTCTTTTGCAGCAACATGGATAGAACTGGAGGCCATTATCTTCAGTGAAATAAGTTAGCACAGAAAGTCAAATACCAAATGACAGGATTTCATTCTTTTTGATGGCCAAATGGTATTCCCTTGTGTATATATACTACATTTTCTTTATCCATTTATCTGTTGATGAACACTTAGGTTGATTCAATATCTTGGCTGTTGTGAATAGTACTGCAATAAACATGGCAGTACACTTAATTCTTTGACATACTGATTTTCTTTCCTTTGGATAAATATCTAGCAGTGGGATTGCTGGGTCATATAGTAGTTCTATTTTTAGTTTTTTGAGAAATCACCACACTGTTTTCCATAATGGCTGTACTAATTTACATTCCTACCAACAGTGTAATTTTATAGTAAGTCTTGAAATGAGATAATATAAGTATTCTAACTTTATTCCTTGTCAAAATTATTTTCTCAATTCTATGTTTTTTTCCTTTACACTTAAATTTGAGAATCAACTTGCAAAATTCTATCAAAAAAACCTCGCTGGGATGTTAATTAGGGTTGCATTGTATCTACAGAACAATTGGAGAGAATTGACATCTGACCCATGAACAATATATATCCCTCCATTTATTTGTCTTCTTTAATTTCTCTTAGCAACTTTTTGTAATTTTCAATATAGAGGTCTGACATGTTTTAAATCAAATTTATCCATAAGTATTACAAATTTTTGATGACATTGCAAATGGTATTTTTATTCGATGTTTAATTATCCATTGCTAGTATATATAAATACAATTTGTTTTTGTATATTGACTTTGTATATTCTGAGATCTTGCTTAGCTTATTTGTTAGTTCTAGTAGATTTTTTGTAGAGTCCTTTGATTTTTCTAGGTAAATTATAATGTTGTCTGTAAATAAAGACGGTTTTACTTCTTCATTTCCTACCTGTGTGTCTTCTATTTCTTTTTGCTGTCTTGTTTGTTCGTTTTTAACTTTTATTTTAGGTTTGGGGGTACATGTGAAGATATGTTACATAGGTAAACACGTGTCACGGGGGTTTGTTGTACATATTATTTTATCACCCAGGTATTAAGCCCAGTACCCAGTAAATATCTTTTCTGCTACTCTCCCTCTTCCCACCCTCCCACGTCTTCTTACTGTCTTATTGCATTAGCTAGAACCTCCAATGGAATGTTAAATAGAATTAGTGAGAGCAGACATCCTTTTTGTATCCTTTTTGTTTGTTTGTTTGTTTGTTTGTTTGAGACAGGGTCTCACTCTGTTGCCCAGGCTGGAGTGCAGTGGTGCGATCACACTCACTGTAGCCTCCACCTCCCCAGGCTCAGGTGATCCTCCTGACTCAGCCTCTTGAGTAGCTGGAACTCCAGGTGCGTGCCACCAGGCCTAGCTAATTTTTGTATTTTTTGTAGAGAGTGGGGTCTCACTATGTTGCCCAGGCTGGTCTTGAACTCCTGGACTCAAGTGGTCCACCCGCCTCAGCCTCCCAAATTGCTGGGATTAGAGGTGTGACCCACTGCACCTGGCACCCTATTCCTAACCATAGTGTGGAACCATTCAGTCTTTCACAAGATGATGTTAGCTATAGGCTTTTCATGGTTGCCCTCTATCAGGTTGTGAAAGTTCCCTTGTATTTCTGGTTTGCTAAGAGTTTTTTTAAAATTTTGAATGGATACTGGATTTTGTCAAATGCTTTTTCTGCATTGGTCGAGATGATTATATATACATTTTTAATTTTAAGTCTGGTATAACTGCATATTGCATTGATCGATTTTTGAATGTTGAACTAACCTTGCATTTCCAGGATAAATCACACTTGATCATGATGTTTTTTCCTCTTTTTTTTGAGATGGAGTCTCACTCTGTTGCCCAGGCTGGAGTGCAGTGGCGCAATCTCGGCTCACTGCAACCTCCACCTCCTGGGTTCAAGCGATTCTCCTTCCTCAGCCTCCCGAGTAGCTGGGACTACAGGCACGTGCCACCACGCCCGGCTAATTTTTTTGTATTTTTTTAGTAGAGACAGAATTTCACCATGTTGGCCACGCTGGCTTGAACTCCTGACCTCAAGTGATCCACCCACCTCGACCACCCAAAGTGCTGGGATTACAGGTGTGGGCCACCGCTCCCAGCCTATCCTTTTTAGATACTGTGGGATTCAATTTGCTAAAATGTTAAGAGTTTGAAACTGTGTTCAGGATGGATCTTCATCTGTCATTTTCTTTTCTTGTGATGTTTTTTATCTGGTTTTGGTGTCAGGGTAATACTGGCCTTATAGAATGAGCTGAGAAGTGTTTCCTCCAATTTTTTGGAAGAGTTTGTGTAGAACTGGTATTATCTCTTCCTTAAATGTTTGGAATTCACAATTGAAGCCAACTTGGTCAGCCCCTCTATGATTCATATGGGCCCTTTCATTTTTAACATCTTGCAGTTCTAATAAGACCCTGTCATCAATCTTTTTATGTTAGATATGTGTGTCTCTTCTCTGTCTCCTTATTTCTTGTCTGTCTTTGCCTTTGGCCTGTTTCCCATACTTTCTATTAGGTGAATGTCTGACAATCTGAGTCTGTAGGTGCTGGGCCAGCCTTCTCAGAGAAAGATGAGGAAACTGTTTCAAGTCATAGTTTCTCCCAACACTGGTGTGTTTTAGTAAAAAACAAAACAAAACAAAACACCTGTAATCTGCCTTAGCTACTAAAGTAGATAACTGACCATTGTCCAAAACCAGTGGGTTCAAATCAGTGGCCATAGGCCATTAAGTAGAGCCCAGTTACCCTTGAAGGACTGGGACAAGAGTTAAAATGTCTCATTTTCAGACTTGGCATGGGCACTCTTAAGTGTAGGTCTCTCTGTTTGACTCTGTCTCAGTTTGACTCTCTGTAAAATTAGTAACTGAACCCCTAAATCTTCTAACTCCAAAACTGAAAGTAAATAAACAATAGCTGCAGAGGGAAGCAGGCCAAATAACCTAATATGGAGGTAATAAGACAACTTATATTTTCAGTGAATATTTGACTTTAAAACCTTTGAAACTTGGGCTGGGCATAGTGGCTCATACCTGTAATCCCAGAGCTTTGGGAGGCTAAGGAGGGAGGATGGCTTGACACCAGGAGTTTGAGACCAGCCTAGGCAACATAGCAAGATCCCATCGCTTCAAAAACTTAAAAAAAAAAAAAAATAGCCGGGTGTGGTGGTGCATTGGTGCGTGCCTGTAGTACTAGCTACTCAGAAGACTGAGGTGGGATGATAGCTTGAGCATGGGAGCTTGAGGCTGCAGTGAGCCATGATTGTGCCACTGCACTCCAGCCTGGGTGACAGAGCAAGACCCTGTCTCTAAAAAGAAAACAAAGTTTTGAAATTCAAATTAGGTATCCCACGAAAATTGGCATGTCTTGAGACAAAATGTGGAAAGATAAAAATGAGATTCGTGGTTTTTAAAATTTTATTTATTTTATTTTTTTTTGAGATGGAGTCTCGCTCTGTCGCCCAGGCTGGAGTGCAGTGGCCCGATCTCGGCTCACTGAAAGCTCCGCCTCCCAGGTTCGCGCCATTCTCCTGCCTCAGCCTCCTGAGTAGCTGGGACTATAGGCACCCGCCACCGTGCCCGGCTAATTTTTTGTATTTTTAGAAGAGACGGGATTTCACCGTGTTAGCTATGATGGTCTCTATCTCCTGACTTCGTGATCCTCACGCCTCGGCCTCCCAAAGTGCTGGGATTACAGGCGTGAGCCACCGCACCCGGCCGCGATTTGTTTAGATATGGAATGCTTGGAAAGTAATGTTTTCTAGTATTGCTGTGCCACCCCCAGAAAAACACCATCACATTATAATGAAGAAAAAAGTAAGATACTGAGAGGACCCAATGCCAGGACAAATATGAAAGTACTTTTGGACTTTTAAAATAAAGATTTGCTAGAAATATGAAGTAGAATTCTAGACACAATGGATGGTGAGTAGCTACCAAAGTAAATGGGCTTAGAGTGTCTGAGTGCTGGAAGAAAGAGCTTTTCAACACAGTGTTTGTCAGAAAATGGAAAAAGGTTTGAAAGAAGCTTCTCTGAGCAAGAGTGTTTCATCTATTCACTGGACAGACAGTTATGTAGCACTTAACTCTGGGCCCTGCCCAAGGCCAGGGAAATAATTAATAAATGACGCTCAGCTGGAGGTCACTCTTCTGGTGAGCCGCAGAGATAAAGGCTCCTGTTATCTCAGTCCCCAAAGAAGAACAGAGTCTTGCATTTCTTCCCTCTGGAGCTCCCCAGCTGACCCCTGAAGTGCCTTCACCTACATCCTCCTTTTAAATATGTTTCACCAATTCTTTCAGTCATCTGACTAATGCGTGCCCACCACCTGGCTGGATGTGCCGGCATAAGTCATCACAGTCCTAAGCTGCCTGCTACCTACCACACACTGTCCCCATGCCAAACCAATACCATTCCAACTATCCCATTTATCCAAACTAGATGTAGACACATCACCATGTTCTGGGAACTCTGAAGAGGTGTGGTGATGGGGCAGAAGCAAGTGAATATTTCCGGCAACACAGAATCCAATTCATGGTGCCATTCTCTCCACTTAGCACTGGGTATAGCAGTTGGATAGCTTAGCCTTAGAACCTGTCCTCTTAATCCTATTTGCTATTCTCTCACTGTACTGTGCATCTTGTCAGGAAATAGGGGCTCTTGAATAGAGCCATCTCTGCCCCTGTGTCAGCCACCTTATCTCTCTTCCTATCTACCCTTGACCTATCTTTGACCTTTATTTGACTTTGCACCATCATTCCCTCATTTGAGCTTTTGTTAGTTCCCCACAATAAAAGGAATTTATGAAAGCTTGTGATGTATTTGGAGAGTTTGGCTCTTGGAGTACCCCCTCTCTCTCTTTCAACTCAGAGGGGGATAGCTCAGAGAGGTTGGCTTTCAGCAGCCAAGGAGTGAGGAATCTGGTCTCACACTTGAATTATTTTCTGAGCAGTCTCCTGTACTTCAAAGACATTAGCCTGAGTGCCTGGGTAAGGATCCAAGGCACTAATTGAGTATTTGAGTAAAAAGACTTTGAGGATGAGGAAGCTTGAGGGCCAACAGATCCAGAATGGTGCTGGAAAAGCCAGAGTTCTGGCGTTGTGCTGCCCAGGTCCAACAGAAATCTAGTTAGATATGGGTGCTTTGAGGAGGAAAGTAGGGGTGCCTGCTGAATACAGACATATGTTCACTTAGGTACAGGCCTTTTGGGGCCAAGTCTCACTCCATGATACCATAGGAGAGGGGTAGGCCTTGTTACTGCTGAGAGGGGAAGGTTAAGGTTGAAAATAACTCTGGGAACCACTGAGGAAAAGTGTGAATGGTATAATAATTATACCATTGAATTATATGAATTATAATAGTTCATCCTCAAAATCCAAGGATCTGTTGAACACAAAATTTATTAGTCAGGAATCAGATACTTGCTCAGCACTTATGCACTGTGGATTGAAAATAATGCTTTCTCCCTGATGGAATGTTACAAGGTTCCACCTCTGATTTTTCCAAGTCGGTTTAGAAAGATAGGTCTGTACATTGCCTGTTAAAATCCACCCAATTCTCCCACGAATCTCAGCTGCTTCACTGAAATCTCTTTGTCTTCCCCATATAAGAGCAGGGGTAATTATGGGGAATGAAAGAAACTCCTAGCTTTGAGTCCAAGAATTGTTAGAATTCTAGAAAACCTCTACCTACTCTTTGCATTTTCCAAAATGGGAAACTGAATATAAGAAAGGTAAAGGATAACCAGTAACACCCAATAACACCTATCTATTATCAATAAGGTTATAATTGTCACCGTAATTGTTATCATGACTATTAGTTCTTCTTTTTTAATATAGTCATTGCTTATTTTTCTCTTACTAAAATTTTTTGATAACCTATCCCACTAACAGTCCCTTAAGTCACTTCTCTTATATAACGCTATTCTTCTTCAGTCACAATCTAGCTATTAGATTACCTTTCTCTCCCTTTATAGAAAATTTTCTCTCACTTGGAGTTTCTGACTTCTCTGAAAATCTTTAAATAGAAAATTTTATTCTGGCCTTGAACCATGAGGTTCATAAATTTTATTGCCCTACTTAAAAAAACAATGTGTTCCCTACTCCACTGTGAGATCCTTGAAGTCAAATACCATATGTCACTCATTTAACATCTTGAATGCCTATGGGATAGACATGTGTCTGGGCCAGAGAGAATGTTAAATAACTGTTGAATAAATTAATATAACATGTGAATTACTTCATTTTTAAAAATATACATTTAGTATTAAAAACTATATTAAGGCACTTTTCTCTATACTTCCAATGCAGTACAGCTAAAAATGCTGGACATTATATCTAAAACAAATGTAACAAGATTGAAAAGTGGAGAGAAGAAGGCACATGGGCTAGGAAAGTTGGGATCTAAGAAAAAATGTAACAGAAAACCTGAGTTTTCTTTTTGCTTCACATATCTTAGACCTGGAGCTGAAGAAGCCAGCAACCAAGAAATGCCAATGGAAGCAGACCAAAAAAAAAAAAAAAAAAAAGCTTGATTTGTCTAGCCAAAAGACGGGAAAAGGGGCAGCCTAGCAAAACAAAAAAGCTTTAAACAATAATCCCTCTACTCCAGCCTAACACCATGGGAAAAAATGCACCCCACTTGACCTTTGCCAACAAAGGCCTACTGGGGAGCCAAGACTTCTACACTCACCCAGCTGTAACAAGGTGCTCCAACCTCCCCGCCTCCCATGCTGAGGTGGTGTCAGAGAAAACAGTAGGAAGCCAGGAATTTCTTCCCCTCTCAGCAGTAACAAGGCCTACCCCTCCCCCATGGTGTCAGTAGAGACCACATAGGGAGCCTGGACTTTCACTCTTGCCCGGGTATAACCTCCAACCACCTCTCCTACTCCTGGCAAGGTGCCAAGGTGGTGTCAGTGAAAGCCAAGTAGGAAACTGGGACTTTCACCATCACTTACTGAGGTAAGACCACATGGGAAACAGTAACAAGGAACCCCTACTCCTCCCAACCAGGAAGATATAAAAAGAAGCCTAGTAGGGATCTTGAATACCCACCCCTGCTCAGCAATAACAAGGTACCCTTCCTTCTTAGAGTGTCAATAGAAGCTAAGCAGGGAACCTGGATTTCCACCCCCATTTGGTAGGAATGAAGTTGTCCCTCAATGGCACAGTATCAGAAGAGGCCTTCTAAAACACAAGATTTAAATAAGATCCAGAGTCTCATATCTAAAATTTCCAGAATACCATAGAAAATCACGAATCACACCAAGGACCAGGGAAATCTTGACTTCAACAAGAAAAGACTATCAACTGACACTAACATGAAGATAACACAGAAATTGAATTATTTGGCAAGGATTTTAAAGCAGCCATCAAAAAATGCTTTAACAAATCATTGCAATCATACTTGGAACAAATGAAAAAAATACTAAGTCTCAGCAGATAAATAGAAGATATAAAGATGAAATAAATGGAAAATTTTGGAGCTGAAAAATATATAACCAAAATAAAATAAGCCCACTGGATGGGCCCCACAGCAGATGAGAGAAGACAGAAGAAGGAATCAGTGAACTTGAAGGCAGAACAATAATAATTATCCAATCTGGACCACAGAGAGAAAATAGATTGAAAAAAATGGAAAGAGCCTCAGATGCCTGTGAGGTTATAACAAAATATTTAACATTTCTGTCATCAGAGGAGTCCCAGAAGAGGAAAAAGGCGGGGCTGAAGAGATACTTGAAGCAATAATTGCTGAAAACTTCCCAACTCTGGTAAAAACATAAGTCTGTAGATTTAAGAAACTGAGCAAATCCCAAAGAGAATAAACTCAAAGAACTCTATGCCAAGACACATCATAGTCAAACTTTCAAAAACTAAACACACAGACATGCACGTGCATGCACACACACACACACATCTTGAAAACAGTAAGAGAGAAATGACACCTTAACTCTAGGGGAAAAACAACTAAAATGACAGAAGATTTCTCATCAGAAACCATGGAGGGCAAAGTGCTGAAATAAAAGCTCTCTTAGCTCAGAATTGTATATCCAGTGAAAATATCCTTCAGGAATGAATGAGGAAATCAATACATTCTCAAACGAAGGAAAACTAAGAGAATTTGTCCCCAACAGACCTACCCTAAAAGAATAGCTAAAGGAAATTATTTAACCAGAAAAGAAACAATAGAAGAAGGAATCTTGGAACATCAGAAAGAAAGAACAGTGGAAAAAGTAAAATTATACATAAATGTGACAGATATTATAATATAATTGATTTAGATTTCTTCTCCTTTTGTGTTTTTTTTTCTTTCTTTCTTTTTTTTTTTTTTTTTGGAGAGAGGCTCTCACTGTGTCACCCAGGCTGGAGTGCAGTGGCACAATCATGGCTCACTGCAGCAGCCTCAACCTCCTGGGCTCAGGTGATCCTCCCACCTCAGCCTCCTGAGTAGCTGGGACTATGGGTGTGCACCACCATGCCCAGCTGATTTTTTGTAGAGATGGAGTTTTGCCACGTTACGCATGCTGGTCTCAAACTCCTAGACTCAAGTGATCTGCCCACGTTGGCCTCCCAAAGTGCTGAGATTACAGGCATGAGCCATAGTGCCTGGTCCCTTTTGTGTTTTGTAAATTAGGTTTAACAGTTGAAGAAAAATTATAATAATGCCTAATGTGGTTATTAATAGATGTAGAGGAAATATTTAAGATAATTTTATTATAAATGAGGGAGGGTGAGGAGATATAAGGGAGGTTAGGTTTCTACACTCCTCTCCAACTAGTAACATGTCAACACCAATGATGTTGTATACATATGATGTGATACCATTATATATATAATGTGATTTCTTTGAGTACATTTTTCAGTGGCCACTAAAAAAGGTATACAAAGGAACACACTTTAAAGCACAATAAATAAAGTGGAATTCTAAAAACTTTTAAAGTAACCCATAGGCAGGCAGGATAAAAGAATACAGAGAAACTAAAAACAGAAAACAAACAGGAAACAAAAATAAAATTGCCCTAATGTATCAATGATTACATCAAATGTAAATGATCTAAATATATCAGTTCAAAGACAGAGATTGGCAGAGTGGATAGAAAAAAAAATCATGACCCAGCTATATGCTGTCTATAAGAAACTCACTTCAAATATGTATTTCCAGGGAATTATGCTGGGTAAAAAAAAGTCAATTTCAAAAGGCCACATACTGTATGACTCCATTTATATAACTTTCTTTTTTTTTTTTTTGTTTTGTTTTGTTTTATACTTCTTTGATTTTTTTTTTTTTTCTTTTTTATTGATCATTCTTGGGTGTTTCTCGCAGAGGGGGATTTGGCAGGGTCACAGGACAATAGTGGAGGGAAGGTCAGCAGATAAACAAGTGAACAAAGTTCTCTGGTTTTCCTAGGCAGAGGACCCTGCGGCCTTCCGCAGTGTTTGTGTCCCTGGGTACTTGAGATTAAGGAGTGGTGATGACTCTTAACGAACATGCTGCCTTCAAGCATCTGTTTAACAAAGCACATCTTGCACCGCCCTTAATCCATTCAACCCTGAGTGGATACAGCACATGTTTCAGAGAGCACAGGGTTGGGGGTAAGGTCACAGATCAACAGGATCCCAAGGCAGAAGAATTTTTCTTAGTACAGAACAAAATGAAAAGTCTCCCATGTCTACCTCTTTCTACACAGACACAGCAACCATCCGATTTCTCAATCTTTTCCCCACCTTTCCCCCCTTTCTATTCCACAAAACCGCCATTGTCTTCACGGCCCGTTCTCAATGAGCTGTTGAGTACACCTCCCAGATGGGGTGGTGGCCGGGCAGAGGAGCTCCTCACTTCCCAGTAGGGGCGGCCGGGCAGAAGCGCCCCTCACCTCCCGGACGGGGCGGCTGGCCGGGCGGGGGGCTGACCCCCCCCACCTCCCTCCCGGACGGGGCGGCTGGCCGGGCGGGGGGCTGACCCCCCACCTCCCTCCCGGACAGGGCGGCTGGCCGGGCAGAGGGGCTCCTCACTTCCCAGTAGGGGCGGCCGGGCAGAGGTGCCCCTCACTTCCCCGACGGGGCGGCTGGCCCGGCGGGGGGCTGACCCCCCCACCTCCCTCCCGGAGGGGGCGGCTGGCCGGGCAGAGGGGCTCCTCACTTCCCGGTAGGGGCGGCCGGGCAGAGGCGCCCCTCACCTCCCGGACAGGGCGGCTGGCCGGGCGGGGGGCTGACCCCCTCACCTCCCTCCCGGACGGGGCGGCTGGCCGGGCGGGGGGCTGACCCCCCCACCTCCCTCCCGGACGGGGCGGCTGGCCGGGCGGGGGGCTGACCCCCCACCTCCCTCCCGGACGGGGCGGCTGGCCGGGCGGGGGGCTGACCCCCCCACCTCCCTCCCGGACGGGGCGGCTGGCCGGGCGGGGGGCTGACCCCCCACCTCCCTCCTGGACGGGGCGGCTGGCCGGGCGGGGGGCTGACCCCCCCACCTCCCTCCCGGATGGGGCGGCTGGCCGGGCAGAGGGGCTCCTCACTTCCCAGAAGGGGCGGCCGGGCAGAGGCGCCCCTCACCTCCCGGATGGGGCGGCTGGCCAGGCGGGGGGCTAACCCCCCCACCTCCCTCCCGGACGGGGCGGCTGGCCGGGCCGGGGGCTGACCCCCCCATGTCCCTCCCAGACAGAGCGGCTGGCCGGGCAGAGGGGCTCCTCACTTCCCAGTAGGGGCGGCCGGGCAGAGGCGCCCCCCCCACCTCCTGGACAGGGCGGCTGGCCGGGCAGGGGGCTGATCCCCCCACCTCCCTCCCGGATGGGGCGGCTGGCCAGGCGGGGGGCTGATCCCCCCACCTCCCTCCCGGACGGGGCAGCTGGCCGGGCGGGGGGCTGACCCCCCCACCTCCCTCCCGGATGGGGCGGCTGGCCGGGAGGGGGGCTGACCCCCCCACCTCCCTCCCGGACGGGGCGGCTGGCCGGGCAGAGGGGCTCCTCACTTCCCAGTAGGGGCGGCCGGGCAGAGGCACCCCTCGCCTCCCGGACGGGGCGGCTGGCCAGGCGGGGGGCTGACCCCCCCCACCTCCCTCCCGGACGAGGCAGCTGGCCGGGCAGAGGGGCTCCTCACTTCCCGGTAGGGGTAGCTGGGCAGAGGTGCCCCTCACCTCCCGGACGGGGTGGCTGGCCGGGCGGGGGGCTGACCCCCCCACCTCCCTCCCAGACGAGGAGGGAGGACGCTCCTCACTTCTCAGACGGGGTGGCTGCCGGGCGGAGGGGCTCCTCACTTCTCAGATGGGGCGGTTGCCAGGCAGAGGGTCTCCTCACTTCTCAGACAGGGCGGCCGGGCAGAGACACTCCTCACATCCCGGATGGGGCGGCAGGGCAGAGGTGCTCCCCACATCTCAGACGATGGGCGGCCGGGCAGAGACGCTCCTCACTTCCCAGATGTGATGGCGGCCGGGAAGAGGCGCTCCTCACTTCCTAGATGGGATGGCGGCCGGGCAGAGACGCTCCTCACTTCCTAGATGGGATGGCGGCCGGGCAGAGACGCTCCTCACTTTCCAGACTGGGCAGCCAGGCAGAGGGGCTCCTCACATCCCAGACGATGGGCAGTCAGGCGGAGACGCTCCTCACTTCCCAGACGGGGTGGCTGCCAGGCAGAGGCTGCAATCTCGGCACTTAGGGAGGCCAAGGCAGGCGGCTGGGAGGTGGTTGTAGCGAGCCGAGATCACGCCACTGCACTCCAGCCTGGGCGCCATTGAGCACTGAGTTAACGAGACTCCGTCTGCAATCCCGGCACCTCGGGAGGCCGAGGCTGGCGGATCACTCGCGGTTAGGAGCTGGAGACCAGCCCAGCCGACACATCGAAACCCAGTCTCCACCAAAAAAATACGAAAACCAGTCAGGCGTGGCGGCGCACGCCTGCAATCGCAGGCACTCGGCAGGCTGAGGCAGGAGAATCGGGCAGGGAGGTTGCAGTGAGCTGAGATGGCAGCAGTACCGTCCAGCTTCGGCTCGGCATCAGAGGGAGACCGTGGAAAGAGGGGAGAGGGGAGAGGGGAGAGGGGAGAGGGGAGAGGGGGGAGGGGGGAGGGGAGAGGGGAGAGGGAGCTCTCTGAGTCCACTCTTTTTTAGACCATATTGGGCCAACTTTCTTCAAATTTGTGATTGCTAGGAGTTATGGGTGGTGGGGGAGTGGGCTGAGTGTGACTGTAACACAAAGGAGATCTTTGTGGTGATGGAATAGTTCTGTATCTTGATCACAATGGTGGTTTCAGGAATCTACCCATGATAAAATGATACAGAACTATATGCACATATTGTGCCACTCCTAATTTTCTGGTTTTGATATCATGCTATAGTTACATAAGGGGAAACTTGGTGAAGAGTTCATGGGACCTCTCTGGACTATCTTGGCTATTTCCTGTGAATCTATAGTTATTTCACAATTTAAAATTTTTTTAAACGAAATAGATTAATTTTTAAAAGCTATATCAAACATAATTTAAAGTTTCTTTGACTGTACAAAAAATTCCTTATAAGAATAATCATCAGTTTTCATTATATCATAGACATTCAGAAGCGTCAAATAATGGTCAGTTCTAGTTATAAAATGTCAGTAAGATGATTTGCTAAATTTAATTATTTTTTTTCTCTTTGACAATACAGCTGAGCTACTTTTTTACTCTGGCCAGAATAAAGATACATATATCATAAATGAGATCTTGAACTGGCACTTTCTGCTTTCCTGCCTTCTCCCCACCTTTAAAAATAACATCAGATTTATTGAGATATAATTACATATGGTAATATTCACCCTTTTTTACATGCTCAGTTCTATGAATTTTGACAAAAGAATACCACCATCATAATCAAGATATGTAACATATAAAGCTTAGAAAAGAGAGACTCAAGATGAAACTTGATAACATTTTCATTACCCCCAAAAAGTTTCTTCATGTCCCTCTGTAGTCAGTTGTCTCCCTCATCCCTCCTCCTGCCACCTACTGATTTGTTTTCCTGTCCCCATAGTTTTGTCTTTTCTCGAATTTCCTGTAAGTGGAAGGAATAATTTGAGTCTGGCTTCGTTTACTTAGCATAACGCCTTTGAGATTGTACAAGTTTCAGTAGTTCATTCCTGTCTATTGCTGTGTTGTATTCCATTGTATTAATGTGTATTCATTTGTTTATCCATTCACCAGTTGAAGTACATTTGGGTTGTTTCCAGATTTGGGCAATTATGAAAAAAAAGCTAGTGTAATCATCTAGGTTCAGGTTTTTGTGTGAACATAAGTTTTCATTCATCTTGAGTTAATATCTAGCAGTGGGTTTTCGGGATCATGGTAAATGTATGACTAACTTCACAGGAAGCTGCCAAACTGTTTTCCAAAGTGAGTACTGTTTTGCATTGCCACCAGCAGCGTATTACATTTCCAGTTCCTCCATATCCTCCCAGTATTAGGTATTATCATTTTGTAAAAACCTTTCTTTGCTGGGCACCATTGCTCACGCCTATAATCCCAGCACTTTGGGAGACTGAGGCAGGTGGATCATTTGAGGCCGGGAGTTTGAGACCAGCCTGGCCATCGTGGTGAAACCCCATCTCTACTAGAAATACAAAAAATTAGGCATGGTGGTGTGCGCCTGTAATCCCAGCTACCCGGGAGGCTGAGGCACAAGAATTGCTTGAACCCGGGAGGCAGAGGTGGCAGTGAACCAAGATTGCGCCTCTGCACTTCAGCCTGGGAGACAGAGTGAAACTCTGTCTCAAGAAAAAAAAAAAAAGAAAAAGAAAAGAAAAAAGGCTTTCTTGGTAAGGGCTATCTCATTGTGGTTTTAATATGCGTTTCTCAACTTATTAGTGATGTTGAGCATCTTTTTATATGCTTAATTACTATTCATATCATAAATGTATGTGCACATGTGTAATTGTGTAATCTCTGTTCAATTCTTTTGCCCATATTTTAAGTTAGATTGTTTGCTTTATTATTGAGTTGTGAGAGTCAACTCACTCTTGTATGGTGGATACTGGTCTATTGTCAGATTTTGTGTGCTGCAAAATTTTTCTGTCTATGGCTTGCCTTTTCATTTTCATAACTATTTTTGAAAAGCAGAAGTTTTCAAGTTTGATCAAGTCTAATATATCAAATCTTTTCTTTTATGGATCATACTATTTGTGAATATCTGCAAAATCTTTGCCTAACCAAAGGCCAGGAAGATTTGTCTCCTATATGTTCTTCTAGAAGTTTTATAGTTTTAAGTTTTACATTAAGTCTATGATCCATTTTGCATTGATTTTTAAACATGATGTGATTATTGATATTTACAAAGTTCTCTTATACATATAATTTTATCTGATTTTTTTTTTCTTTAGATGGAGTCTCACTCTGTCACCCAGCCTGGAGCGCAGTGGTGAGATCTCGGCTCACTGCAAGCTCCGCCTCTTGGGTTCAAGCGATTCTCCTGCCTCAGCCTCGCTAGTAGCTGGAACTACAGGCGCCCGCCCCCACGCCCAGCTAATTTTTTGTATTTTGAGTAGAGACGGGGTTTCACTGTGTTAGCCAGGATGGTCTCGATCTCCTGACCTCGTGATCTGCCTGCCCTGGCCTCCCAAAGTGCTGGGATTACAGGCGTGAGCCACCACGCCTGGCCCTGATCATCAGCGGATCACAAGGTCAGGAGATTGAGACCATCCTGGCTAACACAGTGAAACCCCGTCTCTACTAAAAACACACAAAAAAATTAGCCGGGCGTGGTGGCAGGCACCTGTAGTCCCAGCTACTCAGGAGGCTGAGGCAGGAGAATGGTGTGAACCCAGGAGGCGGAGCTTGCAGTGAGGCAAGATCGGGCCATTGCATTCCAGCCTGGGTGACAAAGCAAGACTGTGTCTCAAAAAAAAAAAAAAAAAAAAAAACAGAACGAAAGAAAGAAAAAGAAAAAGAAATGTTTGAGGCAGGCACAAGCAGAAATTTTAATCTCCATTTCACAGATGAGAAAACTGAGGATTAGAGAAATGCTGTGTGACTTCTCAAGATCTCACAGCTGATAGGAGATGAAATGGCAAGGTAAGAGGTGAAATTGTGATAAAAAGTTAAGGTCTCCTGCTGTCCCAGGCTAGTACTTTTGAAGCCAGGCAGAGAGGGCTCAGGGTAAGGCTCCAACAAAGTAAAGATTCCCAATGGGGAGCTGAGCAACCTATTTGGCACTGAGGTAAGAGACACAGCCAGTTGACTAGCCCCAGACTGAGCTCCTTTGGCCCATTGGGGCTCCACAATTGGAGAGAGCCAGAAGTTGGCCCAGTGCCTAGCTCATGTGTCACTCAATTAATGCTCTTTGATGATGATGATGAAGAGCTGGAAGTGTTCAAAGGAGAGTTCTGAAATTAATTTCACAGTTAGAAATTAAAGCTAAGAGGAAAAGTTAAGGGAACTAAGATTATTTGGTGGAGAAAAGAGAGGCTCAAGATGAAACTTGATAACAGCCTTCAGACGAAATAAAAAAAAAAGCTTGAACTTTCCTTCTGAGGGCTGAGCAAAGGGAAACAGACTGGAAGAATCTAAATAAAAGGGCAAGTTCCTTCCTCCTTAGTGAGGATTGTTATAGACACTTAAGAGCCTTTAGAAACAGGATAATATCTGCTTGAGTTTGAAGTCAGGAATTTGCCAAACATGGGCTCTGATGACGGATTTCAGCATGAGGGTTACATGACTCTCTTGCACAGTGTCCTTAGAAATCTTTAGGTGGCCTATGAACTTGCCTTGTATCCTAGTACAATTCCAGGGGGCTTTTGTCTGTGGCCTTCTCTACTCCTTAGTCTTATCGTCTTCACAGGGTTCTTCTAATGCTGGAGACAAGCCTGACCTTAGCTCCTGAAAGCTTAACCCCAAAGTTTTTTGCCCCTGAAGCCAGTGGCTTAGAACCTAAGGCTATAGATCTGGCTTAGCATCCCTGGAAAGGCCTGAAATATTGACTAGTCCAAATCTTACCGCAGTGATAGAATCCCCTGTTTTATATCTAGTCTCTTCTTGCAAAACTCTCTGAACATCAGGGACTAGCAAGCTGGCAATGCAGACCAATGCAATGCCCCCTGTGAAAGGCCAGAGAAGAAGAGCTGAGATACCAGCAGTACCACCAGGCACTACACTAAGCTAAAGTGTCTTTGCACTTGTTTTCTCTGCAGCATGGGTCGGAGCCCTCGCGATGGGTATGATCTTCTTCTGTTCTCCCATTGTGAGTATATTCACTGACCGTTTGGGCTGCCGAATCACAGCAACCGCGGGGGCTGCCGTTGCTTTCATTGGCCTCCATACCAGCTCCTTCACCAGGTAAGGCTAAGAGTTGGTGGTTATTTCCCCAAGGCTGAGGGTTGGTTTTTTTCTGGGCTTTAGCTAGGGTTACTTTTCTCACTGCAGAATCCCCTGTGGCCATGGCCCTGTAGGGCCCTCAAAGATCCTGCACCCTGGATTCAGAATCCAGTGAACTCATCTAGGTAGGGTCCCCAGGACACATTGGTAGGGAATATCCCCAGAGAGGACCTAAGAGTTCCAAAGTGGTAGGAGTACTCTAAGCCTGGTAGTTCGTAGAGCTGGGCCCAAGTCCGGTTTTGGCCACTGAATGGCAATGGAACAATTGATGAGTACCATTGCTCTCTCTGTGCCTCAATTTCTATATCTGTAACATGAGGGGATTTGACCATATGGTCTTTTTACATCTCTTTCAACTCTGCTATTTGATTCCCCTTCAGTGTGCCACACATCTCACAACCTCACTTTCCATCCCAAGACTGAGCTTCTCGAGTGAGCCCATGTGAACACCTAGCACAGGATTCCCAAAGGAATCTTATGCTGAAAAAGAGGTCAACTGAGCCCAAGGATGTTTAGCATTTCTGACTCTTTTCCAGATAGCTCAGCCTGCTGACATATGGATGATTTGGGACAGATAATGATTTACATCATGGGCATCAGAAGGATGATTAGCAATATCCCTTACTGAGATACAAACCCAGAAACCAGCTACCCAGCTAGGCCTGGGCTAAACTGAAACCCTAGTCCCACTGGTTCCACTGGCAGAACTTGGCAGTATCAGGCGAGAAGCAGGCTCTAGGTTCATTTTCTGCTTTCTTTTCTGCCAGCCCTGCAGAAGAATGTGTGTAGGGTAAGGGAGAATAAATACCCTAACCACAGCCTGAGGAATATGGAATTCCTAAAGAACTCTGTTGACTTTCTGCCAAAGACACTTTGGAAGTTATGGTACCTCCTACTTCCAATCTGCTTGGGCCGATGTAGGGGAATGCCAGCCTGGAAACAGAAATGAGAAATGGCCGTGGTGACATGTCTGGGATGAGGTCAGAGCTAATTTGTCAGAGACTTGCTTTCTGAGCTTAGTTACCCAGAAAAGCGTCATGGCTCTCTAGGCCTAAGGTTCCACTCACAGTAGAGAATGATAATTGTGTTTTGCCTTAACTGGGCCCTGTGAGGTAAGCCAGCTTTCTTTATGACTTGAGCATTTCCAGCTGCCCAGCCTACCCTACAGCAGAGCTTGGATTTGGCCTGCAGTCATTTCTTGGCTTCGTCCTGTCCAACTGGGACAGAGAAGGGAAAAACCGTGTCCTGCCTGGAAACTACTCAGCACTCCCAGGGCAGCAGCTCCAAACCTTTTCAGAACCCCTCTGGTGGTCAGCCTCATTCACCCCCAGCAAGCTGGTGCCTGGCTCCTTGTGGGGAGGAGCTAGGCTTCAAAAGCAGCTCCAGTCTCAGCACTATACAGCAAAGGTCTGTTTTTTAAGACTGAGCAGAGCAAAGTGTAAACGGATTAGCAACATATGGATTCCATTTCCCTTCCAATCCACATGGGCTCAATTACAGGAGGGGAAGGAGCTCAGATGTGGTGTTTTCTTCTGGCACGCTACTGTAGGCACATTGGAGTAGGCGTTCTGTTCTCTAGCCCCTAACCTTCTTCTCTACCCGCTTTGTTCTTTCTGTAAGAGGATCTTCAGAGCCAAGAAACTTTCTGGATGGCTTCACATCCAGTGGAAAAATGGTTCTTCTCATGGCTAGAGCTCCAAATCATCCTTCCTGTTGTCTCAATCAGGGCCCTGAGTTCCTCCGAATGACATGGAATGGGGCAGGATGCAGGCAGGGCTGGTGGGGCTTTGGAAAACCCAAACAATGGGCCTCCATCCCTGGGGCCCAGCTAGAAGTAGATCCACCACATGACACCCTAAACCAAATCCTATGTTTTTCCCCCACTGGCCCCTTCCCTGAAGGTCTAACACAAGGCCCCTTGGATAAGGCCCCCAAGCCAGGCCGATCCCATAGGGTACCTAGAATCTAATGGGCACAGGCCCAAAGGAACCTGACAGAAGAGGAACCGTTGGCTTAGCTATGTGTTCCAAGCAGAGACAACCCTTTCAAAACCAAATCCTTGCTCACGTCCAGTGAATACCAGCAGATGGAAAGCAATAGTGATGACAGCTATCTTAGAATCATGCACCATATCTTCTCTGCAGCTTAGGCCCAGTTCTTTAGTATGAGGACTGGGTCTATCTCCAGAGAAGAACTGCCTGACCAAGAAGAGTATTAGGTAATTTAGTGGCCAGATAAGAACTATTGCAAAATATATTGAGGCATCAAAAAGAAAACAAAATTCTTTACTAGGTTGTGCCAATATTATCTGGGGGCATATGGCTGGCCAAGCTGACCTTCCTATTGCCTTTCCCCTTCTGACCCTTTATGTTACAGAGGCTTATGGCCACAGCAGGGCCTATGAGTTTTAAGCCAGGACCTGTCTTACTAGGCCAGGCCCACAAATTCTTTGAGGCTCCACTTCCTGTCAAGGAGCCAGGCTACTCTAGGGAACAAATCTATACCATATCCAGAAACAAAGGCAGGACTCTAAAAGTTAAAGAGACTCCTTACCTAATGATTCCCGCTGAGATCGTCCAGGGCCTAGTGTAAAGGGACTTGGGATATGTGGACCTTGGGCAGGGTTTGGGAGGGCGTATGTCTCAGAAGAACATCAGCCATTCTCTGAAATATTAATGGCCTTAGCATGGAGAAAGACACTGAAGAGTCCCATGGAAGGTTTCAATCTTCCAGGATTTTGACTTCTTGCAGACCTTTGTTGCTACCTGGGATAAAAGCTTTGCCACCACCAATAGTAAGGTGAGGCTAGTCTCTCTAAGACAATGACTCCCTGTAGCCCCTCATCCAGCTTTTACATGGGCTAGTTCTGGCTTTCCTTTGAACAGTCCTCTTTGATGGGGTGCTATGAGTCATGCTAGAGTCACACAGACCTGGATTCAAGTCCAAGTTTTGCTGATTCCCAGTTATGTTACCTTGGGCTAATTATTTTACCTTGCTGAGCCTCTGCTTCCCCATCTGCAACACAGGGATCAGAAGGCCCTCTTCTTTGTCTGTTCTGAGGGGCAGTGGCAAGTGGGGCTGTGGGTTAAGGGCGGAGGAATGGAAGTCTCAGGAAGCTGACAGGGGAGGGCAGGTAGATTGCTGGTCAGGCTGCTGAGGACAGCTCTTGGTATTTCTCCCACAGCTCCCTAAGCCTGCGCTACTTCACCTACGGGATTCTCTTTGGTTGTGGCTGTTCCTTCGCCTTTCAGCCATCCCTCGTCATCCTGGGCCACTACTTTCAACGCCGCCTGGGTCTGGCCAATGGTGTGGTGTCTGCTGGGAGTAGCATTTTCTCCATGTCCTTCCCCTTCCTCATCAGAATGCTGGGGGATAAGATCAAGCTGGCCCAAACCTTCCAGGTGCTGAGTACCTTCATGTTTGTTCTTATGCTGCTTTCACTCACCTACCGGCCCCTCCTGCCCAGCTCCCAGGACACCCCAAGCAAGAGAGGTGTCCGCACCCTGCACCAGCGCTTTCTGGCTCAGCTCAGGAAGTACTTCAACATGCGAGTGTTCCGCCAACGCACTTACCGCATCTGGGCCTTCGGAATTGCTGCTGCTGCCCTTGGCTACTTTGTTCCCTATGTACACCTGGTGAGGAATACCAGAGTGGGCCCACCCCACCTGGCCCCAAGAAGCTACCCTCAACCTGCCTAGATTCCAGAGGGTGGGGGTGGGAGACATTGAAAGGGCAGAGCTGGGACCTTTGGGAAAAGAAACAAAATATTGGTTGGAGAGATCCAGAGAGGGAAAAAGAGAGAGGTTGAGGGAAGACCTTAGTGGAAAATGGGGGCAATTCCACAGAGGGAAGCCCATGGACCATGGCTTCTCCCACAGTAAAAATTTAGATAGATTTTGAAGAGATACGCATTGCCAGGATGCAGGAGACTGGCCCGGGTGACCCAAGACAGGATACTGTGGAATGCTGGTCTTTGTGGTCAAATGATTTTGTTTAGGAAGTAACATATACTGGATCTCTCTAGCTTTATAATGTGTAGTAATCTCTTAAAGGGACTAAAAAAATTTGTAGGAAAGAAACCCATTCAGCTTTGTTTAACTCACCATCCACCAAACTTATGCAACTACAGAACTGTTGGTTGTAGTCCAGCTGTTATCCTCCACAGGCTTCATGTTTCCTAAAACACACTTTGGAAGAGTTGCCTGGAAGTTGCTGGATTCTTCTCCCCTGGTGATTTGATGTTGCCCTAGGCTGTCAGTTTGGGGTAAGGGAATGGGGAGATTGTAGAGAAAGCCTTGGATTTTCTCAATCATTTAGGCTATTTTCTGTCTTGCTGGGGCTTAGAAGGGGCGTGGAGGTACCCACCCTCCTTAGCTGTTGCTCAGAAGTCCAGAATCCAGACAGCCAAGGGATAAGCAGCCAGAGAGCTTGTCATGGAGGTAGGGCTACAGGAGAGGGGGTTTCTGTCCTGCTCCAGGAAAGTAAGCAGTAGGGGATTCTGGATATGTCTACAGTTAACCAGTCAGCTCCTCTTTCTCCTCCTGTTTCTGGGGATCCTTGTGCTATGCTTTTCAGATGAAGTATGTGGAAGAGGAGTTCTCAGAAATCAAGGAGACCTGGGTGCTCTTGGTGTGTATTGGGGCTACCTCAGGCCTTGGGCGTCTTGTGTCAGGCCACATCAGTGACTCCATCCCTGGACTTAAGAAGATCTACTTGCAGGTGAGTGTGACCACTTGTCCACTGTGGGGAGAAACAGCCTGCCACAAATGCAAGGTTATCCACAGCCTTTGGGATAGAATGGTAGCTTGTTGTGTAGCATGGGAAAGTCAATCAAATTCTCTGAGCCTCCATTTCACCTGCTTTTAAACAAAGAAAATCATCATTGTTCTGCCTCTTTTACCAAGATTGAGTGAGGATTCTGTGAGAGCAGTGTATATGGAACCTATTAGAACACGTGTAAAGGAAGATTTTATTAATAATGGCTCTCCATGCTCCAAGACTATTTTCTGTGTGAACTAGGCTCTGGTCTGGTCTGAATACAGGCCACTGTTCAGGCTGTCAGTCTTTATCTACCTGGCAGCAGTATTGCCTTTCTTACCTGACTTATGATCCTGCAGGTGGGTTTATGAAGTGGTACCCAAGTGCAGAACCCTGTGAAGGGGCAAAGATAGCCCCCAAAATCAAGTAGTCACAAGTAATCCATCAGGAAGGTGATTGAGTTCTGACTCATTTATCTCCTGGGAAAGCCCTAAAAGCACATGCAAGGGGCCCTGGCTACACTTACAGTGGTGATTTCTCTGTCTCTGATAGCCCCAAGTGCCCTCCTAAGTACCCTCAAATATCTTGGATGGAAATATGATTAACTTTTCCTTAACTTTTTTGGTGTTAGATTACAAGAGTTGGTAAATCTGCTTTGTCAGAGGCAGGGTTGCTTTTAAGGTCCATCCAATCCAACCTCATTACAGTGGTGGAGAAACAGAGGGAAAGGCTCACACAGACAGTAGTAGCAGAGCTGAACTCCTATGCAACACACTTCTCATATTCTACCTTGCCCTAAGTGATGGCAGAGCCAAGTCTCAGAGATGATAAGTGACTTGACCAAGGTCAAACCAAGAGATAATCTTGTGATTGAGATAAACCAATTGAGATTTTGAATTCCTGTGCAAATATCAGCAAGTGCTTTATCTGGGTGGCTATTTGCATAGGAATATGTGTGGCTTTCCCAGCCTCACCCACATGACACCCCTGTGAGTCTTCCCTGCCAGTATTAGCAGCTCCAAGATGCCAAAGGGTTCTGGAAATCAGGGTAATCTGGCATTGGGCCAGGGCTTTATCTTGAGAAGAGGCAGCAGCCCCTGCCTAGTCGTATAACTCATGTGATTCTTACTACAGTCCCTAGGAGAAAGGTAGAGCCTGAGCAGCTTTTGCTTTCTGTTATACAGTGGGAGTCCAAGGGACAGGGAGGCGTTAGCCAGTTAGAGGCCAAGATAGGCTTAGGACCCAGTGCCTCTGCTGACCACCCACCCACTGCTCCTGCCCCTTTTCCTTACTCTTACTTCACCGAGTTTTACCACTTAGAATAATATAAAATAATCTTAGAACATTATAGCTGAAACATATCTTCATCAACTAGTAGTTGAACTTCCTCATTTTACAAATTGAGTGTCTTGGGCGAAGAGCACAAGACAATGGATGAACTTCTTTCTCTTGAGTTTGTTAAGATACTCCATCACAGGAATTTGCCCCCCTTTCTCCCTGCATGTAATGCAGGAGTACAGGCCTAGGGGAGGAAACGAGTGTACACACCTTCAGGTTCTGAAGAGCTATCCACTAGACTCTGTGGCTCCTACTGTTGGTAAAGACAAGCACATATCTCTGGCATCAAGCCCCTGGACAGTCTGCTGGAAAGGAAATAGCGACAGGCTGCAGGACAGCCTCACTTTGTGCCAATTCTTGAGGCCTGTTTCTCACGTCCAAGAGGGATTTTAAATTTCTGAATCTTGAGGCCTGTTTCTCACGTCCAAGAGAGATTTTAAATTTCTGAACCTTGGCAAAGCCTCATGGAGGATGTTTAACAGACAGTTAGATACAATAGGTAATACTTAGACCTGATTAAAATCAGTTAATAGGGTCCTTTGTGTTATATAATGGTATTAACTTTTAATTTCCATAATGGGCTTTGTTGATAGGTGTGTCTGGTTTTATCCTATAGTTGTGTGTGAATCTCTTAGAGGAGAAGCTCAGGTACCGGGGTTCTTATTCCTAGCTTCTGCCTAGCTACCTCAAAACTGCCTGGGCAAAGTTCAAAGTCTCCCAACAAAAAGATGTCCTCAGATGGCATTATCCTCTCCAAAAATCAACTGATCAACCTAAAAAACTCACTGCCAGCAACAACATAGAAAATCTTTAGGGCACCAAATAACCTTGACCCCCACTCCTTCCATGTGTTCTTGGCTAAGTTGGCTTGCTTGTGTGAACTACTGGAAAATCCTTGGGCCTATTAAGGCCTTGATAGAGAGATCAGATCTTAGCCCTGACCCTGGGATGACCTGGCTCTGACCTGGCTCTACTGGCTGCAGGGGGTTGGCAGCAGCGGGATGGGGGCAGGGTTCCTTTCTCTGCCTGAAGCCCAGGTCTTCAGTCTAGCTGGCCAACACAGGTTGCAAATGAAGACCAGCTGTGTTTGCAGCAGCCCTTTTCTCTGTGGAGAAGGAAAAAAAAAAAACAACCTCTGGAAAGGCAGTTTCTTCGTTTTGGAGTCATTTTGCTTAGCCCAGAGAAAGCCCAGTGGCTAGTCAGTGTTCCTGGGTTGGCTTCATTCTCCCTAGACATACACCTTCCCAGCGGCTTGGTTCCCCTGGAAGGCTCCTCTGTTGCCTTCTCAGGGTGTCCAGCCAAGCCCAGAGGCCCCCAGAGCCATGTATCTGAGATGTCTGAGATAGGCAGTGCAGTCCATGTCCTAAAGCATAGGAACCTGGGTGAATGTCCCAATGGTTTCCTTTATGCCAAGGTATTTTATAAAATCAGCCCCCACAAAAATGGGCTCTGGCTCCTTCCCCATTTCAAGAAGCTGTGCCTTCCACTTACAACCCCATCTGATCATGCAAGCCATCCTCATGTCCTCCCTTCCCTCTTTCCATATTTTACTTGGATCTGAGAACACCAGTATGGCCTGATCCCAGACCCTGATCCCTGGGGAAGCCAAATACAGGCTCAGAAAGCAGAAACAACAATTCCTTTTATCTTAGGGTCTAGTGCAAGACAAACTTCTTGAGGCCAGGGGCCAAGTATCCCCCAACTTTCTTTTTTTAATCCCAACAGAATCACAGTTAAGTAGGGGCTTTCTTGGACTTTGAATCCCTCAGTGCAAGACTTTGAAAGGGCCTAACCATTCAGCCCAACTGCTCTCTCTGTTGACACCTTCCCCCTCCCACCACCCCATTCTATAGATGGTAGAAATGAAGACTTGAGAAAGGAGATGTGATGCTATGTGGTCTTGGCTGGCCAGCACAACCTGACCTCAGGCCCTTGTTTCTCCAGGTCCTTTCCTTCCTGCTCCTGGGCCTGATGTCCATGATGATTCCCCTGTGCCGGGACTTCGGGGGCCTTATCGTCGTCTGTCTTTTCCTGGGCCTTTGCGATGGCTTCTTCATCACCATCATGGCCCCCATTGCATTTGAGCTGGTGGGCCCAATGCAGGCCTCACAGGCCATTGGCTACCTCCTGGGCATGATGGCCCTGCCAATGATTGCTGGGCCCCCCATTGCAGGTGAGGCTGATATTCCAGGGAGGGCATGAATCAGGGAGTCCTGTTTTCCCTGGGTACTGGCACTCCTGAGCATCTCTCTTTGAGGCCCCTTTTCCTCTTATCGTCTATTTAAGCAGCTTTGTCAGAGTGCGTGAAACCCCTTATCACTACTGGTGGAAGAGATTAAACACAGTACACACACATGGATCCATTCTGCAGGATGGATTTTCCATGGCGGTATATCTGTTTCAATAGGATTTTATTTCAGACAGCATGGATCCTTCCAGCGGGGTGGAGAGAAAAATGAGTTTGGCTTTCCGACAGTTCCACTGATCTAGTATCCTCTCACTCTCTCCACAGGCAAGTGATTATTTGCAAGGTAGTTGGGTAGGAAGAGAAGAGAAAGCAGGCTCTGGTTTTATTAAAACCTAGGGACATCCTCCTCCTCCTCTGCTGGCTTCTGAACTGAGCCTGTAGAAGATATTTGATTAAAGTAATACCCCAGAATTAAGCCAGTGAGGCTCACCTTCAGCAGGAAAAGTGTTGACTTGCCATCTTTCATCACTCCTGGTTTTCTCCCTCCATTTTCCCAGAAGGGCACTGTTGGTATCCCAGGGAACGAGGAACAGAAAACCAATGACAAGAGAACTCCAATTTCTTTTCTTTTCTCTTTTTTTTTTTTTTTTTTTTTGAGACAGAGTCTTGCTCTGTCGCCAGGCTGGAGTGCAGTGGTGCAATCTTGGCTATCTCAGCTCATTGCAACCTCTGCCTGCTGGGTTCAAACGATTCTCCTGCCTCAGTCTCCCGAGTAGCTGGGAGTACAGGTGCGTGCCACCACACCCAGCTAATTTTTTGTATTTTTAGTAGAGACGGGGTTTCACTGTGTTAGTCAGGATGGTCTCGATCTCCTGACTTCGTGATCCATCTGCCTCAGCCTCCCAAAGTGCTGGGATTACAGGCGTGAGCCACCACACCCGGCAACTCCATTTCTTTTCTGTAGGATTTATTGTAAACATTGATTCACACATTAGCTTCTCCTAGGCTGGTCAAATGAGTTAATTCAACAAATATTCTTCGAACACAAATTATGTGCAAGGTGATATGAGGGCACTGTGTGACAGTGGCAAAAGCTTTCACTCAGGCTTCTGGGCAACAGCCACACTACCCATTGGGGGAAGGGGGCCTCTACTCACCCCCTGATCCAAACAGTGCCCCAGAATCCACATTTCTTTCCAATTTGCTTAACTCCTGAGTAAGCAAAAGGCCAAGGGCCTTTTTGCCTTTTCTGAATACTGTTTCTGGGCTCTGAGGTACTATGAGGTACCACATATTAGCTTCTGGAAGTGAGTAGGGAAGGCCTTGCATCCCATGTCAAACATATCCTTGGTTTGGCAGCTTGGAGAAACCCAGAGGGGACAACCATATATGTAACTGAAAGGAACACGTATAGCCTCTTGCTAGGACAAATGGAACTTCAGAGAAGGGTCACTTCAGAGAAAAGGAAAATAAAAACTCATCTGAAATGTACCACAGGAACCATTTGTGGGGGCAGGGGGCGGGGGTAGGAGGCTGGGAAATATCACTGTGGACCAAGACAACACTTGGCCATCTTCTGTGGAGTTCTTTTAAACTAGGTTTCCTCCTAACTCCGTAACTAGGTGTGACTAGATCTTAGATTGATGAAAGTCATAAATGGAGAAACTTTAAGAGAAGCTTCATTAGCTTCTTTCATAATGAGCATTCGCTCAAGGGCCTGCAACCCCAATGCCTTGAAGTTGAGGGAGCTCCTGAGTTAAGGCAATACACGCCAAGATTATCTGGATAGGCACTGTGATGGCCCCTAGAAGGGGCTGAGAGTACCTTTGGACAGTAGGGCAAAGCTGAGCTTGACTTGTCTCTCTTGACTGTTTCAGGCCTACTCCGCAACTGTTTTGGGGACTACCATGTGGCCTTCTACTTTGCCGGTGTGCCCCCCATCATCGGGGCTGTAATCCTCTTCTTCGTCCCTCTGATGCATCAAAGGATGTTCAAGAAAGAGCAGAGAGATTCCAGCAAGGATAAGATGTTGGCCCCTGACCCAGACCCCAATGGGGAGCTACTGCCAGGCTCCCCCAACCCTGAGGAACCAATCTAATGCCTTTCTTGCCATTGTGTGCCCTTTCCCAGCTCTTCCCCTTCATCCCACCCTGCTCAGCATTTACATTTTTGCCACCAGCACACTTGTTCCCAGACCTGCGCACACAGCATTTCAGCCACCTGACAATCTCCTTGGAGTCAAAGCTCCAGGTGTTCCAAACTCATTAACTAAATTGTCCCCAGAATGCTTTTAAATTTTCCAGGGCCTTTCTCCTCCTAGGATCTGGGAAAGCTTGGGATCACCCCCTGGCCTTTGGAACCTCTCCATATACTTTCTAAGCTCTGGGGGAGGAGGAGGATGGGACCTCCTGGACCCAGCTTGTTAGTCACCCACTATAATCAACTGCCAAAGGTGCTACTGTGTCCCCAGGAGCCTAATAGGGTAGGCCCAAATCTCTGTTTGCTGAGGAGGTCATTGCCATCCATATTTGGGAGCCACTGGGTGGAGGGGCAGGGAGGCAAAATGAGACAAGTAGCCTTGGTTAGTCTTAGAGTTGCTGATGGCTGTGGCTTCCCAAGAACTGGGTACAAGCAGTGCCCTTATTGTATGGTTGGTTAACAGTCTGCTCCCCTCTTCCCTTCCTTCTTTTTTTCCTCTACTGACTTCTCTCCATACTCTTTCCCCTCTATTTCTTCGTATGACTGTCATAGACACATGGGTGCTTGAAGAAAGGAGGGACCCGGAACTTTGGCCAATCAGCCTCACCTTGTCCCAGTCCACTCCTAACACTAGCATCAGTCCCACTCATCTCAGGCTGAGCCACATCTCACTTTTTCGCTCAAGCTATATAATCCTAGACTGGAAGAGTAGAATATCACATAGGGAAGAAACCTTAAACACCACAGTGTTCCATGTTCCAGTCACTGATTTTTACAAATCTTACAGTCCAAGGCATTAACCTCAAGGCCCTCCCAGCACCCCATTCTTGTATACACATGGCAAAATGTGAAGAAACTCCTTTCATCTCAGCAGGTAGAGGAGGACTGATGACACGAGCTGCCATGGTGGGAGGAGGGGCAGTAGTTATTGATATGGTGAGCCCCATCTCTCAGTTTTCATGACAGGTCTATATTTCTACCTGGGCCAGGCCAGGAAAGAGACTATTTAAGAAAAAAAAATCAATTCCCAGCCTGGATCCCAAAAAGGTACAGGCAGCAGTTGCACATAGGGTTGGAAAATTTCTTTTGGGAAGGGGAAGCCATCCCAGCCTTTACCACCCAATGTGTCTCCCATGCTGGGCATCCTAGGCCACTTTGCTTAGAGGGCATTAAAGGTGCCATGAAAGGTAGACTCTGAACCACTTTGATCCCTCTGAAGTAGGTGACTGATGCTTCCTTATGCCCAGGCTCTGGCAACAGTCTTACTGAAGAACATTCCCAGTGCCCCTGGCTAGGGGCAGAGGGCACTGCCAGGCTGTGTTCAGTTAGCACAGCTCACCTCATTAGGAGCTCAGCCTCTCTCCTCACTCTGCCTCTTTGTGTCTCTTTTTCTCCTCTCTGAGCCTTTGTCTATTGTGTTCCTGTCACCCACCCTTTCATCATCTTTTTGCCAGGCATTCCTGGCTGTCACTTGGAGCCAACAGTAACTTGCCACCTTAAGGCAGGGTCATCCCCGGGCCAGGAGGATGAGGTTGTCCTGAGGGGCTCCAAAGAAGACAATAGTTCCCACTCATGATTTTCCGTTACAAACAGGCAGCTGGGGCATGGTTGGCCTCCAATGATTTCATTCAAGGCCAAAGTCCTGAGCCCCCTCCGCTGGTCCCAGTCCAGCTCTTATCAACTCCCCAAAGGAAAACCCACTGGTTCTTAGCTCTGTGGGTAGAAAGGGGCCCTAGAAAGGGCCTAGTTACTATCCTGTCAGTTCTAACAGTAGTGGAACAGGAGAATCTGGGCCCTAGGAGCCCTGTAACTCCCAGGAGAGACCACTGAAAATACTGGAGCAACAATGCCCCTGCTTCCATTTCTCCCCACCTCACTCTCACCAAGTCACCAGAGGGTGGTTCTGTAGGACCTCTTTTGTTGCTTAAGATGCAGATGGCTCTTAAGAATCAGGCAGTCGCCCACTTCTCTCCAGATGAAGGGAAGACATTCATAGGTCCCAAATCTGCCCATTCAGATGTCACATAATATGGTGGGATATCAATTTACTTCTTCCACACATGTGGTTGTGCACATGTGAGCTTGTGTGCTTTTGGAGAGAATGTTGATTGGCAAAAGCAGCACAGTATTAATATTTAGAGTAGGATGCAGCCTCTTATGCACCACAGTTAAATCTAGAACGAACAAAATTTCAGAGCTCAAGACATGGGACATTTAAATCCTCAAGGAGTTTGGAACAAAATAAACAGATCTAAAAATTTGGTTTGGGTATGTATGTTGCCTACAAGGAAGAAATAGTCTTAACCTGATTAATAGCAGAAAGTTTGACTTCAGAGCTGAAGTCTCATTTCAAATCAAATTTCTGCCAGGTTCTATGCTCTCTGTGAGAGCAGACATTAGAAAAAGAGCTATATAGGGGTTTGGAGTTGGTTGACTATTTGAGATTGGATTTTTAAACAAGCTCTGAAGTGGAAAAGTGGTTACTTCACAAAATGAGAATGTGGTTACTTGCTGAGTTGGAATGGAGGCCCCACCAAGGCCACAGCCTTGCTACAAATGTGCCATATTGAAAACTGGCATTAACAATAATCCAATTCAGCTCTCCTTCCCTCTCCCTTATGTTATTGATGGGGAACCTAAAGGGACTTACATGGCTGGCTGACACAGCCTGGCAGTGACAGAGCCTGGAATTAAGGATGATGCAGGAGACAGACCTATAAGAATGACAAAGCTGAGAGTAACCTTAGAGTCTCCCTTGTCCATCCTGTGCATTGAATTTAAGTGGAGAGACTGAGGCCTAGAGGTAGGAAGAGACTGCAGTAGGTTCACACAGTTCATCAGTGACAGAGCAAGATGAGACTTGAACTCATGTCATTGACTTCCAGTACAGTTTACACCCCTGGTTTTACAGATGAAGAAACTGGCCCTAGGAGGGATAAATGACTTGCCCACTTCATTCAACAACTGTGTACCAAACCCATTTCCATAAGTGTGTCAGCAGGACCAGCTCTGAGCAAAAATGAAAGTTTAGCAAAGTTTAACTTTTAGCATACCCCATGTCTTCATGATTACTCTCACCCGCAACTGACACATACTTTTGGTATTCTGTCTCCCAGTCACTCCAGACCATGCAATCTTGGCTTGGAGACCTGGTTTCACCTACTGTCCCTCCACCCCCAGCAACTCAAGAGGTACAAAAAAAATCCATCTCCAAATGGCCACATACTGGGCAGGGCAGGGGCAAAGAGAAGTGACTGGTTTCCAGTTGGAAGAAGGTGGTTTACCACCCAGCTCTTGGCTATTGTTTCTCCTCAGACTCAGTGTAGACACCCTCAGGCTGGCTTCCTCATCTCCTCCCACTGAGGCTAATTACTCTGTCCCATTGCAGGGCCCCAGGCTCTCCCACCTAAGGTCTGCCCCGCTCCCCTAGCCCCTTCCCCAGCAGCCCCAAGGGTCCAGTCTGTGTTTGATCACCCAGGATTATTAGATTTCAAAGCTGTGGAATCCCATAATTTTTACGAGCATATGCTCTCCTCTAGGGTCTTTTCATGTCTGAAAAGGCGGCCAGCAGCTCCCTGCCACTTCTCCACAGTAGCAGTGCAGGCCAGCTGACAAGGATTACAAATCCCTAGTGTCTCATAGCTGGCGCCTAGATAGGGTGGGTGACGGGTAGAATAAGAGCCCTTGAAGCAAGTTCAGAAATTCTAATAAGCTGAAATGCAGCAGAGACTGCAGAGGCACAAGGAAAGGGATTAGATACCCAAATCCTGCAGGGGTTCAGGAGGCTATGCTTCAAAGCCCCTTTGATTCCTGCCTTTCAGCTCTCTCTAGCGGTCACCAAGCGCAAAGTTCTATGCCTGGTTTTCAAGTCATTTAAGCAGTCTTTACTAGAGACCTGCTGCGTGTCAGACACTCTGCTAGAATCCGGGAACTTCAGGAATGAAAGGAACATAAGTAGAAAAAAACCAGAAGAACACAAAGAGTTTGTACTACCTAACTTCCAAGATACCCTTTTCTTCTCTGGGCGCCAGTACCCAAAGAGTACCGACCTTAGCGCCAAAATTCGGTCCTCTCTGAGGCAGAGCAGGAGCCACCACGCCCCCAGTGAAATGGAGGCGGCAGGAATCCCACCCCCAACCCCTCTTCCTCTCCCCACGACTATCCTCCCGGGGGCGAGAGTCGCCCGGAAGAACTACCCGCGCCTCGGCGTTGGTTTCCTGCTGAGCCCCAGCCGGATAAAATTAGTCGATTGCTCACACTAACAAATGTCAGAGTCCGCGTCCAGCTGAGGGGGTGGGGAGAGCAGTACTGGGCCGGGCCGCATTCCCGCCCGGGCGTGTCAGAGCAGCGGACAGACAGCACCTGTCGTGGGCCTCCTCGTTCCCTCACTCCTGCCAGAGCCTGTGGCCCCCCCGCGGAGACCGGGGACTACACTTGGGAGCATCTTTCCCCAACTCTCGTCACCGCAGAGACCGCGCCGAGCCCACCTGCCAAATGTTAATACACTGGAATGCCAGGGGAGGGGAAAAGAAGGTTGCACTTCTACTCTCCTTTCCCACCACACACCCACCCTTCACTGACCTCGCCACGACTGGGCCCTGGCATCCGGGCCTGGGGGTGCTAATCGACACTATTTCCCGCCAGGTCCCCATGCCCACTCCACACTCTGGGACTGCCTGGGGATGGATTTGGCCCTGGCGGTCGCTCCTGGTCCTGCCGCTGGCCTCCGGCCACCTTGGGCGGGGACGCGGAGAGTGGGGTTGGCTCCTCCCCCGCCGCGGGTCTCCATCCATTTCCCCATTTGGGAGGGGTAACAACCCGGGAGCCGCGCCACGGAAATGCATCTGCCCCTGCTATTCAGACGGGAATCCGCCCACCCATGACAACCGCCCTTCCCGCCTAGGGAAAGGGGGCGGGAAGACCTAGCCTCGGGCCCTGCCAACTGCCAGCAAGCCAGACGGATAGACAGCAGCTGCCGCGTGTCCGAGCTCAGCTCCTCCTCGATCCCCCGCCCTCTACCTCCCTGCTCGCTCCACCGACACCAGGGGCCGTAGCGGCGACGGCGCCCCACCCCCAGCGCTCGGTCCGGAGCCCTCGAGGTGATCCGGGCTGGGCCTGTCGAGGATCTTTTACAATCGGCGCCCTATTCTCTCCCGACCGGCCTCGTCCCTAGCGTCCCAAGAGCGGGATCAGGCGGCTGCTAGCGAAAGACCTACAGGAGCCCAGACTCGAGGCCCGCCAGGATGCGGAGACTGAGGGCGGGTTCGGCCGCCAGGAAGCGCTCCCGCCCGGGGCAGCAATCCTCCTCCGCCCTCCTCTGCAACCTCCAACCCGGGAGGGCCCTACGGGGCCTCCTCCTCCACACAGTGGGTCAGCCCAGTGGGGCTGCTTTCTGCCAAAGACTTGGCCCACCCTTCAAGCGCCCCTTCCCCCAGTGTCCATAAAAACTCTTTCAGAACTCCGAGGAATCAACCATGCTGGTGGGAGCTCCCAGCTCAGGCCTACTCCCCCATCTCACAGTTCCCGATCACACAGGGGAGCAAGCGGGATTTCCTAGGCTTGAGAACCCTCCTCCAAGCCTGGACGGAGCCTCAAGAGTGGTGAGAAGGACCAGATTGACTCGAAGAGCCGCCCTCCTCAGTTTGGTCCTCTCCTACACTCCTCTACCCTAGTCTCCACCGACCTGCTTCCTTCTGCGCTTGCCTAGTGGGGGGTGAAGGAGAGGACAACTACCTTCACTTCTCCCCCCAACTTTCACATACACCCTCCGTCCCTTAAGGTGGAGTCTCCTGGGAGGCGGGCAGCCTCGCAGATCCTTCTGCCTTAAGGCCTTGCAAAGGCAGAGTTTCCTCCTGTCAGTCTGGGGTCTTCCAGCTCCCTGCCGCATTTGCCACCTCCTCCCACACTCCTTTCATCTTTCCCCGCAGCATATCTGGACATAGACCACCCCTCGACCCCGCAAAAAACAAAACAAAACAAAACAAAACCTTGAGAAATCTCCAAACACCTGTGCGTGGACGAATTACAGTTCACAGTTGCTCCTATATCCCTCATCACAATTGGCCCTCCCCCCAACCGTGGGAGGCAACTGCTCTTAAGCCGGGTTATAGTTGGGGGAATTGAGGCCCGGGGGGAACTGAATGTGGGTTTTGAACGCTTCTGCAAGGCCCTTTCCACCCCACTTCACAGAAAGTAGGGAAGTGAGCAAATCTTTCATTTTCCCTGACTTCAGAAAGCCTGCTTGCTGCTCCTGGAGTCAGCACCTGCTCCTCCCTTGTCCACTCTATCCCCCAATGAAGGCACTATTTGGGAGTGGCACTACAGCCCCAAGATGGAGGCATGGAGGGCAGCAGAAGCCGAGCCACAGTCCTTGTGCACCCCCTGGACTTCCCCAAGGAGGGCATGTGGAAGAGAAAGTCTGCCTTTCCCTGGGAGTATGGGTCATTGTCTTCTAGGTTCCTCTCCCCCTTAACATGGAGGAAAAACTCCAAAATAAGCTTGCGTGTGCTCCACTCCCTCAGTCCTTCTCTCATGATTCAATAAAATTATCGTCACTGAGGGCTAATTTCCAGGGCTTTGCTTGATGCCCACAGGCCACAAAAGGAAGAATTCTTTGGGCTGGTTATTTGGGGACGGGAGGGTGAGGAGCAGCTCATGGGAGGCTCTGCTTTCGTGAGAAAGGATTTGCATGTCTAAGAGGTCAGCACAGCTAGTCCAGGGCTTCCTCTCTTCCAGACTTCCAGCCCTGCATCAAGCTACAGAGAGGAAATGGCAAAGAGCAGCAAATATTATGCAAAAGGGTAAAGGAGCTCCCAAGATAGGAGCTGGGAGCTCCTGGGAAAAGAAAAGGGAAGAACATGTCTAAACCCCTGCCCACAGCTGGGCGTGGTGGCTCACGCCTGTAATCCCAGCACTTTGGGAGGCCGAGGCAGGCAGATCACCTGAGGTCGGGAGTTCGAGACCAGCCTGACCAACAAGGAGAAACCCCGTCTCTACTAAAAATACAAAAAATAAATTAGCCGGGCGTGGTGGCACATGCCTGTAATCCAAGCTACTCAGGAGGCTGAGGCAGGAGAATCGCTTGAACCCGGGAGGTGGAGGTTGTGGTGAGCCGAGATCACACCATTGCACTCTAGCCTGGGCAACAAGAGCGAAACTCCATCTCAAAAAATAAATAAATAAATAAACCCCTGCCCACACACCTCAGTGAGGTGGACTTGTTCTGTATGTGCCTCCCAACTGTGGCCTTTACCCTCCACCTCAACTTGCCTGGTCCCAGTTGAGAGACTCCTCATATCCACAGGGGAGTTTGGTGTTTTCTAGCAGCCCCTACCCCTCAGTACCACATTTTTGGTAGTCTCTAACTCTCCAGATCCCAATAAGTTCTAGCCTAAGCCTTTCCTTCAGGCTGAATAGCTTCAAGCATCCAAGCCTGGTCCCTCCAAGATGAAAACTCACCTGTCACCCACAAATGGCTGGGCCTAGAAAACAGGAGGAGCTGTTTCAGGGAAAGTCAAGTTCCATGCAAAGCTAGTTCCTTTCGGTAGTTCAGTAAATAGTTGTAACCGATGAAATCCAGAAACACTTTTAATATGTTGACAAAGCACAGGAGCTTCAAACCAACATACCTTATTTACCTTTTTCTATCCAACTGATTTCTTCACAGTTTTTGGTTAATATCCTTATAATATGTTTGTTTCTTATATATTTTCTTCTACAAACCATCAGAGGCTGCTAAATGTTTGAAAAACAATACAGGCTTTACACCGATACAATGAATTGGAAGAATTCCCAATATCATTGCTTTACTTTGGGGTTTTGTTGTTGTTCCTATTCTGTTCAGCAAATGGAAACATGATGTTGAGTCTGAAACTTCCAGACAAAGCTGGAAGGCCCAGCAAAAAGAAAAGCCAGAGAAAGAAAGATGGAGATGAGGTCAGAGAAACAGGAACACAGGCATGACCACAAACCAGCAATGCATCAACTTTTGATCAAGGTCCTTTATGCAGTCTAAGGGTGGCAAAGGCACATTATAGAAAAGCCTTGGCTGGGCGTGGTGGCTCATGCCTGTAATCCCAGCACTTTGGGAGGCCAAGGCAGGCAGATCAATTGATGTCAGGAGTTCGAGACCCGTCTGGCCAACATGGTGAAACCCTGTCTCTACTAAAAATACACAAATTAGCCGGGCATGATGGCTTGTTCCTGTAATCCCAGCTACTCACTAGGCTAAGGCAGAAGAATCGCTTGAACCCAGGAGGTGAGCCAAGATTGCGCCACTGCACTCCAGCCTGGGCAACAAAGCAAGACTCCATCCCAAAAAAGAAAAAGAAAAAAGAAAAGCCTGGTCTGCTCACTACTCTATAACCTGCATAGTAAGAAGCTCAACTGGTGGTTGCCAGGGATTCCTTTCTGGAACTACCTTCTCTTTACATTTTCCTGGAAACATGACCTACATGACCTTGGTGATATCATTGCTGCTTCCCATGTAGTAAGTCTAATTTCCTAGACACTCCCAATGAAGGATCAATAGAAGGAGTTTATGTTCTGTTGTTTGTGGGATGAAGCAATCTCACCTAATCACCCTAAGCTCTTGGTTGGTGTAGCGAGCTCCATGGAGAATTTACCATTTCAGGGAGTTCTGTTAGGTGAGCCTTTACCCATGTTTCATCCTTGTGTGTCTTGAGTGACCACTGTTCCAGAGCTTACTGACATTTCACCATGCACTTGAGGTGAGAGCATTATCCTCAGCCTCACTGTCAACCTACCTCTCCTTCTTGCTAAAGCTGGGAGCACACCCAAGACTCCCTAGGGCCCAGCTCACCCTTTTCTTTGGGATATAGCCCTCTCGAAAACTTCAAATTTTGAGACAGGGGCAGTGGTAAAACAGAGAAACTTTAAGGGGAATAAAGCCATCTGTGCCTAGCTGAACAACAGCTCTGCAGTTTCCTTTTTTATATATTGGAAGTAAATGCTTAAATAATTGGTTATTTTGGCTCGACATATTTTATTGCACCTTTAAAGAAGGATGTGTGCTTGAGACTGGGTGGGTGTGGCCTGGCTGATCTGGCAGTATACAGGTTGTGGGTGGAAGAGCTTAAGAACATACTTGTTTCTCTTATTCTGTGATCCTATGCCCTAGGGCTGTACTTTTTCCTTCTGATTAGCTTTCTGGGCGGTGCTGAGTTGAATGCAAAATGAATTTACATAGTGGGTTGCTCTGACTAGAGTGGTTTCATACAGAAATGAGCAGGGACTATGGATGTGGGGGTGGAAGGAGATGTGAATCTAATTTTCCATATGAATCTGCATCATTTGTGCAATAGAACTGTACTTATGTCTGGATCATTGTCTTGACAAGGCTGGAATGAATGTAAAATGATCTAAGAAAGAGACTACTATAACCATGGGGTTAATTTAAGAACAGAGAAGGAATATACTCAGTGTTTTAGCAGCTGGAAAGTGTGGAGAGGGAGGGACTGAGGTTCTAGGAAACATACACTCAATTGCAACCTCCTCATTTCCACCAAGAGCCTCAATTTCATATGCTCTGTTCTACTGACATTCCCATTCACCTCAGGTCTCATATTTCACAATCACGGTATTAAATACTTTTTCCCTTCTTGGCTGTATCACACTCATTTCTCATAATTCCCAGATTATATGAGGAAAAAAAGCCAGGGATTTTGGAGAAGACTGCTAGGTAAACTCAAATGCCCAGTGGCCCTAAACACCTGTGGAATCCAGCTAAGGATCAATGTCAGGTGGAAAAGAGCCTCATGACCCCCTCAGGCCCTTTTCTGTTTCCCATAGGATGGAGCAAACTGTATGTTTAGAACAACAGAAGCTGCTGAGCCTAGGACTGAGAGGACTGCCACAGACTGGGAGACTGCTAAGCCTTTGGTCATGGCCACAGACCAGGGAAGAGACAAAACTGAGGGACAGGCTGCTAGGCCTTGACATTAATGTCATGGTCACTCTCTCCCATAATACAAGCGCTTGTTAAAAATTTCAGATGGTAAAAATCAGGAGTATTTCCCTCATACTCTCCTGACCATTCATACCCCTGCAAGAGGTGACTGCCATGAACACTCCAGCCCATGCTCCCTTCAGAGATAGATATTTAGATGTGTAAGTATAGACGCATAGAAACATATTTTTTTTTCATCTTCCTTATATGAAGTTATATTCTACCGTGCACCTAAGGAAACACCCATAGTAGGTTCCTCCCATATTGGGAACATTCATAGTATCTCTGCTAAGTCTGCCCCAAACAGACCCTTCCTGCCCCCAAACAGAGGCCTCTGCTCTGTGGGACCTCTGCTCAGCTTTGGCCAGGCATAGCCCAGGCTGCTCTGCTCATCCATGCACATTCTGAACTTGAAGGGACCATCTACTCTATCAACCCTAGGAAGCTCCTGATAGCACACAGACTCACCACTTCCTTCACAGAGAATATTCAAGTCGGTCACCTTACCAGTCATTGAAAAGGACATAAAGGACTTATTTCATCCCTCACAAACCTGATTTGTGCTGATCTCTTATAAGGAAAGCAGGAATCATTTTGACCTAGAAGACTGGATTCCCAGAAACAGTAACCCTTAGCCCAGAAAAGGCCAGCAGACTGGTGGGTTTGCTCTTCTCTTCCTCTAGTTGGGCCTGAGAGTGGCCAAGAGATGAAGTTTACTAGCCTGTTAACCTGGCACATGATACCTGGGAGCTAGTCCTCCTGCTGTCTCCCAAAGGACTGTGGAAAATCAGAGCTTTTCTGGGGCTGCTTGTATCCAAAGGACTCTACTGGAAGCGATCTTCTCCTGGAAGCGGCTTGAAAAATTCAAGTCCTGCAACCTGCTGCAAAGGCTCAGCATACCGTCTTGGGCAACTGGCATGGAGTGACACACAGATCCCCACCTAGGATTCAGTTCCCAAAAATGGATCTTATCGTTCCCAGATTGTGAAAGCAAGGGGAGCAGTTGGATAGTCTTAAGCAAAAAAGTGACAGGATAGGATAATATATCCTCTAGATGTGAAAGCACTGGGGGGCTGCAGAACTTCCCCTCCCACTACCAACACTAATCAATAATGAAGAGCCAGGGCTGTTATGCCAGTGAGCTTTATTTCCCTATAGAATAAATAGCTATTTTCCTGATTATAATTAGTGCATGTAAATCATTTCTAAAATTCAAACAACTTAGGAATGTATGTGGATAAAAATAGAGAACATTTGAAATTTTTTTACCTTGAGGTGACTGCAATTAATTTTCTGCTGACTATGGTAGGAAGAATTTTGGCCCCCATGATCTTCACTCGCTGGGGTTACTCCCATGAATATGTTCCATTACATGGCAAAAAGGACTATGCAGATGTGATTAAAGTTACTAACCAGTTAATCTTAAGACAGGCAATTATTCTGGATTATAAATGTGGACCTGATGTGATCACATGAGCACTTAAAAGCAGAGAATAGGAACAGAAAAGAAACTCAGATTTAGGGTGAGTGTGGTGGCTCAGGCCTAGTAATCTCAGCACTTTGGGAGGCCGAGGCAGGAGCATCACTTGAGCCCAGGAGACCAGCCTGGGCAATATAGCGAGACCCTCATCGCTAAAGGAAAAAAAGCAAGATTTGAAGTGTGAGGACTTGACATGTCATTGCTGGTTTGAAGATGTGGGTGCCATGTGAAAAGAAATACATGCAGTCTGAAGTTCTTAGGAGAAATGCCCTAGCTGACAGCTGGTGAGAAATGGAAACCTCAGTCCTACAACAACAAGAAATTAAATTCTTTTTTTTTTTTTTTTTTTTGAGACAGAGTTTCACTCTTGTTGCCCAGGCTGGAGTGTGATGGCGTGATCTCGGCTCACCGCAACCTCTGCCTCCCGGGTTCAAGCGATTCTTCTGCCTCAGCCTCCCGAATAGCTGGGATTACAGGCATGCACCACCATGCCTGGCTAATTTTGTATTTTTAGTAGAGATGGGGTTTCTCCATGTTGGTTAGGCTGGTCTCTCCATGTTGGTTAGGCTGGTCTCGAACTCCCCACCTCAGGTGATCCAACTGCCTCGGCCTCCCAAAGTGCTGGGATTATAGGCGTGAGCCACCGCACCTGGCCAAGAAATTAAATTCTGCCAACAACCTGAGGGAGCTTGGAAGCAGATTCTTCCCCAGAGCCTGCAGAAAGGAATTGCATCCCAGACTACATTTTGATCTCATCTTTGTGAGACCCTAAGCAGAGAACCCAGTTAAGCCATGATATTCCTGGACTTCTGACTGTGAAAACTGTGAGATAATGAGTTTTAAGACGCTACATTTATGGTTATATGTTATGGCAGCAATATAGTGACAGAAATAAAGTGACAATCCTTTAATACATCTCTTCTTCTATGCATATACACACTAACACAAATACATACTAAATTTATGTATAATTAACTTGTACATTGGGTTTTTGTGAACCAGCTTCTTCCTACACTATCTCCTTTGTCCCCTTTAACCAATTATTAGTAATTTCAGGTTCATAATTTTCTACCTTTCTTTTTGGTGATATATACCCTTATATCTTCGTGATATGATGATATAATAAGGAATATATGTTTTGTCTCCTGTCCCAGTTGCTGGCACAGAGCTCCTAAAATTCTTCTAATTCCCTGAGCAATAGGAGTGTTAGGAACAAAGAACATTTTGTGGCCAGGTGCAGTGGCTCACGCCTATTATCCCAGCTCTTTGGGAGACCAAGGCAGGCAGATCACGAGGTCAAGAGATTGAGACCATCCTGGCCAACATGGTGAAACCCCGTCTCTACTAAAAATACAAAAACTAGCTGGGCGTGGTGTTGTGTGCCTGTAGTCCCAGCTATTCAGGAGGCTGAGGCAGGAGAATCGCTTGAACCCGGGAGGCAGAGGTTGCAGTGAGCCAGGATTGCGCCACTGCACTCCAGCCTGGTGGCAGAGCGAGACTCCATCTCAAAAAAAAAAAAAAAATTGTGTTTTTTGACCCTGGCTTCTGACACAGAGCTCCTAATTCTTGGAATTTTCTGAGCAATAAGAATGTCTTTTGTTTTGATGAGGCAACTTTTGGTGGGCTCCTGCATGGGGACTGGTCACCAGAAAGACCAAGCTGTGATAAAAAGCTTGGAACTTTCAGCTCTATTTCCTATCCTCTGGGAAGGAGAGAGGGGCTGGAAATTGAGGTAATAATAGATCATGCCTATGTGATGAAGCTTCCATATAAGTCCCTAAACTATGGTGTTTGGAAAGCTTTCTAGGTTGGCATTCAGAAAACTTCATGCCTATGTGATGAAGCTTTTAAGTCCCTAAACCATGGCGTTCAGAAAGCTCCTAGGTTCACAAAGCTTCTGAAGAGTTCAGAAAGCTTTGAGGCATCTACATGCCAGGAGGTAGCATATCACAAATTCACAAGGACAGAAGCTCTACACTCAGGACCCTTCCAGACCTCACCCTGTATATTTCTTCATTGGCTATTCATCTGTATCTTGTTTTATATCCTTAGTTACATAATAAACCAGTAAATGTAAGCAAGTGTTTCTGTGAGTTCTGTGAGCTCTCCTAGCAAATTATCCAACCCAAGTCGGAGGTCATAGGAAACCCAATTTCAAGCTGGTCAGTCAGAAGTACAAGTTACAACCTGGGACTTGTAATTGGCATCTGAAGCGAGGAGGATTCTTACGAGACTGTGCCCTTAACCTGTGGGGTCTATGAGGAATGCAGAATGTGGAATGGGATGGGATGGGATGGGATGGGATGGGATGGGATGGGATGGGATGGGATGGAATGGATCCAGCTGGTGTCTGCACAGAATCAGAAAATTTGTCAATGTGGGAAAACCCTCAGAATTGGTGGCCAGAAGTGTTATGTGTTTAGTGTGTGTAGTATAAGAGGAAAAGAAAAACTTTTGTTTTTATCTATTATACAAACCCCAACACTCAGCAAATCAATTCACCCACTGCAGGTATTCAATCAATGTTTGATGAATAAATAATGCAATGGGCATTGTGTTTAATTTGTTAGGCTTTTATTTTCTCTATATTCTTGGACAATTAGGGCAATCCATGATATATCCATCAATTTTGTAGAAAAACAAACTGAAAGAAAAGAGAAAAGCTATCTTTATACATTTTTCCTTTATTTATTTGGGATCAAACTATTTATTGGTGATTTTTTTGTACATTTCCAAGAAGCAGTCTATTTTAATACCATATAATCTATGCCAGATCATACCATGAGACAGAAGGTTTCCCTCTCTAATCCTAACCTTAGCCCTAGATCTAGCCCTAGTCCTAACCCTATTCTTAACCCTAAGCCTAACCCCAACACCAACCCCAGCTCTAATCCTAATGCTAAACCCTAAACCAGACTCTAATCACAACCCTGACTCCAACTCCACCAGTAATAAGTCATGACAGGCTATGTCTGGCCATTACTGATCTTGACAATTCATGACTGACTTTGACTGGTCTTGATCATCCACAACTGGCAGACTGACTGTGACCAGCTCTGACTGGCCTTAACTGGTCTTGACTGGCCCTGACCAGCTGTAACTGGCTTGGACCTACTGTGACCATCCTTGACCAGCCATGACTAGCTTTGGCTTGTCTTGACCAGCTGTGGCTAGATTTGATCAGTCTTCACTGGCTTTGACTGGCTTTGATGCCCTGGACCAGTTTTAACCAGCTGTGACCAGCCTTAACCAGTTGTAACTGGCCTTAACCAGTTTTGACTGGCTTAGACCAGCCATGACCAGCTTTGGCTGGTCTCTGCCAGTCGTGACTACTGTGACTGGCTTTTACCAGCCTGAACAGGTTTTAACCAGCCATGGCTTGTCTTGATTGGCCATGACTGGCTGTGACCAGCTTTGATTACAATTGACTGGTTTTGATCAGCTTAGACCAGCTGTGACCAGTCATAACAGAGCTTAACCAATTTTGACTGGCTTACACTGGCCATGACCAGCTTTGACTGGTCGTGACTGGCCTTCATGAGCCATAACTGGCTTTGACTAGAATTGACCAGTTTTTACCAGCCATGACTGGTCTTGACCACATGTGACTGGCTTTGACTGGTCATGACTGGCTTTGGCCAGAATTGGCTGATTTTGATCGGCTTAGACCAGCTGTGTCCAGCTTTGTCCTGTATTTACTGGCTGTGACTGGCTTTGACTGGCCTGGACCAGTTTTAACCAGCCATGGCTGGTCTTAACCAACTGTGATTGGCCTTTGCTACCTGTGACCAGCTTTGGTTGGCTATGACTGGCCTTGACCAACTGTGACTGGCTTTGGCCTATCTTGACCAGCCATGACCAGCTTTGGCCAGCCATGACTGGCTTTGATCAACCATGCTGGATTTGGCCTGTCTTGACCAGCCATGACCAGCTTTGACTGGCCTTGACCAGCCATAATCAGACTTCACCAGCTGTGACTGACAATAACCAGTTGTGACTAGCTTTCACAAACCTCAACTGGTCTTAACTAGTCATGACTAGCCTTCACAAACCTCAACTGGTCTTAACTAGTCATGACTAGCCTTGACTGGAGTTGACTGGCTTTTACCAGATTAGACCAGCCATGACCAGCTTTGACTAGTTTTGACTGGTCTTGACCACTTTTGACTGACGTTGACCAGTCTTGACAGGCCTTGGCTGGGTTAGACTGACCTTGATGGGTCTTCACTTTTTTTTGTTGTTGTTGTTACCAGATTTGACCTGCCATGACTGGCCTTGACTGGCAGTATCTGGTCATGATCCTGCTGCTTCCTGCCCAGCCAAGGTCCTGGGACTCAGAGGCTGTACAACACTGTGGGGGTAGGTGGAGGAGAGCAGAATGGTGAGGGTGCACCTGGGAGAGCTCACTGGTGGGGTTACACCAGAAAGGCCTTAGAGATCACTTCCTCTTGCAGATGGAGAAATAGGCCCTGTGGATGTGGACTCAACTATCAGAGCAGGTGACAGTGGAGACAGGCAAAGATATCTGCATGACAGGAGTAAGCTGGGGTGAGTGCAAATTTGTGCACTTTTCTCCTCCCTGAGACTTTCAGCTCCACAGAGCAGCCTCTGAAATACATGAAAATACTTGGTGGTCCACAATCCAGACAAGAGTGGAAGGACCAGAGAAGGATAGGACCAGGTGGAAATGTAGTGGAGAGGCAAGGTGTTAGCCTAGGGGGAATGCTAGTTAACCCACAAGGTGACGGTGAGAGAAGGGAAGGCAATAGTGAAACAATCCTAACCCTAGCTGTAGCTGTAGCCAAAACCCTAACCCTAGCTTTTTTTTTTTTTTTTTTCTCCTTAGACAAGGTCTCACTTTGTCACCAAGGCTGGAGTGCAGTGTCGTGATCTTGGCTCACTGCAGCCTCAACCTCCCAGGTTCAAGTGATCCTCCTGCCTCAGCCCCCCAAGGAGCTGAGACTACAGGTCCACACCACCATGCATGGCTAATTTTTATTTTATTTTATTTTATTTTATTTTATTTTATTTTATTTTATTTTATTTTATTTATTTTGAGACAGAGTCTCACTCTGTCACCCAGGCTGGAGTGCAGTGGCACGATCTCGGCTCCTGCAACCTCCGCCTCCTGGGTTCAAGTAATTCTCATGCCTCAGCCTCCCAAGTCACTGGGGTTACAGGCGTGTACCAGCACTCTTGGCTAATTTTTGTATTTTTAGTAGACACGGGGTTTCACCATGTTGGCAAGGCTAGTCTCAAACTCCTGGCCTCAAGATTCTCAAATTCCTTGGTCTCCCAAAGTGCTGGGGTTACAGGTGTGAGCCATTGCACGTGGCCCCAGCTAATTTTTTGTATTTAGGTTGGTGCAGAAGTAATTGCAGATTTTGCCATTAAAAGTATTTTTTTTTGGTACAGATAGTGTTTCGCCATGTTGCCCAGGCTGGTCTTGAACTCCTGGACTCAAGCAATCCACCCATCTCAGCTTCCCAAAGTGCCAGGATTACAGACCTGAGCCACTGCACCTGGCCTTTAGCCTTATCCCCTTAACCCCTAAACCCTGACCCTAGCCCTAGCCCCAGCCTCAACCCTACACCTAACCCTAACTCTAAACCTCAAACCTGTTTATACCTTAACCCCTAAAATCTAAATCCTAACCCTCTAATCCTAAACAGCCTAAATACTATATCCAACCCCAACCCCAGATCAAACCAAACATATCAAACAAAGGGATGACATCACAAGGACAGAAAACTACAGAACAATATCCCTTCTAAACATAGATGTAGTAAACCTTAACAAAATAATAGTAATATGAAACTACAGTCATCCCTCAGTATCCATGGGGGATTGGTTCCTGGACTCCTACCAATACCAAAATCCATACGCACTCAAGTCCTGCAGTGAGCCCTGTGAAATCCGTGGATACAAAAAGTTGGCCCTCCATATATGCGGGTTTCACATCCCACAAATACTATGTTTTTGATCCTTGTTTGGTTATGGATGTGGAATCTGCTAATATGGAGAGCTGAATGTATTTTCCAAGCCCTGTGGCCAGTGGGAAACCATTGCCAAAGTTAAACCAGAAGAGTGACATGGGCTGGGCACCGTAGCTCATGCCTGTAATTCCAGCACTTTGGGAGGCCAAGGCAGGTGGACCACCTGAGGTCGAGAGTTCTAGACCAGCCTGACCAACATGGAGAAACCCCGTCTCTACTAAAAATACAAAAATTAGCCAGGCGTGGTGGCACATGTCTGTAATCCCCGCTACTCGGGAGGCTGAGGCAGGAGATTCACTTGAACCCAGGAGGCAGAGGTTGCGGTGAGCCAAGATCACACCATTGCACTCCAGCCTGGGCAACAAGAGTGAAACTCCATCAAAAAAAAAAAAAAATGACATGATGAGATTTATGTTTGTGAATCAGTATTTTGCCATTATCAAGTTGAGTTCACCAGTGGTGGGCAGGTGAATCTGTGCTCCTCCCAGTGGACTGCACTGAGGAGACCATAGCATCAGGCCAGAGTGTTTCTGCCAGGAATGCAGGGTCCGCGTCTGCTCAGGAGGAAACACTGGGCAAATCTAGTTTGGAGTCACCTCTGCTCTTTAGATCTACCAAGGTTGTGAAACTGAGGGACAGTCTCAGGAACAGTTCCAGAAAAAGAAAACTGGACCTGAATGGAAAAAGACGTTTTTTCTCCCAGTTGAGGCAGGTGGTGAAGTGAAATGGGTCTGCAGATTGGAATGTCAGGTAGAAATCATGTACTTCCTGATTTGGGGATTATGTGATGGTTACCTAGGAGAGTGTCCCTGCTTTGGGTAAAATATACTGGAGTATTTTGTGTGAAATTGGGAATCTGATACAGCAATAACCACTGGGGAATCTAAAAGAAATGATAAAGAGTACTTTGTACTGCTATTGCAGGTTTTCTACAAGTATGAAATTATTAGGAAGTAAACTACTTTTTAAAACAACCATGTCAATATCATTTCAGTAAAGCAGAAACAATATCAAACTTTGTTATAGAGGCTAAGCCTGACCCAAATCCACATCAGCCAAAGCTGTGAAACCAATTGCTCTTCTAAGAGTCTGAATGTTACTTTAGTATTAAGAGGCCACTGTGTGGACATAATGTTACTGGCCACTACACCTTGGTTGTGGAGAAGAACCTTGAGGTATGGTGGAAACAGTAGGATTTTTTATTTCCAATTTTCCACATGAAGCCCTTCCTCTCCTGGGTACTCTGAAGACTTACTGCCCCTCAGTAGTCACGGCTGCGAACAGGAAGGTTTTTATTCACCATTGACGTTGTCTCCAGTTGTCCTAAAGTGAGACGGTGCCCCCTTAGGTCTGTGCCGAGGAAAACGAAACTCTTGTCTTTGAAGTGGGCTTGGTGCTGAACTCCATAAGCGGAACACAAGGCGCTTCATGGGGTCAGAAAAGGCGGGTTCGCGCGCCCCCTCCTGGCCACCAGAGACAGTGCGAGATTCTCAGCGCTCACTGTGTAGCGGTAGCCGTGCGCCCCCTCCTGGCTGTCCTGCTGAATCAATTAAATTCAATGTGCAGCCTGTAATCCCAGCCCTTTGGGAGGCAGAGGCAGGTGGATCACCAGAGGTACGGAGTTCGAGACCAGCCTGGCCAAAATGGTGCAATCCCGTCTCTACTAAAAATACAAAATTAGCCGGCCGTGGTGGTGCGCGCCTGTAATCCCAGCTACCCCGGAGGCTGAGGCAAGAGAATCGCTTGAACCCAGCAGGTGGAGGTTGCAGTGAGCCGAGATGGTGCCACTGCACTCCAGCCTGGGCAACAAAGTGAGATTCCATCTCAAATTAAAAAAAAAAATTCAATGTGCATATTATTCAGTGCCGTAATTTTGGAAATTCAAACTAAAATGGAGCCCACTATCCCGGTCTTTAACAAAAATGCTGAAGGAACAAGTCATTTGAAACCATATGGAATGAAATGAACATAGACACAAATTTTACAATTTATGCAAGAATTTACTCAGAATAGTCCGTAGACAAATTAAAAATGCAAAACTATCAAAATTCTAGAAGAAAACATAGAAGAAAATCTATGTGACCTTGGGTTTGGTGATGAGATTTAACATACAATGCCAAGAGCTGATCCACGCACAAAAGTTAATAATATGGATATTATAACATTAAAAATGTTACACATGTCTGTGATAGACCATGTTCAAAGAATGAAAACAGAAGCCACAGACAGGACAAAATATTTGTAAAATACATATCTGAGAAAGGATTTGTATTCAAAATACTCAAAGAACTCTCAAAACTAAAAAATAAGACAACCCAATTAAAAATGGGTAAGATATAAAGAGACACCTCGCCAAATAAGGTATGCAGATGGCAAATAAGCATACAGAAAGATGCTCAATATCAAATATCATCAGCGAATTGCAAATTACAACAACGAGATAGCACTGCCAGGCGCAAGTGGCTCACGCTTGTAATCCTAACACTTTGGGAGGCCGAGGTGGGCAGATCACTTGAGGTCAGGGGTTCGAGACCAGCCTGGCCAACATGTCGAAACCCCGTCTCTACTAAAAATACAAAAATTGTTCGGGTGCGGTGGCCCATGCATGTAATCCCAGCTATTCGGGAGGCTGAGGCAGGAGAATCGCTTGAACCCGGGAGGTGGAGGTTGCAGTGAGCCGAGATCGCGCTACTGCACTCCAGCCTGGGAAACAAGAGTGCGACTCGGTCTAAAAAAACAAACGAACAATGAGATAGCACTGCACACTTGTTGAAACTGCTATTTATTCGACCTGCTGAACTAAAACAATGACAAACCATAAACTTTCATTCATTGCTTGTGGAATGCATAATGATACAGCCACTTGAGAAGACAGTGTGAGACTAGAATATGCCACCACAAAATATGATTGTAGAAGACTAGAATATGCCACTCAAAAGTATGCCTTTTTTGGCATAAGGATTATTTTGAGCTGATTGTTTTGAGAAACTGCAGATGCAAGAGAAGCTCTGAATACAGAGAAGAAGTTACCCTTTTATAAGGGAAATTTACATCTATAAAGAAAATCTTCATTTGCAAGGGTGTCTCTCCCTCAGTACCAAGAAAAGAAGGATGACTAAATCATGAGAGATTCTTATCAATAGGGAAGACATCAACTTAAATCTGCATTACAAACCTTACCCTTGTTTACTGTCCTTTTCCTGGTTACCTCCCCATTACCGCACCCTCCACCACAACCCCACTTTCTTTGTTTCAGTTGAACAAATTCATTTTTACTCATTTTACTCATTTTTCCTTGGGTGTCTCCCACGTGTTTTTTTTTTGTTTTTGTTTTTGTTTGTTTGTTTTTGAGACAGAGTCTCGCTCTGTTGCCCAGGCTGGAGTGCAATGGCGTGATCTCTGCTCGCTGCAACCTCCGCCTCCCGGGTTTAAGCGGTTCTCCTGTCTCAGCCTCCTGAGTAGCTGGGATTACAGGTGCCTGCCACCACGCCCAGCTAATTTTTTTATTTCTTTAAATTTATTTATTTATTTATTTATCTAGAGACGGAGTTTTGCTCTTGTTGCCCAGGCTGGAGTGCAATGGCGTGATCTCGGCTCACCGCAACCTCCGCCTCCCGGGTTCAAGTGATTCTCCTTCCTCAGTCTCCAGAGTAGCTGGGATTACAGGCATGTGCCACCATGCCCAGCTAATTTTGTATTTTTTTTTTTTTTTTTTTTAGTAGAGATGGGGTTTCTCCATATTCATCAGGCTGGTCTCAAACACCCGACCTCAGGTAATCCGCCCACCTCAGCCTCCCAAAGTGCTGGGATACAGGCGTGAGCCGCCGCACCCAGCCATTTTTATATTTTTAGTAGAGTTGGGGTTTCACCATGTTGACCAGGCTGGTCTCAAACTCCTTACCTAAAGTGATCCACCTGCCTCGGCCTCCAAAAGTGCTGGGATTACAGGCATGAGCCGCCGTACCCGGCCTCTGTGTGTGTATTTTTAAAAAGTATTCAATTATACTTATTCAAGCATGGTAAGGAAGACTTTATTCAGGACCATCGTGATAGGTACAAGAACCACTGCAACGGGGTCTTGCAGTCGGGGAGAGAGACTGGGCTCAACTCCAAATACAGCATGGGCCAGTGGGACTTTACAGCCAAGGACCAGGATGGAGGTCAGAGGATGGAAAATTGCTAAGAGGAAATCAGGAGTTAAAGGTATCAACATGCTGGGTGCGGTGGCTCACGCCTGTAATTCCAGCACTTCGGGAGGCCGAGGCGGGCGGATCACGAGGTCAGGAGATCAAGACCATCCTGGCCAACCTGGTGAAACCCTGTCTCTACTAAAAATACAAAAATTAGCTGAGTGTGGTGGCATGCGCCTGTAATCCCAGCTACTTGGGATACTGAGGCAGGAGAATTGCTTGAACCCAGGAGGCAGAGGTTGCAGTGAGCCGAGATGGCACCACTGCACTCCAGCTTGGGCGACAGAGCGAGACGCTGTCTCAAAAAAACATAAAAAATAAAAAAATAAAAATAAATAAAGGTATCAACATTATAATGCCAGCTTACAGATGAGATGGACTCTGTGGCTGAGATGAGAGATTTGAGAGAAAATTAAATGGCCACAGCGGGCCACGGTGGCTCACACTTATAATCCCAACAGCACAGGAGGCTGAGGTGGGAGGATGGCTTGAGCCCACGAGTTCAAGACCAACCTGGGCAAAACAGTGAGACCCTGTTTCTACAAAAATAAAAAATTACCCAGACATGGTGGCACACACCTGTAGTCCTAGCCATGCACTCAGGAGGCTGTTGCAGGAGGATTGCTTGAACCCAGGATTAAGGCTGCAGTAAGCTATGATCATGCCACAGCACTCCAGCCTGGATGACAGAGCAAGACTCTGTCTCTAAAAAAGAGAAAAAGTAAGCCACCATGGCAAGGAAAAGGGATTAGTCATGTACTCCTACATTGTTAATTACTATAAGGTTTGTTAAATACTATAAGGTTTGTTAAATGCCATAAGGTTTTCCTTCCTACAAGTAGGCAGGAACATGTTCTAACAAAACACTGCCCAACTGACCCCTGTGGATTGCCTGACCACCAGCCAACTGGGACACGTCTGCCTTGAGGATCCTGCCAGTGGCACCAACCGGATAGATTAACCTTACAAAAATTCATTCCTGATAAACAGCTAAAGACCCTAAACCAGTTCCAGCCAGTTTACAGAGACTGTACACAAAATGTCTTTGTGCCCTATAGTTCACCTGTTGACTTAAAAAGGCAAATTCCACCTTGTTGGGTTAGAAGGTATCTGAGTTATCAGTGGCAAATCTGTACAGGTCTGCAGCAACTTCAATTCTTGCCTCTTCAGAAGAAAGAATTCAACTGAGGGGCATAAGGCAGAAAAAGAGACTGAGGCAAGTTTCAGAGCAGAAGTGGAAGTTTATTAAAAAAGCTTTAGAGCAGGAAAGAAAGAAAGTACACTTGGAAGAGACCCAAGCAAGCAACTTGAAGGACAAGTGCAGCATTTAACTTTGATGCTAGGACTTTATATGCGGGCCCACCTTCGGCGTCTTGTACCCCTTTCCCATGATTCTTCCCTTAGGGTGGGCTGCCCTCATGCGCAATGCCCTTATGCTTGGGAAGTGAGCATGCGCAGTGTGTTTAGGAAGTTGTATGCGTGCCCATCTGAGGCTTTCTTCCCTTTTCCACCATTTTGTCTCTTAATGCACATGCCCAGGCTCACTCGCCCAACTCCTGAGATTTTACTGAAAGCCAATTACCAATCTCAAGTGTTTTTATCTGTTTGGGAAGTTGCCTCTCCCTGGCACTTGTGTTCAATTAACACTTTAGTGTGACAGCTGTGGACCATCAGGAGATTGTCTCTCCCTGGCACCGGCTGCCAAATTGTCATTTTTAGAGAGGCGGTGTGGTAACTGCTGAGCCATCACCTGATGGTTGCCTGACATTCCTGGTGGGTTGGGGGGAGAGCCCTCTCCTGCCCTGCTTATGCCTAACTACCTGTAACAACCTTATTTTAATGTTAAAGCCCCATCCCAAAGTGAACATAATATGTATATTACATATGTTAACTCACTGCACATGTGCTTGACTTTCCCTGTAAATTTTATAGATATTACCAAACCTGATGAATATACATGTAAGACAAGTCCTGGAAGGCTTAAATGCTGCTGTTTCCTTCCCTTCTGTAGAATGCATACTCACAGTTTCCCTGGAGGCTACATTCTCCATTCTGCAGACTGTTGCTCTGAAAATAAAAGTTTTCTCATTTTTTCTTCCTCTGTAGATCTCATAGTCATTTTGTTAACATTTCTGGTGATGAGAATAGGATCCAAAGTGGTCCCGAATTTCTTTTCCTCTACTGCCTCAATCAATGCCTAGGTGCCAGCAAGGATGCTGTAAGGTCCAGTTGAATTCTGGCCATGGTAGGAAAGAGTTGGGTAAGCATTCTTGGATCCAAGATCTCCTTTTAGATTGAGATCTAGGAGGTTTTATTTTCTTTAAATAGGGCAATCCATCTGGTTTGCAGGTAGACCTTAATTCTTGTGTTCTAAGCAGGAACACCTGCTCTATTGTTACACTCTGAAGTTGACTTCTTTAGGTGAGTGCTTTAGGTAGTTCACCCACTAAAGTAATGGTCACTGGCCAGCCACCATTGGGAACTCCAGCAGCCTATATGTTTAAAACTATGGGAAAAACTCCTGTGAATATTTAGGATCCTGGATGCAAATAACCCGGGATGACTCAAAGCTTTGTTGGCAACAATTGGGAACTTTTGATATGCCTAAATTAGTCTATCAACATGCACAATTAGAGCAGAGAGAATTCTGGACCTCTCAAAAGCAATGGGAGGCCTCTTTTATTTCTTTTCTCTTCTCTTTCTTACTTTCCTTTCTTTTCTTTTTCTTTTTTTTTTTTTTTTTTTTTTTACAGAGTTTGGCTTTTTTCTCTTCTCTTACTTTCCTTTCTTTTCTTTTCTTTTTTTTTTTTTTTTTACAGAGTTTGGCTTTTGTTGCCCAGGCTGGAGTGCAATGGCACGATCTTGGCTCACTGCAACCTCTGCCTCCCAGGTTCAAGCTAGTCTCCTGCCTCAGCCTCCCGAGTAGCTGGGATTACAGGCATGCACCACCATGCCCAGGTAATTTTGTATTTTTAGTAGAGACGGGGTTTCTCCATGTTGGTCAGGCTGGTATCGAACTCCCGACCTCAGGTGATCTGCCTGCCTCAGCCTCCCAAAGTGCTGGGATTACAGGTGTGAGTCACTGCGCCCGGCCTGGGAGGCTTTTTTCAACTGGTATTATGAAAGCTCTAAAAAAATAGTTAGAAATAATGAATAAGACCTATTTCATAGCACAATAGGGTGACTATAGTCAATAATAACTTAATTGTGCATTTTAAAATAAAGAGTATATAGTTGGATTGTTTGTAACTCAAAGGATAAATTGCTTGAGGGGACAGATGCCCCATTCTCCGTGATGTTCTTATTTCACATTGCATGCCTGTATCAAAACATCTCATGTACCCCATAAAGTTATACACCTACCAAGTACCCACAAAAATTTAAAAACAAAAAAAGAAAAAATAAAGAAATGGAGTCTCTAGTTACCTCCTTGAAAGAGACTAATTCAAAATTTAATCAGTGTCTTCAAAAGCTTGAAAATCTACATCAGGCCCTAAATCCAAAACTGAAAAGAACTCTGTGTACCCTCTTGTTACCCTCCTTGTACTCTGTCAAGGCCACTTCCACCTTAGTCCTTCTTGCTGCCACTGTCTTCTCTTTCTGAACTGCCTTTCTTCTCCTTGCCTCCCATTCTGGAACTGCCCTGTTTGTTGACTCTGCAACCCCTTTGGTTGCACCTTTTAAAGTGATTGATAACTCTACAGGTGGTCACACTACCTTTTCTACAGATTTGCTGTAGTTCAACCATTTCTACTTGATGACAAATGTGTGCCAGCTAGGACTTCCTGATGTCTACCAGTTAATCCACATACCAGTGGGAAATACCTTAACGCAAGAATAGATGTATTTATCTAACTGGGATAGGCCCTATGAAGATTTCATCTTATTGGGGAAACAGCCTACAAGACAGTGAGAAAATTCAGTGAGAAAAACTTAACCAAATTGGTTAAGTCTATCAGTCCTACCAGGAGGAAATCAAAGACCCAAAGAAGGTCAGAGTTGAAATAGTGGAGAACTTCAGGTCCAGTGATTTTCAAACTGTGCTCTGTGAATCTTTGGAGGATTTACAGAGGTACTGCAAGGTTCACTGAATATCTGGGAAAACAATAGATTGTGGAGTGCTGGGCCTTTCTTCCTTCTCTTTAATCAGAATAATGGTTTTAACATTGAAAAAAAAAGATTCTGTTGTTTGAAATTTAAAACTTTTTTTTAAAGTTATGTCCAATCGAGACTTACACTTCCGGAAAGACTGATTATATGTATTTTTTCTTATTCATCCCACGAAGACCGGCTTAAAATGCTGAATATTTCATATAAAACAAACCTAAAATGATTCTGAAAGGTGGAGAGAAAAAAGCAGACCAGCTAAAAGCCTCAGAACTTAAGTATTGAGTCACCTGAGGTAAGTGCTCTGCTTTTTTGGCCCTTTTTTTTTTTTTTTTTTTTTTTTTTTTTTGCCTCATACATCTCAGATGTGGTGCTGGAGAAGCCAGCAACCCAGAAATGTGAATGGGTACAGACATAAAAAGCCCAATAAAATCTTGCTTTTTCTAGCCAAATAACCAGGAAAGGGGCAGCCTAGCAAGATAGAAAACTTTTACACAATAGCTGCTCTACTCTAGCCAAACCCCATGGAAAAAACTGTGATTCCACTTCCACCCCAGCTAGCAAAAGTGAGGTAGAAAGCTTAGATAACCATTTTCATCTTCCTGTAACTTACAATACCACCCTTCCTTTCCATCACCAGGATAGCATTACAGAAGTGAAATTGCCATGGCAAAATTATAACTGAGACAGTGAAAGAGATCCAACCTAACCAACTCCATCTTACTTCTAACCGCCAAGCTGTCCTTGTTTATTCCTGGGTGTAGGCCGAAGTAACTTTGGGAGGGACTTAGTTTATAGTCTATACTTTGAAACAAACATGATAACAGCCCTTTTTCAAAACAAACCCCCTTCTTGCCTGGGGACTAGACTGCCTTTGTAGGACCAACAAATTAGTCAAAAGATTAGAGATTATGGTTTAGGAGTCATGCAGCTGGAGGCTACAAGATTCTGACCCTCCTCAAATTGATCCTGGGATAACATCAGTATTGTAAAATCTAAGATCAGTGCTTTTTTGCACCTGATGGATCTTTTTTTTCCACTTGATGGATCAGCTGACACCACCCAGATCAATAAACTGGTTCATCTGATCTTGTGACCCCACCCAGGAGCTGACCCAGTGCAAGAGGACAGTTTTGATTCCCTATAGTTTCATCTCCAAGCCAACCAATCAGCACTCCTGACTCACTGGCCCCTACCCACCAAATTATCCTTAAAAACTCCAATCCCCAAATGCCCGGGGAGACTGGTTTGAGTAATAACAAAACTCTGGTTTCCCGCACAGCCAGTGCTGCATGAATAACTCTTTCTCTATTGCAATGTCCCTATCTTGATAAATGGGCTCTGTCTAGGCAGCAGTCAAGGTGAACTCATTGGGCAGTTAAAGAAGACTATGTAGAGAGCCCAGACTTTCATCCCAGCCAAAATTATAACAGTGAGACAATTATGACAGTGGAAGCAATCTCATCTAACCTTTAACCTCTTGCCTTTAACCTCCAAACTTTCCTTGGTCATTCCTGGATGTGGGCCAAGCTAACTTTGGGAGAAATTTAGTTTATAGTTTAAATGATAACAGCCCTTTGCCAAACTAACCACCTTTATAAAACTAATAAAAGTCCACAAGATTAGGATTATGAAAGAGCCCTGAATTCTAAGATGTAGGTTTAGTTAAATGATTACCAGCCATTGTTCTGGAGGTCACAAGATTTGTAACTCCCCCGCTTACCCCTGTAAATAACATCACTATTGAAGAACCTAAGATTGGCCTTTTGATATGTCTTTTCAGACTTTTGCATTTCTGATGACCAGATGACTTCACTCATGACTGAACTGGTCCTGTGGCCCCCACCCAGAAGCAGACTCAGTCACAAAGGACCATTTTCCACACTCCTATAATTGCATCCCCAACTAATCAGCAGCACCCATTGCCTAGCCCCCTGCCTGCCAAACTATTTTTTTAAAAACCCTAGCCTCTAAATTTTGGGAGAGGCAGATTTGAGTAGTAATAAAACTCTGGTCTTCCATTTAGGTGGCTCTACATGCTTTAAAGTATTTCTTTTTTGTAATTCCTCTGTCTTGATATTAATCTATCTGGGCAGCAGGCAAGACGAACCTGTCAGGTGGTTACAAATTTGGGGGCTCATCTGGGATAGCCCTTTCAGGTACCACCCACAGTTTGGCAGCCCCTCACTGGCAATCAATCCAGAGGCCATGCAAGGGGCTGCTTAGTTCTCTTGGACTAAGGGCTGCCTCTGGTACTGTCTCTACCAGTTGGGTGCTGTTGACCCGTAATGCATGGATCTGATTGCAATGAGGAAATAGTTCCTGGAAGATGTCTTTTAACCAGAGTTGATGAGTATTCCAAAATACAACATACTGAGACACCAGCTGGGGTAGCCAAGGGAGTGCTGGCATCACCCCTCTGCTAACTCCAGGCTACACAGCCTGCAGCTCCAAAAGAGATCCCTTCCTTCTGCTTGAGGAGAGGAGAGGGAAAAGAGGTGAGGAGAGGAGAGGGAAGAGTGGGGAGGACTTTATCTTGCATCTTGGATGCCAGCTCAGCAACAGCAGGTTAGGGCACCAGTCAGAGACATGACGCCTCCATTCCAGGACCTAGCTCCAAAATGACATTTATAGACACACCTTGGGCCAGAAGGAAACCTGCTGCCCTGAAGGATAGAACCCAGTCCTGCCAGCATTTGTCACCTGCTAACTGAAGAGCCCTTGGGCCTTGAATAACCAGCAGCGACAGCCAGGTAGTACATCGAGGGCCTTGGGCGAGCCTGAGACTTGCTAGCTTCAGGTGAGACTCAGCACATTATCAGCTGTAGTGGCTATGGGACAAAAATCCTTCTGCTTGAGAAAAACAGATGGAAAAGTAAAGGGGACTTTGTCTTGTACCTTAGATGCCAGCACAGCCACAGGGGCTTAGAGCAAAAAGCGGGCCCCTAGGAGTCCCCGATTCCAGGACTCGACTTTGATGGCATTTCTGGACCTGCCTTGGGCCAGAGAGAAGCCCACTGACTAGGGCAGGCAGCATTCATGACAAGCTGACATAAGAGACCTTGGGCCTTAAGGGAACATTGGCAATAGTCTGGCAGTACTCCTCATGGCCTGGGGTGGTAGTGGTTAGGGTGTGAGACTCCTCTGCCTTTAGAAAGGGGAGGGAAAAGTGGGAAAGTCTGGGTTGTGTGGTTTGAGTACCACAATAGAGTGGAATACCACATAGACTTCTAAAGTTTTTGACTCCAGTCCCTCACTCACAGATGGCACTTCTGGACCCACCCGGGGATTGGGGGACCTTGCCACCCTGAAGGAAAGGACATAGGCCTGGCTAGCTTTGCCACCTGCTGATTATAGAGCCCCAGGGACTTGAGCAAACATAGGCAGTAGCCATGCAGTGGTTACAGCCTTGAGCAAACATAGGCAGTAGCCAGGGAGTGGTTTTAGCAGGCCTTGGGTGAGACTCAATGCTGTGCTGGCTTCAGGTCTGACCCAGTGCAGTCACAGTGGTGGTGGCCACATGGGTGCTTGTGTCACTCCACCCCCAGCTTTAGGTAGCTCATAACAGAGAGAGACTCTATGTTTGCTAGAAAGTAAGGGAAGGAAACAAGAGTATCTGCCTGGTAACCCAAAGAATTCTCACAAATCTGGTCCAAGACCATCAAGATGGTACCTCTACAAGTCTGCAAGAACTACAGTGTTACTAGGCTTGGGGTTCCCTCTAAAGCAGATACAGCTTAGATCACAATACCTAAGTCCTTTCAAATATCTGAAAAGCCATCCCAAAAAGGACAGCTAAAAAATAAGCCCAGACAGTGAAGACTACAATAAATACCTAACCTTTGAATGCCCAGACACTGAAGAACATATACTAGCATTACCACCACCCAGGAAAACATGACCTCACTAAATGAACTAAATAAGGCACCAGGCACCAATCCTGGAGAATTGGAGAGGTGTGACCTCAAACCAAAAAACATACAAAGGATATACAAAAAATAAAAAGCAAACAATTAAAACATACCATCAAAGAAAATCACTTCAGTAAAAGGAAGGCAGAAAGGAGAGAAAGAAGGAAGAGAAGACCATTAAACAATCAGAAAACAAATAACAAAATGGTAAGAGTAAGTCCTTACTTATCAATAATAACATTGAATATAAATAGACTAAACTCTCCAATCAAAATACATAGAGTAGGTGAATGGATGAAAAAAGAAGACCCATTAATCTATTGCCTACAAGAAATACACTTCACCTATAAAGACACACATAGGGCTGGGCACAGTGGCTCACGCCTGTAATCCCAGCACTTTGGGAGGCTGAGGTGGGCAGATCACCTGAGGTTGGGAGTTCGAGACCAGTCTGACCAACATGGAGAAACCCTGTCTCTACTAAAAATACAAAATTAGCGAGGCATGGTGGCACATGCCTGCAATCCTAGCTACTTGGGAGTCTGAGGCAGGAGAATCACTTGAACCTGGGAGGCAGAGGTTGCGGTGAGCTGAGATCGCACCATTGCACTCCAACCTGGGCAACAAGAACAAAACTCCGTCTCAAAAAAAAAAAAAAAAAAAAAGACACACATAGACTGAAAATAAAGGAGTGGAAAAAGATATTCCATGCCAATGGAAACCAAAAAAGAGTAAGAGTCACTACGCTTATATAAGACAAAATAGATTTCAAGAAAAAAACTATAAGAAGAGACAAAGAAGATCACTATATAATGAATGATAAAGGGGTCAATTCAGCAAGAGGATGTAACAATTGTAAATAATATGCAACCAACACTGGAGCACCCAGACATACAAAGCAAATACTATTAGTGCTAAGGAGAGAGATAGGCCCCAATACAATAATAGTTGTTGACTTCAACACTGTGCTTTCAGCATTGGACAGATTTTCCAGACAGAAAATCAACAAAGAAGCATAAGACTTAATCTGCAATATAGATCAAATGGATCTAATAGATATTTACAGAACATTTTATCTAAGAGGTATAGACATTCTTTTCCTCAGCACATGGATTATTCTCAAAGATAGACCATATGTTAGATCACAAAATAAGTCTTAAAACATTCAAAAAATTGAAATAATATTAAGCATCTTCTCTGACCACAATGGAATACAACTAGAAATTAAAAAAAAAAAAAAAGTGGGGCTGGGCGCAGTGGCTCATGCCTGTAATCCCAGCACTTTGGGAGGCTGAGGTGGGAGGATCACAAGGTCAGGAGTTCGAGACTAGCCTGGCCAACATGGTGAAACCCCATCTCTACTAAAAATACAAAAATTAGTGGGGTGTGTGGTGGGCACCTGTAATCCCAGCTACTCACGAGGCTGAGGCAGAAGAATTGCTTGAACTCGGGAGACGGAGGTTGCAGTGAGCCGAGATCATGCCACTGCACTCCAGCCTGGGCGACAGAGCAAGACTCCATCTCAAAAAAAAAAAAAAAAAAAAGGAATTTTGGTAATTATACGAATACATGGCAATTAAACTATATGCTCCTGAATGAACAGTGAGTCAATGAAGAAGTTAAGAAGGAAATTGAAAAATTTCTTGAAACATATAATAATGGAAACACAACATACCAAAACCTATGGGATACAGCAAAAGCAGTACTCGGAGGGAAGTCTATAGCTATAAGTACCTATATCAAAAAAGAGGAAAAACTTCCAATAAACAATCCAATGATGCCTTTTAAAGAACTAGAAAAGCAAGAGCAAACCAAAGCCAAAATTAGTAAAAGAAAAGAAATAATAAAGATCAGAGCAGAAATAGATAAAATTGAAATGAAAATAATACAAAAGGTCAATGAAACAAAAAATTGGTTTTCAGAAAAGTTAAACAAAACTGACAAACCTTTAGCCAGACTAATTCAGAAAAAGGAGAAAATCCCAATACATTAAATCAGAAATGAAAAAGGAGACATTACAACTGATAATATATAAATTCAAAGGATCACTAGTGGCTACTACAAGTAACTACATGACAATAAATTGGAAAATCTAGAAAAAAGATGGACTAATTCCTAGATACATACAACCTACCTAGATTGTAAACGAAAGAAATCCAAATCCTGAACAGACCAATAACAAGTAATGAGAACAAAGCCATAATAAAAAGTCCCCCAGTAAAGAAAAACCTGGAACCCAATGGCTTCACTGTTGTATTCTACCAAACATGTAAAGAATAACTAATACCAATCCTACTCAAACTATTTTGAAAAGTAGAGGAGGAGGGAATACTTCCAAACTCATTCTACAAGGCCAAAATTACCCTGATACCCAAACCAGACAAAGACATGTTAAAAAAAAAACAAAAAACTACAGGCCAATATCTCTGATGAATATTGATGTAAAAATCCTCAACAAAATATTAGCAAACTGAGTTCAATAATATATTAAAAAGATCATTCATCCTGACCAAGTGGGATTTATTCCAGGGATGCAAGGATGGTTCAACATACACAAATCAATCAATGTGATACATCATATAAACAGAATGAAGGGTAAAAATCATATGATCATTTCAATGAATGCTGAAAAAGCATTTGATAAAATTAAACATCCTTTATAATAAAAATCCTCAAAAAAAACTTGGGATAGAAGGAACATACCTAAACATAATAAAAGCCATATACAACAGACCCACAGCTAGTATCATACCAAATTGGGAAAAACTGAAAGCCTTTTGTCTATGATCTGGAACATGAAAAGGATGCCCACTGGTATTCAACATAGTACTAGTAGTCCTAGCTAGAACAATCAGACAAGAGAAAGATATAAAGGGCATCCAAATTGGAAAGGGAAAAGTCAAAGTATCCTTGTTTGCTGATATGATCTTATATTTGGAAAAATCTAAAGACTCCACAAGAAAACTATTAGAACAGATAAATTCAGTAATGTTGCAGGACACAAAATCAACGTACAGAAATCAGTAGCATTTCTGTATGCCAACAGTGAACAATCTGAAAAAGAAAATTTAAAAAGTAATCCCATTGACAATTGCCACACATAAAATTAAACACCTAGGAATTAACTTATCCAAAGAAGTCAAAGATCTCTGCAATGCAAACTATAAAACACTATGCAAGAAATTGAAGGAGACACAAGAAAATGGGAAGATATTCCATGTTGATGGGTTGGAAGAATCAATATTTTTAAAATGTCCATACTACCCAAAGCAATCTACAGATTCAATGCAATCCCTACCAAAATACCAATGTCATTCTTCAGATAAACAGAAAAAAATCCTAAAATTTATATGGAACCACAAAAGACCCAGAATAGCCAAAGCTATTCTGAGCAAAAAGAACAAAACTGAAAGAATCACATTACCTGACTTTGAATTATACTATAGAGCTATAGTAACCAAAATGGCATGGTACTGGCTTAAAAACAGACACACATCAGTGGAATAGAATAGAGAACCCAGAGATAAATCCATACATCTATAGTGAACTCATTTTTGACAAAGGTGCTAAGAACACACATTAGGGAAAGGACAATCTTTTCAATCAAAGGTGCTGGGGAAACTGAATATCCATTTGCCAAAGAATGAAACTAGACCCCTATCTCTCGCTATGTACAAAAATCAAATAAAAGTGGATTAAACACTTAAGTCTAAGACCTCAACCTATGAAACTACTACAAGAAAACATTGGGGAAAATCTCCAGGACATTATCCTAGGCAAAAATTTCTTGAGTAATACCTCACAAGCACAGGCAACCAAAGCAGAAATGGACAAATCAAGTTAAAAGGCTTCTGCACAGCAAAGGAAACAACAAACAAAGTGAGGAGACAACCCACAGAATGGGAGAAAATATTTGCAAACTACCCATCTGACAAAGGATTAATAAGCAGAATATATAGAGTTCAAACAACTCTATAGGAAAAAAATCTAATTTAAAATCCAATTAAAAATGGGCAATAGATTCAAATAGACATTTCTCAAAAGAAGACATACCAATGGCAAACAGGCATATGAGAAGGTGCTCAACATCACTGATCATGAGAGACATGAAAATCAAAGGTACAATGAGGTATCATCTCAGCCCAGTTAAAATGACTTTTATCCAAAAGACAGGTAACAACAAATGCTAGAGAGGATGTGGAGAAAAGGGAACTCTCATAAACTGTTGGTGGGACTGTAAATTAATATAATCACTATGGAGAACAGTTTGGATGTTCCTCAAAAAACGTTAAAATCGAGCTACCGTATGATCCAGCAATCCCACTGCTGGGAATTTACCCAAAAGAAAAGAAATCAGTGTATTGAAGAGATATCTACATGCCCATATTTGTTGCAGTACTGTTCACAATAGCTTAGATTTGGAAGCAACCTAAGTGTCCATCAACACATGAATGAATAAAGAAATGTGGTATATATACACAATGGAGCAGTATTCAGCCTTAAAACAATGAAATCTAGTCATTTGCAACAATATGGATGGAACTGGAGATCATTATGTTAAGTTAAATAAGCCAGGCACATAAGACAAACATCTCATGTTCTAACATATTTGTGGGATCCAAAAATCAAAACAATCGAAGTCATGGAGATAGAGAGTAAAAGGATGGTTATCAGAGACTGGGAAGGGTAGTGGGGATGTTTAATGAGTACAAAAAAAAAAAAAAACAAAACCAGAAAGTATGAATAAGACCTAGTATTTGATAGTACAACACAACAGGGTTACTATTGTCAAAATAATTTAATTGTACATTTTACAAGGACTAAAAGAGTATGATTGGATTGTTTGAAACACAAGGATAAATGCTTGAGAGCATGGATACCCCATTTTCCATGATGTGATTATTATGTATTGCATGGCTGTATCAAAATATCTTGTGTACCCCACAAATACATAGATCTAATATATTCCCTCATAAGTTAAAAATAAAATTTAAAAAGCTCCCTGAAAAGGAAGCTTCTCCAAAAGAAAAACCTATGTGGAGCCAGTCATTCAGTCATCGGAAAATTTAATCAAATGTTCAAAGAAGAATTAACGGCAATTTTATATAATCCCTTCCAGAAAACATAAAAGTAGGAAATCACTTCCCAACTGATTTTATGAGGTCAGTATTACCTTGATACTAAAACCAAACAAAGACAGTACAAAAAAAGAAAGGACCATAGACCAATATACCTTATGAATACAGATGTAAAATTCTTCAGAAAATATTAGCAAACCAAATCCAATAACGTATAAAAAGAATTACACACCATGACCAATTGGAATTTATTATAAATATGCAAGGCTGGCTTAATATTTGAAGCTCACTCAATGTAATAAGCCATATCAACAAATTAAGAATCCTATGATCTTTTTTCAATTATATGATCCTACCAATTGGTGCAGAAGAAGCATTTGACCAAATCCAACACCTATTCATGATTTAAAAAAAACAACAACCAAACAACTTGCAGCAAGTTAGGAATGAAGGGGGACTACTTCAACATGATAAAGAGCATCTACAAATACAAATCCACTCTCACCACTCTTATTTACACAGTATTGGAAGTTCTAGCCAAAACAAGAAGGCAAGGAATATAAATAAGTTGTATATAGATTGGAAAGGAGTAAATAAAACTATTTGGCGGTGACATGATGGTCTATATAGAAAATGCCCAGAAATATAACAAAACCTTACAGAATAAGTTCAGCCTCAGTATACAATATCAACACACCAACATACAAAAATCAATCACATTTCTATAAACTATCAATGAATATGCAGAAACTGAAGTTGAAAATGCAACAGCATTTCTAATCACTACAACGAAAATGAAATACTTAGATGCACACTTAACAAAATGTACAGTGGATCTCTGCTGAAAATTTCAAAATACTGATGAAAGAAATCAAGGAAGACATAAATAACTGGAAAGATATTCTGTGTTCATAGACTGGAAGACTCAACAAAGATGTCAATTTGGGAAAAACTGACATAAGCTATCAAAATACTAGCATTATATTTTTTTGGTAAGCATAAATGAGATTATTCTAAAATTTATATGGAAAGGTAGCAATACTAGAATAGTTACATTGATTTTGCAGAAGAATAAAGTGGGAGGAATCAATCCATCTGATTTTTTTTTTTCTTTTTAGAGACAAAGTCTTGCCATGTTGCCCAGGTTGGCCTTGAACTCCTGGGCTCAAGGGATCCTCTTGCCTCAGCCTCCCAAATAGCTGGGATCACAGGCATTCAACACTGTGCCCAGCTCCATCTGATTTTAAGACTTATTATTGTTATAGTAATTAAGACTGTGTGGTATTAGTAGAGGAATAGATATATAGAACAATGGAATAGAATAGAGAAGCTTGACATAGTATGGCACACAATTATGACCAACTGATTTTTCACAAATGTGTAAAATCAATTTGATTGAGAAATGATAAACTTTTCAACAAATGGTGCTGGAGTAATTGGCTATCCATAGGCAAAAAGACACAAAAATAAATTCAAAATGGATCATAGACTTAAATGTAAAATGTAAAACTACAACACTTTTAAAAGAAAACAGGAGAAAATCTTCAGGACCTAGAGCTTGGAGAAGAGTTTCTTAGACATGACACCAAAAGCACAATTCACAGTAAAAATAATAAACTGGACTTCACCAAAAGTAAAAACTTTTGTTTTGCAAAGCAATTTGTTAAGATGATAAAAAGACAAGCTACACTTGGAGAAAATATTTGCAAATCACATACCTAACAAAAAACTCATATCCAGAATATTAAAAAAAATGGAAAAACCTCAAACAACCCAATTTAAAAGTGGGCAAAAGACATAAAGAGACATTTCATTAAAGACAATATATGTATGGCACATAATCACATGAAAAGATGTTCAAGGCTGGGCACAGTGGCTCACACCTGTAATACCAGCACTTTGGGAAGCTGAGGTGGGAGGATTGTTTGAGCCTGGGAATTCAAGACCAGCCTGGGCAACAAGGTGAAACCCCCTCTCAAGAGGATCACTTGAGCCTGGGAACTCAAGGCTGCAGTGATCCATAATCGTGCCACTGCACTCCAGCCTGGGTGATGGATGGAGTGAGACCCTGTCTCAATAAAAGAAAAGAAAAGAACAGAAAAAGAAAGAAAAAAGAAAAGAAAAAGTTCAACATTACTTGCATTAGGGAAATGCAAATGAAGGTTACTACACATTCATTAGAATAGCTAAATAATGGTTATAAAATATTGCCAAATAATACCAAATGCTGGTGAGATCATGGAGAAATTGTCTCTTTCATACATTGCTGTGGGAATGTAAAATGTTACAGCCACTGTAGAAAATAGTTTGACAGGCTTTTAAAAAGCTAATTATGTATTACCACACAACCCAAAACTGTACTCCTGGGCATTTATCTCTGAGGAGTAAAAACATATGTCCACACAAAACCTCTACATGATTATTCATGGAATTATTTGTAATATCAAAAATCTGGAAGCAACCATAAAGTCCTGTAATAGGTGAATGGTTAAACATTGTGGTACATACACACAATGAAACACTACTCAGCAATAAAAAGGAACAGACTATTGATACATGCAACAACTTGGATGGGTCTCAAGGGCATTAGGCTAATGACAAAAAGCCAGTCTTAACAAGTCACAGAGTGTATGATTCCTTTTATATAACATTCTCAGAATGACAAAATGATAGAGATGGAGGAATTTGTGACTGCCAGGGGTTGGGAAGTGGTGGGGGTGAAGCAGGTATGAGTATGAATATAAATTGGTAGGTGAGGGAGATCTTTGAGGATGATGGAATAGTTTCTGCATCTTCATAGCTACGGTGGCTGTAAGGATTTAAACACGATAAAACGGCATAGAACTACCACACACACATTGTACCAATATCAATTTCCTGGTTATGATATTGTATTATAGTTACATAAGATGTAGCCATTGGGGGAAACTGGGTGGAGGGCATACAGTACCTTTCTACTATCTCTCCAAATTCCTGTGAATTTATAATTATTTCAGTCCAGCGTGGTGGCTCACGCCTGTAATCCCAGCACTTTGGGAGGCCAAGGCAGGCAGATCATGAGGTCAGGAGTTCGAGACCAGCCTGACCAACATGGTGAAACCCCATCTCTACTAAAAATACAAAAATTAGCTGGGCGTAGTGGTGTGCCTGTAATCCCAGCTACTCGGGAGGTTTGAACCTGGGAGGTGGCGGCTGCGGTGAGCCGAGATCACGCCATTGTACTCCAGCCTGCGCGACAGAGCGAGACTCCATCTCAATTAAAAAAAAAAAAAAAGAATTTTTAAATATTTCAAAGTAAAAAAATAAAAATAAAAAATTGAATTAGCTGGAAAATAATTAGGCCAAATCCCTTATTTCACAAACAGGGTCACTGGGATGCCAAAAGGGCAAATGACTGGCCCAATGTTACTCAACTATTAGGGCAGTACTGAGACTTTGCAACCTTTATTACTGTCCTAAGATCTAACCTTCTTTGGAGCTCTCAAAACTCAACAATTTTCACCAATGTGCTTTCCAGCATCAACTTGCCCACACTTCCATCACATTCCCTTACACCGAAATTCTTCTAGCTCTTCTTGTTGGTCAGATTTCCCTTGAGAGTTCCATGTTCCTACTGGATTTTCCACTTCTAGATAGCTCAACATTTTTTTAGCAGTTATACACTTAAATATATATTACTAGGGTAGATTTTCTTTCTTTTCTTTTTTTTTTTTTGAGACAGTCTTGCTCTGTCGCCCAGACTGGAGTGCAGTGGTGCGATCTTGGCTCACTGCCCCCTCCACCTCCCAGGTTCAAGTGATTCTCCTGCCTCAGCCTCTCGAGTAGCTGGGACTACAGGCACCCACCACTATACCGGGCTAACTTTTGTATTTTTAGTAGAGGCGGGGTTTCACCACGTCGGCCAGGCTAGTCTCAAACTCCTGACCTCAAGTGATCCACCCATCTCGGCCTCCCAAAGTTTTGAGCCACCGCGCCCAGCCTAGGGTAGATGTTCTTTTCTTTTCTTTGTTGTTGTTGTTGTTGTTGTTGTTGTTTTCAGACGGAGTCTCGTTCTGTTGCCCAGGCTGGAGTGCAATGGTGCGATCTTGGCTCACTGCAACCTCTGCCTCCCAGGTTCAAGTGATTCTCCTGCCTCAGCCTCCTGAGTAGCTGGGATTACAGGCACCTGCCATCATGCCCGGCTAATTTTTGTATCTTTAGTAGAGATGGGGTTTCACCATGTTGGACAGGCTGGTCTTGAACTCCTGACCTCAGGCGATCTTCCCGCCTCGGCCTCCCAAAGTGGTGGGATTACAGGCATGAGCCACTGCGTCTGGCCCTAGGGTAGATTTTCTAACCTCCCCTCCTAACTTTTTTTATTTTTATTTTTTGAGATGGAGTCTTGCTCTGTCCCCCAGGCTGGAGCGCAGTGGCCCAATCTCCACTCACTACAACCCTTACCTCCCAGGTTCAAGCAATTCTTCTGCCTCAGCCTCCCGAGTAGCTGGGATTACAGGCACCCGCCACTGGCTAATTTTTGTGTTTTTAGTAGAGATGGGGTTTCACCATCTCTACTGGTCTTGAACTCCTGACCTCAAGTGATTTGCCCCCCTGGACCTCCCAAAGTATTGGGATTACAGGTGTGAGACACCAAGCTCAGCCTCCATTCCTAACTCTTTACAGGAAGCCTTCAGTTCTGGCTCAGTTATGTTCAAGATTTCATAGAAGCTTCTTGCCTATTTCATGATCTTCTATGTTGAGAAATGGCCCACTTATTAGCTAGGCCTAGCAGTTCAAGTCCACTGCTGAACACTACATAGTGACACCTATTGAGATAGAAGGAAGATATTCCATGTGTCTAAAGTGCCTGGAATATTCTGGTTGAGATATTCAACAAACAACTAGGAAAAAAACTAAAGTTCCAGGGAGGGATCACTTCTAGAGATATAGATTTATGAGTCACTGGTGTAAACCATGGGGAAATTTCTTCTGTAATCAAAAGAAAAACAATTTTACTTAAAGGAACAATACTATGGGGTTGGGAAAGTTGAACAGTGTTGGAGAAGAATGAAGGGTCTAATACTGCTTTTTTTCTCAGCTATAATCTCTGATGGCTGAAATCTTGAAACATCCTGTGCATGTTGAGGAAAAGTTAGCAGGGCTTTGTGTGGTGGATGACGTAATACAAGGAGGGGTTCCCTCTGGATGAATTGCCTCAGTGGTTTTTTTTGCAGGGTATCTCTGACCTAAGAGTAGCTTCACTCCTTTCAGAACAAAGGAAAGTCTGAGTTTAACTCAGACCTTGAGACGCTGATTAAAAATAGAAGGTTCCTAGAAACAGTGTCTAAAAGGTTGAGAGGCTGGGCGTGATGGCTCATGCCTGTAATCCCAACACTTTGGGAGGCTGAGGCAGGAGGATTGCTTGAGGCCAAGAGTTAAGAGACCAGTCTGGACAACATAGTGAGCCCTTGTCTCTACTAAAAATTAAAAAATAAAAAATAGCCAGGCATGGTGGTGTGTGCCTGTAGTCCCAGCTACTTGGGAGGCTGAGGGAGGAGGATTGCTTGAGCCCAGGATGTCAAGGCTGCAGTGAGCTATGATCTCATCATTGCACTCCAGCCTGGGCAACACAACAAGACACTGCCTCAATAAAAATTTTTCAAAAGGTTGATAAAGAATACCTGGGAGCTGCCATTCCTAGCAAAGAGGACCTCCAAATTAAAGGACCTCCAATTACAGGAGAAATTCTAGGTAAGATTCTGAGAGTCCCTGGTTTCTCTTTTTTTTTTTTTTGAGATGGAGTTTTGCTCTTGTTGCCCAGGCTGGAGTGCAATGGCACGATCTCGGCTCACCACAACCTCCACCTCCCGAGTTCAAGCAATTCTCCTGCCTCAGCCCCCCGAGTAGCTGGGATTACAGGCACGCACCACCACGCCCAGCTAATTTTGTATTTTTAGTAGAGATGAGGTTTCTCCATGTTAGTCAGGCTGGTCTCGAACTCCCAACCTCAGGTGATCTGCCCACCTCGGCCTCCCAAAGTGCTGGGATTGCAGACGTGAGCCACCGCGCCCAGCCAGAGTCCCTGGTTTCTGACACGAGTTTTCCTTGGGCCTAAAATCTACACTTTTCATATTTCTTTCCCTTCTCAATCTTTTCTAGCTGTATCCAAGATTTCTTTTTTAGCGTCACTCAACATGTATTGAATCTTTGTTGAGACACACGCACATTTTAAAAGAACCTTTGTAAGATTTTGTGTGTGTGTATGCCAATTATTTTATTTCAGCAGCATATTTTTTTTCTTTGGTTTTATGCCTGATATATCTAATTATTTGCCTGTCTAGTTCCTGTTGTAGCCTCTAAACAGCAGCTAGATGTTGAGCAAAAAAGGTTTCCATAGCAACAAATGTTCAGCCATTGATTTGTTGCTTCGCAGGCAATTAGGTATAATCCTAGTATGCCTACCTAATAAAGCAAGGACCTGTTATATGGGCTTTTTTTGTTTACTTCGTACTGTCTCATAATGGACAAGCATTATTCTAGAGCAACTGTGTCTGTCTCCTTGCCTGTCATCTTCACACAAACCTGGTAGAATTTCTTGGGTATCCAAAGATCATTGGCCAATGTATTCATCTTTTTTTTTTTTTTTTTAAGAGATAGGGTCTTGCTTTGTTGCCCAGGCTGGAGTACAGTGGTGTGATCATAGTTTACTACAGCCTCAAACTTCTAGGCTCAAGTGATCCTCTGCCTCAGCCTCCCAGGTAGCTGGGATTACAGACATGTGATGTGCAACCACACCGGGCTATTTATTTTTTTGTAGAGACAAGGTCTTTTTATGCTGCCCAGGCTAGTCTTGAACTCCTGGCCTCAAGTGATCCTTCTTCCTTGGCCTCCTCTGAAGCACTGGAATTACAGGTGTGAGCTACTGTGTCCAGCTTGTTTTCATCTTTATTGAAGCTGGTGTCCCAGTTTATACACTCGTCTTTGAAAAATGTCTGAAAATCTTTGAAAAATGTCTGAAAATCACGACCTCACAGCCACTGGAGGTTGGCCCAGCCACCTCCTCCCATGCTGGGTAGTACTAATTTTCTACCTTATTAATTATAGTTCAATAAAATGTCTCTACCATTAAAGTGTTAGGAAATTTACATATGTGATCTCTAAGCATCCCAACAAAGTAGGCATCATTACTCCCACTTTGCAGAACTGGGAGTAACTGAGACTCAGAGAAGGTAAGTGTGTTATCTAAAATGATACAGCTTGTAAAAGGACTATGAATCTAAGCCTGACTGGCTCTTAAACCTTTATTCTTTTTCACTACAAATTTAGGTCCCCATTTCAACTCTCCGTGGACCAGTTGCTGAATAGATTATTGCTCATTTCTGTAAAGGTCTTGGACCCTTATACTGCCTCTTAGACAAGTTCCTGGGGCCATGTGTCCTTATCCAGACACATTCTAATAATTCAGTTGGATCTCCAGGTGAATAGACTGTTTGAAGGAACAAAGATAGAGGGAAGTTTGAGGGGGGTTGAGCAGGGAAGCCCCCAGGAGTTAACTTTCCTGAGTGTCCTAAATAGGACTAAAGCCCATATCACAGCAACTCAAGAGGCCAGGTTAAAACCAGTAGCTGTTTTCACACCGATTGAACTAGGGCCTCTTCCCAAAACTTATTGTTTAGGCTGAGAAGACACCTCTGCAGATGAGTCAGGCTCCATGGACACTCACCTGCAGCCCTAAAAATCCTTAGACTTTGCTGGGATCCAGAGGGAATGTGGCTATGAAATCACCATCAGATTCACCCCAACAATTAGTGGCATGAAAGAGAGATGAAGTAGGACTGTAAGATGGACCTAATTATCTAGAATAGAGAAACAATGTATGCTATCAAAACAAGCAGAAAAGGAGCTAATTTCCATGTAGCTTGGCCTTCTATGCTGTAGTTAGTCATTGTCTTTCCTTTAGCTCCCACAGCTGCCCCAAAACTTGTGCACCTATGTCTGAAACCCAGAACTAAGAACCTGGACACCAAGATTGGGACCCCATATCCCCACAATAACTGGAAACAGCTAATCCAGTCTCCCATTTTTCTGCCACCAATTGTCTCAGGATGACTTATAATGTAGACGTGCCTGGATCTAGGCAGCTGGATTGGGTGACTGGGCATATTAGCTGTTCCAAAATATATGTTAAATTTACTTGTTGAATTTAGGTTACCCATCAGTAAAATCACTAACAAGTAAAGAAATCACCAAGTGGCATCTAATGAAAAGGATCTGTGTAATCAGCTCTTTAAAAAATTAAGAACTCAGCTGTCCCTTTTCTTCATTATCTGGGCAACCCTTATCCCTACAGTTATTAGCGAAACAAAACAACAATGCTGGCCCAGTTATCAGGGAGAAGCTTGTTTTGTCTCATTTGTGATATTGGGTCCTAGCTGCTAATTTTCTCAGCGATGGCAGAAAAAGGTAATTCAGGTCGGCTGTGGTGGCTCACGCCTGTAATCCTAGCACTTTGGGATGCCAAGGTGGAAGGATTGCTTGAGCTCAGGAGTTTGAGAGCAGCCTGGGCAAAAGGGCAAGACCCTGTCTTAATTTTTTTTTTTTAAAAAGGTCATTCAAACCAGATTAGACTAAAATAACACAAAGAGCCACATCACTGTTTATATGAATCTCACAAGCTGAGTTTCTTAGGAAAGGAAGGAAACCTGGAAAGAGAAGTCAAAAGCCTACAGCAAGGCAGAGCTGTCTCCAGGGTACTGGGTACTCAGCTTCCCTGCACTTCCACCTGGGGAAGGAAAGGATAGGTATGGGAAAGTCTTCTGCTGTGGTGTCATGCAGTGGCCCTAGTCAGATCTGTCTTCTAGCCCTGATTTTGCCACTTAGTAGTATTTAAGTAAGAGCACTTCACTCCTACGATTGAGACTCTCCAACAGCTTCTCATCTCAGAATGAAATTCTATCTCCCTTCCTCGGACTATACAACCCTTATGAACTGGCCCTGCCTTAACTTGTACTGCTTCCCCACTTCAACACTGCCCCTTTTCCTCCTTCCAGATAATGAGCTGAGTCCATTCCCTGGAGTTGGAAGGTTCTGCCTCCATCTGTTCATTCAGGTCTCAGCTTGTGATCACCTCCTCAGGTCTTCTCCAACCACCCTATCACATCTCAGTCACAATCACATCACCCCATCTTCTTTTCTTCCCAGCATTAAAGCACTATCTGAATTTGTATTTACAAAAATATTATCTGCCTATCCCTATTAGAACGTAACCTTCTGCCAGGCGCGGTGGCTCACGCCTGTAATCCCAGTGCTTTGGGAGGCTCAGGTGGGCAGATCACAAGGTCAGGAGATCGAGACCATCCTGGCTAACACAGTGAAACCCCGTCTCTACTAAAAATACAAAAAATTAGCCAGGTGTGGTGGCGGGCACCTGTAGTCCCAGCTACTCGGGAGGCTGAGGCAGGAGAATGGCGTGAACCCAGGAGGCGGAGCTTGCAGTGAGCCGAGATAGCGCCATTGCACTCCAGCCTGGGCGACAGAGCGAGACTCCGCCTCAAAAAACAAACAAACAAACAAAAACAAAGAAAGAATGTAACCTCCATGATGGCAGGGGTCTTGGTCTTGTTGACCACAGTACCCCTTGTACTTGAAACAGTGCTTGAGACATAGATTCCTAGTATTTTTTTTTGTAAAGACAGGCTCTCACTATGTGGCATAGGATGGTCTTGAACTCCTGGCCTCAAGCAATTTTCCCACTTTCGCCCCCCAAAGTGTTGCCATTACAGGCATGAGCCACTGTGCCCAGCTAAAATATTTTCTTGAATGATCAATACTGGCAGTGGGACCCGGAGCATGTCACTTAACCTCTGATTCTGTTATAAAATGCAAATATCCAATTGCCCCCAAATTGTTATGAATAACATATTAAGAGGACAAATGTAAAAAGGCCAGGCAGCTAGTAAGTATTCAACATATTTTGGTATATGACCTACTCATCAATCTGTAACCATCTCTCTATCTCCCCCTCCCTTTCAAGGCCACACTGGCAGTTCATGTTAACCTTTCAGTGGGAGCAAAGAGTGTGTAGTAGAGTGGTGGTGACTGGAGAGGGTAGGTGGTATAAATTGCAGTATACTTTCTTGTGAGTCTCATGGTACCTCTTTGGAACACTTATAGGTAGATATTTGAGTCATCCACAAAGATGTCAGAGTCAGGAATCTAGCCCACTCATTTCTAGGCTTTGGTTTATAAGCTGGTATTTTTGAACAGGAAATAAGGCCTAAGCCAGGTCTAGTTTATATATGCTGGGCAGTTAACCTATAAGGTATTCAAAATCAAACATACCGGCAAGGTGCGGTGGCTCATGCCTGTAATCCCAGCACTTTGGGAGGCTGAGGCCGGTGGGTCACCTGATGTCAGGAGTTCGAGACCAGCCTGGCCAACATGGCAAAACCCCGTCTCTACTAAAAATACAAAAATTACCCTGATGTGGTGGTGTGGGCCTGTAATCCCAGCGATTTGGGAGGCTGAGGCATGAGAATCGCTTGAACCCAAGAGGTGGAGGTTGCAGTGAGCCAAGATCGCAAAACTGCACTCCAGCCTGGGCAACAGAGTGAGACTCTCTCTCAAAAACAAAACAAAACAAAACAAAATCAAACATACCAATAACAATACTGAAGGGAACACCTTGGGGTGGGATAGAAGCAAAGAACAAAATGTCCTCTCCAGCTTTTTTTTCTTTGCAGGTGGTTTTGACCTGTCTTTAAAAGACAGAGAAAGGGTTCAGTCAGGGCCCATGTCTATACAAGGGCTATTAAACAGCACCTATACTAAAATGAAGCTTGGAATGTAATTTCTATTTAGCAGATTAGACTGATTTTCCTGTTTAAATATATAGATGCTTCTGGTCCCCAAAAGTGGGGAAAGGGGATTAATTCAGATGCTGAAGAAGATAACTTCTCAGTGCCTACTGCAGCAAGGCAAAAAAAAGATAGCTTCATTATTAGGGGAAGGTTTCTTTTCCATCAGAGCGATTGGGCAGAATTTGGGCTTAGTTGCTTGCTGAGTTGGTCTCTTGTTTTAGGAACAATCTTGTACCTTCGTGCCAACAGACACTGTTCCATTATTTTCTTTCTTCCAGGAAAGGGGAGGGCCAAGGCAAAACAATGAATGAATTTTCCTGAATTCTTGCCTTCAATCTAGATGGGGTTATACCCAAGATTATTAAAAAAAGAAATAAAAAGAAAAAAGAAAGGCTGAGTGATGTGCTTCTCTGGCATCTTCCAAGTTAGCAGCTGGATTCATGTACTACAGATAGGTTGGAGTCACCCACGCTAGAAACCAACATCTGTCCTCTACTACCAAGTAGGTTTTCAGATTATTTTGTTTGTTTTACATAGAGATAGGGTCTCACTATGTTGTCCAGGATGGTCTCAAACTCCTGGCCTCAAGTGACCCTCCTGCTTCGGCCTCCCAAATTGCTGGGATTATAGGTATGAGCCACCATGCCCGGCTGGTTTTCAGATTCTTAAATAAAAAGGCCACAGAAAGTGTTATGTTACACTCACACAGAAAGTACAAACCAAGTCAAACGAATCAGCTTTCTCCAAAACCTCAACTCCAAAGGCTCTTTCTTCAGAGGACTGTTAATATTTCACTCCATGTTGCCAAACAAAACAAAACAAAACACACTTTCAGAAATGACATTAGAGACTTGGTGTTGGAAAATACTTGCTTTCGTTCTGATCTGGTAGCCTTTATTCTCATATTGTCAACTTTTCTCCTTCCACCCCAGAAAACTAACTTAAAACTCACTTAAACATATGCTATCACTTAATACTTAACTACAAAGTGGAAACAGATGGTAAACCCAGGTTAGCTGTTCCTAACAAATGCCAGGAATATTCAAATACAGCTATTTCAGATGAACTGCTTGAAAGTTATTTATTTGTATTATTTTAACATATATTATGAACTGAAGTAAGAGAAGCTCTATGTAAAAGTTTGGGTGCTCATTCCTGCAATAAATAAATATAACTGCTATTTATCGGCTGCTATATAACGCTGCAGTTGAGGTGGGCTTTCCTAACTTCTAATCACAGGATCCTCAGCCAGCCAAGTTCTTTCGCTTTTGCTAATTCTTAATAGATTTCAAACTTTGGTAGGGAGTGTATGTATGTATGTATGTATTTATTTTTTTGAGATGGAGTCTCACTCTGTTGCCCAGGCTTGAGGACAGTGGCGCAGTCTCCGCTTGCTGTACCCTCCGCCTCCCAGGTTCAAGCAATTCTCCTGCCTCAGCTTCCCGAGTAGTTGGGATTACAGGTGCACGCCACCACACCCGGCTAATTTTTTTTTTTTTTTTTTTTGTATCTTTAGTAGAGACGAATTTTCACCATGCTGGCCAGGCTGGTCTCAAACTCCTGACCTCAGACGATCTACCCGCCTCGGCCTCCCAAAGTACTGGGATTACAGGCATGAGCCACCACGCCAGGCTGGCAGTGTATTCTTTTAACCGCAAAAGGGAAGGGGACCCGGCACAGTGGCTCACGCCTGTAATCCCAGAACTTTAGGAAGCCAAGGTGGGTTGATTACGTGAGGTCAGGAATCCGAGTCCAGCCTGGCCAATATGGTGACATCCTGTCTCTACTAAAAATACAAAAATTAGCCCAGTGTGGTGGCACACGCCTGTAGTCCCAGCTACTAGGGAGGCTGAAGCAGGAGGATTGCTTGAATCCAGGAGGTGGAGGTTGCAGTGAGCCAAGATCACACCATTGCATGCCAGCCTGGGCAAGAGTGAGACTCTGTCTCAAAAAAATATAATTTTTTTTTAAGGGAAGGAGAAAGGTGGTAGTTTTGTAAGCTTGGACAGCTTTGATGCACAATTAAAAGAATGAGGCTTTAGTTCTGGCGTGGTGTAGTTGAGCAGATAAGTTGTGCCTATGCACATTCATAAGCGAACTTTTAAAAGTCAACCCCATTTGCATCCTACCTAATCACATTCCTCCATATTGTTCTAGAGCTGCACTGTTCAATATGGTAGTCACTAGCCACTTGTGGTTATTAAGCATTTGGAATGTGCCTTGTCCAAATTGAAATGTATTATAGGTGTAAAATACTCACCAGAATTTGAAAACTCAGTATGAAAAAAATGTAAATATCCCACTAATAATTTTTATATTGATTACATGTTTAAATATTTACTGGGTTAAATGAAAACATTATTAAAATTAGTATCTTTACACATTACCTTTTGTAATGTGGCCGCTAGAAAATTTAACATTATATGTGGTGATGCATTATATTTCTACTGGACAGTGCTATTCTAGAGCATTTGGTGCATACAGAAGACAAATTGTGAATTTTAAAAAGTAGGTACACCACAGTCACCAACACTGTCCACTGAGAAACTCAGCGATATTTTAGACTTCAGGTCCCCACCCTACCTAAGACACAGGGAAGAGAAACCACAGACCAGCAGAATGCCAAGGACGTATTAATAGTAGGAGCAGAATACACATTTATCTCCTGAGGAAACAAATGAGATTCAGATGAGCCCTTATTCACCCATGAACTTTTACTCCTCAAATACCTACTAGATCTAGCAGTTACAACGTATTTGAATGGAGATGGATAATTACAGTATGTACATTTCTTAAGGTTTTGGTACTATTTTATCTATTTTTTGTTTTTGAGACAGAGTCTTGCTCTGTTTCCCAGGCTGGGGTGCTGTGGCATGATCTCAGCTCATTGCAACCTCCGCCTCCTGGGTTCAAGCGATTCTCCTGCCTCAGCCTCCCAAGTAGCTGGGATTACAGGCACACCCTACCGCGTGTGAACAAATCAAACAGGGTTGCTTTTCGCAGTGGTTCATAAAGTTGTTTCTAAAAGCTATTTAAACAAGTTCCAAATATCTTCTCAGCAATAAAGTTCTTGGAATGCTGATGGCTGCCCAAGGCAACTTAAAGTGCATTTTCTTGCATACCAATAAGCTGGTTGGCATATATATACATATACACACACGTATATATACAGACGTGTATACACACACACGTATACATATATATATACACACACATATATATATATTTTTTGTTTGAGACGGAGTCTCACTCTGTCACCAGGCTGGAGTGCAGTGGCGCTATCTCGGCTCACTGCAACCTCCGCCTCCCAGGTTCAAGCGATTTTCCTGCTTCAGCCTCCCGAGTAGCTGGGACTACAGGCGCATGCCACCACATCCGGCTAATTTTTGTATTTTTAGTAGAGGCGGGGTTTCACCATGCTGGCCAGGATGGTCTCGATCTCTTGACCTCGTGGTCTGCCTGCCTCGGCCTCCCAAAGTGATGGGATTACAGATGTGAGCCACTGCACCCGGCAGGGCATAGTTTTTAAAAAGCTGCAATTTGAATCTTTCTAGTCATTTCGTATTTCAAATTGTCATAATTGGGGCCAAGAGCACAAGTAATAAGGGGCTGAGATGACCATTTAACAATTCCCCAATTTTTGTTTTTGTTTTCACTGTTAAAAAGGAATTTTTATTAAAGCAAGAATTTTATAATCCAAATTACGTTTCCTTGCTCAGTTATTAATTCTGTTACTTAAAACAGAAGTGACATTTTGAGCTATTCCACAGTAAAGAATTACAAAATTAAAGAAAGGAATGTTTTACATTTTTGTACTTTGCTGAAAATTCTTTTTCCCAGGGTCTATAAAACACTAATTTGTTTCTATATTTTACTATTTTTTTTGTGTTTTTTGTTTTTCAATCAATTAATCTAGGACTAGCATTATGTTTGCTAGACCTGGCATTTGCTCGGTACATACGGTTCAGTTTCCTTCTTTTATATTTTGCAATTTTTTTCCATATTTAAGTTTTTCGATGTTTAGGTATTTTTCTTTGGTGAAGCACAAGTTTCTTTTCGTGGTCCCTGATCAATTTTAAACAGTTGGAACACCGGTGGCACTGTTAACTGCTTTCTGGGCAGTCTCTTTAGCTTGGTGGGCTTGTAGTACAGCTACAGCTTCAACAGCCTTAGAATGGAGTGACTCTGGAGACTTGAGCATATGAAGAAGTTTTGAATTATCAATCTCCAACAACATGCCAGTGATTTTACCGGCAAGAGTAGGGTGCATGGCTTGAGTAAGAGGAAACAGCCATTCACCCAACATTTGCTTTTGCTCTTGAGGGGCAGATGCCAACATGGAAACAGTCAAAGGTTCCTGACCTTGTACATGAATAGCAGGCTGTTGCACTGTAACTTGTGGCTGTGCATTAAGATGTTGCTGAGGATTGCAAACTCCCGCAGCATATTTATACTGTGGAACGGTGCGGACAGCAGGAGTAGCTGCAGCAGCTGTAGCTGCAGCAGCTGTAGCTGCAGGAAGTGGACCCATTGTCTGTGTTGATGAATTCACCAAATTTTTATTCCAGTCTATTTTGAGACTTCTGGAAATAAAACACCTTGATACCGTTTGCCCTAGGGCTGATTACAAGGTACACTTAAACTGCTAAAATGATAGTTCATGTTATTCATAGTGCTAAGGTGTATCTGGTAATGCCCAGTGCTTTACTGAATTTACAGTATATTACCATTAATCCTCCAAAAAACAAAAAACAATTTGCGGCCGGGCGTGGTGGCTCACGCCTGTAATACCACCACTGTGGGAGGCCGAGACGGGTAGATCATGGGATCAGGGGTTCAAGACCAGCCTGGCCAACATGTTGAAACCCTGTCTCTACTAAAAATAGAAAAATTAGCTGGGCGTGGTGGCGGGCGCCTGTAATCCCAGCTACTCGGGAGGCTGAGGCAGGAGAATCGTTTGAACCCAGAGGCAGAGGTTGCAGTGAGCCAAGATCGCACCATTGCACTCCAGCCTGGGCGACAGGGCGAGAATCCGTCTCAAACAAACAAAAAAATAAACAAAAACCAATTTGGCCTTTTTTCTTGGCAAACCAGCCAAAACTGATGTTTTTCCTAAGAAATCACACCTCATAAGCAATCTAGTCTAGGGCTTGGGATAAATACTAAGAAACAAATTAGAAGTCATATAGTAGTGGGATTAAGAGCACAAGGAAGATGACTGCATCAAAGATGATTGCAAATAATCTGCTACTTACTATGTGACCTGGGCAAATTACCAAACATCTGTATCTCAGCTGCATTACCTATAAAATGGGTGGTATACTTTCACCTCACAGTCACTGTGATGATTAAATAATTTATATAGAATACTTAATACAATGCCTGACAGCAACCAGAAAAGTTTAGCTAATTTAAATATAGTTAGTAATCTATGCAAGGCCTTATAGTTAAATCTTGTCTAAATTCAAAGACCTCAAATAAACTGGACCCTTGCTTTCTTATTTTTTAAAATGACCATTAAGAGTTCAGTTTATAATCCACCCAGACTTATCGAATCCTTTCTTCTAGGTATCTGGGGGGTTTTTTGAGACAAGGTTTTGCTCTGTAACCCAGGCTGGAGTGCATCAGCATGATCACGGCTCACTGCAGCCTTGACCTCCCGGGCTCAAGTGATTCTACCACCTCAGCCTCCCAAGTAGCTGGGACCACAGCTGTGTACCACCACACCTGGCTAATTTATGTCTGGATCCTTTTCACTGACCTAAGATGCCTGTGCTTTGGCTTCATTGTCTAGAGCACTAACTTTTTGATGGTGGTACTGAGTTTCAAATAATAAAATCATGAATGACACTAAACTTAAAACCTTGGGAAGGTCAGGAGTTGAAGAGCTGACTACATCAAAACTATCCTGAGAAACCGAGTTATGATGCCAATGACAGATAGCTCTGCAGGCACCAGAGGAAATGAAACTATAATACAATACACCAGGTGTCACAATGTGACGATTTACTTGAAACAAGGACATCTTAGTGGCTTAAGCAATATGTTTAAGAGATTAAGATAGAAATGGAAGACAGAAGTACAAGCACACGTGCACACCTACAAGTTTTTGTATATATACAGGGCAAGCAAGGGAGTGGTCAGAGCAATGGCAAGAATACAAGAAACAGCAAAGATGTGCCTACTTAAAACGTCATTCACATAAATCTTTCCAGGATTCTTGTATTGGAATATAATCTTTTATTTTACCACTCAACGATTAAGCCATTCAACTACACAACACAGATAAAACGGAAGTTATAACATATAAACCAGTACCTGCCCACACTCATAGCAGTGAGGGGAATAAAAATCAAGGTTGCACTGTAATTCCATTTGACTCTAAAAATCAAGTCTATTTGACATTGGTTTGAAGCAACAGAACCTTTATAGCAGATTCCCCTTTTTAAAGAAAAACCCAAGGAGAGATGATCAAGCACAAATGATCACTTCATGCATTTTATTGATAGTCTATATTTTAAATCTGCAGTATGACATCTTACATAGGGAAAAAAGCTTCTTCCTAAAAGATAACTATTAATAATCAAACCAGCTTTAATATGATTGACCTTTCAAGGTCTTGTTTTGCTTTAAACAAGTTAACTTTTAGCAGGTGTAAAGCACTGTACAAAAGAAAACTGTGTACATTCTCAAAATTTAATACAGGGCTTCCCAACCAGGAGTCTGCTGGATAGATATCGGAGAAGGGTGTTATGTTCAGGTTTAAATTGAAAGAAAATGAGAAACCAGATAAAGCAAGCCAACCAAATTAACTTCACTTTGTGCTCCTCTCTGCTTGAGTCTCTCCCGAAGGTCAGGAAGCCCTGGTATAACAATCACTTTAGTCTTTACAGAACATACATCTATGTGCTTTGTGACCAAAGACATAAAGGCAGCCTTTGTTACTGTTCCCCCTCCAAACCCCTTCAGGTTCTTATAAGCTTCAGAAAGCTTTCCAAGATTGCTGCCCTGTTCTTTGTATGAATCCAAGTAAACAACTATACCAAAGCAGCTCTTCCTGGGAGAAGATAAAACAGGCACAGATACATCACCAGGCCAACTGCGTACCTACTCAACTTGATACCTGATCACATGGCCCTACATCCTTAAAAGCAGCACCAGGGACAAATGGAGCTATCAAGAGGTAAAATCCAAACACTGGACAGTTAAAACACATACAAACCAGTTAAAAGAACATTAGTAATGGGGCACTAAATAGAGTTAAGGCTGGACAGCTGGTTCAACCATACCTTGGTATTGAAATAATTCTGCAAGATGAGCAACTTACAGAGGAACCTTGAAAGAGGCACCATGATATGACAGGGTTCACTTTCACTGCATGTCTTTAAGATATCTACTACTCAGCCCAACTGACCATAAAGCAGCTCGTGGAACTTTAATAAACAAATCCTAATAAAAATAAATAATTTTTAGAATGTTGGAGGGTATGCCTATTTCCTTCAGATCTGATCAAGACATGAGAATTATAAAACCGATACAAACTGTTCTGTGATTATCACTTGACAGTTCTAACACTGTTACACAGCTCAATTCTATGCTGCAGCCTTTAAGATACAAACTGGGGTTAAATGAGATCACTCACTTGTTAGAGAAGTATCAGATAAATTTTAGAACTGTTCCAGTTAAGGAAAATAATTCTTAATTTCATAATCCTAAAACTTTTTCTAAAAATTTTTGCAGGGCAGGTACTTAACTCATAGCTGTTTTAGTTGATTAAAAAATCTGATTTAAAAATAAGTAAGGCTGGGTGCAGTGGCTCACACCTATAATCCCAGCACTTTGGGAGAATGAGGCAGGCAAATTGCCTGAGCCCAGGAGTTCAAGAACAGCCTGGACAACATGGTGAAACCCCATCTCCACAAAAAATTAGCCAGGCAATGTGGTGCATGCCTGTAGTCCCAGCTACTTGGAAGGCTGAGGTGGGAGAATCACCTCAGCCCAGGAAGTCAAGGCTGCAGTGAGCTGTGACCATGCCACTGCACTCCAGCCTGGGTGACAGAGCAAGACCCTGTCTCAAAAAGTAAAAAATAAAATAAAAATAAATAAGTGACATACTAGTTCCTCGGATCTTTTACTTTTTTCCAAATGAAGTATGCTGTCAATTTACATTTTTCATGTTTTTTCAAAAGCACACAATTTACTAGTTAACTCAATGAATTACAATACTGTTATTGAATATAAACATACTGAAGAATTAAAGGGAAAAAAACACACCTGACACTTTAACATGTGCCTTAACAATCTTGCATACTAAGGTACAGAATACTTCAGAAAGTAACAATCAGCATAGTCTTATGAGACTAGGAGAATAAAAGTGCCCTGCAAACATGGCTTCTATGTACTTAATATGGTAAAACATGTGACAGGGAAGCCTGTAAGGTAAAACTTAAAAAAAAATCAAATAAGGCAGATTATAAATTTTTTTGTTCGCAAAAGAACAAAGGAGAAAAGGGGAAGAATAAAAACATTCTCCATCTTTAAAAGAAAAAATATTAACAACCACAAGGTGCCACTGTATTTTAGCAAGCTGTAAAAATGGCCTTTTAAGAGGAATTTTGCAATCTTTACCTCCCTATCATTTGGGTATTTTGGGAACTGACTGAAAGTCATGGCTGATGCTTCACCCATTTCATGTCATGGACGCCTGGGAAGCAGGTAGTTAAATACAAAGCATATTATGTGATAACCCTTCATAAATATAATTTGAGACACTGACACTAGGAGAGGATACTTGGCACAGAAAAGACATGTTATGGGGGGGGGACACATTACTTGAGGCAACACTTACAGCCAATCAGTTTCCTAATCTTAAGGTTTGGAGGAATTCCAATCGTTTTTAAAAACTGTGTGTGTACACACACATATTTTATTTCCTGGTGCTAAAGGTCTTTTTATAAACTGTACAATTACCTACATTCCAACACTAATGTGAACACTTTTCTCAATCCCCACCTCCATTAACACCATTAAGGTGTAACTAACATGTTCTTTTCAGAGCAAATATTCCAAATTAACAAGGTGGCTCATCTTCTATAGTGTTGATACAAAGTCTGCAAACTTTTAACTTAACTTGCTCAATTTTGTTTCTAATAGTACTAATAAACCTCAACTTTGGCCGGACATGGTGGCTCACGCCTGTAATCCCAGCATTTTCGGAGGCCGAGGCAGGCACATCACTTGAGGTCAGGAGTTCAAGACCAGCCTGGCCAACACGGTGAAGTCCCCATCTCTACTAAAAATATAAAAACTAGCCAGGTGTGGTGGCATGCGCCTGTAATCCCAGCTACTCGAGAGGCTGAGGCAGGAGAATTGCTTGAAACCAGGAGGCAGAGGTTGCAGTGAGCCGAGATCGCTCCATTGCACTTCATCCTGGGCGACCAAGTAAGACTCTGTCTCAAAAAACAAAACAAAACAAAAAAACCTCAACTTTGTCAGCTGCTCAGAGTTAAAACAATTCAAATGTTTCAGACTAGAAAGTGAGTTTTTAAAAACATCTGAAATATTCAAGAAAATTTGGGTTTTGGTACTTTTCCTTATGCTCTGAACAATGTGAACTCCCAACATTGTTTATCCTTGTTCCTCTTACTGCATGAAGTTCAAACTAGGTCTTAAAGACAACTTTTCTGTACTTAAGAAAAAGTGCAAAGATAGAAAATGAAATGTAAGGTGTTTTGCAAGAAATGCTCCCTCGAGAATGGTGTTTGGATGTGGGTGGGGGGAAAACGATTTTTGTTCTCCATTGTAATCTGACACCTACGAATGACCTTGTCTTCAATGTCCACAACACTAGTAAGCATGTAATAATCACGGACATCGCAAGATTAAAAATTAAGTAGCAAATTCCACTAAAACACTTGTATTCATTCTATACCATCGAATGGAAATCCGTGAGTGCTACTGAAAAAGGTGTTCACATGCACATGTCCAATATGTGCATTCCACTGAAGGCTAAAAGCTTAAAATTCTATTTCCAGTGTTTATGAATAGCTTCAATATCTACATTCATAGCCAGCATTCTGCTTGAGTTAACTCTTACTTTAATACTTCACAAATGAGTAAGTACGTCTTGGGAGATTAGGAAGGTACCTGTTGTCAATAACTTTCTCTTATGCTTAGAATGTGCTGCAATTGTTTTTAAACTATTTAAAATGAACACCCCTATAATAATGAAACACTTTATGCCAAGAAGAAAATTGATTTGTTTTTAGCCAATCAAGACTACCCTGCAGATCTGAAAACTGTAGATTACATCCTTAGGAAAGGAGAAAAGGAGGCTCACAAATATAAAGGAATCCTGACTTTTACACGGACAAATTTTTAAAAAGATAAAATGTATTACATAAGCGCCATAAACAGTGAAATCTGCTTATATTAAAAAAAATAAGTGAAGCTTTGTTTGGACATTATTTCCTTGCAAGAGCAGTACATATCCTTAGTAAACAACTACCATATTTACAAGTTAATTTCCTTGATACTTACATAGGATTGAAAGCCAGAAGAAATCATGAAAGAGTGAGCTTTGAAATAATCTTTACAGCTAAGTTGGTAACAGTGAAGGTACCCAGACAATTCCTAAAGCAGACTTGTTTATTTTGTAGAGTATTTGACTATGTCTGGGTAGCTAGCTTGCTTTGATAAAGGCCAAGGACAAGTTCAATCCCTATTTTGGCCTGTTAAAGCTTTTCCCAGAAGAACAAATATCTGCTCCATAGTCATTCTAATCCTAACCCCAGCTAGTCTCAAAAAAGAAATTAGGCAAGAGGACTGGGGTTATCATGAAGTTACTCTTACTACTAAGAAACCAACATAAAGTGCATGTCCATAGATAGCGAGTCAGCAGTCTCATTTTCATATATGGGCAGCACAATTAAAATCTGAATTTCAAATAACCCAACATGACTTTCAACAAAGGATAAAAATCCCTTAATCTTCAACTGGTCTTTAAATTTGAGATGTTAGGTCTGTGTTAGAGATAGTAATGAAATATTATCAAGTGTGCACTGGTACCTTAAATGACAAATCTCAAAAACAACACAAATTCGAGACTTTCCTATTAACACACACGTGTACCAACTGCAATTCATATGCTAAAAGTGGTTTTATAGTCTCTTTCCTCCATTTTTTCATTTTTGAGGAGCAGACTTGTAAAAACATCAATTTAACTTGTGCTAGGTAGTAGTGGTTTGTTTTTCTTAAACCAAAACTCTGCCAAACTTGCTGATCTTCTGCTTCATCTACTCAGGTAGAATACCAGGTCAAGCTGCTGCTGCGGCTGCTCTCACCATATGAAACCAGTTTGTGTCTGCATTATTACTGTCTTCAGGAAAACTTTAAATTCTTCAGAGTTTTCTTTACTCCTCCCATATTTCACTTCCTGCCTAAATCCAAGTTAAATTATACAATTTCCACTGGTCTTCAACACGGTTTAATTCTGCACTGTCCTTTCCTTTGCATGTCACAGTAGCTGTTCACACATTAAATATTATAGATATGTTCTGCTCTTGACATCTACACACTTACAAAAGCAGCTTTGTACTTTGTTTGGTGTGTTTGTTACTATGTTGGCTCACAAAAAGCAGTTTTCTCAGTTCTAAGCATGGTACTTTACAATTTTTAATGCATTCATACAACAGTGCATTGGAAAAGTACTGAGCCTCTACAAAATAGCTTTACATTTTTAAACAAATGAATGTGATTTTTTTTCACTTACACAAGCATAGGCTTTTTAATATTTCCACAAGATAAATATCTCAATTAAACTATAAGCTCACTCTACAGTGTGCCACAGTGATGGGCTTAGGAGACAGTTATACACTTAGAAGATCCTAACCTTAGTGTTATTTACACTGACATGTCCAGTATCACCAAGTCTGAAAGGTGAACAAACAATACTCAGAATGTGGCTGAATTTGTGTTAACTAATAACTGGGAATGATATAGCTTTAATCACTTATGAAACACATACTGTAACTTAGTCTAAACTGGTAATTTCCTTCGCTCCTCTCTTATGGTGTGGGAAAATTTAAAGATCAACATGAAAAAGGAGCCATTGCTAAGGCAGATCTTTTAAGATAACAAAGGAAAAATTGACAAGTGTATATGATAAATTATCAGTAACAGTGATGCTACCAATTTAACTGGTACGGAAATCAGATTTTTAGGTCCTATAACGTGGCTTTTAAAATATTTCCTTTTATTCTGGAACAAAAACTGGAGAAAGGACAATGATTCCTTCAGAAAGCAATGACTCAATTCAGGTTGTTACTTTACACTTAAGTACCACTCAAAAAGTGGACATAAAAGCAAGTGATTCCTGTTTGCCCATCACTATATCAGCTACATAGCTGAGAGTTCAGATCTTAATTACACAACACTTTCTCTGTTACCAGAAGCTAAGACTGCTCTGCGACAAATAGGACAGGTAGAATTCTCAGATAACCAGCGATCGATGCAGTGGACATGGTACTCATGGGAACAAGGTAGTTTACGAAGTTTGTTGCCTTCTGTATATTCTGTAATGCAAACACTACAGGTTTTTAATGCATCATTTTCACCAAAACTTCTCATTGCCAAGTTGTCAATCTGTTCTTTGGTGAGTCCTCTAGGTTGGTCATCATCATCCTCATTTAAGAGGAAAAACTGAGCCAGGCTAAGGAAGGGCAAAGAGCCACTTTCATCAAATGTGACTGGGGCCCTATGTCGACCCTCTCGCCTGGCACCTGATGAGCCTGATGATGAGCTTCCTTCATTACTGCCTTCAAATAAATCTGAGCTAGTTTCTGAACTTTCACCACCGGAACTGGAACTAGGACTGGAACTGGAACTTGAACTGGAACTGGAACTTGAACTGGAACTCGAACTGGAACCAGAACTACTACCACCACCAGAACCTCCTCTTCCACTCCGTGACTCTGCCCTTTCCATATTTCGATTTGAGACTGAGCCAGTAGGCTCTGAGTCGCTATCACTGTACATAAAATAGCTTAACTCACCAAAACCTGTCATTATCTGCCTTAACATGGTCTGAATTGCAACAGATGTAGTCTCACTTAAACCAGTATTTAAGATTCTACGAATGGGAATTCTGATGGTACTGACATAGGTTCTCACACCTGCACGCTCAGAACGTGAAAATGTACGCCTAAAACCTCCTCGTTCACTTTCATAGGTGACAGTGTTGTTTGGTGTCTGAGACCTAGACCGAGTTCTGCTGGCTATGCTATCTCTCTGCCGATATTCTCCAGGACGAACTCTTCTTACTTGAAGATCAAGGACTATGGTTGGAGGTCTCTGTCCTGATCCTGTTGATTCACCACTGGCAGCTGTGTCTGAAGAACCTGCTCCTTGAGAAGCACTTCTTGTTCCAGAAGCTGCAAAAAGACCTCTACTTAGCAACTCAGGCCCAGATATTTGCTGCCTCAATGTCACGTGGTGCCGGGTTCTAGAACTTCCCTCCGTCTCATTTACCAAAGGATGTTCAAAAGTCTGAGATGAGATACTATGATGAGATCTTCGTGGAATTTCACTCATTGGATGCAGAGGTGACCTACTTCTTTCAGCTCTTGCTCTGGTTCTCCGATGGTCTGGGCTCCTGCTTCTTGCCCTCCTCTGACCTCTGGTAGGTGGGACCTCTGTTAACGCTTCAGTTGAATTTCGTTCTGATCTAGATGGCCTTGCAGATGTTGATTCAGATCGTGGGTTTTCCACTTGCCTTTGGCTGTTGTTTTCCACGTTTTCTCCACTAGAACGTCTTGCAGATGGCTCACTTTCATTCTCTGAATTTTGGCTCCCATTATTACGGTTAACATTTATCTCTAAACTGAATCTGAAATCACCACTGTTTGGATTAGTCCGACTCACTGCTCTCCAAGATTGGTTTCCTCTTTGCCCACTTCTTGTTGTATTTCCAGTTTGTCTGACAGAGTTAAGCCAGTCTATTATAGAGTCACCATTAGACACATCATCTGAAGAGTCTCCTCCTGTTCAAAACAAAGGAGGGGGAGAGGGAGAAAAAGGAACTACTAAAATGAGGACAATCATATAAGTGCTCTGAAACTCTGCATTAAATAACTTAAAAATTCGGAACACATTTCATAATTACAGATTTTTACAAACTATACTGCATAAATTTATAAGGCAAGAAAATTCTAATTCCATTTGAAAAGAGCAAGCTACACTAGAGAAATTTAGAGAATTATTTGATTTTTAAAGGGAATCTGGAGGAAGTCTATTTTCAGTATTTTATCATATACAGAGCCAAGCATACCACTGTGGGATGGTCAGAAGACGTTTTTTCAGTCCTCTGCCAAAATACTAATGTAATCAAACTAGGTAAGGAAACAGTGTTTAACGAACAGTCACATTTAGTTCAAGCTACATTTCTGTCAAATTTTTATTAGTCTACATACTGTGCCTTTGATAACATTTGAGGTTGTTTTAAAATACAGGACTATTTATTGTAGCCATAAGAAAAATACAAACAAGATTTATAGGTTTAAAAGCATTTGAATATTTCTTAATGTTACCAAGGTTTTCAATGGACATGAAGTTAAAGATCAGATCAAATAAGTAGTCTGAACCTTGCATAGCACATATAATGGCATGTTCAAGAACCAAATTATTATCGTAGCCTCTCAGGTTGCACAATCAAAATCCCTACTTGACACTGGGAGGGAAACACCAGACCTGAGGTTAGAGCAGGATTTCTCAACAGTGGTACTACTGACATTTTAAGCCAGTTAATTCTGTGTCATGGGGGCTGTGTTGTGCATTATGGCATGTCAGGATGTTTGGCAGCATTCCTTCCCTCTACACAAATGTCTCCAGACGTTGCTAATGTCCCACATGGGGCAAAATTATATCTCATTAGGAACCACTGGGTTTAGACATTTCTTTTTGCTGGTGAAGAAGTCACATGTTTATAAAGAAGGAATTAAGTAGGAATAAATTTCAATGGAGGTGAAAAACAAACAAACAAAACAAAATCACATTTAAATGGGCCATTTCTCAACGTGTTCCAATTAACATAAACATCCCAAAGGTGAGGTAGAAAAAAAATGCTGACATTCTCACTAAGTATCAAGAAAATGTCAGTTTTCTTTTTATGAGCAGTTACTTAGCACCAAATTAATTTGTGCCAAATCTGGATAATCTTTGGCTGACATTTACTATTACAAAGTTCCTATCATCCCATCGTCTATCCACCTCCCCACCAAAACCAAAACATACCTCTATTTTCATCAGAGTTTTGCGGTGGTGGGCCTTCTTTAATTTGCTGTAGTCTTCTCAGCAACTCTTCCTCAGTACTTTCACCTGAAATTTAACACCACAGGGCAAAGATGACATTAGGGGTATGACAATCAAATACTTTATCAGTGACTCACAGTAATCTGACACAAGATGATTAGAAAAAAAATCATATCTTTAAAAGAGAAAACTTTTTCAAACCAAAAAGAAAAACCAAGGAGTAGGTAGGTCCTGGGAAAAATTCACTTCTTTGGAAACATATTAAAAGCAATTTACAAAGTTCTTTTGCATATAACATCTAACTTTGGCTCACGCCTGTACTCCCAGCACTTTGGGAGGACGAGGCGGGTGGATCACCAGAGGTCAGGAGTTCGAGACCAGCCTGGCCAACATGATGAAACCCCATCTCTACTAAAAATACAAAAATTAGCCAGGCATGGTGGCAGGTGCCTGTAATCCCAGCTGCTTAGGAGACTGAGGCAGGAGAATCGCTTGAGCCCAGGAGGCAGAGGTTGCAGTGAGCAGAGACTGTACCACTGCACTCCAGCCTGGGCGAAAGTGCAAGACTCTGCTTAAAAAAAAAAAAAAAAAAAAAAAAGGCAAAGGCAATTCTAAGCCGGGCGCACAGTGGTACCACATCTGTAGTGCCAGCTCGTTGGGAGACTCAGGCAGAAGAATCCCTTGAGTCCAGCCTGGGCAACATGAGACCCTGTCTCAAAAATAAATAAGTAAGTAATTTTTAAGAATTGCAGCTTTGAGAGGAAGATATTGTTATCTGCATTTTAAAATTAAGAAACAGACTGAGTGACAGACTGGCTTGCCAGGAGCCACACCAAACAGCAGTGCCAGAACTCCACCTAAAGCATTCTGATTCAAGCCTGGTATTGTTGGCTAAAAACACACTCCCTCTCTTAAAAGTCATGCTAAAACCTTACCTTTTAAAATCTAAGCAATTACTCAAAGGTAAGTAGAATTAAACAGAAATGAAGAGGAAGACAGATACTTTTAACTAGGATCAAATGGGACTTAGTGGGGTAAAAGATAATTAAGCACAAACTTCTAATTGCTATGTTACCCAAGGCTAGCTCTGGAGGATTACAACTGGGACATATTCAGAAAATCAGAGATAACAGAATAAGTCTTTCCTAAAAACTAAGTTCCCATTAGCTATTCCACACTCGGATTCTTATCTAGTAAGTTAGATAAAGCTAACTAAGAAAAAAAAGATTTAGCTCCATTCTTTTCAATTCAGTTCGCTAAAAATTCATAATTCATAAGTTAAAAATCTCTCTGATATAGTGTAATTCCAAACATCAGTAAATATAATCAGGTAATAAATACAGCAATAAATGTCATTCCATATCCCCTATGTTAAATAATATTTCATAAGGGCTAAAGAAATGGATTTTTAAAACAGGTTCAAGCATTTTTTTTAAACCAGCAATTTACACTTATAAATCCTTAAATATATGTAAGCATACCTGGGGTGCCTAGCAAATTGTTATCTCTCATAAGCCTATAATCTTCTTCACTCAGGTTATTTACAAATTGATAGAAAGCTTCTTCCCGATCCAATCGGTCCATCTGACTTCTGCGCTGTGCTGCAGACTGATCACCACTTCCTTTGTCATTGGAATCTGAGTTTTCCATATTGATGAACAAGTGGAATATACCTGAAAAAAGAGACTAATCTTGAAAATAAAGGTCACTATGTATTCTATACAAGTTTTAATTATGTGAAAATCCAGAACGTAGGTCTAGAGATGGATTTTCAGACCTCAAATGAAATTTCCTAACAAAAACTCCTGAAAAGCACTGTTATATTAAGAGTAGGTCAAGGGTTGGCAAACTACAGCCCTTGAACCAGACAGGGTTGGCGAACTAAAGCCCTTGGGCCAAATCCAGCCATACCGTGGTATTTTTTGTTTTTTGAGATGGAGTCTCGCTCTCTCAACCAGGCTAGAGTGTAGTGGTGCGATCTCAGCTCACTGCAACCTCCACCTCCTGGGTTCAAGTGATTCTCTGCCTCAGCCTCCCGAAGTAGCTGGGACGACAGGCACCTGCCACCACGCCCAGCTAATTTTTGTATTTTTAGTAGAGACAGGGTTTCACCATGTTGGCCCAATCTGGTCTCAACCTCCTGAGCTCAAGTGACCTGCCCTCCTCAGCCTCCCAAAGTGCTGGGATTACAGGCATGAGCCACCGCAACCAGCCTCGTGCTGCATATTTTTATTCTCCTTGCAATCTAAGAATGGTTTTTAGAGACTATCTTGTGACATATGAAAATGCAATGAAATTCACATTTTAGTGTTCATAAAGTTTTATTGGAACGCAGCCATACACATTCATTTACATGTTATCTATGGCTGCTTCTGTGCTATAATGGCAGAGTTGAGCAGTTGTGACAGACTGTATGTGGCACTCCCATTGCTTTGGACTGCTGCTCTGTGCACTCTTAAGTTGCAGTGATGTAGCTATGATGACAGCATTTCAAGTGCCTTCACACTGGACATTAAAAAAAACTGAGTACACACTCATCATCTCAAACAAAGAGAAAAGTGGACTCTGAATGTCACGCTTAAAGGTGCAGCAGAGGATGGGTTTTTCAAAAATCAGATTAGATGGCAAAGAATGCATGATTATGCAAAAAATACTATATACTAAATACAATATATACTGACACTATTAAACACTAGTGACAATATTCCCAATTCACAGGAAAACTACAGTTCAAAAAGTTAGAAAATTTAAAGTGAAATCTCATCACAAAATATTTCTTCACAAAAATAAAAATGAGGCTTCAATCAAAGTAAATTTCCCAGTGGCTCATTTATTGGCTAAACAAGGAAAGCTGTTTATTGATGGTGAGTTAGTGAAATTATGTTTGAGTGCAGAAGCTGAAGAAATGTGTCCAGAGAAAATAAACATAATATTGGACTTTTGGTAAGTATAGTGGTCCAAAAAGTTGGGAATATTGAAAAGCAATGTCACTAATCAACTGAAAAATAAGGTAAATGATGGAGTGGTTTTCTCTTTGGCTCTTGATTTGTTGACAAATGTAACTGATACTACTTAAGTTACTGTTTATTCAAAGAGCCAAGTGTTGATTATTCAAGGAGTTTGAACTGCAGAAGTAGCCCCTATGTGTAGTCTACGTGAAATAATCATAGGTGAGAATATTTTCAAAGTTGAGAAAACTCTAATTCAGCAAAACCCGAAGCAGAATCTCATAATAAGATATGTTACTACTGGAATGGTAAAAATATATATGGAATGGAAAAAGACCTAGTTGGACAAATTTACAAAGTTTATGAAAATGTAAGGTATTTAACGTTTATGGTTATATATTTCATTACTCATCATCAAGTGATCTGAAGAAAATTTCAATCTATCGTATTACTGAACCAGTAGCACTAATGATAAACTTCTCTCTTATGAACTCTGGTTTAAGCTCAAGTTCCATGAATTTTTGTCAGAAATTTTGTCTTGCTCTACAACACAACATTTGATGGGCTAATATTGGTAAAGTTTTATTGTGATTTGTTGTGCTCAAGGCAAAGATGGATTTTTTTTCTGTGAGAACTGCTCTCAATTACTATTATCAAACAATAAATAGCTTGGAAAATTAGTGTTTCCTGCAGACTTGATAATGTTTCTTAATGAATCCATCCTAAAACAACAAAGCAAAAAATACTTATATATGAAACTTATACTGTGGTAAAGCCATTTCAACAACATTGGTATCACATGTAATGTCAAGCTGTTTTATATACTTCATGTCCTGACAAAGTAATGAGAGCTCCATTCCCACACAAATTTGTAGCACATACATTTTCTGAGCTCAAACTACAGTTCCAGAACTGTTTTGCAGACCCCAATGTAAGCACAAAATAAATTTCCTTATTTCAAAATCCATTTAACTGTGCAACTGAGGAGCTTCCATCTAACCCTCAACTAGAAGTGACATCTCTGCAGTGGTAACATGCCAAAAGGTAAATATTAAAGTCATCTGGCTGGGTGTGGTGGCTCACACCTGTAATCTCAGCACTTTGGGAGGCCGAGGTGGGAGGATCACTTGAGCCCAGAAGTTCAAGACGAGCTTGGGCAACATAGTGAGACCCCATCTTCATAAAAAATTAAATTAAATTAAAAGATAAAAAATTGCCAGGCGCGGTGGCTCACGCCTGTAATCCCAGCACTTTGGGAGGCCGAGGTGGGCGGATCACGAGGTCAGGAGATCGAGACCATCCTGGCTAACACAGTGAAACCCCACCTGTACTCAAAACACAAAAAAATTAGCTGGGTGTGGTGGCGGGCGCCTGTAGTCCCATGGCATGAACCTGGGAGGCGGAGCTTGCAGTGAGCAGAGATCGCGCCACTGCACTCCTGCCTGTGCGACAGAGTGAGACTGTTTCAAAAAAAAAAAAAGATAAAAATCTAACAAAATTCTATAGATACCTTCTTCTAAAAGATGAATATGCTTCACTAAAATCATACACTTGTGGATTGCTTAAGATAGCAATACCTATATGTATGAAAAGATATTTTCAAAGATTAAATATTTAAGTCAGCAATAAATGGACATTTGCAAATGACTAATAAGGAATACTAGCTATGAATCCCAATTAAGCAAAATGTTACCCTCAAAAGAGTATCATTCTTCTCATTAGTAAACCTATCTCACGAAACACTGTACTCAATTATTGTTATTACATTTTGAGTTTTATCAGGAAAAACTGTGAGAATTTGGTTTCTCTCTTTTGTGTGACAATATGCTCAATTTTGCTTTTTGATCTGCAAAGCCTAAAATTTTATACTATCTGGCCTTTTAAAGAAAAAGTATGCCAACTCCTGTTCTAGGTAATACATAAACTTAGCCAAAAATTCTTGTCATTCACTATTTGTACGAGTTTAAGGAAACCAGAATATTGGCAGACATTCCACACATACTCATCAATGAACTGCATACTAATAAAAAACAATGGTAGTCAACAATCTAAAATACAGGGAGACTACAAACAAAAATGTTCCTCCTCTAATTCTTTCCCTTACAACCCCAGATTCCCCTTATGTTCCCCACAAACACAACTAAATTCCATGAACATATGTGCTACTGACCAAATGTTTGTCCCCCTCAAATTCACATGTTGAAATCCTAAATCCCAAGGTGAATATATTAGGAGGTAGGGCCTTTGGTCATAAGGGTGGGGCCCTCATGAATGAGATTAACGCTTTTATAAAATAGTCCCCAGAGAGTTCCTTTGTCCTTTTGCCATGTGAGGTTAAAGTGAGAAGACAGCTGTCTATGAGGAATTGGGCCCTCAACATATATCAAACCTGCTGGCACCCTGATCTTGGATTTTCTAGTCTCCAGAACTGTGAAAGATATATTTTTGTTGTTTATAAGCCACCCAGTTTATGATATTCTATTACAGCAGCCTGAACAGACTAGGACAATATGAAAAAATTTATGGAAAAAGGGTAGTCTAAATTGGTACTATGACTTAATCCCACATACACCCACACACAACACCTGAAGTGCCGGAATGTTCACAATTCAATCCTAGAGAGAAAAATAAGTCAAGTCTTACTCCAGATATAAAAACACAAAGAAGCCTGTCTTGTCAAACCTTGCCTGCTTGCTAAGCCTAAATAAATTTTAGTCTAGACAGAGGCATACCTAGATCTCCACTGTTTTCCTTAGATCATTATTTTTAGAACTATCCTATCTTGTTTAATTAAGATGAGTATGTCAAGAAATGTGGTGGTGGGGGGGAGATCATAATATTTTTGGAGTTTCTTAATCTCATAACTGAGATTGCTTAATTGTAATAAGATTATACTACATAAACTTCTGACAAATGGTTACTTTATAATACTTGAAACTCTGACACTAGAAATCACCAGCTTAAATAAAACACGCACAAAAAACAGGCACTAAAAAAATACAAAACAAAACAAAACCCTGAAAAGGAAGCCAAGTTTTCCCACATGAATCTCAAGTAATACAACTTGGTATTAGAAGTGGTAAAGGCAGCCGATTTTTAAAAATATAGAAAAGCACAAAGGAAAAAAAAAGTCAGCCATAATTTCTCAAATTTGCTAAGAACAATGTTTGCTAATAACTAATGTTCTTAATAAAGCAGTTAGTAGTTTGAACGCTAATGCATGAAAGTTAAGACAAAATTCACTTGTGTAGGATAGGTAAATTGTTCTGAAAACAACTGCAGGGTTAAAAGGCTTGAAAAATATAAATCTTCCAAAGAAGGCAAAGATATCTGGTTAAGTTCTGACATTTGAAGGACATGAACCAAAGAAAAGAGAAAACTCACATGCCAAAGACATTTACAGCAGTGGCACAAACTCTTTAACAATAGTATCGGGGGCTGGGTGCAGTGGCTCACACCTGTAATCCCAGCACTCTGGGAGGCGGAGGCAGGTGCATCACCTAAGGTCAGGAGTTTGAGACCAGCCTGGTCAACATGGTGAAACCCCATCTCTACTTTAAAAAAAAAAAAAAAAAAAGAGCTTGGCGTGGTGGCCCATGCGTGTAATCCCAGCTACTTGGGAGGGAGGCTGAGGCAGGAGAATCACTTGAACCTGGGAGATGGGGGTTGCAGTGAGCCGAGATCGTGCCACTGCACTCCAGCCTGGGTGACAAGAATGAAACTCCGTCTCAAAGGAAAAAAAAAAGTTATCAGGGAGGTAAAAGCCCAGAAGGAACAGAAACTTACAAAAATATGGGAAAGATTTAAAACACTGAATGTGAAGCAAGAAAGGGGTCTTGTACTGAGTATGGAGGGGGGTGTATCAGGTATATTAACAGAAGACAGAAGAGTCACTCAACTTCCATTTTGTTTCTATTTTATTCAACAATGAGAATCATCTTCTAACTGGAAAGAGTGGAAAAAACAACTTTTCAAAGAAAATCAAAAGCCAAGAATGCATAATTTCTAATGACAATCTTTTTGAGATGTCATAGAGAACAGGAGAGATGCTAAATGATCCAATCTTCAAAAAAAGTGAGATCTACAAACTACAGAGCAGTAAAATCTGACAATACATCTAGGGGAAAATTCTGCAAATACATTATCAGATAAACTGCAAACATGTAGAAGACAGTATGTTCACAAGAAGTGGAGTTCACTGCTGGTGAACTTAAAAAAATACAAACCCCCCAAAAAGATTAACCTTATTTAACCTTATTTGCTTCACATAGGGATGGTTCTAAACCTTGGCTTGCACATTAGAATTACTTGGGGAGCTTTCTCTGGGGTTGGTCAGACATGGATATTTTTAAAATTCTACAGGTAATTCTATTTTGAAAGTCAGGGTTGAGAACCTCTTTGATAGGGACATCAGGATAACACTGCTGACTTACTGACTTGATTTCTGCACAGGATCTGAGGTTTTTCTTCCTATTAGGAAGAAATATAGGCCAGTGTAATAGGAATTATCTGGAAATCTTGTTAAAATACAGATTCTGATTCAGTAGATTGGGGTAGGGCCTGAGATTCTGCATTTTTATTAAGCCTCCAGGTGATGTTGATGCTGAACCTAGAATCATACTCTGAGTAGTAAGGAGCTTGATGACAATACAGTTAAACAGATTCACAGTTGCTGAACACCACCCTCAAAGATTACAAAGCAATGTTAACTTGCAAACAGCCCTGTAAACTTTAGCATTTTTAAATGAACCAGTTGGATGAATCCACCCAAGACATGGTAAACAAATCCATAAACAACTCGAAGCTGTGAGTTAGCACAGAAGATGTATATAATAAATATTATTCTGAATTATCAGTGGATTCCTAGGATGGGCTGAAATAAAAACAATGGTAAATATCCTACCTCGGACACTTTATGAAGGGCTATCAAGCTAAAATAACCCATAGTAAAAGTACACAGTTGGGGAAGAACCTGTCTTGGCAGTTCACATGAAAGATACCTCAAGTTTTTGGCTAACACAAGCTCAATGAAAAGCCTGTTTGACCTGGCTATGAAACCTACGAGAATCACAAGTTGCTTTCATAGACCACGGTGTTCAAATAAAAGCAGGTAACAGCCCCACTGAAACCTGCTGTTCATAGTACATGTAGAAGGCCGGACACGGTGGCTCACACCTATAATCCCAGCATTTTGGGATGCCGAGTTGGGCAGATCATTTGAGGTCAGAAGTTTGAGACTAGCCTGACTAACACGGCAAAACCCCGTCTCTACTAAAAAAAATACAAAAAAATTATCTGGGCGTGGTGGCGCATGCCTGTAGTCCCAGCTACTCGGGAGGTTGAGGCAGGAGAATCGCTTGAACCTGGGAGGCAGAGGCTGCTGTGAGCCAAGACTGCATCACTGCACTCCAGCCTGGGAGATCCCGTCTCAAAAACAAAAGCAGACTACATGTAGAGTAAGTGAAACACGAGTGAGAAGCCTGGGAGCATCATAAAAGAAATGGATGAATTACCTGGAGGTAGTTAGCCTGGAGAAAGACTAAAAATGGACACAATTACCATCTTCAAATATTTAGAGAGGAATAACATGAAAGAGAGCACAACCATAGGGTTAAATTAAGGTCAATAGTTAAAGACATGCAGAAGCAAATAATTCTTCCTTTTAGTAAAACAATCTAACAAAATTGTCAAAAAAAATAGAGATGCTACCAGTCTCTTGAAGCAAGCAAACTTCCTGTCTCCTGGATAATCAAGCAGAAGCTGGATATTAAAAAGAGGATTCCTTATTAGGTGACAGCCAGAAGAGACTGATTCCAAAAGACCATTTGGACTAAAATGCTATTAAGGGTAGTGAAGTCTCTTGGTCTTCTATTCTGGGCTTAGGGTCATAGTAAGCTACATACTCCGGTGACACAAAATTACATTTTCTTGGCAACACCAATCCACTTAGGTTGCCTCTACCCCATACTCCCCTCCCCCAACATACCTTGTGCTTTACCACGGTCACAATGTACTGCTATTCCCCTCAGTCCCCTCTTAGCTTCTCCCTATTTCACCTACCCTTAAAGATCCAATGAGATCTTCCCTCCTAAGGAGCTATTACTATCTCAGCTAGCAATTTTCCCATCCATCTCTGCATATAGCACTTGTCTATGCTACTAGAGTGGCACTTCCTGCCTTCCATGTTTTATATTTTTGAAGTGTATGTGTCTTCTCTTCCCAAATAGATTTCTTTTAGGGAACAAACCAGAATTACAGTCCCTTTAAAACTTCTGCCAAATGCCACTAGCACAATGCCTTGCACATTGTGGATATTTAAATGACTGAAAGAAATCCAATGTGAACACTGAGTTCATTTCCCTTAGTAATCTGTCTGAAACAGCACAGTCCAAAAGAGATACAATTTGAACCATATATGTAATTTTTCAAAATGCCAAGCAGCTGCATTGAGTAAAAACATGTGAAATTAATCTTAGTAATGTATCTTATTGACTCAACATAATCAAAAAAAAATCATTTCAGCTGACTGACCACGGTGGCTCACGCCTGTAATCCCAGCACTTTGGGAGGCCGAGGCGGGTGGATCACAAGGTCAAGAGTTCTGAGACCAGACTGGCCAACATAGTGAAACCCCGTCTCTACTAAAAATACAAAAATTAGACGGACGTGGTAGCAGGCGCCCATAGTCCCAGCTACTCCTAGTCAGGAGGTTGAGGCAGGAGAATTGCTTGAACCCAGGAGGCGGAGGTTGCAGTAAGCTGAGATCAAGCCACTGCACTCCAGCCTGGGCGACAGAGTAGACTCTGTCTCAAAAAAAAAAAAAAAAATCATTTCAACATATCAACATAAAAAAAAATTTAGATGTTTTACATTAAAAAATACTGTTTTTGGAACCTGGTGTGTGTTTTACACTTACAGCCTATCACAAGTTGGATGCTAAATTTTCGACAGATAAAATGGAATGTAGTTCAGCAAAACAATACAGTTGTGTTTAGTGGAAAAACATTTTACACTACTTCAGTTTTTTAAGCTTAAAAGAAAAAACTTAAAATTTCAGTTTCACTAGTCTTATTTCAAGTGTCTAACAGTCACATAGTGGTTAATGGCTACCATATTGGGCAGCACAGCTTTAAAGTATTTCTTTGTAAGATAGAGAAATCCCAAATAGGGAGAGTTTCAAATGTCCCCAATATATTTTTCATGCTCTACAAACCCACTATTTGCATCCCCTTTATGTTTTCCAAAAATAAAACAATAAGGTTCAATACTCTACAATGTTCAATACTCATGGGATAGATAAGTCTTTCCTATGCTCATGAATCTTCAAGATTCATTCTTGACCTTTTAGAATTTCTACCATTTCCTACATGGAAACTAGAGACAAAACATTTTACCTCCATTCAAAATTTTCCTGACACTGATTTCAGAGATTTTTGAATCCTAAACAGCTCCTGCTTGATGAGCTTGGATTCCGTTCCATGAAAGAGGGAATTCTAAATTTTATTTAATTCAAAATTTTAATGAGACACACTCATAAAGCAACATGTGAACAAATCCAAATCACTACCTCTTCAATAATAATAATATGCTGCTGTCTCCTTTCCCGCTACCCTTCCATATATATGCCAGAGACAATCAAGGAAAATATTTTCCCCATGATACTCCTGCAACACACTTATTTCAAAGCCTCCATCCTTTCTGCCTTAACTTAGCATTTCCCCTGGGCTGGAATTGGGGGTCAAGAGATTTCAGCACTGGCAAGGCACTCCCTCCCTTATAAGGGAATTCAAAGAGTAAGCTATGGCTACAATACCTGCAGAGGTCCCCTGGACTAGACATAATTACATTTGCAAAGAAAATGGAAATCAAGGCAATGCTCTCAAATGCCTTGTAAACTAATTTTACTCTCACACACCCAATGAGCCTGGTCTTATTTTAAGCAGACCTTCACTATCTAAGCGGCATAAAAGAAAGAAATGGAATAAATCTAAAAACCACAAGTTCTGCCCCAGGTAGATATAACCTGCCACTATTGTTTACTAAGTGCAAACAAACATTTTAAAGTTTAGGCATGCCAAAAATACCAGAAAACCATACTCCAAATGATCAAATACAGCTCTATCTCCATTTGGGGTGTGAAAATATTAGTGAAGAATAACATTAACAAAACAGGTCTCCAGATTCTACTTTGCAGTGAGTAACATTGTGGTACATTTCTAGCTTAAGTAGCAAGAGGAAAAAGAGAATCCTTATACACCGCTGGGATCTTTCAACATCATCGTAAAAGAGAAGGTCATAAATCCATTTCTTTAGTTATCTCAGATAAGTTAGAAATTCTGACTTCAGCATATGATTAGCATCAGCTGTTTTTCTATGAAAAGATTACCAGTGAAACATACAGTAATTTAAACAATGAAATATAACTGTTTTGAAGTCACTTAGGTCTCTCTCTGGCTATAAGCAATACTCATCACCCTGTATTTACATAGCCCTTACACCTGTATTTCATTTAATCTTCACAATAATCCCATGAATTAGGAATCACCACCTCTACAGGTGACAAACAGAAGCACAGAGAAAGAAAGTGATTTACCAAAAACCATGTGACTAGTAAGTGGAAAAGGGCCAGTAATTAAATCCAGGTCTCTGCATTCCAAATCCAGTCAACTTTTCACTAAGACAACTGCCTCCCAACATATCCCAAGACTCTGTACTTTAAAACACATTCCTTCCTTCAATCCCAATAGGTATGACTAAACTATTCAATCTATGAGCTTTTTATAGCATGTTCACTCCCTGTATGAAAAATTCCAAAATGACAAAACACCTTTTGTAAGCAGCACAAACCTAGATGGACTTATTTTTAAATAAGTCAACTTTTAGTAATTTTTAAAAATACAGTTGCTCCTTAGATAAACAGCATATTTTATTAACCTTATTTCTTTTAGAGTACTGTGTGCCAATATATCCAAATCCATTCCTGGAAACAAGAAACCAAATGAGAAATTTTGCCCAATCGTTTCAAAGAGCTACTCATCTGGTCAATGAATGGGACTGTATCCAGTAAGTTTAATTCTGGGGAGGAAAGGCCAGCAAGAACACCAACCCTGAGATTTATTTAAAACAGATTTTATTCACTTTGAGAATTTTAAAGTATTGTTAATAATCTCAACTTCTTCTAGTCATTATTATATATTAACATAAATTATGCAAATGACTGTTTCTGATTACTGCTAAATGTAGTATCTCATTTAATTCTAATCCATGCACACCAAAATTTTAAAAAATTTAATTGTTATAATGTTAAGGCAAAAAGTTATTTAAAACATAATGTTCAGTACTAACAGGTCAGGAGACCTGGTGCTAAGTATAAACACAGGCATGTTATATTTGATGGACACACTACATTATAGTACCCAATTAAGGAGACTTAAGGCATCCAAAAATACTGTTAATAAAACAGACCTTACAAAACTAAATTCTGAAACACCAAGTGAAATGCCTGTGTAAAAACCAATTTTAAAAAGTGAGTCATCTTGGCTGGGCATGGTGCTGGCCGAGTGTGGTGGCCCACATCTGTAATCCTAGCACTTTGGGAGGTCGAGGTCGGCGGATCGCTTGAGCCCGGGAGTTCGAAACCAGCCTGGGCAACATGGTGAAACCGTTTCTACCAAAGACACAAAAACTTAGCTGGGCATGGTAACGCGCATCTGTGGTCCTAGCTACTTGGGAGCTGATGTGGCTGAGGTGGGAGGATCGCTTGAGTTTGGGGGCAGAGGTTGCAGTGAACTCAGATCACGTCACAGCAGTCTAGTCTGGGTGACAGAGACTCCATATCAAAATTTAAAAAGTCATATGGTAGAAATTACCTCGTTTTTTAAAAAAAGTGGGGTGGGTGGGAGGGAGGAATTAAGGTAACCTAACATCAACTAACTACTAAATCATGTTGAATATTTCACCTTGTGCATATGTGTTCATTCAAGCTCCAAATTCTATAATAAAGTTCTGAAGCAGGACATGCCAATTTTTAAAAAATTATGGGTATGAACACAAAAATGTGTCACACTGACAAGAGAAGGGCAATCCATTTTGTTTGCAACAGAGCTTCATCAAGAATCTCATAAAGGAGGCTGAGCACAGTGGCTCATGCCTGTAATCCCAACACTTTGGGAGGCCGACGCGGGCGGATCACCTGAGGTCAGGAGTTCAAGAGCAGTCTGGCCAACATGGTGAAACCCTGTCTCTACAAAAATACAAAAATTTGCCAGGCATGATGGCAGGTGCCTGTAATCCCAGCTACTCAGGAGGCTGAGGTGGGAGAATTGCTTGAACCTGGGAGGTGGAGGTTGCAGTGAGCAGAGATCGTGCCATTGCACTCCAGCCTGGGTGACAGAGCGAGACTCCGTCTCAAAACAAACAAACAAAAAACCACACACCAAACACACACACACAAAAAAAAAACAAAAAAGAACTTCATAAAGGAGTCCTTTAAGAACTAGTGACATGTGATCTGTGTCAATGAAGAAAATGTTAAATACCATCACCAAAACGAAAAATACTTTATTCAGTTTTTTAAAAGTTAAATCACAAAGAACTGCTGAATTTAAGGCCAGAAAACAAAACGTACCATCATATCATCACGTATGTAGGCACCAAAAGTGTTGGGGATTCTTCATATATAGAATGTTTAATTAAAATGTTATGGTATTTGTAACAGAAAAATATTTGCTAACAACCAGGTATCTTTTTTTATTCTACACATGGGTAGCAGGGTGAAACTCAGCTCTGTGAAAGGAAAAAAGAGATACTGAAATCCAGTCTTGGTTGTAACTTGGTTATGTGGATTTGGCCAATTCATTTAACCTCTTGTGCCAGAGAGTCTCCATCAATATTAGAGTATTGGATTAAACCATCTGCAAGGTACTTTCCAGTTCTATGAATCTGTAACTGTAAATAAGATATAACCTACACCACATTACGATATTAAGAAATATTAAGTTTAGGAAACAGCACAAATAACTAGGACATAAGCTTATAAGCTCTGCTTTTCTCACTACCATTTCACTCAGTGTACTTCTATCTCCACTCACACAGTTATCTTTTTGAAAAGAAATATAAAGCATTCCTAAAAAAAAAAAAAAGAAGAACAGGCAGGGTTAATGTCTCACTGACTTTCCTTATTGCATGATACCTCTCACCAACTAAAAAATTTGTTGATAATTTCCAAGAGTGGCCTATCAGAAAATGCTACCAAGGTATCCCCCACTGCTCATGCTACCATAGCAATAAGAGATTATAAAATATCTGAATGGCAGTTAGCTTAGCCTCCACTTACATTCTTCTATCTTTACCAGTTGAAAAGGACAGCAGAGAAAAACTAAAAGGACTCAGGAATGTTCCTCATGTACGCACCGACTTGCAGCTCAAACTTTTACTAAAACGCTCTAAAACAGTTAAAACTGAAAGAGTGTTAAGAACCTCAGTAAATCAAAGGACTGAAGACCATGCCAAATGCGGTTGATCTACAGGATCAAGTTAGTTAAAAAAGGAAACCATTATGACATTTCATCTCAGTCAAATACTTTAATCTAGACAGTGAATTTAATCTTCAATTACCCGTTTTATGTTCTTTTATTATCAAGCTATGCCACTAAATTATAATTTGGTCTTATCCATAAACTCATTTTGACTTGCTTCTCTCATTATTCCTAAGAAGTCAAAAAGAAAATGACTCAAAAACCCAAGGAGTGCATGTGTTTAAGTTACTAAGGTAAAAATCACTGATAACTGACAATGTTGGTGTTCATCAGTAACTAAGGCACTATTTTAAGGACCTAAGATTTTTCCATCAAAAATCAGGTTTTTAAAGATTGAAGCCAATTTTTAAAATTAAAATCACTTAGCCGGGTGCGGTGGCTCACGCCTGTAATCCCAGCACTTTGGGAGGCCGAGACGGGCACATCACAAGGTCAAGAGATCAAGGCCATCCTGGCTAACACAGTGAAACCCCGTCTCTACTAAAAATAGAAAAAAATTAGCCAGGCGTAGTGGTGGGCGCCTGTAGTCCCAGCTACTCGAGAGGCTGAAGCAGGAGAATGGCGTGAACCCGGGAGGCAGAGCTTGCAGTGAGCCGAGATCGCGCCACTGCACTCCAGCCTGGGCGACAGAGCGAGACTCCGTCTCAAAAAAAAAAAAAAAAAATTAAAATCACTTAACTAAAAAAGAAAGTATTATCTATACCAATCAGTTACTTGAGGAAGTAATTTTGTATTTAAGACCAACCATGCTGACAACTGTCCTTCCTGAACTAGTATACCTACATAAAAATAACATGAAGAGGGTGACAATATATCTTTGGTTTGTCCAGAAGAGTAATGGTTTACACTTGTACTGAAGTAATCAGTAATATGGCTCTCCCTTTCACTCTCAAAAGTGTCCCAGTTTAGATAATTCATATGGTCTCCTTAGTTATAATCAGCACTAAAGGGAACATTGGTCAATAAAAACAAAAGTTGTAGTTAACACTTTTCCTCCTATAGTCAAGGGGAGATCAGAAGGGACTTTTTGTCATTCCAGAAAAAAATTTTAAACATCAAACACAAATACTTCCTTTCTCCCAGGAAGTAACATGTTCATCATCATGGAAACGCCATTAGACTCTCAAATGTTATAAAAGCAAACCAACCTGTAGTTGCAAAATTATTGCAAGAAATCCACGAATCTATGTAATGCACCAAGTGCTCTCTGCCTACAGATTATTTGTCTCACAAATATGTAGGTGCTACTGTGACTAATGAAATTAAACTCTTGGGTTGGTGGCCGGGCGCGGTGGCTCAGGCCTGTAATCCCTGTACTTTGGGAGGCCAAGGCGGGCGGATCACCTGAGGTCAGGGGTTCAAGACCAGCTTGGCCAACATGGTGAAACTCCATCTCTAGTAAAAATACAAAAATTAGCCAGGCGTGGTGGCACGTGCCTGTAATCCCAGCTACTCGGGAGGCTGAGGCAGGAGAACCGCTTGAACCCAGGAGGCGGAGGTTGCAGTGAGCCAAGATCGTGCCACTGCACTCCAGCCTGGGCGACAGAGCAAAACTCGTCCTGCCCTCCTAACCAAAAAACAAACAAACGAACAAACAAAAAAACCAAAAAAAAAAAAAAACCCTTGTGTTAGAACATTAAAATATAAGAAAATCTAGAGCAAAAATACCAACTATATATGTCAGGAGAAAAACCACAAGTTCATAAATATATTCCCCCAATTGAGGTATATTTAAAAAATACCTCAATTGGCCAGGCGCGGTGGCTCACGTCTGTAATCCCAGCACTTTGGGAGGCCAAGGTGGGCAGATCACAAGGTCAGGAGTTCGAGACCAGCCTGGCCAATATGGTGAAACCCCATCTTTACTAAAAATAAAAAAATTAGCCAGGCGTGGTGGAGAGCGCCTGTACTCCCAGCTACTTGGGAGGCTGAGGTAAGAGAATTGCTTGAAACCAGGAGGTGGAGGTTGCAGTGAGCCGAGAGTGCACCACTGCATTCCAGCCTGGGCGACAGAGTGAGACTCCGTCTCAAAAAAATAAAAAAATAAAAAATAAATAAATAAAAATACCTCAATTGATAAAAAGAGAAATGAATTGCTGGATTATCTGGGAAACTTTCATGTTTGAGGCTGAGAAAAAAAAATGAAAGAAAAATAGATACAAAAGTGTTATTACTTTCTTATATTGGACATCAGAACTTCAATTTATTATGTAAACTAGATACTTTCTGAAATCAATGGGCCATAGGTTTTAGAAATCTTTGTGTTAAAGAAAAACTTGTCCAGTTCTAGGCAGTGGCACAAAATTCTAGGACCTCATTGGTTTGGGTTTGACAGAAGACTTTTTATTCTCTAATTTGTCATCCACTCTATGGTAAATGAAGAGAACAGGAGGCTGGCTGGTGATTTGCTCTATTTCTAATCCACCATGGCCATGGAAAAATTAATGTACATATAATATAATTCCATAAATGCAGATGCCTCATTTGACCTACTACTATATTAAGGCTCACTACATGTTCACTAACCTCAAAGATATCCAACCAGCCTAGTATTTCCAGATCATTTAATTATTAAGCTATTTCTTAAAATCATTTCTGATTTTAAATTAAGTTTATCAAATGATATACAAGGAGCTATCCATTTAACATCTATCAATGAGCCCATCCAATTACAGGGCCTGTGAAATAGAACAATAAATATGTGTAAACATGCATAATAGCTGAAACAGGAACGTAACAGACGAAAAGGGGGGATTGCTGGATAACCTTTAAGTATTAACAAAAGTTTCTGATGCAACATAACCTACAGACTTTTTACTACAACCTTTCATTTTCATTGCATTTCCTATCTAATTAGACAGCAATCAAACCCAGAAGTATAACGTCAGACAGGCCTGGGATAAAATGAGGGCTCCACCACTTAAAGCTATTTAACTGAGGACAAATTATACTTAACCTCTTTGGGTTTTTGGTTTCCTCTATAAAAGTTAACATTCTCATGAGGCTCTGTTGTGAGAATTATAAAATAATGCATATAAAGCACATGGCCTAGCACCACAGGCCTTCAGCAGAAGTTGGTTATGAATTTAGGCTAAGTATCCATCCCAGTTTGTCAGGGACAATCAAGGTTTGCACCTGTTGTCCAGGAATTATTAATGTTCCTTTTGTTCTTAAAAGTGTCTTGGTTAGGCAATAAATTATGTGGTTACCCTAATGATGATGATAATAATAATGAAAGGAGTCAATATCAATTAAAAGTATCATGTATCAATTATGAATTTTTGAATCTTAAAGGAAAAAAATCAACCACCACACACAAAGTAACGTAAAATTATACTCTCGTAAGCTATTCTGATATTTCATTTAGTTATCCAATGAACATTTAAATGTTATTTTACTTATACTCATGCCATTCCAACAATGATATAAGACAACAAATTTTTTGTTGTTGTTGTTCTATACAGGTATTGGTAAACTTCAGACATTATTTTAAAGAGTCAAATTCACAGATAAAGCACTGGTGAGTTCCAGGTATCCAGAAACATTACCCTTTTAATTCCCAGTGAAAAGTACCCATTCTTATCATGAAGAATACCCAACACCATCTAACATCTATCAATGAGCCCATCCAATTACAGGGCCTGCAAAATAGAACAATAAATATTTGTAAACATGCATTCTACACATAAATCATCAGGAGACGCAACAAAAAATAAATTACCTGACTGTTATGACATAGTATTGAAATACAATAAACTGGATTTTAGTTTTCTTCACTCTGCTCTAGAAAAAAAAAGAATCCATTATTCTTCCTCTTTAAAAAGATACACATTTTCTTTGAATTAGACACAACCTAAAAAAAAAATACAGACACACCATAACCCAACCTAATTCAATATTAGTATTAGGGCATTTGGGGAGAGCAAGAAGGTCAGAGGGGACCAGGAGTTAGATAAAAGATGTCTTCTAAGACTGAGAGACAATTTACGTTTTATTATAAGCTTGCTTAAAATAAGCCTTTCCTTATCAGACCAGTAATTATTTTCAGATTCTGATAGTCACTTTCAAGGACTTATCTGGCACATTACACTAGCCTAAGGTAGGAACTAAAGTATTAAAATTCATCAGAACATCATGGACTAAAAAAATCTTTGTAACATTTTTCAGTAAGTGGAGTGTGTCCTAAAATCAAGTTTTAAAAAGTGGATTGGTCTTTCTAGCTACCTAAGCTATATTTTTACAGTTTAGAAAAGTCATGGGGGGGGAGGGGTTATAATTGTGCCAGTCCTCCAGGGAAGATACAAGGTACTTAATGGGGTGATAAGTAGTTACTCTGTCTATAATCACGAAGAATGAAAGAAACGATTAGTAGCAGTAGGTTTATTATTTCTTCCCCCTTTCAATCAGTCCAGAGCACTGCGGTTAATTCTGATTCAGGAAATGCGGGCTCCTTACTTCTGGCAAAAAATCATTGTGGGGTCTTGCAAATGGAAGATGACAATCTGATACAACTGCTTCCTCTTGCCCCAAAATGAAAAAAAAAATGACCTCAATAACAAGACTGCTAGGCCTCAGATTCCCAGACTAACCTGTGGAATAAGTATGGTGAAACTGTCTAGGGAAGGAACGTGGCTGTCTCCTCCATCTTGAAATTAATCAGCATAAGGGAAAAAGGGACCGAGTATTCAGGAAGCAGAAGCCCAACCGGTTAATACTAGTTACTAAGCTATGGCGTGCGTGGCAGGTACCGTCTGCAGAAGCAGAGACCCCCCCTAGGCTTTTTTTTTTTTTTAATGGGGGAGGGATTGAGTTGTTGGTGGATTAAACACAAATTAACTTGAAAATTTGGCCCAATTCCATCCCTTACCCAGGAGAACACAACAAACACCTAACGGCTTTTCCCTCTCTTTTGCGGGGGGATCCTTCCAGTGATACCTGGCAAAGGATATGCCAGGGTTATTCGAGCAAGGGAGTAAACCACATTTGCCTCAGATCCTCAGGGAAGATGTCATCGCGGCCCCAGGGGGCGCCTAATTGGCGCCCTGCAGAAGGGCTCAAAATGAGGTTTTGGAAATCTAAAGGCCCAAGAGTTCCCAGCATCTCACTTGGGGCAGCCTGATTTTTTACTTCCCTTTTCCCAAACCCAAGCCCGCCATGGAAAACGCGGGGAGGTCAGGGAAGCCTCCAGAGAACAGAGAAGAAAAAGCCGTCTGAGACGTTCTAAGATTCTGACGCCTGAGGCCAAAACTCAAAAACTGCCTCCCCCGATTTCCTAAGGCTCCGGAGGGCCTGGGCTGCAGCTCGCGCGGCCACCGAGAGGAAGTACTACCCACCTCCTTCCCCTTCAAAGAGCCTGTCGACTATACCACTCAACTAAAATGGCAGCGGCGACTACGCCACGGAGCCCCCCGCAGCAACGGGCCTGGGGTCCGGAGGCGGCGCTGAGCCTCTGCCACGACGCGTCACTCGGGCCATTTTGAGAGAACGCGGCAGCCGCGGCTCCGCTGTCTTCCTCTCGCTCTACATCATTTCTCACAGGATTCCCAAGTCTTCACTTACTAGGTTTTAGGGTCAGGATCCGACTCGGTTGGTTCGGCCGCCGCCGCCGAGGCTGCTCTGCACCTCCCTGGCCGCCGCTCTCAAGCCCGCCTCCAATGAGTAGCTGGTTGAGACCCGCCTCTAGCCCAGCGCCTGCTCGGAGACGTTGCTCAGGCAGCCATTATCTTCCCCATTGTTACCAAGCAGCGACAGGAAACGACTGCCCACAACAGGAAGTGATGATGCCGCGTCCCGGCACCGCAGCCCCACTCCCAGCCTATTAGCCAATCCCAGTCGATTCCTCGAAAAGGCTCCGCGGGAGGAGGAGGGGGACGGCAGACGACGCGGCAAGGCGGGCGGCGGTTTGGAAAAGGAAAGCTGTTATGACGCCCACCATGTGACAGGCCCCACCCTCCTCCGCCATTTTGAATTGTGGCGAGAAATTTGCGTTCTGAGAATTGTGGGAACCTTCGCTTTCCCATTTTGAAAACTGAAGGACGTCACGGTCTGACTGCTTGAAGACATTTTCAGAGAGAGAGAAATGTGATATTAGTCTAACCTGACATCACATCAGTTCACACAATCCGTCCAGACCAGTTCAAAAAGTAGCCTGCGTTTTATTCAACATGTATTTACACAGTGCCAACTGCATGTCAAGCGCCATTGTAGCTGCTTAGGAAATTAAAATAGACCAAAATTAAGAAAGAAAACAGGCCGCGTTCGGTGGCTCACGCCTGTAATCCCAGCACTTTGGGAAGCCGAAGCGGGCGGATCACCTGAGGTCAGGAGTTCGAGACCAGCCTGGCCAACATGGCGAAACCCAGTCTCTACTAAAAATACGAAAATTAGCCGGGCGTGGTGGCGGGCGCCTGTAATCTCTGCTAATCGGGAGGCTGAGGCAGGAGAATAGCTGAACCCAGGAGGCGAAGATTGCAGTGAGCCGGGATCTCGCCACTGCACTCTAGCCTGGGTGACAGAGCAAGGCTGTGTCTCAAAAAAAAAAAAAAAAGAAAGAAAACAGATCAAAATCCCAGTTCTCTTGAGTCTTTATAGGGGCCAGGGACAATAATTTAGAAAAAATCAAACATAAATACATATCATGTTAGTGATAAATGCCAAGGAGAAAAATCAAGGAAGGGGGACAGAAGAGTTCCTTGTAGGGACAAACGGATTCGTGATGTTTAAAAGACTGATAACTTTGAGGCATTAAATCTAAAGTATTCGAAAAAGGGCGGTGATTGTAAAAGGGTGGGAAAATCTGATAACGTTGGGATTTGTAAAAGGGCAGTTAAAGAAGGCCTTTCTTAGGTAGTAATGCCTGAAAGAATTGAGGGAACTCGCCACACAGCATGACACTCCCATTGTCACAGTTAAAGGAAAACCTTACCCAAGTTTTTAGATTCTTTTCCTTTTCCCAATTTTTCTGTTTTCCAATAGCATGCCAGCTATGCTGGCTTTGTTACGGTTTTTCCAACAAAGCTAACTTCTTCCTACTTCAACTACTTTACCTTTGCTGGAATATTTTACTTTCATATCTTTGCTTTCATCATCCAAGCCTCACAATTATTAACTTCCTAGAGAAGCCTTCCCTGACCACCCTACCTAAAATAACTTCTTCCTGAAGGCGGAAAAAGGTCTGAGGAAAAAAGAAAAAAAGAAAAAAGTAATAACGACTTCTCCCATCTCCTTACCTGCTTACTTTTCTTGTAAAACACTTAATCTGAAAGTATGTTATTTATTTGTTTGTTTACTTCACCCTTTCTGAGCAGTAAACCTCTCTGTTTTGTTCACTGTTGTGTCCCCAGCGACCACATAGTAAGCCCTCAAAATACTTTGGGAGAATTACCCCCTCACCATGATGGATGTTATATCAGCCTGGAATATAAGTATTTCACTCCAAGCAGTTAAAACAATATCCCTCATACTTACCTGCCCAACTCCCTAGAAGACTCATTGATATTGTCATTTTTGGCAGAGGGATACATGATTTAGGCGCTGTGTCTCTACTCAGGTTTTTGTCTTATTTTACATAATCATGTACTAGAACGATTACCTAGAACGTGTAAAAGGAATTCTTCAGTAGCCTGCAATTGCCATTAAGCCTGATATTCTGATTATGGCAATAACATTAGCCACTCCTTAACGTATTCTTGAGGCTTATGTGGCTTAATGTAAAATATAAAATCATAAAAGAAGTGGAAGAAAATACAGGTTACTATTTCTGTCCTTTCTTCCTTCCTTCCTTCCTTCTTTCTTTTTTTTTTTTTTTTTTGATGGAGTCTTGCTTTGTTGCCCAGGCTGGAGTCCAGTGGCATGATCTCAGCTCACTGCAACCTCCGTCTCCTGGGTTCAAGCGATTCTCCTACCTCAGCCTCCCCAGTAGCTGGGATTGCAGGCATGCACCACCACGCCTGGCTAATTTTTGTATTTTTAGTAGAGACGAGGTTTCACCATGTTGGGCAGCCTGGTCTCCAACTCCTGACTTCATGATCCGCCTGCCTGGGCCTCCAAAAGTGTTGGGATTACAGGCGTGAGCCACTGTCCAGGCCTAGGTTAATATTTCTATAGCCTTGGGGATGCAGAAGCACTTTTGAAATACAACACAAAATCCATAATGGGAAAGACTAATAAATAAGTACAACTTCATAAATAAAAGTAAACCTTCTAAATGTCAAAATACAAGGTTAGTAAAGTTAAAAGACAAATGATAAATTGAAAAAAATCATTTCATAATGACATATTAGAGCCAAGGGGTAATATCTTTACTTAATAAAAAGACGAAACACTAGCAAAAATGTTACATATGTGATAAACACATATGGCTAATATCAGCCTATAAAGAATTGTTAAACATTGATTTTTAAAAAGATAAATACCGGCCGGGCGCAGTGGCTCACACCTGTAATCCCAGCACTTTGGGAGGCCAAGGCAGGCGGATCACAAGGTCAGGAGATCAAGACCAGCCTGGCCAATATGGTGAAACCCCGTCTCTACTAAAAAAAATACAAAAATTAGCTGGGCGTGGTGGCGCACTCACTCCTGTAGTCCCAGCTACTTGGGAGGCTGAGGAAAAGGAATTGATTGAACCCGGGAGGCAGAGGTTGGAGTGAGCTGAGATCATGCCACTGCACTCCAGCCTGGGCAACAGCAAGACTGCATCTCAAAAAAAAAAAAAAAAAAAAAAAAAGATAAATACCTCCATTTCAAAATGTGCAAGGAACATGAATGGATAATTCATAAAAGGATAAAACACGTGGCTGATAAGCATATGACAATATATTCTCTTTTTCTTGTTAGTAAATAACCTTGTACTTGAAAATATATTCAGCCTCACTAGTAATTAATCAAAAATAAAAACAATGAAGTACATCTATTATGTATCCATAATAATTAAAAAACAATAGCTGGGTTCGGTGGCTCACGCCTGTAATCCCAGCACTTTGGGAGGCTGAGGCGGGTGGATTGCCTGAGGTCAGGAGTTTGAGACCAGCCTGGCCAACATGGTGAAACCCCGTATCTACTAAAACTTCAGAAAAAAAATTAGTTGGGCGTGGTGGTGGGCACCTATAATCCCAGCTACTCGGGAGGCTGAGGCAGAAGAATCGCTTGAACCCGGGAGGCAGAGGTTGCAGTGAGCCGAGATTGCGACATTGCACTCCAGCCTGGGCAACAAGAGTGAAACTCTGTCTCAAAAAAACAAAACAAAAAAATTTTATGAACTAAAAAATTTTTTAAAAAGTTCCTTTTTTTGCCTGTTAGAATGTCAAGGATAAAAAATCGATAATATTAATTGTTGATGAAGATCCTATGAAATGGGCACATTTGTATTGCCAGTGGGACAAATTGATATCAGTTTTCTTTTCTTTTTTTTTTTTTTTTTTTGAGACAGAGTCTCACTCTGTCACCAGGCTGGAGTGCAGTGGCGCAATGTCGGCTCACCGCAACCTCCACCTCCTGGGTGCAAGCGATTCTCCTGCCTCAGCCCCCCGAGTAGCTGGGATTACAGGCGTGCGCCACCACACCCAGCTAATTTTTGTAGTTTTATTAGAGACGGATTTTCGCCATGTTGGATAGGATGGTCTCGATCTCTTGACCTTGTGATCCACCCACCTCAGCCTCCCAAAGTGCTGGGATTACAGGCATGAGCCACCACTCCCAGTTTTCTTAAGGCAATTTGGTAATGTGTTTCAAAAGACTCATATTCATAGTATTTGACAAACATGTCCAGGTACAGAAATTTATTTTAAGGAAAGAAGTGGACAAATTTGCAAATATGTATGTAATGAATGTGCAAAGATGCTAATTACAGTGTGGTTTATAACATCGAAATATTGACAAATCAGAAAAAATAACCATCCCACAACAATTAGTTATAGTATAACCACATAATAGACTACCATGTAGCATTAAAAATAAGTACCTAGAGCTGGAAATACGTTCAGGTTACTTTTTTTTTTTTTTTTTGAGACGGAGTCTCACTCTGTCACCCAGGCTGGAGTGCAGTGGCACAATCTCGGCTAACTGCAACCTCCACCTCCTGGTTTCAAGCGATTCTCCTGCCTCAGCCTCCTGAGTAGCTGGGACTACAGGCTCGTGCCACCACGCCCAGCTAATTTTTGTATTTTGAGTAGAGACGAGGTTTCACCATGTTGGCCTGGCTGGTCTCCAGCTTTTGACCTCGAGTGATCCACCCACCTCTGCCTCCCAAAGTGCTGGGATTCCAGGCATGAGCCACCGTGTCCGGCCTCAGGTTACGTTTTTAATGAAAAAAGCGATTTACAATAGAGCTTGTGTGACTCCATTTTTATTTAAAAGATATGTATAAATATGCCTAGAAAAAAGCCTAGATGAGCATGCATTTTTAGTCATTTTTATGTTCTTTTTTTTTTTTTTTTTTTTTTTTGAGATGGAGTCTCACTCTGTCACCCAGGCTGGAGGGCAGTGGCATGATCTCGACTCACTGCAACCTCTGCCTCCCGGGTTCAAGCGATTCTCATGCCTCAGCCTCCTGAGTAGCTGGGATTACAGGCGCCCGCCACCGTGCCCAACTAATTTTTGTATTTTTAGTAGAGATGGGGGTTTCACCATGTTGGCCAGGCTGGTCTTGAACTCCTGACCTCAGGTGATCCACCTGCCTCGGCCTCCCAAAGTGCTGGGATTACAGGCATAAGCCACCGCTCAGGGACCATTTTTATGTTCTTTACCCCTTTCAGTATTGTCTTCAACATTTTACAATGTGCATTATTACTTGGTATTGGAAAGGGGTAGAACCTTTTTTATTTTGAAAGAAAAATCTGCCAGAATTTGAAGACTACATATCTCCCTTACCACTTATTCTTTCCATGCTTCAAATATACTTTCTTTCTTTTCCTTTTCCACATATTCATTCGTGTTCTTTTATAAGCATGGAGCTACTTTACTTACAATATCAAGGAAAGTACTTCTCAAAACAATTTATCTCATGGTAGCATTCAGTGCCACTCTAGAACCTACCAAAGCAACTACTAAACACTTGTTTGGTTTCTATTTAGCCTAATTGCATTTCCCTCCCATGTTGTTTGGTTTGTTTGTTTGTTTGTTTTGAGACGGAGTCTCGCTCTGTCGCCCAGGCTGAGGTGCAATGGTGCAATCTGAGCTAACTGCAACTGTGCTTCCCAGGTTCAAGCGATTCTCCTGCCTCAGCCTCCTGAGTAGCTGGGATTACAGGCACCCACCACTCCTGGATAATTTTTGTGTTTTTAGTAGATACGGGGTTTCGCCATGTTGGCCAGGCTGGTCTCCAACTCCTGACCTCAGGTGATCGGCCCGCCTCGACCTCCCAAATTGTTGGGATTACAGGTGTGAGCCACAGCACCCAACCCCATATTCTTTTTATGTATGTGTGACCTTCAAATGATTTTTACCCATTCTTGGTCAAGTGTCCCTTAACAGGAAAAAAAGAAAAGATCTTCCCAATCTTCCTTCTGTTCATTTTAACAAAATGTATTGATAATCTGCTACCTTCTGGTCGCTGGGGACATACCACCATCAGTACACCATACACTAGAAGACCCTTCCCTATGGCAAGAAAGACATTGAAAAGATACTTTTAAATGTAATGAACATTACAAAGGAGACATAAGGGTACAATGGCAAGTATGTAAAAGGAACATTTAACCAGAAGAAGCTGCCATTTTTAGCTGAGATCTGAAGACGGAATGATGGTTCCGGATGAGAGGAAGATGAGAGATGAACCCTGGGAGAGGGAATAACTTGTACAAATTCCATGGGATGAGAGAAGGGAAACTGGGGAACTGAAAGAATAGCTTAGTTTCTCTAGCAAATGTTCTATTTTATTTTCTCTATAGCACTCATCAGAAAGGAATTTGTCTTGTTATTTGTTGATATTGTTTGTTGATTTTATTTATATGTTCATAGTCTATCAGTGTTTCTGCTGGCCCGCCCCCATTTCTGGCCAGCGTAAGCTCCGTGAGAACTGAGGCTTTGCCCCACCCCCTCTCAGCAGTATTTTCCCAGCCTAAAATACCTAAAAGGCACTCAATCAATATTTCTTCAATTAATCAACGAATTAGCTTGTAGTTCATATTAGACATTTTGGATCTTATCCTAAGAGCAATGAGAAGTTGTTGAAGGGTTTTTAAAAGAAAACCCATATGATCTGATTCGATTGTTTTTTAAAATAAAAAAAGATCTTCTTGGCTGCTATGTGTTTGAAACTGTTTTACTTTATAGTCAATACGGTCACTGTTTTAAGATTACAATACTTCTTTAAGAAACTCGACTTTTTTTTTTTTTTTTTTTTAGATGGAGTCTTGCTCTATCACCCAGGATGGAGTGCATTGGCACGATCTCGGCTCACCACAGCCTCCAGGTTCAAGCCAGGTTCAAGCCATTCTCCTGCTTTAGCTTCCTGAGTAGCTGGGATTACAGGTGCGTGCCACCACGCCCGGCTAATTTTTGTATTTTGAGTAGAGACGGGGTTTCGCCATGTTGGCCAGGCTGGTCTCGAACTCCTGACCTCAGATGATCCACCTGCCTCGGCCTCCCAAAGTTCTGGGATTACAGGCATGAGCCACTGCGCCCGGCCAACTCGACTTTTTTTAAAGACACCCGCAAAATATTTATTTAGTTTAAGTATTGCCTCTAATGGCTAGGGAGCTTTTTAAATCTTTTGAATAAGAATCACTGGGAAAACAATTTAACAAGAAAACCAATGTCTTTCTCTTAGTGCTTCCATTTTGCCAAAGTTTGCACCTTTAGGAGTTCACAATAAAATTCAAGATATGAATGGATTATAAGCGTTTGCTTCAGTTTGCCCTGAGGAGGGGAATAGCAAGATGGAAAGAGACAAGTGAAAGATAATCAGTGATTTATTAATTTATTCATTCAGTTAAGTCACCCATTCAATAGATACTTATTTTGTCCCAATACTCTGTGCTAGGCTCTGGAGTTGTGATGTCTGCCCTGAACATGCTCACAAACCAGGAGAACAGTGGCATCCTAGTAGGATGTAATTTCATCTAGTCATTTTGTAAACGTATGTGAAAGCTAAAGTTGATGTGTTGCTTTCATTGCAGGGGCCCAGGTATCACTCTTTAGGAAGTCACTTTAGGAGGTTTGTACTTGTTGAATGTCAGAGATCTTAAAAATAAATCAATGTTTAAAGAATATAGCATGCAAATCTTAAGAATAAAGCCCTTTTATTCCTTAACATCTGTAGAAGGTATTTTGAACCCAAAAGCCTTAAAACAGCATCGTATATATTCATTTTATGGTAGTAGAAAAGATTACAGTTGCCTTTGTTTCTAGCAGCACAATGTCTTGTTTATATTGGCATTGTTGTTGAAAACCTTCTAGTTTCTCTAGAGCTCAATGTATCTCTTTGAAAAGGTATATTATGATGCATATTATTCCTCCCACAAATGCCCTGTAACTTAATTAACTGAGGTTATTTCCCATTAAAGTATATTCTAGAAATAGGAAATGTTATCGCAAATATTCAAATATAGTAGAAATAAAATATGTAGCCATACCTGGTTAATTATGTTAGTATCGGGGAACTCGAAGCAGATTTACTGTCATGTCTTTTTTTCCTCCAGCTCTTAAAGCGGTAGTGAAAGGCTTGTCTTTACATTCTGTGCTTTCTGGGAATATAAAAGTAACTTGCCCAGTGAAGCAATATCAAGTGCCTTACATATCCAAACATAAATGTTTCAGATGCACTGGTTTAGAAAGCACAGGGTAGTTTTCCAACTCATGCCAAAGCAACTAGAAAGTAAGCTTTCTAGAACAAATTAAGAGGAGTATAATAGGGAGAAGACAAAAGGCTTGGATTTAGATAATATATACTCACTTTATCTCCAATTTGTAATACATTTTAATAAATAGGTTCCTTGCCATTTAATTATTTAAATTGTGAAGAATAAAAGGTTTACAGTAGACTAGGTTGATTATGCACTGCCTCTGACACCAAACAACTGCACATCAAGTTTCTCTTTGCCAAAGACAAGATGACTCCATCCCTGCTTCTTATCTTGATTCTCCTCAGTCACCATAAAAACCTCAAGTCCATCTGGTCCCACACCCACCTAAACTTCCATTTTCATAGAGGTCAGCTTCCACTTTCATCTCCACTTACATTGTTCCTTACCCTCTCACCAATTTCCACTGAGCCCTCTGGAACAGTGCATTCAATACTAATACATTCTCCAGCTTTCTTAGTCCCTTGGTAGAGAGCTTCTCCTTCTCAGCACTTTGACTGAAAAGTGCCAGCTTCCAAAAAACTTCCTCTCCCCCAAGAACTCATCTGGTGCTTACTTAAAATATAGATTCCAGGCCCCATTCTAGGGTTCTGATTTAGACATTTTCGGGTGGAATTCAGGCATCTTCATTTTAAATAAACTCCCCAGAAAATTCAGATGCAGGCTATCTGCAGAGAAGTGTTTGGAAGATGGATATACTTAAATCAATAATAGCTACCATTTATCATGGCCCTACTATGTGCCAGAAATAGGCACACTATCTCATTTACTTCTCACCAATAAACCTTGTAAGATGTTATGAACATTTTATAGGTGAGGAAAATGAAGCCTAAAGCAGTGAGAAACAACAGGAAAAAACAAAATTTATCTGCGATCACACAACTAGTAAATAAAGGAGATAGGTTTAGACTCTAAGTGCATGCTGCATGTAACAACCCAGGTCTCCTAGCTCCTAACCAGGTCTCAAATGAATCATAAATCTAAAAAATGTTTTCTTAAAGATTATTTAATAGATGAAGTGGCTCTGCTGGCAATTTCTTTCCTCAGAAGTTCTATCTGTATACCTTATACTAATTATCTTGAATGGGCATGGTTTTTTGTTTGTTTGATTGCTTTGGTTTTTTTTTGTTTTTGTTTTTGTTTTTGAGACAGAGTCTTTCTTGCCCACCACCACGTCCCGCTAATTTTTCTATTTTTAGTAGAGATGGGGTTTCACTGTGTTGGCCAGTCTGGTCTCGAACTCCTGACTTCAGGTGATCCTCCTGCCTTGGCCTCCCAAAGTGCTGGGATTACAGGTATGAGCCACCACTCCCGGCTGGCATAGTCTTTTCAAATATAAGTTCTCTCTCCTTCTTCCTTTCTCCCTTCCACCTCTTGCCCCTCTTCCTCTCTCTCTCCTTATGGCAGAAATCGGCCAAAGTCACCTATTTATTTGGCTAGGTTCATTACTTTTTTCTTTTTGGCAAAACAAGAGCACTTGGAAATATTTAGAAAAAGGATGCAGTGTCTGACTTCGGGAAAGCACTGGCAGTGCTGCACTACATATTTTCAAGCACTCTAGATAATCCAGCTGTGAGAAAATGGCTATCAATCTTCTACAACTCTTAGTTCAAGGATAAAATATGCTATTTAAAAATACACCTTACTACCTACATAAATGGTAATAAGTAGTTAATAAAAATAGTATTTATTGTACATTTAAAATGTGTCAGCCTCTGTACTAAGTATCTTACTTAAGGCTCGCGATAAACCTGTGGCATAAGTATTATTATACCCATATTACAGCTGGGAAAATTAAAGTTTAAAGTAACTTTAGCAATGTAATACAGCTAGTAAGTGGAAGACCCAGGGATTCAAACTGAGTCTGTCTGACTTTAGAGTTCAGACCATGTGTTTAAGTACTTTATCTACTTCTACAAACCAGCCTCTCAGGAAAATAGCACACCTTAGACAGAAAAAGAACTGCAAGTGGCTTATTAAAGAGACACACCCACATGACCCAGAATAGGCAGTGGAATTGAGTATTTTTATTTTAGATGCTTTTGTATTCCCCACAGAGCACTGGGCCAACAGATGCATTTGTTTCTCAAATGTTAAGTGCCTATCTCCCTTATAGCCCTTTCAAATTTATAGTGGCTGACCTGCATTGGTCTGATCACTGAACAGAGAAAAAGAAATACTTCATGCTCCTTTTCACTCAATGCACTATCTTCTCCATCATGGTCTCTCAGTTACTCCCATACTGGAAGGCACACTTGCACTTTTGAAGGAAGGATTATTGCTTGAATCTGCCTGACTTTGAACACCTAAAAAGTCTTCTTTTTAGATAGAATTCAGTCTATTTTTCAAAGAGCAAAGAGTGAGGAGTTTCTCTGACTCAGAATGCCACAGTCCTGGATTACTGTTCAGTTTTTTTAAACAAAATCTTCTACAAAAAGATACACAGTAATAAAAATATCATCATAGTAAGGCACAAAACTAAATCTTCTACTCTTTTCTTTGGTCTAGAACTTGATTCAGCAAGAAGCCTAGAGTCATAAATAGAACATCAGACTTAGGCAGCAGCATAGATAGATTGGTCATTTTCCATTCATGTGGAATTGAAATTGTACTGCTTGACATACTGCCCACTGAACAAATGCATTATAAGCCAATACAAAACGAGGTGGGGGACCTAAGAGACACCAATATAGTTAATATTAGCTCTGACCCTAAACAAATTTGTCAGATAGACAAAACCTATTTTGGTTGTCTTTTCAGCATCCCTCCCCCAACTAGACTTTCAAGCATCTACCCCAGGAATCTCATTGTCAGTGTTTACCCAACTTTAATTATTCTTAGCTACGTTTAAGACTTTTGTTATATCTTGTTCTTGATTTTTAGAAAAGGACTTACCTATTAAAATGTAAATATATTAATTAAAGTGATATTTTATATCACTATTACAAATGGAAAACCAGTATCACTTGCCATAAATGGATGATAGTCAAAAAATCAATACATAATTATTAAAATACAGAATGTTTGGCCTGGGCGCAGTGGCTCTCGCCTGTAATCCCAGCACTTTGTGAGGCCGAGATGGATGGATCACGCGGCAGGAGATCGAGACCATCCTGACTAACATGGTGAAACCCTGTCTCTACTAAAAATACAAAAAATTAGCCGGGCATGGTGGCGGGCGCCTGTAGTCCCAGCTACTCGGGAAGCGGAGACAGGAGAATGGTGTGAACCCAGGAGGTGGAGCTTGCAGTGAGCCGAGATCGCACCATTGCACTCCAGCCTGGGCAACAGAGGAAAATTACAGAATGTTCATCTGAATATTACCGAAGACGTGCTGAATAACAAGCAAGGAAAACTCTTTTGGATTGACTTTCCTGGCCTGGAACTCATTCCTGTCCAGAAGTTACTACATTATGTTTCTTCCTTCTCTTCCAAAGTAAGCTAGTTCTATAGTTTTTCCTCTTAGGGTTTAAGCCTCCTTAGTGGCCTAGTTGAAAGTGTTCATTAGCACAGATTGGATAAACCAATTTCCAGTTTAGGAGAGAAGATTGGAGGAGACTCCAGGTAATACATATGGGTTTTAACTCTTGCATGCTTGAGATACTTGCTGCCTTTTGTTCTTGAAACCCGTGACCTCTAAAGCTCCAAATCACTGGTACCAGAGCAAGTCTGATTCAGTAGGTCTGGGGTGGAGTCAAGATATCTGTATTTAAAAAAATAGTAATTTGAATGTGCAACCTGTTTGGGAACTTTGGTATAACCTAAAGGGAGGCCTTCTGGGAGCCATAGCAGTTTGGCAGGGAAGACATTTTTTGGTGGGAGTGCTTGATAACAAATCACACTCTAGGCAGTTACACATTGTAGGCAAGGTTAGTTCTGTGAACTTGAGTGCCTAGAGAAGAACTTAATTGGGAGCAAACATGATATACTATTATTATTTTAAGAGAATGTCAAAGAAGTAGTGCTAGATACAGGAATGAATAGATAGTGGGGCGGGGATAGAAACTCAAATCATACACAAATATTCCAAGTACATATCTGATAAAGATGGCATTTCAAATCAACTGAATAATAGATTACTTTTTAATCAGTGATGTTGAGGCAATTAATTAACGTTGAACAACAAAAGTCCAAAAATAGTATCCATACGGATAAAGCCATGTTATGTAAAAAATGTCCTGGGTGCAGTGGCTGATACCTATAATTTCAGCACTTTGGGAGCCTAGGTAGGAGGATCACTTGAACCAGGGAGTTACAGACCAGCCTAGGCAAAAAGGCGAGACCCTCTGTCTCTACAATTTTTTTTTAAACAACTTTGTTGGTCTTGGTGGTGTATGCCTGTAGTCTTAGCTATTTCAGAGGCTGAGGCAGGAGGACTGCTTGAGCCCAGGAGTTCAAGGCTGCAGTGAGCTATGATCGTGCCACTGCACTCCAGCCTGAGTGACAGAGCCAGACTATGTCTCTTTTAAAAAAACCTCCTCCTGACACAAACAAATGGAAGAAAATTCCATGCTCATGGATAGGAAGAATCAATATCGTGAAAATGGCCATGCCACCCAAGGTAATTTATAGATTCAATGCCATCCCCATCAAGCTACCAATGACTTTCTTCACAGAATTGGAAACAACTACTTTAAAGTTCATATGGAACCAAAAAAGAGCCCGCATTGCCAAGTCAGTCCTAAGCAAAAAGAACAAAGCTGGAGGCGTCACACTACCTGACTTCAAACTATTCTACAAGGCTACAGCAACCAAAACAGCATGGTACTGGTACCAAAACAGAGATATAGATCAATGGAACAGAACAGAGACCTCAGAAGTAACACCACACATCTACAACCATCTGATCTTTGACAAACCTGAAAAAAAACAAGAAATGGGGAAAGGAGTCCCTAGTTAATAAATGGTGCTAGGAAAACTGGCTAGCCATATGTAGAAAGCCAAAACTGGATCCCTTCCTTACGACTTATACAACAATTAATTCAAGATGGATTAAAGACTTAAATGTTAGACCTAAAACCATAAAAACCCTAGAAGAAAACCTAGGCAGTTCCATTCAGGACATAGGCATGGGCAAGGACTTCATGTCTAAAACACCAAAAGCAATGGCAACAAAAGCCAAAATAGACAAGTGGGATCTAATTAAACTAAAGAGCTTCTGCACAGCAAAAGAAACTACCATCAGGGTGAACAGGCAACCTACAGAATGGGAGAAAATTTTTGCAATCTACTCATCTGACAAAGGGCTAATATCCAGAATCTACAATGAACTGAAACAAATTTACAAGAAAAAAACAAACAACCCCATCAAAAAGTGGGCAAAGGATATGAACAGACACTTCTCAAAAGAAGACATTTATGCAGCCAAGAGACACATGAAAAAATGCTCATCATTGGTCATCAGAAAAATGTAAATCAAAACCACAATGAGATACCATCTCACACCAGTTAGAATGGCGATCATTAAAAAGTCAGGAAACAACAGATGCTGGAGAGGATGTGGAGAAATAGTAATGCTTTTACACTGTTGGTGGGAGTGTAAACTAGTTCAACCATTGTGGAAGACAGTGTGGCGATTCCTCAAGGATCTAGAGCTAGAAATACCATTTTTGACCTAGCGGTCCCATTACTGGATATATACCCAAAGGATTATAAATCATGCTACTATAAAGACACATGCACACATGTGTTTATTGCAGCACTATTCACAATAGCAAAGACTTGAAACCAACCCAAATGTCCATCAATGATAGACTGGATTAAGAAAATGTGGCACATATACACCATGGGAATACTATGCAGCCATAAAAAAGATGAGTTCATGTCCTTTGCAGGGACATGGATGAAGCTGGAAACCATCCTTCTGAGCAAACTATCACAAGGACAGAAAACTAAACACCGCATGTTCTCACTCATAGGTGGGAATTGAACACTGAGAACATTTGGACACAGGGCGGGGAACATCACACACTGGGGTCTGTCGTGGGATGGGGGGCTGGGGGAGGGATAGCATTAGGAAAAATACCTAATGTTAATGACCAGTTAATGGGTGCAACCAACCAACATGGTACATGTATACCTATGTAACAAACCTGCACATTGTGCACATGTACCCTAGAACTTAAAGTATACAAAAAAAAAAAAAAAACTCCTCCAATTTGTGAAAATGTACAGTGGTTCACCCATTTTGAAGTAAAATTTGGCATCATATTCCAAAAACCTTAAAAATGTGCATGTCAAAATGTACAAATATTATATATCAATACAAATAAAATAAAATAAATGTGTATGCCCTTTTACTTAGGAATTCTACGTTTGGGAACTTATCTTGAAAAATAATCACATAAATGCACAAAGCTGTGTAGATAAGACTGCTCATCAAAACATTGTTGTTAATAATAATGCAAAACCAGAAACAATCTAAATATTCAAAAGTTCAGTATTGTTTACATAACTTATGGCACAATTGTATAGTGAAATGTATTACAGAAATGAAATATGACTAAGCCTGCCTATATTTATTGACTATTTATTGATATGGAAAGATATTTATGATATGTTGTAATATGACAATATAGATTACCAAATATAGTATGCTCCTATTTTAAGTATGTATAATAATACATATGAAGAGAAAAAAGTCTGAACAGATATTCACCAAAATATTAATAGTGTTTATCTCTGAATCATGGGGTTAAAGGTAACATTCATTTTTCTAAATATTTTTTGCCATTTTCTGAAAAAATTACAAGCATGAATTATTTTTATAATCATAAGCAATAAAAACATTTATATTTTTTGTGTTTGTACAGAGGTCAATAAAAATTTAAAAAGCCATTTCTAGTTTTGTTCATACCTTTAGCTTAGCAGTTCCAATTTTAGGAATTTTTCCTAAAGAAAGAATCAGGGATATGCACATGCACAAAAATAACACTAAAGGAGTTTTCATTGTGGAGCTATTTATAATAGCAAAAAGCTGCAACACCCTAACATTCTTCAATAATTACGTGTGTGTGTGTGTGTGTGTGTGTGTGTGTGTGTATGAGATGGAGTCTTCTTCTGTTGCCCAGGCTGGAGTGCAGTGGTGCTAACATGGCTCATTGCAGCCTCAACCTCCCCGGCTGAAGCAATCCTCGCACCTCAGCCTCCCAAGGAGCTGGGACAACAGGCACCCACAACCATGTCAGGCTAATTTTTTAATTTTTTTGTGGAGACAGAGTCTCTCTCTGTTGCTCAGGCTGGTCTAGAACTCCTAGGCTCAAGCTATCCTCCCTCCTCGGCTTCCCAAAGTGCTGGGATTACAGGTATGAGCCACAATGCACCCAGCTCTGTTTTTCAAAGATTTTAAAAACCATCTTAACCATTTTTAAGTGAACAGTTTGGTAGTATTAAGTATATTCACCTCGCTGTGTATTAGAGCATTTGTTAATAAATTGTCACATATTTTATGATTAAATATTATAGTATCATTAAATACTTTATAAGTTTAATGACATGGAAAATGTTTATGACACATTGTCAAATGAAAAAGTCAGTTTGTAAAATAGTATGAGTCCAGTTTCGTTTCAAAGACGTTTTATGAACATAGAAAAAACAAGTCTGAAGGATGTATATTTAAACGTTAATACAGTATATATTTCTGGGCACTGGCATTGCAGGTGATTATTTTCCAAAGTTTTTGTAAGAAACATGCATTACTTTTGTACTCACGAGAAAAAAAAAGTGTTACAAAAGACAGAGAGGCTTTTATCTCTAGAGTAATCAATTTTTGTTCATCTTCCTATGCATCACAAATTGTCCATCAGACCATAACTATCATGTGGGCAGAGATTAGGTGTTTTTTTTTAATTTCCCCTGGTACTTCCTGCCACATAGTGTTCCGCATTCAATAAATGTTGACTAACTGCATTCGTGCATATGCATACGTATAAGCCTATGTACCTATGTGGGCATGCATATTTAAATATACCAACCGCTTTCTCATCAGTAATGAGAAAAAAAATGAAAGGCAGGGTTTTGAAAAGTGCCATGGGCCTTTTGCCATATGTTGAGAAAGGAACAGTGCTCTGTACTTGCCAAGGCTAAGGGTACAGAGTAATCATTAAATATTTGGGGTCATACCAATCAAGTTTGTCCATTTCAGCCGAAGCAATTATTTTCTTGGATTGTCTCCTTTGGGTGAGATTGGGTCCACCTTTTTTGTGGTTCTACTAATTAGCCTGTCTGGGCACTCTACTGAAAATGTTTAAACAAAAAGTCCCATACCACTGCAACTGGGCTATGTGCTGTCTCTGCCTACTCTGGGCTCCTTGTCACAGTCAGTGTCAAATCAGCTGAAGTAACAAGAACCTTTTTCCATTGGGAGTCTGGCAAGCAGGACAGGTTAGCAGGTCTTTAGTCACATTTCATTTGTCAACTCCAGAACTCTATACTCTGATCAAAACTGAGATTGGAGTACAAAGTTTGTACTTCAGAATATCAGCAGGTGCCCAAGGGAGAATGAGTGTTAAAATCCCTCAAATCACTAAATTATTAAAAAGCACTTGAACAGGCTCTTCAGAATCAGACAGCAGAGCTCAAAGATTTACACATTTGATAACTGAAATAGGAGGACAGGATAAAGACTCAATTTGAGCCCTTGATGATTTGATTTTTTTAAATAGTTATGGTTGTGAAAGGAAGGCATGAAAAGTGGAAGATATTTTAAAGGCAGATTATGGCTTATCCTTAATTATAGCTGCAGCTGAGCTGAGGAGTTGGGTTGGGGCTTAATCATGACTCTGGCCTCCCCTCAGAGACACAGCAGGTAACTGGGTAGGGCTTCTTTTGCTTCCTTAAAGCCTCTGATAGAGAATTATTGATTCTGAAATCTCCTGTAGGAAATTTCCACACAATAAAGTGGGGAATTTAGAAATCTGGGCAGATTGACCAACTGTGAATTTATACTGCCTCATTATGTTAACCCATTGGAGGCTGTATCTGGGGACACGCTAATGCCACTATCTTCTTACATATTTATTGAGCTGTTGAGGTATAAAATGTCACCATTAAAATCCAAAGCGCTGTGCAGCAAACCTTGGCTTAGTATTCCCTTTGCTCATCAGCAAACCCTGTTAATCTTCCACACCAAAATCCTGGCAGCAGGATCCCCAATATCAGCAAAGATTTAATGGCATAGAGCACTAGTGAGGTCTTTTGTGACTCAAATTTATTCCTTTATCAAATTAACCAGAAAGTGTTGTTTGTAAATAATTAAAACTCTTAAAAACCCTAATCTACTTTGAGGCCCCTCAACCACATCAGATCTTACATTGGGAATGCTATCTGCTAAAAATCCTATACTTTGCATTTTCTAGGGAGATGCAGGGGCTACCCTAGTTATGAAGGAAATGTGTGGACTAGCACAAGAGTAAGTGAGAATTCTAGGATTTCTAAGCAATACAGTTACTAAAAAATAACTTTCCTGGTCCAAAAGCTGGTGGCTCCACTTATACCCTTGTCCTGTGAATTTCCTATGCTATTGGTGAAGACTGTGCCCTTATGGAATATACTCAGAGCCTCTAATCTATTGACTTTATCCTCCGTCTCACCCTTGCATATTAGGCACTAAATATATATTCATTTGTTAGATGAATGAATATTTGAATCAAGAAAGATGGTCTTTTTCAGTGCCTGCTAGTGTTAAGCTGAGTACTATATAAGTGAGTTTTCCAAATGTAGTCCATCTTAAAACGTGTGGCCAACTATAGAGACTAGATCCTTGAATAAGGGATTGTCTAGAAATGACCACTGAGCATCTGAGCATCTACCCAAGCACCTTGCCATGTTTATTATTGTTCCTTACTTGTAAATAAAAACGATAAATTACCCATGAAGGAAGAATACTTCCTTACTTTTATTTTCTGATCTACATAAAACTTCAAAGTAAAAGGAATTATATTATTTCTCATTCTGCATATTGCACTTAGTGGAGTAGATACAAAATGATCATTTAAGGGATAAGTCAGGTAAATGATGGTCAGGATTGCTAGAGACATGGAAATGTCATATGGACCAGAGCTTTTAAATTGACCTGGAAAACTTACAGTGTTTTCTGCTTTTTAAGATTTCAGAGATGCGAACTCCCTCAATTATTTGGCCCAGTGTAAAATTCTTTCTTACATCTAAGTTCCAAAACTCATGGGCTCAAGAGGCAGGGACTGTAGTCCCAGCTCCACAAATATATGACTCTAGATTCAAAATAGTTTCTATATCTAAACACAGAAGTGGCAAAGATAGATAAATCATGAAAAAGAAAGGAATCTTCACTCTGAAATTCGGCAGTGTTAGCTCTTTCTAGGATATTAGTTCTAGATATTTTCTTTAGCAGCTCAGCTTGTAGGCTAAGCCACTAACATAGCCACTGTTTGTTCCTTATCCTATGACCTTTTTGAAGAGTTAGACATTTGGCTTTTGTAGTTCTTGAAATCTATACATTGGCTACTTTTATTGCCTTCTGGATGAATTTTTTTTTTTTTGAGACGGAGTCTCACTCTGTTGCCCAGGCTGGAGTGCAGTGGCACGATCTTGGCTTACTGCAACCTCTGCCTCCTGGGTTCAAGTAGTTCTGAACTCCTGACCTTGTGATCCACCCGCCTCAGCCTCCCAAAGTGCTGGGATTACAGGAATGAACCACCGCGCCTGGCTCGATGAATTATTTTATATTCTGGTATTTTATTTTTGCATTATTATTGGTCTGAGCTATGCCCATCCCTTGTTTAGTTATTCCTTTCCATCCCCATGTTCAATAGCTATTTCCTTTTCTCACTCCATATACAGCTATTCTAATGTGTTTAATGTATATCTTTTAATTTTTAGGTACTCTTGCAAACTAAGTATCTTGGATGCATATTTTTCAGTGTATGTAAATGGCATTGTGTTGTATTTCTCATTTCTCCCCAGTACTGTGTTTAAAAGCTTCATCCATGTTGCTATATTCATATGTCCAATCTAGCTCATTGCTTTCTTCTGCTGCATGGTACTCCACAATATGCATCCACTCTCCCAGCATCTCCAACTTTCCACCACCACAAACCATGCTGCAGTGAACATACCTGTACCTGAATTCATGGGAGAATTTCTCTGGGATACCGACTCAGAAACAAAATTGCTGGGGCATGGGGCATGACTCAAGTTTAACTGTCTGCTTTCAGTTAGTTCTCTGGAATAATAGTACAAATCTACACTTTCACCTGCATGAGAGTTCCTATATTTCCAGTCTCCACCAGCACTTGGCCCTTGCTTTCTAAATTTTGTCAATTTATCTCTTCTGACCTTGGTTTTGTAAAAATAAAAAAAAAATTTTTGTCAGCTTAATAGATACAAAGTTATATTTCATTGTTTCTTAAAAATTTACATTTCTGTGATTAGGGATGAGTTGAACATCTCTACATATGCTTACCAGTCTTTTGTGTTTGCTTTTATGTAAATTGCCTATCGATATAATTTGCCCATTTTTCCTACTGAAGTTGCTGAGTTTTTGCTATTGTTAATTTTCCAGAGTTCTTATATATTTTAGGTATCAATTCTTTGTCAGTTTTAGACATTGAAAATATTTTCTTCAATTTTTTTTTTGAGACAGTGTTTTGCCCTGTCGCCCAGGCTGGAGTGCAATGGCACAATCTCAGCTCACTGCAACCTCTGCCTCCTGGGTTCACATGATTCTCCTGCCTCAGCCTCCCAAGTAGCTGGGAATACAGGCACACGCTACTGCACCCGGCTAATTTTTCTTTCTTTCTTTCTTTTTTTTTTTTGTTATCTTTAGTAGAGATGGAGTTTCACCATGTTTGCCAGGCTAGTCTCAAATTTCTGATCTCATGATCAGCCTGCCTCGGCCTCCCAAAGTGCTGGGATTACAGGCATGAGCCACCGCGCCCATTTTCTTCAATTTTATCATCTTCCTAGTAATGTTCTCTGTTGAATAGAAATCCTTAATTTTAACATATTCAAATGAATCAAAGATTTGCCTTACAATTTCACTTTTGCGATCTTGTTTAAAAAGTTCTTCCCCCAATTCACTCTCCACTCCCAGCTCACAAATTTTTTTTTCTCCATCTCTTATTAAAGTTATAGTATTACTGTCATGGTTTAAATGTGTCCCCAAAGTTCATGTGTTGGAAACTTAATTCCCAGTGCAGCAGTGTTGGTAGGTGGGACCGTTTAGAAGTGATTAGGACATGAAGGCTCTATCCTTGTGAATGGATTCATGTTATCGTGAGAGTGAGCTCATATTGCAAGAGTGAGTTTGTTAAAAAAGCAAGTTTGTCCTCCTCTTCTGCTTGTTCTCTCTCTTCTCTCTTGCATAAGCGTGATCTCTTTCTCTTCCACCTTCTGCCATGGGATGATGCAGCAAGAAGGCCCTCACCAGATGGGGCCCATTGACCTTGGACTTCATACATCCAGAACTGTAAGAAAGAATTCTCTGTGCTTTATAAATTACCCAGTTTTAGGTATTCTGTTACAGCAGCACAAAGCAGTTACCTTTCACTTTTAGTTTTCTAATCCATGTGTTGTCCATGTTTGTATGTAATTTTTTCTTAGGAACTTAGCTTTTATTTTAAAATATTTTTTATTCATTGTAATAGTACAGGGTACACTTGATAATTTAATATATTCATATAATTTGTAAACATAAAATCAGTGTACTTGGGAGAGCCATCACCTTAAATATTTGTCTTTCCTTTATGTTAAAAACATCTGAATTATTCTCTTCTAGCTATTTTGAAATGTACAATAGATTATTGTAAACTATAGTCACTCTACTGATCTATTGAACACTAAATCTTATTCCTTCTATCTAACTGTATATTTGTACCCATTAATCAACTTCTCTTCACCTCTGTGGTTACCAGAGGAACCAGGAACCACCAGGTTAACCAGAAACCTGGAACCACTTCTGGTAACCACCAATCTACTCTCTATCTTCACGAGATCCACTTTTTTACCCCCCACATATGAATAAGAGCATGCAATATTTGTCTTTCTGTGCTTGGCTTATTTCACTTAACATAATGACTTCCAGTTCCATCTATGTTGCTGCAAGTGACAGGATTTCATCTTTTTATGGCTAAACGATATTCCATTGTGTACATATACCGCATTTTCTTTATCCATTCATCTGTTTATGGGCACTTAGTTTGATTCCATATTTTAGCTCTTGTGAATAGTGCTGCAATAAAGAGGGGAGTGCAGATGTCTCTTCAATATATTTGATTTCCTTTCTTTTGGATATATACCCAGTAGTGGAATTGCTGGATCATATGGCAGTTCTATTTTTAGTTTTTTTGAGGAACACCCATACTGTTCTTCATAGTAGCTGTACTAATTTATATTCCCAGCAACAGTGTACCAGTGTTTCCCTTCCTCCACATCCTTACCTGCATCTGCTACCGCATGTCTTTTTGATAAAAGCCATTTTTAACTGTGGTGAGATGATATCTCACTGTGGTTTTGACTTATATTTCCCTGATTATTAGAGACATTAAGCATTTTTTCATATATCTGTTGGCCATTTGCACGTCTTCTTTTCAGAAATGGCTATTCAGATCTTTTGAGCATTTCAGATTGTATTATTATTATTATTTTTGGCTATAGAGTTGTTTGAGCTTCTTGTATATTCCAGTTATTAATCCCTTGTCAATTTTGTTTTCTTCATATTGTACAAATCAATTTTATATGCATTAATTAAGCTGCTATATACCCATGAGAGGGTATAAATAATACATATTTTATACATATGTACACACATATATATAAAGTTTGATAAGTTTTGACATATGCTTGAGGTTGAGCTTTTTGGAAAAAAAAGTTTTGACATATGTATACTTCCATAAAATCTCTAAATCAAGATAAGGAATATATCCATCACTCCAAAGTTTCCTCATACTGTTGTTTAATTCCTGCCTCACAATCCTCTTTAATTTCCAACCCCCATCTCCACATCCCCTGTCCATAGGTAACTACTGTCAAAATTTTAGATTATTTTACATTTTTGAGAGTTTTATATAAATGGAATCAAACATTATGTACTGTTTTCCTGGCTTGTTTTGCTCAGCATAATTACTTTGAGATTCATCTATGTTTCAGTATGTAAAAATAGTCTGTCCCTTTTTATTCGTAAGTAGTATTCCATTATATACATATATCACATTTTGTTAATCCATGAATCTGTTAACAGACATTTGGATTGTTTTTACTTTCTGGCTATTATTAATAATGCTGCTATAAATCTTTATGTATATGTCTTTATATAAACATATGCTTCCTGTTCCCTTAGGTAAAAATCTAGGAGTGAAATGGTTGGATCATATGGTAGATATATATTTTACCTTTCTAAGAAACTACCAAACTGTTTTCCAAAATGATTATACCAGTTCACATTTCCACTAGCAGCATGTAAGAGTTCTAGATGCTCCACATCCTTACCAACACTTAATATGATCATTTTTTGTTTTAGCTATTTATTTATGTATTGGATATAAAATGGTGTGTTAATTTTCCATTGTTGTATAGGGATTAGTGACTTAAAACAAAAATTTATCGGGGCCGGGCGCGGTAGCTCACGCCTGTAATCCCAGCACTTTGGGAGGCCGAGGCGGGCGGATCATGAGGTCAGGAGATCGAGACCATCCTGGCTAATACGGTGAGACTCTGTCTCTGCTAAAAAAAATACAAAAAATTAGCTGGGCGTTGTGGCGGGCGCCTGTAGTCCTAGCTAATCAGGAGGCTGAGGCAGGAGAATGGCGTGAACCCGGGAGGCGGAGCTTGCAGTGAGCCGAGATTGCGCCACTGCACTCCAGCCTGGGCGACAGAGCGAGACTCCATCCCAAAAAAAAAAAAAAAAAATTTATCTTACACTTCTGGAAATCAGAAGTACAAAATGAGAGAATCAGGGATCATCATGGCAGACAGGAGGCAGGACTAGATTGCAGCTCCAACTTGGATGGACAGAGCAGTGTGCGGAGGCTTGCATCGTGAATTTTAGCTCTAGAATGACTCCAAGAACAAACCAGGAATCCCAAGAGGACCCACAGACCCTATGAAAGAAGCAGACTGCTCCTGCAGGACCTGGGAGACACCCTAAATACTGTGAGTGCCCAAACTGCAGAAATGGGAATGGGAGATCCTCTGCTCCAGAACATACAACCCTACTGGAGAAACTGAAGGTCTAGTTTGTGCGAGAAGTTTCTGACCTCACCTGGAGCTGAGTCAATTTAGAGAGCCAAGTGAAATATGAGGGTAGAGGAAGCAGTGGGAAAGGCCCTGAAAGCTTGCGGGTCTCCAAGCAGACCATTCCTGCCTGGAATCACAGGGATCCTTCGGGAGGGTGGCCAGAGGCGCGGAGAAACACCACAGGGAGAAGGAAGTCTCCAGCTGAAATTTGCAACAATTTGAACTGAGCAAGAAGCCTCCTGGCCAGAACTCGGGGGAGGGAGTGAATCCCGTGTGCAGACTCCACAGGCAGGGGAAGAACCAAAGCCTCTTTCTTTCACAGCTGGTAGGCGGGTATCCTGGGGCAAGTCCTTAAGCCCTGCTCGCCCACTGCCTGGAAACAGACTCGGTGCTGTTGGGGGGGCACGGTGGGAGTGAGACAGGCCCTTCAGATTGCGTGGGAGCTGGGTGAGGCCTGTGACTGCTGGCTTTCCCCCACTTCCCTGACAACCTGTATGACTCAGAAGAGGTACACATAATCCTCCTAGCTACACAATGCCATTGACCTGGGAACCTCACCCCCATCCCCAACAGCAGCTGCAGCAAGACATGCCCAAGGAGAGTCAGAGATCAGAAACGCCTAGCCCTGGACCCACCTGATGGTCCTTCCCTACCTACCCTGGTAGCTGAAGACAAAGGGCATATACTCTTGGGAGTTCTAGAGCTCCACTCAACACTGGTTCCACTCCATACTGCCATAGCTGATGCTCTCTGGAAAGCGACACCCCCCAGCAGGAGGTCAACCAGCACAAAAATAGAACATTAAACCATCAAAGCTAAGAACCCTCACAGAGTTCATTTCACCCCATTGCCACCTCCACTGGAACAGCCGCTGGTACCCATGGCTGAGAGACCCATAGACAGTTCCCATCACAGGACTCTGTGCAGACAACCCCCCAGTACCAGCCTGGAGTCTGGTAGACCTGCTGGGTGGCTAGACCCAGAAAAGAGGTAACAATCACCACAGCATGGCTCTCAGAAAGTCACATCCATAGGCAAAGGAGGAGAGTACTACATCAAGGGAACAGCCCGTGGGAAAAAAGAATCTGAACAACAGCCTTCAGCCCCAGACCTTCCCTCTGACAGAGCCTACCCAAATGAGAAAGAACCAGAAAATCAACTCTGGTAATATGACAAGGCAAGGCTCTTTAACAAACCCCCAAAATCACACTAGCTCACCAGCAATGGATCCAAACCAAGAAGAAATCCCTGATTTACCTGAAAAAGAATTCAGGAGGTTAGATATTAAGCTAATCAGGGAGGCACCAAAGAAAGGCAAAGCCCAATGCAAGGAAATCCAAAAAACAATACAAGAAGTGAAGGGAGAAATATTCAAGGAAATAGAGAGCATAAAGAAAAAACAATAAAAACTTCAGGAAACATTGGACACACTTATAGAAATGCAAAATGCTCTGGAAAATATCAGCAATAGAAGTGAACAAGTAGAAGAAAGAAATTCAGAACTCGAAGACAAGGTCTTTGAATTAACCCAATCCAATAAAAACAAAGAAAAAAGAATAAGAAAATACGAACAAAGACTCCAAGAAGTCTGGGATTGTGTTAAACGACCAAACCTAAGAATAATCGGTGTTCCTGAGGAAGAAGAGAAATTTAAAAGTTTGGAAACATATTTGGGGGAATAATTGAGGAAAACTTCCCTAGCCTTGCTAAAGACCTAGACATCCAAATACACGAAGCACAAAGAACACCTCTAGGCACATTGTCATGAGGTTATCTAAAGGCAAGACAAAGGGCAGAATCTTAAGAGCTGTGAGACAAAAGCACCAGGTAGCCTATAAAGGAAAACCTATCAGATTAACAGCAGATTTCTCAGCAGAGACCCTACAAGCTAGAAGGAATAGGGACCCTATCTTCAGCCTCCTCAAACAAAACAATTATCAGCCAAGAATTTTGTATCCAGTGAAACTGAGCATCATATATGAAGGAAACATAGAGTCTTTTTCAGACAAACAATGGCTGAGAGAATTTGCCACTACCAAGCCACCACTACAAGAACTGCTAAAAGGAGCTCTAAATCTTGAAAGAAATCCTGGAAGCACATCAAAACAGAACCTCTTTAAAGGATAAATTGCGCAGGACCTATAAGACAAAAATACAATTTAAAAAGCAAAAACAAAACCCCAAAAAACCAAGGTACACAGGCAACAGATAGCATGATGAACGGAATGGTACCTCACATCTCAATACTAACATTGAATGTAAGTAGCCTAAGTACTCCATTTAAAAGATACAGAACTGCAGAATGGATAAAATCTCACCAACCAACTATCTTCTGCCTTCAGAAGACTCACCCAACACATAAAGACTCACATAAACTTAAAGTAAAGGGATGGAAAAAGGCATTTCATGCAAATGGACACCAAAAGTGAGCAGGGGTAGGTATTTCAATATCAGACAAAACAAACTTTAAGACAACAGCAGTGAAAAGAGACAGAGGGACATTATATAATGGTAAAAGGCCTTGCCAAACAAGAAAATATCACAATCCTGAACATATATGCACCTAACACTGAAGCTCCCAAATTTATAAAACAATTACTAATAGGCCCAAGAAATGAGATAGACAGCGACACAATAATAGTGGGGGACTTCAATACTCTGCTGGCAGCACTAGACAGGTCATCAAGAGAGAAAGTCAACAAAGAAACAATGAATTTAAACTATACCTTGGAACAAATGGACTTAACAGGTATATACAGAACATTTCATCCAACCACTGTGGAATACACATTCTATTCAACAGCACATGGAACTTTCTCCAAGATAGACCATATGATAGGCCACAAAATGAGCCTCAATAAATTTAAGGAAATTATATCAAGCACTCTCTCAGACCACAGTGGGAATAAAACTGGAAATCCACTAAAAAAAAAAAAAACCTTCAAAACCATGCAAATATATGAAAATTAAATAACCTGCTCCTGAATGATCATTGGGTCAAAAACAAAATCAAGATGGAAGTTAAAAAATTATTCAAACTGAATAACAATTATGACACAACCTATCAAAACCTCTGGGATACAGCTAAGGTGGTGCTAGGAGGAAAGTTCATAGCCCTAAATGCCTACAGCAAAAAGACTGGAAGAGGACAAACTGACATTCTAAGGTCACACTTCAAGGAACTAGAGAAACAAGAACAAACCAAACCCAAGCCCAGCAGAAGAAAGGAAAAACCAAGATCAGAGTAGAACTAAATAAAATTGAAACAAACAAACAAGCAAACAAACAAACAAAAAAAACAATTCAGAAGATAAATGAAACAAAAAGCTGGTTCTCTGAAAAGATAAATAAAATTGATAGACCATTAGCAAGATTAACCAAGAAGAGAGAAAATCCAAATAACCTCATTAAGAAATGAAATGGGAGATATTACAACTGACACCACTGAAGCACAAAAGATCATTCAAGGCTACTATGAATACCTTTATGCACATAAACTAGAAAACCTAGAAGAGATGGATAAATTCCTGGAAGAAATACAACCCTCCTAGCTTAAACCAGGAAGAATTAGACACACTGAACAGACCAATAACAAGCAGTGAGATTGAAATGGTAATTTAAAAATTACCAACAACAGTAAAATTCCAGGACCAGACAGATTCGCAGCAGAATTCTATGAGACATTCAAAGAAGAATTGATACCAATCATTTTGACACAATTCCACAAGATAGAGAAACAGGGTACCCTCGCTAATTTATTCTATGAAGCCAGCATCACTTTAATACCAAAACCAGGAAAGGACATAGCCAAAAAAGAAAAGTACAGACTGATATCCCTGATGAACATAGACGCTAAAATCCTTAACAAAATACTAGCTAACCAAATCCAACAATATATCAAAAGAATAATCCACCATGATCAAATGGGTTTCATACCAGCTATGCAGGGATGGTTCAACATATGCAAATCAATAAATGTGATACACCATATAAGCAGAATTAAAAACAAAAATCACACGATCATCTCAACAGATGCAGAAAAAGCATTTGACAAAATCCAGCATCCTTTATGATTAAAACTCTCAGCAAAATTGGCATACAAGGGACATACCTCAATGTAATAAAAGCCATCTGTGACAAACCCATGGCCCAAAATAATACTGAATGGGGAAAAGTAGAAAGCATTCCCTCTGAAAACTGGAACAAGACTAGGATGCCTACTCTCACCACTCCTCTTCAACATAGTACTGGAAGTCCTAGCCAGAGCAATCAGACAAGAGAAAGAAAGGGCAACCAAATAGGTAAAGAGGAAGTCAAACTGTCACTTTGCTTATGATATGATTGTTTACTTTGAAAACCCTAAAGACTCCTCCAGAAAGCTCCTGGAACTGATAAAATAATTCAGCAAAGTTTCTGGATACAAGACTAATGTATACAAATCGGTAGCTCTTCTATACACCAACAGCAACCAAGCAGAGAACAAAATCAAGAACCCAGCCCCTTTTAGAATAGCCGCAAAAAAAAAAAATTCTTAGAAATATACCTAACCAAGGAGGCGAATGACCTCCACAAGGAAAACTATAAAACATTGCTGAAATAAATTATAGATGACACAAACAAATGGAAACACATCCCATGCTCATGGATGGGTAGAATCAATATTGTGAAAATGACCATACTGCCATAAGTGATCTACAAATTCAATGCAATCCCCATTAAATACCACCATCATTCTTCACAGAATTAGAAAAAACAATTCTAAAATTCATGTGGAATGAAAAAAGAGCCTGCGCGATCAAAGCAAGACTAAGCAAAAAGAACAAATCTGGAGGCATCACACTACCTGATTTCAAAGTATACTATAAGGCTATAGTCACTGAAACAGCATGGTACTGGTATAAAAATAGGCACATATACCAATGGAACAGAATAAAAAAAATGAGAAATAAACCCAAATACAGCCAACTGATCTTCGACAAAGCGAACAAAAATATCAAATGGAGAAAGGACATCCTTTTCAACAAATGGTGTTGGGAGAATTGGCCAGCCACATGTAGAGAATGAAACTGGATCCTCGTCTCTCACCTTAGACAAAAATCAACTCAAGATGTATTAAGGACTTAAACTTAAGACCTGAAACTATAAACATTCTAGAAGATAACATTGGAAAACCCCTTCTAGACATTGGCTTAGGCAAGGATTTCATGACCAAGAACCCAAAAGCAAATGCAATACAAACAAATATTAATTAAACTAAAGAGATCCTCCACGGCAAAAGGAACAGTTATCAGAGTAAACAGAAAACCCACAGAGTGGGAGAAAATCTTCACAATCTATACATCTGACAAAGGACTAATATCCAGAATCTACAACAAACTCAAACAAATCAGTAAGGAAAAAACCAAACAATCCCATCAAAAAGTGGGCTAAGGACATTAATAGACAGTTCTCAAAAGAAAATATATGAATGGTCAACAAACATATGAAAAAATGCTCAACATCACTAATGACCAGGGAAATGCAAATCAAAACCACAATGTGATACCACCTTACTCCTGCAAGAATGGCCATAATAAAAATATTAAAAAAAACAGTAGATGTTGGCATGGATGTGGTGATCAGGGAACACTTCTACACTGCTGGTGGGAATGTAAACTAGTACGGCCACTATGGAAAACAGTGGGCAGATTCCTTAAAGAACTAAAAGTAGAACTACCATTTGACCCAGCAATCCCACTACTGGGTATCTACCCAGAGGAAAAGAAGTCATTATACGAAAAAGATACTTGCACACACACGTTTATGGTAGTACAATTTGAAATTGCAAAATCGAAGAACCAACCCAAATACCCATCAATCAACGAGTGGATAAAGAAACTGTGGTATATATATATATGATGGAATACTACTTAGCCTTAAAAAGAAATGAATTAGCAGCATTCACAGCAACGTGGATGAGATTGGAGACTATTATTCTAAGTGAAATAACTCAGGAATAGAAAACCAAACATCAGGCCGGGTGCGGTCGCTCACGCTTGTAATCCCAGCACTTTGGGAGGCCGAGACGGGTGGTTCACGAGGTCAGGAGATTGAGATCATCCAGGCTAACACGGTGAAACCCCATCTCTACTAAAAATACAAAAAATTAGCCAAGTGTAGTGGCACGCGCCGGTAGTCCCAGCTCCTAGGGAGGCTGAGGCAGGAGAATCGCTTGAACTTGAGAGGTGGAGGTTGCAGTGAGCTGAGATTACGTCACTGCACTCCAGCCTGGGCGACAGAGCGAGACTCTGTCTCAAAAAAAAAAAAAAAAAAAGAAAAGAAAAACAAAACCAAATATTGTATGTTCTCACTGATATATGGGAGCTAAGCTATGAGGATGCAAAGGCATAAGAATGAGACAATGGATTTTGGGGACTTGGGGGAAAGGGTGGGAGAGGGGCGAGGGATAAAAGACCACAAATAGCATGCAGTGTATACTGCTCGGGTGATGGGTGCACCAAAATCTCACAAATCACCACTAAAGGACTTACTCATGTAAACAAACACCACCTGTACCCCAATTACCCATGGAAAAAAAGTTTAAAAAGAAGTACAAAATGAGTCCTAGGGGGCTAAAATCAAGGTGTTGGCAGGACTGCATTCCTTCCGAAGGCTTTAGTGGAGACTGCTTGCTGACTATTCCATCTTGTAGAAGCCACGTACATTCCCTGGTTCATGCATAGCCTCTTCCTCCACTTTCAAATAACATCTTTGCAACCTATGGTTTCTGTTGTCACATCCCCTTTTGATTCTGGTACTCTTGCTTCCCTCTTAACGGACCCCGGTGAATATATTGGGCCTATCCAGAAAATCCAGGATAACCTCCCCAGCTCAAGATCCTTAAATGTAATCACACCTGGAAAACCCCCTTTACAAAGTAAGGTAACATATTCACAGGTTCCAGATTAGGATGTACACATCTTGAAGGGGGAGAATTATTCAACCTATCACAATTGATATTTCATTGTGTGTTTTTAAAAACTTAAGATATAATCCACATACTATAAAATTTACCATTTTAAAGCATTCAGTGGTTTTTACTATATTCATAGTATGTGCAAACACCACCACTAATTCCAGAACACTTTCATCACCCCAATAAGAAACACCATACTGACAAGCAATCACTACCTGTTCCCATCTCTTTCCCCAGTCCTAGGCAATCATTAATCTGCTTTCTGTTTTCATGGATTTGCTTACTCATTTAATATAAATGGAATCTTACAATATGTATTTTTTTGTGTCTGGCTTCTTTCACTTAACACAATGTGTTCAAGGTTCATCCATTGTAGCATGTAACAGCCCTTCATTCATTTTTATGGCTGAACAATATTCCATTGCATAGATATATAATATATTGTGTATCCACTCATCAGTTGATGGACAGTTGAGTTGTTTTCACTTTTTTGACTATTATGAACAGTGCTGCTATGAATGTTGTATACAAATTTTTGTGTGGAGATATGTTTTAATTTCTCCTGGAATTGCCAGTTCATATACTTCTATGTTTAACTTTTTGAGGAACTGCCAAATTGTTTTCAAAGTGACTGCATCATTTTATATTCCCACCAGAAATTTATGAAGGTTCTAGTTTTCCAATTTATACACATCCTCACAATAACAATAACAATTGTTATTGTTTGTCTTTTTGATTATAGCAATCCTAGTGGGTGGGAAGTAGTATCTCTTTGTGGTTTTGATTAGCAGTTCCCTGTGACTAAAGATCTTGAGCACCCTTTCATGTGCTTATTGGTCATTTGTATACTTCTTTGGAGAATCATTTATTCAGATTACTTGCCTGTTTTTAAATTGGATTACCTGCCTATTTATTGTGGGGTTATTAGAGGTCCTTTATATATTCTGGACATAGTCCCTTATCAGATATGTAATTTGCAAATATTTTCTCCCATTATCTGGGTTGTTTTTTTCATTGTCTTAATGATGTCCTTTAAAACAGAAAAGTTTTTAATTTTGATAAAGTCCAATTTATTCATTTTGCATTGTTGCTTGTGCTTTGGTGTCATGTCTAAGAAACCATTGTCAAACTCAAGGTCACAAAGTGGCACGATGTCAGCTCACTGCAGCCTTGACCTCTCAGCATAAGCAGTCCTCCCTTCTCAGCCTCCCGAGTACCTGGGACCACAGACATGTGCCACTGCAAGACCCAGGCTGGTCTTGACCTCCTGGGCTCAAGTAATCCTCCTGCCTTGGCATCCCAAAATGCTGGGATTACAGGTGTGAGCCACTGCACCTGGCCTACATGCTTATTCTTACGCTAGTAACACACCGTCTTGATAGCTTTGTAGTTAGTTTTATTTTATTTTTTAGTAATACATCATCTTATATTTGAGAAAATAGAAGAATGTAAACTTGTAAGGCCTTGATGATATTATGCTATTTTTATAAGATTATCATTGAATTGCTTAAATATAGTATGTATGAATTTTGGCAAGATTATTCACCCCTTAAAATGGAATAAATGCAACATAGTTTAGATTGCCTTGCAAATCAGCAAACAGATTATGGCAGTATTTGTCTGTGGTGGACAGGGCTTCATAGCTCTAGGTATTCAAGGGTGCATGGAGATAGGAATGACTCAGTTCTCTTGCACTCTGTCCTGTGTTACAGCTCTCTTATGAAAATGCCCATCCTAATTTTATCCACTCATTAAATTCTCTGCTCCTACTCCTGGGTTGTGGATCTCTGCTAAGCAAGCCCTTAAGTAGGCAGGTTGTTGTGCTTACAAATTCAGTCTCTAACCTCAGGGCCTTCATGGAGTCCGAAGCATCAGTTCCTTCTTCCATGCTTCACTTTTACCTCTGTCTTTATATTTTATTTTTATTTTTTGTAGGTATATAGTATGTGTATATATTTATGGGATACATGAGATGTTTTGATACAGGTATGCAATGTGAAATAAGCACATTATGGGGAATGAGATATCCATCCCTGTAGGCATTTATCATTTGAGTTACAAACAATTCAATTTATTTAAAAATGTACAATTAAGTTATTATTGACTATAGTCACCCTATTGTATTATCAAATAGTAGGTTTTATTTATTCTTTCTAACTTTTTTTTGGTAGCTGTTAACCATCCACTCCTCCCCCACAGCCCCCTACTATCCTTCCCAGACTCTGATAACTAGCCTTCTACTCTTTATGTCCATGAGGCAAATTGTTTGGATTTTTAGTCCCACAAATAAGTGAGAACATGCAATGTTTGTCTTTCTGTGCCTGGCTTATTTAACTTAACATAATGATCTCCAGTTCCATCCATGTTGTTGCAAAAGACAGGGTCTCATTCTTTTTTATGGCTGAATGGTACTCCATTGTGTATATGTACTTGTACCACATGTTCTTTATTCACTCATCTGTTGATGGACATTTAGGTTGCTTCCAAATCTTAGTTATTGTAAACAATGTGCAACAAACACAGGAGAGCAGGTATCTCTTCAATACACTGATTTCTTTTCTTTTGGGTATACACCCAGCAGTGGGATTGCTGGACCATATGGCAGCTCTATTTTTAGTTTTTTTGAAGAACCTCTAAACTGTTCTCCATAGTGGTTGTGTTGATTTACATTCTCATCAACACTATATGAGGCTTTCCTTTTCTCCACATCCTCGCCAGCATTTGTTATTGCCTGTCTTTTAGATATAATTCATTTTAACTGAGGTGAGATGATAGCTCATTGTAGTTTTAATTTGCATTTCTCTGATGATCAGTGATGTTGAACACCTTTTCATATGATCGTTTGCCATTTGTATGTTTTCTTTTGAGAAATGTCTATTTAAATCTTTTGCCCATTTTTTTGGTCAGATTATTGGACTTTTTCCTATAGAGTTGATTGAGCACCTTATATTTTCTGGTTGTTAATCCTTTGTCAGATGGGTAGTCTGCAATATTTTCTCCCCTTCTGTGGGTTGTCTCTTCGCTTTGTTGATTGTATCCTTTGCTGTTTAGAAACTTTTTAACTTGATGTGATTCCATGTGTCCATTTTTGCTTTAGTTGTCTATGCTTGTGGGGTATTGCTCAAGAAATCTTTGCCCGGACAAATGTCCCGGAGATTTCCCCAATGTTTTCTTGTAGTAGTTTCATAGTTTGAGGTCTTAGATTTAACCACTCAATCAGTTTTGATTTGATTTTTGTATATGATGATAGATAGTGGTCTAGTTTCATTCTTTTGCACATGGATGTCCAGTTTTCCCAGCACTATTTATTGAAGAGACTGTATGTTCCCCAGTGTATGTTCTTGACACCTTTGTCAAAAATGAATTTACTATAGGTATGTGGATACGTCTCTGGGTTCTCTATTCTGTTCCATTGGTCTATGTGCCTGTTTTTATGCCAGTCCCATGTTGTTTTGGTGACTATAGCTCTGAACTATAATTTGAAATCAGGTAATGTGATTCCTGCAGTTTTGTTCTTTTGCTTAGGATAGCTTTGGCTATTCAGGGTCTTTTGTGGTCCCATATAAATTTTAGAATTGTTTTCTCTATTTCTGTGAAGAATGTCATTGGTATTTTGATAGGGATTGCATTGAATTTGTAAATTGCTTTGGATAGTATGAACATTTTAGCAATATTGATTCTTCCAATCCAGGAACATGGGATATTTTTTCATTTTTTATGTCCTTGTCAATTTCTTTCATGAGTGTTTTATAGATTTTATTATAGAGATCTTTCATTTTTTTGCTTCAGTTAATTTTTAGGTATTTAATTTTATGTATGGCTACTGTAAAGGGGATTACTTTTTTTTTTATTTGAGATGGAGTCTTGCTCTGTCACCCAGGCTGGAGTGCAGTGGCATGACCTGTGCTCACTGCAAGCTCCACCTCCCGGGTTCATGCCATTCTCCTGCCTCAGCCTCCTGAGTAGCTGGGACTACAGGCGCCTGCCACCATGCACGGCTAATTTTTTGAATTTTTAGTAGAGACGGGGTTTCACCATGTTAGCCAGGATGGTCTCGATCTCCTGACCTTGTGATCCACCCGCCTCAGTCTCCCGAAGTGCTGGGATTACAGGCTTGAACCACTGTGCCGGGCTGGGGATTACTTTTTTTTTTTTTTTTTGAAACGGAGTCTCTCTGGGTCACCCAGGCTGGAGCGCAGTGGCATGATCTCGGCTCACTGCAACTTCCGCCTCCCGGGTTCAAGCGATTCTCCTGCCTCAGCCTCCTGAGTAGCGGGGACTACAGGCACGTGCCACTATGCCCGGCTAATTTTTGTATTTTTAGTAGAGACGGGGTTTCACCATGTTGGTCAGGCTGGTCTCGAACTACTGACCTCAGGTGATCCACCCGTCTCGGCCTCCCAAAGTGCTGGGATTACAAGCCTGAGCCACCGTGCCCGTCCGGGATTACTTTTTTTTAATTTCTTTTTCAGATTGTTCGCTGTTGTCATATAGAAATGCTACTGATTTTTGTATGTTGATTTTGTGTCCTGCAACTTTACTAAATTTTTAAAACAGTTCTAATAGTGTTCTGGTGAAGTCTTTAGGCTTTTCCAAATATAAGATCATATCATCAGCAAACAAGGATACTTTGAATTCTTGCTTTCCAATTTGGATGCTCTTTAAATTTTTCTCTTGTCTAATTGCTCTAGCTAGGAATTCCAGTAGTATGTTGAATAACAGTGGTCAATGTGGGCATCCTTGTCATGTTCCAGATCTTAGAGGAAAGGCTTTCAATTTCCCCCCATTCAATATGATACTATCTATGCATGTGGCATATGTGGCTTTTATTATGTTGAGGCATGTTCCTCCTATACCCTGATTTTTGAGGTTATTTTTTCTAAAGGGATGTTGAATTCTATCAAATGGTTTTTCAGCATCAATTGAAATAATCATATAGTTTTTGTCCTTCATTCTGTTGATATGATGTATCACAGTGTTTGATTTGTATATATTGAAGCATCCTTGCATCCCAGTGATAAATCCTTCTTGATCATGATGAATGATCTTTTTAATGCTTTGTTGAATTTGGTCTGCTAGTATTTTGTTGAGGATTTTTGCATCAATATTAATCAGAGAATATGTATTGGCCTATAGTTTTTTATTTTAAATGTGTCTGTTTGGTTTCGGTATCAGGGTAATACTGGCCTCATAGAATAAGTTTGGAGGTATTCCCCTTTATATTTTTTGGAATAGTTTGAGTAGGACTGGCATTAGTTCTTTAAATGTTTGGTAAAATTCATCAGTAAAGCTATTGGGGCCTGGGCTTTTCTTTACTGGGAAAGTTTTTGTTACAGCTTTTTTTTTTTTTTTTGAGATGGAGTCTTTCCCTGTTGCCCAGGCTGGAGTGCAATGGCACAATCTCGGCTCACTGCATCCTTTGCCTCCCGGATTCAAATGATTCCCCTCCCTCAGTCACTCGAGTAGCTGGGATTACAGGCGCCCACCACCATGCCCAGCTAATTTTTGTATTTTTAGTAGAGACGGGGTTTCACCATGTTGGCCAGGCTGGTCTTAAGCTCCTGACCTCAGGTGATCCACCCGCCTCGGCCTCCCAAAGTGCTGGGGTTACAGGCGTGAGCCACTGCACCCAGCTTTATTTTATTTTATTTTTATTTTTAATTATTTATTTATTTATTTTTTGTGACAGAGTCTTGCTCTATCACCCAGGCTGGAGTGCAGTGGTGTTATCTCAGCTCACTGCAACCTCTGCCCCCTGGGCTCAAGTGATTCTCTCACCTCAGCCTCCCTAGTAGCTGAGATTACAGGCATGCGCCACTATGCCCAGCTAATTTTTGTATTTTTAGTAGAGATGAGGTTTCACCATGTTTGCCAGGCTGGTCTTGACCTCCTGACCTCAAGTGATCTGCCCACCTCAGCCTCCCAAAGTGCTGGGATTACAGGCATGAGCCACTGGGCCAGCCTTTATTATAGCTTTGATCTCGTTATTTGTTATTGGTCCTTTCAGGTTTTGGATTTCTTCATGGTTCAACCTTGGTAGTCTTTATGTGTCTAGGGCTTTGTCCATTTCTTCTAGATTTTCTAATTTATTGGCATACAGTTGCTCATAGTAGCCACCAAAGATTCTTTGAATTTCTGCAGTATCAGTTGTCATGTCTCCTTTTTCATCTCTGATTTTATTTATTTGGGTCTTCTCTCTTGGGTAGTTAGTCTGGCTAAATGTTTGTCAATTTAGTTTACCTTTTTTTCTCTCCATAATATGCCTTCATATATATATATGTATATATATATTTTACTTTAAGTTGTGAGATATATGTGCAGAACATGCAGGTTTGTTACACAGGTATACATGTGCCATGGTGATTTGGTGCACCTATCAATCTATCACCTAGGTTTTAAGCCCCGCATGCATTAGTTATTTGTCCTGATGCTCTCCCTCTCCTCGCCCCCCACCCAGTTTACCTTTTCAAAAAAACCAACTTTTTGTTTCATTGATCTTTTGTGTTATTTTCTTCATTTCAATGTCTTCTATTTCTGCTCTGATCTTTATTATTACTTTTCCTTCTACTAATATCAGGTTTGGTTTGCTCTTGCCTTTCTAGCTCTTTAAGATGCATCATTCAATTGTTTATTTGAAGTTTTTCCTCTTTTTTGATGTAGGTACTTATTAGGTATAAATTTCCCTCTTAGTACTGCTTTTGCTGTATCCCATCGGTTTTGATATGTGTGTTTCATTATCATTTGTTTCAAGAAATTTTCAATTTCCTTCTTAATTTCTTCACTGACCCACTGGTCTTTCAGGAGCATATTTAATTTCTATATAATTATATGGTTTCCAAAATTCCTTTTGTTATTAATTTCTAGTTGTATTCCATTGTAGTTAGAGAAGATGCTTGATATTATTTCAATTTTTTTTAAATGTTTTAAGACTTGTTTTGTGACTTAACATATGGTCTATTCTTGAGAATGAACCATGTGCTGAGAAGAATGTATATTCTACAGCTTTTGGATGAAATGTTCTGTAAATATCTATAGATTCATTTGGTCTGTAGTGCAGATTACATCCGATGATTCTTTGTTGATATTCTGCCTAACAGATCTGTCCAATGCTGAAAGTGGAATGCTGAAACCTTCAGCTATTATTGTATTGGAGTCCATCTGTCTCTTTAGCTCTAATGATACTTCCTATATATATCTGGGTACTCCATTGTTGGGTGCATATATATTTATAATTCTTATATCTTCTTGCTGAATTGACCCCTTTACCATTATATAGTGACCTTCTTTGTCTCTTTATACTTTTGTCTTGAAATCTGTTTTGTCTCGTATAAGCATAGTGACTCCTGCTCTTTTTTGGTTTTCATTGGCATGGAATATCTTTTTCCAACCCTTTATTTTCAATCTATGAGTGCCTTTATAGGTGAAGTGTGTTTCTTATAGGCAACAGATCGATTGTATTTTTTTAAAATATCCATTCAGCCACTCTATGTATTTTGATTGGAGAGTTTAGTCCATTTATATTCAATGTTACTATTGATAACTAAGGACTTACTCTTACCATTTTGTTATTTGTTTTCTGGTTGTTTAATGGTCTACTCTTCCTTCTTTCTCTCCTTTCTCTTTTCCTTTTAGTGAAGGTGATTTTCTTTGATGGTATGTTTTAATTGTTTGCTTTTAATTTTTTGGGTATCCTTTATATATATTTTGTTTGAGGTTACCATAAGGCTTGCAAATATTCTCTTATAATCCATTATTTTAAGCTGATAACAACTTAATGCTGTTTGCATAAACAAACAGAAAACTAATAAAAACTCTACAGTTTGACTTCATCCTCCCACTTTTTAACTTTTTGTTGTTTCTATTTATATCTTATTGTACTCTCTGTGTCTTGAAAAGTTGTCGTAGTTATAATTTTTGACTGGTTCTTCATTTATCTTTACTTAGGATAAGAGTAATTTATACATCGCAGTTAGATTGTTATAATAGTCTCTGTTTTTCTGTGTACTTACTACTACCAGTGAGTTTTTTTACCTTCAGATGATTATTCATTTTTTCTTAATGTTTTTTCTTTCTGATTTACTCCCTTTAGCATTTCTTGTAGGGCAGGTCTGGTTTGACAAAATCCTTCAACTTCTGCTTGTCTGGGAAAACCTTTATTCTTCATGTTTGAAGGACATTTTCACTGGATATATGATTTTACGGTAAAAGTGTCTTTCCTTCAGGACTTTAAATATGTCACGCCACTTTCTCCTGGCCTGTAAGGTTCTCACTGAAAAGTCTGCTGCCAGATGTTTTTTGGTTTCCCTGTATGTTATTTGTTTCTTCTCTCTTGCTACTCTCAGGATCCTTTCTTTATCCTTGACTTTTGGGAATTTGATTATTCAATGCCTTGAGGTAATGTTCTTTTGGTTAAATCTGCTTCGTTTTCCATAATACTCTTGTGCATGGGTATTGACATCTTTCTCTATATTTGGAAAGTTTTCTGCTTTATCCCTTTGAATAAACTTTCTACTTCTATCTCTTTCTCTACTTTTTCTTTAAGGCCAATAACTCTTAGATTTGCCCTTTTATGGCTATTTTCGGAATCTTGTAGGCATGCTTCGTTTCTTTTTTTTTTAGTTTTATCTCCTCTGATGTATATTTTCAAATAGCTTGCCTTCAAGTTCACTCATTCTTTCTTCCGTTTGATCAATTCTTCTGTTGAGAGACTCTTATGGATTCTTCAGTATGCAAATGGCATTTTTCTTTTTTATTCGTCTTTATTCTTTTATTTTAAGCTCCGGGGTACATGTGCCGGATGTGCAGGTTGGTTACATAGGTAAATGTGTGCCTTGGTGGTTTGCTGCACACAAATCAACTCATAACCCAGGTATGAAGTCCAGCATCCATTAGCTATTCTTCCTGATGCTCTCCCTGCCCCTCCTCCCCCGACTGGCTCCAGTGTGTGTTGTTCCCTCTCATGTGCCCATGTGTTCTCATCATTCAGCTCCCAGTTATAAATGAGAACATGCAGTGTTTGGTTTTCTGTTCCTGCATTAGTTTGCTAAGGATAATGGCTTCCAGTTCCATCCATGTCGCTGCAAAGGATATGATCTCATTCCTTTTTATGGCTGCATAGTATTCCATTGTGTATATGTACCGCATTTTCTTTATCCAGCCTACCATTGACTGGATTGGTTCTGTGTCTTTGCTATTGTGAATAGTGCTACAATGCATGTATCTTTATAATATAATGATTTGCGTTCCTTTGGGTACATACCCAGTAATGGGAATGCTGGGTCAAATGGTATTATATTTCTGCCTCCAGGTCTTTGAGGAATTGCCACACTGTCTTCCACAATGGTTGAACTAACTTACACTTCCACCAACAGTGTAAATGCATTCCTTTTTCTCCACAACTTTGCCAGCATTTGTTGCTTCTTGACTTTTTAATAATCGTCATTCTGACTGGAATGAGATGGTATCTCATTGTGGTTTCAATTTGCATTTCTCTAATGTTCAGTGATGCTGAGCTTTTTTACATATGTTTGTTTGCCACATGAATGTCTTCTTTTGAGAAGTGTCTGTTCATGTCCTTTGCCCACTTTTTTTTTTTTTGAGATGGAGTTTTGCTTTTGTCACCCAGGCTGGAGTGCAATGGCATGATCTTGGCTCACTGCAACCTCCACCTCTCAGGTTCAAACAATTCTCCTGCCTCAGCCTCCTGAGTAGCTGGGATTACAGGTGCCCACCACCACTCCCAGCTAATTTTTTGTATTTTTAGTAGAGAGGGGGTTTCACCATGTTGGCCAGGCTGGTCTTGAACCCCTGACCTCAGGTGATCCGCCTGCCTCGGCCTCCCAAAGTGCTGGGATTACAGGCATGAGTCACCGTGCCCGTCCCCCCGCTTTGCCCACTTTTTAATGGGGTTGTTTGTTTTCTTCTAAATTTATTTAAGTTCCTTGTAGGCTCTGGATATTAGACCTTTTTGCAGATAGATAGATTGCAAAAGTTTTCTCCCATTCTGTAGGTTGTTTGTTCACTCTGATGACAGTTTCTTTTGCAGTTGAGAAGTTCTTAAGTTTAATTACATCCCACTGGTCAATTTTTGCTTTTGTTGTGATTGCTTCTTGGTGTCTTTGTCATGAAATCTTTGCCTATTCCTCTGTCCTGAATGGTATTGCATAAATTTTCTTCTAGGGATTTCATAGTTTTGGGTTTTACATTTAAGTCTTTAATCCATCTTGAGTTAATTTTTGTATAAGGTGTAAGGAAGGGGTCCAGTTTCAATTTTCTGCACATGGCTAGCCAGTTCTCCCAGCACCATTTATTAAATAGGAAATCCTTTCCTCATTGCTTGTTTTTGTCAGGTTTGTTGAAGATCATATGGTTGTAGGTGTGTGGTCTTATTTCTAAGTTATCTATTCTGTTCCATTGGTCTATGTGTCTGTTTTTGTATCAGTAACATGCTGTTTTAGTTGCTGTGGCCTTATAGTGTAGTTTGAAGTCAGGTAGCGTGATGACTCCAGCTTTGTTTTTTTGCTTAGGATTGTCTTGGCTATATGGGTTCCTTCTTGATCCCATATGAATTTCAAAATAGTTTCTTCCAGTTCTGTGAAGAATGTCAATGGTAGTTTAATGGGAATAGCATTGAAATCTACAAATTACTCTGGGCAGTATAGCCATTTTTATGACATTGATTCTTTTTTATTTTTTTTGTGATGGAGTTTCACTCTTGCTGCCCAGGTTGGAGTGCAGATCAGAGTGCAACAGCACAATCTCAGCTCACTGCAACCTCTACCTCCTGGGTTCAAGCGATTCTCCTGCCTCAGCCTCCCAAGTAGCTGGGATTACAGGCACCTGCCAGCATGCTTGGCTAATTTTTTGTATTTTTAGTAGAGATGGGGTTTCACCATGTTGGCCAGGCTGATCTAGAACTCCTGACCTCAGGTGATCCACCCACCTCGGCCTCCCAAAGTGCTGGGATTACAGGCATGAACCACTGCACTCAGCCTATGATATTGATTTTTCCTATCCATGAGCATAGAATATTTTTCCATTTGTTTGTGTCCTTTCTGATTTCTCTGAGCAGTGGTTTGTAGTTCTCCTTGAAGAGGTCCTTTACTTCCCTTGTTAACTATATTCCTAGGTATTTTATTCTTTTTGTAGCAATTGCGAACGGGAGTTCATTCATAATTTGGCTCTCTATTTGCCTGTTGTTGGTGTATAGGAATGCTAGCAATTTTTGTACTTTTTTTTTTTTTTTTTTTTTTGAGACGGAAGCTCACTCCATCGCCCAGGCTGGAGTGCAGTGGTGTGATCTCAGCTCACTCCAACCTCTGCCTCCCGGGCTCAAGCAATTCTCCTGCCTGAGCCTCCTGAGTAGCTGGGATTACAGGCGCAGGCCACCATGCCTGGCTAATTTTTGCATTTTTAGTAGAGACAAGGTTTCACCATGTTGGTCAGGCTGATCTCGAACTCCTGACCTCAGGTGATCTGCCTGCTTTGGCCTCCCAAAGTGTTGGAATTAGAGGCATGAGCTACTGCGCCCGGCCTGCACATTGATTTTGTATCCTGAGACTTTGCTGAAGTTGCTTATCAGCTTAAGAAGCTTTTGGGCTGAGATGATAGGGTTTTCTAGATATAGGATCATGTCATCTGCAAACAGAGATAATTTGACTTCCTCTCTAACTATTGGAATACCCTTTATTTCTTTCTCTTGCCTGATTGCCCTGACCAGAACTTCCAACTCAATGTTGAACAGGAGTGGCAAAAGAGGGCATCCTTGTCTTGCGCTTGTTTTTAAGTGGAATGCTTCCAGCTTTTCCCGATTCAGTATGATATTGGCTGTGGGTTTGCCATATATGGCTCTTATTACTTTGAGGCATGTTCCTTCAATACCTAGTTTATTGAGAGTTTTTAACATAAAGGGATGTTACATTTTATCAAAGGCCTTTTCTGTATCTCTTGAGATAATCATGTGTTTTTTGTCTTTAGTTCTGTTTCTGTAATCAATTATGTTTATTGATTTGCATATGTTGAACCACTTCCTGGTATGAAGGCAACTTGATCATGGTGGGTAAGTTTTTTGATGTGCTGCTGGATTTAGTTTGCCAGTATTTTATTGGGGATTTTTGCATCAATGTTCATCAGGGATATTGGCCTGAAGTTTTCTTTTTTTTTTTGTCGTATCTCTGCCAGGTGTTGGTATCAAAATTATGCTGTTCTTTTTGTGTGGATTCTTTCTCATCTTTGTGGGCTTATCTACCTTTGATCTTTGAGGTTGCTGACCTTTGAATGTGGTTTTTGTGGGGTCTTTTTGTTATTGTTGTTGTTGTTGCTTTCTTTTCATCCGCTTGTCTGTTTGTTTCAATAGTCAAGCCACTCTTCTGTAGGGCTGCCGTGGTTTGCTGGGGGTCCACTCCAGACCCTAGTTGTCTCTGTCCCTCTCACACTTGGAGGTATCACCAGTAAACGCTGCAAAACAGCAAAGATGGCAGCCTACTCCTTCCTCTGCGAGCTCTGTCCCAGGCAGGTACCGACCTGATACCAGCCAGAATGTTCCTATGGGAAGTGTCTGGAGACCCCTGTTGGGATGTCTCACCCAGTCAGGAGGAACAGGATCAGGGACCCATTTAAAGAAGCAGTCTGGCTGCCCTTTGGCAGAGCAGGAGTGGTGCACTGACTGCCTGGCTCTCTAGAACCAGCAGCCTGGAATGACTAAGTCGACTGAACCACAAAGACGGTGGCTGACCCTCCCCCTGAGGACTCCGTTCCAGGGTGATATTGGAATTCCTTCTGTATAAACCTTGGCTGCAGTTGCTGAAATTCCCGTGGAGAGGCCCCACCCAGTGAGAAGGGCTGATGGGGTCCCACTTAAAGAGCAGACTGGCCACGATCAGGCACAACAGCTGTGCTGTGTTGTGGGGAGTTCCTCCTGGTCCCCAGTGACAGCAGGGCTAGAGAGGCAGACTGCAACAGCATATATGGTGGCTGCCCCTCCTCCTGGGAACACAGTCCATCTCAGGCCATCTCCAGCCTGCTGCCACTGGGCAGCTGGAATTCCAAGCCAGTGAGTCTTAACTTGTGAGGTGCTGTGGGAGTGGGGCCCACAGAATGACACCACTTGGCTCCCTTGATTCCGCCCCCTTCCCAGGGGAATGCATAGGATATCCTGCCTTGCTGGAATTCCTGGGGCTGGAGTATGCAAAACTCCTAGGTTTCCAGTGTGCCCAAGCCAGCAAGCGAGTGGCCTCTCCAGACACTCCACACAGCTTTGTGTTTTGGACCCAAGACCTGGTGACATGGGCCCATGAGGGGATCTCTTGATCTGCAGGTTGCAGATCAATTTTCTGTAGGAAAAGTGTGGTTTCCTGGGCAGGGTCTTGCAATCACTCATCACCTCCCTTGGTTGGGGGTGGGGACTCCCTTGGTTCCATGCCGCTCCTGAGTGGGCTGTCACCCCACTCGGCTTTTCCTCAATCTCCTTGGGTGGTGCCTAATGCCTAGTCAGTCCTAATGTGAGAACCTGGATACCTCAGCACTTGCCGTTTTCATTGCTCTCTGTGAGTTGTGGATTGCAGCTGCTTCTAATCAGCCATCTTGGACCCTACCCCCACCAATATTGCCTTTTTCAAGTATAGAATTTATCTTTGATTCTTTTTAGTTATTTCGATCTCTTTGTGAAATTTATCTAATAGACTTCTGAATTTCTTTTCTGTGTTATGTTCATTTTTTAGTTTCCTCAACACAGTTATTAGTTTTTGGAGATGGAGTCTCACTCTGTTGCCTAGGCTGGAGTGCAGTGGCACAACCTCGGCTCACTGCACCCTCCGCCTCCCAGGTTCAAGCAATTCCCCTGCCTCAGCCTCCCGAGTAGCTGGGACTACAGGGGCATGCCGCCATGCCCGGCTAATTTTTTTTGTATTTTAGTAGAGACAGGGTTTCACCATGTTGCCCAGGCTGGTTGTGAACTCCTGAGCTCAGCTAACCCGCCCACCTCAGCCTCCCAAACTGCTGGGATTACAGGAATGAGCCACTGCGCCCAGCCAACACAGTTACTTACTTTGAATTCTGTCTGAAAGGTCATATATGTTTCTCCAGGATTGGTCACTGGAACCTTGCTCAGTTTATTCAGTTGTGTCATGTTTTTCTTGATGGTCTTAATACTTGTAGATGTTCATCTCTGTCCAGGTATTGAAGATTTAGGTATTTATTGTAGTTTTTACAGTCTGCGTTTGTTTGTACCCATCCTTCTTGGAAAGGCTTTCCAGATATTTGAAATGACTTGGATGTTGTGATCTAAGCTCTATCTGCTTTAGGGGGCACCCCAAACCCAATAACTCTGTGGTTCCTGCAGCCTCGTGAAGGTACCACCTTTGATGGTCTTGAACAAGAGCTGGGAGAATCCTCTGGATTACCAGGCAGACCCTCTTTTTCTCTTCTTTTACTTTCTCCCCAATAAATAGAGTCTGTTTGTGTGCTGAGCCACCTGAAGCTAGGGGTGTTATGACACTAGCACTCCCGTGGTCACCACCACTATGACTGTGCTGGGTCAGACTTGAAGCCAGCACAGCTCTGGGTTTCACCCAAGGCCCACCTTAACCACTCCCTGGCTACTTCCTATGTTTGTTTAAGGTCCCGGGGCTCTACAATCAGCAGGTGGCAAAGCCAGCTAGTGTTGTGTCCTTTATTTCAGGATGGTAATTTTTCCCAGGCTCTGGGTTGGTCCAGAGGTGCCATCCAGGAGCCAAGGACTAGATTTAAAAACTGTACCTGAGCTTGCACTTAGATTATGAGACAGGGTCTTTCCCAGTCTTCTCTCCCCTTTCCAAAGGCAGAGGAGTCTCATCCGATATCCTCTGCCATCATAGGCTCATGAGGAGGACTGCCAGTCTACAACCGATGTTCCCTTAAGGCCCAAGGCTCTCTAGTCAGCTTGTGGTGAAAGCTGCCTGGCCTGGGACTCACCCTCCAGGGCAGTGTGCTTCCCTCTGGTGCAGGGCAGATTTAAAAATGCCGTCCAAGAGCCAGGTGCTGGAATTGGGGACCCTAAGAACCCGCCTGGTGCTCTTTCTCCCGGTGGCTGTGCTGGTACCTAAGGTGCAAGACAAAGTCCCTTTTACTTCTCATTCTGCTTTTCTTAAGTAGAAGAAACCTTGCCCCATAGCCACCACAGCTGGGAATGTGCTGAGTCTCACCTGAAGCCAGAAAGTCTCAGTGTCTTGGCCAAAGCCCTCAACATAGTACTTGAGTATTGCTGATGGTTATTAGTGCCCAAGAGCTCTTTGGTTAGCAGGCGATGAATGCTGCCAGGCAGTGGGCTTCCTTCTGGCCAAGGGTATATCTATAAATCTGAGAGCAAGGTCCTGGAAAGAGGGCCTCATGTTTCTGACTGGTGCCCTATCCTGCTGTGGCTGAACTGATATCCAAGATGTAAGACAATGTTGGGGTCATCAGACCCAACACCAGGTCGTGGCGGTGACAAAGTCCGGCGGAGTCAAAGGATTGAGAAAAAGACAGTTTGAGAGAGAAAGATGGGACATCAGAGGGCCATCGCTATCGTTGAGGCTGCGAAGGCCCCAAGCTCTGGGAGCCCACAGTATTTATTGGTGATCCAACAAAGAAACAGGTGGTGAGAATGTGGAGGTCAAAAGAGCACGTTGCATTAAGCACATGATTTATAGCTGTGATGTTTAGCATTTATAAGGAACATGTTCTGCTACTTGAAATAATGGGAATAGGAGCCTAGGAGGGCTGGAAGCAAGGAGCCAGCAAGTCTAGACACATTCCAGAGGCCATTAGGCAAGCCCTGCCTCAGTTTCCCTCCCAACACTCAGCTTTTTCCCAACAAGACAATGTCCTTTCCACTCTTTCCTCTCCTCTCTTCAAGTGGAAGGAAGTGGTCTCTTTTCAAGCCGTGAACTGTGCAGCCTGGTTTTAGGGGAGGGGTGATGCCAGTACTTCCTTAGTAATCCCAGCTTGTATCTCAGTAGGTCATGTACCCCCAACCCACAGCCCCAGTCTACTGGCTCTGGGTCTACGACAGCACTAGGACTCACCTAAAAGTTGCAGTCCTTGTGGCCTAGACTGCCTTTCACGTTTATTTACAGCCCCAGAGCACTTTCGCCTGCAATAGTGATACTTGCGGGAACTCAAGTTCTGACTGCTAGGATCAGCAATTCCCCTATAGCCTGAGCTGGTTTAAATTCTCTCTCCATAGGCTGGCATCAGCTGAGTTTGGTCTGGTTTTCCTTTCTACTATAAGAGGGCAGCACTGAGTTCAATGCCTCACAATTACTGGCTCTCCCTCTCCCCAGCATACAGAAATACTCTGTGCACCATGCCACTGCTGCTGGAGGATGTGGGAGGGGTAGCATCAGCTATTTAAGACTGTTTTTACGGTCTAACATTTAAGTCTTTAATCCATCTTGAATTGATTTTTGTATAAGGTGTAAGAAAGGGATCCAGTTTCAGCTTTCTACATATGGCTAGCCAGTTTTCCCAGCACCATTTATTAAATAGGGAATCCTTTCCCCATTGCTTGTTTCTGTCAGGTTTGTCAAAGATCAGATAGTTGTAGATATGTGGCATTATTTCTGAGGGCTCTGTTCTGTTCCATTGATCTATATCTCTGTTTTGGTACCAGTACCATGCTGTTTTGGTTACTATAGCCTTGTAGTATAGTTTGAAGTTAGGTAGCGTGATGCCTCCAGCTTTGTTCTTTTGGCTTAGGATTGACTTGGCGATGCGGGCTCTTTTTTGGTTCCACATGAACTTTAGTTTTTTCCAATTCTGTGAAGAAAGTCATTGGTAGCTTGATGGGGGTGGCATTGAATCTATAAATTACTTTGGGCAGTATGGCCATTTTCACGATACTGATTCTTCCTACCCAGGAGCACGGAATGTTCTTCCATTTGTTTGTATCCTCTTTTATTTCATTGAGCAGTGGTTTGTAGTTCTCCTTGAAGAGGTCCTTCACATCCCTTGTAAGGTGGATTCCTAGGTATTTTATTCTCTTTGAAGCAATTGTGAATGGGAGTTCACTCCTGATTTGGCTCTCTGTTTGTCTGTTATTGGTGTATAAGAATGCTTGTGATTTTTGTACATTGATTTTGTAACCTAAAACCATAAAAACCCTAGAAGAAAACCTAGGCATTACCATTCAGGACATAGGCACGGGCAAGGACTTCATGTCTAAAACACTAAAAGCAATGGCAACAAAAGCCAAAATTGACAAATGGGATCTAATTCAACTAAAGAGCTTCTGCACAGCAAAAGAAACTACCATCAGAGTGAACAGGCACCCCACAAAATGGGAGAAAATTTTCGCAACCTACTCATCTGACAAAGGGCTAATATCCAGAATCTACAATGAACTCAAACAAATTTACAAGAAAAAAACAAACAACCCCATCAAAAAGTGGGCAAAGGACATGAACAGACACTTCTCAAAAGAAGACATTTATGCAGCCAAAAAACACATGAAAAAATGCTCACCATCACTGGCCATCAGAGAAATGCAAATCAAAACCACAGTGAGATATCATCTCACACCAGTTAGAATGGCAATCATTAAAAAGTCAGGAAACAACAGGTGCTGGAGAGGATGTGGAGAAATAGGAATACTTTTACACTGTTGGTGGGACTGTAAACTAGTTCAACCCTTGTGGAAGTCAGTGTGGCGATTCCTCAGGGATCTAGAACTGGAAATACCATTTGACCCAGCCATCCCATTACTGGGTATATACCCAAAGGACTATAAATCACACTGCTATAAAGACACATGCACACGTGTGTTTATTGTGGCACTATTCACAATAGCAAAGACTTGGAACCAACCCAAATGTCCAACAGTGATAGACTGGATTAAGAAAATGTGGCACATATACACCATGGAATACTATGCAGCCATAAAAAATGATGAGTTCATGTCCTTTTTAGGGACATGGATGAAATTGGAAATCATCATTCTCAGTAAACTATCGCAAGAACAAAAAACCAAACACCGCATATTCTCACTCATAGATGGGAATTGAACAATGAGAACACACGGACACAGGAAGGGGAACATCACACTCTGGGGACTGTTGTGGGGTAGGGGGAGAGGGGAGGGATAGCATTGGGAGATATACCTAATGCTAGATGACGAGTTAGTGGGTGCAGCACACCAGCATGTCACATGTATACATATGTAACTAACCTGCACATTGTGCACATGTACCCTAAAACTTAAAGTATAATAAAAAAAAAAAAAGAAAGTAGAAAAGAAAAAAAAAGACTGTTTTTACTACCTCTTTAGTGGCTGTTTCAGTAATATAAAGTTCAAACTACGTACTATGAGTAACCGCCTGATTTTTGGTTATTATAAAGGTGCTTTTTAATGTAGATAATTGTTAAATTGGTGTCCTTGGTGGGTTGGGGGACAATCATTGGAGACTTCTATTCCACCATCTTGCTCTGCTTTCAATCCTAGTTGCTATACTTTTTTTTTTTTTGGCAATGCCCTGTGGCATAAATTGCTCCTCAGTATGATCCAATTAAATTCGGGCCCCTTTGCAGAAGTGGTTTTTGTTGTCAGACTCTGCGTTTTTGTGATGCCTGGATGGCTTTTCTTAGCTGTCTTTTTTTCCCCTAGTTCTATCTGGTAAACTGGTCTATAGTTTAAGTTGTTCTTGTGGGGCTACTGGCTTCTTCTTAATTACTTACCACCAAAATTTCTATTGTTTTGTGAGCACGCTTTGGTTTGAACTTTCCCACACTGTGTTCCCAATAAAGTCAGTTGCTTTGGTGAGAACTTTAGAGCTTTTTGTTTTTACAGCTCACCTCTCTCCCCAGGCAAAACTAGAGCTGAGGTAGGGATCAGCGGCCTGCTTCTCTCAGAGTGACATATTTGCTTCACAAGTAGAGTGTGTCTTGCTTCTTCTAATGTGGAGAGTATCCTATGAGCTAGCTGGGGCGAGCATGATTAGTATTTTTGGTCTGTCATGCCTGGGTTAGTGCTTTCATCTTATGAGTTAAAGCTGGGTGGGGGAAGGGAGCCCCAATCCCCTCACCTTTGATTGGAATTGAGCTCTGTAACATGGAGCTGGGGAGAATAAGAAATGTTGATTGCCTACATTTCCTGGGGAGAAATTTCATCTTCTTGAGTGCACCTGCCCAGAGTGGAGCTTCTATCATTGAGCTTGAGACCCTCGCTGTGTTTTACTAAGATTTAAATTTTCTTGAATAAATGTCTCCTTATGTCTTTATGCCCTTGGGATAATTTCTGGAGACTTTAACATGGTTGTTCTAAAAATAATTTTCACCAGTTATGGTTGTTTCTCTGGGGAAAGGATCCATGGAACATTCCACATCTCTGTCTGGAAGTGATCTCTTTAACATTTTACAAAATTGCCAGATTATTTTCTAGCATGGCTGTACCATCTTACATTTGTATCATCAAGGTAGGAGAGACATATTTCTCTGCAGCCTCACCAGCATTTGGCATTGCCAATATTTTTTGTTTTAGCCATTCCAATAGGTATATGATTGCCTTTATTTTCATTTCCCTGATGATTAATGATGTTGAGCATCTTCCTGTGTGCTTTTTAGCATTTATACGTCTTTTTGTGGTTTTAATTTGAATTTTCCTAATCGTGAGTGATATTGAACATCTTTTCATGTGTTTGCCAACTTTACATCTTCTTTGATTAAATAAATATCTATTCGAGTCTTTTGTCCATTAAAAAGATTGGATTCTTTATTTTTTACTATTGAGTTTAGAAAGTTATTTATATGTTCTGGATATGAGGCTTCTGTCGGATATGTGGTTTGCAAATATTTTCTCAATTGACTTTTGAGAAACGTGCAAAGGCAAATCAATGGAAAATGGATAGTCTTTTCAATAAATTGTGTGAAAACAAGTGGACAATTGTATGGGAAAAATGAACTATGACCTCTACCTCACACCACACACATAAAGAAATGAAATATGCAGCAATATAATAGAGTGAACTGGAAGGAGCTGGACTTTTAGAATGGTGAAGCAAATCCTCTTTCCTTCCAATTCATTCCTTCTTATTGTTGTATGGTATTCCATTGAGTGTATATACCACGGTTTATTTCATGGTGTGTAAATAATACTCTGTTAAAACTATTTTTTAAAGGCAGGAAGAGGCTGGGCATGGTGGTTCACACCTGTAATCCCAGAACTTTGGGAGGCTGAGGCAGGTGGATCACTTCAGGTCAGGAGTTCGAGACCAGTCTGGCCAACATGGTGAAACCCTGCCTCTACTAAAAATACAAAAATTAGCTGGGTGTGGTGGCAGGTGCCTGTAATCCCAGCTACTCAGGAAGCTGAGGCAGGAGAATTACTTGAACCCGGGAAGCAGAGGTTGCAGTGAACCAAGATCGTGCTCCAGTCTGGGCAACAGAGCAAGACTCCATCTCAAAAAAAAAAAAAAAAGTTGTGAATACTGATATACACAACAGTGTGAATGAATCTCAAAAACTTTATTCTGAGTAAAGGAAGTCACACATAAAACAGTACATACTGTATTATTTCATTTATTGAAATTCTAGAAAAGCCAAACTATATATATAATATATAAAATGTACATTATATAATTTATCATTTGTTATGATTGACATCATTCCTTATAATAGAATTTCAATATTGGCCATTGTCCTCTGAATGCCATAACTTTGATTTCTAAGACAAGACTAAAATTATGAAGAATGAGAAGACTCAATCTCTGTCTTTCTGTTTATCTACCTCTGTCTCTGTTTGTCTCTTAACTCAATCCCTTAAATTTAGGAGACATTTTCTTCTTCATTTTTACTTTTCTCTAATTGTCAAAGAGATAAATATGCATTATAGAAAATATGGCTAGTGCAGAAAAGTATATATAAAGAAACCATCCATCATTACTCCACCAAGAGGCCATAAGAAATGGTAGCAACAATGGCAAAAAAGGCATTATTTTCAGTTATTAAGAAATCAACTTTGTCCCTCCATCCCTCATTGATTGATCAGGCTTGTAATAAGAGGCTAAATTCCTTTCCACTGGGATTCCATTTGTGTGGGGGTTTTCAGAGAGAGAGATGCTAAATGGTCATCAAAGGAATGAACTGGAATTGAGAAGGATTGTATGGCAAGTTTTAACTGCAGACTAAAGCATTTTTTTTTTCATGATGTTTCCAGGGACCAACCACACTTCATTTCACTTCTAGTCCGTTACTTGTATCCTAATGGATGTGGCCAGTCCTATTAACTCTAATCCCACAAGACCTGCATATTAGGTATGATTTTCTTCTTCTTTTTTTTTTTCTTGAGATGTAGTTTCGCTCTGTTGCCCAGGATGCAGGGTAGTGGTGTGATCTCGGCTCACCACAACCTCTACCTCCTGGGTTCAAGCAATTCTCCTGCCTCAGCCTCCCAAGTAGCTGGGACTACAGGCACAGGCCACCCACCTGGCTAATTTTTGTATTATTAGTAGAGACAGGGTTTCACTATGTTGGCCAGGCTGGTTTTGAACCCCTCGACTCCTCAACTCCTGCCTTGGCATCTCAAAGTTCTGGGATTACAGGCATGAGACACTGCGCATGGCCTATTAGGTATGATTTTAAATGGTAATAATTTGGTATTATGGATAGGGACTCAGGAATAATCACATTTTTACTTAACCTCATTACCTTTTTCATGTAAAGTTTGTTAAGAAGCCATACATACAAGGGACAAGGACAGATAGGAATTAAAATACCACTTTGTGTTTAGTGGAATTAGTGCCCAGTACTCTGGCACAGGGTTCTCTGGTAAAGCTAGGTTTCAGCACATAACTTAGGCTCAGGTTCCAAAAAGGGCTTCACCTTTTCCCACCAGTTTCCAATCTTATCATAGCTTATCCCTGAATTGGTAAGAACCAGTAAGTACTTGAGCAATAAAGTGAAAGTATCTGAACAATCAAGTGAAAGAAAGTAAGATGGCTGGATACCAAGGAGGTTTAGCTTAGTGTTTCCATTTCTCTGAATGACCGGAAAGCATGAAAGAGAAATCCATCTACAGTATGTGACCTTTTAACCCATAGTGACTCTCTCTAACACATTAGTAAACATGGCTCAAGGGATTCGAGCCAATCATTTGACTAGGTCTTTCTTGAGGGAAGGGAGTGGGGGTGAGGAAGCTGTGATCCTTTTCTTTCATTCTTACTTTGTGCTTTACAACCACTCAGAGAGAGGGAGTTGTACATATAGGTGGATATCCCCATAGGGGGATGGTAATAATTCTCTTATGCATGGGAGATTTCTCCAAATGGATTTTAATCATTGCTGTATGTGGAAACTAAATTGTTTTTAAAAATTTTTTAAATGGATTTTAAGATCACAAGTTTTGGACTCAGATATCTGGGACGAACAGGCTGTCTTCCTATCTTGTTGTGGAATTTAGGTATTTGTTGTGGTGGCCCCTTCAGTCCTTCAGTCCTTCCTAAGGGCCCCTTTTCCTTCATTATCCATCTATATATTTAAAATATCTGTATTTTCATATCCCTTTGACTCTTGCATTCCTAACAATCTAATCTACCCCCTCTTGTGAGAAGGCACCCCCACATTTATAACAGGTAGTTCTCTAAGTGAAATTCATGGCTTAGCAATCTTCACAGTCTCAATCTTCAGTTCATCTCTGTATATCTGTGGCCCTGGTAAGATCCCAAGGGATTTGTTTTATGCCACTGTGACTGCTGTTGTTGCTGTCTGCTGTAGGCTCCTTAGGCCTACAAATCCCTGAACTGAAGCTGTTGCTGATGCTTCCAAAGGCTGTGCCATCCAGTGAGCACCAATATATCCTCATCCATGTCCTCTTTCCCCAAGCCTTGCCTTCTCTTCAGGTTTAAATTCTTTAGGTCTTTTTAAACCTGTAATACAACATTCTTTTGGCTTTTTTTTCCCTAGCAGCAGTGGCACATGCCCGTCATTCCATTTTCTTCACTTTTCCCCCCACTGGCAAGTATGTAGAACAACGTTTCATTTCCTTCTGTTTTCTTCTTCCTTCCTTCCTTCCTTCCTTCCTTCCTTCCTTCCTTCCTTCCTTCCTTCCTGCCTTTCTGCCTTCCTTTCTCTCTCTCTCTTTCTCTCTCTCTCTCTCTCTGTACGGTGGCATGCTCTTGGCTCATTGCAGCCTTGACTTCCCAGGCTCAAGTGATTCTCCCACCTCAGTCTCCTGAGTAGCTGGGACCATAGGCAAGTGCCACCATACCTGGCTAATTTTTCTTTTCTTTTCTTTTCTTTTTTTTGTAGAGACAGGGTCTCATCATGTTGCCCAGGCTGGTCTCAAACTTCTGGGCTCAGATGATCCTCCTGCTTTAGGTCTCCCAAAGTGCTGGGGTTACAGGCATGAGCCACCAAGTCCAACCCTCATCCATTTATTTCTTAAGGTCCTGTGTCTTCTCTATCTATGTAGGGCTAATATTATTTGCTGGATCATAGTGTCTTTTGTTCTTCATTTTCCTTTCTCTTGTTTTGTGGTCTTAACATGTGTTTTCTTAACATACTCCCTCAGGATTTACCTTATGGGATTCCTCCCATAGTGAAAACTGTGAAGAAAGAATATTCTAGGACTGCAGAAAGTATCTGCTATTCAAGTAAAACCTCCTTACCCACTTTCATATTCCTAAGTAGGAGAATTTTTTCTAGGAGGTATCTTTGCATCATTCCATTATTTAACACAGACCAGACTCACATATATTGAAATCCTGCCTTAGTGAGTTTCATTTTTCTCTCCCATTCCCTGAGAGCCTTAACTCTCTAAATGTCATAAGAACCTTCCCTTCTGGCCCAGGCTATCCTGCTTTCCAAATTACAGTCACTGTGTCACTTGAAGCTCACTAAATAATACCTGCTCACTGTGGTCTTCCTCTCTTTTGATTCTTTCTAAATGTTTTGTAATCAGTCATTAAAAGAAGAATTGTAATCTGCTCCTATTATTGACACTTTGTCTACAGTTTTCAGGGGGCACCTCAATAGTTTTTTGAATCTGGTTTTCCTTGTGGGAAGGGGTGTGGTAATGAGAGGTCATTCCAGTTTGCTCATATTTTTCCTTTTCTTTTTCATTAAATCTGAGTTACCTTTCTAGACTTAATAACAGAAAATATGTCCCACGCTTTCCTAGTCTGACATCAAAACATCATGTTGTATACCTTAAATATATCTATATATCTATATCTAATCTATCTATCTATCTATCTATCTATCTATCTATCTATCTATCTATCTATCTATCTATCCATCCATCCATCAATCCTGCTTTTAGGCATGGGGACATCTTTGGGGGGTAAATCTCTCTTTTTGCCTTTCATTTAGGGAGAGTTTGATCTCTAAGATCTTAGACCTTTTCTACCTTCACTTCCTGATAATACCTTGGTTTGTTTCCTGATATTTCTAAAGCTAAAACAGTCTCCTGGACGGTGGTTCTCTGTTCATTTAAAACACACTGCAGTTGTTCTGCCTGCTGCCAAGGTCCTTGATCGGTTGCTGTGCCAACCAGATTCTGAAGGCCAAGGCATTACTGCCACGGTCTTTTTTTAGAGCATTATTTTTTTGTTGTTGTTCTGAGGTTCTGAGTTTTTCCTTTGGATTTGTGGTAATTAATTTTATTGGCTTTTTTCCTGCTACTTCAATCATAGAAACAGCCATATTCCCTATGTTTCAGGGCTCTCACACTTTTTTTCCCCATATATTTACTTTTTATTGAATTTGTTAATGTTACAGAGTTCTTGCACTGCCAAACTATGCCTGAGAAGTCAAAGAAATGGTACAATGGACAGCTTCATCCACCCATCATACAGTATATTAAAACTTGATTCACATACATTTTGATATTTTCACAATCTTTTAAACAGTTATAACAAGAGTTGGAATTTAAATCTGCTGCAGGTCTTCAGATTTCGAGTACAGTATGCCATTACATAACACCTCCACTTATTCATCTCGGTTTATTCTTCAATAACATAACCCCCAACAAAATTTTGCTGGAAAAATGCATACTTTTCAGGGAAAATATTTGGCTCAATGAAGAGATTATTTGTTAAGGTTTTTGCTTCCCAAATAAAGTCTTTAGCTTACCAAGAATCCCATTTCTGGTTTAATCATTCAACCTCCCCTTGGCTGGCTCAGCTACTCACCGAAATGCATCAGAAGGTAGGCATCCTGCCTGCCACCTCAAATAATGAAAATATTATTGCTCAGACATGGTTGGCAGGTCCTGTCAGGAGATATTGTAACCCTCCTAGAGTCTGATTCCTGCACTGACACTTTCATCAAGACTGACTTCTATAGGAAAACGCTCCTACATCAGAATAGTTTTACTTACCCACTTGCTTCACTCTTGCCAGTAGCAAGTCTGCAACTCATGTATTTGGCAAAGGAATTTATTATAGAGAAACCCAGACTCTGCATCAAGTGGTCACATACCACTTTGAGATATTTCTATTGAACCAAAGATACAAAACTAGGAAACTGCCAGACTATCTCATTAGGTGGAAACTTTCCTGTAATCTGGGATAGCTTCCTCAAGTCCCTTTTAAAGGACCAAAAACTACTAGGTAGTTTAAGCTGTGATTATTAAAAACAGAAGTGCTACATCATCTTTCGCCCTGACTCTCCAAATGAACATAAAGACACACCAAAAGGTTGAAAACAGAGCTAGCTGGGAAAATCACGGCATGTATGAAACATCCAATACCTTGAAAATTTGGGCACAAGTATATAAGGAATTCTTATCAAAGATACATGCACAATCCATGAAACTTAAATGGGTTTTAGCTGAGGTTTTGCTCATGTTGCTCTGCATTTATAAGGACAGATCAGTGAATCCCTTAGCCTGAGCAGAAAGCATATTCTTCTCACTGCAGGTTACTATACAATTTAGACCTGATTAGAGAAGGTATTAGCAACACCTGAAGTAGAGCCTCCAGCATCCACTGCCCTTTACATATTTGGTTCCACCCTCAGGATTGGCATATTCATGAGACATTTCACAGTTCGAATGCATACTTCAGGTTACTTAACCAGGCTATAAGCTCTGTCAAATAACTTATTTCAAGTCAAAGTAAAAAAGGCCTTGATGTAGAACAAAGAAAAGCACTTTCCAAATAAAAAATTACTAAAAGAAACAAGATTATTCTCTCCCTCACCCCTTCTCCCACTCAGTGGACCCCAGTTTGGCTGAATTTATTTTGTGGTTACCTCATAGTACAACTAAAAGTTTAAATTACAAATCACAGCCTTACACAGATGATCCGAACATATCAGTTCTTTTGAGCGGTGTGTTCCAGAAAGTCTAATATAGCCACAGCCTACTACACAGGGTATTCCTTAAGGGCAGGGAACATGACAGGTTAATTAAGGAACTTAAATCTTCATCTTTTATAGCAAATCAGAACCCAGATGGCTGACTTTCTGCAGGATTTCTGATAAGAATCCAGTAGAGCTGGTTTCAAGGTTCACATTGATACTTAATAGCTATAACTTTCTTATCCAGAAGTTGTGATCCACATGAAGTCTACAATGAATGCAACAAATCTGAGGTATTCAACCTTTATGAAGGCTCAGTATCTGAACATAAAAAGATTTTGAAATGACCACTGTCTACAGGCTTTGGTTTTTGTATTTGCAGAGTAAATATGAAAGAACACTGTTGAAACTAGTTCAACATTTATATAACAATGAAAATTCCCCTAAATCCAATAAGCATAAAGAGCAGTTGTGAAACTTTAACTTCCATAGTGAAATAGGGCTGGTCACTTGAACCAAGTGGTATGCATCAGTTGCTGTAGATCCAGCAAAAATCAGACGATGAATGGCTTTTCATGCTCTCACACTTCTTAATCTGGTTTACAATAATGCCTATCACTCTTTGAGTCTTTGAAATTCACAGCCAGTATTAGGATCTACCTAAGGAACATTCAGAACCAATTAAAGAACTTGTAGTAGAGGAAAGGGGGCCTCAGAAGCAAGGCATGCAAGTCACCCACGTCTCTAGGTGAGTTGTACTATGTTACCCTCTCTGACAATGAATGTAGTTTAGAATAAGATAAAGAACAACATAATATGGACAGCTGGTACCATTTATTAAAACTTAAGGCCTCAATAAATCCTCACCCATCAGTGCTCGATCTGCAGCCAAAACAGGAACAGAATGGAGAAAAAAGGGGAAACAAGCTATGGTATCTGAATTATGCCACTGTACTAAAGAGTAAGATATGTCCAGAAAAGACATAGAACCTTTATTCATAGCAGTCAAACACTAGAAACAACCCAAATGCCCATTAACAGGAAAAACAGATAAACAAATTGTGGTATTCTATTACACGATAAACTACTCAGGAAAAAAAAAATTAGATCGAACATTTTGGGCAAGAATGTTTCATAGATACTGTTGTGCACTTCATGTTGCATCACATCAGGAGGCACGTAATAATGCCCGAGTGTCCTAATAATAGTGGAACTGAGTTTGATAACTTGGTTAAAATTTCTCCACTGACAAAACATTTTTTCCTTTGTAATCAGTAAATTATCAATGGGATGATACTTTGAGACTTTATGCATATCCTTTTCTCTAACAATTTTCACCCAATAATTTTAGCATCCACTGATGATCCTTATCTAAATTCATTATTACATTGGGACTGCAAAATGATAATTTTCTTTCTCTTTTTAAAAAAATTATTGAGGTGGAGAAATGATGATTTTCTAAATCTATCATCTTTCTATATTTGTTAGCTGCTATTCTTCTGCAAAGAAAAACTTTATTTTAAAAATTTTTTCCTGAATGGAGTATTTTAATGGTATCACTCTCAGGGACTTAGGAATATACAAATGTTAGCTCCATACTATTCACACTGTTTTGCACCCTTTTAAAATAAGTACTTGGGATATAATGTACAGCATGGTGACTATAGTTAATAGTACTTTATTGTTTACTTGAAATTTGCTAAGAGAGTATATCCTGTGTCCTCACCACCCCCAACACACAAACACAATGGTAACTTTGGTGATTAACATGTTAATTGATTTGATTCTGGTAATATTTCACAATGTATACACACATCAAAGCATTATGCCATACACCTTGAATATATACAAATTTTATTTGTATTATACTTCATTAAAGCTGAAAAATAAAATTAAAAAGGAAAAAATAACATATATCTTGTTTTTACGGAAGTCTTTTTGTATAAGTACACACAGTACTTTATGGTTATAAATGGCTGTGTAGTATTCTATAGAATGAGCCTACAAAAATTTATTTAACCAGGTTCTTATGAATGGACATTTAGATTGTTTCCAGTCTTTTGCCATTAACAATGATGCTACAAACATCCTTGTACATATATTTTGTGAACATATTGCAGTTTGTCTTTAGATATTGCTAGGTTCCAGGGTATGTCATTTACAAGTATTTTAGGTACTATTAAACTAAAACACCAAATTTTAAGTACTACTAAACTAAAACACCATCAAGATTTTGTTCTCTGTAGCAATGTGCAAAGTACCAGTTTCCCTACACTCTTAAAATACAATGTGTTATTATATTTTAAAATCTTTGCAAATCTGAAAGGCAATAAAAAATATATCTCTTGAGAGTAGCTTGTCATTGCATTTATTTTATTAGGAGATTGTGTACCTTTCATCCATATGAAAGCCATTTGTATGTACTTTATTATGAGTGTCAACTAATAATGTTTTGCCCATTTTTCTTTTTTTTAAATTTTATTATTATTATACTTTAAGTTTTAGGGTACATGTGCACAATGTGCAGGTTTGTTACATATGTATACATGTGCCATGTTGGTGTGCTGCACCCATTAACTCGTCATTTAGCATTAGGTATATCTCCTGATGCTATCCCTCCACCTTCCCCCCACCCCACAACAGTCCCCAGAGTGTGATGTTCCCCTTCCTGTGTCCATGTGTTCTCATTGTTCAATTCCCACCTATGAGTGAGAACATGTGGTGTTTGGTTTTGTGTCCTTGCGATAGTTTGCTGAGAATGATCGTTTCCAGTTTCATCCATGTTCCTACAAAGGACATGAACTCATCATTTTTTATGGCTGCATAGTATTCCATGGTGTATATGTGCCACATTTTCTTAATCTACTCTATCGTTGTTGGACATTTAGGTTGGTTCCAAGTCTTTGCTATTGTGAATAGTGCCACTATAAACATACGTGTGCATGTGTCTTTATAGCAGCATGTTTTATAATCCTTTGGGTATATACCCAGCAATGAGATGGCTGGGTCAAATGGTATTTCTACTTCTAGATCCCTGGCGAATCGCCACACTGACTTCCACAATAGTTGAACTAGTTTACAGTCCCACCAATAGTGTAAAAGTGTTCCTATTTCTCCACATCCTCTCCAGCACCTGTTGTTTCCTGATTTTTTAATGATCGCCATTCTAACTGGTGTGAGATGGTATCTCATTGTGGTTTTGATTTGCATTTCTCTGATGGCCAGTGATGATGAGCATTTTTTCATGTGTCTCTTGGCTGCATAAATGTCTTCTTTTGAGAAGTGTCTGTTCATATCCTTTGCCCACTTTTTGATGGGGTTGTTTGTTTTTTTCTTGTAAATTTGTTTGAGTTCATTGTAGATTCTGGATATTAGCCCTTTGTCAGATGAGTAGGTTGCAAAAATTTTCTCCCATTCTGTAGGTTGCCTGTTCATTCTGATGGTAGTTTCTTTTGCTGTGCAGAAGCTCTTTAGTTGAATTAGATCCCATTTGTCAATTTTGGCTTTTGTTGCCATTGCTTTTAGTGTTTTAGACATGAAGTCCTTGCCCATGCCTATGTCCTGAATGGTATTGCCTAGGTTTTCTTCTAGGGTTCTTATGGTTTTAGGTCTAACATTTAAGTCTTTAATCCATCTTGAATTAATTTTTGTATAAGGTGTAAGGAAGGCATCCAATTTCAGCTTTCTACATATGGCTAGCCAGTTTTCCCAGCACCATTTATTAAATAGGGAATCCTTTCCCCATTGCTTGTTTTTGTCAGGTTTGTCAAAGATCAGATAGTTGTAGATATGCAGCGTTATTTCTGAGGGCTCTGTTCTGTTCCATTGATCTATATCTCTGTTTTGGTACCAGTACCATGCTGTTTTGGTTACTGTAGCCTTGTAGTATAGTTTGAAGTTAGGTAGCGTGATGCCTCCAGCTTTGTTCTTTTGGCTTAGGATTGACTTGGTGATGCGGGCTCCCTTTTGGTTCCATATGAACTTTAAAGTAGTTGTTTCCAATTCTGTGAAGAAAGTCATTGGTAGCTTGATGGGGATGGCATTGAATCTATAAATTACCTTGGGCAGTATGGCCATTTTCACGATATTGATTCTTCCTACCCATGAGCATGGAATGTTCTTCCATTTGTTTGTATTGTCTTTTATTTCATTGAGCAGTGGTTTGTAGTTCTCCTTGAAGAGGTCCTTCACATCCCTTGTAAGTTGGATTTCTAGGTATTTTATTCTCTTTGAAGCAATTGTGAATGGGAGTTCACTCCTGATTTGGCTCTCTGTTTGTCTGTTATTGGTGTATAAGAATGCTTGTGGTTTTTGTACATTGATTTTGTATCCTGAGACTTTGCTGAAGTTGCTTATCAGCTTGAGGAGATTTTGGGCTGAGATAATGGGGTTTTCTAGATATACAATCATGTCATCTGCAAACAGGGACAATTTGACTTCCTCTTTTCCTATTTTGCCCATTTTTCTATTGTTATTTTGTTCATTTCCCTTACTAACTATATGTAAAGGAAATTAGCTCTTTGTTATACGTATTATAAATATTTTCCCAGTTTTTCATTTGCCTTTTGATTTATAGTATTTTCCAATGCAGATAAAAATGATTATTTATTTATCTATATTATTTTAATAATTCATAATTGTATACATTTTTGGGGTACAATGTGATATTTTGATATATGTATATAATGTGGAATGATTAAATCAAGCTAATTAACTTATCTATCATCTCACTTAATTTTTGCGCTAAGACTTTTGAAATGTATTCTCTTAGCTATTTTTAAATATACAATACATTATGATTAACTACAGTCACCCTGTTGTGCAACAGATCTCAAAAACTTATTCCTCCTGTCTAACTAAAACTTTGTTACCCCCATATGATTCAGCAGTCCCACTGACTGAAATCAGTATGTCAAAGAGATATCTGCACTGCCACGAGCATTGCAGCACTATTCACGATAGCCATGATATAGAATCAACCTAAGTGTTCCTCAATGGATGGATGGATAAAGAAAATGTGGTATGTGCATGCAATGGAATCAAATTCAGCCTTTAAAAAAAGAAAATCCTGTCATTTGTGTCAACACAGATGAACATGGAGGACATTATGTGAAGTGAAATAAGCCAGACGCAGAAAGACAAACACCATGTGATCTCACTCATGTGTGGAATATTAAAAGCCATGGATTTTGTTCTGGGTGCAGTGGTTTATGCCTGTAATTCCAGTGCTTTGGGAGGCCAAGGCAGGAGGATCACTTGAGATCAGGATTTCGAGACCAGCCTTGGCAACATAGTGAGACCCTGTCTCTTAAATTTTTTTTTCAAATTATCTAGGAGTGGTGGTACACACCTGTACTCCTAGCTATTTGGGAGGCTGAGGCAAAACGATTGCTTGAGCCCAAGAATTTGAGATTACAGTGAGCTATGATCATGCCACTGCATTCCAGCCTGAGTGACAGAGCAAGAGCCTATCTGCAAAAAGTGGAAAAACAGGCTTTTATGAAATAAAATTCATCAATCTTTTTCTATTGTAGCTTCATTATTTTACATATTTCATAAATTTTGGTTGAAACATACTGTACAGAAAATTGCACATTATTATCCATATCATAAGTATGATTTAATGAATTTTCACTAACTATATACTTCCATTAGCCAGCACCCAGATCAATAAACAAAACAGGACCAATACCCTGGGTGTCCATTTTGTGCTCCCATGCAGTCACTGTCTGCTCCATTCCACACTTAAGATTTGGTTCATTTTGTATGGTTCCATTTGTTAATATAACATTTTAAAAATTCATTTTACCACATTTTCTTTGTTTAGTCTATTATTCATGGGCATTTATGTTGATTCCATATCTTTGTTATTGTGAATAGTGTTGCAATAAACATACATGTGCGTGTGTCTTTACAATAGAATGATCTACATTCCTTTGGGTATATACTCAGTAATGGGATTGTTGGGTCAATGGTATTTCTGTCTTTAGGTCTTTGAGGAATCACCACACTGTCTTTCACAATGTCTGAAATAATTTACATCCCCATCAACAGTGTATAAGGAATACTATGCAACCATAAAAAAGAACAAGATCATGTTCTTTGCAGGGACATGGATGGAGCTGGAGGCCATTATTCTTAGAAAACTAGCACAGGAACAGAAAATCATATACCGGCATGTTCTCACTTACAGATGGGAGCTAAATGATGAGAACACATGGACACACAGAGGGGAACAACACTCACTGGGGTCTTTAGGAGGGTGGAAGGTGGGAGGAGGGAGAGGATCAGGAAAAATAACTAATGGGTACTAGGCTTAATACCTGGGTGATGAAATAATCTGTACAACAAACCCCCATGACACAAGTTTACCTATGTAACAAACCTGCACTTCCACCCCTGAACGTAAAATAAAAGTTTTTAAAAATTCATCTTAAGGTAAAGAGTTAAGTGCAGGATCCAATATTTTTTTCAGGTGACTATGTAGTTGTCCCAACACTATTTATCTTTTCTCTACTGATATGGCATTCCAACTTTATCATATACCAGTTTCTTTTAGATATTCGAACCTATTTCTGAACTCACTTTTGTTTCATTGATGTGTCTATTTATTTATTCATGGTTTTAAGAAGGGGAATGACAGTCTATATTTCTAAAAGATCACTCTAGTTACTGTGTGGAGAATGGACTGTGAAGAGGAAGAGTGGGCAGAGAGCAAGTATGGAGACCATTTACAAGGATGCTGTAGTAATTTAGGTGAGATAAAATAGTGACTTTGACTAGGGAGGTACAGCATGATAGACAGAAATGGTCAGATGTCAGGTATGGTTTGGGCATTTAATTCACGTATTAGTACCACACAACTCTTTTAATTTCTGTGTCTTTATAGTATATTTTAATATCTCATAAGGCCAATCCCTCCTCATTACTCTTTTTTTAATGGAATTTTCAGGATTTTCTTGAATGTCCGTTTTTGCTATATGGACTTTAGAATCGGTTTGTCTCATTTCAAAAATCCTACTGATGTTTTGATTAGTATCAAATTAAAGTTATAGACTAATATAAAGAGAAGAATTAACGTATGTATAATGTGAGTCAACCTATCCAATAATAGGGCATGTATCAAAGACTTTGTATCCCTCAAAAGTATATACAAGATTTTTTCATACAGATATTTTATGATTCACATGTTTTAATTCTGAGTTTTTTTGTAGTTGATATTTGAAATATTTTCTATTATATTATATTTTGATTTTTGTTTTTAATATCTCAAGCACACAAATGAATTACAAAAATCAAGCATTCATGCTTCTACCGCCTAGACTTAATGAATATTAAAATGTTTTGTATTTTTTAATTTTTTAAAGAATATAACATTTATGGGTAAAATTAAAGTCCCCGACCCATCTCATCTATCTCTTTCCCTCCCTACAGATAATCTGATATTGGCAAGTATCCCCTCCTACATTTCTATGCATCCATAAGCATTATATGGTATTGTCTTGTATACTGTTAAATTTTACAGTATCATAGTGTACCTGTCATTTTGTAACTTTTTTCTACTTAATATTTTGGTTTTGGGCCAGGCATGGTGGCTCACACCTGTAATCCCAGCACTTTAAGAGGCCAAGGTGGGTGGATCACTTGAGGTCAGGAGTTTGAGACCAGCCTGGTCAACACAGTGAACTCCTGTCTCTATTAAAAATACAAAAATTAGCTGGTTATGGTGACACATGCCTGTTATCCCAGCTAGTTGGGAGGCTGAGGCACAAGAATCGCTTGAACCTGGGAGGTGGCGGTTGCAGTGGGCCAACAACTGCACTCTAGCCTGGGCAACAAAGCGAGACTCTATCTCAAAAAAAAAATTGGTTCTTGAAATTTATCTATGTTTCTACATGTAGTTTTATCTAACTCACTTTAACTGAACAAGAGAATTACATTGTATGAATATAACACAATTTTTAAAAACCCATTCCACTATCAAGGGACATTTGGCTTGTTTTCAACTTTTTGGTATTGTAAACTATGTTGTAATGAATATCCTTAAATGCACATCTTCAGTATTACCAGATGTTGCCAAATTGCTTTCTGAATAACTTCAACAAACTTACTCATGTATTCCACAGATATTTATTTACTCCAAAATATGTGCCAGCCACTATTCTAGGGGTTATGTATGCAACAGTGTCTCAGTCTGTTTGTACTGCTATAAAAGAATACCTGAGACTGGATAATTTATAAATAACAGAAATTTATCTTCTCACAGTTCTGGAGTCTGGTAACTAAGATCAGGGCACTGGATATGTTCAGTTTTCTGATGAGCGCTGCTTTCAAGATGGAGCTTTGTTGCTGCATCCTCCTTGTTAAGGGGACATGATGTTCTCACATGGTGGAAGGCAGAAGGGCAAGTGAGCCAAATGATGCATGAAGAATCTTTTCTAAGGGCCTTAATCTCATTCTTGAGGGGAGGAGCCCTCATTACCTGATTACCTCTCAAGGGCCCTACCTCTTAATACCATCACATTGGCCATTAAGTTTCAGCACCTGGATTTTGGAGGGGACACATTCAAACCAGAGCAAACTGAAAAAAGTAGACAAAAGTCCCTTCCTTCTGGATATTACATTGAAGTTGGGAGGAAACAGATAAAACCCCAAATGCCTAAATAAAATATAGAATATGTTATATGCAGATAAGTTAGAAGAAAAATAAGGCAAGGAAATGGAATACAGAGTGTTGTGATTGTTAATTTTTTTTTTTTTTTTGAGATGGAGTTTCACTCTTGTTGCCCAGGCTGGAGTGCAATGGTGTGATCTTGGCTCACTGCAACCTCCGCCTCCCGGGTTCAAGCAATTCTCCTGCCTCAGCCTCCAGAGTAGCTGGGGTCACAGGCATGTGCCACCATGCCAGGCTAATTTTGTATTTTTTAGTAGAGATGGGGTTTCTCCATGTTGGTCAGGCTGGTCTCAAACTCCCGACCTCAGGTGATCTGCCCGCCTTGGCAGATCAAAGTGTTGGGATTACAGGTGTGAGCCACCGCGTCTGGCCGTGATTGTTATTTTTTTAAGTGTCAACTTGGCTATGCTATACTACCCAGTTATTAAATCAAATACTAATCTAGATGTTGCTGTGAAGGTATTTTATAGATGTGGTTAACATGTACGAATCAGTTGACTTGAAGTAAAGGAGATTACCCTCAATAATGTGGCTGGGCCTCATCCAATCACTTGAAGGCCTTAAGAACAAACATGATGTTTCCTGGAGGAGAAGGAATTCTGCCTCAAGACTGTAGCATCATCTCCTGCAGAGTTTCTAGTCCGACAGCCTGCTCTGTGGATTTCAGACTTGCCAGCCCCCACAATTGCATGAGCCAATTTTTAAAGACAACTCACTTATAAATTTTATAAAGACAAAATAAAAAAGATAAATAAAATAATAAAAAAGATAAAATATAAATCTTATTTATAAGAGTTATCTTTAAAAATAAGATTCTATTTGTTCTATTTTTCTGAAGAACACTGACTGACATAGCTTTTGTTACCAAGAATGGTTCTAGAGGAACAGAATCTTAAGGATGGGTTTTCTGAATTGGTTCTGAAGTTTCCAAAATTGCTTCTCTGATCTGATTAGGTTTAAATGCACTAATGACTACTTACAATAGTAAAGAGGACACTGGGGGAAATGAAATAATCAGACTTTTCAGAAATCACTAAACACAAGCTCTGAACTGACGTGAATTCCAGGAGACTCAAAATGGCACTGTGGTCCACCAGTCAGATTAGGGGCTTATGGGGATCAGTTATTTAATGGAGTTTTAGTTCACATCTACCTCATAGTGGCCTCAGTAGGTTCCTGAACCCATCCTCTGGTTATTTCCCCAGTTCTGGGACATATAATTGGAATAGACACAGTCAGCGGCAACTGGTAGAATCCGCACATTGATTCCCTGGCTTGTGGATTGAGGGTTATTATGGTAGAAAAGGTCAAGTGGAACTCACTAGAACTGCCTCTGCTTAGAAAAATATTAAACAAAAAGCAATACCACATTCCTGGAGGGACTGTAGAGATCAGTGCCACCACCAACGGCTTGAAAAATGCAAGGGTGATGATTCCCACCATATCCCCATTCAACTTACCTATTTGGCCTATACAGAAAACACATGGATTTTTTGCTTTCTTCAACAACACATATACTATAATTAGAACAATACAGAGAAGATTATCACGACCCCTGTGCAAAGATGACATGCAAATTCGTGAAGTATTTCATATTTTTGAGAAATGATAAATGCTTAAGGTGATGGATATGGTAATTACCATGATTCGATCACTATACAATTTATACATTTATGGAAACATCCATCATGTTGTACCCTATAAATATGTGTAATTATTATGTGTCAATTTTTTAAAAGTTGAATCTTGGAGAATGACAGTGGATTTTCAAAAGCTTAACCAGGTAGTGACTCCAATTGCAGCTGCTGCACCAGATGTAGTTTCATTGCTTTAACAAATTAATATATCTTCTGGTATCTGCTATGCAGCTATCAATTTGGCAAATGCCTTTTTTCTAAATGTCTGTTAGTAAAGACCACCAGAAGAAGTTTGCTTAATCTGGCAAAGCTGGCAATACTTTTCTTATCTCTATCAGTTCTCTACCTTATTTCATAATTTACTTCACAGGAAACTTGCTTGACTTCCCCTTCCACAAGACATCACACTGATTCATTGCATGGATGACATTATGTTGATTGGACCTAGTGAGCAAGCAACAGCAACTACTCTAGACTTATTGGTAATACATTTACACATCAGAGGGTGAGAAAGAAATTTTTTAAAATAAGATAACTTTTACATCAGTGAAATTTTTTCTATGAATTTTTACCTCAGAAATTTCTATGGCTCCAGTGATGCGGGGCATATAAAGATATCCTTTCTATGGTAAAGATTATGTTCTTGCATCTGGCCTTTTCTACAACCAGAAAAAATGCACAACACCTGATGGGCCTCTTTAAACTTTTGAGGCAACATATTTCTCATTTGGCTCATTTACTGAGTGACCTAAAAAGTTGCTAGTTTTGAGTGGGGCCCAGAACAAGTGAAGTCTCTGCAACTGGTCCAGGCTGCCATGCAAGCTGCTCTGCCACTTGGGCCATATGTTCCAGAAGATTCAATGGTGCTTGAAGTGTCAGTGGCAGATAGAAATGCTTCTTGGAGCCTTTGGCAGGCCGCTATAGGTGAATTGCAACACATATTCATAGGAATTTGGAGCAAAGCTCTGCTGTCCTCTGCAGATAACTACTATCCTTTTGAGAAACAGCTTTTGGCTTGCTACTGGGCCTTAGCAGAGAATGAAAAATTAAACTTTGGTCACCATGCTGATGCTACAATGTGACCTGAGCTGTCCTTCATGAACTGAGTATTATCTGACCCACCAAGCCATAAAGTTGGGCATGCACACCAGCACTCAATCACCAAATGGAAATTGTATACAAAGTTGGGCTTGAGCAGGCCCAGAAGGCACAAGTAAGCTACATGAAGAAGTGGCCCAAATGCCTATGGCCCCACTCTTAGTATATTACCCCCTCTCTCCCACCCTGCGCCTATTGCCTCATAGGAGTTCTCTGTGATAAGTTGAATGAAGAAGAGGAAATGAGCCTGGTTTACAGATGGTTGTCCATGATATGAAGCCACCACCTGAAAGTGGGCAGCTCCGCCACAATAACCCCTTTCTGGGATATCCCAGAAAGACAGCGATGAAGGGAAATCCTCCCGGTGGGCAGAACATAGAGCACTGCACATTGTACCTTGTTGTTCATTTTTACTTAGAAGGAGAAATGGCCAGAAGTTTGAGTGTATGTTGGTTCATGGACGGTGTCCAGTGGTTTAGATGGATGGTTAGGGACTTGGAAGGAACATGATTGGAAAATTGGTGATGAGGAGATAAGAGAAAAAGATATGTGGGTGGACCTCTATGAATGGGTTAAAAAAAAACCCTGAAGATATTTGTGTCCCATGTGAATGCTAACCAAAGAACGACCTCAGCAGAGCAAGATTTTTATAATCAAGTGGATAGGATGACCTGTTCTGTGGATAACAGTCAGTCACCTTCCTCAGCTACTTCTGTCATTGCCCAACGGGCTCATTTACAAAGTGGTCATGGTGGTAGGGATATAAATTATTCATGGGATTAGCAACATGGACTTCAATTCACTAAGGTTGACCTGGCTATACCCACTGCTCAGAGTACTCAATCTGCCAGCAGCAGAGACCATCACTGAGTCATTCCCCAGGGTGATCAGCAAGTTATTGATGTCTGGTTGATTATATTCAACCACTTCTATCATAGAAGGGACAGCATTTTTTCTTACTGGAATAGAAACTTACTCTAAGTATGGATTTACCTTCCTTGCTCACAATGATTTTGCCAAAACTACCATCTGTGGACTTACAGAATGCCTTATCCACTGCCATGTTATTCTACATAACATTGCTTCTGATTAAGGAACTCACTTTACATATGAAGTTGGAGCAGTGGGCCCAAGTTCATCGAATTCACTGACCTCACCATGTTCCCAGCCATCCTGAAGCAACTGGTTTGGTAGAATAATGTAATGGCCTTTTAAAGACTTGGTTATAGTATTAACTACATGGCACCACCTTGCAGGACTGGGGCATGCTCTTTAGGAGGCTATATGTACTCTAAATAAGTGTCAAATATATGGTGCTCTTTCTCCTATAGACAGGATTCACAGGTCCAGGAATCAAGGGGTGAAAATTGGAGTGGTATTACTTACTATACCCTAGTTATCCACTAGCAAAATTTTTGCTTCCTGTCCCCATGACCTTATGCCATGCTGGTCTTGAGGTCTTAGTTCCAAAGGGTGGGATGCTACCACCAGGAGATACAATAATTCAATTGAACTGTAATTTAAGATTGTTACCCTGCTACTTTGGGCTTCTTGTGCCTCTAAGTTAATGGGCAACAAAGGGAGTTACTGTACTGCTGGCGTGATTGATCTTGATTACCAAGGAAACAGTTTGCAACTTGTTGGGCTCTTACTTCACAATAGAGGTAAGTAAGTATGAGTATGTCTGGAATACAGTAGACCCATTAGAAGATCTCTTAGTACTACCAGGTCCTGTGATTAAGGTCAGCGGAAAGCTACAGCTGGGCATGGTGGCACACATCTGTAGTCCCAGTTACTCAAGAGGCTGAAGCAGGAGTATTGTTTGAGCCAAGGAATTCAAGGCCAGTCTCAGCCACATAGTGAGACTCCCATCTCTAAAAAGCACTACTATAATTCAACTCAACGGGAGTACTAATTGCTCAGAACTCTCCGAAATGAAGGTTTGGGTCACCCTACCCCAGCCCACCAGGGAAGGAACCATAAGAAGCTGAGATATTTGCTGAGGGCAAAGGGAATATGGAATGGGTAATGGAAGAAGGTTGTTTTAAATACCAGCTAGGAGTTGCAGATGACCAGTTGCAGAAACGAGAATCGTAATTATTATTATTAGTAGTAGTAGTAGTACTAGTGTTTGAGATGGAGTTTTTGCTCTTGTTGCCCAGGCTGGAGTGCAATAGCGCAACCTCCGCCCCCCGGGTTCAAACGATTCTCCTGCCTCAGCCTCCCAAGTAGCTGGGATTACAGGCATGCGCCTCTATGCCCTGCTAATCTTGTATTTTTAGCAGAGATGGAGTTTCTGCATGTTGGTCAGTCTGGCCTCGAACTCCCAACCTCAGGTGATCTGCCTGCCTCGGCCTCCCAAAGTACTAGGATTACAGGTGTGAGCCACCATGCCCGGCCAAGAATTGTAATTATTATGAGTAGTTCTTCCTTATAATAAGGGGGAAATACTCATAGAATTTTTCTTTGTCATAAATATGCTTGTGTGTATATTCATGTCAATTTTCATTTCTTTTCTCTCATCTCCTTATCATATAAAATAAAATGTATTAGTAATAATTAACCTTACATCACAGTATTTAAGTCACAGAATATCAAGGAGAAGAATGAACATAACCCAGGGACTTTGCATCCTCTCACGAGGAAAGGGTTAGTGCATTTTCAGTTGTACAGAGTTGTAACAAGAGTTGTGTCTTGTTAGATGGAAGCATGAATTTGTTATTATCTTTATTTGGAGATATATGTATGGGTGCCTATTTGGTTAGGGGTAGATTGTTATGGTTCATTTTATATGTCATCTTGGGCCAGGCATGGTGGCTCATGCTTGTAATCCCAGCACTTTGGGAGGCCGAGGCGAGTGGATCATTTGAGGTCAGGAGTTTGAGATCAGCCTGACCAACATGGTGAACCCCCGTCTCTACTAAAATACAAAAATAAGCCGGGCATGATGGCAGGCACCTGTAATCTCAGCTACTTGGGAGGCTGAGACAGGAGAATCCCTTGAACCCAGGAGGTGGAGGTTGCAGTGTGCTGAGACTGCACCACTGCACTCCAGCCTGGGTGACAGAGCGAGACTCCCTTTTTAAAAAAACAATAAAAACAATAAAAAATACGTCAACTTAGCTAGTTTATAGCACCGTTATTTAATCAAACATTGATTTAGGTGTTTCTATGAAGGCATTTTGTGGTTTACATATACAATAATTTGATTTGAAGTAGAGCATATTACCCTTCATAATGTGGATGGGCTTCATCCAATGAGTCTCAGGCTGTAAGAGCAAATCCTGAAGTTTTTCTGGCAAAGAAATATGTCAAGACTAAAGTGTCACATTCTGCCAAGTTTCTAGCCTGCTGGTTTGCCCTACAGATTTCCAAGTCAAGATTGCTGCATCAACTCCTGCTGGAGTTTCCAGCCTGCCAGCCTGTCCTACAGAATTCAGACTTGCCAGCCCCCACAACTATGTGAGCCAATTCCTTGAAATATATTCTATATATGTCTTTATATACTTATAAATATATGTATATTTACATATTTATCTCCTATTGGTCTGTTTCGAGAACGCTGACTGATACAAATGTGGAGGGATAATTTTAAATAGGATGGAGAGGAAAGGTAACTTATGAGTACCATTTATATTCCCATCAATAGTTAATGCTTTTTATTTTTACTGTTTTCAAAAAAGTACTTTATTTTTCAAATTATTTTTAAATAAACTTTTCATTTTGAGATAATGTAGATTCACATGCAGTTTATTGATCTTTTCAAAGAGCTAGATTTTGGTTTTTAATTTTTTTTGATTTCTCATATTATCATTATTATTTCCTTCCTTCTGCTTGCTTTGGGTTTGTTTTGCTCTTTTTCTGTTTTATAAATTTCTTTTTTAAAGCTTTTTAAAAACTCAGTGGTAAGAATTTTCAAGTTTCTTCAGGGTGAATCTTAGATGATTGTTTTGAAATGTTTCCTGTTTTCTTTTTTAAAAAAATTTTTATGGGTACAAACTAGGTGTGTATATTTATGGGTTACATGAAATATTTTGATGCAAGCATGCAACATGTAATGATTACATCAGGGTAAATGGGGTAACCATCCTCTCAAACATTTATCCTTTGTGTTACAAACAATCTAATTATAACGTCGTAGTTATTTATAAATGTACAGTTAAATTATTTTCTCTATAGTCACCCTGTTATGCTAGCAAAAACTGGGTTTTATTCATTCTTTGTAACTATTTTTTTGTACACATTAACCGCCTCCACTTCCTACCCTATGCCCACTACCTTTCTTAGCCTCTGGTAACCATCCTTCTATTCTCTATCTTCATAAGTTCAATTATTTTAATTTTTAGCTCCCACAAATAAGTGAGAACATGTGATCTTTGTCTTTCTGTGCCTGGCTTATTTTGCTTAACATAATAATCTCCATTTCCATCTGTGTTGTTGCAGATGACAGGATTTCATTTTTTATGGGTGAATAGTACTCCATTGTGTATATGTACCACATTTTCTTTATCCATTCATCTGTTGATGAACACTTAGGTTGCTTGCAAATCTTGGCTATTGTAAATAGTGCTGCAATAAATATGGGAGTGCAGATACCTCCTTGATATACTGATTTTCTTTCTTTTGGGTATATACCTAGGAGTGGGATTGCCAGATCATATGGTAGCTCTATATTTAGTTTTTTTGAGTTCTCCATTAGTAGTTGTACTAATTTACATCCCCACCAATAGTGTATGATGGTTCCCTTTTCTCCACATCCTCACCAGCATATATTATTGCCTGTCTTTTAAATAAAAGGCATTTTACCTGGGGTAAGACAGTATCTCACTGTAGTTTTGATTTTCATTTCTCTGATAATCAATAATGTTCAGCACATTTTCATATATCTGCTTGTCATTTGTGATGTATTCTTTTCAGAAATGTCTATTCAAATCTGCTCATTTAAAAATTGAATTATTAGACATTTTTCCCATTGAGTTGTTTGAGCTCCTTATATATTCTGGTTATTAATTCCTTGTCAGATGAGTAGTTTGCAAATATTTTCTCCCCTTCTGTGGGTTGTCTCTTCATTTTGTTGATTGTTTCCTTTGCTGTGCAGAAGCTTTTCGACTTGATGTAATCCCATTTGTCCATTTTTGCTTCGGTTGCCTGTGTTTGTAGGGTATTACTCAACAAATTTTTCCCCAGGCCAATGTCCTGGAGATTTTCCCCAATGTTTTCTTGTAGTAGTTTCATAGTTTGAGGTCTTAGATTTAAGTCTTTAATCCATTTTGATTTGATTTTTGTATATGGCAAAAGACAGGGTTCTAGATTCATTCTTCTGTACGTGGATATCCAGATTTCTCAGCGCCATTTATAGTCTTTTCCCTAGTGTATGTTCTTGGCACCTTTGTTGAAAATGAGTTCACTGCAGGTGTGTGAATTTGTTTCTGGTTTCTGTATTCTGTTGCATTGGTCTACGTGTCTGTTTTTATGCTGGTACCATGCTGTTTTGGCTTCTGTAGCTCTGTAGTATAATTTGTAGTCAGGTAATGTAATTCCTTCAGTTTCGTTCTTTTTGTTTAGGATAGCTTTGGCTATTCTGGCTCTTTTGTGGTTTTAAATACATTTTAGTATTGTTTTTGTTATTTCTGTATAGAAATAAAATTTCTGTAAAGAAATAGAAAATAGATAGGAATTGCATTAAATCTGTAGATTGCTTTGGGTAGTATGGACATTTTAACAACATCGATTCTTCCAATACATGAACATGGAATGTCTTTCCATTTTCTTCTGTCTTCTTCAATTTTTTACATCAGTGCTTTATAGTTTTCATTGCAGAGATCTTTCACTTCTTTGATTAGGTTAATTCCTAAGTATTTAGTTTTATTTGTAGCTATTGTAAGTGGGATTACTTTCTTGATTTCCTTTTCAGATTGTTGGCTGTTGAGAAATGCTACTGATTGTTGTATGTTGATCTTGTGTCCCGCAACTTTACTGAATTTTTTTATTTTATATTATTTTATTTTATTATTTATTTATTTAAAAATTATTATTATACTTTAAGTTCTAGGGTCCATGAGCACAATGTGCAGGTTTGTTACATACGTATACATGTGCCATGTTGGTGTGCTGCACCCATCGACTCGTCATTTAGCATTAGGTGTATCTCCTAATGCTATCCCTCCCCCATCCCCCGACCCCACAACAGTCCCCAGTTTGTGATGTTCCCCTTCCTGTGTCCATGTGTTCTCATGGTTCAATTCCCACTAATGAGTGAGAACATGTGGTGTTTGGTTTTTTGTCCTTGCGATAGTTTGCTGAGAATGATGATTTGCAGCTTCATCCATGTCCCTACAAAGGACATGAACTCATCATTTTTTATGGCTGCATAGTATTCCATGGTGTATATGTGCCACATTTTCTTAATCCACTCTATCATTGTTGGACATTTAGGTTGGTTCCAAGTCTTTGATATTGTGAACAGTGCTGCTATAAACATACGTGTGCATGTGTCTTTATAGCAGCATGATTTATAATCCTTGGGTATATACCCAGTAATGGGATGGCTGGGTCAAATGGTATTTCTAGTTCTAGATCCCGGAGGAATCACCACACTGACTTCCACAATGGTTGAGCTAGTTTACAGTCCAACCAACAGTGTAAAAGTGTTCCTGTTCGTCCACATCCTCTCCAGCACCTGTTGTTTCCTGACTTTTTAATGATTGCCATTCTAACTGGTGTGAGATGGTATCTCATTGTGGTTTTGAGTTGCATTTCTCTGCTGGCCAGTGATGGTGAGCATTTTTTCATGTGTTTTTTGGCTGCATAAATGTCTTCTTTTGAGAAGTGTCTGTTCATATCCTTCGCCCACTTTTTGATGGGGTTGTTTTTTTCTTGTAAATTTGCTTGAGTTCATTGTAGATTCTGGATATTAGCCCTTTGTCAGATGAGTAGGTTGCAAAAATTTTCTCCCATTCTGTAGGTTGCCTGTTCACTCTGGTGGTGGTTTCTTTCACTGTGCAGAAGCTCTTTAGTTGAATTAGATCCCATTTGTCAATTTTGGCTTTTGTTGCCATTGCTTTTGGTGTTTATTCATGAAGTCCTTCCACATGCCTATGTCCTGAATGGTATTGCCTAGGTTTTCCTCTAGGGTTTTTATGGTTTTAGGTCTGACATTTAAGTCTTTAATCCATCTTGAATTAATTTTTGTATAAGTTGTAAGGAAGGGATCCAGTTTCAGCTTTCTACATATGGCTAGCCAGTTTTCCCAGCACCATTTATTAAATAGGGAATCCTTTCCCCATTGCTTGTTTTTCTCAGGTTTGTCAAAGATCAGATAGTTGTAGATATGCGGCGTTATTTCTGAGGGCTCTGTTCTCTTCCATTGGTCTATATCTCTGTTTTGGTACCAGTACCGTGCTCTTTTGGTTACTATAGCCTTGTAGTATAGTTTGAAGTCAGGTAGTGTGATGCCTCCAGCTTTGTTCTTTTGGCTTAGGATTGCCTTGGCGATGCGGGCTCTTTTTTGGTTCCATATGAACTTTAAAGTAGTTTTTTCCAATTCTGTGAAGAAAGTCATTGGTAGCTTGACGGGGATGGCATTGAATCTATAAATTACCTTGGGCAGTATGGCCATTTTCACGATATTGATTCTTCCTACCCATGAGCATGGAATGTTCTTCCATTTGTTTGTATCCTCTTTTATTTCATTTAGCAGTGGTTTGTAGTTCTCCTTGAAGAGGTCCTTCACATACCTTGTAAGTTGGATTCCTAGGTATTTTATTCTCTTTGAAGCAATTGTGAATGGGAGTTCACTCCTGATTTGGCTCTCTGTTTGTCTGTTATTGGTGTTTAAGAATGCTTGCAATTTTTGTAGATTGATTTTGTATCCTGAGACTTTGCTGAAGTAGCTTATCACCTTGAGGAGATTTTGGGCTGAGACGATGGGGTTTTCTAGATATACAATCATGTCATCTGCAAACAGGGACAATTTGACTTCCTCTTTTCCTAATTGAATACCCTTTATTTCCTTCTCCTGCCTGATTGCCCTGGCCAGAACTTCCAACATTATGTTGAATAGGAGTGGTGAGAGAGGGCATCCCTGTCTTGTGCCAGTTTTCAAAGGGAATGCTTCCAGTCTTTGCCCATTCAGTATGATATTGGCTGTGGGTTTGTCATAGATAGCTCTTATTATTTTCAGATACATCCCATCAATACCTAATTTATTGAGAGTTTTTAGCATGAAGGGCTGTTGAATTGTGTCAAAGGCCTTTTCTGCATCTATTGAGATAATCATGTGGTTTTTGTCTTTGGTTCTGTTTATATGCTGGATTATATTTATTGATTTTCATATGTTGAACCAGCCTTGCATCCCAGAGATGAAGCCTACTTGATCATGGTGGATAAGCTTTTTGATGTGCTGCTGGATTTGCTTTGCCAGTATTTTATTGAGGATTTTTGCATTGATGTTCATCAAGAATATTGGTCTAAAATTCTCTTTTTTTGTTGTGTCTCTGCCAGGCTTTGGTATCAAGACGATGCTGGCCTCATAAAATGAGTTAGGGAGGATTCTCTCTTTTTCTATTGATTGGAATAGTTTCAGAAGGAATGGTACCAGTTCCTCCTTGTACCTCTGGTAGAACTCGGCTGTGAATCCATCTGGTCCTGGACTTTTTTTGGTTGGTAAGCTATTGATTATTGCCTCAATTTCAGAGCCTGTTATTGGTTTATTCAGAGATTCAAGTTCTTCCTGGTTTAGTCCTGGAAGGATGTATGTGTCAAGGAATTTATCCATTTCTTCTAGATTTTCTAGTTTATTTGCATAGAGGTGTTTACAGTATTCTCCGATGGTAGTGTGTATTTCTGTGGGATCAGTGGTGATATCCCCTTTATCACTTTTTACTGCGTCTATTTGATTCTTCTCTCTTTTCTTCTTTATTAGTCTTGCTAGCGGTCTATCAATTTTGTTGATCTTTTCAGAAAACCAGCTCCTGGATTCATTAATATTTTGAAGTGATTTTTGTGTCTCTATTTCCTTCAGTTCTGCTCTGATCTTAGTTATTTCTTGCCTTCTGCTAGCTTTTGAATGTGTTTGCTCTTGCTTTTCTAGTTCTTTTAATTGTGATGTTAGGGTGTCAATTTGAGATCTTTCCTGCTTTCTCTTGTGGGCAGTTGGTGTTATAAATTTCCCTCTACACACTGCTTTGAATGTGTCCCAGAGATTCTGGTATGTTGTATCTTTGTTCTCGTTGGTTTCAAAGAACATCTTTATTTCTGCCTTCATTTCGTTATTTACCCAGTAGTTATTCAGGAGCAGGTTGTTCAGTTTCCATATAGTTGAGCGGTTTTGAGTGAGTTTCTTAATCCTGCATTCTAGTTTGATTGCACTGTGGTCTGAGAGACAGTTTGTTATAATTTCTGTTCTTTTACATTTGCTGAGGAGTGCTTTACTTCCAACTATGTGGTCAATTTTGGAATAGGTGTGATGTGGTGCTGAAAAGAATGTATATTCTGTTGATTTGGGGTGGAGAGTTCTGTAGATGTCTATTAGGTCTGCTTGGTGCAGAGCTGAGTTCAATTCCTGGGTATCCTTGTTGACTTTCTGTCTCGTTGATCTGTCTAATGTTGACAGTGGGGTGTTAATGTTCCCCATTATTATTGTGTGGGAGTCTAAGTCTCTTTGTAGGTCACTCAGGACTTGCTTTATGAATCTGGGTGCTCCTGTATTGGGTGCATAGTTATTTAGGATAGTTAGCTCTTCTTGTTGAATTGATCCCTTTACCATTATGTAATGGCCTTCTTTGTCTCTTTTGATCTTTGTTGGTTTAAAGTCTGTTTTATCAGAGACTAGGATTGCAACACCTGCCTTTGTTTGTTTTCCATTTGCTTGGTAGATCTTCCTCCATCCTTTTATTTTGAGCCTATGTGTGTCTCTGCACAAGAGATGGGTTTCCTGAATACAGCACACTGATGGGTCTTGACTCTTTATCCAATTTGCCAGTCTGTGTCTTTTAATTGGAGCATTTAGTCCATTTACATTTAAAGTTAATCTTGTTATGTGTGAATTTGATCCTGTCTTTATGATGTTAGCTGGTATTTTGCTCGTTAGTTGATGCAGTTTCTTTTTAGCCTTGATAGTCTTTACAATTTGGCATGTTTTTGCAGTGGCTGGTACCAGTTGTTCCTTTCCATGTTGAGTGCTTCCTTCAGGAGCTCTTTTAGGGCGGGCCTGGTAGTGACAAATTCTCTCAGCATTTGCTTGTCTGTAAAGGATTTTATTACTCCTTCACTTATGAAGCTTAGTTTGGCTGGATATGATATTCTGGGTTGAAAATTCTTTTCTTTAAGAATGTTTAATATTGGTCCCCACGCTCTTTTGGCTTATAGAGTTTCTGCCGAGAGATCCGCTCTTAGTCTGATGGGCTTCCCTTTGTGGGTAACCCGACCTTTCTCTCTGGCTCCCTTAACATTTTTTCCTTCATTTCAACTTTGGTGAATCTGACAATTATGTGTCTTGGAGTTGCTCTTCTCGAGGATTATCTTTGTGGCATTCTCTGTGTTTTCTGAATTTGAATGTTGGCCTGCCTTGCTAGATTGGGGAAGTTCTCCTGGATAATATCCTGCAGAGCGTTTTCCAACTTGGTTCCATTCTCCCCATCACTTTCAGGTACACCAATCAGATGTAGATTTGGTCTTTTCACATAGTCCCATATTTCTTGGAGGCTTTGTTTGTTTCTTTTTATTCTTTTTTCTCTAAACTTCTCTTCTTACTTCATTTCATTCATTTCACCTTCCATCACTGATACCCTTTCTTCCAGTTGATCACATCGGCTCCTGAGGCTTCTGCATTCATCACGTAGCTCTCGTGCTTTGATTTTCAGCTCCATCAGGACCTTTAAGCACTTCTCTGCATTGGTTATTCTAGTTATCCATTCGTCTAATTGTTTTTCAAAACTTTTAACTTCATTGCCATTGGTTCGAATTTCCTCCTGTAGCTCGGAGTAGTTTGATCGTCTGAAGCCTTCTTCTCTCAGCTCATCAAAGTCATTCTCCGTCCAGCTTTGTTGCATTGCTGGTGAGGAGCTGCATTCCTTTGCAGGAGGAGAGGCGCTCTGCTTTTTAGAGTTTCCAGTTTTTCTGCTCTGTTTTTTCCCCATCTTTGTGGTTTTATGTACCTTTGGTCTTTGATGATGGTGACGTACAGATGCATTTTTGGTGTGGATGTCCTTTCTGTTTGTTAGTTTTCCTTCTAAGAGAGAGTACCCTCAGCTGCAGGTCTGTTGGAGTTTGCTGGAGGTCCACTCCAGACCCCGTTTGCCTGGGTATCAGCAGTGGTGGCTGCAGAATAGTGGATATTGGTGAAACGCAAATGCTGCTGCCTGATCATTCCTCTGGAAATTTTGTCTTAGAGGAGTACCTGGCCGTGTGAGGTGTCAGTCCACCCTTACTTGGGGGTGCCTCCCAGTTAGGCTACTCGGGGGTCAGGGACCCACTTGAGGACGCAGTCTGCCCGTTCTCAGATCTCAAGCTGCATGCTGGGAGAACCACTACTCTCTTCAAAGCTGTCAGACAGGGACATTTAAGTCTGCAGAGGTTACTGCTGTCTTTTTGTTTGTCTGTGCCCTGCCCCCAGAGGTGGAGCCTACAGAGGCAGGCAGGCCTCCTTGAGCTGTGGTGGGCTCCACCCAGTTCGAGCTTCCAGGCAGCTTTGTTTTCCTAATCAAACAACTAACTTGGCAATGGCAGACGCCCCTCCCCCAGCCTCGCTGCCACTTTGCAGTTTGATCTGGGATTGCTGTACTAGTAATGAGCCAGACTCCGTGGGTGTAGGACCCTCCAAGCCAGGTGCGGGATATAATCTCCTGGTGTGCCATTTTTTAATCCCGTTGGGAAAGCACAGTATTAGGGTGGGAGTGACCCAATTTTCCAGGTGCCGTCTGTCACCCTTTTCTTTGACTAGGAAAGAGAATTCCCTGACCCCTTTCACTTCCCCGGTTAGGTGATGCCTCGCCCTGCTTCTGCTCATGCTTCGTGTGCTGCACCCACTCTCCTGCACCTACTGTCTGGCACTCCCCAGTGAGATGAACCAGTACCTCAGTTGGAAATGCACAAATCGCCCGTCTTCTGCGTCGCTCACTCTGGGAGCTGTAGACCGGAGCTGTTCCTATTTGGCCATCTTGGCTCCTCCCCCTACTGAATTTTTAAATTAGTTCCAATAGTTTTCTTGTGAAGGCTTTTGGTTTTTCCAAATGTAAGATTATATCATCAGCAAACAAGGGTACTTTGACTTTTCCTTTCCAACTTGGATGCCCTTTATATCTTATTCTTGTCTGATAACTCTAGCTACAAGTTCCGGTACTACATTGAATAACAGTGGTGAAAGCGGACATCCTTGTCATGTTCCAGATCTTAGAGGAAAGACTTTCAATTTTTTGTGATTCATTCTGATACTAGCTGTTTGTCTGTAATATATAGCTTTTATTATGTTGAGGTATGTTCCTTCTATACACAGTTTTTGAAGGATTTTATCATGAAGGGATATTGAATTTTATCAAATGCTTTTTCAGCATCAATTGAAATGATCATATGGATTTGTTCTTCATTCTGTTGACATGATGTATCACAGTGATTGATTTGCATATGTTGAACTGTTCTTGCATCCCTGGGATAAACCCTGTTGATCATGATGAGTTATCTTTTTAATTTGTTGTTGTATTTTGTTTGCTAGTATTGTGTTGAGAACTTTTGCATCACTAGCAGAGATATTGGCCTATATTTTTTTTCATTTTTTTGTTTTTTGTTTTTTGAGACAGGATCTTGTTCCATTTCTCAGGCTGGAGAGCAGTGGTGTGGTTTTGGCTCACTGCAACCTCCACCTCCTAGGTTTAAGTGATTCTCCTTCCTCAGCCTCCTGAGTAGCTGGGATTACACACACCTGCCACCACACCCAGCTAATTTTTGTATTATTAATAGAGATAGGATTTCACTGTGTTAGCTATGTTGGTCTGAAACTCCTAACCTCAAGTAATCTACCAGCCTCAGCTGCCCAAAGTGCTGAAATTACAGCATGAGCCACCACGTCTGGCCAGATATTGGCCCACGGTTTTCTGCTTTTGATGTGTCTTTGTCAGTTTTGGTATCAGGGTAATACTTTCCTCATAGAATGATTTTGAAAGTTTTCCTTCCTCCTCTATTTTTTAGAGTAATTTGAGCAGAATTGGTATTAGTTCTTCTTTAAACATTTGGTAGAATTCAGCAGTCCTGAACTTTTTTTTTGCAGGGGAATTTTTATTATGGTTTCAATCTTGTTACTTATTATTGGTCAGCTCAGGTTTTGAATTTTTTCCTGGTTCAGTCTTGGTAGGTTGTATGTGTCTAGGAATGCATCAATTTCTTTTAGATTTTATAATTTATTGGCATAAAGTTGCTCTTAGTAGCCTCTAATGATCCTTTGAATTTCTGTGGTATTGGATGTAATGTCTCCTTTTTCATCTCTGATTTTATTTGCATCTTCTTTCTTTATTTCTTAGTCTGGCTAAAGGTTTGTCTATTTTGTTGAATTAAAAAAAAACTTTTTCTATTTTGGATCTTTTATTTTTTTGTTTCAATTTTGTTTATTTCTGCTCTAGTCTTCATTATTATTTTTTTCTGCTAATTTTGAGTTTGGTTTTCTCTTGTTCTTCTAGTTTTTTAAGATGCATCATTAGATTGCTTATTTGAAGTTTTTGTCTTTTTTGTTTAGGTACTTATGGGTATAAATTTCCTTCTCAGCACTGCTTTTGCTGTATCCCATCGGTTTTGTGTGTAGTGTTTCCATTGCCATTTGTTGCACAAAATTTTTCAACTTTCTTCTTAATTTCTTCATTGGTCATTCAGGAGCATATTGTTTAATTTCTAAATGTTTGTATAGTTTTCAAAATGTCTATATTGATTTCTAGTCATATTACACTGTTGTCAGAAAAGATGCTGAAGGTTATTTTATTTTCTGAATTTTTTGAATGTATCAGGAGTTGTTTTGTGCCCTAACATATATTCTATTCTTGAGAATGATCCATGAGCTGAGGAGAAAAATGTGTATTCTGTAGCTATTGGATAAAGTGTTCTGTAAATATCTACTAGAACCATTTGGTCTATAGAGTAGATTAAGTCCAGTGTTTCTTTGTTGATTTTCTGTCTGGCAGATCTGTCCAATGCTGAGGGTAGAGTGTTGAAGCCTCCAGCTATTATCGTATTGGTGTCTATCTTACTCTGTAGCTCTAATAATGTTTGCTTCATATTTCTAGGTGCTCCATTGTTGGGTGCATATATATTTACAATAGGTATATCCTCTTTAACAAAAAGATTGAAATAATTAAGAAGAATCAAGCAGAAAGTCTGGGCTGGAAAAATGCAATTGATGAAGGTTCCAAGATGGCCGAATAGGAACAACTCCAGTCTGCAGCTCCGAGTGTGATTGACCCAGAAGATGGGTGATTTCTACATTTCCAACTGAGGTACTTGGTTCACCTCATTGGGACTGGTTGGACAGTGGGTGTAGACCATTGAGGGTGAGCTGAAGCAGGGCGGGGCATTGCCTCACCCAGGAACCACAAGCGGTCAGGGGATTTCCTTTTCCTAGCCAAGGAAAATGATTATACCTGGAAAAATGGGACACTCCCACCCAAATACTGCACTTTTCCCAAGGTCTTAGCAACCAGCAGACAAGGAGATTCTCTCCCATGCCCAGCTCAGCAGGTCCTATGCCCATGGAGCCTTGCTCACTGCTAATGCAGCAGTCTGAGATTGAACTGCAAGATGGCAGCCTGGCTGGGGGAGGGGCATCTGCCATTGCTGAGGCTTGAGTAGGTAAACAAAGCAGCCAGGAAGCTCAAACTGGGCAGAGGTCACCACAGCTCAGCAAGGCCTAATGCCTCTAGACTCCACCTCTGTGGGCAGGGCTTAGCTGAACAAAAGGTAGCAGACAACTTCTGCAGACTTAAACCTCCCTGTCTGACAGCTTTGAAGAGAGCAGTGGTTCTCCCAATATGGTGTTTGAGCTCTGAGAATAGACAGACTGCCTCCTCAAGAGGGTCCCTGACCCCCGTGTAGCCTAACTGGGAGACATCTCCCAGTAGGGGACTACAGACACCTCATATAGGCAGGTGCCCCTCTGGGACAAAGGTTCCAGAGGAAGGATCAGGCAGCAATATTTGCTGTTCTGAAATATTTACTGTTCTGCAGCCTCCACTGGTGCTACCCAGGCAAACAGGAGCTGGAGTGGAACTCCAGCAAACTCCAACAGACCTGCAGCTGAGGGACCTGACTGTTAGAAAGAAAACTAACAAACAGAAAGGAATAGCATCAACGTCAACAAAAGGGATATCCACACCAAAACCCCATCTGTAGGTCACCAACATCAAAGACCAAAGGTAGATAAAACCACAAAAATAGGGAGAAACCAGAGCAGAAAAGCTGGAAATTCTAAAAACCAGAGCTCCTCTTCTCCGCCAAAGGATTGCAGCTCCTTGCCAGCAACAGAACAAAGCTGGACGGAGAATGACTTTGACGAGTTGACAGAAGTAGGCTTCAGAAGGTTGGTAATAACAAACTTCTCTGAATTAAAGGAGCATGTTCAAACACGTCGCAAGGAAGCTAAGAACCTGAAAAAAGGTTAGATGAATGGCTAACTAGAATAAACAGTGTAGAGAAGACCTTAAATGATCTAATGGAGCTGAAAACCATGGCACAAGAAATTCGTGACACATGCACAAGCTTCAATAACCAATTCGATCAATTGGAAGAAAGGATATCAGTGATTGAAGATCAAATTAATGAAATAAAGTGAGAAGACAAGGTTAGAGAAAAAAGAGTAAAAAGAAACGAACAAAGCCTCCAGGAAATATGGGACTATGTGAAAAGACCAAATCTACATTTGATTGGTGTACCTGAAAGTGATGGGGAGAATGGAACCAAGTTGGAAAACACTCTTCAGGATATTATTCAGGAGAACTTCCCCAACATAGGAAGACAGGCCAACATTCAAATTCAGGAAATACGGAGAGCACCACAAAGATACTCCTCGAGAAGAAGAACCCCAAGACACATAATGGTCAGATTCACCAAGGTTGGAATGAAGGAAAAAATGTTAAGGGCAGCCAGAGAGAAAGGTCTGGTTACCCACAAAGGGAAGCCCATCAGAATAACAGCAGATCTCTCTGCAGAAACCCTACAAGCCAAAAGAGAGTGGAGGCCAATATTCAACATTCTTAAGGAAAAGAATTTTCAATCCAGAATTTCATATCCAGCCAAACTAAGCTTCATAAGTGAAGGAGAAATAAAATCCTTTACAGACAAGCAAATGCTGAGAGATTTTATCACTACCAGGCCAGCCTTACAAGAGCTCCTGAAGGAAGCAATAAACATGAAAAGAAACAACCAGTACCAGCCACTGCAAAAACATGCCAAATTGTAAAGACCATCAAGGCTAAAAAGAAACTGCATCAATTAATGGGCAAAATAACCAGCTAACATCATAATGACAGGATCAAATTCACACATAACAATATTAACCTTAAATGTAAATGGGATAAATGCCCCAATTAAAAGACACAGATTGGCAAATTGGATAAAGAGTCAAGACCCATCAGTGTGCTGTATTAAGGACACCCATCTCACATGCAAAGACCCGCATAGGCGCAAAATAAAGGGATGGAGGAAGATCTACCAAGCAAATGGAAAGTAAAAAAAAAGCAGGGGTTGCAATCCTAGTCTCTGATAAGACAGACTTTAAACCAACAAAGATCAAAAGAGACAAAGAAGGCCATTACATAATGGTAAAGGGATCAATTCAACAAGAAGAGCTAACTATCCTAAATATATATGCACCCAATACAGGAGCACCCAGATTCATAAAGCAAGTCCTTAGAGACCAACAAAGAGACTTAGACTCCCACACAATAATAATGGGAGACTTTAACACCCCACTGTCAACATTAGACAGATCAACGAGACAGAAGGTTAACAAGGATATCCAGGACTTGAACTCAGCTCGGCACCAAGCAGACCTAATAGACATCTACAGAACTCTCCACCCCAAATCAACAGAATATACATTCTTTTCAGCACCACATCACACCTATTCCAAAATTGACCACATAGTTGGAAGTAAAGCACTCCTCAGCAAATGTAAAAGAACAGAAATTATAACAAACTGTCTCTCAGACCACAGTGCAATCAAACTAGAACGCAGGATTAAGAAACTCACTCAAAACCGCTCAACTATATGGAAACTGAACAACCTGCTCCTGAATGACTACTGGGTACATAACGAAATGAAGGCAGAAATAAAGATGTTTTTTGAAACCAACGAGAACAAAGACACAACATACCAGAATCTCTGGGACACATTCAAAGCAGTGTGTAGAGGGAAATTTATAGCACTAACTGCCCACAGGAGAAAGCAGGAAAGATCTCAAATTGACACCCTAACATCACAATTAAAAGAACTAGAAAAGCAAGAGTAAACATATTCAAAAGCTAGCAGAAGGCAAGAAATAACTAAGATCAGAGCAGAACTGAAGGAAATAGGGACACAAAAAAACCCTTCAAAAAATTAGTGAATCCAGGAGCTGGTTTTCTGAAAAGATCAACAAAATTGATAGACCGCTAGCAAGACTAATAAAGAAGAAAAGAGAGAAAAATCAAATAGGCGCAATAAAAAATGATAAAGGGGATATCACCACTGATCCCACAGAAATACACACTACCATCAGAGACTATTTTAAACAGCTCTATGCAAATAAACTAGAAAATCTAGAAGAAATGGATAAATTTCTCAACACATACATCCTCCCAAGACTAAACCAGGAAGAAGTTGAATCTCTGAATAGACCAATAACAGGAGCTGAAATTGAGGCAATAATCAATAGCTTACCAACCAAAAAAAGTCCAGGACCAGATGGATTCACAGCCGAATTCTTCCAGAGGTACAAGGAGGAACTGGTACCATTCCTTCTGAAACTATTCCAATCAATAGAAAAAGAGGGAATCCTCCCTAACTCATTTTATGAGGCCAGCATCATCCTGATACCAAAGCCTGGCAGAGACACAACAAAAAAAGAGAATTTTAGACCAATATCCTTGATGAACATTGATGCAAAAATCCTCAATAGAATACTGGCAAACCGAATCCAGCAGCACATCAAAAAGCTTATCCACCATGATCAAGTGGGCTCATCTCTGGGATGCAAGGCTGGTTCAACATATACAAATCAATAAATGTAATCCAGCGTATAAACAGAACCAAAGACAAAAACCACATGATTATCTCAATAGATGCAGAAAAGGCCTTTGACAAAATTCAACAACCTTCATGTTAAAAACTCTCAATAAATTAGGTATTGATGGGACGTATCTGAAAATAATAAGAGCTATCTATGACAAACCCACAGCCAATATCATACTGAATGGGCAAAAACTGGAAGCATTCCCTTTGAAAACTGGCACAAGACAGGGATGCCCTCTCTCACCACTCCTATTCAACATAGTTTTGGAAGTTCTGGCCAGGGCAATCAGGCAGGAGAAGGAAATAAAGGGTATTCAATTAGGAAAAGAGGAAGTCAAATTGTCCCTGTTTGCAGATGACATGATTGTATATCTAGAAAACCCCATCGTCTCAGCCCAAAATCTCCTCAAGGTGATAAGCTACTTCAGCAAAGTCTCAGGATTCAAAATCAATGTACAAAAATCACAAGCATTCTTATACACCAATAACAGACAAACAGAGAGCCAAATCATGAGTGAACTCCCATTCACAATTGCTTCAAAGAGAATAAAATACCTAGGAATCCAACTTACAAGGTATGTGAAGGACCTCTTCAAGGAGAACTACAAACCACTGCTCAATGAAATAAAAGAGGATACAAACAAATGGAAGAACATTCCATGCTCATGGGTAGGAAGAATCAATATCGTGAAAATCGTCATACTGCCCAAGGTAATTTATAGATTCAGTGCCATCCCCATCAAGCTACCAATGACTTTCTTCACAGAATTGCAAAAAACTACTTTAAAGTTCATATGGAACCAAAAAAGAGCCCGCATCGCCAAGTCAATCCTAAGCCAAAAGAACAAAGCTGGAGGCATCACACTACCTGACTTCAAACTATACTACAAGGCTACAGTAACCAAAACAGCATGGTACTGGTACCAAAACAGAGATATAGACCAATGGAACAGAACAGAGGCCTCAGAAATAACACCACACATCTACAACTATCTGATCTTTGACAAACCTGAGAAAAACAAGCAATGGGGAAAGGATTCCCTATTTAATAAATGGTGCTGGGAAAACTGGCTAGCCAGATGTAGAAAGCTGAAACTGGATCCCTTCCTTATGCCTTATATAAAAATTAATTCAAGATGGATTAAAAACTTAAATGTTAGACCTAAAACCATAAAAACCCTAGAAGAAAACCTAGGCAATACCATTCAGGACATAGGCACGGGGAAGGACTTCATGACTAAAACACCAAAAGCAATGGCAACAAAAGCAAAATAGATAAATGGGATCTAATTAAACTAAAGAGCTTCTGAATGGCAAAAGAAACTACCATCAGAGTGAACAGGTAACCTACAGAATGGGAGAAAAGTTTTGCAATCTACCCATCTGACAAAGGGCTAATGTCTAGAATCTGCAAAGAACTCAAACAAATTTACAAGAAAAAAACAAACCCATCAAAAAGTGGGCAAAGGATATGAAAAGACACTTCTCTAAAGAAGACATGTATGCAGCCAACAGACACATGAAAAAATGCTCATCGTCAATGGCCATCAGAGAAATGCAACTCAAAACCACAATGAGATACCATCTCATGCCAGTTAGAATGACAATCATTAAAAAGTCAGGAAACAACAGATGCTGGAGAGGATGTGGAGAAATAGAAACGCTTTTACACTGTTGGTGTGAGTGTAAATTAGTTCAACCATACTGGAAGACAGTGTGGTGCTCCCTCGAGGATCTAGAACTGGAAATTCCATTTGACCCAGCAATCCCATAACTGAGTATATACCCAAAGGATTATAAATCATGGTACTATAAAGACACATGCATACATATGTTTATTGTGGCACTATTCACAATAGCAAAGACTGGGAACCAACCCAAATGTCCATCAATGATAGACTGGTTTAAGAAAATGTGGCACATGTACACCATGGAATACTATGCAGTCATGAAAAAGGATGAGTTCATGTCCTTTGCAGGAGATGGATGAAGCTGGAAACCATCATTCTAAGCAAACTATCAGAAGGACAGAAAACCAAACACCACATGTTCTCACTCATAGGTGGGAATTGAACAGTAAGATCACTTGGACACAGGGTGGGGAACATCACACACTGGGGCCTGTCATAGGGTCGGGGGCTGGGGAAGGGATAGCATTAGGAGAAATACCTAATTTAAATGATGAGTTGATGGGTGCAGCAAACCAGCATGGCACATGTATACCTATGTATCAAACCTGCACGTTGTGCACATGTACCCTAGACCTTAAAGTGTAATAAAACGAAAGGAAAATGCAATTGGCACACAGAAGAATGCATCAGAGTCTTTTTAAATATTTCTTTATTTTTTTCTGTTTTTCTTCTAAAAAAGGGACAGTGTCTTTTAATAGCAGAATGGATCAAGCAGAATAAAGAATTAGTGAGCCTAAAGACAGGCTCTTTGAAAATACATTGTTAAATTGTTAAAATTAAAAATGTTAATTGTTAAATTGACTTCTTTATCATTGTATGGTGACCTTTGTCTCTTCTTACAGTTTTTGTCTTAACATCTGTTTTTTTCTGATATAAGTATAGTTACTCCTGCTCTTTTTGGTTTCCATTAGCATAAAACGTATTTTTCCACTCCTTTATTTTCAGTCTATGTGTATCTCTATAGGTGAAGTGTGTTTCTTCTTGGTTACAGATAATTGGGTCTTGTTGTCTTATCTATTCAGCCAGTCTAGGTGTTTTGACTGGAGCGTTTAGTTCATTTATTCAATGTTATTATTGATAAGAAAGAACTTACTTCTGCCATTTTGTTAATTTTTTTTTTCTGGTTGTTTTGTGGTCTCTTCCTTCTTTCCTTTCTGCCTGTCTTCCTTTTAGTGAATGTGATTTTTCTCTACTGGTATGTTTTAATTTTTTGTTTTTTATTTTTTATGTATCTGTTGTACGTTTTTTGGTTTGAGGTTACCGTGAGGCTTCAAATACTATCTTATAACCCATTATTTTAAGCTGATAACTTAATACTGTTTGCATAAATAAAGGAAAAGAAAAACTAATAAAAACTCTACACTTTTTAACTTTGTCCCTCTACCTTTTAACTTTTTGTTGTTTCTATTTATATTTTATTGTACTTTTATGTCTTCAAAAGTTGTAGTTATTATTTTTGATTGGTTCATTGTTTAGTCTTCCTATTTAAGATACAAGCACCACAGTTAGAGTGTTATTCCATTTTTCTGTAGTTATTATTACAAATGAGTTTTGTATGTTAGATGACTGTTCATTGGTCATTAAAATTCTTTTCTTCCTGATTGAAGTATTCCCTTTTGCATTTCTTGTAGAACAGGTCTGGTGTTGATAAAATCCCTCAGCTTTTGTGTGTGTGTGTGTGTGTGTGTCTGGGAAAGCCTTTATTTCTCCTTCATGTTTAAAGGATATTGTTGCCAGATATACTATTCTAGAATAAATGTTTTATCCTTTGACACTTTTAATATTTCATGCCACTCTCTCCTGGCCTGTAAGGTTTCCACAGAGAAGTCTGCTAACAGACATATTGGAGCTTCATTTTATGTTATTCGTTTCTTTTCTCTTACTACTTTTAGGATCCTTTCTTTATCCTTGACCTGTGGGAGTTTGATTATTAAATGTCTTGAAATAGCCTTCTTTGGGTTGAATCTGCTTGGTGTTCTATAATGTTCTTGTACATGGATATTGATATCTTTCTCTAGGTTTGCAACATTGTTATTTTGCGTTTGCATAAATTTTCTACCCCTATCTCTTCTTTACCTTCTCTTTAAGGCCAATATATCTTAGATTTTTCCTTTTTAGGGTATCTACTAGATGCTGTAGGCATGCTTTATTGTTTTTTATTATTTTTTTCTTTTGTCTCCTCTATGTATTTTCAAATAGCCTGTCTTCAGGCTCACTAATTCTTTGTTCTGCTTGATCCATTCTGTTATTAAAAGACTCTGATGCATTCTTCTGTATGTCAACTGCATTTTTCAAACCCAGAATTACTGCTTGATTCTTTTTAATTATTTCAATATTTTTGTTAAATTTATGTGATAGAATTCTGAATTTCTTCTCAGTGTTATCTTGTACTTCTTTGAATTTTCTTAAAACAGGTGTTTTGAATTGTCTAGCTGAAAGGTCACATATCTCTATTGCTCCAAAATTGGCCCCTGGTGCCTTCCTTATTTCATTTGGGGCGGTCATGTTTTCCTGGATGTCACTATGCTTGTGGATGTTTGTCTGTGTCTAGGCATGAAAGAGTTAGATATTTATTGTATTCATTGCAGTCTGGGTTTTTAAAAGTCTTTCCGTGGATTTGAAAGGACTTGGGTATAGTGATGTAAGCCATATCTGCATAGGGGGACCTAAGTCCAGTAATGCTGTTGTTCTTGCAGACTTTTAGAGGAACCTCCTTAATGGTCTTGAACAAGATCCAGAAGATCTCTTTGGATTATCAGGCAAAGACTCTTGCTCTCTTCCCTTACTTTCTACCAGTCTCTTTCTCTCTCTTTTCTGAATCACCTGGAGGTGGGAGTGGCATGACACTAGCATCTCTGTGGCCACAACCACTATGACTGTGCTGGGTCAGACCTGAAGTCAGCACAGCACTCGGTCTTGCCCAACACCTGCTGTAACAACTACCTAGCTACTGCTTATGTTCACCTATGGCCCTAGGGCTCTACAATCACCAGGTGGCAAAGCCAGCTAGGGTTGTGTCCTTCCCTTCAAGGTGGTGAGTTCCCCCAGGCCCTGGATATGTCCAGAGGTACCTTCAGGGAGCCAGGGACTAGAGTCAAAAGCCTTAGAAGTCTGCCGGTTGTTCTACTGTACTGCAGCTGAGCTGACACTTAAACCAGGAGTTACAATTTTTCCCACTCTTTTCTTCTTTTTCCACAGGCAAAGATGCCTCTCCCCATGGCCATTTCCCCCACAAACACACAGGGAGTATTGCAAGGCTACCGCTAATGTTCCCTTAAGGCTCAAGGGCTCTTCAGTCAGCTGTGGTGAATGCTGCCTGGCCTAGGACTCACCCTTCAGGGAAGTGGGCTCCCCTCTGTCCCAGATCAGGTCCAGAAGTGCTGTTCAAGAGCCAAGTCCTGGTACTAGGGATGCCAAGAGCCAGCTTGGTGGTCTATCCTCCTGTGGCCAAGCTGGTGCCTAAGGTGTAAGACAAAGTTCCCTTTACTTTTCTCTCCACTTTTCTCATGCAGAAGGAGTCTCTACCTGTAGCTACTACAGCTGGGAATGTGTTGAGTGTCACTTGAAGCCATCAAGTCTCAGAGTCTTACCCAAGTCCCATAGCATACTACTTGGGTACTGCTGCTAGTTATTCAGGACCCAAGGGCTCTTTAGTCAATAGGTGATAGGTCCTATCAGGACTGGGTTCTTCCCTTCAAAGAAGTGGGTTCCTTTCTGGCCGAGGGTGTGTCTAGAAATATTGTCCAGGAGTTAGGATCTGTGAAGGAGGCCTCAGGACTCTGACGGGTACCCTATCCTACTGTGGTTGAGCTGATATCCAAGATGCATGAAAAAGTTCTCTTTACTATTCTGTCTCCTCTCCTTAAGCAGAAGGAAGGGTGTCTCCTTTGGAGCCCCGAACTATGAAGCCTGGGGTTGAAGGAAGGGTGGCTCAAGTGCTCCCTTAGCTGCCTCGGCTGGCATCTCATTAGGTCATGTGCCCCCTCAGTTCGCTGACTCTGAGCCCAGTTCTTCACTAGTATTCACCTAGCAGTTGTAGTCCTTGTGGCCTAGACTGACTTTCAAGTTTATTTAGAGCCTCAAAGCATTTTAGCCTGTGGTGGCAAGGCTTGCCAGAACTCAAGTTCCCATCACTGGGTTGGGTGATTCCCTTCTGGCTAAGGCTGCTTTAAATAATCCCTCTGTGGGCGAGTGTCCGCTGGGTTCTGCCCAGTTTTGCCTTCTGCTATGACAGAGCACCATTGAGGTAAATGCAATATCTGGCAATTGCTGCACTCTCCCAAGCACACAGATTCTTTCTCCACTGCATGGCTGCTGCCAGGGCATAGGAGATGGGTGATAGCAGTGATTAAAGACTGTCTCCTACCCTCCTCAGTGCCTTTTTGAGCCATTTGAAGTTAAAGCCAAGTACTTTGATTGTCATCTGATTTTTGGTTGTTATGAAAGTACTTTTCTTGTGTATAGATAGTTGTTAAATTTGTGTCCTCGAAGGGGGACAATTGGTGAATGCTTCTATTCGACCATCTTGTTCTCTTCCTGCCCATTTTCTAATGTAAGAATTTACTGCTATAAATTTCTCCTCTTACCACTGCTTTAGCTGCATTCCACATATTTTGATACTTCGTATTTTCATTTGCACTGAGTTTTATGTATTTTATTTTCTTTCAAGACTTTCTCTTTGACTTGTGGATTATTTAGAAGTGTGTTTAATTTCCTCACATTAAAATATTTTCCTGTTGTCCTTCTATTATTGATTTCTCATTTGATTCCATTAAGGTTAGAGAACACACTCTCTATGATCTCAATCCTTTAAAATTTGTTGAAATTTGTTTTATGGCCCGTAACATAGTCTATCTTGGTGAATGATTCATGAGCACTTAAAAAATATGTATTGTTCTGTTGTCGGGTAAAGCTTCCTATATATGCTAATTAGATCTTGTTGCTAGTTCTACATCCCTGCTGATTTTCTGTGTAGTAGTTCTATCAATTTCTACAAGTTGAATTGTTGAAATCCCTAATTATAATTGTGGATTTGTCTATCTCCCCTTTTAGCTCTATAAATTTTTTCCTAATAAATTTTGAGGCTGGTTTTGATGTGTATACTTTTGGGATCATTAAGTCTTGTTGGTGAATTGATTTTATTATCACATATAAAGATTTTCTTTGTCTCTGAAGTCTACTTCATCATTTTTGTATCTACTTCTCCTATTTTAAGAATTAATGCTTGCATGGTATATTTCTTTCCATCATTTTCTTTTAACATATCTATGCAATTGAATTTGAAATGAGTTGTTAGTAACCAGCACATGGTTGGGTTGTGTATGGTTTGTTTGTTTTTGTTTTTTCAGATTTATTTGGACAATCTTTGCTTTTTGAGTAGTGTGTGTTTAGACTATTTACATTTAAGGTGTTGATTTGTTAATGCTTAAGTCTTCCATTTTATTATTTGTTTTCTGTTTATTTACACTGTTTCTTGTTCCTCTTAGTCTCTCTCTTCTTGCTCTACTGGAGGTTACTTGACCAATTTCCAAAATTTTATCTTAATTTATTTACCACATTTTTGAGCATATTAGTTTGCATAGCCCTCTTAGTGGTTGCTCTGGGCATTGCAATATACTTATGAGATTTATTACAGCTGTCTGGTAGCAAAGTTTTACCACCTTGAGTGAAATGTGGAAACTTTACTTCCATTTAGGTCTCTGTATTGTACTTGCTTTAAAATATTGTCTGGAGTATCAGATGGAGTATTTTTTAAATAATCATCATATAAGTTATGGGTTGAATTGTTTCCCATCTCCAAATGTTGAAATACTAACTCCCAGTACCTCAGAATGTGACCATATTTGGAAATAGGGTCATTGTAGATGAGGTTATATTGGAGTACGCTGGACCCTTAATCTAATATAATTAGTGTCCTTAGAAGAACAGAAGAGAGACACAGAGACAGAGACACACACAGGGAGAATGCCATGTGATATGAAGACGGGGATTTAAGTGCTGTAGTTACAAGCCAAGGAACACCAGAGTCCAGAAAATCATCGGTAGCCAGGAAGAGACAAGGAAGGATTCTCCCCTATCCATTTCAAAGGGAATATGACCTTGCCAACACCTTGATTTTGAACTTCCAACCTCCAAAACTGTGACATAATAAGTTTCTGTTGTTTCAAGGCACACAGTCTGTGGTACTTTGTTATGTCAGTCCTAGGAAGCTAATACAGGTTTTGGCTGCTGGGAAGTAAAACACCCTACTCTCTATTTCTCTCCTCTGAGACTGTAATGATATGCATATTGTATATTTTATTACTGTCCTTCAGTTCTCTGAAAGTCAGTTTATGAGTTGGGAGTGATAAGGGGAGGGGGAGAGGAAGTTTGAGAAGAGAAGATAAAGTGAGATAATTATTTTGGAGTATGGGAGAAAAAAATTTATTAGGGGAATATAGTGGATTGCTAGGAATGGAGTAGGGCAATATTAAGTATGCATTTGGTATTGTGGTCATGAAATTAATGACAGATCATATGCTATACCATGCATCTTGTACATTATGTCATGTATTATGTATGGGGTATTTGTGTGTATGTATGTGTGTGTGTGTAACACTTCAGACCCATGTATAACTAAATACTTCAGGACTTAGAGTAATCTATGTTGTTTTTCTTTTAAATAACTCATTTCAATCCAAGTCAACCATAATTTATTAAGGCCTGTACTGTTTATTACAAGGCTATTTTATTTCATTTTCCAGGTGAAAGGTAGTAAGAAAATAATTTTTGTAATACCACACTATAATAAAAATTACCAGAGCCTGCTAAAATGTGTGTTTCTTGATTCCCCAGACCTAGCTTTTGATTCATCCTCACAGACCATCTTGGTTAAAGTCAGATCATCTAGTCAAAATGAGTCTTTGCAAAGCTCTTAATTGCTCATTGGTGACACACATGGCCTATCATCATAGAAGGTGGGCAGGATGGTTAGATAGTTAGGTGCTATGCTATGTAATTGGACAGTCTTAGCTCAAATCCTGGCTCTGTCATTTATTATCTTTGTGACCCTAGACAGGTTACTTAACCTTTCTATACCTCGGTTTCAACATCTGTAAAATAGAGATAATAACAGGCCTGAACTCATAAGGTGTGAGAAATTAACTGATAATATGTAGAGGACTTAGTATGAAGCTTGTAAAACAGCTTACTGGTCATATTTGTCTCTCAAGGGCCACTTTTGTGTTTTATTTTATTTTATTTTATTTTATATATATATTTTTGAGACAGAGTCTCACTCTGTTGTCCAGGCTGGAGTGCAGTGGCACAATCTCGGCTCACTGCAACCTCTGCTCCTAGATTCAAGCAATTCTCCTGCCTCAGCCTCCTGAGTATCTGGGATTACAGGCGTGTGCCACCATGACCAGCTAATTTTTGTATTTTTAAAAGAGACGGGGTTTCATCATGTTGGCCAGGCTGGTCTCGACCTCCTGACCTCGTGATTCACCTGCCTCAGCCTCCCAAAGTGCTGGGATTACAGGCGTGAGTCACTGCACCCGGCCTTGTGTATTTCTTAGAGAGCCTCCCAGTAAGAATCTCTGACTAGCACCCCTGATGGCAGTGACTATTCTCAGGCTGCCCACTTCTTCCTCCCTCAGCCTCAGTCCATTCCACATAAATGCTCTTTTGGGCTTATTTCACCTCTCTTGGGCATTATTACTTTTAAAAGCGATTGCCATCTAGCTCCCTAACTCCTGGACAATGTCTGTTTCCTGGAAAATCACGCTTTTCAGCTCTGCTGTCGAACAGGCAGTGCAACCATGGTCCTGCACCTCTAGTCCTCCCATGTGCGAATTTTAAATATGAGTCCTTATGTTTTCTGCACCCCAGGGGATAATTGTTTTTGAAATGCTCCACACTTTGAGTCCCCTCTCGCTTGGCTGAGGTGAGAAAAAATATCCCATCTGATCCCCCATGAGAGACAGAGAAGGGAAACACTCAGTACACCAACAATTCTCCAAAGAAATCCTCCAACTATGACTCTCCAACCTCAACTCCTTAAATACATGGGAGTTGAGTGATGGTCTAATTCTGTTTCATCATTCTCTTAGCATGTCTTTTTGGGTGGCTTGGCATTTCACTTAAGGATATTTGCGGTGGTGGTAATAGTCATTCATGTTCTTCACCAGATCTTTCCTCCTTCTTGGCACAGAATGGGATTACATATCTTTGCCTACAATGAAGTCAGATAAAGCCAAGTGACTTGTTTTGTCCAACGAAATGTGAGTGAAAAGCTTTTGGCCAGAAAATTTATTTTATTATGTATTTATTTTAGACACAAGGTCTTGCTCTGTCACCCAGGCTGGAGTGCAGTGGCCTGATCATAGCTCACTGTAACCTAGAACTCCTTAGCCAGAAGCTTTACAAGTCACTGTTGTAGTGTTGAAATGTATGCTCCATAAGCCTGGGACTCTAAATGACCAGGATGAGCAGGGTGTCCTTGCTGATATGCATTGGTAATGTTGTGTGAATAAGAAATATACTTTTGTGTGTCAACCACTCATATTTTGGGGTTGTTTTTATAGCAGAACCTAGTCCACCCTAACAGGAATATATTTGACATTTATTTGTACTGGTCTTTAGGTTCTCTGTGAAGTTCAAGAAAACGTAAGTGATAACATTTTATATTCTTGTTAAATTATTATTAGTAGAATTTGTTATGACTATCATATTTACATTGGAACTTGTGTGATTGTCACGTTTATGGGAAAGTGACTAATCAGAGAGATGAGGAGATAAAAAACCTGATTTCACACCCTAGTTCTAACACTAATTTTATATAGCTAAGCCTTCTAAATTTTCCTCAAATATAAAACAGAGATATATACTCCCCCTGCCTGTTTCACTGAGTTGTCTTAAGCATCAGTGAGATCATGGATAAGAAAGTGCATTGAAAACTCTAAAGCAGACCACAAACATAACATACAAAATTGTGGTTCATATCCCAGGCTGTGCATCAGAACATTTAGTCAGATATTATTTCTGCATTTCTTTGCAATTATTTTTGCAGTGAAATGTATCAATTCCTCATTGGATGGAATAATCTATGGTAGCTTTCTAGTGATCAAAAAGCCTTCCAGGCACGTCTGTTCTATGTTCAGCACTATACCACGCCATTGGAGAAATGCTAGATAAGTCTAAGGTATGGCTCATAGCATCAATAGTGTATTCTTGAAAAATGCTTAGAGTGTGAATGTTAAGTGTTTTTACCACAAAATGATAATCAAATGAGGTAATGCATATGTTAATTAGTTAGATTTAGCCATTCCATAACACATATATACTTCAAAACATCATGTTGTACACAATAAATGCATATAATTTTATCTGTCAATTAAAAAATAAATTTTTTGAGGAAGAGGAACAACAAGATTTTAAAAACTGCAAATGAAACAAAACCTATAATTCAGGCAGAGTGAAGACCTTGGCAAATTAACTCCCTGCAAAAACAATGATAGGCTGGACATGGTGGCTCATGCCTGTAATCCCAGTGCTTTGGAAGGCTGAGGAAAAAGGATTTCTTGAGGTCAGGAGGTCAAGGTTATAGTGAGCTATGACTGTGCCACTGCACCCTAGCCTGGATGGCAGAGTGAGACCCCATCTCAAAAAAAGCAGTAATAAACTGGTAAAATTATTGAAACAACAATTTCAGAACTCTGAACATTAAGCAGAGGGACACAGTAAATTGAAAAGCATTTATTCAAGAAAAACTACTGAATCTCAGTAAAAACAGTGGGATTTTTTTTAAGTTGAGGTTGCTCCCATCCCTCCTCCCCCTACCCCACCTACCTAATTCTGTGCTGCAGTATCTATGAAGACGATTAGCTTGGCTACTGGCTGGAGGTGGCTGATCTGACTTGGAGCTCTGCTGAAGTCCAAATGCCCAGGGATATTATTGAAAACAATAGTGACCAGTGTCAAAAAATTAAAGGCTAATGCCATAGCTGTCTGAGGCTATGATACTGGTTAAGCAAACTAGAGACCAACCAAAAATGATAAGTGGAGATCTGGGGAATGAGATAACTTTAGAAGGTTTTGAAAAGGCTGTCATATTCTTGAAGAATCCAGAAGTCTGTGTGCATGTGCAGGGCTAAGAACATACTGAGCAAAGACCAGAGAGGGCCCTAGTAATCTACTCACACCCAAATGATGGAGAGGCTCTGCATAAGCAGAAAGTAAAAGCCAAGGCAGCTCAATTAACTGGATTAACTTTGAATGCATGCCCCAACCCCAAAATCATCTCAGCAAAAAGTGGAAGCTTTATTCGCTCAAGGTCTTCAAGTACAACCTGTTTAACATTGACCAATATTTGTTGGCTACTAAGCAATGCTGATCCAGGGATGACTCCTAGGAAGCTGTCTTAGTCTATTTGGGCAATTGTGACAAAAATGCCATGAAACAAAATGCATAACAAAAATGCCACAGACTGGGTAATTTATCAACAACAGAAATTTATTATTCACAGTTTCAGAGGCTGGGAAATCCAAGATCAAGTGACCAGTGGATTTGAAGACTGGTGAGGGCTCACTCTCTGCTTCAAAAATGGCACCTTCTCATTGTGTCCTTTCACAGTGTCCTCACATGGCAGGAAGGCAAAAGGGCTCCTGTAAGCCTCTTTTATAAGGGCACCAATCACAATCATGAGGGTGGAGCTCTCATGACCTAATCACCTCAATGTCCTCATCTCTTAATACTATCATCTTGGGGGTTAGGTTTCAGCATATAAATTTTGGGTGTACACAAACATGCAGACCATAGCAGAAGCCAAGCTTAAAAATAAAAACAATTAAGAAAAACAACAGATTAGACAATTCAGTGGTTGCACATTGGAGGGAAGACAAGTACTGTATATTTAGTCCAGGCAAATCATTAAATATACAAACAAAAAATAACAACATTAACAACAAGGACCCCCAGTAGCAACAGCAATCACTGGGAGGCGTGGGGAGAAGAACATAATCGATAGTTGCTACAATATTTTATCTGAAATATATTCAGTTGTCAACAAAAATTTATGAGACATGCAAAGAAATAAGAAAGTGTGGCCCATACACAGAAATAAAAATCTACAAACAGAAACTGTCTCTAAAGGAGACCATATGTTGAACTTAGTTAAAAAAGACTTCAAGTATGTTTTTATAAATATGTTCAAAGAAGTAAAGGAAGCCGTGCTTTAAAAGTTAAGGGAATTGCACCACTGCATTCCAGCCTGGCGACAGAGTGAGACTCCATTAAAAAAAAAAAAAACAAAGAAAAAAATAAAAAAGTTAAGGGAAATTATTACTACAATGATTCATAAAATAGAGACTATCAATAAAGAGTTGGAAATTAGAAAAAAGGAGCCAAATGGAAATTCTGGAATTGAAAAGTCAAATAACTGAATAAAGAAATTCACGAAAACTGACACCTCACATGGCCGGGTACTCCTCTGAGACAAAACTTCCAGAGGAATGATCAGACAGCAGCATTCGCGGGTCACGAAAAACCACTGTTTGGCAGACACCGCTGCTGATACCCAGGCAAACAGGGTCTGGAGTGGACCTCTAGCAAACTCCAACAGACCTGCAGCTGAGGGTCCTGTCTGTTAGAAGGAAAACTAACAAACAGAGAGGACATCCACACCAAAAACCCATCTGTACATCACCATCACCAAAGACCAAAAGTAGATAAAACCACAAAGATGGGGAAAAAACAGAGCAGAAAAACTGGAAACTCTAAAAAGCAGAGCACCTCTCCTCCTCCAAAGGATCGCAGTTCCTCACCAGCAATGGAACAAAGCTGGATGGAGAATGACTTCGATGAGTTGAGAGAAGAAGGCTTCAGATGATCAAACTATGAGCTACAGGAGGAAATTCAAACCACAGGCAAAGAAGTTAAAAACTTTGAAAAAAATTTAGACGAATGTATAACTAGAATAACCAATACAGAGAAGTGCTTAAAGGAGCTGATGGAGCTGAAAGCCAAGGCTCAAGAACTACGTGAAGAATGCAGAAGCCTCAGGAGCCGATGCGATCAACTGGAAGAAAGGGTAGGAGCGATGGAAGATGAAATGAATGAAATGTAGCGAGAAGGGAAGTTTAGAGAAAAAAGAATAAAAAGAAATGAACAAAGCCTCCAAGAAATATGGGACTATGTAAAAAGACAAAATCTACATCTGATTAGTGTACCTGAAAGTGACGGGGAGAATGGAACCAAGTTGGAAAACACTCTGCAGGATATTATCCAGGAGAACTTCCCCAATCTAGCAAGGCAGGCCAACATTCAGATTCAGGAAATACAGAGAATGCCACAAAGATACTCCTTGAGAAGAGCAACTTCAAGACACATAATTGTGAGATTCACCAAGGTTGAAATGAAGGAAAAAATGTTAAGGGCAGCCAGAGAGAAAGGTCGGGTTACCCACAATGGGAAGCCCATCAGACTAACAGCGGATCTCTCAGCAGAAACTCTACAAGCCAGAAGAGAGTGGGGACCAATATTCAACATTCTTAAAGAAAATAATTTTCAACCCAGAATTTCATATCCAGCCAAACTAAGCTTCATAAGTGAAGGAGAAATAAAATCCTTTACAGACAAGCAAATGTTGAGAGATTTAGTCACCACCAGGCCTGCCCTAAAAGAGTTCCTGAAGGAAGCGCTAAACATGGAAAGGAACAACCGGTACCAGCTGCTGCAAAATCATGCCAAAATGTAAAGACCACCAAGACTAGGAAGAAACTGCATCAACTAACTAGCAAAATAATCAGCTAACATCATAAAGACAGGATCAAATTCACACATAACAATATTAACTTTAAATGTAAATGGACTAAATGCTCCAATTAAAAGACACAGACTGGCAAATTGGATAAAGAGTCAAGACCCATCAGTGTGTTGTATTCAGGAAACCCATCTCACATGCAGAGACACACATAGGCTCAAAATAAAAGGATGGAGGAAGATCTACCAAGCAAATGGAAAACAAAAAAAGGCAGGGGTTGCAATCCTATTCTCTGATCAAACAGACTTTAAACCAACAAAGATCAAAAGAGACAAAGAAGGCCATTACATAATGGTAAAGGGATCAATACAACAAGAAGAGCTAACTATCCTAAATATATATGCGCCCAATACAGGAGCACCCAGATTCATAAAGCAAGTCCTGAGTGACCTACAAAGAGATTTAGACTCCCACACAATAATAATGGGAGACTTTAACACCCCACTGTCAACATTAGACAGATCAACGAGACAGAAAGTCAACAAGGATACCCAGGAATTGAACTCAGCTCTGCACCAAGCAGACCTAATAGACATCTACAGAATTCTCCACCCCAAATCAACAGAATATACATTTGTTTCAGCACCACACCACACCTATTCCAAAATTGACCACATACTTGGAAGTAAAGCTCTCCTCGGCAAATGTAAAAGAACAGAAATTATAACAAACTATCTCTCAGACCACAGTGCAATCAAACTAGAACTCAGGATTAAGAAACTCACTCAAAACCACTCAACTACATGGAAACTGAACAACCTGCTCCTGAATGACTACTGGGTACATAACGAAATGAAGGCAGAAATAAAGATGTTCTTTGAAACCAACGAGAACAAAGACACAACATACCAGAATCTCTGGGACACATTCAAAGCAGTGTGTAGAGGGAACTTTACAGCACTAAATGCCCACAAGAGAAAGCAGGAAAGATCCAAAATTGACACCCTAACATCACAATTAAAAGAACTAGAAAAGCAAGAGCAAACACATTCGAAAGCTAGCAGAAGAGAAGAAATAACTAAGATCAGAGCAGAACTGAAGGAAATAGAGACACAAAAAAACCTTCAAAAAATTAATGAATCCAGGAGCTGGTTTTTTGAAAGGATCAACAAAATTGATAGACCAGTAGCAAGACTAATAAAGAAAAAAAGAGAGAAAAATCAAATAGACGCAATAAAAAATGATAAAGGGGATATCACCACTGATCCCACAGAAATACAAATTACCATCAGAGAATACTACAAACACCTCTACGCAAATAAACTAGAAAATCTAGACGAAATGGATAAATTCCTCGACACATACACTCTCCCAAGACTAAACCAGGAAGAAGTTGAATCTCTGAATAGACCAATAACAGGAGATGAAATTGTGGCAATAATCAATAGCTTACCAACCAAAAAGAGCCCAGGACCAGATGGATTCACAGCCGAATTCTACCAGAGGTACAAGGAGGAACTGGTACCATTCCTTCTGAAACTATTCCAATCAATAGAAAAAGAGGGAATCCTCCCTAACTCATTTTATGAGGCCAGCATCATCCTGATACCAAAGCCGGGCAGAGACACAACCAAAAAAGAGAATTTTAGACCAATATCCTTGATGAACATTGATGCAAAAATCCTCAAAAAAATACTGGCAAACTGAATCCAGCAGCACATCAAAAAGCTTATCCACCATGATCAAGTGGGCTTCATCCCTGGGATGCAAGGCTGGTTCAATATACACAAATCAATAAATGTAATCCAGCATATGAACAGAACCAAAGACAAAAACCACATGATTATCTCAATAGATGCAGAAAAGGCCTTTGACAAAATTCAACAACACTTCATGTTAAAAACTATCAATAAATTAGGTATTGATGGGACGTATCTGAAAATAATAAGAGCTATCTATGACAAACCCACAGCCAATATCATACTGAAGGGACAAAAACTGGAAGCATTCCCTTTGAAAACTGGCACAAGACAGGGATGCCCTCTCTCACCACTCCTACTCAACATAGTGTTGGAAGGTCTGGCCAGGGCAATGAGGCCAGAGAAGGAAATAAAGGGTATTCAGTTAGGAAAAGAGGAAGTCAAATTGTCCCTGTTTGCAGATGACATGATTGTATATCTAGAAAACCCCATCGTCTCAGCCCAAAATCTCCTTCAGCTGATAAGCAACTTCAGCAAAGTCTCAGGATACAAAATCAATGTACAAAAATCACAAGCATTCTTATACACCAATAACAGACAAACAGAGAGCCAAATCAGGAGTGAACTCCCATTCACAATTGCTTCAAAGAGAATAAAATACCTAGGAATCCAACTTACAAGGGACGTGAAGGACCTCTTCAAGGAGAACTACAAACCACTGCTCAATGAAATAAAAGAGGATACAAACAAATGGAAGAACATTCCATGCTCATGGGTAGGAAGAATCAATATTGTGAAAATGGCCATACTGCCCAAGGTAATTTACAGATTCAATGCCATCCCCATCAAGCTACCAATGACTTTCTTCACAGAATTGGAAAAAACTACTTTAAAGTTCATATGGAACCAAAAAAGAGCCCACATCGCCAAGTCAATCCTAAGCCAGAGAACAAAGCTGGAGGCATCATGCTACCTGACTTCAAACTATAATACAGTAACCAAAACAGAGATATAGATCAATGGAACAGAACAGAGCCCTCAGAAATAACGCCACATATCTACAACTATCTGATCTTTGACAAACCTGACAAAAACGCAATGGGGAAAGGATTCCCTATTTAATAAATGGTGCTGGGAAAACTGGCTAGCCAGATGTAGAAAGCTGAAACTGGATCCCTTCCTTACACCTTATACAAAAATCAATTCAAGATGGATTAAAGACTTAAACGTTAGACCTAAAACCATAAAAACCCTAGAAGAAAACCTAGGCATTACCATTCAGGACATAGGCGTGGGCAATGACTTCATGTCTAAAACACCAAAAGCAATGGCAACAAAAGCCAAAATTGACAAATGGGATCTAATTCAACTAAAGAGCTTCTGCACAGCAAAAGAAACCACCATCAGAGTGAACAGGCACCCCACAAAATGGGAGAAAATTTTCGCAACCTACTCATCTGACAAAGGGCTAATATCCAGAATCTACAATGAACTCAAACAAATTTACAAGGAAAAAACAAACAACCCCATCAAAAAGTGGGCGAAGGAGATGAACAGACACTTCTCTAAAGAAGACATTTATGCAGCCAAAAAACACATGAAAAAATGCTCACCATCACTGGCCATCAGAGAAATGCAAATCAAAAGCACAATGAGATATCATCTCACACCAGTTAGAATGGCAATCATTAAAAAGTCAGGAAACAACAGGTGCTGGAGAGGATGTGGAGAAATAGGAACACTTTTACACTGTTGGTGGGACTGTAAACTAGTTCAACCATTGTGGAAGTCAGTGCGGTGATTCCTCAGGGATCTAGAACTAGAAATACCATTTGACCCAGCCATCCCATTACTGGGTATATACCCAAAGGACTATAAATCATGCTGCTATAAAGACACACGCACATGTATGTTTATTGCGGCACTATTCACAATAGCAAAGACTTGGAACCAACCCACATGTCCAATAATGATAGACTGGATTAAGAAAATGTGGCACATATACACCATGGAATACTATGCAGCCATAAAAAATGATGAGTTCATGTCCTTTGTAGGGACACGGATGACATTGGAAATCATCATTCTCAGTAAACTATCGCAAGAACAAAAAACCAAACACCGCATGTTCTCACTCATAGGTGGGAATTGAACAATGAGAACACATGGACACAGGAAGGGGAACATCACACTCTGGGGACTGTTGTGGGTTGGGGGAGGGGTAAGGGATAGCATTGGGAGATATACCTAATGCTAGATTACGAGTTAGTGGGTGCAGCGCACCAGCATGTCTCATGTATACATATGTAACTAACCTGCACAATGTGCACATGTACCCTAAAACTTAAAGTATAATAATAATAATAAAAAAAGAAATTCACTAGAGTGGCAGAGTAGCAGGTTTGAGCTGAAAGAGGAAATAATCAGTGAACTTGGAGACAGATCAATAGGGATATGCAACCTGAAGAACACAGAGAAAAAAGAACAAAGAGCAATGAACAGAGACTTAGAGTAATGTAGTACACTTTTGTGATGGTTAATGTTAGGTGTCAACTTGATTGGACTGAAGGATGCCTAAACAGCTGGTAAAATATGGTTTCTGGATGTGTCTGTGAGGGTGTTGCCAGAGGAGGTTGACATTTGAGTCAGTGGACTGGGAGAGGAAGACCCACTCTCACTGTGGTTGGGCACCATCCACTCAGCTGCCAGCATGGCTAGAACAAATCAGGCCGAAGGAGGTGGGAAAAGCTAGTTTGCTGAGTCTTCCGGCTTTCATCTTTCTTCCATGCTGGATGCTTCCTTCTGTTCCTCCTGTCCTTAGACATGAGACTCTAGGTTTTTCAGCCTTTGGACTATTGTTTTGCTGGGGGGTCTTGGGCCTTTGGCCACAGACTGAAGGCTGCATTGTTGGCTTCCCTACTTTTGAGGCTTTTGGACTTGGACTGAGCCATTACTGGCTTCTTTTTTCCTCAGCTTGCAGACAACCTATCATGGGAATTTGCATTGTGATCATGTGAGCTAATTCTCTCCATTAAACATCTTTTCGTATATACATGTATCCTATTAGTTCTGTCCCTCTGGAGAACCCTAATACACCTGTTAAGCACACTAACATATGCATAATGGGAGCAATGGAAAGAGAAGAGAGAAAAAAAGGAACAGAAAAAAATATTCAAAGGAATAATGGATGAGAACTCCCAAAATATGGCAAAAACATTAATTTGCACTTTCAAGAAGCTCAACAAACTCCAAGTAGTGTAACCTAAAAGAAGTTCACACCTAGACACACCACAAAAAACTGTTGAAAAACAGACAATCTTGAAAGCAACAATACAAAATGACTCACAAAAATACCCTAATAAAGAATAGCAGCTGACCTCCCATTAGAAATCATGGAGCCGGAAGGCAATGGGATGATGTTCAAAGTGTTGAAAGAAAAAAACTGTCCACCAAGAATTCTATCTTTCAGAAAGGAAAATGAAATAAAAACATTCTTAGTTAAACAAAGACTGAGAAAGTTCATTGTAATCAGACCTGCCTTACAAGAAATTCCAAGTTTTCAGGCTGAAAAGATATAAAACCAGATGGTAACTTGAATCTGTTATGAAGAAATAAAGAACACAGGTAAAGTAATTCCATAAGTAAATATAATAGAATAAAGATATATTTAAATCTTCTCTTAGTTTTTAAAACATTGAATAAAATAATTAAATTGTGTAAAACAATTTAAAACTGTATTGTTGGGCATATAACATATAAAGATGTCCAGGTGTGGTGGCTCATGCCTGTAAAGCCAGCATGTTGGGAGGCCGGGGCAGGTGGACTGCTTGAGGTCAGGAGTTCAAGACCAGACTGGCCAACATGGTGAAACCTCCTCTCTACTAAAAATATAAAAAATTATATTTTTTGTATATATAAAAAATATATAAAATGTGGTGACAGGCACCTGTAATCCCAGCTACTTGGGTGGCTGAGGCAGGGAAATTGCTTGAACCCTGAAGGTGGAGGTTGCAGTAAGCCAAGATTGTGCCATTGCACTCCAGTCTGGGTAGCAAGAACGAAACTCCGTGTAAAAAAACAAACAACATATAAAGACATAATTTGTCCAAAAGCAATAGTATTGAGAAGAGATGGAAGGGAGCTATTGTGGAGCAGTTTGTATATACTACCAGAGTGAAATTAGGATTAATTCAAAGTAGATTATTTTAAGATGCAAATTATAATCCCAACAACAACCCTAAGAAAACAACTCAAAATATATTAAAAACAACTACAAAGGAATTAAAATGGGATATTAGAAAATATCTATTCAACAAAAATAGGTAGTAAAGAAAAAGGATAAGATTAATGAAGGCATGAGACATGTATGGAAAAAATACCCAGATAGCAGACATAAATCCAACTACATAAAGTTACATTAAATAAATAAATTAAGGAACCCAGTGTAAACATAGATTGTCAGATTGGATAAGTGAAACACAGGATCCAACTATTTCCTGCCTGCAAGAGATACACTTTATATTTAAAGCCACAAACAGGTTGAAAGTAAGTGGATGGAAAAAGATACACCATGCAAACAGTAACCATAAGGTAGCTGAAATTGCTATTTTAATATCACACAGAATAGGCTTTAAGACAAAAATTGTTACGAGACAAAGAGAAATATTTTGTCTTGATAAAATTGACAATTTGTTTTGAGACAGAATCTTACTCTTTGCTCAGGCTGGAGTATAGTGGTGTAATCTCAGCTCACTGCAACCTCCACCTCCTGGGTTCAAGCGATCCTCCTGCCTCAGCCTCCTAAGTGTTGGGACTACAGGCATGTGCCACCACACCCGGCTAACTTTTGTACTTTTAGTAGAGACAGGGTTTTGCCATATTGTCCAGGCTGGTCTCAAATGCCTGACCTCAGGTGATCTGCCCGCCTTGGCCTCCCAAAGGGCTGGGGTTACAGACGTGAGCCACCACATCAGGCAGAAATTGACAATTTATCAGAAAGATGTAAATATTATAAACATGTTTGTATCTAACAACAAAGCCCTAAAAATACTTAAAACAAAGCTGACAGAATTGAGTAAAACAGACAATTTGACAATAATAGTTAGAAACTAAAATATTAATAGAACTGCTAGATGGTTAATCTGTAAGTATTAAAGCAACTTGAAGAACTCTATTAATCAATTTGACTAACTGATACAGAAGACTGCATCTAACCACAGTAAAATTCACATCCTTTCAAAAGTGCACATGAACTATTCCCCAGGGTAGACTATATGCTATGCCTATATAAGTCTCAGCAACTTAAAAGGATTGAAACCATGCCAATTATATTCTCTGACCACAAGGAAATTAAATTATAAATCAATAGAAAGGCATTTGCAAAATCCGGAAATACTTGGAAATTAAACAATATATAGCCAAATAGTCCATGGATCAAAGAAGAAATCACAAAGAAGATTAGAAAGTATTTTGAACTGAATGAAAATGAAAACACAACATATAAAAGTTTATGGGATGTAGCTAACTTAGTGCTTAGGATAAAATACATAGCTTTAAATATCTGTATTACAAAAGAAGTTCTTCAATCAGTAATCTAATATTCCACCTTCAGAATCTAGAAAAAGAAGAGCAAAATAAACCCATGACAAAGATAGGGAGCAGGCATAAATAAAATTAGAGCAGACATAAATAAAATACAAAACAGAAAAACAACTGGGGAAATCAATGAAACAAAAAAATTTATTCTTTGAAAAGATCAACAAAACTTGAGAAATCTTTAGCTAAACTGACCAAAACAAAAGAGAGAAGATACACATCACCAAAATCAGGAATATAAGAGGGGACATCAGCACTGAACGTACAGCCATTAAAAGGATTATAAAGAAGTATTGTAAACAAATTTAATCCAATAAATTAGAAGACTTAGATGAAATGGACAAATTCCCAGAAAGGCACAAATTACCAACACAGACTTTAAAAGAAACAGAAAATCTGAATAGATCTATAACAACTAAAGAAATTGAATATATAATTTAAAATTTCTCATAAAGAAAACCCAGATGTGGGTGGCTTCCCTGGTAATTCAATCAAACATTTAAAGAAGAAATGGTGCCAATATTCCAAAATTGTTCATTATTAAAAGTCCCCTGCTATTATTGTATTGCAATCTATCTCCCCCTTTAGATCTATTAATGTTTGCTTTATATATTTGGGTGCTCCAGTGTTGAATGCGTGTAAATTTACAATTGTTATGTCTTCTTGCTGAATTGACCCCTTTATCATTATAAATTGACCTACTTTGTCTCTTTTTATAGTCTATGACTTGAAGTCTATTTTATCTGATATAAATATAGATAATCCTGCTCTTTTTGGTTTGGATTTGCATGGAATATCTTTTTCCATCCCTTTACTTTCCGTCCATGTATGTCTTCGTAGGTGAAGTGAGTTTCTTATATGCAGTATATAGTTGGGTCTTGTTTTTTGTCCAAGTGCTTCAGAACTTTGTTCCGGGCAAAGACTTTTTAAGTAAGACCTCAAAAGCATAGGCAAAAATGCAAAAATAAACAAACGAGATTATGTCAAGATAAAATCGTAGGTTGGTGCCAAAGTAATTGTGGTTTTTGCCATTAATGGCAAACAATTCAATAGCAAAATAACAAATAATCAAATTTAAATATGGCTAAAAGATATGAGTAGAGATTTCTCAAAATATGACATACAAATGGCCATTGGGTATATTAAAAATACTCAACATCACTAATCATCAGGGAAATGCAACTCAAAACTACAATAATGTAACATCTCACCCCTGTTAAAATGACTTTTATTAAAAAAATGAAAAATAACATATACTGGTGAGGATGTGGAGAAGAGGAACCCTCGTACCCTGTTGGTGGGAATGTAAATTAGTACAGCCACTATGGAATGTATATCCAAAAAAAAAAAAAAAGGAAATCAGTATATTGAAAAGATATCTGTACGCCCATGTTTATTGCAGCACTACTTACAAAAGCCAAGATATGGAATCAACCTAAGTGTCCATCAACAGAAGAATGAAAAAAGAAAATGTGGTATGTATACACAATGGGATATTATTTAGCCATAAAAAAGTGAAATCCTGTCATTTGCAGCAACATTGATGGAACTGTAGTTCATTATGTTAAGCAAAATAAGTCAAGCACAGAAAGAAAAATATCACATGTTCTCACTTATCAATGGAAGCTAAAACTGGTTCTCATGGAGGTAGAGAGTTGATTGGCAATTACCAGAGGCTGGGAATAGTAGAGGGGAGGGGAAATGAAGTGAGGTATGTTAATGGGTACAAAAATACAGTTTGATAGAAGGAATAAGATCTAGTGTTCTATAGTACAATAGGGTGTCTATAGTTAACAATAATATATTGTATATTTCAAAAAAGCTAGATGAGAAGAATTGGAATGTTGTCAACATAAAGAAAAGATAAAAGTTCAAGGTGATAGATATCCCAATTACTCTGATTTGATCGTGATCATTACAAACTGTATGCATGTATCAAAATATCACGTATACCCCCAAAATATGTACAAGTTATGTATCGATAAAAAAAGAAAAGACAATCACTGTGCAGGGAAAAATTTTGCATATCATATTCCTGAAAAATAAGTTGCATTTAGAATATAAAATAACTCTAAAAATTAAATAATAAGACAAATAATCCAATTAAAAATGGGCAAAAAAATATTGGAATAGACATGTTTCCAAGGAAGATAAAGGAATGGCTAATAAGCACATGAAAAGATACTCAATGCCAGTAGGAGATACCACTCCACAATTACTGGAATGACTGTAATCAATGCAACAGACAAATGTTGATTGCAACGTGGAGAAACTGGAACCCTTAATCATTGTTTGTGGGAATGTAAAATATCACAGCCGCTTTGGAAAACAATGTGGCCGTTTCTCCAAATATTAAACATAGAGGTCCCAGTGACCAAGCAATTCCACTCCTGGCCATCTACCCAAAAGAACTGAAAACATATGTCCACACAAAAACTTGTAAGCAAATGTTCACAGCAGCACTATTTACAATACTCAGAAAGTGGAAATGACCCAATTGTCTCAATTGATGACTGGATAGACAAAATATGCTATAGCCATACAATGGAATACTATTTAGCCATAAAAAGGAATGGAATACTGATACGTGCTATCACATGGATGAAACTCAAAAACATTATGCTAATTGAAGCCAGACACAAAAGACTACACATTATATGATTCCATTTAAATGAAATGTGATGTAAAGGCAAATCTATAGAGATGGAAAGATTAGTGGTTGCTCTGATATGGAGCTGGAAACAGGGATTCAATGTAAATAGGAATAAGGTATCTTTTTTTAAAAAAAATTTTATGTTATGTTCAGGGATACATGTGCAGGTTTGTTGAATAGGTAAACTTGTGTCATGGGAGTTTGTTGTACAGATTATTTCATCACCCAGGTATTAGTTTTTTTCATGATTCTCTCCCTCCTCCCACCCCCACCCTTCGATAGGCCCCAGGGTGTATTGTTCCCCTCTACATGTCCATGTGTTCTCATCATTTAGTGCCCCCTTATAAGTGAGAACATGCAGTATTTGGTTTTCTGTTCCTGCATTAGTTTGCTAAGGATAATGGCCTCCAGCTCCATCCATGTCCCTGCAAAGAACATGATCTTGTTCTTTTTTATGTCTGCATGGTATCCCATGGTGTATATGTAGCACATTTTCTCTATCCAGTCTACCATTGATAGCTATTTAGGTTGATTCTATGTCTTTGCTACTGGAAACAGTGTGACAATGAATATATGTCTGCATGTGTCTTTATAATAGAATGATTTATATTCCTTTGGGTATATACCTGGTAATAGGATTGTTGGGTCGAAAGTATTTCTGTCTTTAGGTCTTCGAGGAATTGCCACACTGTCTTCCACAATGGTTGAATTAATTTACACTCCCACCAACAGTGTATAAGTGTTTCTTTTTCTCCACAACCTCGCCAGGATCTGTTATTTTTTGGCTTTTTAATAATAGCCATTCTGACTGGTGTGAAATGGTATCTCACTGTGGTTTTAATTTGCATTTCTCTAATGATTAGTGATGTTGAGCTTTTTTTCATATGCATGTAGGCCACATATATATCTTCTTTTGAAAAGTGTTCACGCCCTTTGCTCACTTTTAAATGTTTTTTCTTTTTTTTGTGATTTTAAGTTCCTTATAGATGTCAGAAAGTAGACCTTTGTCGGATGCATAGTTTGTAAATATTTTCTCTGTAGGTTGTCTGTTTATGCTGTTAATAGTTTCTTTTGCTGTGCAGAAGCTCTTTAGTTTAATTAGATCCCATTTATCAATTTTTGCTTTTATTGCAATTTCTTTTGGAGTCTTCATCATGAAATTTTTACCAGGGCACATGTCCTGAATGGTATTGCTTATGTTGTCTTCTAGGGTTTTTATAGTTTTGGATTTTATGTTTAAGTCTTTAATCCATCTTGAATTAATTCTTGTACATGGTGTAAGGAAGGGGTACAGTTTCAATCTTCTGCATATGGCTAGCCAGTTATTCCAGCAGCATTTATTGAATAGGGATTCCTTTACCCATTGCTCTTTTTTTTTGTCAGATTTGTCGAAGATCAGACAGTTGTAGGTGTGTAGTCTTATTTCTAGATTCTTTATTCTGTTCTATTGGTCTATGTGTCTGTTTTTGTACCAGCACCATACTGTTTTGGTTACCGTAGCTTGGTAGTGTAGTTTGAAATCAGGTAGCATGATGCTTCCAGCTTTGCTCTTTTTGCTTAGGATTGCCTTGGCTATTTGGGCTCTGTTTTGGTTCCATGAATTTAAAAATGTTTTTTTTTTTTTTTCTGGTTCTGTGAAGAATCTCAATGGTAGTTTAATAAGAATAGCATTGAATTTATAAATTGTTTTGGGCACTATTGCCATTTTATTTTTTTCAGTTTCTAAAAGCAGAGAAAGTATGGCCATTTAAAAGATATTGATTTTTCCTCTCCATGAGCACGGAATGTTTTCCATTTGTTTGTGTCATCTCTGATTTCTTTGAGCAGTGGTTTGTAGTGCTCCTTGTGGAGCTCTTTCACCTCCCTAGTTAGCTGTTTTCCTATGTATTTTATTCTTTTTGTGGCAATTGTGAATGGGATTTTGTTCCTGATTTGGCTCTCGGCTTGACTGTTGTTGTATAGGAATGCTAGCAATTTTTTCACATTGATTTTGTATCCTGAGACTTTGCTGAAGTTATGAGCTTAAGAAGCTTTTGGGTTGAGACTATGGGGTTTTCTAGATGTAGGATCATGTCATCTGCAAACAGGGATAGTTTGACTTGCTCTCTTCCTATTTGGATGCCCTTTATTTCTTTCTCTTGCCTGATTGCCCTGGCCAGGACTTCCAATACCATGTTGAATAGGAGTGATAAGAGAGGGCATTCTTGTCTTGTGCCTGTTTACAAGGGGAATGCTTCCAGCTTTTGCCCATTAAGTATAATCTTGACTGTGGGTTTGTCGTATATGGCTCTGGAATAAAAAGGTATCTTATGGGGGTAATTGAAATGTTGTAAAACTGGATTATGGCAATTGTTAAATAATTTGGTAAATTTATTGAAAATTATTGAATTTTACACTTAGGTGGCTGAATTTTATGGTATGTAAATTATATCTCAATGCATGTTGTAAGAATCTATCATTCAGACCTCCATTTTTCAACCATCTAGTCAACAGGACAGAGTATACCATGACTATGAGGTTATGAACAACTAATTCTCCCAATTTTTTATTTTGTCCATTATAGAATCATGGGGAAATAACTCACTTCTCAAATAATTATTTCCAAATAATCAATGCAAAAGAATTTATTTTAAGAAAGGCAAACTCAGGAGGTTGAGGCTGCAGTGAGCCATGATCATGCCACTGCGCTCCAGCTTGGGCACCAGAGTGAGATCCTGTCTCTAAAAACAACAACCAAAAAGGCTGGGAGTGGTGGCTCATGCCTGTAATCCCAACACTTTGGGCAGATCACCTGAGGTCAAGAGTTCGAGACCAGCCTGACCAACATGGTGAAACCCTGTCTGTACTAAAAATACAAAAATTAGCCAGGTGTGGTGGTGGGCACCTGTAATCCCAGCTACTTGGGAGGTTGAGGTAGGAGAATCGCATGAACCTGGGAGGCAGAGGTTGCAGTCAGCTGAAACCGTGCCACCACACTCCAGCCTGGGCAACAAAGTGAGACTCTGTCTCAAAAAAAAAAAAAAGGAAAAAAAAAAACTAAAAGAGGGCGAAAATTTAAAAGTTATTTTATTATACCATCAATAGGAAAGGCTAAATAGTCATGTGTTCTCCTCATCAACAGGACATATCGGGGAAGAGTTGGTAAGTCAATGCAAAATTACTGATTTGCAGAAGAGTGGATGCTGCCTGATTTAGTAGATCTATTGTAAATCAACTTTCTCACTTTGGTAGTTTTAATACTTTAAAAATATTTGTAAGCAGTTTTAATTTAAACATGTGATAAAAGCTTTTGAGATTTGCAAAATTGTACCTGCTTAACATGATCTCGTGTGGTGAGAATATAAATTTTCTTTGTTTAATTTTAAGCTTAAAACAGTACAAAGGAAAGCGTATTTGTTTTTTAAGAACCTGAGGCAAATTTAATTCCCAATGCTGATTTTCCTGTGGGGATCCAGTGATTGAGTTGTTAATTGAGTAACTCCCTTGTAAAATGCAACATGATGGGTTTATTTCCTTTCTAGAACTTACTAAAGAAATGTACAGAAACAGATGCATATTTTTAAAATTTTAAGCTTCAAAATAGTTTGGCATATTCAGTTAGACTGATATAAGTTACTGTGCATTAATGGTTATGTACTTTATGGTTTGAAACAATGCCTGAGCTGGGGAGAATCTTGAAGGTCCAACTATCAGGGGATTAAAATTAGGGCCATCGAGATTAACTCAAAGCCAAAGACAAGTCAGGCTTGTCTGCATTTTATTTAAGGAGTGTGTGCATAAATAGTTCACATAATCCAAAGTTAGTATAATTCTGACAAAAGACAGAAGGTATTTCTATTTAATGACTAAAGTGACACCAAAATGTGGCAATAGCATAACACAGCTTATCTTTCACATACTTGCCCACTTTGAAATTAATTATGTTCTTCCTGATGATTTTTTTTACTTGAACTATTTCAAAAGTTGCATGCATAGTCAAACTCTCAATATTTTGTATTGTACTATCTTAAATTTGCATAGTTAAAATTCCATAAATTGTGACCAAATTGGAACATGTAAAGCAGTACTCTCTGATCTCATCTCTCTACTCCTTTCCAGCCACACTGGCTGTCTTCTAGTTCCTTGAGTACTGAGTACTGCATGCTTTTCCTACCAAAGGACCTTCACATGTGCTCTTTCTGGGATGTTACCCACTCTCATCCCCGACTTCTTCTTCACCTAAGTAAATCCTACTCATGCTTAGGGTGCCACCCTCAGTATCAGGTCAAGTTTCTTCATCAGTGGTTCTCATGAAAGTATATTCCTTCAGAGTTCTTATTTCAGTTTTAAATTATATACTTATAATTGAAGTGCGTTTTTGATTAAGTTTTTTTTTTTTTTTGAGACGGAGTCTCGCTCTGCTGCCCAGGCTGGAGTGCAGTGGCGGGATTTCCGCTCATTGCAAGCTCCGCCTCCGGGGTTCACGCCATTCTCCTGCCTCAGCCTCCGGAGGAGCTGGGACTGCAGGCGCCTGCAACCACGCCCGACTAATTTTTTGTATTTTTAGTAGAGACGGGGTTTCATCATGTTAGCCAGGATGGTCTTGATCTCCTGACCTCGTGATCCGCCCACCTCGGCCTCCCAAAGTTCTGGGATTACAGGCGTGAGCCACCGTGCCTGGCCTTGATTAAGTTTTATAAGGAGAGAGTCAAAGTCCCATTTTGCTCTCAGTAGCTACCATGGTTGCTGACACACAAATGGTGCTTAACAATAATTTGTTGAATGAATTAATTGAATAATGAACAAATATATACATAGTTACTTCATTAAATTCTAATTCAGCTATGGCAACCCAGATAATAAAATGAATCATGGGTTTTATTTGTTTTTATTTTTATTTTTAGTTTTAGTTTTTGAGATGGAGTTTCACTTTTGTCTCCCATGCTGGAGTACAATGGGGTGATCTCAGCTTACTGCAACCTCCACCTCCCAGGTTCAAGCGATTCGTGTGCCTCAGCCTCCTGAGTAGCTGGGATTACAGCCGCACACCCCTACGCCCGGCTAATTTTTGTATTTTTAGTAGAGACAGGGTTTCACCATGTTGGCCGGGTTGGTCTCAAACTCCTGACCTCAAGTGATCTGCCTGCCTGGGCCTCAAAAAGTGCTAGGACTACAAGCATGAGACACTGCACCCGGCCCATGGGTTTTAAAAGGGAAGGACCCTTCAATATTATAATAGGTAATATTTATTGAGCCTTTTATACATGCACCAGTCACTATTTTAAATGCTTTTTGTGCATTATCTCATTTAATTCTCCCTCAAATCCTGTGAGATAGGCATCATAATTATTCTCACTTTACTGGTGAGGAAGTTGAGGTAGGTCTTATTATTATCAAGAGGAAAGCTTGGATTCAATCTGGGCAGGCTGACTTCACACTTTATGCTCTTAAATGTTATCTAGCCCAACCTCACCATTTCCCAGATGAGGAAATTGAGGCCCAGAAGGGAAGTGACTTGTTCAAATTCTTAAACAAATTTAGTGGCAAAGCCAGGCATAGAACCCAGGTAATCTGGATTAATAATGTGTAGCTTTAACTAGCTTATTTGTCTACTGATAATAAATTAACTCTAGTAATAAATGTTTAATATAATGACTCTTCTAATTTTATCTTTAAAATGTTATCTTTCTCCAAATGAAGATCAAAGGCTCTTTGAGCCAGGAGTTTGCTAATTTTCTTAGATGAACACCTAATAAAAGGAGAAATATTTGGGGAAGGGAGATGGAGTTATTTCTAAGGAATCAAAATAAGAACTATTAGTAAAACACTTTACATCTACTAAAAAATAGCAAATGTTAATTATGACCTGACCGCTCAACTGGTGCCAAGGCTTTACAAGAAGGTCTTTGATCTTCCCAACAAGCCTGTGGGAACAATAGTATTGTTATACTAGGTTTGTGTGTGTGTGTGTGGGGGGGGGGTGGGGAGGGGGGTGGTGATTAGAGGCTCTGGGATATAGAGAGATTAAAGTAATTGGTCCTGGCCGGGAGCGGTGGCTCATGCCTGTAATCCCAGCACTTCGGGAGGCTGAGGCGGGTGGATCACGAGGTCAGGAGATCGAGACCATCCTGGCTAACACGGTGAAACCCCGTCTCCACTAAAAATACAAAAAATTATTCGAGCGTGGTAACAGGCGCCTGTAGTCCCAGTTACTCAGGAGGCTGAGGCAGGAGAATGGTGTGAACCCGGGAGGCGGAGTTTGCAGTGAGCCGAGATTGCGCCACTGCACTCCAGCCTGGGCGACAGAGCGAGACTCTGTCTCAAAAACAACAACAACAACAACAACAACAACAACAACAACAACAACAAAGTAATTGATCCCAAATCACATAGCTAGTAAGTGATGGATCTAAGCTCACTCTCAACTCTGATTCCAAAATAGGGAGAAGGATGGAAGGTGAAATATTGGCTACTGACATTTTGTGACATTGTTCCCTCCATAACAATGGATGGAGGTTCTTTTCCTCTAAGGTATTTAAGGACAGCAAATCATTAGTTATTTTATATGTGATCATTTATCTTCAATTGGCCACTGGGTGTTTTTTAATTTAAACTATTAAATTATACCTGTCTGTTGTCTGTGAGCTCCTAGAGGGAAACACATGTGCTTTATATTTCAATTCTTTGTTTTCCTAGCATCTAGCACAATATCTGACACAGAGTGAACTATTTATTAATGGCTATTAATATTAATATTTATATTTTTGACATGGTATAGTTAATATGGTTATGCTGGAAAATGAATTTTGAGTTACAGACATGGGATTGTGGTAAGACAAACATAAAGGGCTTTGCTAGCTCTGGTGAAAGTCTTTGAAGATTAACAGTTGTGCAATCTTGAGGAAATTTACTGCACCAATCTTTGTCCCAATTTTCTTATATGTAAAATAGGGAAGATGCTTCCTTTGCAGGGTTGTTGTAAGAAATTGTAATTCATATAAAGTAACTGACACATAGTAGACAATAAATAAATGAGTTATCATCTTGGGTCAGTGAAGAGGAGATAGACTGAGATTCCATTATGATGTGGGGAAGATGTTTTAGGGAATTCATGACCCTAATATAGCAGTTTTTAATTTGTGACTTCCACAAAATTCTATGTAAAATTCTGAATATGTTTGTTTTTCTGGGGAGAAGGCCCACTGATTTAATTCGTTTCTTAAAGTGGTATGTGGCCTATAAAGTTTAATAACTATAGCTCCAATTACTTTTAAGTAGAAATCTGTATTAAAATAGTGCCATAATCTCCCCAAAATTAGGTCCATCAAAAGCTCAGTTCCAAGACAGATCAAATGCCTTTAGACAAAGGACCTACCATCTTCCCCCTAAGCTCTAGTATGATCTCAGCTTTTGCCAGGGAAGAACAAAAAGGATGTGAAACAACAGGGAAAAGAATGGGACCACTCACTTACCCCAACTCTGCCACTAGTTTAGTGCAAGAATCTTTATCTAAGGCCATGTTCACCAGAATACACCTCTGAATCCTGCATGGAGTGAAGAATACGCATTTGGAATCTCTATCACATGTGAAACTTCTAGAACTTGGGAGAAATGAAGACTCAGAGCATTAAATAGGTCTGATCATAGGGTCTTTAACTGCTCTGCCCCTCGTTCTCCATCCTCTCCCACCCCCTTAGACGTGAAATTCAAAATCTCCTTCACTCTTTAAATTAATGAGTTGGGGGTTTGGTTTCAATGTCTTATGGTCCATGGTGAAGAGAAAAAGACAATACAGTACATATTAAACAAAGGACTATCTGATTGTCTTTTGGTGTTAAATGATCTTCTGTGATTTGACAACAAATGATTTTTTAAAATACTCCCTACTGAGCACAATAAAAAGCTGGCTACTATAAAGACTCTCCTTTCCATTTCTTTTTTCTTGTTAAAAAATTTCCAGGTCCAGCATGGGCAACATAGTGAAACACGGTCTCTAAAAAAATACAAAAATTAGCCAGATGTGGTGGTAGTACAGGTAGCACACCTGTAGTCTCAGCTCCTTGGGAGGCTGAGGTGGGAGGATCACTTGACCTGGGAAGTGTAGGTTGCAGTGAGCCAAGACTGTGCCACTGCAGTCTAGTCTAGGTGGCAGAATGAGACACTGTCTCAAAAAAAACCCAAAATTTCCAGATGTGAAATCCAAGTCCAAAGGTCACTGAATTAGGGCAATGTTGCAATAGTCCAGGTGAAATACCATGAAAGCTTGAATTAAGGCAGTGGTAATGGTGATAGAAAGGCAGGAGAATTGAGAGTGGCCAGTTGGATGTGAGGTTGGAAGAGGCATGAGTTGCTGGCTTGGATGGATGGCAGCATCATTCACTGAGCTAGGGCACACTCAGAGGGTAAAGAGCTAGAGCACACTCAGACTTGAATAAATGTCTGAGGATGTTGCAGAATGTCCAAGTAGAGACAGCCAGCCTACAACTAAAAATATAAGCCAGGAATATGGGGGAGATTTGTGGACATCTAGATGGTAGCTGAAGTGGTAGAAGTGGATGAGGTTATCCAGTGAGAAGAGAGACATTTCCTCATGCACACTTTTCAATTTCTTTGAGCAGTGGTGTTCAAAACCAAAGAAGTGACTGTTGGCTCACGTGTGCCTCAATGATCTTGCTATGGTTAGCCAACACTCCAGGCTGATGGGTGACTCAAACAGCTTGGGCAATTGAAAACAAAGTTCAATTTTTCTAGACATAGCAAATACTTTGAAATACTGGGTACTGTAGGGACTGAGTTCGGGAAAGTCCTGAATAAAGGAAACAAGGTTCATGAGTGAGTGGTAAGTAACATGATGTAGGAACTGTAGGGAATTATGGAAAATCTGACATCTTTTGGGTACCAGGCAAATCAGCATTTATTACTTTCAATAAACAGCTTTAACACTTTGAGAGGACTGCATCTCTGCAGATTCCATCTGGATCACAAAACAAAGACACAATTTGTTTTAAGGTCTTTGAAGACTGGACACACTAGAATATGATTCCTCAATTTGAGGGGCAAAAGAATCCCCTACACAAAACTCTAGCCCAGTGCTTCTCAAACTTTAACATGCACACAAAACACCTAGGGATCTTGTTAAAATTCAGATTCTCATTCAGCAGAATTGGTGTAGGGCTTGGAATTTCGCATTCCTAACAAGTTCCCAGATGATGGCAATGCTGCTGGTCTAGTCAAAGTATTATTCAAAGTATGATTAGAACCTTCTATGGCAACTTGACATTGATGAGTGGACTTGTCTCAAACAGGGTACCAACTTTTTGCAATTCGTTTCTTTCCCCTTATGTTATGTTTATCTCGAAATGTAATTTTACATGTTAAATCTAATACATTTGGGCTTTTATTTTGCATATCTTTTTTCCATTTAACTTTCTTAGAAATTCATTTTTGTTGTGTTTTATAATAGTATTGGTCTGTGATGGATTGCAAAAACTATTGGTCCCTCACCACAGATAGTTTGAGAAACACTGCTCTAGATGATAAAGAACGTTTTATTTGGGACATAGATTTAATTAGAAATGGTTTGATTTCTAATACATATGATTCTAAAGCAGTATTTTAAACTTTTCTTTTTATTTATTTCATAAACAATAACAAAACTCAGCTAGGTAACATTATGACAGTTTCACCGTACATTCAGTCACAAATATTTGAAACCTTCGCAACAAGAACAACAAAACCAGAAGTGTTACAAGAATAATTTACAAGAAAATCTATAAAACAGCAAGAAGCTCACAAATGTTCATTTTCTTTTGCACAAGATCACTACACTCTTTCACAACATGTTTTGTGTTACAAAATTTCCAACAAAAGTGTATTTTTTTCTTTGTATTGTGGTTTCTAAAACCAGAAACTTTGAAGTAAATATCCTTTTATTAGCACCTAGTGGTGCAGAAAAAGGAAAACTCTCACATACAGACACTTCACAGCACTTTTCTAAGAAAAATATACACTTACAAAATATGTTACAAATTGGCACACTTAAAAATATACAGATTTTGTAGACGTCTTAAGAGTGATCCTTAAGCTTTAAACTTCAATTGATTCTACAGATTATTTATAAAGCTTAACTCTAAAAGAAAAAAAAAGGCAAATAATTTCCTAACATTTTTAAGTTGCAGTGTCATATGTCAAACAGAAACTTAGGTTACATTCATAAAAAGGGCCTCTAACGCTTTTATTTTAAATTTTCTTAAATGCTTAAGGGGCTTGGGGAAGAAGAAAAAAATGGGAATAATCATTTTCTTTAGCACCATAAATCAGCAACTTACTAAAGAGGTGCATTCAGTTCTATGGAAACTAAGGACTAGTACATTCAAAACTCTGTAGGCAGCAAACTCCAGTCAGTGCTACAGGTAGCCCAGTAGAGCATCTTAAGATTTCTACTCTCCTCACTGGGAGTGAAAAACAAAAGGCCTCTTCTAGTTTTCATTCTAAGCCTTTTTTGTGCTGTAAATAACCAGTCATCTCTCAAACAGGCAGAATGATTTCAATATCTCTTTTCTTCTTTTTGAAATGGGATGTCATTCTGAGACTCAGAAACCCCTGAGCTTGTTAGATGGACAGACATCCTTTCCATCTTATGTGGATGAGTGTTTCTTCAGTGTCTTTAGTATCAATTTACCCAGATACTGATTTTGAAAGCCTCATTCACACCATAAACTTTGTTCTAAACCTCTGTCTTTTACATTGTCCTTCTCCAATGCCTCACCTCTTAGTTACGATTCTGAAACCAAGAGTACATCTCAAGTATGTAGCTGCAATGGGAGCTCTGCTTCACGACTGTAGCTAGTGTTTAATGCTGAGTAAAAAATGTGCCTTAAAGGGTAGCCTGAGTCCTGTCATCAAAATAATCACATGCTGGCTGAGGACCCTCAAGCTGATGACAGTGTTTCCCAAGTTAAACAGCCCAACTAAAATTTTTTTCTCCCTTATTTGGGTCTTTGAGAAACCTTTACAAAATCCCTGGCCTACATTGTGTTGACAAGATTCCTGTTTGTTACTAAAAGTTTGATTTTGGTACTAAATCTTCTAAATGTAACTATAGGCTTAGTGAATTTTATGATTAGAAAACAAACCAACCTCACATTAGTTTTATTTTATAAAAAGAACATATTTCTGTAGTGATGGGCAGTCATTAAAAAAATCCCTAAATGAAAATGGTTACTCCTTAAATTAGATAATTTCTCAATAATAAAGGAGAAAATAAACATTTCTATTTCTAGCAATAGTTAGGACTAGCTACTGCTCCATTCTCCTCTTCAGCATAAAAACTTAGCTCTCTTCAATTCTTGGAACTGTTCTGAGAGCATCTGTAAGCTGAAGACATGTTGGATCTACATCACACTGGTCCAGCTTGGTAATAGCAAGCATGGCTAAAAGGTCCTTGGATATGGTTTTTCTCCTTTAGGCAGTAAATGCTAATTGAAACCTACTAAAACAGAAATTCACTAGAACTGCAAAACCTCACATAGGACTTAGGATGCTTGCTAGAGTTGTTTATAGCTTTTGAAGCATCCTTTTGCCTCTCTCTTACACACACACACACTTCCCTCCATAGCCCCCTCACACACGCAGATGCTTCCCAGCAAGGAAAAAGTTCAGAGAAGGTGAAAGTTGTCACAAAAGCCCAGCTAGCACCAAGGACTTCAGTGAGATGGCTGAAGAAGTGATGATCAAAATAATGCAGGAGGTTTGAAAACATCAGGAAAAGGTAAGGCCTTGACACATAGTTGCAGAGTAACAAGAAGTCAGAAGGGAAAGCTGGGAGGAAGCAGCATATGTGAAGAAGCTGGTATAAGAGACCTTGGCGAGGCAGAAAGGATGGTCACTGGTTCAAGCCAGTTATCACAGCCCAAACATGACCCCCAAAGTCTCAATACCCTTCTCCATATAATATAGCACCTAACCAGGGCAGGAGATGAGACCTATTCTTAACAGATCTTCAGGGAAAAGGAATTTCTAAGTTTCCTCAGTCATGTGATATAATTTGTCCATGTGGGCACGAGTGTGTGTTTAAAATTATATTTGAGGGATGAAATACCACCTATTGGGTACAATGTACACTATTTCGGTGATGGGTACACTAAAAGCCCAGATTTCAACACTAAGCAATATATCCATGTAACACAACTGTCCTTGTACCCCTACTCTATAAAAATTAAAAAAATTTAATTAAAAAATTAGATTTGAAAATAGCCAAAGCAATTAAAGGCAATTAAGAATGGGAAGGTTTCCTTCTGAACTTCCAGAAGAAAGCAGCCTAAGATTGTTGAGCCCTGACAATTTGGGCAGGTGGGATATGAGACCATAAAAGAAAAATTCTAAGACCAAGGTCTGAGATTAAGTAAGAAGAATAAGGGAGGTTACCATTTCCAGGAAAGTAAAGATTAAATGGGACTCTGTTAGGGAGGCATTAATAGGAAACAGCTTCTCAGAGGGGGAAGGTTAGAAGGGAGCGGTAATCAGGAATTTCAGACCAAGGATAATATATATTTCTGACTTGAGATACCAGTGATAGGGCAAAACACTATTTTTATACTCTACTAAGGCAGCTGGTTATGACAGGAAGAAAAAGAACTGTGAGAGCAGAGACAGGACCAACAAAATGCTAAATGATGAACATCTCAGAACACAATGTACTGAGAGGAATATTAAATGCAATTAAGAGAATAAACATCTTCTGCCTCGGCCTATTGCTCATTTCTCAAACTCTGTTTCTTTTTATGTTTCAGTACAAAGTGACTGGTTATGCATCACTAATTTATATGTGAAAAACATATAATACACTGCAGGCCAATTAAAAAGGTGCTTTAAAATAACAATTCTCTTTGGAGAAAGGGATGAACTATGCCCTAGAATTGGCCCTTAATGGGCTCCATAGGAGCAACTGAAAGACTATCCATTCCAAAGGACTTATGATAGCAAGTTCTCACAAGGAAATTGTTTCCAACAGTTTCAGGCTGTCCTACCCCACTCACACCCCATTCTCCAAAGCTGAACTGATACCGAAAAAAAACTGGGACAACTGCTCCCATATTTACTTTTATAAAAACACATTGTATTAATGGAACATTTTCTTTATTTTTTCATTAATTGCCACCTTTTCATTACATAGAAAGCACTCCACTCCTCTAAGCCAGCAGGTGACTCTGAGGTCTGGAGTCTTGGGGATCACAATACAGGCAGAGTTGGTGATTCCAAGCCAAAATTCAGCTGCAAAACAGAAAAATCAAAAACAAAAACAAAAACAAAACAAAGACCAGTTTCTAGGGACTGGCCATAGCATTTAGTACAGCTAGCTATCAGAATAGAGAAATAGAAGAAGGTTTTCCAGTTTGGTTATTTTCCCTTTTGAATGGTTGCTATGGGGCAGGAGACATGTTTCATCTGGTGCCTTTCCACTAAGTAATTTTCCAGGGCTCACTGCAAACAGAGCATTAAAGCCTAGGAATGGGCCTGTACCAGCCTCACAGAATGCTCCTCACCCACTCATCCCCACAGACACAAGAGACTGACGCTGGGAACACACACGATCAAGAACACAGGCTTGTTCATTTTACGACCCAGCTGTAAGGAATAGAGCAGGCTGGTGAAAGGAATCATGGACCGGGAAGTGTATATACTTATATACATGACAGGCTTCCTTCCATTTCTCTCTGACTACTTTCAAATGTTGCTTCTCTGTTTGTGAATACATTTAGGTGGCATTGACTAGGTAGGTTCATATTTTGCTTAAAATTTTCCTTTTGAAACATCTTCCCTTTTTTTGTTAAATTCCCTTTTTCCCTTCCCACTTATTCTCCACCCTCCCACCCCAGCCTATATATTCACAAGTTAATAGGTTAGTAACAATATTAATAAGAATAGTAACAACGACAACAACTAACAATATTAATAATATTAATCCCCTATATCTGTATAGCACTTTATGATCTACAAAGCGCTCTCACATCCATTATCTCATCTGTGCCATAATGCATCAGTCATCAGATGCACAGGCCTTCAATTGTGCAAAGAAAAGAGATCAAATGTTAGAAGTCAAGTGGTGAATAAAAGGGAAGAAAAAGTAGTAGTGAGGAATGTCGGGGCTGTGAAATTTTTTTTTAAAAAGTAGGGGGAGTACTGAATAAAAAATGTGATTTAAAAATTTGTACTTAAAATTGAGATTTAAGTTTAGTGTGTGGCATCAAATATTGGTTATCCTCAGACTAAGTGTATATGGCCCAAATCAGTTGTTGCCACAAATTGTTCATCTTATCTGATAGTAAATGTACTTTATTCATAAGAAGAAAAATTTGGTTGAACTGGGATGCCTTAACATTTTCTTTAAATGACATTGGCATTGCAAGATTAAACACTGAAAGAACACTAAAGCCATGATATGAGTGCACTTTTGACAAAACTGGAATAAAACATTTAGGAAACTATTTAAATAAAAGCATTCTATATACTTCATTTATCATTAGTGTTGATTTTATAGCTATTTTTATAATTTATCCCAGACTATTATAAAATATATAAAACTGAGATATAAAGTATCAGCAATATAACTTTGCACTTTAAATAATTTTCAGCTACAGATTTTGCTTTTAGAAAACAAACTTTGAAAGCAGCTGTTTTGTTTCCTTGTAAAACATTCTGTAAATGCATATACTTGGGTCCCTGATGGACTTAGCTGTTGTGGCCTTCAGACTTTTCCAAAATTTTAACCCTTACACAATGGAACAAGAAAATCTTTATTTTGCCTTGTTTAGCTGTTCATGCTTCCACACAGGACAGTAGAGTCTAAAACTTTAAAAGAACGTGTGTGTGTGTATATATATATATATATATATACACACACACACACACACATATACATATATATGTTTGGGTGTGTATATATCCATTTAAAAATAATTAATGAGCTTTAAACTGTGGGTGAATCTGTGAGATGAGGTAAGAAAATTTGGCACATTTCAAACAGTATCCTTTAATTTTGGTAAATTGTGTAACACAACATATTTTTCCACCATGATCTACAGGTGCTATCCACATAAGTGGGGGTGGTTAATAGCAAGAATCACTGGAATGTTTCTAGTAAATTAACAGGGACAACTTCCCCAAATACAACCAAATGTTGATATAGAAGTAAAAATATATACAGTACAGTCACTTGTTTGTAGTTTGGCACAATGTTTTCAATTTTTTCCTTGTGGGTAAATAGTGCATAAACTACTTGTGCAACTGTATGACTTTTTAAGTCTTTTACATAGAACATGAGATTAAAGTTTGCTCCAAAGACGTATTCCCACAATTTAAAATTCTTTTCTTTAAGCACTTACATGTCAACATACATACCACAAGGCATATTTTGAAAGAAATAAAACACAAACATCAAATGTCTTTCTGGAAAATGCGAGTCTCTTCTTCAAACACAGGTAAAACCCAAAAGGTTGTTTCTGCTTTTAGGAGATTGTAGTCGGAATCCCTGCAGAAAAATCAAACAATTTATGCCATCTTAGTTAGTTTTAGTGTATGTCCCACAAAGGGATCATACAAGCTAAATTTGTTAACATCATACTAGATGCCGTATGATGTAGAAAAAGATACAAATAGCATGGGGCACTAGAAAGCCCTCCTATTTGCCACATGTTCAGATTTTGTTTTCCAGCTAATGCTCTTTTGTTTAAATGATCTTGGCTTTTTGTCTACATGACTTTTAAATTCTATTTTTCAAAATCTGTCCTACTGCAAAGCCTTTCACTTCCAAAAATCATTCAAGAGCATATTTTAATTCTATTTTCTTAATATGTAGTAACTAGTGATGAATAGCAGAAGAAGAAATAGCTTTGTTAGAGCTTATCCCTAGCCAAGCCACAACAAAATTGCCCAATCTTTTGGGTGGCTTAAAGGTATAGGGATTTTCATGCACTTTAAAATTTTCTTTTTACTTTGAAAAAGAAGGGAATGGGACAGTTTCTTTCATGCAAATTTTTGCTTTCAAGAGGGAAAAAATGAGGGACTGCGGGCTTAGTAGGTAGTAGGAGAGCTAAGGGTGCATCATCTCAGCCATACTGGTGCAGTATTACCTCAGTTTTTCAAAAGAAGCTGTCCCAGACTCATCCTTGTGGACCTGTTCTCGCTCCATGTGCTTTCCCTTACATTTCTCATCTCTCAGGGCCTTGGAGCTGGATTTGTGACGATACAACTTTTTGTGTGTCGGTCCGTTATTGCCTAAAGTGCTCATGTTACTATACTTTTTATCAAAGAAGGTAGAGCGAGAGTCCTCGTTATAACCAGGCATGTTTGCACGACCAGGATCACCTATTGCTGTTTTCCCATTGCTTTTGCTCACACCCTTGATTGACCTGTGATTCTTAGTGGCTCCTTGGGACCCACTGTTGATCTTTTTCTTAGACTCCTGTGGTGTCCCAGCCAATATTTTGAGGGTTTTTAATTTTAGACTATTGGACTCAGGGGAGTAGAATATGTTGGGATCCCCATGGTGCTCCATGGGTTCCCAAAGGGGCTCTATGGAGGCCATCATGAATCTCTGCACATCTGCCATACCAGAGGCAATGTTGGACAAGATATAGGAAGGCTCCTGAAATTCCCGTTGGTCATCATCCAGAAGGCTGTTGGTGTTGGTGCCCATGCTCATATCACTCCAGCCTGGGCTGCTCTCCTTCCCCAAGGCCCAATCTCCAGAAAGTCCCTTTTGACTTGGCATCTTCATAGAGGCCATAGGGCCACCATGTTGGATACATTCAGCCAATGTCTTCCCAGTGGAGGATATGGTGTTGGTTTGGCTTCCCCCACGACCAATGCCAATTTGCATTTTCTCTCCATTGATGGCAGCCATGTATTTCCCTTTCTTTGTGGACTTAGGGACCTGGCGGGAGTTTTTGCCAGGTGGTTTTTCAATCCCCTTGTTGTTACCTTTGAGGGATTTTTTCCTGGTGTTTTTCTGAGAAGAGCTTTGGTTCATAGCCCCACTCTTGCTGGGTGAACTTTTCTTTCTTGATTTTGACACTTTGTTGTTGGTACTAATTTGACCAGATGGATCATTAAATGTTGACAGGCAAGGGTTTTTTTGGAGCAGGCTGACAGAATCCTCATCATTGAACATATGGAACTGAAACTGGTGGTTATTTAAAGTAAATCCATCCTCCATTTGGACCTGCCGTGAAAGGGTACTGCAGTCCCACTTGATTTTTTCCACACTGTCCAATGGTCCTGGGACACCCTCTTGGAACCCCTTTAGTGTTCCTAGTGTCTTCATACTCTCACATCTGGTAATTTGAGGGGAAAGACTAGGGGTGTCCGGTGGGGACATCTCTGAAAGGGAAGAGTGGCGGAATTTGTCAGGGGTGAAGTTGGATATATCCAGGAGGTCAGTGGACTCCTTTAGTGGTGCTATCTCATCAATGCTTTGCTGGATCACCAGCTTAGGGCTGCAATGGGCCAGGAAGTCATCAGTGATATCATCATCGCCATCCTTTTCACAGGACTTCAAGCTTAAGGAGCAATAATTACTTGAGCTGACAGAGAGTGGGGCCATTGAATCAAAGCTAAAGAGCCGACCATCATCCATATTGACTGGCCCCTGCTGGAAAGGAAAGCAGATCTCTCCATTATTAAAGTGACATAATTGGTAAGAGTCATCAGATGGGAGTTGAGTATCTTGCATGGAGTCATACAGGACCTTGTTGCAATTACTGCCACCACTATTGAGACAGATTGGATTGTATGTTGTAGGTGTGAGGTTATTTTCCATGGAGACTACTTGGGAGGCTCCAAATTCACTGGATTGGGTTGGGGCTATCTCCCTTGAGACTTCAGCCATGAATTCCTGGGTGCCAGAAGTAGCCTTGTTGGGCCACACATTTCCATAGTTGCTTGATTCCATTTTGAAGTTATGAGATGACTGCTGCAGCTCAGAGTCAGAGGATGAGGTGAGCACACAGTCCTGGGTAGGCTGGAGGGGTACAAATGATTTTTCGGTTTGAGTGAGGCTGCCTTCATTTTGCTCTGGAGAATGGTGGCTGAAGTATGAGATACTAGTGTTATTTGACAAGTCAGAAGCATCTAACAATGTCTGCAGATACCCTCCAGGGATAACAGGTATATTAGTGGTAACATTAGCAGATGATAAAGGCATTTCAGAAGAGCAGGTCGTTGGTAGAAAAGTGGAACTCTTAGCAGCCTTTGCCTCATGAAATTCAGATAGACGGGAACTGTTTGATGTCCCAGGAATAACTTCATTCTTTAAATTAGCCTTGGAGGATTGGTTTTCCAAGAGAGGGCTCATTTGAACAATTGGCTTGCTTTCTTGCCCAGCAGCTTTGACTTTCTTAGATTTTAACCTAGCTTCACTTTTAAATTTGATTTTGTTGAGCACTTTCCTCTCTGGCCCCTTAAGCTCTGTGTCTTGGGCTTTGACTTTCACTGAGTCAGGGCCTGTGATGTCATTTAAATGTGATCCATTTGCACAGCTAGGAGCACCCAGAGGTGCTGACTTCAGTGTACCTTTTAGGCCTCCATCTTCTTTACGATTACTAGCGTGCCTCTGATCATTACATAATGAAATCTGTTTACTACTTGCTGAAATTTCAATGGATGGGATTCTTTGAATCCTGTGCCTGTTGCCAAGTTTTGATTTTCGTTTGCGAGCAGGTGGCAGAAATGACACCTCAAAGCTACCTGGTTCAAAGCTTTGCTTTTGGGAAAAAGGTGTCTTGATGGAGTCCGTGTTGGTGTTTCTCTGCTTCTTCTTCTTTTGCCAGAAGCCTTTCAAGGGTGCCAGCTTGGCATATTTGTTGAGCTGATTCTCACTCAAATTCACTGTTGTCTCACTGGCATCCACCTTACCCAACTTCACCAGCATGTTCTTCTCACCTTTAAAGCGATTAATGATGATATATTTGATAATAACAGGGGGCTCCTTACGGGTTACTTTTCTTCTCTTTTTGGGACACCATTCATCATCATCTTCCTCTTTGGAACCAGCTGGCAGCCATTCCTTCCTCTCATTTGCTTTTTCACCCTCTAGTGAGTCAACATCATATAGATAATCTTCACTGTATCTGACTTTTCTCTTGGCTCGCAGCCCATAGTTCTGTTGGGAGGAGGAGCTGCCAGAATTAGTGTCCCGAGCCATATAGCGACTACAGTCCTTGATCTCACCCATAGCATCATATGAGATCTCAATGAAGGAACTATCATCACTGAAACTCCCTGATGTCTCCAAGGAATTAGCAAGATGGCCCTGCTTTGGATTCTTAAGTTGCTCTACTTCAGTCCCACTGCATGGTTTATTTAAGGCAGGCTTTTCTCCATTATCCTTTCCATCTTTCTTCTCTACACCTTTGTCTTCCTGTCCTTCCTCTTTGCCTTTCTTCTTGTCCAAGTTTTTATCTTCCTCCCCCCAGATGATGCTCACATCAGGGACCTTGAATTGGGAAAAATCACTGCTCTGCTTCAGGGCCCCACTCTTAGACTCTCGCTTGGGGCAGGTAGTAAAGACGCTGGGAAAAAAGTTGAATTGGGCATCTTCCTGCATCAAAAGAGTAGTCTTGTCTCGAACATTGTCCTGAAAGGATTCATATCGAATTTTCAGGGAGCAGACATCACTGCCTAGTGTTGATTCATCATCATCAAACATGTAGTTATCCACATCTTCTTCAGAGAATAGGTTGACAGACAGCTCATTTTTGGAACAGAGGTCAAGCAGTTCAATCTTACTTTCACTAATGAAAGTCTCGAAGTAACCCCAATCCTGATTGGAATTTGCAAGCAAAGCTTCTTCTGTATTGCACTTGTCTAACAGTAATGCCTCATAATAGCTTTTCTGAGCTGGATCCTCCAAGTCAATGTCAGGTTTCTCAGTTTCTCGTCTGTCTCCTGCCCTTGACTTATGCAGGGGGAAGCCTAGGAGCTGGTCTGAGAGCAGCTGCTCTCCATATTTCATATTTTCTCCAGCATTAATACACTGAATCCCTATATCAGAGACTGCACACGTTTCATAATCCCTATTTAGATCACCAACTTTCAGACTGATCCCTGGCTCAGGATCTACTGCATCCTTGGATTCCATGAAGCAGCCTAAGCAAGTCCGACTTGGCTGCATGAGACAGTCCCCATTCAGAGCTGACATGCCTGCAGGCTCCATTATGGCAAATGGAGCTTTCTCACATTCATTGGGAAGTGACCATGTGTTCAGGCCTTTTGCAATGCCAGATGTGAGGGAGATGGCATTCACAGAAGCACTATTAGCAGCATGTTCGGGTGCTTCAATCAGGCCCAAAGGAGAGGGCGGGCTCTGCATACAGGGCTTCTTAGAGGGTAGAGGCAGGAGACCCCTGGGATACATCAGGGTTTCTTTTTGTGCCACCGGTGTAGGCTGGATAGGTGCAGCAGCTTCTAGAGCTGCAAATGACTTCATTGCCACGTCCTGGTCCTCTGAGTCTAGAAAAAAGGGAAAGAAATGACAGGAATAAAATTAAGAGTCTTAGACCAGACTCATTAACTCTCTTTCCCTTGATCAGTTTCTGGTACTTGATCTTATTATATAAGCTAAGCCTTCACATCTCTATCTTTACAAATAAAAACTACAACGTTAAAGAACAACGCTGATTTTATATTGAACATTCATGCAAATGAAAAATAATAATTATTTAGGCCGAGTTTCTTCCTCAGAAAAAGGCAAAGCTCTCCTCAGAAATGAGAAAAGAATTGGACTGCTTGATCAATTGGAAAGTCAAGGCTTTCAAGGGGAAAATGCTCAGATGGAACATTAATACTTTTGAGCTACGAGGCTCAGGCCTGTCCTCCAGATCCATGTTCTGGAAGCTCCTAGTGACTCTACAAGTTCCTTTTCTTTTCTTTTCTCTCTCTCTCTCTTCTCTCTCTCCTCTCTCTCTCTCTCTCTCTTCTCTCTCCTCTCTCTCTCTCTTTCTTGTTTTTGAGTCTTGCTCTATTGCCCAGGCTGAAATGCAGTGGCGTGATCTCGGCTCCCTGCAATCTCCATCTCCTGGGTTCAAGTGATTCTCATGCCTCAGCCTCCTGAGTAGCTGGGATTACAGGCACCTGCCACCACACCTGGCTAATTTTTTATATTTTTGGCAGAGATGGGGTTTCACCATGTTGGCCAGTCTGGTCTCGAACTCCTGACCTCAAATGATCTGCCCACCTCGGCCTCCCAAAGTACTGGGATTACAGGCATGAGCCACTGCGCCCAGCCACTCTAGAAGTTCTAAGCCTCACATCACAGCATATTTCTAATTCACTAGGAATTTTGAGGATCTTCATCTGGCAGATATGATTTGGGAGGGCAAAGGGGTCAGATTCAATGCCTCTTAGAGACTCTTATAGCCAAGTTAGATATTTGGTGGAATAAAGTTTACAATTAACATTCATTTCAGAGGCATCCTGGACTCAACCTGTCCCAACTTTGTGGGTACTGAAAATCCATAGTAATAACAGAGGACTACCAGGAGAGATATTAATATACTATAATTAAATTCCCTTACCATTTTCTTTGACCCCATTAATCAGAGTGTTTTCTCCGTTGGCTGAGGCAACAATAGCCTTATCTTGTTGGTTATCCATGAATGTAACCTCTTATTGTTTCATTCCAAGTCCAAATGCTGTCCAACCTGCACATTTCAAATATATAATATCAGTCATTAAATTTGTTTTATTTTGTGTTTTATAGGTTATTTCAGCTAGAGGGGTCTTAAAAGGCTCACTGGGATTTCCCTGTTTCCAGACTGACTTCATCACTGCTATTGTTTTTGTTTCACAATTTATACCTACCACATAAAGTCAGTTTGGAAACTCACACTCATTTATACATCCTAGATCCTTCTATCACCTCTGTGCCACAATATTATTCAAAACTGAAATCTGAGGAAGCAGACAAACATATCCCTTCCTCCAAATAGTAATACATTTAACCTAATCATGGTTGCCTGATTAAGAAGGACACAAAGCAAAGACAAGACTAACCTGAGATAAGGTGTGTTTGTATGTGTGTTTGTGTGTGGCAATTAACTTTATTTTTGTTTGCCTCATTTCTATTTCAAATGATCAGATGCTCTTCAAAAACAAGGCAATTCATATACATACACACATATACATCATATTCAGATTTTCTCTTTCTGTGCCTTAAAATTTGACTGCTAAGGATGAAGAAGGTAGAGAATTCCTTGGTTTCTCGACTTCCAGGACTTTAACTTGGACTTTGACAAGTATTCCTCCAAACTCACAGCAAATTTTTTAAAAATGTGACTACAAAGAAGATTAGATTTTCTGAAAAGGCCCCAGCATCATCTGATATTTTTAGGTCATAGGACATATATCTATCTGTAGCCCTTCATCTCCTGCCCACCTACCTGAGTGGTATTTATGTGCAAAATGATAGGAGATGAGATGGGGGTATCTGCCACATGCCACTACAACATCTAGCCCTCCCCCTGTCCCTAGACCTTCTCCCCAACTGAGTATCTATCCCTTTATTAAAAAGCATATGGTATTGATAGTCAAGCAGCTATTATAAGAATCTCAATTGTATAGTCATTTATCCTAATGCATGCAATATACTCTAAAAAGTAGGTTCAGCATTGAGAAACAGGAAGCAGTAACAGTTCCACATGATTCAATCTATAAAATATTTTACCCATCTGGGCCTATTCCCTTATCTATAAAATACAAAGACTGTATTAGGCAGTCTCTCAGTTTTAAAAATGTTAGATGACTCTGGGTTTCCCCTAACACTTATATATTAGAATTGCCACATTTTCTTCTCATTTTATATGAGATCTGATTTGATGCATAGGCAATAAACCATGGGTGCCAGGGAAAAGAGAAAATATATGCTTACTTGTATTTACACAGAAAAGGGCTGGAGAGTTTTAAAAGATGGAGAGGAGTGGATAGCAATGTCCAAGTCCCCACTCTTTGTCAAGGAGGGCTCATTTGTAGTAGAACTGAAAGAACAGATTGGATAGCTGCCTCTGCTTCAAAGACGACCCTATAAATCAGATGGAATCATATTGCCATCATGGATTACTCTGTGCATTTTTGTTTTGGAGTTCAGTAGAACTTCAGGTACCATTTACCCCTCTTTTGCCCCTCCACTAAGTCCATCTTGGCAGGAACTTGATAAGGGGCAAATTACTTTTAGATTTCAATAATTTAATGTCTTCTTATCCCTTATGTCTATAGTTAACTACAACCAAGTCCATTTTTATCACCAGGAAGACCAAGGTATGGAAAGAGAGACTATGACAGCCAAGGTTGTAAAACAACACAATGAGAAATCTATGAAAAAAACCCCTCAAGTTTCCTGACCAAGAGACTAGGTGTTTTTTCTTAAAACACAAAATGCCATCTCCATGATTCTTACCAACTCCAACCCCTGACTAAAACAGGGCTAGACAAATACAAGTTTCCACATGTTACTGATCTATACTTCTATACCCTTTCAGGTAGGAAAATACAGAACAGCTGCCACAGATAAGCATCTGTTATCAGTAAAAATTAATGTACCATGAAATATATATAGGAACAATACATTTAAGTATCAACAATTATCCAATCTTTTTTTTTTTTGAGACAGAGTCTCATTCCATCACCCAGGTGGAGGGCAGTGGCCCTTCCAGGGTTCAAGCAATTCTCGTGTCTCAGCCTCCAAGTAACTGGAATTAACAGGCACGCACCACCATGCCCAGCTAATTTTTGTATTTTTAGTAGAGATGGGATTTCGCCATGTTGGCCAGGCTGGTCTTGAACTCCTGATCTCAAGCGATCCAACTGCCTCAGCCTCCTGAAGTGCTGGATTACAGGCATGAGCAACTATGTCTAGCCAATTATCCAGTCTTTTCAGGCAGGACAAGAACACTATGTCAGGGGACATATTAGTGCTGCTGTAACTTTACTCTGGGATGTTATTTCCCTAAGAACATAAATTGCCTCTAATGGAAAAATCTGGCCGAGCACCCAAGATTTATGACTCTGAAGTAAAGGGAATCTTATAAGGTTGAGAACAGACAGGAGATACACTTTGGCAAAAGATAAAGAAGAGGTAGAGTGGGGACATGGGAGGTTGGATGTATAATTAATTACCTCATAAGTTTGGTTCTATTAGAGTCTATAACTTTTTTTGAAACGGGAAAACTGAGTATCACAGATATTAACTTAGTGATTATCAATAATTTGGGCCTTTGTTCTCCAGAATTAGTAGGCTAGACCTTGAGCAGACAATCCTTTAGTCCTTTCCTATGATTTTTCAAATCTCAGCTATAAACAGGACAACTAAAGGTATATATTTTTCTACATACCTATTTACTTATACCTTGGCTGCTTATAAAAATAATTTTGGGGAGGAATTATAATTTCTTACAGTTACAATACAAACAACTCTGGGCTTGCTTTAGCTTTCCCCCACTGATCAGCATTTTAGGACAGTAAATTAGGTGGGGTTTTAAAATCTATTTTGAGCTAAAATTGATTAACACTTTTGGAAGAATGTACAACAAATTGCTTTGCTGATCACAGTAAATTACACAGTGTAATGGCATTAAAATAACATTAGCATGGAGATGGTATTTTGAAGCAAGGAAATGCTCCATTAGACTGGAAAAGCAATCCCTCCTATCTGCCCTTCCCCTCAGCTGGGCTTGAGAAAGGCTCATAGATCCTGTAGGCTGCTATCCTCTTCCCCAGCGGCCTTGAAGTCTAAGGTCTCAGAGTCTAGGTGACCCACACCAACATTTGTGTTGAGGCTGTCCCTGGCTTTTCCCAACTGGTGAAAAAAATCAAGGCAAGAAAGTAAGTCCTGTTTTTGTCTATGGGTCTGGGGCAATATAGCCTTTGGAGTTTGAGTAGTGCCAATCTCTGGGATACCAGTTTAAATCAATTCATCAAAATTATTAGTACTACCTGTGATCACAGTATTGTATCAAGTACAGCATAGAAAAGACAGATAAATGAGGCTAGATCTCTGTTCTCAAGATGCTCAGAGTCTAGAGGGGGAAAGCAAGCTACAAACAAATTGTAAGTATAATACACTGAAAGAGGGGCAGAAAGTTGCTATGGGAATCCCAAATGGAGGGAAATTACTCCAATTCTAGAATTCTAGAGAGGCGGGAGATTTGGGAAGGCTTCACTAAAAGCAGCAACATTAAGGTGAACCTTGAAGGATGACCTTTCTGGAGGTGAGGATGGGGAAGTTCAGCGGAGAGAAAAGTATTCCAGGCAGAAGGACCTTCATGAAATGCTACGTCTCCCTCCCACTCCAGTCTATCTTCTAAACAACTGCTATAGAATCATAGCAAGTTGACAAGGTACCTTAAAACTTTGTTTTGCTTTGCAAAACACTCTCCTCAATCAATCCTCACCTTCTCCAGTTGTATCCTCTTTTCATTCTGTTCACTTCCCCCTATGTTCCTAAATATTCTAACCCTCTCCGCTCCCTTAATATTAAACCATTTGTTTTTGCTTCCCGGTGTCTTGCACTTGATATTCTCTCTGTTTGGAATCTCTGTCCCCTTTTCCCATTCCTTCCCTTCCCCTTTCCCAACCTCCCTTTCACCTCTCTGTCCTCTTCCCTTCTCAGTTTTTCCTTGACACATTCCTTGATTCCCCACTCCAAACAAAATTAGTCTCTGTCATTCTCTGTATTCTCAAAGAATTTTTATCTCCTCTGTGTTTATCATCTTATACAAGCTTTACTACTTTATATCTGATACCCCCAAAAGACTAAGCACCAACACCCCCAACTCCACAGGGCCTAGCTCACATAGTGCTTATAACATGGTATGTACTTTGTAAAAACGGGTTAAACAATGATGTTGAATGGTAGGAAAAGATGGGAGAGAATTTAGGGAATAATGTTTGGCTGAAATAGGTACAAACAAGAAAATATAGTGGAAAGATAAAGTGAAATATACTGTGGAGGCCAACTAAATTGTAATTCAGGAAGATGCTGAAGGGTTTTGAGTAGTGAAGAATATTAGGACCAGTGAAAGTGGGAGAGACAGAGGGTGGGAAGATAGGAAAAAATGTTCAGGTGTGAGATGTCAAAAAGATTAGAATTCAGGAGGAGGAAATAGGAATGGAAAGGAGATGTTAGATGTAAGTAGAACTACATAGGTGTGCTGTATAGACCTGGAAGATGATTTAGATGTGACAGGTAAGGGAGCAGTAGTCAGAATATAGAGAGAAAAGACAGATCAAAGAGTTAATAGATGACTGTGAAAGAAGAATCATGGGTGGTTGGATTCCAGACCAGGGTAGCCTCAGAAATATCGGTGCCAGGATCTTCTTGGGAATAAAGCAAGGCCAGTATGAAGACCCATTATCAGGTACAACATGTCTAATGAAGCTGACCAGGACCTTAGCTGTCACACTGGAAAGAAAGCAACTGACAAGCAAGCTGTTACAGATGGGGAATCTTCAGGTTGGGTTAGGGACTGTAATGAAGCAAGGAGATGGTACTGCTATAGCAAATAGGCCCACAGACAGTTTTCCAAGCTAGCCCAGCTAGCTCTGTCTAGTCTGATTCTTCCCAGTCTAGCTTTAGTCAGAATAATGGATGGCAGAATCAGCAACAGTACAGGGAGCACGTTCTAATCCATAACTCTGCTTGGCTAATTCTATTTTCAGATATCTATCAGGATTTTAAGACCCTAAGCTAGAAATACGGAGGTATGATGATGTTAAGTACAGGAAACATGCTTAAATGAGCAACGATACAAGTTTTAACAATATTAAGGGTGAGAAAGACATCAAGAAGAGATTACTACAGCTACACTCTAAAGAATTCTATATATCTCAAAAGTATAGTATGACTCTATTAAATATTTCCTCTCTCATGATAAAGATTCCAAAATTCTGGCCGGGCGTGGTGGTTCACACCTGTAATCCTAGCACTTTGGGAGGCTGAGGTGGGCGAATTGCTTGAGCTCAGAAGTTTGAGACCAGCCTGGGCAACATGGGGAAACCCCGTCTCTACAAAAAATACAAAAACATTAGCCGGGCATGGTGGCACGTGCCTGTAGTCCCAGCCACTTGGTGGGCTGAGGCAGGAGGATTGCTTGAACCTGGGAGGTTGAAGCCACAGTGAGCCAAGATCGTGCCACTGCACTTAAGCCTGGAGGACAAAGTGAGACTCTGTCTCAAAAAAAAAATTCCAAAATTCAAAAGATATGCACAAAATCTCATATAGAAGAGGGGATACTGTATAATGGACAGAGTACGATCATTAGCTAGGTGTCCTCAGACAAGCTCCCTCCCTTCTCTGGTACTTAGTTTTACTAGCTATACAATAAGGGAGAAAAACTAGATTATATCTAAGGGTTCTTTTAGTTCCTAACAATCTAGAATTCATTTAATTTTTGTCTCTTTCTTTCTTGCTTCTTTCTTCTCTCTGTCTCTCTCTTTTTTTTTTTTTTTTTGAAACAGAGTCTGGCTTTGTCACCCAGGCTGGAGTGCAGTGGCATGATCTCGGCTCACTGCAACCTCCGCCTGCCACTCAGCCTCTCCAGTAGCTGTAATTACAGGCTACCATCACGCCCTTCCTTCCTTCCTTCCTTTCCTTCCTTCCTTCCCTCCCTCCCTCCCTTTCTTCCTCCTTCCTTCCTTCCCTCCCTCTTCTTTCCTTCCCTCCCTCCCTCCTCCCTTCCTTCCCTTCCTTCCCTTCCTTCCCTTCCTTCCTTCCTTCCTTTCCAGAGTCTCGCTCTATCCCCAAGGCTGGAGTGCAACAGCGCGATCTTGCTTCACTGCAACCTCTGCCTCCCAGGTACAAGCGGTTCTCCTGCCTTATCCTCCTAAGCTAATTTTTGTATTTTTAGTAGAGGCGGGGTTTCGCCATGTTGGCCAGTCTGGTCTGGAACTTGTGACCTCAGGTGATCCGGCTGTCTCGGCCTCCTAAAGTGCTAGGATTACAGGCATGAGCCACTATGCCCAGCCTATTTTTTTGTCTTTAAAAATTGAAACTAATTACATGTACTACAAAAAATTGACATGCAAGAATAAATTCTGATTTAAGTTTTGTGTGATACTGAGATGAGCCTGAGGGAACTCTTTAATCCCTTCCATCTCATGTCCTTTCCTGTATGCCTCTGATTTTTATACACACATACCCCAATCCTGTCAGGGGTAGCAAGTAGGGTGCTGCTGGCGGCGACAGGGCTCCGTATGTATCACCTGCCTTCATTTTTGGCAGCCGCCAATCTAAGAGGGACCCTCTTTGCCATCATGTTCCTAGGCAGAAGTGATAGTGGCTGCATTTGTGTCCTAGCTCAGTGCCTCAACATTTGGGTCTCCCTTCCTCTTTTCTTTCTCTCTGTACCGGTTTTATCTGTACCATTTTTTGTGACATCACTCTAAAGAATTTTTCAAGAAGAGTAGGTGCATAAGACGATGAATCAATGAGAAAGCATGTACAAATGCACTGTATATATTAAAGCACTATACAAATGCCAGGAAACAATATTCATTAAGACTGGAATTAGGGGTAGAAAGAACAAGCAGAGGCACTATTAGGTTCAAGTCAAGAATAGCCAGCCTCCTCACTAGTCTTAACTTTTAAACCTTATAACTATAGGTAGCTCAACTTCACTGACACATCTGAGTCCCTTTGCCTTTGTGAAAGAATTTTATTTTCAGGACTTCTGCCTGCTTTCTTTCTCAAATCTGAGGAAAGAGTGACAGAAGAGTATAATCACTGTTTCTCAGGTGGGGTATTTCTTTCTAAAGACAGTCACTTTCTCCTTGACTCTAGATCCAAATGGGCAGTATAATGGTATATTAGGAACAGAGAGATCAACCTGGAAGACCCATTTGTGTGTGGAAGATGGCGAGTCCTCTGAAGAACCACACCACTATAGCCTGGCCCTTTCTGAGAATGCATTTATATAAGGACTGTATCCTAATCAAAGAGCGCTTTTGTTGCCAGGCAGCACTGAGTTACATTTAATGCTTGAGCGCAATAACTTTAGGCTAAATTATCTTTTGACTTTCTCCATATGGTTTCTAATCTATTTTCTTATTACTAATTTATCCTGTTAACTGCATTTTAAAAAATGTTATTACATTCTTTTCAGAAATGTAATCACTAAACCATAGGGCTGGAAGGATCTTGGAAGATAGTCTCATCCCAAACTCCCCATTTTACAAGTGGGGTAACCAAGTCCCAGAAAGGGGAAACTACTTGCCAGTGTTACATAGTGATTTGGTAACACATACACATTCTTGGATGTGGGATGTATGTTGCCTTCTAGTCCAGAAATATCCCCATAGCACCAAGTTACTTACCAAGTGGAATGTAAGTTATCAATAAAAATAACCACTAATCAGAGGGCTACTAACTTTTTGTTTGTCTTTATTGGAGGAAATGCTGTCAGAAATAAGAAAGCTGTTCTTACTTATCCCAAGAGGAGAAGTGAAAAGTAGAGATAAAGCCAAAATCCATCTGAGAAGTAGGAACTGCTCTTCCAGCCTCTGGTTCCAGAGCTCTGTATTGTCACCCCAAGGCATACCCACCCAAGCAACACATTTCCTCCTTACACACACACACACACACACACAGGACATTCATGTACACTCAAAAAAATTATGGTGACTTTCTTCTTCCATCATGGAAGCAGGATGCAATATAAAGGACTGGAAGTTGGAAGATGAAAAAAGCTGGGAATTCTTTGGAAGTGCTAAAATAAATTCAGCTATTTAATAATGACCAGTTAAGATACCATTTGAAATTTTGGGGGGAGAATAGAGGGACTAGGGATACCATGACAAGTACAAAAGTTTCTTTATTTTTTTTTTTTTTGAGATGGAGTCTCGCTCTGTCGCCCAGGCTGGAGTGCAGTGGTGTGATCTCAGCTCACTGCAACCTCGGCCTCCAGGGTTCAGGTGATTCTCCTGCCTCAGCCTCCCGAGTAGCTGGGACTACAGGCATGCACCACCACACCCGGCTCATTTTTGTATTTTTAGTAGAGATGGGGTTTCACCATGTTGGCCAGGCTGGTCTTGAACTCCTGACCTCAGATGATCTGCCCACCTCAGCTTCCCAAAGTGCTGGGATTACAGGCGTGAGCCACTGTGCCTGGCCCAACTTTCTTTCTTTTTCTTTTCTTTCTCTTTTTTTATTTTTATTTTTTATTTTTTTATTTTTATTTTTGTGAGACGGAGTCTCACTCTATCACCCAGGCTGGAGTGTAGTGGTGCAATCTCGGCTCACTGCAACCTCTGCCACCTGGGTTCAAGTGATTCTCCTGCCTCAGCCTCCTGAGTAACTGAGATTACAGGCACCTGACACCACGCCCGGCTAATTTTTGTATTTTTAGTAGAGATGGAGTTTCACCATCTTGGCCAGGCTGGTCTTGAACTCCTGACCTTGTGATCCACCCACCTCGGCTTCCCAAAGTGCTAGGATTACAGGCGTGAGTCACCGCACCCAGCCTTCTTTTTCTTCATATATATATATACATACATACATATATAAAATTCCAAGTGATCATAGTTTTCTTTTACTCATTTCTGACTTCATTCTAACTTCCAAAGCAGAAAACAAGACCATAAAGAGATAAACATCAAATTAATTACTATATTTCAGAACCCCTAAGAATTATAGAACTATCTATTCATTTCCCTACAGATCAGATATTTTTAGGTAAGTACACAAGAATAATGCATAAATGGTTCCAAGCAAATTGAAGACAATGCATACTCAAATACAAAACATCCCATTAAAAAAAGTGATACTACTGTCCTGGCCCAGGAAACAATCTTGGTCCCACTGTAGTTTTCCCATGAGATACTGAGGTAGCTGTTACAGGTAACTGGGAGCCTGTTTTACCATCCATAAAATCTCTGGCCTTCCTTCTTAATATCAGGATAGTTCCCAGGCCATCCTAACATGTGTACTTGAAACAGTGATACCCTTTCTATATTCTAAGCAGTGAAGAACAGCATAGTTCAACACTGAAGAAGGTCTGTGAATCTGGGGCTTACTTGAGCACTCCACTTCCTTACCTCTCTTGGCTATGTGGAAACAAAATACAAACAGCTTGCTAGAAGGCTGGGACTGTCACATGGGTGTGGATGTATGTTAAGTTTTTTCACATTTATTAAATACCTGTTTTATATGTTAGACTATGCCATGAGGAAAACAGAAGTGAGAAACACAAGCTGTAGCCTCAAAGCACTTACAATCTTAGAGAGGTAGGCATGTACTTGGCAAAGCAGGTATCTCTCAGTGGGACAAGTCTTAGATTGGCTCAAATATTTATTTCTGTATTTTGATTTTACTTTCAAAATATTCTCCTAGCCTTGTTGATCCCCAGATAGGTCTTCTAGATATTGGTTCAACGTGAATTTCTTTCACCAAGAAAAAAAAAATCCCTTTGGTTCACAGGCTTGGGCCCTACAGGAAAAATAAATAAATAAATAAATCCATCTCTGATCACTCCATGAAGATAAGTGCAACTTCCCACTTAACTCTGGACTTGCTTTCACTAAGTACACAACTGCTAGGCAATCCATGCCAAGTGGTAAAACTACTGTTTCAGATCCCACCCTCATCACACTCCTTTTGCAGATATGCTTGTAGTGGAGTCCAGCAGTCATGCTCAAACTGATAGGCTGATAAATGTTTAGACCTTTTCACAGCCAGAAGACCTGTCACTGCCAAAGGTCAAAGGACTCAGGCATCCTCCATCAGTAAGTGAACTCCACTGGGGTAAATTTTAAATTAAATTTTTTTTTTTGAGATGGAGTCTCACTCTGTCATCCAGGCTGGAGTGCAGTCACGCTCACTGCAACCTCTGCCTCCTGGGTTCCAGTGATTCTCCTGCCTCAGCCTCCTGAGTAGCTGGGATTACAGGCACGTGCCACCATACCCGACTAATTTTTGTATTTTTGTAGAGACGGGGTTTCACCATGTTGGTCAGGCTGGTCTCCAACTCCTGATCTCGTGATCCACCATACCCGACTAATTTTTGTATTTTTGTAGAGACGGGGTTTCACCATGTTGGTCAGGCTGGTCTCCAACTCCTGATCTCGTGATCCGCCCGCCTCGGCCTCCCGTAGTGCTGGGATTACAGGCGTGAGCCACCGCGCCTGGCCTAAATTTTTAACTTTTGTGGGTACATGATAGTTATTGGCTACTTATATATGGGGAAAGTACTTTAAGATGACTTTGACCATCTGTACAATACTTTTACAACTGCTGTTTAATTTTTATTCAACAGAGGAAAGGAAAATTTCAATAATTCCACAAAAGCACCCAGGAACCCAAACACACGTGTTAATAAGGCCATGTCCCCCCACCCCCATTAGAAGCATTTTCTCATATTCCTTTTATTTGCCACATGGGACAAGGAATGGGCTATCCAGGAGCAAGGGAAAGGATACAGGGCTAAGAAGAGCGGAATATCAGAAAAGAAGAGGGGTTGGGCCTAAGAATAAGTATGTTGCCATTCTAGTTAGAATTCTGTAACAGCCTAGCAATCATTTATACTATTAACTCTCTATTCTGACCCCTCACAACTCATTACTGTTACCCATACCCAAGGCAGCAAAGAAGTCCTCAGAGCACCATAGTTTGAAATAGTTCACTAGGTAGCACCCAACTCAAGCCAATCCTGGCTTATGCCCAAAGCCATACACGTGGCATTCTGGGGGTGCTGTGCTCATTAAAGTCTGCATAGGAAACACCCATTGCACATGCAATTCCGAAGCCCACATTTCTTGAACAACAATAGTCAGCTCTGCAGGACTCCTCCCAAATCTAGCAGCCAAATCCACAGTAGGGGAGAACTTCTAGGGGCTAGCCTTCTGCAAGTTCACCTACTGATGGGCGAAACAGGTCCTGGAGAGGGCAAGGATGAACGCTGTTTCCTGCAACTACAGTGTACACTTACCTTTTCTGTGCCAGGATTTGGGCTCACTTGCAACATCCAACCTGTCCCCTCCAATACAATAGCCTCTAGTCATATGCAGCTATTTAAATTTAAATGTAAATTAATTATAATTAAAACTTCAGTTCTTCAGAAATACTAGAAAAATTTCAAGTCCTTAGTAATCACCTGTGGCTAGTGGTTACAATATTGGACAGAGCAGATACCGAACATTTTCATTATCACAGAAAGTTCTACTAGACAGCACTGTTATTCTTGTTTCCTAACTAACTTGTCTATTTGCATGGGATGGCCTAGGGTTTTATTTATTTTATTGGTCTCAAGTGCAGAGGGTTGATGTCATCATATTCTTCAATTCATCAGTGATCCAAGAAAGGCTTCCCTTTTGCCATTATTCAGTTATTCTGATTTATTTCCACAGTCTTTCTTAGGTAACCATTCTAATGTGGTAAATTGCGGGTATCTTATCTCCATGGAATAGAGACTCTTGTCCTGTCCTTCAATATTCTAACTTACCAGAATTACTCTTTGCCCATTTTAGACCATTGTCCATTTTTTGCTTGGCTCTGATCCTGTATGAGGTTTCTTCCTTACTCTTAATTTCAAATAATGGGTTTCCATCGGTCTTTGGTCTTGATTACCTAGACTCAGGTTATTAGCTCACAGAGTCCCTTATTTCTTTTGCTTGTTTCTGACTCTTCCTACATCTTCTTTTCTTTGCCTTTCTGCCACTCAAGATTCAGTGTGAAGGGTAGTTTCTTGACTAAAGTGTTCTCTGAGCGGTGGGGGTTAGGAACTTAATGGAGACAATGTTGCTAGACTGACAACCAGAGATGCCCAATGCCTGATGGGAAGTTTCATGTTCTCTGTTAGCTTGACACACTAGGGAAATAACCTTTTAATCCAGTGCAGCATGTTTCATTTATTGTCGTGTTAGCCAGTTCGAAGATGTTATGAAAAACATCCCCAGAGAGACTTAACATTTGAAAAACATCCTGAGTTTGAACTTAATTCAACTACTCCAGAAGGCTAAAACAATGGAAGATGACCTTTTAGGCACTTCATATGCCAGACACTGTTAGGCCAGATAATGTCATGCCAAATTAGAATGTCTGTCTCTTGGGGAAGAGGAGAGTGGGTGGGAAGAAGGGGTTGTGAGTATTATTTTAATTAAAATCATCTTTTAAAATGATCTAACATAAAAAATTAATAATCTACAGAGACACAAAGACAGGATTAAGCAGGGGAAACATGAAGTCATTAAGATGGCAGGAACAGAATGAATATATGTTCTAATAAACTTTGATAAGTGATATAGACAAATTGGAACTCATTTAGATAAAAAGTCTAGAACAAGAGGACTCAAAACTGATTTAAAAAAAAAAACTTTTATTTTAGGCTCAGGGATACATATGTAAATTTGTTATATAGGTCATAACATGGGGGTTTGTTGTACAGTTTATTTTGTCACCCAGGGACAAAGATTAGTACTTAATCGTTACTTTTTCTGATCCTCTCCCTCCTCCCTCCCTCCACCCTCAAGTAAGCCCCAGTGTCTGTTGTTCCCCTATTTGCATCCATGTATTTGCATCATTTAGCTCCCACTTCTATGTGAGAACAAGTGGTATTTGGTATTCTGTTCCTGCACTAGATTGCTAAGGATAATGGCCTCCAGCTCTGTCCATGTCCCTGCGAAGGACATGACCTCGTTCTTTTTTTATGGTATTCCATGGTGTATATGTACCACATTTTCTTTATCCTATCTGCTACTGATGAGCATTTAGGTTGATCCCATGTCTTTGCTATTGTGAATAGTGCTGCAATGAACATATGTATGCATGTGTCTTTATAACAGAATGATTTATATTCCTTTGCGTATATACCCAGTAATGGGATTATTGACTTGAATGGTAGGTCTGTTTTTAGCTCTTTGAGGAATTGCCACCTACTTTTCACATTGGTCGAATTAATTTACCCTCCCACCAACAGTGTATAAGCATTTATTTTTCTCTACAACTTCGCCAACATCTGTTATTTTTTGACTTCTTAATAATAGCCATTCTGACTGGCATGAAATGGCATCTCATTGTGGTCTTAATTTGCATTTCTCTAATGATCAGTGATGCTGAGATTTTTTTCATATGATTGTCTTCTTTTGAAAAGTGTCTGTTCATGTCCTTTGCCCATATTTTAATGGGGTTGTTTGTTTTTTCTTGTAAATGTGTTGAAGTTCCTTAAAGATGCTGGATATTAGACCTTTGTTGAATGCATAGTTTGTAAAAATTTTCTCCCATTCTGTAGCTTGTCTGTTCACTCTGTTGATAGTTTCTTTCGCTGTACAGAAGCTCTTTAGTTTAACTAGGTCCCATTTGTCAAATTTTGCTTTTGTTATGGTTGCTTTTGGCATCTTTGTCATGAAATCTTTGCCTGTTCCTATGTCCAAAATGGCACTGCCTAGGTTGTCTTCCAGGGATTTTATAGTTTTGGGTTTTACATTTAAGTCTTTAATTCATCTTCAGTTGATTTTTGTATATGGTGTAAAGAAGGTGTTCAGTTTCAATCTTCTGCCTATATCTAGACAGTTATCCCAGCAACATTTATTGAATAGGGAGTCCTTTACCCATTGCTTGTTTTTGTCCACTGTGTTGAAGATTAGATGGCTATAGGTGAGAGGCCTTACTTCTGGACTCCCTTTTCTGTCCCATTGGTATATGTGTCTGTTTTTGTACCAGTGCTATCCTGTTTTGGTTACTATATCCCTGTAGTACAGTTTGAAGTTGGGTAACCTTGGTGCCTCCAGCTTTGCTCCTTTTGCTTAGGATTGCCTGGGCTACTTGGGCTCTTTTTTTGGTTCCATATGAATTTTAAAATAGTTTTTTCTAGTTCTATTAAGAATGTCCTTGGTAATTTGATAGGAATATCATTGAATCTATAAATTGCTTTGGGCAATATGGCCATTTTAATGATATTGATTCTTCCTATCCATGAGCATGGACTATTTTTCCATTTGTGTGTGTCATCTCTGATTTCTTTGAGCAGTGTTTTGTAATTCTCAGTGTAGAGATCGTTCACCTCCCTTGTTAGCTGTATTCTTAGGTATTTTATTCTTTTTGTGGCAATTATTAATGGGTTTGTGTTCCTGATTTGGCTCTCAGCTTGGATGTTGTTAGCATATAGGAATGCTAGTGATTTTTGTACATTGATTTTGTATCCTGAGACTTTGCTGAAGTTGTTTATTGGCTGAAGGAATTTTTGGGCTGAGACTATGAGATTTTCTAGACACAGAATCACGTCACTTGCAAATAGGGATAGTTTGACTTCTTCTCTTCCTATTTGGATGCCCTTTATTTCTTTCTCTTGTCTGATTACTCTAGCCAGAACTTCTAATATGTTGAATAGGAACGGTGAGGGAGGACATCCTTGTCTTGTGCCAGTTTTCAATGGAAATGCTTCCAGCTTTTGCCCATTCAGTATGATGTTGGCTGTGGGTTTGAAATAGATGGCTCTTATTATTTTGAAGTATGTTCCTTCAATACCTAGTTTACTGAGAATTTTTAACATGAAGAGATGCTGAATTTTAACAAAGCCTTTTCTGCATCTATTGAGATAATCATGTGGTTTTTGTCTTTAGTTGTGTTTATGTGATGAATCACATTTATTGATTTGCATATGTTGAACCTACCTTGCATCCCAGGGAAAAGTCTAGTTGATCATGGTGTATTAGCTTTTTGATTGCTCCTGGATTCAGTTTGCAAGTATTGTGTTGATGATTGATGCATCAATGTTCATCAAGGTTATTGGCCCTAAGATTTATTTATTTATTTATTTATCTATTTATTTATTTAAGATGGAGTCTCGCTCTGTTGCCCAGGCTGGAGTGCAACGGCACAATCTTGGCTCACTGCAACCTCCGCCTCCCTGGTTCAAGTGATTCTCTTGCCTCAGCCTCCCAAGTAGCTGGGACTACAGGCAGGCATTACCACGCCCAGCTGATTTTTTTTGTATTTTTAGTAGAGATGGGTTTCACTATGTTGGTCAGGCTGGTCGTGAACTCCTGACCTCAAGTGATCCGCCCGCCTCGGCCTCCCAAAGTGCTGGGATTACAGGCATGACCCACAATGCCTGGCCCAAAGTTTTATTTTTTGTTGTGTCTCTGCCAGGCTTTTGAATCAGGATGATGCTGGCCTCATAGAATGAGTTAGAGAGGTGTCTCTCCCCCTCAATTTTTTGGAATAGTTTTGGTAGGAATGTTACCAGCTCTTCTTTGTACATCTTGAAGAACTTGGCTGTGAATCCACCTGGTCCTGGGCAATTTTTCAGTTGGTAGACTATTTATTACTGATTCAATTTTGGAGCTTGTTACTAATTCCCTGTTCAGAAAATAAATTCCTCCCTGGTTCAGTCTTGGGAGAATGTATGTGTCCAGGAATTTATCCATCTCTTCTAGGTTTTCCAGTTTGTGTCCATAGAGGTGTTTGTAGTAGTCTCTGGTGGTTGTTTGTATTTCTGTGGTGTCAGTGGTAACATCCTCTTTGTCATTTCTCATTGTATTTATTTGTATCTTCTCTCCTTTATTATTTATTAGTCTAGCTAGTGGCTTATCTATCTTAATAATTTTTTTCAAAAAACCAACTCCTATTTACATTTCTCTTTTGAATGGTTTTTCGTGTCTTGACCTCCTTCAGTTCAGCTCTGATTTTGGTTATTTCTTGTCTTCTGCTAGCTTTGGGGTTGGTTTGCTCTTGCTTCTATAGTTCTTTTAGTTGTGATGTCTAATTTGAGATATTTCTAGCTTTCTGATGTGGGCATTTGGCACTGTAAATTTCTCTTTTAACACCGTGTCCCAGAGACTCTAGTATGTTGTATCTTTGTTCTTATCAGTTTCAAGGAACTTCTTAAATTCTGCCTCAATTTCTTTCTTTCTTTCTTTTTTATTATACTTTAAGTTCTAGGGTACATGTGCACAACGTGCAGGTTTGTTACATATGTATACATGCATCATGTTGGTGTGCTGCACCCATTAACTCCTCGCCATTTACATTAGGTATATCTCCTAATGCTATCCCTGCCCCCTCCCCCCACCCCACAACAGGCCCTGGTGTGTGATGTTCCCCTTCCTGTGTTCAAGTGTTCTCATTGTTCAATTCCCAACTATGAGTGAGAACATGCGGTGTTTGGTTTTTTGTCCTTGCAATAGTTTGCTCAGAATGGTTTCCAGCTTCATCCATGTCCCTACAAAGGACATGAACTCATCCTTTTTTATGGCTGCATAGTATTCCATGGTGTATATGTGCCACATTATCTTAATCCAATCTATCATTGATGGACATTTGGGTTGGTTCCAAGTCTTTGCTATTGTGAATAGTGCCACAATAAACATACACGTGCATGTGTCTTTATAGCAGCATGATTTATAATCCTGTGGGTATATACCCAGTAATGGGATGGCTGGGTCAAATAGTATTTCTAGTTCTAGATCCCTGGGGAATCGCCACACTGTCTTCCACAATGGTTGAACTAGTTTACAGTCCCACCAACGGTGTAAAAGCATTCCTATTTCTCCACATCCTCTCCAGCACCTGTTGTTTCCTGACTTTTTAATGATTGCCATTCTAACTGGTGTGAGATGGTATCTCATTGTGGTTTTGATTTGCATTTCTCTGATGGTCAGTGATGATGAGCATTTTTTCATGTGTCTGTTGGCTGCATAAATGTCTTCTTTGGAGAAGTGTCTGTTCATATCCTTCACCCACTTTTTGATGGGGTTGTTTGTTTGTTTTTCTTGTAAATTTGTTTCAGTTCTTTGTAGATTCGGGATATTAGCCCTTTGTCAGATGAGTAGATTGCAAAAATTTTCTCCCATTCTGTAGGTTGCCTGTTCATTCTGATGGTAGTTTCTTTTGCTGTGCAGAAGCTCTTTAGTTTAATTAGATACCATCTATCAATTTTGGCTTTTGTTGCCATTGCTTTTGGTGTTTTAGACATAAAGTCCTTGCCCATGCCTATGTCCTGAATGGTATTGCCTAGGTTTTCTTCTAGGGTTTTTATGGTTTTAGGTCTAATATTTAAGTCTTTAATCCATCTTGAATTAATTTTTGTGTAAGTTGTAAGGAAGGGATCCAGTTTCAGCTTTCTACATATGGCTAGCCAGTTATTCCAGCACCATTTATTAAATAGGGAATCCTTTCCCCATTGCTTGTTTTTCTCAGGTTTGTCAAAGATCAGATGGTTGTAGATGTGTGGTATTATTTCTGAGGGCTCTGCTCTGTTCCATTGGTCTATATCTCTGTTTTGGTACCAGTACCATGCTGTTTTGGTTACTATAGCCTTGTAGTATAGTTTGAAGTCAGGTAGTGTGATGCCTCCAGCTTTGTTCTTTTGGCTTAGGATTGTCTTGGCACTGCGGGCCCTTTTTTGGCTCCATATGAACTTTAAAGTAGTTTTTTCCAATTCTGTGAAGAAAGTCATTGGTAGCTTGATGGTGATGGCATTGAATCTATAAATTACCTTGGGCAGTATGGCCATTTTCACAATATTGATTCTTCCTATCCATGAGCATGGAATGTTTTTCCATTTGTTTGTGTCTTCTTTTATTTTGTTGAGCAGTGGTTTGTAGTTCTCCTTAAAGAGGTCCTTCACATCCCTTGTAAGTTGGATTCCTAGATATTTTGTTCTCTTTGAAGCAATTGTGAATGGGAGTTCACTCATGATTTGGCTCTCTGTTTGTCTGTTTTTGGTGTATAAGAATGCTTGTAATTTTTGCACATTGATTTTGTATCCTGAGACTTTACTGAAGTTGCTTTCAGCTTAAGGAGATTTTGGGCTGAGACAATGGGGTTTTGTAGATATACAATCTTGTCATCTGCAAACAGGGACAATTTGACTTCCTCTTTTCCTAATTGAATACCCTTTATTTCCTTCTCCTGCCTGATTGCCCTGGCCAGAATTTCTAACACTATGTTGAATAGGAGTGGTGAGAGAGGGCATCCCTGTCTTGTGCCCGTTTTCAAAGGGAATGCTTCCCATTTTTGCCCATTCAGTATGATATTGGCTGTGGGTTTGTCATAGATAGCTCTTATTATTTTGAGATACATCCCATCAATACCTAATTTATTGAGAGTTTTTAGCATGAAAGGCTGTTGAATTTTGTCAAAGGCCTTTTCTGCATCTATTGAGATAATCATGTTGTTTTTGTCATTGGTTCTGTTTATATGCTGGATTACGTTTATTGATTTGGATATGTTGAACCAGCTTTGCATCCCAGGGATGAAGTCCACTTGATCATGGTGGATAAGCTTTTTGATGTGCTGCTGGATTCGGTGTGCCAGTATTTTATTGAGGATTTTTGAATCAATGTTCATCAGGGATATTGGTCTAAAATACTCTTTTTTTGTTGTGTCTCTGCCAGGCTTTGGTATCAGGATGATGCTGGCCTCATAAAATGAGTTAGGGAGGATTCCCTCTTTTTCTATTGATTGGAATAGTTTCAGAAGGAATGGTACCAGCTCCTCCTTGTACCTCTGGTAGAATTTGGCTATGAAGCCATCTGGTCCTGGACTTTTTTTGGTTGGTAGGGTTTTTATTATTGCCTCAATTTCAGAGCCTGTTCATTCTGCCTCAATTTCATCATTCACCCAAAAGCCATTCAGGAGCAGGTTGTTGAATTTCCATGCTATTGCACTGTTTTCCGTGAGTTTTTTTTAGTCCTGATTGCTATCTTTGTTGTGCTGTGGTTTGAGAGTGTGTTTGATATGATTTTGGTTCTTTTGCCTTTGTTGAGGATTGTTTTATGTCTGATTGTGTGGTTGATTATAGAGTATGTGCCATGTGGCAGTGAGAAGAATGTATATTCTGTTGTTTTGGGGTGGAGCATTCTGTAGAGGTCTATCAGGTCCATTTGGTCCAATGTTGAGTTCACATCCTAAATATCTTTGTTAACTTTTTGCCTTGATGATCTGTCTAATACTGTCAGTGGAGTGCTAAAGTCTCCCACTATTATTGTGTGGGAATCTAGGTCTCTTTGTAGGTCTCTAAGAACTTGCTTTATGAATCTGGGTGCTCCTGTGATGGGTGCATATATATTTATACTAGTTAGGACTTCTCGTTCAATTAAACTTTGTACCATTATGTAATGCCCTTCTTAGTCTTTTTAAAAGTCTGTGTTGGTTTAAAGTCTGTTTTGTCTGAAATTAGGACTGCAACCCCTGCATTTTTCTGATTTCCATTTGCTTGGTAGATTTTCCTTCATCCCTTTGTTTTGAGACTGTAGGTGTCACTGTGTGTAAGTTGGGTTTCTTGAAGATGGCTTATCATTGGGTCTTGCTTTTTTATCCAGCTTACCACTCTGTGCTTTTTAAATGAGGCATTTATCCCATTTACATTCAAGATTAGTATTCATATGTGCGGATTTGATCCTGTCATTATGTTGTTAGCTGGTTATTATGCCTACCTGTTTGTGTGGTTGCTTTATAGTGTCATTGGACAGTGTACTTAAGTTTGTTTACGTATTGGCTGGTAGCAGCCTTTCCTTTCCATATTTAGTGCTCCTTTCAAGATCTCTTGTAAGGCAGTTATGGTTGTAATAAACTTCCTCTGCATTTGCTTATCTGAAAAGGACCTTATTTCTCCTTTGCTGAGGAAGCTTAATTTGGCTGAGTATGAAATTCTCGGTTGAAGATTTTTTTCTTTAAGAATGTTGAGACTGGGTGTGGTGGCTCATGCCTGTAATCCTAGCACTTTGGGAGACTGAGGCAGGCAGATTGCCTGAGTTCAAGAGTTTGAGACCAGCCTGGGCAACATGGTAAAACCGCATCTCTACTGAAAATACAAAAAAAAAAAAAAAAAAGTAACCAGGTGTGGTGGCACATACCTGTAGTCCCAGCTACTCAGGAGGCTGAGTCAGTAGAATTGTTTGAACCTGGGAGACAGAGGTTGCAGTGAGCCGAGATCGCACTACTGCACTCCAGCCTGGGTGACAGAGTGAGACTCTGTCTCCAAAAAAAAAAAAAAAAAAAAAAAAAGTTGAATATAGGCCCCTAATCTCTTCTGGCTTGTAGGCTTTCTGCTGAGGGATCTGCTATTAGCCTGATGAAGCCCCCTTTGTAGGTGACCTGCCCTTTATCTCTAGCTACCTTTAACATTCTTTCTTTCATTTTGACCTTGGGAAGTCTGATGAGTATGTTTCTTGGGATGATCATCTTGTGTTGAATCTTGCAGGGATTGTCTGTAGTTCCCAAATTTGACTGTTGGCATCTCTAGTAAGGTTGGAGAAGTTTTCACGTATGATATCTTGAAATGTATTCTCCAAGTTGTTTGCTTTCTCTCCCTTCCTTTCAGAAATGCCAATGATTTGTAGCTTTGCCCTCTTTACATAACCCCATATTACTCAGAGGTTTTGTTTGTTCCTTTTTATTCTTTTTTCTTTATTTTTGTCTTATTTCAGAGAGCCAGTCTTCAAGTTCTGAGATTCTTTCCTCAGCTTGGTCTATTCGGCTGTTAATAGTTGTGACTGCATTGTGAAATTCTTGTCTTGTGTTTTTCAGCTCTATCAGATCTGTTAGTTTCCTTTTTTATACTGGCTATTTCATCTGTCAGCTCCTGTATCATTTTATTGTGATTCTTAGTTTCCTTGAATTGAGCTTTGGCATTCTCCTAAATCTGAATGATCTTTCCTACCCATATTCTGCATTCTATTTGTTATTTCAGCCAATTCAGTCTGGTTAAGAACCCTTGTTGGAGAACTAGTATGATCATTTGGAGGACATAAGACACTCTAGCCATTTGAGTTGCCAGAGTTCTTACATTGGTTCTTTCTCATCTCTGTGTGTGGGTCTTCCTTTCACTGCTTGGCTGCCTCTGATTGAAGTGGTCAGGCAGGGGCAGGGTGGTTGTGCTGCAGTCCTAGGTCGAGTGGCCCTGACTAGTGAGAAGTGAGGACTGCGACCTGCATGGAGAACAGACTTTTCCATGAGGTGGGTTCTCTGTGCTAGGGGTCCAGACCAGTCTTTAGTCCTCATGGACTCTCCAAAGCCTGGAGACAGCGAGAGTGAGGGCTGCAAGACAGCAAAGATGACAACCTGCCCCTCCCACTGGGAGCTCTGTCCCAGGGAGCTGCAGAGCTGCTACTGGCTTGATAGGCCCAGCAGAGGGTGGCTGGAGGCCCAGGTTGGGAGGACTCACCCAGTGAGGAAATATAGGATTGAGGACCCATATAACAGTCTGTCCACTTTTCAATAGGGCTGAGATGCAGTATGCTGGGGGTCTGCTCCAGTCCCTAATCACTTCAGATTTTCCAGCACCTAAGGTATCGACAGTGAAGGCTGTGAAACAGCAAAGATGGCGGCCTGTCCCTCTCTCTGGGAGCTCCATCCCAGGTAGGTATGGACTTGTTGCTGGCCTGAACACACCAGTAAGGATGGTTGTAGGCTTCGGTTGGGAGATTCTGCCCAGTGAAGAGAAACGGGATCCAGCACCCATGTGAAAAGGCAGTCTGGCTGATTCTTTGTAGAGTTGCTGTACTGTGCCAGTTGACTGCTCTAGTCAGTCAACTGGAATAGCAAAGATGGCTACCCATCCCTCCCCTGGGAGCTCCATCCCAGGGAGGCTCAGAACCACTGACAGCTGGAAAACCCCGGCAAGCGTGGCTGGTGACCCCAGTCAGGAGGTCCCACCCAGTGAGGAGAAGTAGGGTGAGGGACCCATGTAAAAAAAGCAGTCTGACTGGTTTACCAAAGGTGGCTGCACTGAAGGCAATAACAGCAAAGATGGTAGCTTGCCCTCCCTCTGGGAGCTCCGTCTTAGGGAGGTGTAACACTGCTATTGGTGGCTGGTTAAAGTTCCAAGCCAGTGGGTCTTATCCTGCAAGGTTCCATGGAAGTAGGGTCTGCAGACCATCACTGCTCAGCCTCCTGGATTCAGCCCCTTTTCTAGAGGTATGTATGGGGGTGGGGTCTAACCTCCAGGTTTGCTGGAGTTGCAGCCTCTTTTGCTGGGAAGCCCGGATATCTAAAGCTCCCAGGGCTCCACGTGTGCCTTACCAGCTGCTCTGCCAAGACTCCACATAGCTTTGTGTGTCAGACTGCAGGCCCTGGTGGAGTGGGTTCACTAAGGGATCTCCTGACCCAAGGGTTGCAAAGATCCATGAAAAAAAGCATGTGTCTTCAGTGTTGCTCACTCATTCACCACTTCCCTGGGTGAGGGAGGTTCCCCTGGCTCCATGTCACTCCTGGCTGGATGGTCATCCTGCCTTGCTTTTCTCCATTCTCTGTGGGTTGGATTGTTTCCCTGATAAATCCCAATGCATGTACCTGGATGTTTCAGTTAAAGGTGCTGTATCTACTTGCCACTTCTCTCCATGAAAGCAGCACGCATTAGCTGCTTCTAGTTGGCCATCTTGGCCAGCCTCCCCGAAACTGATGTTTTGAGAAAATTTAAGAAATGTGCTTTCTGTCTTCAGATCCTTAAAGAGCTATCACAAAAGAGTGAAATGAAATGTGTTTAGTTAGACCACAATGGAAAGTAACGTGAGGGAGGAAGACTGTAGCTCAACATGTAGACTGACAGATTTGTCCAAAGATGAAACGGGTGCTATAAGAAGAGCATAGGGAAAACAGTGAGCTCCCCATCAATAGAAGTACTAAAGCAGTGGCTGGGCAAAACTTCAGCAACATTAAAGAACAGGTTTAAACATTGGATGGAGAAGCTGGACTAGATAATTTTAACTCTATGTGACAGTAAGAAAATCACTTGTACAAATCTTAAACCAATTCAATGAGCTTTAAAAAAGACATAAAAGAAAACACAGCAAAGCTAATAAAACTGGGTCCTGCTCAGGCTACCCAGCCATGTGCGTGAGAAAAAGAAAAACAGAACACATTCGTACAGTCTGACACAAAGTACAGCCTTTAATATGGGCCCATAGCAACAAGGAGCATGGTCTTTGTATGGACTCAAGTCATGTTGGGCATGTTTTTATAAAGCACAGAGAGATTTGTCAGGAACAAGAGGCTTAGGGCACTGGAGGAATGCTGTAGGTTTTTGAAAATCTTAAAGAACCGATCTATAGTTTTTTTTTTCTCAGCCAAAATCATGATAGTGTCTCCAAAGCAATTAAGATACATGCAAACTGGCCTAGGAAGATGAGGGTTCATGCCCTTAGCACCTTGGCACCACCTCTTTCGCATCAAAACAAAAACAAAAACAAAACACCTGTGTTTCCTTTCAGAAGGCTCTGCCACATATCTCTAGGACTCGGTACAGAGTTTGAAAGCTGGATAAAATGACACTCTACTTGTCTGGATTTTATTGCCTGCTGTACTCTTCAATTTCCCTTCTAGCCCAGGTTCGATTACAATCAAGGTATGCAGAAGGCACACAACATGCAATGAACCTGCTACAGTGCCAATTAAGTGCAAATATACCCTGAAAATTAAAAGGAAAATCAAATGCCAACACTATGAAAAGAAACTACAGAGAAATAAAGGCAAAGAGTCCTTCCAGTGCTGCTTGAGCTCCGGAGCACTGGCTCTGCCAGCGCTGAGAAACCGACCAATTTTGTAAAGATGTACTGCTGCAATGTGTCTGATGGGATATATTCAGTCACGGTATCCGAACTTTGTAAGACGAACTCTGTGGCAAGGCTGGAAAAGCACAAGAATTTGTTCTTAAATTATAGGAATCTGCACCATTTTCCACTGGAGTTACTGAAAGATGAGGGACTGCAGTACTTGGAGAGATTGTATATGAAAAGGACCTCCCTGACAACCTTGGTACAGTATTATACTATAAAAAAATCATTTATAAATGTGGTCCTGATCAAGATACACTTTACGTACCACCCTAAGATAGTCAAACCAAGACTTATATCCCCTGTTGTTATATACACAGGTAATATAAATACACACACAGGGGTTTCTCATTGGCTATGAATTTGTTATCCAAATCCCTGCTGCTATGAGGTTGCAGGAGAAATTGTGTAGGGAAGCAAAATATTCACTCTTGTACCACTTATAAAATTAGTCCCCGTTCATAAACCCCTCTTCATTTAGTGTGTGTATCTGTCCTGACTTGTAATTTGTTTGTATGTTAAGCTTCTGAGGTGATATTTGGATGTTACTTTGTATGACCTTTTCTGGCTATCACTTAACCTCATTTGAATCTTGTACTTGAATTCTAGTTCTTACTCATTTTAGATGATTTATTATATCTTATTACTTTGTGAATTCACCCATTCTTCATTCCGTTCTCTATATTGGATTTTCCTAAATATCTGGGAAGTATATCTGATTGGCTTCATGTATATGGCATATTTTCCTGGAAAAGTTTTATTTAATCTGTGAACAATACCTACAGTGGGTAGAAAGCATTACAAAATTAGTTTATCTTTGCTGTGTCTGGAAATAGAAAGTAAATAGATATGTATGTTTCTTTTTGTCATTGGCATATTGATATATATGTTCAGTGCCTACTTATATTTTTGAAATTAGATTTTTCAGTTTTCCAACTTGGAGAATCTATATACAGTTATACAAACCCTTTTTGCAAAGTCAGTATTGTATGATGTGCAACCATACTAGTACTTTTTAACCCTTTAGGCAAGAAGCAGTGTAAGAAATATCTTGTCAAGGATTATAGCCCAGATTTTCCCATGTTTGTTCTTTATGTATAAAGAAAAATTCGTAAGATTACTTATTAACTATCAGTCATAGCCCAATGGGGTAGACTTTGTTCAAAGAATTGACCTTTGCTTATAAAAATTAAAATAAACTTTTGGTCTTGTGGTAGTTTCTCAGCTTCAGTTTTTTATTTATGAAAATAAGAACCTACTATACAGTAGACTAATATTTATAATAGCTTATAGCAATATATTTTAATTCTCTGCAACCTTTTTAATCATCAAAGATTAAATTGTTGCATATGTTAAAAAATAAAGGCAAAGATAATAAAAGAACCTGTTTTTAGCCTAGCAATGCAGCTCCAGTTTTGTTATATAACATTCTATCGTCCCACACATCTGCATACTCTATACCTTTATCAAAATTTGCATACTCTGTACCTTTATCAAATTGGTTGTTTTAGTATATTTATAATCAATATGTCTTATAAAGTTGATTTCATAAATTTATTTAGTGGCATATGGCTGCTCTGGGTTTCTAAGACAACAAATGTACTTTGCCTTAGCCACCCAGTATCTCATGACTGGTCGCAATCTTCAGGTCTTGAATTTGGGTACTGACAGTACTGAGGTAGTTTTGGCCTAGGGAATGGCTCCAGCATGAAGGTGGTGGTGGTGGCTAACATTAGAGGTTAGTTTGAAATCCCTGATTTCAGCTGTATAATCTGGGCTGCGGAATAAAAAGTCTTAAATCAACCTTAGGGATATTGTCTAAAAGTAGCTACCTGTTACTGCTAAACATTCTCTCAGTGTCTAGTACAGGGCTTAGTAGTTTAGTTTCTTTCTCTCTACACCTATTTTGGTTCCAAAGGCATACGGTATATAATATAATAATAATAGTGAAAATGATAATAATAGCTAATATTTAAGTAGTGTTATCTTCTTTTGGAGCTGGGTAGAGGTGAGGGTGGGGAGAAAGGGAAATTAATCAGTATTGAATGAAATCACTAGGCTGCTTTCTGGTCTCTGTCTTCCACTTAGTAGCTATGTGATGCTGGATAAATCACTGAAACTCTCCAAGCTCCAGTTTCCTTATCTGTCTAATAAAAATAATAGTTACCTCATAGGCTTACATGGTTATACAATTTTTACATACAAATAAAATTTAACTCTCACTCTGTGTGTGTGTGTGTGTGTGTATGTGTAAAGAAGTACAGTACCTGGCTCATAGTGGGTCCACAAAAGTGGTAGTACTTATCTTCTTCTCCCTCTTCACCACTCAGAGTACCATTTAAAGAATTCCTGATAGGATACTCTTAAATTGTGAAGTGGAATCCCCAGGATCTTGTGGTAATTCAAGGAGGGGGACACAGAAACCAGTGCTCAAAGCAACTAAGCAGAACTACAAGAATGGGGAGAACTACCTGAATGGGGCAATCAGGTCCTTCCTTCATCTTTTCTGTTGATCTCTAAGACATTTTGTGGTGCCAAAAGCAATGGGAATGATAAAGTTCCTACAGCCTATATAGTGTCTGCAAATATTTGCTGAATGGAGACAGAGCCGTGGAACATTGTGGGATATGGTTTAGGATAAATTGAAAAACCTTGCCTTCTGCCATGCAGTCAAGCTCCTCCACTACAGTGTGGATGGTTTCACATGGCCCTAGTATAATCCTACTTTTTATCCCACCATTTTCTAGCCTCTCCCCACCAGGGCTATCCTGGAAGACCATATTTTGCTTTTCCCCAACATCTTAACAAACTTATTCTATCAAAACTCAAAACAGCCTGAAGTGGAATCCAGAATCCATTCAGGTTTTTAGGTGGAGAGGCAGGTCAGAGGAGAGAGGAACCAATGTTTTCTGCCCCTGAAAGCTGATGACAAAAGTCTCTGCTACTTTTTCTCTCCAGCCCCTCCTTGGGGAAAGAAAGAAACACCTCAATTTCCATGACCTGCTCCATTTAGTCTCCTTTAACCAATGACAGTTTCAATCTTGGTTATTACTCCATCCAGTTATGCAACAAGCAGAAAGCAGACCTTGATGTGATATCTTTAGAGTCATCTGTTCCTTGCAGAAATGGTGGAAACAGGACCTTCTGAAAAAATATATTAGTCATTAAAGCTTTTACTTTAAAGTCCTCAACTTCTTACCTCTTCAGGTATCCACTGTCCTCATGTCTTTCAAATGCTTATCCAGCTTCTTATTCAAATTTTTAAAAAGGCCCCTATTTCTTGGGGAAATAACTGGGGGGTGGGGGAAATCAAGCTACAATTATACTTTTTAGCAAGAAAAAAAGAAATCAGATGGTGATGAAATCTCAGGAGAAAACATAGATTAAAGTCTGCACTTTCTAAATCTGTTACTTAACTAAACACAGCTGTTAAAAATGATGTCTGTGCTGCACATGTATATCTATAATAGTGCTAGCATTAGTATTCAGATAGGATGTAGGTAACCTGCCCCATTTTAAAGATATGCTCTCAGAAAAACTTTCTCCCAGAGTTGGGGACTGGGGGATTCTACAAGGATCCATCCACAAGCTCACCTGGTTACACTATATGTCCACAATATGGGAAGGAAAGATTAATGTTTATTGAGTGATCCTCTACTAAGCACTTTAAATATATTTATTACTTTAATTCAAACAATGGTCTTACAAGATAGTTATTACTATCTCCTTTAATATATAAGGAAACTGAGACTCAGTAAAAGTTAAGTAACTCTTTCAGGCCCACCTGCCTAGCAGGAGGGGAATCAGGATTCAAACCTAACATTGAGTTAGTACAAAGCTCATGGTCCTGCTATTCAATCACAGGCTTTTGAGATGCCTGGGCTGAGAGCTAGGGTTCAGTCTTTGGTGGGGCCATCAAGGTGGACTGACTCGCCCCAAGACTGGTAGGGCAACCTTCAACTCATTATATGCTGCTCTATACAATCAAGTTGAACTCTTTACATATAAAACATCCTTTAAAAGAAAAGTAATGGTCAGGTGCGGTGGCTTACGCTTGTAATCCCAGCACTTTGGGAGGCCGAGGCGGGTGGATCACCTAAGGTCAGGAGTTTGAGACCAGTCTGGCCATTATGGCAAAACCCCATCTCTAACTAAAAATACAAAAATTAGCTGGGCATAGTGGCGGGCGCCTGTAATTCCAGCTACTCGGGAGGCTGAGCCAGGAGAATCCCTTGATCCTGGGAGGCAGAGGTTGCAGTGAGCTGAGATTGCCCCACTGCACTCCAGCCTGGGCGACAGAGTAAGACTCCGTCTCAAAAAAAAAAAAAAATAAGAAAACGAGAGAAGAGGTTGCAGTAGGTTCTGAACTTGATGAACATCTGTAATTGAGAGCTGGCATTTATTTGAGGTACTTCTGTTGGCTCAAACTTATCAAAAGAACACAATAGTGTCTTATCTATGAACAGCTTTTTGCACATCTTAGAAAGTCATACTTTTTATTTTTTCCAATGCTACTTCTAACTAAAGTTAAGGAGTTTATAAGTGAATATGGTAACAGGATTATAGAGGGCTTTACAGTTTAATAAAACTATCATATCCATCCTACCACTTGAAAATCATTACACTGTGAGAGGAAAATAATTATCATCTTGATTTACAGATGAGAAAACTAAGGACAAGGGACGTAATAATATATTACTTTATCACCTTAGTAATGGCTTTATCACCTTAGTACGTGGCCCTGTAAAATAAAGATGAAAATCCCTGTCATTTCTACTTAACAGGGCTGTTGGGGGCTCAGATGAGAGAAATAATGAATGTAAGAGTGCTTAACGTCATCAGCTACTTTGAAAGAAATCAGACCTTTGGAGCCTAGAAGAGTTATAGTCAGTTTTAAATAAATATTCTGTGGATCATGCATTCTGTTGTCACTTATGATACATCGTCATATCAACTCAAAACATTCTTTGTGAAGAAATAAGATGACAGCTCACCTTAAAATGTGCTCTGTAGCTCTTTGATACTTTAGGTAAGTACTTTTAAAAATTAGTTGAGAATAAGATGAATGTGATGATATTGCTGACTATATTACATAGCCTCTTTCCTCTGAACTCTAAGGATCACTAGGGTCCAAAGGAAACAGCTTCATTTAAAGGCCAAGATACCACCAGTAAGAAGGCAGGAATAGTGAGTAAGATGATGAGTCAAAGGATAGAGAGGTGCAGCAAAATATCTCCTAACATCTGCCATTATGGGGTGAGGAATGAAGAAAACTGCACACTCACATTTTGATCTTTTCCCAGTGCCAGTGACAGCTTAATTACCACTCATTATATACTAAGATAAAAATATCATTATGTGCCTAGATCAAATGAGTCCACTATTAGGCCACCTATGGACTAAGCAGTGTCATTCTGGCCCCTGTTAAAATATTTTTTTGGGGGAGAAAGGAGACTGTTATCCTGACCCACGTTGTTTTTTCCCCCACATCAGCTAATGGATAAGCAGACCCAAGTTGTTTTTATTCCTTGCTTCCTGCCTTATTCCTTTCTAGCTCCTTTTCATTTTTTGCTCCAATCATTTTCCAATTTTCTTGTCTCAACCAGTTCTGTACTGTCATTTACCTCTTCTCACAAAATGTTCCAGCATATTTACAACAATTCTGAAATAATTGCACCACACTCAGATATGGCATTCTCATCTCCACCTATTCCATAATATGTCCAAATTGATGTTTTTGCCAGGATACTGGGCCTTGAAAAGGTGAAGGCCAGTATTATTATAAAGACAGAGCCGTAAATATGGTCAAGTAATTAAAGATCCAGAACCCCTATGGAGACTATCTAATAAAGGGCATCTTGCCATTTGCAAAAACATCACAGAATCAGTTTAGAGCCTGCTATTTTGTTGATGCCTTGAACACTACCAAGATTGCTCTACCAGAGAGGCAGTCTTAGGTTCTTGGAATATGAAGAACTGAGATTAAGGAGCTGGAGATTTCCAGCCAATGGGTATGAAGGGCTGAATATTTTTTAGGTGGGTTAACATGACAAAGTTTGCTGCTACTTCTTACCCCTAATCTCACCCAAGTGGACTAGGGTTCAATCCTGTTGCCTCAGAGTGACAGCTCTACCTACTGACACTAAAATCTGTGCAGTCACCCAAATTGTTGTCACCGAGAAGCCATAGAAAGATAAGGCAATATTGTGACTTGATTCCATTTTGATGGAGAGGTCACAGTAGGATCATTGCTAAATTACTGTGAAGAATAGTGTGTCACCTTAGAGCCAATAATCTCCAAACATTTAATTGCAGCAAGTGATTTATTTGGTATTTTCTGTATGATTTATTTATACTGAAAACACATTTTATGTATTTACTTATTCATTTAACCATAAAAGTGATAAAGGGCAAGGGGACAAGATATATAGAATTTTACCTGGAAAAGGCATCATGGCCTTTGTACTCCCTTTAGATAAAATTCTGGCCCTGTTGAACAAAGAAGGAAACCCATCCAAGTAGAAGGGGAATTTCTCCAAAAATGTGAGCATGTCATCATTTCTCCATGTACCTTAAGTAAATGAAGAATGTTTGTGTGTCTGATATGCATGAACAGGCGGCACAGACAGTGTTTGCAGGTGAATGGCAATAAACAGCTCTCATTATCAATGCCTCCCATATGGTATCTTTCATTCCTTCTTGGGCGTTTCCAAGTGAAGCTACACCATAATCAAGGTCCATGGGGAAATATAGGGATGAAGATGAATGAGTTAAACTGGAGTCACATCACCCTTAGGAGTGGGATCACTTTATTCCTAGAAAGTAGGATTATCTTGGCCGGGCGCGGTGGCTCACGCCTGTAATCCCAGCACTTTGGGAGGCCGAGGTGGGTAGATCACCTGAGGTCAGGAGTTCAAGACCAGCTTGGCCAACATGGTGAAACCCCGTCTCTACTAAAAATACAAAAAATAACCTGGGCGTGGTGGCGGGCACCTGTAATCTCAGCTACTTGGGAGGCTGAGGCAGAAGAATTGCTTGAACCTGGGAGGTGGAGGTTGCAGTGAGCTGAGATCGCACCACTGCACTCCAGCCTGGGCAACAAGAGCGAAACTCAGTCTCAAAAACAAACAAACAAACAAACAAACAAAAAGAAGTAGGATTATCTTATATAACAATGAATGAGTCGACTTTTCAAGATTAAAAATATGGCATTTCCCCAGGACCAGTTATACGTTAGACTTACTAGTTACTGACCATTTCTCCAACATAACCTTAGCCCAGTTGTATGCAGTCAAGTAAACTGAAACCCAGGCTGCTATTTTAGCAGCTGCTGATGGGGCTGGGTTAAATTCTACACATTAGCGACTACTTAAACAACAAGCTGGGGGAAATGTTTGCTGCTTTTAGATGAGTGCAAGTTTAAGTTCCAACACTAAGTTGACCTATCCCCTCTAATGATAAGGATATTAACATGTATCAATTACCTGCTGTGTGCTAGAAACTTTATGTTGATATACATTTAACCCTTACAAAAACCCTGTAAAGTAGGTAGGAATTAGCATTACTATATTATAAATGAGAAGCTCTAAAGCTTCTCAGAGAGTTTAAGTAACTTGCTCAGAGTCACACAGCTTTACCATCATTATAGGCCAATATGCTCAGGTCAAAATAGACATTTTTGACCCTGTTTAAAATTTTAAAATTGATATATCATAGTTGTACATACTTTTGGGGTACACGTGATAATTTGATACATGTATACAATGTGTAATGATCAAGTCAGGGTAATTGAGATATCCATCACCTCAAACATTCATCTTTTCTTTGTGTTGGGAACATTACAATTTTTCTCTTCTAGATATTTAAAAATATACAATAAATTACTGTTAAATATAATTTCCCTACTGTACTATCGAATCACACATAGGCAGTTTAAGGAGGGAAGAGATGCATGTGTGTGTCAAAGTGAACAGCAGTTTCCTGAGTAACTATAAGAATACATTGCTACTTCAATATTTTTCTCGTTTTCCATGTAATTTCCCCTTAGTTTACAGTCTTCTTGTGCTGGTGTTTTGCTCAGTTTGTCTTTTGTACTGTTAAAATATGCCCCAACAGACAGATAAAATGGACTCCCTGTGGCTAAAATGAGACACACCAAAAACAGAATCTCATGGCCAGCAGGATTGGGGCTTAGTTAAGTATTTCTGTGTTATTAACTGCCATAAGCTTTTTCCCCTGTAATTAAGCAGAAACCAGCTCCCAAAAAGCATTACTGAAACAACTACAGCTGGAAAATTTCCCAGCTGACTGAGATAGACTGCCTGATGCCAACCTATTGAATCCACTGACCTCCACTCTCTATCCCAAGCCCCTGCCTTGCAGTCCCACCACAGCTCTGATTGGACAGAGGACCTGTCTTATGAACATTTTTTACTGATAAATGGCTGCAGACCTTGAGCCAGTTTCAACCAACTTATAAAGACTGTGCACGAACTTTGTGTCCTGTAGTTCACCTTTAGATGTAAAGAGCCAAATTCCACCTCATTTTAATACTAAAACCTCACCCCAAAGTGAACATGAAATGCATGCTACATACATGTTTACCCACTGTGCATGGTGCCTGATTCCTCTTATAAATATTCATAGATTTTTCCCAACCTAACTCAATTATGTATGTATGGCTGACCCCAGCTCCTTGTCCCTTCTGTGGGGCTTGTACTGAAGCTGCACTCCCGGATCTACAGATTGTATCTCCTCTGAAAATAAAGTCTCCTTTCCTTCCTCCATGGATCTCATCTCCCTTTCTCCCTTCCTCCCTTCCTTCCTCCATGGATCTCATCTCCCTTTCTCCCTTCCTCCCTTCCTTCCTTCTTTTCTTTTTTCTTTCATCTCGCTATCTCGCCCAGGCTGGAGTGCAGTGGTGCAATTACCTGCTGTGTGCTAGAAACTTTATGTTGATATACATTTAACCCTTACAAAAACCCTGTGAAGCAGGTAGGAATTAGCATTACTATATTATAAATGAGAAGCTCTAAAGCTTCTCAGAGAGTTTAAGTAACTTGCTCAGAGTCACACAGCTTTACCATCATTATAGGCCAATATGTTCAGGTCACAATAGACATTTTTGTCTCACTTTTACATTACATTACATTTTGTCTCACAATAGACATTTTGTCTCACTGCAACCTCTGCCTCCCGGGTTCAAGTGATTCTCCTCCCTCAACCTCCAGAGTAGCTGGGATTACAGGTGCATGCCACCACATCCGGCTGGGGTTTCACCTGTTGGCCAGGCTGGTTTTGAACCCCTGACCTTAAATGATCCGCCCACCTCAGCCTCCCAAAGTGCTGGGATTACAGGCATGAGCCACTGGGCCCGGCTGATCTCATCATCTTTTAACAGTACTTCCTCAATTTCTTTTCAGAGACAACAAAGGCTTTCATTTTAACCCAGTCACATTAACACAAATGCTGGGTCCTCCAGCTCTGAGAAAGCCTGGAGAAGATTCTTGCACATTCTTGCTGCTGCAAATAGGTCAAGTTCAGACGCCATTCACCAATTCATCTCTGGGAACTTATATTTTAAGCCTATAAGCTAACCATTTAAAGTTAAAAATTTGTTTCCAACAAATAGATATGTTTTTCACTAAAATCACCTATGATGCCAGAGTTCTGACTGATTGAATAAGACGTAATCTGACCTTCTGAGCCCCAGTGTTCTTATTGTTCTCTTTTCTTTGGCCATATCTTGTTTTCAATCATCCTCTTCCATGACTACGACCACATCTTACAATGGAAGCTAACAAATGGGTTTCTGGTAGTAGGTGTCTGTCTCTGTTCTAATTCACCCTGCATGCTGCTTTTTAACACACTACTTTTTCAGCAGTCTCCTGGCTCAAGAACTCACAATGAGTCACCACTGCTTACTATATACAGTCAAGTCTCCTTTGCCAGGCCTTCAGGGACATCTATAATCTGGCTGTATCATACCTCAGCAGTCTTACGTGGCACCATGCACAACACCTGACATGTTCTTTCCAACTCAGAGGCTCCTGCCCTTACTTTCCCAACATAGGCAAGATCTCCCTGCCTTCTTCCTCTGTCTTTCTTAAGCTGAAAGGCCCAGCCCACCTTGACCTCTACTTTTCTGAATGCCTTTTGCTCCACACTATTTGACACCTGATGCTATTTTGTCTTAGATTGTTTCATTTCTTCTAACAAAAGACTTAATTTTTCTGTTTTGTAGACCCAACCAGAATATGAGCTCCTGGAAAGCAGGCTTTTAGGATTTTACATCTACCACCATACCCTGCCCCTAAACACATAGCTGGGCTGCAATAAGGGATCACTAGATCCTTGCTGCTTGATTCCCTCAAAAATATTTCATTTGGTGAATTTGGGACACAGATTTATATAGTTTATACTTGGAAATGGCTGGGGGGATGTAGATTCAGTTATCATTTAAGTTTGTTACATTTTACTAATTGCCTTTATATACTTCCCCTGCCAAAGCCAGTCTGCTGTAATTATTCCTGGGCATTCGTTTGGGAACTTCACCAAAATACCAAAGGAAAATAAAATCTAACTACATTCAAGTGATGTAATTGCTACTGGTCTTTGTATCAAACACAGATAAAGGTTAGGTTTTTGTCTTTCCTAATGTTAACTTTAATCAATGTTCAGATGAACTGAACCTAAGCAAATGTGGGTCTATAAATAGGCCTGGAACTCTATATACCACATGATCTAGTTGGAGGCATGGTTCATGGATGTAATAAAAATTGTGTGCCTTTTGACATTTGTTGACTAATCTGATAAAACCATCTTACTGTTTTTTTTTTTTTTCTTAGAGATGGGGTCTGGCTCTGTCACCCAGGCTGGAGTGCAGTGGCATGAATATGGCTCACTGGGCTTTACCTCCTGGGCTCAAGCAATCCTCCTGCCTCAGTCCCCCCCGAGACTACAGGCGTGTGCCACTATGCCTGGCTAATTTTTTTTTTTTTTGTATTTTCTGTAGAGATGGGGTTTCGCTATGTTGCCCAGACTGGTCTCTAACTCCTGAGCTCAGGCAATCGGCCCGCCGTGGCCTCCCAAAGTGCTGTGATTACAGGCATGAGCCACTGCGCCTGGCCCCATCTTAACATTTTCACAGCACCTTATAGGCTATAAAATATTTCATATCTGTTATTTTATTTGATCTGTACAACAAAGCTATGAAGCATGTATTATCTCTTCTAGGGAAGATGAAACAAACTCAGTCAGAGAAGTTAAGAAACCTACCAAAGCCTCAAGGCTAGGAAGTGGTAGAAACAAGACGTGAATCCAAGGTGCAGAGAAGTTGGGCAGGGAAGGGAGAGTACAGCACAGTGGGGGCCCTGGGGACTCACCTGAACATGAGCTGTGTGATAGGTACTGTCAGATGAGACAAATATGAGTGATTATCCTTACCCTAAAGGTACATAAATGTGTGAGAATATAGGTAAAGCCTGGGCAACTGTTAAGTCCAAAATGAGGTCTTCAGACCTATGGTCCTTCCATTATTCCACACTGCCTCCCACAGTTCTGTTGCTAGGGCCCAGCTCCCACTTACCACATTCTAGCTCTTCTCCTTTTAGCTTTCAGAGGCCAGCTTTTGGCATCGTTACAAAGTAGACTTTGATAAAGTTTCACTGCTCTCCTGAGAAACAGTAAGAGAATGTTAGCTGGAAATGAATATTGAGAGAGGTTGCTACAATCTCCTTTAGAGAGAACTGAATCAGGTTAGTGGCATAAATCGATGAGGGCAGGAGTTTTGTATTTTTGTCTATTGCCAAATGTGCAGTTGGTATGGAACAACAAACCATAAGAAGAACGTTTGAAAAAGAGAGATCAGAGGAAGAGTGGAGGGAGAGGTGAAGGAGGAGAAGAGGGAGAAAGAACAAGAGGGAAGCCTTAGGTTTCCTTAGGTGTATGTGAAGCCTTAGGTGTATGTGAAAGCCTTAGGTGTATGTGAAATTTATACTAAGATTTTCCCTCTTACCAGGGTGTGGTGTAGCTCAGTTTCGTGGAGGCCAGTGGTTTATGTGTATGTGAAATGTATGTGAAAGCCTTAGGTGTATGTGAAATGTATACTAAGATGTTCCCTCTTACCAGGGTGTGGTGTAGTTCAGTTTAGTGGAGGCCAGTGATTTATGTGTATGTGAAAGCCTTAGGTGTATGTGAAATGTATACTAAGATTTTCCCTCTTACCAGGATGTGGTGTAGCTCAGTTTAGTGGAGGCCAGTGGTTTATGTGTATGTGAAATGTATGTGAAAGCCTTAGGTGTATGTGAAATTTATACTAAGATTTTCCCTTTTACCAGGGTGTGGTGTAGCTCAGTTTAGTGGAGGCCAGTGGTTTTTCAATATTTGATATTCTGGAGGACAAGACAGGAACTGACTGACTGAATGACTGACTGAAAATTTGTTAAGTCCTCACAATATAGGGAACTAACCAGATGACACAGACATCTGAAGGGCTGGATGGTAGGCAAGAACTTGAGAGACCTGAACAAAATAGTAGCTGAATGACAGTGTTTCCCAGAGGATAAACCCAGAGATTTAAAAGGATGAGGGGTTGGTGGTTTAAGGACTCATACTGTCTCTCAGGAGCTACATTTACTTTAAACTTCTCTGAGTTAGAGTGCCAGAGAGACCTCTGGAGTTGGCAGCTTCTTCTAGGCCAGGCAAAATCCTTATTACCATGAAAAAGAGTTCTGAAATGCTTTCAAACTTGTAAGAGAGTTCCCTTTGAGCTCAGGTTTGGAAATTTGGCAACTAACATTAAATGCTAGTGAGCAAGTTAGAATATCTTAATAAAATATACTTCACATTCAGAGTTGACCAAATCAAGAGGCAGGAGGTTCAGGGTCTTAGGTCCCTGCCATGATTTCAAACTTCCAAAAGAGCCAGTAGACCAGAAAGCCCTAAGTCCTCCCTACTACAGACCCTTCCCTCATATAAGGCCTTCTGTATGGGGCCCTTACTTCCTGCTACAACACATTCCAACATTTCTGTATGGTTTTCAAGACTTGCCCCAAACAATTCTCACTGCCCTGGTTCTTAGGCTTGGCCTCATTACTCTACAGACCATGTTCTTCCTCCCACCCTCTTTATGTGCTTTCACTGCTAATTCTGGAATACCCTTCCCTCTGCATTTCACTTAGTAACATTATACTCATTTGTCAAGGTCTACCTCCTCCTTAAAGCCTTTCCTGATTATTAGAGACTTAGCTAATTTCCTTCCTTCTGAAGAGTAAATGCTATCTGGCCTGGGTAAGGGAGGCAGTGTGGTGGAGAATTTAAGATAGCAGTACAGGACTAGAAGAAGATTCAAGTTCTAGGCCTTCCAGTAATTAGAGTAAATGAGAGGCAGTTATCTAAGCTTCAAGCATTTGTTTGTTTTCTATTCTATTTCATCTTTATTATTCATTGCTTGCCTGCTATATGTAAGTTGCTGATGAATCCTATCTAGATCTTGCCATTGAGGATCTTAGAGTCTAATAAATGATATATATATAAATAATTAGAATAAAAATAGGAAAAATGGTTAAAAACCATGAGAGCATCATGGAAAGTTCCTTAAGAGGTCAGAGGAAGTTAAAATTAATCTCTCTGTAGAAAATAGCATCTGAGCTTGGCCTCGGAGCATGAATGAAAATATGTAAGAATAAAATAATAAATAAGAAAGTGTTAGAAAAGTATAGAATGTGATACAAATGCAAGGGCTAGTATTTTAAATGGGGTGAAGTGTAGGAGCTGTTTTAAGAAAAGATAAGGTAGGGAAAGGAGTGATTCCATCCCTCAATTCTAGGCAAAACCTGCCAAATACTTTATTTCAAAAGAAGCAATGAGTTCCCTTGATGGCAGGGCCACCATTTAATCTCTGTCATTTTCTGCTAGCACATTAAAGAGCCTACATTACATTGTATATGAAGTTTTTAGGGCCACCTGGAGCAGAGGGCTCAGAAAAAGTCTCAGATAGGGCTCAATAAAGTCTGGCAGCAGAGGGTCAATTTGAGGAGAACCATTGACATGGCTCCAACGTAAAGGGTAAAAGAACATACCAGGTAGACAAATGAGCCAGCTCTAGCTTACATGCAGAATAAAGGCAGCTGCCTTAGGCCCCATTCATGAGTTTGGGGAGAGCTACAGCAGCTCTGGGGGTATAAAGCAGACGAAGAGGCTTACAGCAGCTAAAATGCTATTAACAAATACTCCATTACCAAAGTTCCATCAGGAGGTTTATTGTCCATCTGTAAGATATGCCCACTTTCTCAAGCTGTTCTCCAGTCTACTTGGTGCCATTACCACCTGAGTTCAGGGAGTACAGGCTACCCTTGGCAAATGCTTTCAGTAGTTTTAGGTATGAGTATGTGCACCTCCTCAGGATGTTCCCCTCCACATCCTAGCATACAATGCCTGAGCTTCCTTTCTATAGTCATTTCCGTCATCCTTAGAGGGCAGATTTTTATAAAATGATTGGGCTAGGCTGGGCATCTAGTGCAGTATTTAGCTCAAAATCGTATTTCAATAGTATTTAGGTTCACATAAATTCACTTCAATTCAATTCAGACTAAAATTCACTGTTGGTATTAGTTACCACGATTATAGTATAATTAACCATAGTCTTTCATTGGGACTTGCTCAGGGTTTTCTAGGAAGCACCTGCCTATGCCTTCTGCAAAGGCTCAATTCTGCACTTTCCTTAAGAGGATCACATCCTTGCCAAAACCCCACAGTGCGTAGTGAAACAATTTGGCTTATGCAAAAATCCCAAGAAATATATAGCTATGATAAGAAAGTACAATGTGAAACTGATGAGGGACAGAATGGTAGTGGTGAAGAAATTATCTCTAATCATAGAGAAAAATAAAATCCTCAGTGGGATTGTTTACAGCTTCCCCATTCATTGCCCTGGAGAGTTGTCTTAGATACTTCCATTCTTACTGCACTTAATCACATCCCAGAATAGCTCTAGCTCTCTTTACTCATATGTATAATAATCCCTCACATTTAATGTACTGCTTTATACTGTATGTATATGCAATATTTTATATATATATACACACATACAATAATTTAATACCTATCTGTGAAAGAAAGAGTTAACCCAGCAGTCTTGAGTTGCTCAAATCGTATACATTTTTAGAAGGGCCCACTTGTGTGACTGGTCCTTGGCCAGCTCCTGGGAACTGAGGTCTTAGAATGTTCTCTATTCTAGTAACTGATAAGGGCATTGTGTATGCCCTTTCAACCATGCTGTAACAGCCTGTCTAGGTATCTTGTGCAAAAAATATGATTTATGGTGAATGCATGCTTTCTTTCCAAGGGATATGGAGTTTCAGTCACTAGTTACCCCAATAAAAATCCTGGAGTTTCAGGCTCAAGTACGCTTCCCTGGCAGAAAACACTTTGCATATGTTTCTGAACTTCATTGTTGGAGGATTAAGCACAACCTGTGTGACTCTAGTGGGAGAAGACTCTTGGAAGCTTGCACCTGGTATCCTCCAGTCTCTGACTGATGTACGTTTTCCCCTTATTGATCCTGCTTTCTATCCTTTTGATATAATAAACTGTAGCCTGATTGTAACAATTTATGAGTCCTGTGAGTCCTTCTAGCAAATCAGTGAACCTGGGGATGGTATTGGGGGCCACCAGTACATTGCTTTACAATGTCATTATGAGGATTACCACCTTCATTTTACATATAAAGAAACTGAGATCAAATGGCTTGAGCTGGAAGTAGAATTCAGTTCTTTCCAAATCCCATGTCCTTTCTACTATACTGAACTGCTCCCTATATAATCTTTTTTTGTGGTTAAGGGGTAGATAAAATGGTATCAGAGGTACCTTTTAGCTCTGACAGACATTAACTGTATGTCTAAAGTCCATATGAAAAAAAGGAGGATGTAAAACTAAAAAAAAAATTTTTTTCAAGTTATCTCCACTCATTCCCCCTTTGCATAGTTCACTTCTATCTTAGGGTGTCAAGGGCTCTACTGAAACTCTACAAGAATGCATAGGCAAGGAAAATTACACTTTAAAGAATGATTAGTTCTATTATGCATGCCTTCCCCCAGGCATTCTGCTTAGTCTCTGACAAATAAAAACTGTACACATGGATTTGAGAAAGATCCTGGTTGGGTTTGTTCAGTGGCATTATTAGGGTAAAGATGAAAGGCAAAGTTTATAGCCTTGTCTGACCTGGCCTTGCCAACATAACCTTGCTGTGCTCCAAACGCCTAAAGGGCTGGCTTTGTCACTCAACACTCTGCATTCATCTGTGTAGTCTGTCTGACTAAGCCATATGTCCTGAGAATGGTGGAGGAAGAGACTGTGCTTAGATAAGGTAATAGACAAAACTTATGAAATAAATCCCCTTTCATGAAATTTGGTGTTTATGAAATATATGTTTTATATTTTATAGAGAACACTAAAGCAAATGAATGAGTTAGTCTACAGCCTTGCTTTTATCCCCAACACTAAAATCTCATTCGGTGGGTTTTAAGGACCTGGGATGAGCTATTTTTTGTCATGGTGGGCCAGATTTTCCACTGAGCGAGGGAAATGGGCAGGCACCTGCCAGTGTAGCAATCAATCTTATCCTTGGCAATGGTTTCCTAGAGGGTTTTTCTGCTCAGGGTTTGGAATCAGCAAGTCCAGTTGTACTATAATGTGTGGGAGTTTTCATAGATTTATATCACACAGAAAAGAAGACTGATTGTCTATGCAGAGAATGTTGGGTTGGTTGTACAGTGTAGTGTGGAGGGTGGGTATACAAGTTGTCTTTTCAAGAGCTAGAAAAATCCCTTGATAAAGTGCTTAAAAAAGAGATAAACACACCAAGATTGGTTTTTATCATACATGGAAGGGAATATCTAAAGAGAAAGGAAGAAGAGGCAGATCAATTACCTACAGAGATACTTTCTGGCACAGACTAGCACACAGCATATCACATTAATAAAACTGAGCTCTGCAAGAAAAAAGGTAGACCATTCTCCCTCATTAAAAAGTTCCAGTTTTAAGGAACTATTACTATTCTGAATCCAGCACATTCCCCCACACACAATCACCACACACCTAGCCAAATGAGCACACGACATTCCTAAACTAAGGACACTCTTTAACCTAGCCTCCACTTACAAACTCAAAAAGGCACATATTTACTAAATGATTCTGACAGGAGAAGGGGAAGATATGTAGAATTTAGAGGCCAAAGAGAAGTAGATAACTGAAAACAAGGTTGTACACACACACACACACACGCGAGCACATGTGCATGTGCGTGTGCGCACACACACACACACACCCCTATCACTAGTCCCTCCCATGCCCTACATTACATCAACTGTTTTCAGTTAGGCTAAGCCCCTTCCACTGGAGAAAAATAAAGATTGAAGCTATGGGCCGGGCACAGTGGCTCACGCCTGTAATCCCAGCATTTTGGGAGGCTGAGGCGGGCAGATCACGAGGTCAGGAAATCGAGACCATCCTGGCTAACACGGTGAAACCCTGTCTCTACCAAAAATACAAAAAAAAAAAAAAGAAAAAAAATTAGCCGGGTGTGGTTGTGGGTGCCTGTAGTCCCAGCTACTCGGGAGGCTGAGGCAGGAGAATGGCGTGAACCCAGGAGGCGGAGGTTGTGGTGAGCCAAGATCGCGCCACTGTACTCCAGTCTGGGCGACAGAGCGAGATTCCGTCTCAAAAGAAAAAAGAAAAAAAAAAAAAAGATTGAAGCTATGGGAATGACAGTGTCCCTTCTCTACTTGATCAATACCTTCTTTGGCTACTGTTAAGATGCACTCTCCGTGACCAGTAATAGTAAAGCAAGACCTACATAGCTAATTAGTTATTACTTTTTGGTCTGGGTTTCAGTTTCCCCAATTGTAAAATGAAGGGTAGAAACTGGACCTCCCACCTCAGGTCATATCCTATGATTCCCTGACTCTATTACGAACCATTGCATGTGTCACATGACAGATGCCAAGGATGCCTTCAAGCCTTACTTCTTACATACAGGCCCACACATACACATGGGGCCTTTCTTTTTGACTCTGACAGGCAGGGGAGCCCAGAGGGTTGAGACTTTCTAAATGCAGATAAATAAGCTGAAAAGATTACAATGAGTAGATTCTGTTTTCCCCAGCTTACCTCTTTGGGCGAGAGAGCTGTGCTGAGATGCAAGGGCAAGGTTGAAAAAAACCTGACAACAGTTATGGTGACAATGTTTTGATGATTATTGGTTTCTGCACTGCTGGGAAGAGAGAGTACACTCCTCAAACCTTGAAAGTACACTCCTCAAACCTTCCTTTAAGCTTTGAACCAAAGCAACTGCAGATGATTTCTAGGGTAAAGGTAAAGCCACCTCTATAACTGAGGTTTGCTGTCCCCTGGTACATACCAAAGGATCTGGATCCAGAGCACCAGAGTCAATCATGAGTACCAGTTGGAACCCAAAATAGTAACATCTACTGAATGTGCCAGTATTTACTTGGTAAATTGAAATAATGTGGATTTTATGAGGGTGAGGAATTACCCTATAAAATCGTTCAATCTGGAATCAAGTATTTTCTGTAACTGCTACACCAAAAATTAAACAAGTAGATAATAATAAATTACCTACCCACTAAGTTCTGAGGAAAATACTGCATCACTTCAGAGACTAAATATCTACCTCTCCTGATCAAGGTAAACAGATTGTATTTTTAAGTCAGATTTATTAATGTATGATGCCACCTAATATGAATAGTATTTCATATTCTATTTGGTTTGATCATTAATAATCATTCATATTTGTATGATGTTAAACTTATAAAGTCCTTCAATATATTTCACATTATGTATCTTAGGTTGATCTCTGACAACAGCCCTGTGAGCATGAATGGGCAGGTATTATCCTTATTTTACAGATGATGAATATGAGGCCAAGAGAGTTGGGACAATAGATGGCTGGCATTAGAACCCAGGAATCAAGGTTCTATGCTTCCTTTACTTTGCAATGAGATCAGCAAGGGGCACAAACATGACATGATGTTGCTTACCCCATTTCAGGTCAAAACTCATTATCTAACCTAAAGTTTACCATTACACAAATTTAGCTGTTGGGATACTTGCCAACATGAAACCCAAGCCTAACTTCCTGAAGCAGTATAAAGGTACATGCCAGGAGTCATAAATCAGGTATTTTATTTCCTGAGTGTGGCTAGAATATCCCTTTGCCAAGAAAAGGGAAGGGGGTAGAGTGATATAATTTTCACAGTCTCCCACAATCTCCCAGACTTCCAGCTCAGAGTGCCAGCAAGTACCCCGCCATCTAATGGTCATTTGCAGAAACTTCATCTTCCAGGTAGGAGAAGAAGACATCCCATTGATATTCTTTCTTTTTATTTATTTTTATTTATTTTTATTTTTTATTATACTTTTAAGTTTTAGGGTACATGTGCACATTGTGCAGGTTAGTTACATATGTATACATGTGCCATGCTGGTGCACTGCACCCATTAACTCATCATCTAGCATTAGGTATATCTCCCAATGCTATCCCTCCCCCCTCCCCCCACCCCACAACAGTCCCCAGTGTGATATTCCCCTTCCTGTGTCCATGTGTTCTCATTGTTCAATTCCCACCTATGAGTGAGAAGATGCAGTGTTTGGTTTTTTGTTCTTGTGCTAGTTTACTGAGAATGATGTTTTCCAATTTCATCCATGTCCCTACAAAGGACATGAACTCATCATTTTTTATGGCTGCATAGTATTGCATGGTGTATATGTGCCACATTTTCTTAACCCAATCTATCATTGTTGGACATTTGGGTTGGTTCCAAGTCTTTGCTATTGTGAATAATGCCGCAATAAACATACATGTGCATGTGTCTTTATAGCAGCATGATTTATAGTCCTTTGGGTATATACCCAGTAATGGGATGGCTGGGTCAAATGGTATTTCCAGTTCTAGATCCCTGAGGAATCGCCACACTGACTTCCACAATGGTTGAACTAGTTTACAGTCCCACCAACAGTGTAAAAGTGTTCCTATTTCTCCACATCCTCTCCAGCACCTGTTGTTTCCTGACTTTTTAATGATTGCCATTCTAACTGGTGTGAGATGGTATCTCATTGTGGTTTTGATTTACATTTCTCTGATGGCCAGTGATGATGAGCATTTTTTCATGTGTTTTTTGGCTGCATAAATGTCTTATTTTGAGAAGTGTCTGTTCATGTCCTTTGCCCACTTTTTGATGGGGTTGTTTTTTTCTTGTAAATTTGTTTGAGTTCATTGTAGATTCTGGATATTAGCCCTTTGTCAGATGAGTAGGTTGCGAAAATTTTCTCCCATTTTGTAGGTTGCCTGTTCACTCTGATGGTAGTTTATTTTGCTGTGCAGAAGCTCTTTAGTTGAATTAGATCCCATTTGTCAATTTTGGCTTTTGTTGCCATTGCTTTTGGTGTTTTAGACATGAAGTCCTTGCCCATGCCTATATCCTGAATGGTAATGCCTAGGTTTTCTTCTAGGGTTTTTATGGTTTTAGGTCTAACGTTTAAGTCTTTAATCCATCTTGAATTGATTTTTGTATAAGGTGTAAGGAAGGGATCCAGTTTCAGCTTTCTACATATGGCTAGTCAGTTTTCCCAGCACCATTTATTAAATAGGGAATCCTTTCCCCATTGCTTGTTTTTCTCAGGTTTGTCAAAGATCAGATAGTTGTAGATATGCGGTGCTATTTCTGAGGGCTCTGTTCTGTTCCATTGATCTATATCTCTGTTTTGGTAACAGTACCATGCTGTTTTGGTTACTGTAGCCTTGTAGTATAGTTTGAAGTCAGGTAGTGTGATGCCTCCAGCTTTGTTCTTTTGGCTTAGGATTGACTTGGCGATGCGGGCTCTTTTTTGGTTCCATATGAACTTTAAAGTAGTTTTTTCCAATTCTGTGAAGAAAGGCATTGGTAGCTTGATGGGGATGGCATTGAATCTGTAAATTACCTTGGGCAGTATGGCCATTTTCACAATATTGATTCTTCCTACCCATGAGCATGGAATGTTCTTCCATTTGTTTGTATTGTCTTTTATTTCATTGAGCAGTGGTTTGTAGTTCTCCTTGAAGAGGTCCTTCACATCCCTTGTAAGTTGGATTCCTAGGTATTTTATTCTCTTTGAAGCAATTGCGAATGGGAGTTCACTCATGATTTGGCTCTCTGTTTGTCTGTTGTTGGTGTATAAGAATGCTTGTGATTTTTGTACATTGATTTTGTATCCTGAGACTTTGCTGAAGTTGCTTATCAGCTTAAGGAGATTTTGGGCTGAGACAATGGGGTTTTCTAGATATACAATCATGTCGTCTGCAAACAGGGACAATTTGAGTTCCTCTTTTCCTAATTGAATACCCTTTATTTCCGTCTCCTGCCTAATTGCCCTGGCCAGAACTTCCAACACTATGTTGAATAGGAGTGGTGAGAGACGGCATCCCTGTCTTGTGCCAGTTTTCAAAGGGAATGCTTCCAGTTTTTGCCCATTCAGTATGATATTGGCTGTGGGTTTGTCATAGATAGCTCGTATTATTTTGAAATACGTCCCATCAATACCTAATTTATTGAGAGTTTTTAGCATGAAGGGTTGTTGAATTTTGTCAAAGGCTTTTTCTGCATCTATTGAGATAATCATGTGGTTTTTGTCTTTGGCTCTGTTTATGTGCTGGATTACATTTATTGATTTGCGTATATTGAACCAGCCTTGCATCCCAGGGATGAAGCCCACCTGATCATGGTGGATAAGCTTTTTGATGTGCTGCTGGATTTGGTTGGTCAGTATTTTATTGAGGATTTTTGCATCAATGTTCATCAAGGATAGTGGTCTAAAATTCTCTTTTTTTGTTGTGTCTCTGCCTGGCTTTGGTATCAGAATGATGCTGGCCTCATAAAATGAGTTAGGGAGGATTCCCTCTTTTTCTATTGATTGGAATAGTTTCAGAAGGAATGGTACCAGTTCCTCCTTGTACCTCTGGTAGAATTCAGCTGTGAATCCATCTGGTCCTGGACTCTTTTTGGTTGGTAAGCTATTGATTATTGCCACAATTTCAGATCCTGTTATTGGTCTATTCAGAGATTCAACTTCTTCCTGGTTTAGTCTTGGGAGAGTGTATGTGACGAGGAATTTATCCATTTCTTCTAGATTTTCTAGTTTATTTGCGTAGAGGTGTTTGTAGTATTCTCTGATGGTAGTTTGTATCTCTGTGGGATCACTGGTGATATCCCCTTTATCATTTTTTATTGCGTCTATTAGATTCTTCTTTTTTTCTTTATTAGTCTTGCTAGCGGTCTATCAATTTTGTTGATCCTTTCAAAAAACCAGCTCCTGGATTCACTGATTTTTTGAAGGGTTGTTTGTGTCTCTATTTCCTTCAGTTCTGCTCTGATCTTAGTTATTTCTTGCCTTCTGCTAGCTTTTGAATGTGTTTGCTCTTGCTTTTCTAGTTCTTTTAATTGTGATGTTAGGGTGTCAATTTTGGATCTTTCCTGCTTTCTCTTGTGGGCATTTAGTGCTATAAATTTCCCTCTACACACTGCTTTGAATGCGTCCCAGAGATTCTGGTATGTTGTGTCTTTGTTCTCATTGGTTTCAGAGAACATCTTTATTTCTGCCTTCATTTCGTTATGTACCCAGTAGTCATTCAGGAGCAGGTTGTTCAGTTTCCATGCAGTTGAGTGGTTTTGAGTGAGATTCTTAATCCTCAGTTCTAGTTTGATTGCACTGTGGTCTGAGAGATAGTTTGTTATAATTTCTGTTCTTTTACATTTGCTGAGGAGAGCTTTACTTCCAAGTATGTGGTCAATTTTGGAATAGGTGTGGTGTGGTGCTGAAAAAAATGTATATTCTGTTGATTTGGGGTGGAGAGTTCTGTAGATGGCTATTAGGTTTGCTTGGTGCAGAGCTGAGTTCAATTCCTGGGTATCCTTGTTGACTTTCTGTCTCGTTGATCTGTCTAATGTTGACAGTGGGGTGTTAAAGTCTCCCATTATTAATGTGTGGGAGTCTAAGTCTCTTTGTAGGTCACTCAGGACTTGCTTTATGAATCTGGGTGCTCCTGTATTGGGTGCATAGTTATTTAGGATAGTTAGCTCTTCTTGTTGAATTGATCCCTTTACCATTATGTAATGGCCTTCTTTGTCTCTTTTGATCTTTGTTGGTTTAAAGTCTGTTTTATCAGAGACTAGGATTGCAACCCCTGCCTTTTTTTGTTTTCCATTTGCTTGGTAGATCTTCCTCCATCCTTTTATTTTGAGCCTATGTGTGTCTCTGCACGTAAGATGGGTTTCCTGAATACAACACACTGATGGGTCTTGACTCTTTATCCAATTTGCCAGTCTGTGTCTTTTAATTGGAGCATTTAGTCCATTTACGTTTAAAGTTAATATTGTTATGTGTGAATTTGATCCTGTCATTATGATGTTAGGTGGTTATTTTGCTCGTTAGTTGATGCAGTTTCTTCCTAGTCTTGATGGTCTTTACATTTTGGCATGATTTTGCAGCGGCTGGTTCCGGTTGTTCCTTTCCATGTTTAGTGCTTCCTTCAGGAGCTCTTTTAGGGCAGGCCTGGTGGTGACAAAATCTCTCAGCATTTGCTTGTCTGTAAAGTATTTGATTTCTCCTTCACTTATGAAGCTTAGTTTGGCTGGATATGAAATTCTGGGTTGAAAATTCTTTTCTTTAAGAATGTTGAATATTGGTCCCCACTCTCTTCTGGCTTGTAGGGTTTCTGCTGAGAGATCCGCTGTTAGTCTGATGGGCTTCCCTTTGAGGGTAACCCGACCTTTCTCTCTGGCTGCCCTTAACATTTTTTCCTTCATTTCAACTTTGGTGAATCTGACAATTATGTGTCTTGGAGTTGCTCTTCTCGAGGAGTATCTCTGGGGCGTTCTCTGTATTTCCTGAATCTGAACGTTGGCCTGCCTTGCTAGATTGGGGAAGTTCTCCTGGATAATATCCTGCAGAGTGTTTTCCAACTTGGTTCCATTCTCCCCATCACTTTCAGGTACACCAATTGGACGTAGATTTGGTCTTTTCACATAGTCCCATATTTCTTGGAGGCTTTGCTCGTTTCCTTTTATTCTTTTTTCTCTAAACTTCCCTTCTCGCTTCATTTCATTCATTTCATCTTCCATTGCTGATACCCTTTCTTCCAGTTGATCGCATCAGCTCCTGAGGCTTCTGCATTCTTCACGTAGTTCTCGAGCCTTGGTTTTCAGCTCCATCAGCTCCTTTAAGCACTTCTCTGTATTGGTTATTCTAGTTATACATTCTTCTAAATTTTTTTCAAAGTTTTCAACTTCTTTGCCTTTGGTTTGAATGTCCTCCCTTAGCTCAGAGTAATTTGATCGTCTGAAGCCTTCTTCTCTCAGCTCGTCAAAGTCATTCTCCATCCAGCTCTGTTCCGTTGCTGGTGAGGAACTGCGTTCCTTTGGAGGAGGAGAGGAGCTCTGCATTTTAGAGTTTCCAGTTTTTCTGTTCTGTTTTTTCCCATCTTTGTGGTTTTATCTACTTTTGGTCTTCGATGATGGTGATGTACAGATGGCTTTTTGGTGTGGATGTCCTTTCTGTTTGTTAGTTTTCCTTCTAACAGACAGTACCCTCAGCTGCAGGTCTGTTGGAATACCCTGCTGTGTGAGGTGTCAGTCTGCCCCTGCTGGGGGGTGTCTCCCAGTTAGGCTGCTCGGGGGTCAGGGGTCAGGGACCCACTTGAGGAGGCAGTCTGCCCGTTCTCAGATCTCCAGCTGCGTGCTGGGAGAACCACTGCTCTCTTCAAAGCTGTCAGACAGGGACATTTAAGTCTGCAGAGGTTACTGCTGTCTTTTTGTTTGTCTGTGCCCTGCCCCCAGAGGTGGAGCCTACAGAGGCAGGCAGGCCTCCTTGAGCTGTGGTGGGCTCCACCCAGTTCGAGCTTCCCGGCTGCTTTGTTTACCTAATCAAGCCTGGGCAATGGCGGGCGCCCCTCCCCCAGCCTTGCTGCCGCCTTGCAGTTTGATCTCAGACTGCTGTGCTAGCAATCAGCGAGACTCCGTGGGCATAGGACCCTCCAAGCCAGGTGCGGGATATAATCTCGTGGTGCGCCTTTTTTTAAGCCAGTCGGAAAAGCGCAGTATTTGGGTTGGAGTGACCCGATTTTCCAGGTGCCGTCTGTCACCCCTTTCTTTGACTCAGAAAGGGAACTCCCTGACCCCTTGCGCTTCCGAAGTGAGGCAATGCCTCGCCCTGCTTTGGCTCGTGCACAGTGCGCGCACCCACTGACCTGCGCCCACTGTCTGGCACTAACTAGTGAGATGAACCGGTACCTCAGATGGAAATGCAGAAATCACCGTCTTCTGCGTTGCTCAGGCTGGGAGCTGTAGACCGGAGCTGTTCCTATTCGGCCATCTTGGCTCCTCCCATCCCATTGATATTCTATTTTCCATCCACATGGAATATGGTGTGAGAGTGATCACTATTTCAGTCCAGCTCAGGAACAGATATTCTACTGCACCATACGTACATACTCAACCCAGACTTCTTGGAAAGGAATTGTGTTAAAAGTTAGACCTACCATATGATACAGCAAATACACTTCTAGGTATTTACCCAAGTGAATTGAAAATTTACATCCACACAAAAACCTGCTTGTGGATGTCTCTAGCAACTTTATTCCTAATTTCTCAAAGCTAAAAACAATCGAGATGTCTTTCAACAAGAGAATGGATAAACAAGTATTCTTACAATGGAATACTATTCAGTGTTTAAAAGGAACTACTTACATAAAAGGAGCTATTGATTCACACAACATGAATGAGTCTTAAATGCATTTTGCTAGGAGACAGAAGCCATACCCAAAGACTACATATTGTATTATTCCATTCATATGACACTCTGGAAAATATAAAACTATAGGGATGGGATACTTATCAGTAGTTTCTGAGTATTAGGGGTGGGGGAACTGGTTGATAACAGAGGGGATTCACAGAGGAATTTTGAGAGTGATGGAACTCTTCTGTATGGTATTGGGGTGGTGAGCACATGACATTATGCATTTGTCAAAACCTATAGACCTGTAATTTACAAAGAATGAGCCTTAACATATGCAAATGCAAACATCAACCAGATGTCAGAGGATCCCAGGATGAAATGCAGACTGTGACAAATGAATCTAACTGTATTACAAATGTGTGACATAAGTGCACTGAGGAAGGGGGTACGAAGCTGATTTAACTTTGAAAAATTGTGTTTTAGCTAGAAAGTATAAAGATAAAAGACAAATAACCATACATAAACACTGTACTGTAGTTGATAAAGCTGTTGTCATGGTGGTATAGATGAACAATTGTGAGACTGGTTTGAATGTACTGGGTTTGAACAAGTAAGTAAATGGATGGTGGGTAGTGGAAGCTAAGTTTGTCATTGTTATAGGGGGAAGTTACAGATAAAAAGAAAGGAAGGCTAGAATGAACCCTGTAGTATTGGATTAGAGTTAGAGACATCAATATAAACTCATGTTTAGCTTTATATATAATATATAATATATATAATATATATTATATATATTACATATATAATATATATTATATATAATATATATTATATATATTACATATATAATATATATTATATACATTATATATTATATATTATATTATATATGTAATATATATTATATATTATATATATTATATATAATATATAATATATATGTAATATATATTATATATATATACACACACACACACAATGGATAGACACACAAATGATTATAGATATATATGTATACAAAGGTTAGTACATAAACAAACATATATTACCCAGTTATGTCCACTGAGAAAGTCTGGAAGCAATGATAGCTTGGTAAAAATGACCACTCCTAGATCTTGGTTTCTAAATAACATTTTCCAATAAAAGGAACCAGAGTTATTTGGATAAATGGTTCATTCTAGGGCTAGGTCAGGGAAAACACAAGATGAGCCTGGAGTATCTTGTAGTACCAGAAAATTAGCAAGTACTAAAAAGATAAAAGGAAGAGGGCATGTGTTTAAAGGGACGCAGGAACCAACCTGAAATAATTCCTAATGGCTAAAGCAGGAGCATTTGAGTAACAAAATAGATAAGGTAGTATCGGATTAAAGCCCAAAGTATAAAATAAATAAATATTAGCCCACATATACAGCATAAATAAATGATCAAATAAATGCATAAATGGTGGAGAAAAGACAGATCGTCCTAACAGAAGAATTCTAAATAATGTATGTAGATACTCCCCTTTCAAGGAGGTAGAGCTTGGGTGTGGGCTGGACTTACTTCCAAAGAATAGAGAATGAAAAAGGAAAAAGTAGTTGCTTTACACTGCAAAAACATGGCAAACACAACCTTAACCAAATGACCAAAGTTAAATGTGATAATTAGTAGTGATGTCTTGTTAAAGGCTATTATGTGCGCCTTGAAATAATGTAATGAAAATGGAACTTTACCTCTGTGAGATTCTTCTCCAAAATCTATAACCCCAGTGCAATCATAAGAAAAACATCAAACTACCACAAATTGAAGGACATTCTGCAAAATACCTGACCAGTACTCTTAAAAATCTTAACGTTATGGAAAAGCAGAGAAACTGCCACAGACCAGAGAAGACTAAGGACACATGATGATTAAATGCAATGTATTATCTTGGATTGGATCCTGATATTTTAGAAAAATGATAATTAATGGAAAAACTGGTGAAATCTGAATGAAGTCTGGAGTTTAGTTAATAGTAATATACCAGTGTTGATTTCTTAGTTTTTATAAATGTACCATAGTAATGTACAGATGATAACATTAGGGGAAACTGGGCAAACGGTATATTGGAACTCTTTGTACTAGCTTTGCAACTTTTCTGTAAGTACAAAAGTCATCTCAAATAAAGTTTAAAAATTAAACCATGTTCACACACACACACAGAGTTAATAGTTTAAACAGATGTCTGTCAGATTCTTCCTTAACATACAACTAGGGAGGAGAACAGTCTTCTGAAGTCAGAAGGTAACCATTATCTAACTGTGTGACCTTAAGCAAGTTCCTTTTTTCAACTTCAGGCTTGAATTTTCCATCTGTACCGTGAGGAGTGGAACTAGATGGTGTTCAAATGCCCTTTCAGCTCTACCTAGACTGGGCTTCTTTTTGGCTGTGTGGGAGGTGGGAACAGAGGCCAAAGCTTTCCTTGGGCTTTCTTAACAAAACCAGCTGCTTTACCAAGCTCAACGTATAATGTTCCATGTGAATTCCAATCACCAGCAATCCCAGAGAGATGGGTTCAGTAAGAAGAAGGATGGAACTGTGCATGGCATAAGCCTCTTTTCCTGGGAAGTATTCAGTGTTCTCCGGGAAATGAGGGCAACGTGAAAGCCAATCTAAAGGTGGGGTTTAAGAAGAACAGAAAGTGAACAAAAACTTGAATTTCTATGGTCAAGAAATGTTACTTCTTGTCAAGCCCTGGCCATCCAGCCACACTGGCTAAGCAAGGACACATTGCCAGTAAACCCAAGTACCTTCAAAATGCCATTCTTGAGGGAGTGAGAGCATCAGGAAGAATAGCTAATGGATGCTGGCTTTAATAACTAGGTGACAGGTTGATCTATTCAGCAAACCATCATGGTTTGAAATCCTGTCTCAAAAACACCAAAAACAAAAACAAAACAAAAAACCAAAACAAAATAATAAAAGAGTGCCTAACTCAGAAAGGCACTCAAGACTATCACTGCAACCACCACACTTAGCTGTGCTTAAACCCAATAGCTGCTTTTATATTGCATTCTTCTCTCAATCAAAACTTATAATAGGCCAAACTATCCATATGGCACACAACCTGAGAAACTCTGGCTTTCCCGTAAAGTTCATAGCTTTGATGCCAAAGGGGCTTTTTGCAGAGATTGTTTCTTGGAGAAGAGTCTTGCTTTCATCTTTGTATTTAGATAATTCTAATAAAGAGCAAGGTGGACATTTGGGCCTAGCTACTATGCTTTTCTTATCAAGTAGTTTTGGTTTACTTTTTTTCCAGTGCATTTTCTGCCAGCACAGAAGCTCCAATTAGATGGCAATAGAGTATAGGCCTTTTATTTTAATGTGTATATTTCTCCCACAAAGAAACAAAATTATAGTTATGTCTTCTATTAACATATCCCTATTGATGCTAACTTAAAATATTTAGTCTCACTGCCAGTGTCCAGTAATGCAACAGTCACAGGGTAAAGAGAATAATACAGAAAAGGAGAAATCAGAGAGAAAGATACATGGGAGGAAAGGGTAAAGAGAAGGGGAAGTAGAGAAGAAAAAAGGAAAGATGTAAAGAAAACAGGGAAAATAGAACAGTTGGAGAAAAACCAGAGAAAGAAAAAGGAATAAAGTAAAAAAAAAAAAAAAGATGACAGTGAAACAAGGGAACAATGAAGAAAATTCTCAAATTGGTACTGCTTTATTTTTTATTTTTGTAGGGAGGGGGTCTTGCCATGTTGCCTAGGCTGGTCTTGAACCCCTGGCCTCAAGTGATCCTCCCACCTCAGCCTCCCAAAGTGCTGGAATTACAGGCATGAGCCATCACACCTGGCCACTAATGCTTTTTAATTTTATTGACTAGTTGTTGAGTCAATAAAACTAAGACTTCCTGTTGAGTGTGAAGTAAATTGGATTTCAATTGTTATCTGTGTGTAGCAGAGATTTTCACAAAGGCCTCAATAAAGACCTGGTCTCCTTCACAGTGAGTCCCCTGACTCATTCTCAACTACAAGATCTTATTAGAATAGGGAGCTTATGATCCCAATTTGTGCTGGTTTTAGAGCTGCCGGCAAAATAAATAAAGAAATACATGCATACATACATACATAAAATTAAAAATTAAAAAAAAGTTTCTCATTTTCCATGGAATTAAAGACCAAGTAGAGTAGCCCCACGCTATTTACCACACTGGTCAGCAGCACATGCATGCATGCACATATACACAAACAAATACATACTTCCTCAAATTGAGGGATCTAGCTCAAATAATGAACAATAATGAACTCTCAAAACAAGTAACAGAACATTTTTCTTTTTGGAGACAGGGTCTTGCTCTGTTGTCCAGGCTGGAGTGCACTGGCACGATCATGGCTCACTGCAACCTCGACCTCCTGGGCTCAAGGGATACTCCTGCCTCAGCCTCCCAAAGTGCTGGGATTACAGGCATGAGCCACTGTGCCCATCCAGGAACATTATACATTGATAAAAGAGTCAATTCATCAAGAAGACATAATAATTATAAACACCTCTCTTGTTAAGTACCTAACAAGAGAGGCCCAAAATATAAGAAGCAAAAACTCATAGTATTGAAGGGAGAAATAGGCATTTCTATAATAATAGCTGGAGACTTCAAAACCCCACTTTTAATGATAGACAGAACAACTAAATACAAGATCAATGAGAAAATAGAAAGCCTAAACACCAATAAGACCTAACAGACATACAAAGAACACCAGACCCAACAGCAGCAGAATACACATACTCCAAGACAAGCCATATATGTTAGGCCACAAAATAATTCTCAATAAATGTCAAAAGACTGAAACTACACAAAGTATCCACTAATTTGCATGTAACCTTGGGAAACTCCCTTCTTTCTGGGCCTGTTTCTCCCTCTGTAAAGTGAGGGTGCATGTAGGGGCTTTAGTGATCTTGAAGGACCCTTCTATCCTGAGTAATCTGAGTCTAAGTGAAACATTTGTTAACTGAAAATAATGCCCTTGCGTGCTGTGAGAACTTTCACAATTGGAAGGCTACTACTAGCTTTTTTTTTTTTTATAAAAAGCTTTTTAAAATTCCCCATCCTATTTTTATTTACTTTAAAAATTACGCATAGTAAAAATAATTTTTCATTGTACAGTTCTATGAGTTTTTACAGACACATGCAGTGGGATAATCACTCCACAATCACAATTCAGAACAGTTCCGTGATCCCAAAAATTCCCTCAAGCTACCCCTTTGTAGTCAATCCCTCCCCTAGTTCTTAAGTAACAACTAACCTGTTTTCTGTCCCTATAGTTTTGTCTTTCCATAATGTATCATCCTTTTTTAATAGCTGCAAAATATTCTATTTTTAAAAAATTAAAATTAAAAATATATTCTATTGTATACATAGGCCATACAATAGAATTTATTTAGTGAAGTTATTACTAAATTTTATTTATTTAGTAATTTTTTTCTTTTCCCCCACCCCAAACTAATGTTGATAGACTGTTAACTAAAGTCTATAGTTTATATTAAGACTCACTCTTTGTGTTGAACATTCTATGGGTTTTGAGGAATGTATAATGACATGTATCCACTATTACAGCATCATACAGAATAGTTACACTGCCCTAAAAATGCTCTGTGCTCCACCTACTCATCCCTCTCTCTCTTCCCCCAAAACACCTAGTAACCACTGAATTTTTTATTGTCGCCATAGTTTTGCCTTTTCCAGAATGTCGTATAGTCGGAATCATACATTATGTAGCCTTTCAGATTGGCTTCTTTCATGTAGCAATATGCATTTCAAGTTTCTCCATGTCTTTTTGTGGCTTGATAGCTCATTTCTTTTCAGTGCTGAATAATATTTCATTGCATGGATATAACAGTGTATTTATCAATTCACCTATTAGAAGACATCACGGTTGCTTAGAAGTTTGAGCAATTATGAATAATGCTACTATAAACACTCGTGCAGGTTTTTTGTGGATGCAAGTTTTCCACTCATTTGGATAAATACAAGTAGCATGATTACTGGATCATATGGTAAGAATATGATAAGCTTTGTAAGAAACTGTCAAACTGCCTTCCAAAATGGCCACACCGAGGAGGGGTCAGAGCAAGATGGTGGATGACATTTCTAGACACAACCTGGGCCAGAAGGGAAAATGCTGCGTTGAAAGGAAGAACCCAGTCCTGGTGGCATTCATCAGCTGCTAACTGAAGAGCCCTTGAGTTACCCTGGTACTACACTGAAGGTCTTCATGAGTCTCTGAGACTTGCTGGCTTCAGGAGAGACTCATCACATTCCCAGCTTTGGTGGCTGCAGGGCAAGACTCCTGCCTGAGAAAAGCAAAGGGAAAAGTGAAGGGGACTTTGTCTTGCACCTCAGATACCATCTTGCCCACAGGGGCATAGAGCATCAAGCCAACTATCAGGGTCCCCAATTACAGGCTCTGGCTCTTGGATGACATTTCTGGACCTGCACTGGGCCAGAGCAGAGCCCACTGCCCTGAAAGGAGAGTCTGAAACCAGGTAGTATTCACCACAAGCTGACTGAAGAGCCCTTGGGCCTTAAGGGAACATTGGCGCTAGTCTGGCAGTACTCCCTGTGGGCCTGTGGTTGTTGTGGCCATGGGGTGAGGCTCCTCTGCCTGTGGAAATGGGAGGGAAGAGTGGGAAGAACTGCATCTTGTGATTTGAGTGCCAGCTCAGCTGCAACAACAGAACACCAGGTAGACTTCTAAGGTTTTGGACTCTAGTCCCTGGCACCTGTACAGCACCTCTGGACCTGCCTGGGTCCTGTGGGGAGCTCGCCACCCTGAAGGGTAGGACACAGGCCTGGGTGCTTTTGCCACATATTGATTGTGGAGTCCCAGGTACTCTGAACATAGGTGGTATCCAGGGAGTGGTTACAGCAGGCCTTGTGTAAGACCCAGTGTTGTGCTGGCTTCAGATCTGACCCAGCACAGTCCTAGTGGTGGTGGTCACACGGGGTGCTTGTGTCAGTCTACCCCCAGCTCCAGTTGGCTCAGAACAGAGAGAGAGTGTCTGTTTGTTTGGGAGAAAGTAAGGGAAGAGAACAAGAGTTTCTGCTTGGTAATCCAGAGAATTCTTTCAGATTCTTATTCAAGATCACCAAGGCGGTACCTCTAAGAGTCTGCAAAAGCCGCAGAATTATTGGGCTTGGGGTGTCTCCTAAAGTAGATAGAGCTTAGGTGACAACACCTAAGTCCTTTTGAATATCTTGAAAGCCTTTCCAAGAAGGACAGGTACAAACAAACCCAGACTGCGAAGACTACAATAAATATACAACTCTTCAATGTTCACAGATGAACATCTACAAATATCAAGACCATCCAGGAAAACATAACCACACCAAATGAACTAAATAAGGCACCGGGGACCAATGCTGGAGCAACAGAGATATGTGACCTTTCACACAGAGAATTCAAAATAGCTGTTTTGAGGAAATGCAAATAAATTCAAGCAAACAGAGAAGAAATTTAGAATTCTATCAGATACATTTAACAGAGATATTAAAATAATTAAAAAGAATAAAGTAGAAATTCTGGAGCTGAAAAATGCAACCGGCATACTGAAGAAGGCATCAGATCAGACTCTTTCACAGCAGAATTGATCAAGCAGAAGGAAGAATCTGTGAGCTCAAAGACAGGCTATTTGAAAATACACAGTCAGAGGAGACAAAAGAAAAAAGAATGAAAAACAATTAAGCACACTTACAAGATCTAGAAAATAGCCTCAAAAGGAAAAATATGAATTACTGGCCTTAAAGAGGAGGAAGAGACAGAGATAAAGGTAGAAAGCTTATTCAAAGGGAAAATAACGAGAACTCCCCAAACCTGGAGAAATATATCAACATTTAAGTGCAAAAGGTTATAGAAGACCAAGCATATTTGACCCAAAGACTACCTCAAGGCATTTAATAATCAAACTGTGGGCCGGGCTCACGCCTGTAATCCCAGCACTTTGGGAGGCTGAGGCGGGCAGATCATGAGGTTAGGAGATCGAGACCATCCTGGCTAACACGGTGAAACCCTGTCTGTTCTAAAAATACAAAAATAAATAAATAAATAAATAAGTAGCCAGGCGTGGTGGCAGGCGCCTGTAGTCCCAGCTACTTGGGAGGGTGAGGCAGGAGAACGACGTGAACCCAGGAGGCGGAGCTTGCAGTGAGCAGAGATTGCACCACTGCACTCCAGCCTGGGCAACAGAGCGAGACTCTGTCTCAAAAAAAAAAATAAATAATAAAAAATAATAATACAAACTGTGAAAGGTCAATGATAAAGAAAGGGTCCTAAAAGCAGAAACAGAAAAGAAACAAACAATATACAATGCAGCTCAAATAGTGTGGCAGCAGACTTTTCAGTGGAAACCTTACAGGTCAGGAGAGAGTGGCATGACATATTTAAAGTGCTGAAGGAAAAAAAACACACACTTTTACCCTAGAATAGGATATCTGGTGAAAATATCCTTCAAGCACGAAGGAGAAATAAAGACTTTCCAGACAAACAAAAGCTGAGGAATTTCATCAACACCAGATTTCTCCTACAAGAAATGCTAAAGAGAGTACTTCAATCAGAAAGAAAAGGGTGTTAATGAGCAAGAATAAATCATCTGAAGGTATAAAACTCACTGATAATAGTAAGTATACAGAAAAAGACAGGATATTATAGAACTGTAATTGTGGTGTGTAAATTACTCTTAAGTAGAAGACTAACAATGAGCAAATCAAAAAATAATAACTACAACAACTTTTGAAGATATAGATAGTACAATAAGATATAAAAGAACAAAAAGTTAAAAACTCGGGAGATGAAGTTAAGGAATAGAGTTTTTATTGGTTTTCTTTTTGCTCATTTGTTTGTTTATGCAGTGTTAACTTGTTATCAGCTTAAAATAATGGGTTAAAAGATAGTATTTGCAAGCCTCACCTAAGGTGCAAGACAAAGTCTGCATTACTTTTCCTTCCACTTTTCTCAAGTAAAAGAAGTCTCTTCCCATAGCCACCAGAGCTGGGAATGTACTGAGTCTTACCTGAAGCCAGCTAGTCTCAGAGTCTCATCCAAGGCCAATGGCATAGTACCTGGGTACCGCTGCTGGTTATTCAAGGTCCAAGGGCTCTTTCCTGAGCAGGTGATGGGTCATGCCCGCATTGTGTCCTTCCCTTGAAGGCAGCAGGTTTCCTTTTGGCCCAGGTTGTGTTTCAAAATGTCATCCAGGTGCCTCATGACTCTGCCTGCTGCCTTATCCTGCTATGGCTCAGGTGGTATCCAAGATGCTAGACAAAGTCCTTCCCACTCTTCCCTCTCCTCTCTTCAAGTGGACGGAATGGGTCTCTTTTGCCACAAGCTGCGCAGTCTGGGGTTGAGGGTGGGGTGTTGCAAGCAGTTCCTTAACCACCCCAGCTGGTGTCTCAGTACTGCCCAGTCCACTGGCTCTGAGCCCAGTTCTGCACAAGGATTCGCCTAGGTGTTGCAGTCCTTGTGACCTAGGCTGCCTTTCAAGTTTATTTAGAGCCCCAGAGCATTTTAACCTGTGTTGCAGAGGCTTGCTGGAACTCAAGTTCCAACCACTAGATGTGCGATTCCCCTCTCACTAGGATTAATTTAAATACTCCCTCTGTGGGTGGGAATCAGCTGAATTCAGCCTGGTTTTGCTTTCTGCTGTGATGGGGAAGCACTGAGTTCAACGCAATGTCTCACAATCGCTGTGCTCTCCCTCTTTCAAACCCCAGATTCTTCATGCCCCATGGCTGCTGCCAGGACATAGAGGAGGGGTCATATCTGCAATTCAAGACTGTATTTCCTGCCCTTTTCAGTGCCTCTTTCACCAATATCAAGTTAAAACCATGTACTGTGAGTGCTCGCCGGATTTTTGGTTCTTATGAAGGTGCTTTGTGTGTGTGTGTACATAATTGTTAAATTGGTGTCCTTGTTGTGGGGAATGATTGGTAAAGCCTTCTATTTGGCTATCTTGCTCCACCTCCCCCCCCTTGCCCACTTTTTAATGGGTTATTTGCTTTTTGCGTGTTGATTTAAGTTCCTTATAGATTCTGAATTAGACCTTTGTGAGATGCATAGTATGCAAATATTTTCACCCATTCTGTAGGCTGCCTGTTTACTCTGTTGATAGTTTCTTTTGCTGTGCAGAAGCTCTTTAGTTTAATGAGGTCCCACTTGTAAATTTTTGTTTTTGTTACAATTGCTTTTGAGGTCTTAGCCATAAATTCTTTGCCAGTGCTCATGTTGACATGGGTTTTTCCTAGGTTTTCTTCTATGATTTTTGTAGTTTGAGATCTTGAGTTAATTTTTGTATGTGGTAATAAGTAGGGGTCCAGTTTCATTCTTCTGCATGTGGCCAGTTTTCCAAGCACCATTTATTGAATAGGGAGTCTTTTCTCCTTTGCTTATTTTTGTCAACTTTGTCAAAGATCAGAGATTACAGGTGTTTGGCTTCATTTCTTGACTCTCTATTCTGGTCCATTGGTCAATGTGTCTGTTTTTGTTGTTGTTGTTTTCTTTATCAGTACCATGCTATTTTGGTTACTGTAGCCTTGTAGTATAGTTTGAAGTTGGGTAAGGCGATGCCTCTGGCTTTGCTCTTTTTGCTTAGGATTGCTTTGGCTATTCATTTTTTTTTGCCCGTTTTTCATTGGGCTGTGTGTTTTCTTACTGTTGAGCTTTAACAGTTCTATATATTTTTTGGATACCAGTCCTTTATCAGATACGTGATTTGCAAATATTTTTTCCCACTCTGTGGTTTGTTATTTTATTCTCTTAACAGTGTTTTTCTCAGAGCAGAAGTTTTAAACTCAAATGAAGTTCAACTTACCGTTTTTTTTCTTTCATGGATCACGCCTTTGATGTTTTATCTAAAAAGTTATTACCTGGCAACAATAGACACTGGGGACTATAAGAGGTGGGACGGAGGGAGTGGGGCAAGGATTGAAAAACTAACTATTGGGTACTATGCTCAGTACCTGGGTGATGAGACAATTGTATCCCAAACCTCAGCATCATGCAACATACCCATGTAACAAACTTGCACATGTACCCTATGAATCTGAAATAAAAGTTGAAATTATAAAAAATTCAGGAAATCTGACTACTCTATAGCTATTAATTAATAATAATGTTTCAATATTGGTTCCTTAATTGTAACAAATGTATCATACTATAAGGGAAACCAGGTGCAGGGTATATAGAAACTCTGTGCTGCCTGCTTATTTTGTTTTGTAAATCAAAAACTAATAAAAAAAATAAAATCTATTTTTAAAAATAAAAGTCATCACCAAGCCCAAGATCACGTAGATTTTCTCCTATGTTTTCTTCTAGTAGGTTAATAGTTTTAATTTTATATTTAGGTCTATGATACTTTTTATGTTAATTTTTGTGAAAGGTGTAAGGTCTGTGTCTCTATTCATCTATTTGTATATGGTTGTCCAATTGTCCCAGAAACTATTTGTTGAAAAGTCTATCTTTTCCTTATTGCATTGCCTTTGCAGCTTTCTGGAAGATCAGTTGACTGTATTTGTGTATCTATTCTGTTCCATTATCTATTTGTCTGTTGCCAATTCCACAATGTTTTGATTACTGTAGCTTTATAGTAAGTCTTATAATTGCATAGTGTCAGCCCTCCAATTTTGTTTTTCCTCTTCAACATTATGTTGGATATTCTGTATCTTTTACCTGCCCATATAAGCTTTAGAATTACTTTGTTGATATCCACAAAGTAACTTACTGGGATTTTTATTTGGATTGTGTGGAATCTAAAGACTAAGTTGGGAAGAAGTGACATCTTGACAACATCGAGTCTTTTTATCCATGTACGTGAAATATCTCCATTTATTTAGATCTCCTTTGATTTTTTTCATCAGAGTTTTGTAGTTTCCCTCATATAGATTTTGTACATATTTTGTTAGATTTATACCTAAGTATTTCCTTTTTTGGATGCTAATGTAAATGGTATTGTTTTTCTTTTGTTTTGGTTTTAAGGGTCTCACTCTGTCATCTAAGCTGGAGTGCAGTAGTGTGATCATACCAAAAACTCCTGGACTGAAGCAATACTCCTGCCTCAGCCTCCTGAGTAGCTGGGACTATAGGCATATGCTACAGTGCTCAGTCTTTTTTTTTTTGAGACGGAGTCTTGCTTTGTCGCCTGGGCTGGAGTGCAGTGGCGCCATCTTGGCTCACTGCAACCTCCATCTCCCAGGTTCAAGCGATTCTCCTGCCTCGGCCTCACAAGTAGCTGGGATTACAGACACGTGCCACCACACCCAGCTAATTTTTGTATTTTTAGTAGAGATGGGGTTTCACCATGTTGGCCAGGCTGGTCTTGAACTCCTGGCCTCAAGTGATTCTTCCACCTTGGCTTCCCAAAGTGCTGGGAATACAGGCGTGAGCCACCATGCTGACATTCTTTTCCTTGTCTTACTGAATTAGCTAGAACTTCCAGTACAATGTTGAATAGGAGTGGTAGGAGTGAATAGCCTTGTCTCGTTCTCAGTCTTAGTGGGAAAGCATGTAGTTTCTCACCATTCAGTATACTTTTAGCTGCAGGTTTTTTTCTAAATGTCCTTTATCAAATTGAAGAAGTTCCCCTCCATTCTTAGATTGCTAGGAGCTTTTATTATGAATAGGTGTTGAATTATGTCAAATGCTTTTTCTGCATCTATTGATATAATCTTATGATTTTTTTCTGTTAATATGATGGATTACATTAATTGTATTTCAAATGTTGAACCAGCCTTGTAAACCTAGAATAAATTCTACTTGGGGCTGGGTGCAGTGGCTCATACCTGTAATCCCAGCACCTTGGGAGGCCAAGGTGGGCAGATCACTTGAGGTCAGGAGTTCGAGACCAGCCTGGCCAAAATGGTACAACCCTGTCTCTACTAAAAATTCAAAAATTAGCCAGGTGTGGTGGCATAAGACTGTAATCTCAGCTACTTGGGAGGCTGAGGTAGGAGGATCCCTTGAACCCAGGAGTCAGAGGCTGCAGTGAGCCAAGATTGCACCACTGCACTCCAGCCTGGGTGACGAAGTGAGTGAGACTCTGTCTGAAAAAAAAATCTACTTGGTGTGAGGTATAATTCTTTTTGTACATTGTTAGACTTAATTTGATAATCTTTTACTGAGGATTTCTACATCTGTATTAATGAGAGATATTGGTATGTAGTTTTCCTTTCTTGTAATGTCTTTGTCTGGCTTTGGTATTAGTGTAATGCTGGTCTTATAAAATAAGTTAGGAAGTATTCCATCTACCTCAACTTTCTGGAAGCGATTACAGAGAACTGGTATAACTTCTTCGTTAAAAGTTTGGTAGAATTCACTGGTGATCCAATCTGGGCCTGGTGCTTTCTGTTTTGGAAGGTTAATTGTTGATTCAATTTCTTTAACATATATAGGCTCTATTAGCTTTTACTGATAACATTCCAAAGCTATCTCACCTCTAAACAAAGATGATCCCTTCAACTTAAAATGGAATGGAAAGGAGCTTTTACGGCTGGAGGAGGGAAGCGGTTTTTGCATGCTATGATTTCAATGCTTTTGTTCCTTCCAAAATGCATGTGTTGGAAATTGAATCTCCAATGCAACAGTGTTGGGAAGTGGGGCCTAATAAAAGGTGTTTTGGTCATTGGGGCTCTAGGCTTTGCTCTCATGAATGGATTAGTGCTGTTACAAAAAGAGCTTGCAGGAGTGCGTCTGCTCTTTTCTGATCTTCTGCCATGTGAAGACACAGTAAGAAGGGCCTCACCAGAGAGCAGCACCTTGATCTTGGACTTCCCAGCCTCCAGAAGTGTGAGAAATGAATTTCTTTTCCTACTCAATTACCCAGTCTGGTATTCTGTTATAGCAGCACAGACTAAAACACTGCTTAAAAAAAAAATAAGTCTTAACATTCCCTTGTCACACCCAGACCATTATTTCCATTAGGAATAAAAATAAAAAATAAAAGTCATAATGCAATTAAAATTGTAGAACCATGTCTTGTGCCCAGATGAAGGCAAAGGCAACTGTCTACTTTAGGGAATATGAGCTGCAATCTGTCAAGCATGGAGCCTGGCTGATCCTGCACTCATAGGAAATCTGAACATGAAATCCCTAGACAAATTAGAGAACTGTCTTTGCATTGTGTTTCTTTATTCATTTACAAAACCTGCAGAGGAACTGGTCACCTTCAGAACTACAATGTTTAGCTTAAAAGTTTTGATGCACCCCACCAAGAATTTTGGGCCAATGTTGGCCCAAAAATTGCTAAGCAAAGACTTTAGTTTAGTAGCCTCACTTAATAGATGAAGAAACTGAGTCATATGACATGCTAGAGGTTGAATTCGTGTTTCCTGGTGCCAAATCCATTGTTCTTTCTAGTTTATTATGATACAAACTGCTTCTGCAGCCCCTGCCAACACCCATACCCAGAGTACTTGGGTTTCAACACAGTCCAGTATCAATCATACTTGCATCTTGTGTGATGTTTAGCACACAGTAGATACTCATTATTTGGCTGAATAATGAGGGTGTTTGGTTTACTGCATGCAAAGGAGCAGAAATAAGAGCTGAGTAATAAACAGTGGAACCCGGGAAACTCAAAGGACCGTTATTAGTAGAACTGGGTTTTAAATAGGATTACAAAATAGTTCTATGAGAGCAAGATCTACCAAGAGGAAGAAACAAAATATATTAATATGGCTTTGGTATTCTTGAAAAAAGGAAACTTCCACGTGTTTTCTTCTCTAGACAGAGTAAGATTAATGATTGCAAATTATAAATGGAATCATCCTTGTACTACTTGAAAGTTGCAATCCTTTGTAATTAGAATTTTTTTTAGCAAATTACAACTGCAGAAAGCTTATCTCAGGAGTAAGAAGCCTTTTTATTTATATTTAAGTTTTAATAAATGCTAGACTTCAAGGATAAAACATAGGGAGATGTAGGGATGGGGGCTTTCTAGTGGATTTACCATAAGTAACATACAACATTGGTATGTAAATTACTGTGTAGCCTAATCTTTTGTCATTCAAGTAGCTTTAACTTTAAAAGCTACACAATGTGGTCTACCATAGGTTTGACAGAAAAAAGTAAAAGTCAAAGTTACCTAAACTCCAGTTAAGAGTAAGAGCACTGAATTGGGAGTAAAAGCATTAAGAAACCTGGGTTCTAGGCCGGGTGAGGTGGCTCACGCTTGTAATCCCAGCTCTTTGGGAGGCCGAGGCGGGTGGATTGCTTGAGGTTAGGAGTCAGGGAGTGAGGGACCAGCCTGAGCAACATGGCAAAACCCTCCCTCTACAAAAAAAAAAAAAAAAAAAAAAAAAAAGGAAATCTGTCTGGGTTCTAGTCCTAGCTCTGACATTGTTACGTCACCTTAAGTAATCCATTTCCTGTACGGGCCTCAGGTTTTTCTTGTGTACAATGATCTTAACAACTTCGAAGAACCATTCTAAAGATCAAATGGAATAATATGAATGAAGGTTACCAACTGCTGTACAAATTGAAAGTGACTTAACGACTAAACAGAGAGCAACCTCATTTGTTTTTTCTAAAGCTCAATTACCAAACTGGAATCAAAGGGCTGTAATGAGGTCCAAGGATTACTCATAATAGCTATTATTCACTGAGTACCTACAACGCTAGGCACTGGACTTTATATATATTATCTCACTTAATATTTACAATATTTAGTATTAACAGCTATGCACGGGAAATTACTACTATCCATATTCTACAAGAGAGAAAAGTGAGGCATTTGAAAGAAGGGGCAACATAGCTAAGAGCCCATAGTAAGTATCAGAAAGAGGACTTCAAAGCCAGGTTTGTTTAAACCCTAAAGCTGCATTATTCTACACCTTTTCAGTCCAGATCACAAGGCTTTCTCCAATTGTTTGTATATACAATGAAGTTTAGATCCCCTCAGCCTGGCAATAAAGGTCTTCTAAGATAAGGCTTACATTGTCTACCTTCCAATCTCATCTCCAAATATGACTTCCCCTTCCATTTTCCCTTTCCTTCCGCATTCCATCTGTAGGCTATGTGACGTGGGACTGGCTCCTTCCCATAAGAACATAAGAAAACATCCCACTTGAAGTAAAGTTGAAGTCTGCATTTCAAGGTCTCATTGTTGATGGTATTCTCTTATGTCTAACATTAAAACCACAATTCACATATTTAGCGTAATCTTACAGACAAACCCAAATCCTTTACCAGCTTAAAATATTCACTTGTAGCTCTATTCCTTAGCTAGTAGCAACTGTCACACAGTCTAGACTGAAGAGACTAGCAGTCAGGAATGAGACTGAGTTTACCTGCTGTGGGCAAAAGTCAATCATTCTTCTAAACAAGCTGGATTTACCTAGCCATCTTTCTGAGCCTGTAGGCTATTACATTCTTTGAACCTACATCCCCTAAACTTGGGGAGGAAACCAGTTGCATCATAAAACTAGGTTCCCCCTTTCTGGGCTCCCCACAGCACAGTAACAAGATTCCCTTGTTCCTCACAGTGTCCCAGGATGCTAAACTCCTAAGTGACTGTAGACAGGAAATCTCTGTGTTCTTTGCCCTTGCCTTCCAGGCATGGAGAAAACTCTCTAAGTAAGGTGGGGTGGGTGGATATGATTTATTCCCATCTGAACATAAGAGGAGGAAAAGTCTAGCTTCAAAGAGAATATTTATGTGATTCAATTAATCTTTTCTCCTCTAACCAGGTTACCTGAATTTCACAACTTGCTGAAAAATATGCTGCTGTGATTTAGTGAAGATTAGACAGAAGGCAGAATTGGACTCTGAGAATAATTAGGAAATAGAGTTTCATGCTATCAGTATTTCTAGCATTCAGCCTCAGTAAATAGTAACTAACACATCTTAGAAGTTATTTTATTCACTGTTAATCACTAGCAATAACTCATTTGGTACACACAATTTATATATCATATACAAACACTATCCAAACTTAATTGAAACTATACACACATATACATATATCTCTCCCAACACCAAATTAACACATAGTTTCCCTAGCTTGATGGCCTCTTCTTTAAAAAAAATTATTTAAATAAACTTCTTTGTTAGTTCCTTAAAGTAAAATAGATTTTTACCAACTTATTTGGAATCTTTAATCTTCATCGTGTTTAATATTTTATATTCTTTTTGACAAGTAATCAATTAAGGTACTGTATCCTTTATAAAGATGCCAAATGAGGCTTACTTTCTCTTCATCCAAAGATAATGCAAGAAACTGATCAGATAAATATTACATAGGATAACATGATACCAATAGGAGGAGGGGCAGGCCAGAAAAGATAGTCAGGGCTGCAACAGACAGAGAAAGTCTCAGGAAGAAAAATAGAAGAAAGAAAAGCTAAGTACAAGAAAATCAGAGGAAAGAAGATGATATTAGAGAAAGATATCTGAAGAGTAGAAAAGTTTGAGAGAGAGTTTCAAGAAAAGCTGGCATTTACCCAATTTTGTAGGAGCTCAGAGACCTTAAATGCTTGTCCAAGGTCATAAGAGAGGCAGAACCAGGGGCACAGACCAAGTCTTTTGATTCCAAGATCAGTGCAACTGCAGCCTTTTCTCCTAATGTGATTGGTGCTGAACTTGGAAAACCTGCTGTAGTGAAAAAAAGCACAAGTCTAAGAGTAACATTGACTGCTTTTTATCCCAGAGAATACTGGCCTAGCTATTTACTTTCTTTATACCTTAGTTTCTTCTCTGTCAAACAGAAATCATAATAACAGGCACAAAATTCCTAGGGAGGATGTGAGGTTAAAGAAGAGAGGTGAGAAAACACTTGGAAAAGAAATATTTTAGTTAATTGAGATTCTTTAAGGAGGTGAAATAAGTAGATGGCATAGCCTTAATTAAACAAAAGGAAGCAAACAATTTAGAGCCTCCACATTACTCTGCATTAAGTCCAACATTTAAATAAAACAAAAACAAAACATAAGGCAGATATATAAAATAACATGCTACACACAAAAAAGATATACCTATATCCAATATTCAATAAAAGAAAAGGAAATTAAGAAAAAAAACATGCTATAAAAAAGGGTAAATAATTGTCCCCAGGTCCTTCCTTTAGAAAAGAAGCTTTTCCAAGAGCTGCCCACAGTTGCCACCAAACAGAGCCCAGTGCAATTGTACGCATTTTAAAAATGTGTTTTGTAAACTCTGACAATGGGTAAAGTTGAAACCAGTGTTCTATTCAAGACAATAAGCATCCTGTGAAAGCATCTAGGTAAGAGCATGTGCACACATGAATACACATATACACATTTTCTCTCACAACTAGTGAGCTAGTAGCTACAACAGAACTAGAATCCAGGTTTCTTCACTCAGATTTCAATCCACCAGTATGTGAATTCCATGAAAGCAGAAATTTTCATCTGTATGTATCAATGATGTATTACCAGTATCACCAATACTCAGTGGTTTTATTGAACACATGTACTCATGTAGTATATATTAAGGACTCAATGAATAAGCTAAAGCTTTTCATGCATTTCTTTCAGTTGTGAGGGTCAAATGAGATAAGGGGTTGGGAAAACATTTTGTTTACTCTAAATGGCAATATATAATACACATGAAAAGGGATAATGAAAATTATAATCACAGAATTTTAGAGCTTGACAGAACTTTAGTATTATCATATCAGTCATGGATACTACTCCTCAGAACCAGAATTTCTGAATAGATTTGCAGAAAGATTCATTGTCATCCCTGTAGCACATTCCAAGAAAATGGACAACAGGTTACCTGTTCTCACTCCAAGGAACTGGTACTGCCAGGATATTGACATGATATTGTATTTAATCATCACAACAAGTTGCCAAGGTAGGAATTACTATCCCATTTTGCAGGTAGAAAAACTCTTGAGTCCAAAGAGTTTAATTGGTAGACACAAGTGGAAAAGCCAAGAACAGGCCATGAATCAGTTAGATCCTCTCATTTTAAAGATAAGTGTATGTTTCTACTTTCTAGTTTGTATCCTGAATGACTGTATACATTAACAGTGTCCCTGGAAACAACTCTATAAGGAATATAAAGTCATGCTACTGCTTTAAGTCAACATTCACAGTGCTATTGTGGAATCTAAAGTGTTTTAGGGGATCCACAATAGTACTACAGACCTAGACTTAAGTATTCTGAAATACCTTATTCTAGTTCAACACTCAAAACATGTGCCAGGTCTCTTGCTATTTCCTGGGGGAAACAAAAGAGAATCATGGTCCCTATCCCTGCGGAATTTCCAGTTTACATAGGAATGCTATGACTGATGCACATGAAACAATTTGACAACAATATAAGGAAGTATATGTAATTGACACAAGCGAATTGGACAAAAATATACAACTAAAAATATAATTGATGAAAACAATTACAGAACAATGTGAGACTTAATATATAATTGACTTCCTGCTTTTTAACTCCCTGTTGGTTCACAAATGAAACCCCATACATTCTTGCATTGTAATAGAACCTCAGGAAACTTTCCATTTGCTTAATTTCTAAACAAAGTAGGCTGAGCTCTGGGACTAGCTTGGCAATATTCCTGTCACTGCTGTCAGTGAGCTGCTTTGCTATTCCAGACAGACCCCCCAGAGGGCACAGAATCTTTGCATGAATGGAATAAATCATGTCAATTTAAATCACTAATCAGGAAGAGTCAATTTAATCAATATTTCTGTAAAGAATGTATACTTGTTTGATTTACCCTTAATACATATTCTTCATAACTCAGACAGATGTAGGATTTATTTTTAGAAGACACATAGGTATGTAATTAAAGTAGTGATTTATATTTTACATTATTTAGATTAATTTTCCAGCTTCATCAGAAAAGTGAATGATGAATTTTTTATTTTATGTATCAAAGCTAATTGAAATAAATCCTTTCAAGATCACTGGAGAATAGCTAGAATTAAGGTCACTATCTTATTTCTGTCAAAGGAATGGATCATGGGTTTTAAGTCTAAGTGACTGAGAGTCATCCTTAAGCTATTCCTTTTCCCCTAAATCTAGTACAGCTACCAAGTCTTATCTCTCTTGCATCTTTTTATTAATACGATGCTAGCAATACCCTATGTTATTCCCTCATTGTCACATTTGGGTTAAGGCAAGAACTTTCTAGTTGCTCTCCCTGCCTCCAAAACATTTTCCACACTGCCAGCAGAACACTCTCTTGAAAAATATTCCTTTCCACATGTTCTCATTCCCCTATTAAAAAACCAGTGGTTCTTACTGCCTACTTGCATTAAAGCACTTCGTGATCTGACCCTAGTATATTTTAACATTTTCTACGACTACTTTTTTTTTTCTTTTGAGATGGAGTCTCGCTCTGTCTCCCAGGCTGGAGTGCAGTGGCGCGATCTCGGCTCACTGCAAGCTCCGCCTCCCGGGTTCATGCCATTCTCCTGCCTCAGCCTCCTGAGTAGCTGGGATTACAGCCACGTGCCACCATTCCCGGCTAATTTTTTGTATCTTTAGTAGAGATGGGGTTTCATCGTGTTAGCCAGGATGGTCTCGATCTCCTGACCTCGTGATCCACCCGCCTCGGCATCCCAAAGTGCTGGGATTATAGGCAGGAGCCACCGTGCCTGGCCTATAACTACTTTTTAATATGAATTCTTGTTCTCTAACAAACTGGTCCACTTACTGTTTCCCCCATATGACACTATTTCCATTCCTGTCCACAACTTAACACTGCTTATTAACTACATAGGAAATTCCATTCTTTTCCTTAAGTATTGGTCTTCCTTTACCATCTTGTTGAAATCCTACATTTCTCAAAAAGTTTTCTCCACTAACCTAGCTCACAACAGCCTCTTTCTTTCTTTAAACTCCAGGGTACGTACTACCTTTGAACCTCATATATCTTAGTTACTTTATATTGTTTTTCTTTTTGTGTAAGTTGAGTCTTCCCAAGTGGACAGATCCTCACAAATTTATACTGGGAATATTCCTGTCATCAAAAACAATGCACACTTATGCTATTTTTATTTAGAGCAAAATTATCTATGTGTTAGGTTAAATTAACACATCTTTGAATATTAAGAATCTAAGGTAAGTCTCTAAATAAAAAATTGAATCCCAGTAAATATAAAAAGAAATGAAAATATTGGCTTTTGTAGTTAATTTATTCAACCATTTCCTTTATAGATTGAAAAAGATGAGTTGCTTCTTTTTTAATTCTTAAGTGATTTATTCTATTTAGAATGAAAAGATAATGAATAAGCAAACACTCTCTTTACACTCAGAGATAAAAGCATTGCTTTTAAAAGCTAGATTAACATTTTAATGCTTTTCAATAATCCTTATGCTTAAGTGCATCCCCTTCACATGGCATGACTTCCTTTAAAATCTCATCAGTAAACATAGATTCCTGAATGAGTTATCCTTAACCCTGAAATTTCTTACTTTTGTATGAAGGGATGACAGGAAAATACCCCTATCACAAGTAACTCCTTTTCTTCAGCAGTTGAGGACTTGGCAGGAAAATGGGTCTGAGATAGTATACCATCTGCTGTGATCTATTAAACTTTTCCAACAACTTAAATCATGTTATAATCTGTGAGCAGTAACATATTAAGAAGCATCTTACATAGATTTCTTACACAATGCATTTCAATACACTTGAAAGTCCAATTTGAAATCGGATTTCTCCATTTATACTATTGATTCTTATTCATCCACTCATCCTATTTTGTCTTCGTTTGCACTATTAGAATATGGAAGTTCACTGGTGTGAAATAAAAGGACTTGAGAGATTCAGATTTTTTTTTTTTAAGTAAGGCTTCTAACCTAGACAAAAGCCCTATGTGAAATGAATAATTAGTATTGGAAATAGCAAGCTAAACAGAAATTCAATTCTTGAATTTGAATTTGCTATTTTATGCCATTGGTCTTTAGCTACTTCAAAGAGCCCGACAAGAATGGAAGGTTACTATAGCATTAATGCCATGGCCTAAGTCTTAAACTGCCGGTTCCTATTGAAGGAGGCCCATTCTACACTAGCCATTGCACAAACTGCACAATCATGACCCATCTTCCGGAAGACTAAGGCAAGGCAACAAACACTTTCCAAACCATCATTTATGAATAGTGAAAAAAATACACTAAAGTTCTTTAAATACAATCCATATACTAAAGGGTCAGGAAGACCTTAATAATCATCTAAACTAAAGTTGCATTCGATGTTAAAGTAACTTTAGTGAATACTACCATCCTTGCCTCCTGAAAATAGACTTCCTACCATCCCATTCCATTGCTCACCTATGTTGAGAAAAACTTTGTTTCCCTATAGCTTCTGCCATAAAATAGAAGTATATTTCCTCTTTTCCTTTAGGGCTCTAAGGTAGATAAAGGCAGTAATCATGCCACCTCCCCCTAGTCTTCTCTTCTCTGGGATAAACAATTCTAGCATCTCTAATCTTCCTACAATTCCATTTTCCTAATAATAGTCTTATTCTCTTTACTTCTAGGTGATTTTACACAGTAGAAATATTAACTTTCAGTCTGCCATGCTTCAGTAGCCAAAAATTAATAAAATACTTAGGAATACAGCTAACCAAGGAGGTTGAAGATCTATACAAAAAAATTACAAAATACTGCTGAAAGAAATGAAAGATGACACAAACAAATAAGAAAAACATTCCATGCTCATGAATAAGAAGACTCAATAATGTTAAAATGGCTATACTGCCCAAAGTAATTTAAAGATTCAATGCTATTCCTATGAAACCACCAATGACATTTTTCACAGAATTTAAAAAAAATTATAAAAAAAACTTATAAAATTCAGAACCAAAAAAGAGCCCAAATAGCCAATGCCATCCTAAGCAAAAAGAACAAAGCTGGAGGTATCACACTACCTTATTTCAAACTATACTACAAGGTTACAGTAACCAAAACATGGTACTGGTACAAAAACAGACACATAGACCAAGGAATCAGGTTAAAGAACCTAGAAATAAAGCCGCACACCTACAACCATCTGATCTTCAACAGTGTCAACAAGAACAAGCAATGGGGAAAGGACTCCCTATTCAAAAAATGGTGATGGGATAACTGGCTAGCCATGTGCAGAAGATTAAAACTGGACCTCTTCCTTTCACCATATACAAAAATCAACTCAAGATGGATTAAAGACTTAAATGTAAATCCTAAAACTATAAAAACCCAGAAAATACCATTCTGAACACAGGTCCTGGCAAAGATTTCATGATGAAGACCTCAAAAGGAATTATAACAGAAACAAAAATTGACATGTGGGACCTAATTAAACTAAAGATTTTCTGCACAGCAAAAGAAACTATTAACAAAGTAAACAGACAACTCACAGAATGGGATAAAATATTTGCAAACTATGCATCTGACAAAGGTCTAATATCTAGCATCTATAAGGAACTTAAATCAATGAGCAAAAAACAACCCCATTAAAAAGTAGGCAAAGAACATGAAGAGACACTTTTCAAAACAAGACATGCATGTGGCCAACAAGCATATGAAAAAATGCTCAACATCACTAATCATTAGAGAAATGCAAATCAAAACCACAATGAGATACCCTCTCAGACCAGTCAGAATAGCTATTATTCAAAAGTCAAAAAATAACCAATGCTGCTGGTACTGGTACCAAAACAGATATATAGACCAATGGAACAGAACAGAGGCCTCAGAAATAACACCACACATCTACAACCATCTGATCTTTGACAAACCTTACAAAAACAAGAAATGGGGAAAGGATTCTCTATTTAATAAATGGTGTTGGAAAAACTGGCTAGCCGTATGTAGAAAGCTGAAACTGGATCCCTTCCTTACACCTTGTACAAAAATTAATTCAAGATGGATTAAAGACTTAAATGTTAGACCAAAAACCATAAAAACCCTAGAAGAAAACCTAGGCAATACCATTCAGGACATAGGCATGGGCAAGGACTTCATGACTAAAACACCAAAAGCAATGGCAACAAAAGCCAAAATAGACAAATGAGATCTAATTAAACTTAAAGAGCTTCTGCACGGCAAAAGAAACTATCATCAGAGTGAATAGGCAACCTAAAGAATGGGAGAAAATTTTTGTAATCTACCCATCTGACAAAGGGCTGATATCCAGAATCTACAAAGAACTTAAACAAATTTACAAGAAAAAAATCAAACAACCCCATCAAAAAGTGAGCGAAGGATATGAAAAGACACTTTTCAAACGAAGACATTTATGCAGCCAATAAACATCTGAAAAAAAGCTCATCATCACTGCTCATTAGAGAAATGCAAATCAAAACCACAATGAGATACCATCCCACGCCAGTTAGAATGGCGATCATTAAAAAGTCAGGAAAGAACAGATGCTGGAGAGGATGTGGAGAAATAGAAATGCTTTTACACTGTTGGTGGGAGTGTAAATTAGTTCAACCATTCTGGAAGACAGTGTAGCGATCCCTCAAGGATCTAGAACTAGAAATACCATTTGACCCAGCAATCCCATTACTGGGTATATACCCAAAGGATTATAAATCATGCTACTATAAAGACACATGCACACATATGTTTATTGTGGCACTGTTCACAATAGCAAAGACTTGGAACCAACTGAAATGTCCATCAATGATAGACTGGATTAAGAAAATGCGGCACATATACACCATGGAATACTATGCAGCCATGAAAAAGGATGAGTTCATGTCCCTTGCAGGGACATGGATGAAGCTGGAAACCATCATTCTCAGCAAACTATCACAAGGACAGAAAACCAAACACCGCATGTTCTCACTCATAGGTGGGAAATGGACAATGAGATCACTTGGACACAGGGTGGGGAACATCACACACCGGGGCCTGTTGGGGGGTGAGGGCTGGAGGAGGGATAGCATTAGGAGAAATACCTAATGTAAATGACCAGTTGATGGGTGCAGCAAACCAACATGACACATGTATATCTATGTATCAAACCTGCACATTGTGCACATGTACCCTAGAACTTAAAGTATAATAATAATAATAATAATAATAATAATAACCTATGCTGGCAAGGTTGTGGAGAAAAGGGAAAGCTTATATACTGTTGGTGGGAATGCAAATTAGTTCAGCCATTGGAAAATCAATGTGATGATTTTTCAAAGAACTTAAAATAGAATTACCATTTGACCCAGCAATCCCACTATTGGGTATATACCCAAAGGAATATTAACTGTTCTACCATTAAGACACATGCATGAGTATGTTCATGATAGCACTATTCACTTAGCAAAGATAAGGAATCAACCTAGGTGTCCATCGACGGTGGACTGGATAAAGAAACTGTGCTGTACATCATGGAATACTATGCATCCATAAAAAAGAATGAAATCATGTCCTTTGCAGCAACATGGATGCAGCTGGAGGCCATTACCTTAAGCAAATTAATGCAGGAACATTTCTGTTCCTAATTTCCTAATGCAAAACCAAATACCACATATTCTCACTTACAAGTGGGAGCTAAACACATGGACATAAAGACGGGAACAATGGACACTGGGGCCTACCTGAGGGCAGAGGGTGGAAGGAGGGTGAACATTGAGAAACTACCTATCGAGTACTATGTTCACAGCCTGGGTGAACATGAAATAATTTGCAACTGAAACCCCAGCCACATGCAATTCACCAATGTAACCAACCTGTACATGTGTCCCCTCAACCTAAAATAAAACTTTGAAGGAAAAAAATAAGAAATAAGTAAATTTTTTTGCAGAGACAGAGTCTCACTATGTTGTCCAGGCTGCTCTCCAGAAAAAAAAAAATCTCTCATACTTTAGTAGAAAACAACTGTTTGTCTCTTCTGAGATGGACCCTTTCCTGCCCTCTCTTCTTATACCTCTCCCATTCCTTTCCAACATTATCTTCTTTCTCTCTCTCACCCTTTTCTTTTTCTTCTCTATCCTCTAACTACCCATGACATAAAAGTAAAGAACATTTCAATTATTTGTTATACTCACCTTGACTCCTGTTCTATATTTTAAAAATCAGGTGAGTTTGTCCCTGTGGAGGTTTTATGAGGGAAAAAAATCACAAAAACCTATAATTCAAATAGGTTCTTTTTGACTTTTATTTTGTCTCAGACTGAATTTTGGGTCAATGATTCCTGAAAGGGGAAAAAGTCCTTTGTTTCTGCCATGGGATATTTCTTTAGCACTATCAGGTTTTCCATTACTCCTATAGATGAACAATTTTCAGTATCCTAAGATGGGGGACAGAGAGAAAATGAATAATATCGACTGCATCAAAACTTAATTTAATTCATTAGTTTTCAATCTCCTCCCTTTCCCTCTTTTACCTAAGTAGCAAGATTAACTGGAAGCAAGGACAGAGGAATAATAAAAACAAAAAAGTTAATAAAATTTAAAGGGGTTGAAAATTGTGTGTATGTGTGTGTGTTTCTGAGACAAAGATTTCTGTCAACCAGGCCGGAGCGCCGTGGCTCAATCCTGGCTCACTGCAGCCTCCACCTCTGGTTTAATCAAGCTAATTAACAGGATCAAGCTATCCTCCCACCTCAGGCTACCAAGTAGCTGGGACTACAGGCATGCACCACCACGCTCGGCTAATTTTTGCATTTTTTTGTAGAGACAAGGTTTTGCCACGTAGCTCAGGCAGGTCTGGGACTCTTTGGCTCAAGAGATCCTTCCGCCTTGGCCTCCCAGTGTTGGGATTACAGGAGTGAGCCATCACACCCGGTCTCAGTTGATTTTTTTGAGTGCCAAGATCATTCAATGAGGGAAAGAAGAGTCTTTTCAACAAATGTTGCTGGGAAAACTGAATATCCACATGCAAAAGAATAAAGTTGCACCCCTTCCTCACACCATACTTAAAAATTAACACAAAGTGAATCAAAGACCCAAACGGAAGAGCTAAAACTACAAAACCCTCAGAAGAAAACATAGAAGTAAATCTTCTTGATCTTGGTTAGACAATGGTTTCTTGGATATGACAACAAAAGCACAAGCACCAACTGTATAAATAGATAAATTGAACTTCAAAATTAAAAACTTTTTCTTTGAAGTTTCAATAAGGTATTTAAGAAAATTATTTCCAAAAGTAAAATCTTTTGTGCTGCAAAAGACACCACCAAAAATGGAGAAACAACTCACAGAATATAATAAGGTATTTGTAAATCATATATCTGATAAGGAACATGTATCTAGAATATACAAAGAATACCTACAACTCAACAATAAAAAAGTCAAGTAAATCAATTAAAAATGGGCAAAGAGTCTGAATAGACATTTCTTCAAAGAAGATATACAAATGGCCAATATGCACATGCAAAGATGTTTCACATCACTGGTCAGCAGAGAAATGCAAATAAAAATGACAATGAGATACCACTTCATACCCACTATGATGGCTATTATAAAAAAGATAATAATGTTGGCATGGATGTAGATAAATTGGTCCCTCTGACTGGTGGGAATGTAAAATGGTGCAACTGCTTTAGAAAACAGTTTGGTAATTTCTTATAAAGTTAGGTTACCATGTGGCCCAGCAATTCCACTCAGTTGAAAACATATGTCCGCAGAAACACTTGTACATGAATGTTCACAGCAGCATTTTTCACAATAGCCAAAATGTGTTAAAAACCTAAATGTTCCTCACATTATGAATAAATAATGTAGCATACCCATACAATGGTATATTATTCCGCTGCAAAAAGGAACGAAGTACACACTATAACATAGGTGAACCTTGAAAACATTATGCCAACTGAAAGAAGCCAGACACAAAAGGCCACATATTGCTACAGATCCATTTATAAAATATGTCCATAATACGCAAATATATAAAAACAGAAAGTAAATTAGTGGTTACCTAGGATCAGAAATGGTGGGGAGTAACTGCTAATGAGTAATGATTTTCTTTTATCAAGGACAAAAATATTCTAAAATTAGATTGTGGTGATGGTTGCACAGTCCTGAAAATATACTAAAGAACAATGAACTGTATGCCTTAAATGCCTTATACGAGTGAATTGTATAGTATGCTAATTACATCTTGATAAAGCTGCTAAAAATAACTGGTCTATACTCTTCAAAAAAGTCAATGCCTTAAAAGACAGACTGAGGAACTATTCTGAGTTAATGGGCACTAAAACATTGTGACATCTGAATGCTAAACACGATTTGAGCTTTTCATTTCCTATAAAAACATAATTGTGACAATTGATGAAATTCCAAATTTTGATTGTAGTACTGTTGTTATGAAAGAGAATTATCTTGTTTTTAGGAAATATACACTGTAGTATTGGGGACACTATGTATTTGTTCTCAAATGCTTCAGAAAAAAAAGGAGAGAAAGAGAGAGAAGCAGAAAGAGACAGAGAAAGAAAGAAAAGATAGATAGATAGATAGATAGATAGATAGATAGATAGGGCAAAATGAACACTGTGTAAGACTATGAATGAGAAAATAGATGGGGGAGAGAAGGATAAAGTAAATGTAAAAAACGTTAACATTTGGGAAATCTGGGGAAGGTGTATACAGGAGTTCGTTTTACAATTTATTCTTGCAAATTTTCTGTAAGTCCTAAATTATTTCAAAATTAAAAATCAAAGGAAAACCAACTTATATCAACTGTATACATTTAGGGTTGTATTTCAGAGACTGTATTTGAATATCTAGAGAAATATTCAGTCTTCTCGACCAAAGTTTAATTGCTTCCCCTCCAGTTGGTCCTCATACCATTCAAGTCTCAGGGCAAGTTTCTATATTCAGTATGAAAAAAGTGTTCTGTTCAAGATGCAACAGCTCTCCAAGGAACAATAAAATCTAAGATGTATGTGTCTTAGCAATTTTGAAATGCACAGTATATTATTATTAACTATAATCACCATGATGTGCAATAGATCTCAAAAAAACCTGTATTTCTCTTACCTGAGACTTTGTATCTTTTGACTATCATCTCCCCATTCCCCACAAGCCCCAGCCTGTGTAACCACCATCTACTATCTGATTCCATGAGTTTGATTGTTTTAGATTCCACAAGTGAAAACATGCGGTATTTGTCTTTCTGTGCCTGGCTTCTTTCACTTAGCATAACTCCAGGTTCATCTATGTTACTGTAAATGACAGCAGTTCCTTCTTTTTAAAGGCTGAATAGCATTCCATTGTGTATATGTACCACATTTTCTTTAGCCATTTATTCCTTGATGGACACTTAGGCTGATTCTATAACTTGGCAATGAACATGGGAGTGCAGACATTTCTTTGACAAACTGTCTTCAAATATTTTGGGTAAATACCCAGAAGTGGGACTGATGGATCATATGGTAATTCTGCTTTTAGTTTTTTTTTTCTTTTTTTTTTGAGACAGAGTCTCACTCTGTCGCCCAGGCTGGAGTGCAGTGGTGCGATCTTGGCTCATAGAAAGCTCCGCCTCCCGGATTCACGCCATTCTCCTGCCTCAGCCTCCCCAGCAGCTGGGGCTACAGGCACCCGCCACCACGCCCAGCTAATTTTTTTGTATTTTTAGTACAGAGTTTCACCGTGTTAGCCAGGATGGTCTCTATCTCCTGACGTCGTGATCTGCCCACCCTGGCCTCCCAAAGTGCTGGGATTACGGGTATAAGCCCCCGAGCCCGGCCTAGTTTTTTAAGGAATCCCTATTCAGTTTTCCATAATGGCTATACTAATTTACATTCCTATCAACAGTATACAAGGGTTCTCTTTTCTTCACATCCTCACCAATACTTGTTAACTTTCATCTTTTGGATAATAGCTATTTTGATAAATATGAGGTTATATTTCACTGTGGTTTTAATTTGGATTTCCCTAACAATTAGCAATATTGAGCATTTTTTCATATCTTTTCTGTTGGCCATTTTTACAAGTCCTTTTGAGAATTGCCTATTCAGGTCCCCTGCCCATTTAAAAAAACTTTTACTTTAAGTTCAGAGATACATGTGCAGGTTTATTAAATAGGTAAACTCGTGTCATGGGGTTGTGTTGTACAGTTTATTTCATCACCCAGGTATTGAACCTAGTACCCATTAATTATTTCTCCTGATCCTCTCCCTCCTCCCACCCCCCCACCATCTGGAAGGCCTCAGTGTCTGTTGTTCCTCTTTGTGCCCATGTGTTTGCATCATTTAGCTGCCACTTATCAGTAAGAACAAGTAGTATTTGGTTTTCTGTTCCTGTGTTAGTTTGGTAAGGATAATGGCCTCCAGCAACCATGTTCCTGCAAAGTACATGATCTTGTTCTTTTTTTTTTTTTTGACAGTCTTGCTCTTGTCGCCCAGGCTGAAGTGCAAAGGCATGATCTCGGCTCATTGCAACCTTCACCTCCCAGGTTCAAGTGATTCTCCTGCTTCAGCCTCCCGAGTAGCTGGGATTACAGGCGCCCACCATCATGTCTGGCTAATTTTTGTATTTTTAGTAGAGATGGTGTTTTGCCATGTTGGTCAGGCTGGTTTTGAACACCTGACCTCGTGATCCACCAGCCTTGGCCTCCCAAAGTGCTGGGATTACAGGTGTGAGCCACCACACCCGGCCATGATCTTGTTCTTTTTTATGGCTGCATATAGTGTATATGTACCACATTTCCTTTATCCTATCTGCCACTGATAGGCATTTAGGTGGATCCCATGTCTTTGCTATTGTGAACATGCTGCAATGAACATAGGTGTACTTGTGTATTTATAATAGAATAATTTATATTCCTTTGGTCATATACCCAGTAATGGGATTGCTGGCTGGAATGGTAGTTCTGTTTTTAGCTCTTTGAGGAATTGCCACACTGTTTTTTACAATGATTGATTTAATTTACACTCCTAACAACAGTGTGTAAGTGTTCCTTTTTCTCTAAAATTTTGCCAGCATCTGTTATTTTTTGGCTTTTTAGTAATAGCCATTCTGACTAGCATGAAATGGCATCTCATTGTGGTTTTGATTTACATTTCTCTAATTATCAGTGATATTGAGCTTTTTTTCATATGATTGCTGGCCACATGTATGTCTTCTTTTGAAAAGTGTCTGTTCACATACTTTGCCCACTTTTTAATGGGGTTGTTTGTTTTCTTCTTGTAAATTTGTTGAAATTCCTTATAGATTCTGGACATTAGACCTTTGTCAGATGCATTGTTTCTTGTCCATTTTTTAATTGGGTCATTTGTTTCCTGGCTACTAAGTTGTCTGAGTTCCTTATATATTTTGGATAATAACCCCTTATCGAATGTATGGCTTACACATATTTTCTCCCAATCTGTAGGTTGTTTCTTCACACTGTTAATTGTTTCCTTTGCTGTGAAGAAAGTTTTTAGTTTGAAACAATCCCCTTTGTCCTTTTTTCTTTTGTTGTCTGCACTTTTGGGGTCAAATCCAAAAAATTACTGCCCAGACCAATGTATTGTAGTTTCCCCCTGTGTTTTTTTCAAGTAATTTTATAGTTTCAGGCTTACATTTAAGTCTTTATTCCATTTTGAGTTGACTTTTATAGCCATGCATGTTTTAAACTAAAGGATATTGGACTAGATGAATTTCTAAGGGTTCCTTTCAATTCTGAAGTGTTATGATTCTAATATTAAATTTATTGTTGGGAGGATTAATTCCTCTTGAAATATACTTAATAAATCCCTCTCCAAATATGGTACAGTATAAAATTAGTCAAAGACATAGACCTTGACCTACAGGGACTTATTTGCCAAGAAAGCTAAGTCACATCTTTGCCACTACAGACTATAGCTTCTACTTATCTACCCACTAATTATAAGTAATCACTTTTACATAAATGCAAATTAATGTCCACTCTAGCTTTTCCCTTTCACTGACAAGAACAGCTGAGGCTCAGACAACCTAAATGACCCCCAAGCCTATCAGCACTAAAGCTGAAGTAAATACTAGTTTGCATATTTCATATCTAGTTCCTGTGAAGGGTCAGATGCACCAACCTCTACCAGCAAGTTGCTTGATAAATCAACAAGGGAGGCAGGCCTGAAACATGTAACAAGAGAATCTGGCTGCTGAAGGGTACAGTCAGTCCTGATTTCCACCTCACTACCACCTTCTAATTCCCACAGCTAAAGTCAAGCTCCAGCAGGTGGGCCCAACTCCATTCCAGTTGTTGGGTCATTTCATCCCCTAGGTAGGGTAAATAAGTATTCTTGGACTGAGAACTCAGAAGCATAGAACCAAAACAGATATAGTATTCCTCTGATCTACCATGATGCCTTAGTTTCATTGCCCAGGTTCTTGCCTAGTTGATTCCAACTGGACAGGTACTTAAGATAGACTTTCTTATCAAGACTGATTTTGAAACAGGCAGTAATATGCTGGTAAATGTTTAACAACAAGCCTGATGGGTGGGGAGCCCTTATTTGTTAGCTTTGCTGATTTCCATGGATTAAACAATTCCACCATGGTCAATTTCAAGCTACCAATCACTAAACATGAACTTGAAGTTGGGAAGAGATGTGTACAATTAGTTGTCAAAAGCCAATGCAAACCAATTCTAGTACACCACTGGATATAGAGCAGAAACAAATCAGAAAAGACCCCTCTCCAACCCACCCCATCCCTGTGAGAAAGAAAAGTGATTCCCAAGATATTTTTGTCTTGTTGCCCTCATGGGTGGAGAGCACAGGAGCCAGATGAAAACAGATATCCCATAAAATTGGTGCATATAGTTTCCTAATTATGTAGTGGAAAAAATAGCATGCCCCATACCACATCAATAAGGAGTTAAGAAGAGAGAAAGCAAACTACAAAGATAATGGAAACAAGGGATGAAGATGGGTCTAAATTACTGGCATCTTTCAGCATGGAGTAGAGAAAGAAGGTGGATGGGTGGGTTTGTAGAGAGAAAAATCATTATTTAATTGGAAGGCTGTTCATTCGTTTAGGAAGAGACAAAAGGAAAAGAGGAGGGAGTATGACGAGCGAATAATCTCCAAGGGGAATTGGAAAAGAAAACAGGGCTTAAACTGCAGTGGAAGGTATTTGGAGTATTATGTTTGAATACATGATACAGCAGTTGTAGGAATACACACTACATAAAGTTCCAAGTACTACAACACTTCAAAGACTCCAACTCTATTGCTGTGCTACAGGTATCCAGTAAAAGTTAAAATATTCATGCTTATTATCATATAATTAACCATAAAATTGATCAACCTATCCAAGGTTTCAATAAGAAAAAAGTGGAAGTCTAGGTTGGTGTTGTCATAAAATGAATGTTACCAACTTGCTGTGCAATCTCAGGTCAGTCCCTTGCTTCTTGGCATAGGATGCCTTCTCAAAAATAGCAGACTTTAAGCAATAGGAATATGCTGTATCTTATTGATAAAATAGCCTATGATTGCTTCTGGTTTTAGTGGTCCTCTTGCCTACCAGGCAACCGTGAAACAACAAATTAAGTTGAAATCACTCAGGGCAACAAGTCACTGCTTGAAAGCAGTGTTACTTTGAGGTTTTGTCATCCTAGCCTTAAAAAAGCAAAGAAAATTTCATTTTCACTACAGCCTCTGAAATCTTCCCTTATCTAATCTCTTCTTTGCTCATTTGTGCTACGGAATCAGCAGTCAACAAACCTTATTAGGGGCCACATTTACTGCTTTGCATCTAAAACTAAAGCACTCATGACCGACAACACCTGCACATGCTGGGAATACACCTTGCACAATTATCTAGAAAAGGCGATACATAATAGGTCTAAGCAGGACAAATTAATTTTCCTCCATTCTTCTACACATTCCAAGTTTTTAAATTTTTAAAATTTTTGTGGGTACATAGTAAATACATATGTTTATGGGGTACATGAGATATTTTAATACATGCATGCAATGAATAATAATCACATCATGGTAAATGGGGTATCCATCCACTCAAGCATTTATCCTTTGTGTTACAAACAATCCAATTATACTCTTAGTTATTTTTAAATGTGCAATTATGTCCATGAGTTTAATCGTTTTGATTATTAGATCCCACAAACAAGTGACAGAACATGTGATGTTTGTATTTCTGTGCTTGGTTGATTTAACAAAATGACCTCCAATTCCATCTACGTTGTTGCAAATGGCAGGATCTTATTCTTCTTTATGGTTGAATAGTACTTCATGGTGTATATGTACCCTATTTTCTTTCTCCATTCATCTGTTGATAGACACTTAGGTTGCTTCCAAATCTTGGCTATTGTGAACAGTGCTGCAACAAACGTGGGAGTGCAGATATCACTTTGATATACTGATTTCCTTTCTTTAGGGTATATACCCAGCAGTGGAATTGCTGGATCATATCATAGCCCTATTTTCATTTTTTTGAGGAACCTCCAAACTGTTCTCCACAGTGCTTGCACTAATTTACATTCCCACAACAGTGTAGGAGAGTTCCCTTTTCTCCACATTCTTACCAGCATTTGTTATTGCCTGTCTTTTGGATAAAAGCCATTTTAACTGGGGTGAGATGATATCTTCTCATTGTACCTTTGATCATCTCTGATGATCAATAATGTTGAGCACCTTTTCATATTCCTGTTTGCCATTTATATTTCTTCTTTTTGGAAATGTCTGTTCAAATCTTCTGTCAGTTTTTAAATCTGATTATTAGATTTTTTTTCCTATGGAGTTGTTTGAGCTTCTTATTCTGGTTATTGATCCCTTGTCAGATGGGTAGTTTGCAAATATTTTCTCCTAATCCGTGAGTTGTCTCTTCACTTTGTTGATTGTTTCCTTTGCTGTACAGAATCTTTTTAACTTGATATGATCCCATTTGTCCACTTTTGCTTTGGTTGCCTATGCTTGTGGAGTATTACTCAAGAAATTTTTGCCCAGACCAATGTCCTGGAGAGTTTCTCCAATGTTTTCTTGTAGTAGTTTCATAGTTTGAGGTCTAAGATTTAAGTCTTTAATCCATTTTGATTTCATTTTAGTATATGGCAAGAGATGGGGATCAAGTTTCATTCTTCTGCATATGGATATCCAGTTTTCCCAGCACCATTCATTGAAAAGACAGTCCTTTCTCCATTGTATGTTCTTGGCATCTTTGTCGAACACGAGCTCACCATAGGTGTATGGATTTATTTCTGGGTTCTCTATTCTGTTCCATTGATCAATGTGTCTGTTTTCATGCCAGTACCTTGCTGTTTTAGTTACCATAGCTCTATAGTATAACTTGAAGAACTCAGGTAATGTGATTCCTTCAGTTTTGTCCTTTATGCTCCAGATAGCCTTGGCAATTCTGAGACTTTTGTGGTTCCAAATAAACTTTAGGTTTAAAAAAAATTATGTGAAAAATGTCACTGGTATTTTGATAAGGATTGCATTGAATCTACAGATTGCTTTGGGTACTACAAACATTTTAACAATATTGATTCTTCCAATCCATGAACATGGAATATCTTTCCATTTTTTGGTGTCCTCTTCAATTTCTTTCATCAGCATTTTGTACTTTTCATTGTAGAGATCTTTCACTTCTTTGGTTAAATTAATTCCTAGGTATTTGATTTTATTGGTGGCTATTATGAAAGAGATTACTTTTTTATTCCTTTTTCAGATTATTCACTCTTGGTATATAGAAATGCTACTGATTTTTGTATGTTGATTTGGTATCATCCAACTTTACTGAATTTGTTTATCAGTTCTAACAGTTTTTTGGTGGCATCGTTGTTTTTTTTCAAATGTAAGATTATATCATCTGCAAACAAGGATACTTTGACTTCTTCCTTTCCAATTTGAATGCCTTTAATACCTTTCTCTAGCTAGGACTTCCACTAGTATGTTAAATAATAGTGGAGACAGTCAGCATCCTTGTTTTTTCCAATCTTGAAGGAAAGACTTTCTTTTTTTTTATGCCTTCAACTTTTATATATTTTTCCAAATTTCCCATAATGAACATTTTTTAAAATTATTATTATACTTTAAGTTTTAGGGTACATGTGCACAATGTGCAGGTTTGTTACATATGTATACATGTGCCATGTTGGTGTGCTGTACCCATTAACTTGTCATTTAGCATTACGTATATCTCCTAATGCTATCCCTCCCCCCTTCCCCAACCCCACAACAGTCCCCAGAGTGTGATGTCCCCATTCCTGTGTCCATGTGTTCTCATTGTTCAATTCCCACCTATGAGTGAGAACATGCGGTGTTTGGTTTTTTGTCCTTGCGATAGTTTGCTGAGAATGATGGTTTCCAGTTTCATCCATGTCCCTACAAAGGACATGAACTCTTCATTTTTTATGGCTGCATAGTATTCCATGGTGTATATGTGCCACATTTTCTTAATCCAGTCTATCGTTGTTGGACATTTGGGTTGGTTCCAAGTCTTTGCTATTGTGAATAGTGCCGCAATAAACATACATGTGCATGTGTCTTTATAGCAGCATGATTTATAATCCTTTGGGTGAAGGAAAGACTTTCAGTTTTATCCCATTCATTATAATACTAGCTGTGGTCTGTCATATATGGCTTTTATTTTATCAAGATATGTTCCTTCTATCCCTAGTTTTTTGAGAATTTTTATCATGAAGGAATTTTAAATTTTAGCAAATGCTTTTTCAGTATCAACTGAAATGATCACACGGTTTTTGTGCTACACTCCATTCATATGATGTATCATATTGGTTTGTGTATGCTGTACCATCCTTGTATCCCTGGGATAAATCCCACTTGGTCACAATGAATGATCATACTAATGTATTGTTGAATTCAGTTTGCTAGTATTTTAATGAGGACTTTTACAGCAATATTCATCAGAGATATTGGCCTGTAGTTTTCTTTTTCTGTTGTGTCTTTGTTTGTTTTGGTTATTAGAGTAATACCGCCCTCACAGAATGAGTTTCCCTCCTGCTATTTTTTTCCAGATAGTTTGAGTAGGATTGGTATTAGTTTCTCTTTAAATACTTGGAATAATTCCCCAGTGAAGCCATCAGTTCCTGGGCTTTTCTTTACTAAGAGACTTTTATTATGGTTTTGATCTCATTACTTGTAATTGGTCTGTTCAGGTTTTGAATTTTTTCCTGGTTCAAACATGGTAGGTTGTATGTGTCTCAAAATTTATTTATTTCTTCTACATTTTTCAGTTTATTAGCATATAGTTGCTGATAGTAGCCACTGGTGATCCTTTACATTCCCGTGGTATCAGTTATATGTCTCCATTTTCATCTCTGATTTTATTTATTTGGACTTTCTCTCTTTTTTTATTAGTTAGTCTGGGTTACAGTTTGTCAATTTTATCTTCTCAAAACAAAACAAAATGAAAACAAAATAAAAAAAACCAAGGTTTGGTTTCATTGATCTTTTGTATTGTTTTCTTCATTTTCATTTATCTTTGCTCCGATCATTATTTCTTTCCTTCTAATTCTGGGTTTGGTTTGCTCTTGCTTTTTTAATTCTTTAAGATGCATTGGTAGGTTGTTTATTTGAAGTTCTTTTTCTTTTTTGAGGTAGTCACTTATAGCTATAAGCTTCCCTCTGAGTACTGTTTTCATTGTGTCCCACATGTTTTTGTATGTTGTGTTTCCATTATCATTGGCTTCAAGAAAATTTCCAATTTCCTTCTTAATTTCTTCACTGACTCACTGGTCATTAGGAAGAACATTGTTTAGTTTCCATGTGTTTGTATAGTTTCCAAAATTCGTTTTGTTCTTAATTTTTTGTTTTATTCCATTGTATGAGAGAAGATGCTTGACATTATTTTAATTTTTTGAATGCTTTGAGAGTTGTTTTGTGACCTAACATATGGTCTATCCCTGAGAATGATCCATGTGCTGAGAAGAATATGTATTCTGTAGCCTTTGGATGAAATGTTCTGTAAATATCTATTAGGTCCATTTGTTCTATAGAGAAGATTAAGTTCCATGTTTCTTTGTTGATTGTCTGGAACATCTGCCTAATGCTGAAAGTAGAGTGTTGAAGTCTCCAGCTATTACTGTATTGAGGTCTATCTCTCTATTTAGCTCTAATAATATTTGCTTTATATATGTGTGTTCCAGTGTTTGTTGCATATATATTTACAATCGTTCTATCCTGTCACTGGATTGAACCCTTTATCATTATATAATGATGCTCTTTGTGTCTTCTTAGAGTGTTTATAGCTATTCCTGCTCCTTTTTTGTTTCCATTGGCATGAAATATCTTTTTTCATCCCTTTATTTTCAGTCCATGTATATCTTTAAAGTTGAAATGTGTTTCTTGTAGGCAATGGATCATAGGGTCTTGTATTTTCATCCATTCAGCTATTTTATATCTTTTGATTGGACAGTTTAGTCCATTTACATTCACTGGTATTATTCATAAGTAGTGATTTATTTCTGTCATTTGTTTCTTGATTTCCAGTTGTTTTGTGGTCTTCTCTTCCTACTTCCCTTCCTTTCCTTTTAGTAAAGGTGATTTTCTCTGGTGGTATGATTTAATTGCTTGCCTTTTATTTTGTGTGATCCATTGCATGTTTTTTGATTTGAGGTTACTGAGAGGCTTGCAAATACGATTTTATAACTCATTGTTTTCAACTGATAACAACTTAACACTGATTACATAAACAAACAAACACACAAAAAGAAAACTAATAAGGCTGGGTGCGGTGGCTCATGACTGTAATTCCAGCACTTTGGGAGGCCGAGGCAGGCGGATCACCTGAGGTCGGGAGTCTGACCGACATGGAGAAACCCCATCTCTACTAAAAATACAAAATTAGCCAGGCATGGTGGTGCATGCCTGTAATCCCAGCTACTCGGGAGGCTGAGGCAGGAGAATTGCTTGAACCCAGGAGGCGGAGGTTGCGGTGAGCCAAGATTGCACCATTGCACTCCAGCCTGGGCAACAAGAGTGAAACTCCATCTCAAAAAAAAAAAAAAAGAAAAAAAAAAGAAAACTAATAAAAGTTCTACGCTTAAACTTCATCCTTTCCACTTTTTAACTTTTTGTTGTTTCTCTTTGTGTCTTGTTGTATTGTCTATGTCTTGAAAAGTTGTTGTAGTGTAGATATTATTTTTGATTGGTTCATCATTTCATCTTTCTACTTATAATAAGGGTAGTTAAAATACCATAATTATATCATTATAATATTCTGTGTTTTTCTGTGTACTTATTATTACCAGTGAGTTTTGTACCTTCAGACAACTTCTTTTTGCTCATTGACATCCTTTTATTTCAGATTGAAGAACTCCCTGTAGCATTTGTTGTAGGACAGGTCTGGTGTTGAAATGCCCAGCTTTTGTTTCTCTGGGAAGGTCTTTATTTCTGCTTCATGCTTGAAGGATATTTTCACCAGAAATACTCTTCTAGGGTAAAATATGTTTCCTTTAGCCCTTTAAATATGTCATGCCACTCTCTCCTGGCCTGTAAGGTTTCCACTGAAAAGACTGCTGCCACAGGTATTGGAGTTCCATAGTATGTTATGTTGTTTCTTTTCACCTGCTGCTTTTAGGATCCTTTCTTTATCCTTGACCTTTAGGAGGTTTGATTATTAGATGCTTTGAGGTAGTCTTCTTTGGGTTAAAGCTGCTTAGTGTTCTATAACCTTCTTGTACTTGAATGCTGATATATTTCCGTAGGTTTGGGAAGTTCTCTGATATTATCCCCCTGAATAAAATTTCTACCTCTATCTGTTTCTCTATCCCCCATCTAAATGCAATAGCTCTTAGATTTGCCCTGTTGAGGCTGTTTTCTAGATATTGTAGGTGTGCTTCATTGTTTTTCATTCTTTTTTCTTTCGTCTACTGTGTATTGTCAAATAGTCTGTCTTCAAGCTCACTAATTCTTTCTTGTGCTCGATCAGTTCTGCTAAGAGACTCTGAGGCATTCATTCTTCAGTACGTCAATTTCATTTTCAACTCTAGAATTTCTGCTTGATTCTTTTTAATTATTTTAATCTCTTTGTTAAGTTTATCTGACAGAATTCTGAATTCCTTCTCTGTGTTACCTTGAATTTCTTTAAGTTTCCTCAAAACAGCTATTCTGAATTCTATGTCTGAAAGGTCACATATCGCTGTTTCTTTAGGATAGGTCCTGGTGCCTTATTTAGTTCGTTTGATGAGCTCATGTTTTCCTGGATGATCTTGCTGCTTGTAGATGTTCACCGGTGTCTGAACATTGATGAGTTAGGTATTTATTGTAGTCTTCACAGTCTGGGCTTATTTGCTTCTGCCTTTATTGAGGAGGCTTTACAAGTATTTTAAGAGACTGGACCCCAAGCCCAATATTTCTGTGGTTTTTGCAGACTCATAAGAGGTACCACCTTGGTGGTCTTAAATAAAATCTGGAAGAATTTTCTGGATGACCAGAAAGGAACTCTTGTTTTTTTTGTCCCTACTTTCTCACAAACAGTCTCTGTCTCTGAGCTGAGCTGTCTGGAGGTGGGGGTATGGTGATGGAAGCACTCCTGTGGCCACCATCCCTGAGACTGCACTTGTTCATACCTGAAGCCAGCACAACACTGGATCTTACCCAAGGTCTGCTGAAACCACTACCTGGCTACCACCCACATTTACTCAAGTCCTTGGGCTCTACAACCAGCAGGTGGCAAAGTCAGACTGTTTGGTGTCCTTCCCTTCAGGGTGACAAGTTCCTCCATGCCACAAGCTGGTCAGGAGATGTTGTCTGGGTGCCAGGGATTGGAGTTAAAAAAACATCAGAAATTAGCCTGATGTTCTATCCTACTAAATAGATAAGTGGCTAAGCTGGTGCTAAAACCATGACATGCAGTCTTTCCCACTCTTTCTTCTTCTTTCCACAGGCAGAGAGGCCTCTCCCTGTCACCATCACCACCACTTGCCCATGGTGGGGGAAGGAGGAGGGCGGGCTTCTGCCTGGCCACTGCCAATGTTCCCTTAAAGCCTAAGGCCTCTTCAGTTAGCTTGTGGTGAATACTGCCAGGCCTGTGACTCACCCTTCAGGGCTATGGTCTGACCCAGGGCAGGTCCAGAAATGCCATCCAGGAGCCTAGGCCTAGACTCAGGGAACCTAAGAGCCTGCTTGTTGCTCTACCCCACTTTGGTCAAGTTGGTACCTAAGGTGCAAGACGAAGTCCCCTTTACTTTTCTGTCTGCTTTTCTCATACAGAAGGAGTTGTTTACTGTAGACAACACAGCTGGGAATGTGCTGGATCACATCTGTGGTCAGAACGTCTTAGAACCCAAAGCCCACAGCATACTACTAGGGTATTGGTGCTGGTTATTCAGGTCCCAAGAGCTCTTTAGTTAGCAGGTGATGAATCCTGCCAGGAGTGAGTCCTTCCCTCAAGGCAGCAGTTTCTCTTTTGGACCAAGGTATAGCTAGAAATGTTGTCCAGGACCTAGGCCCTGGAATAAGGGCCTCACGACTCTGCCTGGTACCCTACCCTATTGTGGCTTAGCTGGTATCCAAGATGCAAGACAAAGTCCTCTTTCATCTTTGTTTTCCTCCCCTTAAGCAGAAGGAAGGAGACAATTTTGTTGCTGTGAACTGCATTGCCTGGGGTTGGGGGGAGGCATGGGGCAAGCACTCCTTTAGCTGCCCTGGCTGGTGTCTCCCTAGGTCACGTGCCACCCTAGTCCTCTGGCTCTGAGCCTAGCCCAGCACTAAGGGCCACCTGGAAATTGCAGTCACTGTGTCCTAGACTGCCTTTCAAGTTTACCTAGGACCCCAGAGCTCTTTTGCCTGTGGTGGTGAGGCTTGCTGAGAGAGTGGAGTTCTGACTGATGGGATGGATGATTGATCCCTCTCTGGCTAGGGCTGCTGCAAATGCCCCCTCTGTGCACAGGTGCTGACTGAGCCCAGCATGGCTTTTTTCTCCACTGTGACAGTGTAGCACTGAAATCAATATAATGTCCCCAGTCACTTCACTCTCCCTCCTGAAAGTGCACAGACACTCTGTGCTGCATGGCTGCTGCTGGGGGATAGGGGAGGGGTGGATCTGGTGATTCAAGACTGTCTCTCTGACCCTCCTCAATACCTCTTTCAACAATATAAAGTCCGGTACTGTGATTGCTCACCTGATTTTTGTTTTTTTGTGACAGTGCTTTTCTGTGTGCAGATAGTTGTTAAAATCTGGTGTTCCTGTGGGGAGTACTAACGTTGCAGGTTTGTATTCTGCCATCTTGTTCTGCCCCTCCCAATAGTTTTATATACCAGCAAACATAAGGACTGTCTTTCTCATCTTCCTTACACTAACCAGATACTCATTTTGGTTACCCAATAAGTAAATATTACCTCCTAACAGAAGACCGTATCATTATAATTTTCCTGTTCCCTGCTTTTGTCACATTTTACAATTCAGCCCCTCCAACAGAAGAGTAATGAATAGCAGAATAAGAATCTCTTCACTATCTTGTCCTGCTCCTCTTTATTCCTACCATTTCTGCATTTTTTCCAAGATTCTTTGTCATCTACAAAGGCAGAACTGCAAACACCAGAGAAGAGCTGAAGAGAAGAGACCACTGTTAGTAAAAGAAAACAAGAACAGCAATACAGGTCTGAAAATGAAAGGGTCAGGCTATCAGAGAGTAGTCATCAAGGGGGACAATTGTTATATGTAACTAACAGCTCAGATTCTTATAAGAAAGAATAAATCAGGCATCAAAAGGAAAAAAAACTGAGCTTATGAGAAAGGCGCAGTGATTTCTTATTTAAACGGCATAGCAGTTTCCTGTCTATAAATACGTATGTTTCTATGTATGTGTGTGTGCATGCATGTGTGTCTTTTATAAGTAAGTGGTGAAAAAGAAGAACATAGTGCCCATTGTGGATGGAGGAAATAATAAAAATAGGCCTCAAACAGCAAATGCCCTGGACTTACAAGCCCTGAACCTGAAGGAAAAACTAGTTTCAGTCCAGAATAAATTGGAATCTGAGCAATTACAAATTTTTATTAAAAGAATAAAATATTGAATCCAGAAAATCCTCATGACTTAATGTAGGTATGTGTGTATGTACAATGTGCTAAGCCTGTATATGGGCGAACCTGATCCAAACAATCTGGGTGATAATTCTAACTACCCTGAACTTGGGGAAAGCAAAGGGTTTAGAACCCCCAACTTTTAATTTAAAAACATTTTAAATTGAGCTTTTTACCAAAGAAAAATTCTGATATTACTAGATATTAAGTTAAATAGAAAATTAGTTCGAAGCAACTGAATCAAAGTGGGGTAAATTTACATTAAATTTGATTTTTTAAATCAGGTTTTTAAAGCATACAATAATATCTTTTGATTACCATTTTATTATGCTCCCTGTGAAGTTTCCTCTATATTTGAACTGGCTAGCCTCATCAACCAGTTTGCCAATGGGCTTTTCCTTGAATGAGTGCTATTAACAACATATGGTAGCAATACAGGGATGTCTTTTTAAACTTCAGGCAGTGTACACAGCTTTTGCTGTGCTCCAAGGTCCCTTCTTTTTATTTAAATTGTTGGTTTTTAAGGCTCTGCTTTAACCACTCAGTCTTGCTGAAACTGAAGATCTCTCCCCATCAAACTGCACCCTACCATCCCCAGTTATAAGGAAAACATGATTCTTATACATCATTTATTATCATCCTTGTACATCATTATGGTATAAAGAAAACATAGAATGAGAAAAAAATATAATGAAAACCTGCAAATATGTGAGTATAAGCCTACAATTTTAATTCCTCTTTATAGTTTTATGGTAAAATTCTAGTAATCTGCTCAGTCCTTACTTAGGATATAAATCATTATCCTTTTCTCAAAGGAGTGCTGTCAATTGTCAGTGTGAACTAAGTTCAGTTGCCATTAAAAATAATTACCCTGGAAAAGTAAACATGCATCCCCTACCTTGTGATAATCTCACTTACTGAATCATTACAAATCACTCTTTCCTCTTCTCGCACCTTGTACCACTTAGAAGAGTTAATACATTCTGCCTTCCATTGTTCCTTTATTTATCTTTACCTAAAACACTATAAACCAGTAGGTGGAAAAAGGGTGGGAATCCAGTTCATCACTGCATTCCACACAGAACTTTTCATATTGTAGGTATTCAATGCCTACTTAAAAATGACATTTGGTCCTTTCCTAGAGATATGAGAGAAATATCCCAGACCCATACTCTTCCTTAGGTGGTATCACTAGAAGAGTCTTCTAACTACAACTGTAGCATTTTTCATTGCCCAAATTGGGATTTTTAAAAACTTTTATTTTAGGTTTGGGGGTACATGTGAAGGTTTGTTACATAGGAGGTTGTAACATGGGAGTTTGTTTTACAGATTATTTCATCACACACGTATTAAGCCCAGTACCCAATAGTTATCTTTTCTGCTCCTCTCCGTCCCCCCACCCTTCACCCTCAAGTAGACCCCAGTGTCTGTTGTTTCCTTCTTTGTGTTCATAAGTTCTTATCATTTAGCTCCCACTTACAAGTGAGAACACGCGGTATTTGGTTTTCTGTTCCTGCGTTAGTTTGCTAAGAATAATAGCCTCCAGCTCCATCCACGTTCCCACAAAAGACATGATCTTGTTCTTTTTATTTCTGCATGGTATTCTATGGTGTATGTGTATCACATTTTCTTTATCCAATCTGTCATTGATGGACATTTAGACTTATTCCATATCTTCACTATTGTGAATAGTGCTGCAATGAACATTCGGATGCCGGTGTCTTTATGGTAGGATGATTTATATTCCTCTGGGTATATACCCAGTCATGGGATCACTGGATTGAATGGCAGTTCTGCTTTCAGCTCTTTGAGGAATCACCATACTGCTTTCCACAATAGTTGAACTAATTTACACACTCACCAATAGTGTATAAGTGTTTCCTTTTCTCCACAACCTCGCCAACATCCAGTATTTATTGACTTTTTAATAATAGCCATTCTGTCTGGGGTGAGACGGCATCTCATTGTGGTTTTGATTTGCATATCTCTAATGATCAGTGATTTTGAGCTATTTTTCATATGCTTGTTGGCTGCATGTATGTCCTCTTTTGAGAACTGTCTGTTCATATCCTTTGCCCACTTTTAAGTGGGGTTGTTTTTCTCTTGTAAATTTGTGTAAGTTCCCTATAGATGCTGATTATGAGACCTTTGTCAGATGCATGGTTTGCAAATATTTTCTCCCATTCTGTAGGTTGCAAAAAAATCAGAGAGGACACAAATAAAGGGAAAAACATCCCATGCTCCGCTGGGATGCTCAGCTGCAGGTTGTTTCTTTACTCTGTTGATAGTTTCTTTTGTGGTGCAGAAGCCCTTAAGTTTAATTAGATCCCACTTGTCAATTTTTGCATTTGTTGCAATTGCCTTTGGTGTCTTTGTTATGAAATCTTTGGCCATTCCTATGTCTAGGATGGTATTGCCTAGGTTGTCTTCCAGGGTTTTTATAGTTTTGGGTTTTACATTTAAGTCTTTAATCCATCTTGAGTTAGTTTTTGTATATGGTGTAAGGAAGGTGTCCAGTTTCAATCTTCTGTATATGGCTAGCCAGTTATCTCATCACCATTTATTGAATAGGAAATCTTTTCCCAATTGCTTGTTTTTGTCAGGTTTGTCCAAGATCAGATGGTTGTAGGTGAAAGGCCTCACTTCTGGGCTTTCTATTCTGTTCCACTGTTCTATGTGCCTGTTTTGTACCAGTATCATGCTGTTTTGGTTACTGTAGCCCTGTAGTATAGTTTGAAGTCAGATAATGTGATACCTCCAGGTTTGTTCTTCTTGCTTAGTATTGTCTTGGATATTCAGGCTCTATTTTGGTTCCATATGAATTTTAAAATAGTTTTTTCTAATTTTGTGAAGAATGTCATTGGTAGTTTGATAGGAATAGAATTGAATCTGTAAGTTGCTTTGGGCAGTATGATAATTTTAATGACATTGATTCTTCCCAGCTGAGCATGGGATGTTTTTCCCTTTATTTGTGTCCTCTCTGATTTTTTTTGCAGTGTTTTGTAGTTCTCGTTGTAGAGATATTTCACCTCCCTGGATAGCTGTATTCCTAGGTATTTTATTCTTTTGTGGCAATTGTGAATGAATTTGTCTTTCTGATTTGGCTCTCGGTCTGGCTGTTGTTGGTTTATAGGAATGCTAGTGATTCTTGTACATTGATTTTGTATCCTGAAACTTTGTTGAAGTTGTTTATCAGCTGAAGGAGGTTTTGGGCCAAGACTATGGGGTTTTCTTGATGTAGAATCATGTCGTCTGCAAACAGAGATAGTTTGACTTCCTCTCTTTTAATGTGGATGCCTTTTATTTCTTTCTCTTGCCTGATGGCTCTGTCTAGGACTTCCCCTTACTATGCTGAATAGAAGTGGTGAGAGAAGCCATCCTTGTCTTGTGCTGGTTTTCAAGGGGTATGCTTCCAGCTTTTCCCCATTCCGCATGTTGTTGGCTGTGGGACTGTCATAGATGGCTCTTATTATTTTGAGGTATGTTCCTTCAATACCTAGTTTATTGAGAGTTTTTAACATAAACGGATGTTGAATTTTATCAAAGGCTTTTTGTGCATCTATTGAGATAATCATGTGGGTTTTGTTTTTAGTTCTGTTTATGTGATGAATCACATTTCTTTGATTTGCTTATGTTGAACCAGCCTTGCATCATGGTGATGAAGCCTGGTTGATCATGGTGAATTAGCTTTTGACGTGCTGCTGGATTCGGTTTGCAAGTCTGTTGTTGAGAATTTTTGTATCAATGTTCATCAAGGATATTGACCTGAAGTTTTCTTTTGCTGTTGTGTCTCCGCCAGGTTTTGAAATCAAGATGATGCTGGCCTCACAGGATGAGTTGGGGAGGAGATCTTCCTCCTCAACTTTTTGGAATAGTTTCTGTGAGAATAGTACCAGCTCTTCTTTGTAATCTGGTTGAATTCTATTGTGAATCTATCAGGTTCTGGGATTTTTTTGGTTGGTAGGCTATTTGTTACTGATTCAATTTTGGAGCTTGTTATTGGTCTATTCAGGGAATCAAGTTCTTTCTGGCTCAGTCTTGGGAGAGAGTATGTGTCCAGAAATTTATCCATCTCTTCTAGGTTTTCTAGTTTGTGTGCACAGAGGTGTTCATAGTAGTTTCTGATGGTTGTTTTTATTTCTGTGGGGTCAGTAGTAACATTCCCTTCATCATTTCTAATTGTGTTTATTTGTATCTTCTTTTCTTCTCTATTAGTCTAGCTAGAGGCCTATCTATCTTATTAATTTTTTCAAGAAACAAACTTCTGGATTCACTGATCTTTTGGTTTTTCATGTCTCCATTTCCTTCAGTTCAGTTCTGATTTTTTTTATTTCTTGTCTTCTGTGAGCTTTGGAGTTGATTTGTTCTTACTTCTCTAATTCTTTCAGTTGCGATGTTAGGTTGTTAATTTGAGATCTTTCTAACTTTTTGATGTGGGCATTTAGTGCTATTAGTTTCCCTCTTAACACTGCCCTAGCTGTGTCCCAGAGATTCTGGCATGTTGTATCTTGATTCTCATTCTTTTCAAAGAACTTCTTGACTTCTGTCTTAATTTCATTATTTACCCAAAAGTCATTCAGGAGCATGCTGTTTAATTTCCATGTAATTGTATGGTTTTGAGCAATTTTCATAGTTTTCATTTCTATTTTTATTGTGCTGTGGTCCTGAGAGTGTGTTTGGTATGAATGTGGATCTTTTGCAGTTGCTGACGATTGTTTTATGTCTAATTATGTGGTCCGTTTTAGAGTATGTGCCACGTGGCAATGATAATAATGTACATTCTGTTGTTTGCGGGTGGAGAGTTCTGTCATGGTCTATCAGATCCATTTGGTCCAATGTTGAGTTTAGGTCCTGAATACCTTTGTTAATTTTCTGCCTTGATGATCTGTCTAATACTGTCAGTGGAGTGTTGAAGTCTCCCACTATTATTGTGTGGGAATCTAAGTCTCTTTTTATGTTTCTAAGAACTTGCTTTATGAATATGGGTGCTCCTGTGTTGGGTGCATATATACTTAGGATGGTTAGATTTTCTCGTTGAATTGAAACCTTTACCATTATGTAATGCTCTTAGGCTTTTTTGATCTTTCTTCGTTTGAAATCTGTTTTGTCTGAAATTAGGATTGCAACCCTTGTTTTTGCTCTGTTTTCCATTTGCTTGGTAGATTTTCATGCATCCCTTTATTTTGAGCCTGTAAGTGTCATTATGTGTGAGATGGGTCTCTTGAAGATAGCATACTATTGGGTCTTGCTTTTTTTTTTTTTGTTTGAGATGGAGTCTTGCTCTGTTGCCCAGGCTGGAGTGCAGTGGTGTGATCTCGGCTCACTGCAACCTCCACCTCCCAGGTTCACATCATCCTCCTGCCTCAGCCTCCCGAGTAGCTGGGACTACAGGCGCCTGCCAACACGCACAGCTAATTTTTTGTATTTTTAGTAGAGACAGGGTTACACCATGTTAGGGAGGATGGTGTTGATCTCCTGACCTCGTGATCCGCCTGCCTTGGCCTCCCAAAGTGCTGGGATTACAGGCGTGAGCCACCGTGCCCAGCCGGGTCTTGCTTTTTTAATCCAGCTTGCCACTCTCTGCCTTTTAAGTCGGGCATTTAGCCCATTTGCATTCAAGGTTAGTATTGATATGTGTGGATTTGATCCTGTCATTGTGCTGTTAGCTGGTTATGATGTTGGCTTGTTTATGTGGTTGCTTTACAATGACACTGGTCTGTGTGTTTAAGTGTGTTTTTGTATTAGCCAGTAGCAGCCTTTCCTTTCGATATTTAGTGCTTCTTTCAAGATCTCTTGTAAGGCAGGTCTGGTGTTAATGAATCCCCTCAACATTTGCTTATCTGAAAAGGATCTTATTTCTCATTCACTTAGGAAGCTTAGTTTAGCTGGATATGAAATTCTTGGTTGAAGATTTTTTTCTTTAAGAATGTTAAATATAGGCCCCCAGTCTCTTCTGGCTTGTAGGGCTTCAGCTGAGAGGTCTGCTGTTAGACTGATAACCCCTTTGTAGGTGACCTGCCCATTCTCTCTAGCTGCCTTTAACATTCTTTCTTTCATTTTGACCTTGGAAAATCTGATGATTGTGTGTCTTGGGGATGATCTTCTTGTGTAGAATCTTGCAGGAGTTCTCTGTACTTCCTGAATTTCACTGTTGGCCTCTCTAGCAAGGTTGGGGAAATTTTCATGGATGATATTCTAAAATATGTTTCCCAGCCAACCTGGGATTTTAAATGATGATTAATCATTATACTCTCAAAACTAATGGGTTGTGCTTTGGGTTTTCAACACTTTCTCCATCTTCCAGGTCCCCTTACTCCTTGCACCACCATTTACCCCAAAAGAAAAAAGAACAGTTGTTTGCAGTAAACCTCCTCAACTCCCCTGGCGAGCCTCATGAACACCTAATACAGGGGGGCTAGAGAGGAGAGACTGAGGAGATTTCTAGTCCACAGGTGACTTGCCTGATTTCTCTTTAAGTGAGCTAAGGAGCCTCTGTTACTCATCTAAACCATAATAACAAATCGTCTCTATACTTTTGGCTTTAACTGTACCATAACTGCAAAACATTTTGGAAGAGGTAATGCTAATAATTGTGATACTTAAGTCCTGCAATCCAGCTCAATAATTCAACAAGCATTTTCAGAGAGCCTCCTATGTACAAGGTGAGAAGCAATACAAACATGAGAGAACTAGGATACTCCCTTAATTATATCTATTAATACATCCAACACCATTTTTTTCAACAAAACTAACTAGACATGGATTTTTTAACTGGGCTAGGGCTTGCCCTGATTGATTAGTGTTCACATATAGAGCAATGGGTTTAGCTAAATAAATAATGTTACTAAACAAACCCAACCAGGGTAGCTATTGGTAAAGAGAATTAATGATTATGTACATATATCACTTCTTAACTATTAGGTGCTCCTAGGCTCCAGGAAACAGAAGCCCTGAATTAGACCTTATTTGAGTATCTACTAGGTGCATGACTCAGTAATACATGCTGAGTGGCAGGAGTGACATACAGTATTAGAAGCCATCTTAAATAAAGATGACTCCATCATAGTCTCCCCTGTGGAATAAAAAATATCCCACACACCTTGCACTGCCACTATTATACTGTGTGTTGTTTACCCTTTTTAGAAAATAGTCTAATCTGAGGATACACATGGATCAAAAATAAACAAAAATAAAGGTGCTGTTTCCAAAAAAACAAATTCTCAATTGAGACATTGTTCAAATAACTCATATTCTATGTCTTTGTTTGGGGTGGGGGTTAGAAACCCCAACCAAAAGATTCAAACATGTTGGTATACAATAGATATAGTTCAAGAACTCAAGGTATATTTAGGGGAGGGTGCAAAGGAGACAGTGAGAAAGAAAGAAAGGGAGAGTGTAGATGCTAAGTACATGGGTTTATATGGCTAGTCAAATAATAACAAGTGAAGCAAGCTCTACTGCTCTCAGTATACATAATGCTACTCTAATATACAAACCTATTTGTGATATAATTCAATAATTTAAGTGGACAATGTATAATGGCAACTTTTTTTGAACACTGACAAAAGTTGAGTCTTTCCTCCTACAAGTGAGCCACAACTTATTTGCCTTGAAAATAAACATAAAAATCCATGAGAATTAAAAAAAAAACTATACATGAAGCCCCCAAGCCCTAATTATAACCTCTCTTAAAACATTTCCAATTATCAGCTCCCGAGAAAGGTATAATAGAAATGGAGGCACCAAGCACATTTCCTTATGCAACTGTCTTCCCACACTAGTAGTAAAGAAGATTCTTTATCAGCAGTGATTTAGTTACCCACCTAATGCTTACTTATTGTGTTTTCAGAAAAACCACTACAAGAATTTTCAAAGAGAAACTATTAGCATCCATTGTAATTAATATCTTCTTTCCCAATGCTAAAGGCTCTACTTTGTCAGAAACCACTGGTTCTTCTCCCAGCCACCCTCAACTAGTACAGCTACTTGCCAAAGGGCCCAGCTTTAAAGAGTGAAACCATCTTTAATTTTATCTCCTCCTTTTTGTTTAGGGTTTGTTTTAAAACCTTCATCTCCAGGAAGATAGAACAAATAATAAAAACACCTATCACTGTACTGGACTAAATTAAAAGGCCCTTTACCTCACTTAAGAGATCTATTCTAGTCTGTTCTCAGTCCTTCCAAATTCTACTTGAATTTTAAGGCCTTGCATAAATTCCACTCCCACCACTAAACCTTCTCAAGACCACTCTAGCCTATGGATATCCTGTCTATGGACTATTTAACTAGCTCTCAATACCACTTATTTCTCCCTTATCATATATTATTTAGTATTATTACCTGTTTCAAGTGTATCCTGTCTAGAAATCCTGACATATGAGAATGACAGAAGAACTTGAGGGTGCTTGGCCTGGAGGGGAGATGTTTCAAGGACACATTAGGTAAATATATTTTTAAACGATTGAAGCTTTGTCATATAGAAGAAGAATTAAGAATTAACCTTTGTTGCTCCAGAAGATAGAGTTTGAAGGAAGCACATTTTAGGGCTACATGAGCAGGTTATAAATATCTATCATGTATTTTACTATGTTCTATGTGCTATATTGGGCACGTACCCATATCTTGTATCATTTAACTATAATAGGTTTTTCTAACAGTATAACTGATTCAAACAATGGACTAGTGTGTCTTATAAAGTAATAAGCTCTTTTCCTCAGAACTGTTGGAGGCAAGGATCCCATGCTGGGTGAAGGGGATGGAACTAGAATATTCAAAATGTCCCATTTTAATGCTGATGATATATGGGGTGTGCCCATTAAGTAATGACATAAATTCATCTTTAGAAAAGAAACCCATTAAGATCTGTGCAGGACCCAACCTGTACATGGTTTGGGGCTGCTATCTGCCTCATAAAGCAAAGTGAAGGGTTTGTTTTCTGAAAACACAAAGTCATTTTCTCTTCTGAAAAAGCCTCCTACATATTTGGCTTTGCAATTTTCCAGGAATAAGAGGGCAAGGATTGAGGCTTCATAAGTCTGGGTTTTCAGTTCAGGTTAAGAGAGAAGATGAATTGAAACCAGAAAATTCAGACTGAGAAGTAGGTCCCTCTAGAACTCATCACTGTTAACTCAGCCTGGGCTTCACGAGTCATAGAAGTGGATTCCTTGATAACAAAATAAATATAGTTTCTCCCCAAAAGAAGACAAACTCAAGTACATGCATACATATAAGCGTTCTACTTTAAAGACGTTAACCTAGAAAATGTGAACTTAGTTCCAAATGACATAGCTGCTCCACCCTCAAAGGAAAAAGGACTGTCATTTCAAAGTAGGTTCTAAGCAACATACTGGAGGGTCTGGAGATGATCTCAAAAACACTTTTAAGTAACATCGGTTTTGTGAAAATAATGTAAGTTTCCTAAAGTAGCCAATTTGGAAAGGGACAGCATGAATTTTCATATGTAACTACTGATTTTTTAAAGCAAATATTTATTACTTTGTAATCGCAGCCCATATATGTTGTCTCTCCACCTCAATTATAAGGGCCTGTTGGCAAGGACATTTTCAAGTGGCAGCATGCAGTCTTTAACACCTTCTTCATTATTTTTAAAAGGTATCCATGTCAACTCAAGGCTGTGAGTTAATTAATGATAGTAATAATAATAATATTAAATTAAATTTTGAGTACATACTATGTCAGACACTTGCTGAGCATAAATATTCATCTCACTCATCTCATCAAATGACTCTTTAGTCAAGTAAATGGTCAGACAATCTAGTTAGAGGCTTGGCTGACTCCTCCCCCTTCTTCTAACTGAATTGATCAATTCTAAGGCAGAATTATTTACTTGCCTTATAATCACTGACATACAGCTTATGTCTGGTCTAGACTGCTTGTTTACCAATTTTCTTCTGTATTCCCATAGACAAAAAAATCCCTCCTGTTGAATAGTATTCAAAGGTTATGATTATTCTCTATGCTTGATTTTTCTCCTTGGTCAAAAAATGTGTCCTTGTTTATTTAAAAAATGAAAATTATTTTTAGCAAAACTACTAGTTGAGCTAGTAATTAACACAAATGACCTACTCCTCCATGATAAACAAATGAATTTCAAGCTAGCTGGCAAAGAAGCCAGATGGTTAATATTGAACCTGTATTTGAATTGTATTCTCAAAACACCATGGATTTAAAACACATTAATAATTGTATTAGTTTTCTATGGCTGCTGTAATAAATTACAACAAAGTCAGTGGCATAAAACAACAGTAATTTATTCTCTCATAGTTAGAGAGGCCAGAATGTAAAATCAAAGTGTCAGTAGGTCTGTACCCTCCTCTGGAGGCTCTGCAAAGGCACTTTGTCCAAATAAGGTAACATTCACAGGTTCCAGGGATTAGGACATTGACAGACCTTTTAGAGGGCCACTATTCAGCCCACTACAATGATTAATACTTAAAACATAAAAACACTTATTAGAATATCCTGTAAAGATCAAAATAGCTGAGAAATTAATAAGTAGGTCTTGGTAAAAAAAATGAATATTAAAAGAGCAGTTTGTGTCCCTCCAAAATAAATATGCTGAAATCTAATCCCCAATGTGATGGTATTTGAAGGTGGGGTCCTTTGGGAGGTGATTAGGACATGAGAGTGGACCACTCATGAATGAGATTAGTGCCTTCATAAAAGAGACCCCAGAGAGTTCTCTCATTTCTTCCACCACATGAAGAAACAGCAAGAAGGCATAGTCTGTGAACCAGGAAGCGAGCCCTCACCAGACACCGAATCTACTGATTTCTTGATCTTGGACTTGCCAGCCTCCAGAATTGTGAAAAATAAATTTCTGTTGTTTCTAAGTCAGCCAGTCTGTGGTGATTTGTTATAGCAGCCCAAACTGATGGAGAGAGGGCACAAATTTCATCTCTTCAGCCACATCTGCCTATAAAGATGGTACAACTTAGTCTTCCAGTATGTCTGTTCAAGATGGCTGACTGGAAGCATCCGGTACTTGCCTCCTCCATAAAGAGGAACCAAAATAGTATTAGAATCACACTTTGAATTGATCATCCAAAAGACAACACTAGAATTCAACAGATAAGAGACAGGAAACACCTAAGGCAAGGAAGGAGAGGGAAGAAAGGCACTCTGCTCAGCCAGATTGGCTGGGAGCCCAGAGAGGCTCTCCAGTGCAGGAAAAGGGTATGTGAGAAACCCTCAGCAGTCCACATTCCCACTGCAGACTCCTGCAATCTCAGCCTTCAAAGAGCCCATCCACCCTCTTGGGTCCTGAGACTAACATAGGGATCTGCCTGGAGACTGCATGATGGCATGCTCCAGAGAGGGAGATCACACTGAGTCCCACACACCCTCCAACTCCTAAGAAGCTGCAGCATGTCTCCATTTTGAAAGGCCAGGCCCCACCAGGCTGCATCCTGCACTGGAGCCCAGCAGGCCTTGCATCTCCACATCCCTGGAGCTGAATTCACATCATCCATCTGTAGCCACCACCACTGCTGTCTGGTGCATCCAGAGCAGAACCATAAGCCGTTGGCAGTGACCCTGCTATAGGGTGCATTTTCCCACTCCCTGAAGACAGATTTCTCCATCTGCAGTCACTGCCACTGCTGGCTGATGCTGCCAGGGCTGAAGTGTGAGCTACTGGTAGTGACTCTGAGGACAGGCTACCCTGCCTACAGCTACCACCTGAGACCAAGGCATGTGCTCCACAGCTTCCTGCCTATTACTGCTACCAATGAAAGCAACCTTGCACGCTCCAACAGTAGGGCCACAGCACAGTCACTGCTGTTCCCATCCAAGCATTCCACTAGAAACTTTGGAATCACCCTGGCTCTGCCAACACAGCCAGTGCCCACACATATGACTGAGGATTGAGGAAAGGACGACCTGGTCCAGCTCTGTCCCACTCCCAGTGTCTGAGCATATCACCTGGAGGCCTGGGGATTTCACTGTCTCATCTACCACCATTAGCACTTGAGCACTTCTCCCAGGGGCCTGAGGACAGACCCACCCAACCTGCCACAACTACCGCAGCTGGCACCCACCTGCATGTGTGACTTGCAGACCTGAGACTGGCCCACCCAGCCTTCCACAGCCACTGCTAACACCAGCACAAACCATTTTGGGGCCAAAGAGTTGTTCTGCCACTGCTACTGCCATCACTCTTTCCAAGCCCACTGCCCAGGGACCCAAGGACCACCACTACCACTTCTGGCACCTGAGCCACATGGAGGTGCAACCATTGGCCTGCCAGGACCAACTAACATTGTTGCCAGCCTATGTTGCCCTGAGGCCCAATGACAGGTATGCTAGGCCTACCATTACCACAGTGGGCCTGATGACATTCCTACCTGGCATCCCAGTGCCCAGCAAAACTTCACCACAGCCTTCACTAACAACCACACCCTAAGCTACTGAGGAAATCACAAACACTACTGATGCTGTTTACAACTGAAGAAATCATATAGAGAATACACTATTGCACGTACCCAGAATCAAAGCCAAGGTGCCCTACCCAGCCAACACAACAGATACATCTTCAGGAAAAGTCCTCCCCTATGAAAGAAAATCCAAAATTTTGGAAGAAGCAACTGGCACACCAGATGTGCAGATATCAATGGAAGGACATAAGAAACATGAAAGAGCAAGGAAATATGACACCTCCAAATAAAAATAATTATTCTCCAACAAAAGATCCCCAAAAAAAGAGATTTATGAAATCCTAGAAAAATTATTAAAAGTGTTGATATTAAAAACCTCAGTGAGAGACAAGAGAACCTCATAAACAGCACAAAAAAATCAGAAAAACAATTCAGTATATTAATGAGAAATTTATCAAAGAGATATTATTAAAAAAAGAAACAAACAGAAATCCTGGAACTGAAGAATTCACTGAATGAAAAAAAAATACATTCCAAAGCTTCAACAATAGACTAGATCAAGCAGAAGAAAAAATTTCAGGACTTGACGACAGGTCTTTTGAAATCACCCAGTCAGTCAAATTTTTTTTAAAGAAAGAATTTTTAAAAATGAACAAAACCTACATGACATAAAGGAGACCACAAATTGACCAAATACTTGACCTTCAGTGTTCCAAAAGGTGAATAGAAGAACAAAGGGAGTAGAAAACCTATTGAACAAAATAATAGCTGAAAACATCTCAAGTCTAGCAGGAGATTTAGACATCCAGACACAGGAAGCTCAGAGATCTCCAAATACATATCGTCTAAAAAGGTCTTATCCACTGTGTATTATAGTCAAATTGCCAAAAGTCAAAGACAAAGAGATAATTTTAAAAACAGCAAGAGAAAAGCATCTAGCCACTTATAAGGGAACCCCTAACAGACTAACAGTTGGTTTCTCAGCAGAAACTTAACAGGCCAGAAGAGAATGGGATGACATCTTCAAAGCGCTTAAAGGAAAAAAAAAAAAATAACTGCCAGCCAAGGATACTATACCCAGCAAAGTTAACATTCATAAACAAAAGATAAAGTCTTTCCCAGACAAGCCAAAGCTGAGGGAATTCATCAGCATAAGACCAATCCTACAAGAAATGTTTAAGGTAGTCCTACACCTGGAAGCAAAAGGACACTATCTACTGTCACAAAAAGACACAAAAGTATAAAACCACTGGTAGAGCAAACAGACAAACAAGGACAAAAAAAGGACTCAAATGTTATGACTACGGAAAACCACCAAACCATAATGAATAAACAATAAGACAGAAAGAAAGACACAAAAGATATACAAACAACAAGAAACTAAGTAAAATGATAGGAATAAGCCCTCACATATTAATAATAATCTTGAATGTAAACAAATGAGGCATTCGACTTAAAAGATATAGATGGGCTGAATGGATTTAAAAAAAAAATGACCTATGTATAGAATCCCTATAAGAACTCATTTCACCTGTAAAGACACATATAGATTGAAAGTAAAGGGATGAAAAAAAGATATTCCATGCAAATTGAAATAAAAAAATGAGCAAGGGTAGCTATGCTTAAATAAGACAAAAGATACTTTAACTTGAAAACAATAAAAAGAAACAAAGAAGGTCAATATATAATGATACAGAGATCAATTCAGCAAGAGAATATAACAATTCCAAATACATATGCACCCAACACCAGGCCACCCAGATATGTAAAGCAAATATTTTTAGATCTAAAGGGAGAGATAGACTCCAATACAATAATAGTTGGGAACTTCAACACTCCGCTCACAGCATAAGACAGATTGTCTAAACAGAAAATTAATAAAGAAACATTGGATTTAAACGGCACTTTAGACCAAACGGACCTAACAGACATTTACAGAACATTTCATCCAACAGCTACAGAATACACATTATTCTCATCAGCACATGGAACATTCTCCAAGATATAGGCCACACAACAAATCTCAACAGTTTTTAAAAAATCAAAATCATATCAAGATCACAATGGTCTGAAACTCTAAATCAATAATAAGAGGAACTTTGGAAACTACAAACACATGGAAATTAAACAACATGCTCCTGAATGACCACTGGATTAAAGAAAAATTAAGGAAAAAATGTTTTAAAAATTTCCTGAAACAAATGAAAATGGAAACGCAAGACACCAAAACTTACAGGACACACAAAAGCACTGCTAAGAGGGAAGTTTATAGCAATAAGCATCTAGATCAAAAGAGCAGAGAGATTTCAAATAAATAGTCTAATGATGCACCCCAAGTACTAGAAAAGCAAGAACAAATCAAACCCAAAATTAGTAGGAGGAAGGAAATAATAAAGATCAGAGCAGAACTAAATTAGAGACTAAAAAAATTACAAAGGATCAACAAAATGAAAAGTTTTTTTTTCAAAAAAAGATAAAATTGATAAACTGCTAGTGAAATGGCTCCATTTTCTGGGGTATATACCCTGGTTCTTTGTCACAGTTGAGAAAGAATTCAAGACATGGACACACACAAGGAGTGGATTTAGGAGCGAAAAGTTTAATAGAGAAAGAAGAAAGAGAAAAAAAGCTTCCTCATGCTGAAAAAGTGGGTCGCCCAAAAGAGGGTCTCTAGTTTGTGGCAGAACATAATCGGTTTTGTACAGAGGCTTGAGGAGGCAGTGATTGATTTACACAGGGCTCAGGGGATTGGGTTTACCAGGTGTGCCATTTACATAGCTTGCAAAAAGACTGGCCCTCTGACCCTAGTCTTTTATTATGCAAATGCGGCCTCCACCTGGTGGAGGCCATGATGCTTGTACACACGGTTTTACCTGGAGGCTGCCATGATACCCATTAACATAGTGACAAGCAAAAGAGGATGGGAGATGCCACATTGAATGTACCTGGCTTCCAGGTACAGCTGCCACCATTTACATATAAAAGCTCCTAGTTTGCATATCTATGCCTGACTTCTCAGGCTGCTTCCTGTTAGAGAAGAAATGGTTTGGGGACTGCTTTTTATTAAAGAAAAATTACACTGGGAGCTTTCACCCTTTCTAGCTGCCTAAAAATAATTTCTTAATAACTCCTGTATTACTAGTTAAGCTAACCAAAAAAAGAGAGAGAAGACTCAAAATCACAAATAGAAAAGGAGATATTACAACTGATAGCACAGAAATATAAAAGATCATCAGAGCCTATTAAGAACAACTATACATTAACAAACTGGAAGACCTAGAGGAAAAAAATAAATTCCTGGACCCATACAACTTACCAAGATTGAATCAGGAAGAAGTAGAAAACCTTAACAGACTAATAATGAATAATGAGATTTAATCACTAATAAAGTCTCCCAACAAAGAAAAGCCCAGGACCAGATGGCTTCACTGTTGAATTCTACCAAATTTAAAAAGAACTAACATCACTTCTCCTCAAACTATTCAAAAAAATTGAAGCAAATGGATTTCTCCCTAATTCATTCCATGAGGCACCATTGCCCTAATACCAAAACTAGACAAGGATACAACAACAACAACAACAACTACAGGCCAATATCCCTGATGAACATAGATGCAAAACTCCTTAACTACATACTAGCAAATCAAATCCAACAGCACATGAGAAAGATAATACACCATGATCAAATGGGATCTATCCCAGGGATGCAAGGATGGTTCAACATATACAAAACAATAAACACAATACATCAAATCAACAGAATGACGGACAACAATAATATGATAATCTCAATAGGCACAGGAAAAATATTTGATAAAATTCAACAGCCCTTTATGATAACAGCACTCAGAAACTGGGCATAGAAGGAACATAACTCAACATACTAAAGACCGTATGTAAACATAATAAAGACCACAGGTAATGATATGGGGAAAAGCTGGAAGCCTTTCCTCTGAGAACTGGAGCAAGAAAAGGATGCCCACTTTCACCACTCACCACTTGGCTAGGTCTTTCTGTACCTAGCCAAAGCAATCAGGCAAGAGAAAGAAATAAAAGGCATTCACATTGGAAAAGAGGAAGTCAAACTATCCACATCTGCAGACAATATGATCTTGTATCTAGAAAAGCCTAAAGACTTCACCAAAAACTCTTAGTAAAGTTACAGAACACAAAATCAACACACAAAAATCAGTAGTATTTCTACACATAAATAATCAACTAGCTGAGAAGAAATCAAGAAGGCAATCCCATTTACAATAGTTATAAAAAAGAGTTACAAAAATAAAATACCTAGTATTATATTTAACCAAGGAGATAAACGACCTCTTTTAAAGAAAACTACAAAACACTGATGAAAGAAATGAAACAGAAAACAAACAAATAAAAATACATCCCATACTCATGGATCAGAAAAATTAATATTTTTACAATGACCATACTGCACAAAGCAATGTAAAAAATAATTTCAGTCCCTATCAAAATATCAATGTCATTTTTCACAGAAATGGAAAAAAAAACCTAAAATTTATATGGAACTCAAAGTAGTCCAAGTAGCCAAAAGAATTCTGAGCAAAATGTACAGAACTGGAGGCATCACACTATCTGACTTCAAAATATATTACAAAGATGTAGTTCCCAAAACAGCATGATATTGGTATAAAAACAGACACACAGATAAATGAAATAGAACAGAGAACCCAGAAACAAAGCCAATATTTACAGTCAACTGATTTCTATGAAGGCACGAAGAACATACATTGGGGAAAAATACTCTCTTCAATACATGTTGCTGGGAAAAATGGATATTCATATGTAGAAGAAGGAAACTGGATCCCTATCTCTCCAGTGGCATTTGCTGAAAACAATCAGTGGCAATTGTGTATTATCATGGCTGTCTGAGGCAATGCATAATAGATGGGGCCAACAATAGGTTAACCAAATAGCTTAAAGCTGAGGAATGAAATTTCTATGGGGCGATTTGAAAAACTCACATATTCCTGGAATTCTCCATGGCCACATGCATGTGTAGGGCTGTGTTGTTGCTCGAGGCTGGGTGCATGCACAGGAAATGCCTGAAAAAGGCCTAAGCTCCCACCTGTGACTGACCCTGAGGTTCTAAGCAAGTGGGAAGTGAAGGCTAAGGCAAAGCTGTCAACTACCTGCCTGAGCATTGAAGGCATACTTCCAACATGCACACAGAGTCCCTTCACAAAGACTGGGAGATTTATTGGTTCCAGGTGCTTAAAGAAATCTCTGTCCATTCATTAGCTGACCACTAACCTAACCAAGCAAAGATTTCAGTGGACACATATGGCAAAAGAATACAGACTTTACAGAATTAGTTCAGGAAAGTCACTAAACAAACTACAGGAGCAACAAAAAGACCTGGGGAGATAGGAAAACAATCTGATTTGCAGATATGCTACATTGTATTATTCAAAATATCTAGTTTTCAACAAAACACCATTATGAAACATGCAAAAAACAAGAAAGTATGGCCCAAACACAGAAAAAAAGCAATCAATAGAAACTGTTCCTGAGGAAGCCCAAATATTGAACTTACTAGACAAACACTTTAAACCAGTTATTATAAATATGTTCATAAACTGAAAGAAACCATGTCTAAAGAACTAAAGTAGGAAAACAATGTCTCACCAAATACAGACTATGAATAAAGACACATAAGTTGTAAAAACAAAGTAGACATTCTAGACTCAAAAGTATAAATCATATGAAAAATTCACTAGAAGAGCAAGACGACTGCACATTTCAGCAGGTAGAAGAAAGCATCAGTGAACTTGAAGATATATCGATTGAGATTAACCAGTCTAAGGAACACAGACAATGAAGAAAAACAAAGAGAGCCTAAGAGAACTGTGGGAACCATCTAGTGCCCCAACATACACATGATGATATGCCCAGAAGCGGAGGAGAGAGAAAAAGGACGAAAAGAATACAGTAATGCACTGCGTAATGTTTCAGTGAACAATAGACCACATATACAACAGTGGCCACATAAGATTATAATGGAGGGGAGAGGGCAGAGCAAGATGGCTGAATAGAAGGCTCTACTGATCATCTCTCCTATCCCACAGGAACACCAAAACTGACAACTATCTACACACAAAAAAGCACCTTCATAAGAGCTGAAAATCAGGTGAGCCCCCACAGTACCTGTTTTAACTTAATATTTCTGAAAGAGGCACTAAAGAGGGTAGGAAAGACAGTCTTGAACCACTGACATGACCCCTCCCCCATTCCCCCAGCAGTGGCTGTGTGGCATGGAGAGAGAATCTCTGTGCTTAGGAGAAGGAGAATGAAGCAATTGTGAGACTGCATTAAACTCAGTGCTGCCTTGTCCCAGTGGAAAGCAAAACTGCACTGAATGCAGCTGACACTTACCCATGGAGAACGCATGTAGAGCAGCCCTAACTAGAAGGGAATCCCATTTCCCAGCAGTTGGAATGTGAGTTCTGGCAAGCTTTGCCATCATCTGCTAAAGTGCTCTGGGCTCTAAGTAAATTTGAAAGGCGGTCTAGGACACAAGAACTGCAACTCCTAGGTGAGTATGTATGCTGAGCTGGGCTTAGAGCTAGTGGACTTGGAGGGCATGTAACATACACAAGCCAGGGCAGTGAAGGGAGTGCTTGCACACCACTACCCAAATCCCAGGCTGCACAGCTCATGGCTCCAAAAGAGACCCCTTCCTTCCTCTTCAGGAGAGGAGAGGGAAGAGTAAAGAAGACTTGGTCTTGCATCTTGGCTCCCTGCTCAGCCAAAGCAGAATAGGGCACTGGTCAGAGTCTTAGCACCCCAGTTCCAGGCCCTAGCTCCTGAACAACATTTCTAGACACATTCTGAAACAGAAGGGTACCCGTTGCCTTCAAGGGAAGGACCTGGTCCTGGAAGGACCCATCATCTGCTGACTAAAGAGCACTTGGGCCCTGAATAACCAGTAGTGATACTCAGGGAGTACACTGTGGGCCTTGGGTAAGACTCTGAGATGTGCTGGCTTTGGGTGAGACCCAGCACATTCTCAATTGTAGTGGCTATAGTGAGAGACTCCTGCTTGAGAAAAGCAGAGGGAAAAGTAAAGGGAATTTTGCACTTTAGGTACCAACTCAGCCACAGGGGTGTAGAGAACCAACTGGGCTCTTGGGGTCTCCAATTCTAAGCCCTGGCTCTTGGATGGCATTTCTGGACCTGCCCTGGGCCAAAGGGAGGCTGACTTCCATGAAGAATGAGTCCCAGGCCTGGCAGCATTTGCCACAAGCTGATTGAAGAGCCCTTGGGCTTCAAGTGAACATTGGCAGTATCCTGGCAGAACTCCCTGTGGGCCTGTGCTGGTGGAAGCCATGGAGTGAGTCTCTTCTGCCTGTGAAAAGAATAGAGTGGAAGAGTGGGAAGAAGAACTGTGTCTCCTGATTTGAGTGCCAGCTCAGCTGCAATATAATAGAACACCAGGTAGATTTCTAGGATTTTTGACTCTAGTTCCTGGCCTGGATGGCATCTCAAGAGCTGCCTGGGACCTAGAGAAACTTACTGCCCTGAAAGGAAGAACAAAATTGTCATTCGATTTGCCACCTGTTGACTGTAGAGCTCTGCGACCTTAAGAAAACACAGGCAGTAGCCAGGCAGTATTACGGGGACCTTGGGTGAGACCCAGTGCTGTGCTGGCTTCAGGTCTGACCCAGTGGAGTCCCAGTGGTGGTGGCCACAGAGGTACTTGTGTCACCTCATCCCAAGCTCCAGGCAGCTCAGCACAGAAAGAGAGACTCCATTTGTTTGGAAGAAAGTAAGGGAAGAAAACAAGAGTCTCTCTGTCTGGTAATGCAGATAATTTCTGTGGATTCTTATCCAAGACCAGCAAGGTGGTACCTCTACAAGACTACAAGAGTCACAGCATTACTGGGTTTGGGGAGCCCCCTGATGCAGATACAGCATGGATCACAACACGCAAGTCCTTTTAAATACCTGGAAAGCTTTCCCAAGAAGGATGGGTACAAATAAATGCAGACTACGAAGATTACAATACACACTTAATTCTTCAATTAGTAGACATGGATGAATGTCCACAAGCTTAAAATCCATCCAGGAGAAACATGAAATTACCAAGCAAACTAAATTAGGCACCAGGGACCAATCCTGGAGAAACAGATATGTGAACATTCAGACAGAGAGTTCAAAATAGCTGTTTTGAGGAAATTCAAAGATAACACAGAGAAGAAATTCAGCATTCTATCAGATAAGATTAACAAAGAGATTGAAATAATTAAAAATCAAGCAGAAATTCTGGAGTTGAAAAATGCAATGGACACACGAAGAATGCATCAGTCTTTTAATAGCAGAATTGATCAAGCAGAAGAAAGAATTAGTAAGAATGAAGACAGGTTATTTGAAAATACACAGTAAGAGTAGACAAAAGAAAAAAATAGAAAAGAATGATGCATGCCTATAAAATCTAGAAAATAGTCTCAAAAGGGGAAATCTAAGAGTAATTGACCTTAAAGAGAAGGTAGAGAAAGAGGTGAGGTAGAAAGTTTATTCAGAGATAATAATAGAGAACTGCCCCAAACAGAGAAAGATATCACCATCCAAGTACGAGAAGGTTATAGAACACCCAACAGATTTTACCAAAAGAATACCTCAAAGCATTTAGTCATCAAACTTCCAAAGCTCAGGGATAAAGAAGGATCCGAAAAGCAGCAAGAGAAAAGAAACAACACACAATAAAGCTCCATTACATCTTGCAGCAGACTTTTCGGTAGAAACCTTACAGGCCAGGAGAGAGTGGCATGAAATATTTAAAGTGATGACAGAAAATAACTTTTACCCTAAAATAGTATATCCCGTGAAAATTGCCTTCAAACATGAAGGAGAAATAAAGACTTTCCCACACAAACAAAAGCTAAGAGATTTCATCAATACCAGACCTGTATACAAGAAATGCTAAATGGAGTACTTCAATCAGAAAGAAAAGGACATTAATGAGCAATAAATAATCACTTCAAGGTACAAAACTCACTGGTAATAGTAAGTATACTGAAAAACTAGAATATTATAACACCATAACTGTGGTGTGTAAACTACTCATAAGCAGAAAGGCTAAACAATGAGCCAATCAAAGATAATAACTACAACAACTTTTCAAGACATAATACAATAAGATATAAATAGAAACAACAAAAAGTTAAAAAGCGGGAGGATGAAGTTAAGGGGTAGAGTGTTTATTAGTTTACATTTTGCTTGCTTGATTGTTTGTTTATGGAAACAATGCTATGTTGTTGTCAGCTTAAAAAGCCTCATGGTAACCTCAAATCAAGTAACATATAATTGATACACAAAAAATAAAAAGAAAGGAATTAAATCACACCACCTAAGAAAATTAACCTTCACCAAAAGCAAGACAGGAAGGAAAGAAGGAAGAAAGAGAAGGCCACAAAACAACCAGCAGAGAAGTAACAAAATGGTAGAGTAAGTTCCTACTTATTGATAATAACATTGACTGTAAATGGACTAATCTCTCCAGTCAGAAGATAAGGAGTGGTTGAATAAATTTTTAAAAAGGCCCAATGATCTATGACCTACAAGAAACATACTTCACTTATAAGAAAGTCAGTATAAAATGATAAAGGGTTAATTCAACAAGAGGATATACCAATTTTAAATATATATGCACTCAATACTGGAGCACCCAGATATATAAAGCAAATATTATTACAGCTAAGGAAAGAAATAGACTCCAATACAATAAAATCTAGAGACTTCAACAAATCACTTTCAGCATTGGACATATCTCCCAAACAAAAAACGAACAAAGAAACATCTGATTTATTCTGCACAATAGACCAAATGGCTCTAACAGATATTTACAGAACATTTCATCCAATGGCTGCAGAATATATATTCTTTTCTTCAGCACATGAATATCATTCTCAAAGAGACCATATGTTAGGTCACAAAACAAGTCTTAAAACATTCAAAAATTGAAATTATATCAAGCATCTTCTCCACCACAATGGAATAAAACTAGAAATAAATAAGAATAATTTTGGAAACTATACAAACACATGGAAATTAAACAACATGCTCCTGAATGACCAATGGTCAATGAATAAATTAAGAAAAAATTCAAATATAGAGTGAAAACAAATGATTATGGAAATACAACATATAAAAACCAATGAGATATAGCCAAAGCAGTGCTAAGAGGGAAGTTTATAGCTATAAGTGTGTACATCAAAAAAGAAGAACAACTTCAAATAAACAACCTAATGATGCATCTTAATGAACTAGAGAAGAGCAAACCAAACCCAAAATTAGTAGAAGAAAAGAAATAACAAAGATCAGAGCAGAAACAAATGAAACTGAAATAAAGAAAACAATAACAAAAGATCAACAAAACCAAAACCTGGCTATTTGAAAAGATAAATGAAACTGACAAACCTTTAGTTAGAATAACTCAGAAAAAGAGAGAACGCACAAATAAACAAAATCGGAGCTAAAAAAGGATGTCCTAACCCAAAGCAAAGATGCTAAGAACGATGATAAAACATTATAAGAGCTGTTAACCAGAATAACCAGTTTAAAGAGGAACACAAATAACTTGATAGAGCTGAAAACACAACATAAGAACTTCATAATGCAACCACAAGTATCAGTAACTGAATAGACCAAGTAGAAGAAAGAATTTCAGAGCTTGAAGACTATCTTGCTGAAATAAGACAGGCAGGCAAGATTAGAGGAAACAGAATAACAAGGAATGAACAAAACCTCTGAGAACTATGGGATTATGTAAAAAGACTGAACTTACGACTAATTGGGGTACCTGAAAGAGACAGAGACAGAATGGAAATAAGTTGGAAAACATACTACAGAATATCATCCAGGAGAACTTCCACAACCTAACAAGACAGGCAAACATTCAAACTCAGGAAACCCAGAGAAACCCAATAAGATACTCCATGAGAAGATCAACCCCAAGACACATAATCATCAGATTGTCCAAGTTCAAAATGAAAACAAATGTTAAGGGCAGTCAGAGAGAAAGGCCATGTCACCTACAAAGAGAAGTCCATCAGACTAAGAGTGGATCTCTCAGCAGAAACCCTACAAGCCAGAAGAGATTGGGAGCTAATATTCAACATTCTTAAAGAAAAGAATTTCCAACCCAGAATTTCATATCTGATCAAACTAAGCTTCATAAGTGAAGAAGAAATAAAGTCCTTTTCAGACAAGAAAATGCTTAGGGAATTCATCACCACCTGACCTGCCTTGCAAGAACTCCTGAATGAAGCACTAAATATGAAAAGGAAAAATCATTACCAGCCACTGCAAAAACACACTGAATTACAAAGACCAATGACACTATGAAGCAACTACATCAACAAGTCTGCAAAATAACCAGCTAGCATCATGATGAAAGGACCAAATTCACACATAACAATATTAACCTTAAATGTAAATGGACTAAATACCCAAATTAAAAGACACAGAATGGTAAGCTGGGTAGTCAAGACCCATTGCTTTGCTGTATTCAAGAGACCCATCTCACGTGCAAAGATACACATAGGCTCAAAATAAAGGGATGGAGGAAAATTTACCCAGCCAATGGAAAGCAGAAAAGACAGGAGTGACCATCCTAGTTTCTGACAAAACAGACTTTAAAACGACAAAGATAAAAAAAGACAAAGAGGGACATTACATAATGGTAAAGGGATCAATTCAACAAGAAGAGTTAACTATTGTAAATATATATACACCCAATACAGAAGCACCCAGATTCATAAAACAAGTTCTTAGAGACCTACAAAGAGACTTACACTCCCACACAATAATAGTGGGAGACTTTAACACCCCATTGTCAATATTATACAGACCATCGAGACAGAAAATTAACAAAAATTTTCAGGACTTGAACTCAGCTCACCAAGTGGACCTGATACATATCTACAGAACTCTCCACCAAAACACAACAGAATATACATTCTTCCCTGTGCCACATGGCATTTACTCTAAAATTGATCACATAAATGAAAGTAAAAAATTCCTCAGCAAATGCAAAAGGACTGATATCATAACAAACAGTTGCTCAGACCACAGCACAATCAAATTAGAACTCAAGATTAAGAAACTCACTCAAAGTCACACAACTACATGGAAATTGAACAACCTGCTCCTGAATGACTACTGGGTAAATAAAGAAATTAAGGCAGAAATCAAAAAGTTCTTTGAAACCAACGAGAACAAACAGATAACATATCAGAATCTCTGGAACGCAGCTAAAGCAGTGTTAAAAGGGAAATTTATAGCACTATATGCCCATATGAAAAAGCTAGAAAGCCAGGCACAGTGGCTCATGCCTGTAATCCCAGCAATTTGGGAGGCTGAAGTGGATGGATCACTTGAGGTCAGGGGTTTGAGACCAGCCTGGCTAACATGGTGAAACTCGGTCCCTACAAAAAAATACAAAACTTAGCCGGGTGTGGTGGCATGTGCTTGTAGTCCCCCCTATTCGGGAGGCTGAGGCATGAGAATCACTTGAACCCAGGAGGCAGAGGTTGCAGTGAGCTGAGTCCATGCCACTGGACTCCAGCCTGGGTGACAGAGCAGGACTACATCTCAAAAAAAAAAAAAAGTCTCCAATCAGCACCATAGCATCACAACTAAAAGAACTAGAGAACCAAGAGCAAACAAACTTCAAAGCTAGCAGAAGACAAAAAATAACCAAGATCAGAGCGAACTGAAGGAGATAGAGACACAAAAAACTGTTCAAACAATCAATGAATCCAGAGGCTGGTTTCTTCAAAAAAATAATAAAATAGATAGACCTCTAGCTAGACTAATGAGAGAGAAGAATCAAATAAACACAATAAAAATGATAAAAATATCACCACTGACTCCACAGAAATACAAAAAACCATCAGAGAATACTATTTAATATAAACACCTCTATGCAAATAAACTAAAAAATCTAGACAAAATGGATAAAATCCTGGACACATACACCCTCCCAAGACTGAACCAGGAAGGAGTTGAATCCCTGAATAGACCAATAACAAGTTATGAAATTGAGGTAGTAATAAATAAAAGCCCAGGACAAGATGGATTTAAAGCTGAATTCTACCAAAGGTACAAAGTGGAGCTGGTACCATTTCTTCTGAAACTATTCTAAACAATTGAAAAGGAGGGACTTCTCCATAACTCATTTTATGAGGCCAGCATCATCTTGATACCAAAACCTGGCAGAGATACAACAAAAAAAGAAAACTTCAGGCCAATATCTCTGATGAACAACAATGCAAAAATCCTCAGTAAAATACTGGCAAACCAAATCCAACAGCACATCAAAAAGCTTATTCACCACAATCAAGTCAGCTTCATTCCTTGGATGCAAGGCTGGTTCAACATAAGCAAATCAATAAACATAATTGATCACATAGACAGAACTAAAAACAAAAACCACATGATTGTCTCAATAGATGCAGAAAAGGCCTTCAATAAAATTAAACATCCCTTCATGTTAAAAACTCTCAATAAACTAGGTATTGAAAGGATATACATCAATATAATAAGAGCAATTCATGAAAGCTGGAAGCATTCCGTTTGAAAACTGGCACAAGACGAGGATGTCCTCTCTCATCACACCTACTCAATATCGTATTGGAAGTTCTGGCCAGGGCAATCGGGCAAGAGAAAGAAATACAGGGTATTCAAATAGGAAGAGAGGAAGCCAAACTGTCTGTTTGCAAATGACATGATTCTATATCTAGAAAACCCCATCGTCTCAGCCCCAAAGCTTCTTAAGCTAATAAGCAACTTCAGCAAAGTCTTAGTGATATGGTTTGGCTGTGTCCCCACCTAAACCACATCTTGAATGTAGCTCTCATAATCCCCATGTGGGAGGGACCCAGTTGGAGGTAATTGAATCATGGGGGCAGGTTTTTCCCATGCTGTTGTTATAATAGTGGATAAGTCTCAAGGGATCTGATGGTTTTATAAAGGGCAGGTCCACTACACATGTGTTCTTGCCTGCTGCCATGTAAGACGTGCCTTTACTCCTCCTTTGCCTTCCACTATGATTGTGAGGCCTTCCCAGCCATGGGGAACTGTGAGTCCATTAAACCTTTTTCCTTTATAAATTACCCAGTCTCAGGTATTTCTTTTTTTTTCTGAGATGGAGTTTCGCTCTTGTTGCCCAGGCTGGAGTGCAGTGGTATGATCTTGGCTCAATGCAACCTCAGCCTCCTGGGTTCAAGCAATTCTCATGCCTCAGCCTCCTGAGTAGCTGGGACTATAGGCACCCACGACCACCTCAATTTTTATATTTTTAGTAGAGACTGGGTTTCACCATGTTGGCCAGACTGGTCTTGAACTCCTGACCTCAGGTGATCTGCCCACCTTGGCCTCCTACAGTGCTAGGATTACAGGCATGAGCAACCATACCCAGCCATCAGGTATTTCTTCATAGCAGTAGGAAAATGGACTAATACAGTCAAATGGTACCAGTAGAGTGGGGTACTGCTATTAAGATACCTGAAAATGTGGAAGCAACTTTTGTACTGCTTAGTAAGTAGAGGTTGGAACAGTTTGGAGTGCTCATAAGAAGGTATTAAGATGTGGGAAAGTTTGGAACTTCCTAGAGACTTGTTCAATGGCTTTGACCAAAATGCTGATAGTGATATGGACAATAAGATCCAGACTGAGGGGGTCTTAGATGGAGATGAGGAATTTGTTGGGAACTGGAGGGAAAGTGACTGTTGCTATGCTTTAGCAAAGAGATGGGTGGCATTTGGCTCCTGCCCTAGAGATCTGTGGAACTTTGAACTTGAGAGAGATAACTTAGGGTATCTGGCAGAAGAAATTTCTAATCTGCAAAGCATTCAAAAGGAAGAAGAGCATAAAAGTTTGAAAAACTTGCAGCCTGCCAAGAAAAACCCATTTTCTGGGGAGAAACTCAAGCCTCCTGCAGAAATTTGCATAAGTAACAAGGAGCTGAATGTTAATCACCAAGACAATGGGGAAAACATCTCCAGGCCATGTCAGAGACCTTCATGGCAGACCCTCCCATCAAAGGCCTGGAGGCCTAGAAGGGAAAAATGGTTTCTTAGGTCAGGTCCAGGGCCCCTCTGTTATGTGCAGCCTAGGGACTTGGAGACCTGCATCCCAGCCTCTCTAGCCATGGCTAAAGTACAGCTTGGGCCATGGCTTCAGAGGGTTCAAGCCCAAAACCTTGGCAGCTTCCATGTGTTTTTGAGCTTGTGGGTACACAGAAGTTCAAGGATTGAGGTTTGGGAACCTCTGCCTAGATTTCAGTGGTGGTATGGAAATGCCTGGATGTCCAGGCAGAAGTTTGCTGCAGGGGTGGCGCCCTCATGGAGAACCTCTGCTAGAGAACTGTGGAAGGCAAATATGGGGTGGAAGTCCCCACACAGAATCTCTACTGGGGCACTGCCTAGTGGAGCTGTGAGAAGAGGGCCACTGTACTCCAGAACCCAGAATGGTAGATCTGCCGACAGCTTGCACCATGTTCCCGGAAATGCCACAGAAACTCAAAGCTAATCGGTGAAAGCAGCTGGGAGGGGGCTATATGCTTCCAAGCCACAGGGATGGAGCTGCCCAAGGCCGTGGGATCCCACTGCTTGCATCAGTGTGACCTGGATGTGAGACATGGGGTCAAAGGAGATCACATTGGAACTTTAAGGTTTAATGACAGCCTGATTGGATTTTGGACTTCCATAGAGCCTGCAGCCCCTTTGTTTTGGCCAATTTCTCCCATTTGGAAGGGGTGTATTTGCCCAATGCCTGCACACCCATTGTATCTAGGAAGTAACTAACTTGCTTCTGATTTTACAGGCTCATAGGTGGAAGGGACTTGTCTTGTCTCAGATGAGACTTTGGACTGTGAATTTTAAGTTAATGTTGGAATGAGTTAAGACTTTGGGGGACTGTTAGGAAGGCATTATTGGTTTCAAAATGTGAGAACATGAGATTTGGAAGGGGCCAAGGGTGGAATGATATGGTTTGGTTGTGTCCCCACGCAAATCTCATCTTGAATTGTAGCTCCCATAATCACCATATGTGGTGGGAGGGACCTGGTGGGACATAATTGAATCATGGGAGCGGGTTTTTACCATGCTGTTCTCATGATAGTGAATAAGTCTCAAAAAGCCTGTTGGTTTTATAAAGGGCAGTTCCCCTGAACATGTGCTCTGGCATGCTGCCATGTCAGATGTGCCTTTGCTCCCCCTTCACCTTCCGCCATGATTGTGAGGCCTCCTTAGCCATGTGAAACTGTTGAGTCCACTAAACCTCCTTGCTTTATAAACTACCCAGTCTCGGGTATGTCCTTATAGCAGCATGAGAAAGGACTAATACACTCAGAATACAAAACCAATGTGCAAGAATGACAAGCATTCCTATACACCAACAATAGACAAGGGGAGAAACAAATCATAAATGAACTCCCATTTACAATTACTACAGAGAATAGAATACCTAGGAATACAGCTAACATGGGAAGTGAAGGACCTCTTCAAGGAGAAATACAAACCACTGCTCAAAAAAATCAGAAAGGACACAAACATGAAAAAACATTCCATGCTCATGGATAGAAAGAATCAATATCATGAAAATGGCCACACTGCCCAAAGTAATTTATAGATTCCACGCTATTACCATTACACTACCATTGACATTCTTCACAAAAGTAGAAAAAACTACTTTAAAATTCGTATGGAACCAAAAAAGAGCCCGTATAGCCATGACAATCCTAAGCAAAAAGAGCAAAGCTGGAGGCATCACATCATGCCACCCAACTTCAAACTATACTACAAGGCTACAGTAACCAAAACAGCATGGTACTGGTACAAAAACAGACACATAGACCAATGGAACAGAATAGAGATCTCAGAAATAAGACCACACATCTACAACCATCTGATCTTCAACAAACTTGACAAAAACAAGCAATGAAGAAAGGAATCCTTATTCAATAAATGGTGCTGAGATAACTGGCTAGCCATGTGCAGAAGATAGAAACTGGACCCCTTCCTTACACCATATACAAAATATGCTGAAGATGGACTAAAGACTTAAATGTAAAACCCAAAACTATATAAACCCTGGAAGACAACCTAAGCAATACCATTCAGGACTTGGACACAGGCAAAGATTTAATGACAAAGACATCAAAAGCAATGGCAACAAAAGTAAAAATTGACAAGTGTGATCTAATTAAACTAAAGAGCTTCTGCACAGCAAAATAAACTATCATCAGAGTGAAGAGACAACCTACAGAATGGGAGAAATTTTTTGCAATCTCTCCATCTGACAAAGGTCTAATATCCAGAGTCTACAAGGAACTTAAACAAATTTATAAGAAACAGAAAATCCCGTTAAAAAGTGGGCAAAGAACATGGACACTTCTTAAAAGAAGACACTCACATGGCCAAGAGACACGAAAAAAAGCTCAATAGCACTGATCATTAGAGAAATGCAAATCAAAACCACAATAAGATACCATCTTATGCCAGTCAGAATGGTGACTATTAAAAAGTCAAGAAACAACAGATACTGGTGAGGCTGTGCAGAAATAGGAACACTTTCACACTGTTGGTGGGAATGTAAATTAGTTCAACCATTGTGGAAGATAGTATGGCAATTCCTCAAAGACCTAGAAACCAGAAATACCATTTGACCCAGCAATCCTGTTACTGGGTATATACCCAAAGGAATATAAATCATTCTATTATAAAGATACATGCAGGCATGTGTTAACTGCAGCACTATTCACAATAGCAAAGACATGGAATCAACCCAAATACCCATCAGTGATAGACTGGATAAAGAAAATGTGGTATATATACACCATTGAATACTATGCAGGCATAAAAAGGAACAAGATTATGTTATTTGCAGGGACATGGATAGAGCTGGAAGCCATTATCTTCAGCAAACTAACACAGGAACAGAAAACCAAGCATCACACGTTCTCACTTATAAGTTGGAGCTGGACAATGAGACCACATGGACACAGGGAGGAGAACAACATGCACTGGGGCCTGTTGGGGGGTGGGGGGTGGGGAAGAAGAGCATCAGGATAAATAGCTAATACATGTAGGGCTTAATACCTAGGTGATGGGTTGATAGGTGCAGCAAACCACCAGGGCACATGTTTACCTATGTAACAAACCTCCCATCCTTCACATGTATCCCAGAGCTTAAATAAAATAAAATTAAATTAAAATTAGAAAAAAAAGTAATGAGTTCGAAGCCATAATAAAAAGTCTCCCAGCAAAGCAAAGCCAATGACCCTGATGGCTTCACTGCTGAGTTCTACCAAACATTTAAAGAAGAACTAATACCAATACTACTCCAACTATTCCAATAAATAGAGGAGAAGAAAATACTTCCAATCTCATTCTACAAGGCCAGTATTACCCTGATACCAAAACTAGACAATGACACATCAAAAAAGAAAACTATAAAACAATATGACTGATGAATATTGATGCAAAAATCCTCAACAATATACTAGCAAAGTTCAACAAGACATTAAAAAGATCATTTATTATAACTGAGATTTATCCCAGGAATGAAAGGGTGGTTCAACATATGCAAATCAATCAATATCATACATTGTAGCAATAGAATACAGGACAAAAATCATGTGATCATTTCCATGGATGCTGAAAAAGCATTTAACAAAATTCAACATACCTTCATGATAAAAACCCTCAAAAAACTGGGGATAGAAGGAACATACCTCAAAATAATAAAAACCATCTATGACAGACCAAAAGTTAGTATCATACTGAAAGAGGAAAAATGGAAAGCATTTCCTCTAAGATCTGGAACATGACAAGGATGCCCACTATCACCACTGATATTCAACATATTACTGGAAGTCCTAGCTAGAGCAATCAGACAAAAGAAAGAACTAAAGGGCATCCAAATTGGAAATGAAGAAGTCAAATTATCCTTATTTCCAGATGATATGATCTTATATTTGGAAAAACTAATGACTCCACAAAAAACAATTAGAGCTGAAAAACAAATTCAGTAAAGTTGCAGGATATGCTATCAACATGCAGAAATCAGTCATATTTTTATATGCCAACAGCAATCTGAAAATGAAATAAAGAAAATAATTCCATTTACAATAGCTATAAATAAAATTAAATACCTAGGAATTAGCTTAACCAAAGAAGTGAAATATCTGTGCAATGAAAACTATACAACGTTGATGCAAAAAATTGAATAGGACACCAAAAAATGGAAAGATATATCCATGTTAATGGATTGCAAGAATCAATAATGTTAAAATGTCGATACTACCCAAATAAATCTACAGATCCAATGCAATCCCTATCAAAATACCAATGACATTATTCACAGAAATAGAAAAAAAAAATCCTAAAGTTTATCTGGAACCAAAACAGACCCAGAATAACCAAAGCTATCCTGAGCAAAAAGAACAAATCTGAAGGAATCACATTATATTAATTTCTCAAATTATACTATAGAGCTATAGTAACCAAAAGAGCACTGTATTGTCATAAAAAACAGATACATGTATCAGTGGAACAGAATAGAGAACCTCAAGAAAATCCATACATCCACAGTGAACTCATTTTTGACAAAGGTGCCAAAATATACATTGGAGAAAGGAGAGTATCCTCAATAAACGGTGCTGGGAAACTGGATATCCATATACAGAAAAAGGAAACTTGACCCCCCATCTCTCATCATATACAAAAATCAAATCAAAATAGATTAAAGACTGAAATCTAAGACCTCAAGCCATGAATCCACTAAAAACCTTGAGGAAACTCTCCAGGACATCAGTCTGTGCAAGGATTTCTAGAGTAATACCCCACAAGCACTGACAACCAAAGCAAAAATGGACAAATGGGGTCACATCAAGCTGAAAAGCTTCTGCACAGCAAAGGAAACAATCAACAAAGTGAAAGGGTAACCCACAGAACAGGAGAAAATATTTGCAAAATACCCATCTGACAAGGGCTTAATAACCAGAATATATAAGGAGCTCAATCGACTTTACAGGAAGAAATCTAATAATCTGAACAAAAAATGGGCCATAGATCTGAACAGACATTTCTCAAAACAAGACATACAAATGGCAAACAGGTACAATGGCTCAACATCATCAATCATCAGAGAAATGCAAATCAAACTACAATAAGATATCATCTCACACCAGTTAAAGTGGCTTTTATCTAAAAGACAGGCAATAACAAATGCTGGTGAGAATATGGAGAAAAGGGAATCCTCTTACACTGTTGGTGGGAATGTATTATATATTAGTACAATCGCTATGCAGAACAGTTTGTAGGGTCTTCAAAAAACTAAAGATAGAGCTACCACAAAATCTAGCAATCCCACTGCTGGGTGTATACTCAAAAGAAAGGAAAACGGTACATTGAAGAGATATTGGTACTCCTGTGTTTATTGCAGCAGTATTCACAATAGCCAGGATTTGGACGCAACCTACCTGTCCATCAATAGATGAATAGATACAGAAAATGTATCAGGGGAACCAGCCCCCAATATTTCAACGTAGGTTCTTTTCTATTTTCCTTAAGTGTCGGCCGGTCTGAGAAATAAACAAAAAGAGTACAAAGAGAGAAATTTTATAGCTGGGCCTCCGGGGGTGTCATCACATATTGGTAGGACCGTGATGGTGACCTCGAGCTGCAAAACCAGCAAGTTTTTATTAGGGATTTTGAAAGGGGAGGGGGTGTACGAACAGGGAGTAGGTCACAGAGATCACATGCTTCAAAGGGCAATAAAAGATCAAAAGGCAGAGGCAAAAATTAGAATTACTGATGAGGGTCTGTGTCCCACTGTGCACACATTGTCTTGATAAACATCTTAACAGGAAACAGGGTTCGAGAGCAGACAACTGGTCTGACTAGAATTTACCAGGCTGGAATTTCCCAATCCTAGTAAGCCTGAGGGCACTGCAGGAGACCAGGGCATATTTCAGTCCTATCTCAACCGCATAAGACAGACACTCCCAGAGCAGCCATCTATAGACCTACCCCCAAGAATGCATTCCTTCCTGAGGGTTACTCCATGCTGGGAAAATAATTCAGCGATATTTCTCCTACTCGCACATCCATCTATAGGCTTTCTGTGAGAAGAAAAATATGTCTCTATTCTGCTCGACCCCACAGGCAGTCAGCCCTTATGGTTATCTTCCCTTTTTCCCTGAAAATTGCTATTATTCTGTTTTTTCAGGGTGCACTGGTTTCATATTGTTCAAACACCCTTGTTTCACAATCAGATTTCATATTGTTGAAACACACATTTTACAAACAATTTGTACAGTTAACGCAATCATTACAGGGTCCTGAGGTGACATACATCCTCAGCTTACAAAGATAATGTGATTAAGAGATTAAAGACAGGCATAAGAAATTATAAGAGTATTAATTGGGGAAGTGATAAATGTCCATGAAATCTTCACAATTCATGTTCAGAGACTGCAGTAAAGACAGGCCTAAGAAATGATAAAAGTATTAACTTTGGAAACTGCTAAATGTCCATGAAATCTTCACAATTTATGTTCTTCTGCTACAGCTTCAGCTGGTCCCCCCGTTCAGGGTCCCTGACTTCCCGCAACAAAAATGTGTTACATCTACATAATGGAGTGCTACTGGGCCATAAAAAGAATGAGATCCTGTCATTTGCAACAGCATGGATGGAACTGGAGGTCATTCTATTAAGTGAAATAAACCAGGCACAGAAAGACAAACTTCACATGCTGTCACTTATTTGTGGAAGCTAAAAATCAAAATAATTTAACACATAGGGATAGATAGCAGAAGGATGGTTATCAGAGGATGTTAAGGGTAGTGTGTGGGTGGGGGGTGGTGGGGGGAAATGAAGACAGTTAGTGGTTACAAAAAATCAGAAATAATGAATAAGACCTAGTATTTGCTAGCACATCAGACTGACTATAGTAAAAAGTAATTTACTATAGTCACTTAGTAAATATAGTAAATATTGTGACTGTAGTAAATTATGTTTTACTACAGTCACAATATTTACTATATTTAAATGTACATAATTATACATTTTAAAAATAACTAAAACAGTATAATTAAATTATAACACAAAGGATAAATGCTTGAGGTGATGGCTAGCCCATATACCCTGATGTGGTTATTACCCACTGCATTCCTGTATCAAAATATCTCATGTAACCCATAAACATATACATACCTACTATGTGTCAACAAAAATTTAAAAATAAACAATTTTTAAAAAATATTATAATGGAGTAGAAAAATACCTGTCACCTACTGACACACTAGCTGCCATAATGCTGTAGTGCAATGCCTTATTTTTTTATTTTTTATTTTTTTAATTTTTAGTTTTTTTAATAGTTTTGGTTTTTTTTAATTAATTAATTAATTATTATTATACTTTAAGTTTTAGGGTACATGTGTACAATGTGCAGGTTCATTACTTATGTATACATGTGCCATGCTGGTGCGCTGCACCCACTAACTCGTCATCTAGCATTAGGTATATCTCCCAATGCTATCCCTCCCCTCTCCCCCAACCCCACAACATTCCCCACAGTGTGATGTTCCCCTTCCAGTGTCCATGTGTTCTCATTGTTCAATTCCCACCTATGAGTGAGAATATGCGGTGTTTGGTTTTTTGTTCTTGTGATAGTTTACTGAGAATGATGATTTCCACTTTCATCCATGTCCCTACAAAGGACATGAACTCATCATTTTTTAAGGCTGCATAGTATTCCATGGTGAATATGTGCCACATTTTCTTAATCCAGTCTATCATTGTTGGACATTTGGGTTGGTTCCAAGTCTTTGCTATTGTGAATAATGCCGCAATAAACATACGTGTGCATGTGTCTTTATAGCAGCATGATTTAAAGTCCTTTGGGTATATACCCAGTAATGGGATGGCTGGGTCAAATGGTATGTCTAGTTCTAGATCCCGGAAGAATCGCCACACTGACTTCCACAATGGTTGAACTAGTTTACAGTCCCACCAACAGTGTAAAAGTGTTCCTATTTCTCCACATCCTCTCCAGCACCTGTTGTTTCCTGACTTTTTAATGATTGCCATTCTAACTGGTTTGAGATGGTGATCTCATTGTGGTTTTGATTTGCATTTCTCTGCTGGCCAGTGATGGTGACCATTTTTTCATGTGTTTTTTGGCTGCATAAATGTCTTCTTTTCAGAAGTGTCTGGTCATGTCCTTTGCCCACTTTTTGATGGGGTTGTTTGTTTTTTTCTTGTAAATTTGTTTGAGTTCATTGTAGATTCTGGATATTAGCCCTTTGTCAGATGAGCAGGTTGCAAAAATTTTCTCCCATTTTGTAGGCTGCCTGTTCACTCTGATGGTAGTTTCTTTTGCTGTGCAGAAGCTCTTTGGTTGAATTAGATCCCATTTGTCAATTTTGTCTTTTGTTGCCATTGCTTTTGGTGTTTTAGACATGAAGTCCTTGCCCATGCCTATGTCCTGAATGGTAATGCCTAGGTTTTCTTCTAGGGTTTTTATGGTTTTAGGTCTAACGTTTAAGTCTTTAAGCCATCTTCAATTGATTTTTGTATAAGGTGTAAGGAAGGGATCCAGTTTCAGCTTTCTACATCTGGCTAGCCAGTTTTCCCAGCACCATTTATTAAATAGGGAATCCTTTCCCCATTGCTTGTTTTTCTCAGGTTTGTCAAAGATCAGATAGTTGTAGATATGTAGCGTTATTTCTGAGGGCTCTGTTCTGTTCCATTGATCTACATCTCTGTTTTGGTACCAGTATCATGCTGTTTTGGTTACTGTAGCCTTGTATAGTTTGAAGTCAGGTAGTGTGATGCCTCCAGCTTTGTTCTTTTGGCTTAGGATTGACTTGGCAATGCAGGCTCTTTTTTGGTTCCATATGAACTTTAAAGTAGTTTTTTCCAATTCTGTGAAGAAAGTCATTGGTAGCTTGATGGGGATGGCATTGAATCTGTAAATTACCTTGGGCAGTATGGCCATTTTCATGATATTGATTCTTCCTACCCATGAGCATGGAATGGTCTTCCATTTGTTTGTGTCCTCTTTTATTTCCTTGAGCAGTGGTTTGTAGTTCTCCTTGAAGAGGTCCTTCACATCCCTTGTAAGTTGGATTCCTAGGTATTTTATTCTCTTTGAAGCAATTGTGAATGGGAGTTCACTCCTGATTTGGCTCTCTGTCTTTTTTTGGTGTATAAGAATGCTTGTGATTTTTGTACATTGATTTTGTATCCTGAGACTTTGCTGAAGTTGCTTATCAGCTGAAGGAGATTTTGGGCTGAGACGATGGGGTTTTCCAGATATACAATCATGTCATCTGCAAACAGGGACAATTTGACTTCCTCTTTTCCTAATTGAATACCCTTTATTTCCTTCTCCTGCCTCATTGCCCTGGCCAGAACTTCCAACACTATGTTGAATAGGAGTGGTGAGAGAGGGCATCCCTGTCTTGTGCCAGTTTTCAAAGGGAATGCTTCCAGTTTTTGTCCATTCAGTCTGATATTGGCTGTGGGTTTGTCATAGATAGCTCTTATTATTTTGAAATACGTCCCATCAATACCTAATTTATTGAGAGTTTTTAGCATGAAGCATTGTTGAATTTTGTCAAAGGCCTTTTCTGCATCTATTGAGATAATCATGTGGTTTTTGTCTTTGGTTCTGTTTATATGCTGGATTACATTTATTGATTTGCGTATATTGAACCAGCCTTGCATCCCAGGGATGAAGCACACTTGATCATGATGGATAAGCTTTTTGCTGTGCTGCTGGATTTGGTTTGCCGGTATTTTATTGAGGATTTTTGCATCAATGTTCATCAAGGATATTGGTCTAAAATTCTCTTTTTTTGTTGTGTCTCTGCCAGGCTTTGGTATGAGGATGACGCTGGCCTCATAAAATGAGTTAGGGAGGAGTCCCTCTTTTTCTGTTGATTGGAATAGTTTCAGAAGGAATGGTACCAGTTCCTCCTTGTACCTCTGGTAGAATTCGGCTGTGAATTCATCTGGTCCTGGACTCTTTTTGGTTGGCAAGCTATTGATTATTGCCACAATTTCAGAGCCTGTTATTGGTCTATTCAGAGATTCAACCTCTTCCTGGTTTAGTCTTGGGAGAGTGTATGTGTCCAGAAATTTATCTATTTCTTCTAGATTTTCTAGTTTATTTGTGTAGAGGTGTTTGTAGTATTCTCTGATGGTAGTTTGCATTTCTGTGGGATCGGTGGTGATATCCCCTTTATCATTTTTTATTGCATCTATTTGATTCTTCTCTCTTTTTTTCCTTATTAGTCTTGCTAGTGGTCTATCAATTTTGTTGATCCTTTCAAAAAACCAGCTCCTAGATTCATTAATTTTTTGAATGTTTTTTTGTGTCTCTATTTCCTTCAGTTCTGCTCTGATTTTCGTTATTTCTTGCCTTCTGCTAGCTTTTGAATGTGTTTGCTCTTGCTTTTCTAGTTCCTTTAATTGTGATGTTAGTGTGTCAATTTTGGATCTTTCCTGCTTTCTCTTGTGGGCATTTAGTGCTATAAATTTCCCTCCACACACTGCTTTGAATGTGTCCCAGAGATTCTGGTATGTTGTATCTTTGTTCTCGTTGGTTTCAAAGAGCATCTTTATTTCTGCCTTCGTTTCGTTATGTACCCAGTAGTCATTCAGGAGCAGGTTGTTCAGTTTCAATGTAGTTGAGCGGTTTTGAGTGAGATTCTTAATCCTGACTTCTAGTTTGATTGCACTGTGGTCTGAGAGATAGTTTGTTATAATTTCTGTTCTTTTACATTTGCTGAGGAGAGCTTTACTTCCAAGTATATGGTCAATTTTGGAATAGGTGTAGTGTGGTGCTGAAAAAAATGTATATTCTGTGGATTTGGGGTGGAGAGTTCTGTAGATGGCTATTAGGTTCGCTTGGTGCATAGCTGAGTTCAATTCCTGGGTATCCTTGTTGACTTTCTGTCTTGTTGATCTGTCTAATGTTGACAGTGGGGTGTTAAAGTCTCCCATTATTAATGTGTGGGAGTCTAAGTCTCTTTGTAGGTCACTCAGGACTTGCTTTATGAATCTGGGTGCTCCTGTATTGGGTGCATATATATTTAGGATAGTTAGCTCTTCTTGTTGAATTGATCCCTTTACCATTATGTAATGGCCTTCTTTGTCTCTTTTGATCTTTGTTGGTTTGAAGTCTGTTTTATCAGAGACTAGGATTGCAACCCCTGCCTTTTTTTGTTTTCCATTTGCTTGGTAGATCTTCCTCCATCCTTTTATTTTGAGCCTATGTGTGTCTCTGCATGTGAGATGGGTTTCCTGAATACAACACACTGATGGGTCTTGCCTCTTCATCCAATTTGCCAGTCTGTGTCTTTTAATTGGAGCATTTAGTCCATTTACATTTAAAGTTAATATTGTTATGTGTGAATTTGATCCTGTCATTATGATGTTAGGTGGTTATTTTGCTCGTTAGTTGATGCAGTTTCTTCCTAGTCTTGATGGTCTTTACATTTTGGCATGATTTTGCAGCAGCTGGTACAGGTCGTTCCTTTCCATGTTTAGCGCTTCCTTCAGGAGCTCTTTTAGGGCAGGCCTGGTGGTGACAAAATCTCTTAGCATTTGCTTGTCTGTAAAGTATTTGATTTCTCCTTCACTTATGAAGCTTAGTTTGGCTGGATATGAAATTCTGGGTTGAAAATTCTTTTATTTAAGAATGTTGAATATTGGCCCCCACTCTCTTCTGGCTTGTAGAGTTTCTGCTGAGAGATCTGCTGTTAGTCTGATGGGCTTCCCTTTGAGAGTAACCCACCTTTCTCTCTGGCTGCCCTTAACATTTTTTCCTTCATTTCAACTTTGGTGAATCTGACAATTATGTGTCTTGAAGTTGCTCTTCTCGAGGAGTATCTCTGGGGCGTTCTCTGTATTTCCTGAATCTGAATGTTGGCCTGCCTTGCTAGATTGGGGAAGTTCTCCTGGAGAATATCCTGCAGAGTGTTTTCTAACTTGGTTCCATTCTCCCCATCACTTTCAGGTACACCAATTGGACGTAGATTTGGTCTTTTCACATAGTCCCATATTTCTTGGAGGCTTTGCTCGTTTCTTTTTATTCTTTTTTCTCTAAACTTCCCTTCTCGCTTCATTTCATTCATTTCATCTTCCATCACTGATACTGTTTCTTGCAGTTGATCGCATCGGCTCCTGAGGCTTCTGCATTCTTCACGTAGTTCTCGAGCCTTGGCTTTCGGCTCCATCAGCTCCTTTAAGCACTTCTCTGTATTGGTTATTCTACTTATACATTCTTCTAAATTGTTTTCAAAGTTTTCAACTTCTTTGCCTTTGGTTTGAATGTCCTCCCCTGGCTCGGAGTAATTTGATCGTCTGAAGCCTTCTTCTCTCAGCTTGTCAGTCATTCTCCATCCAGCTTTATTCCATTGCTGGTGAGGAACTGTGTTCCTTTGGAGGAGGAGAGTCGCTCTGCTTGTTAGAGTTTCCAGTTTTTCTGTTCTGTTTTTTCCCCATCTTTGTGGTTTTATCTACTTTTGGTCTTTGATGATGGTGATGTACAGATGGGTTTTTGGTGTGGATGTCCTTTCTGTTTGTTAGTTTTCCTTGTAACAGACAGGACCCTCAGCTGCAGGTCTGTTGGAGTACCCGGCAGTGTGAGGTATGAGTCTGCCCCTGCTCGGGTGTGCCTCCCAGTTAGGCTGCTCGGGGGTCAGGGGTCAGGAACCCACTTGAGGAGGCAGTCTGCCCGTTCTCAGATCTCCAGCTGCGTGCTGGGAGAACCACTGCTCTCTTCAAAGCTGTCAGACAGGGACATTTAAGTCTGCAGAGGTTACTGCTGTCTTTTTGTTTGTCTGTGCCCTGCCCCCAGAGGTGGAGCCTACAAAGGCAGGCAGGCCTCCTTGAGCTGTGGTGGGCTCCACCCAGTTCAAGCTTCCTGGCTGCTTTGTTTACCTAAGCAAGCCTGGGCAATGGCAGGCGCCCCTCCCCCAGCCTTGCTGCCGCCTTGCAGTTTGATCTCAGACTGCTGTGCTCGCAATCAGTGGGACTCCGTGGGCGTAGGACTCTGCGAGCCAGGTGCAGGATAGAATCTCCTGATGCACCGTTTTTTAAGCCTGTTGGAAAAGCGCAGTACTCGGGTGGGAGTCAACCGATTTTCCAGGTGCCGTCTGTCACCCCTTTCTTTGGCTAGGAAAGGGAACTCCCTGACCCCTTGCGCTTCCCGTGTGAGGCAATGCCTTGCCCTGCTTCGGCTCGCGCACGGTGCGCGCACCCCCCGACCTGCGCCCACTGTCTGGCACTCCCAGTGAGATGAACCCGGTACCTCAGATGGAAATGCAGAAATCACCCGTCTTCTGCGTCGCTCATGCTGGGAGCTGTAGACCGGGGCTGTTCCTATTCGGCCATCTTGGCTCCTCCCTCGCATTATTTTTTATCTTTTTATATATGTTTGCACACACAAATACCACTGTGTTACAATTTTCTACAGTATCCAGTACAGTAACATGCTGTGAGGTTTGTAGCCTAGGAGCCATAGGCTATACCACATAGCCTAAGTGTGTAGTAGGCTAAATCATCTACATTTGTGTAAGTACACTCTATGATGTTGGTACAAGGGTTAAATTTCCGAAGAACACATTTCTCAGAAAGTATTCCTATTTTTAAGTGATGCATGACTGTATTGAATAATAGCCAAACTTTCAAAATTTGATGACAAACATTAATCTACACATCCAAGGAGCTCAACAAACTCCAAGTAGGATAGATTCAAAGAGATCCACACCTGAACGTGTTATAATTATCATCTATGATGAATTCATCTGGAATTATTTTATTTATATGATAATGTAAGAATTAGAGAAAAGAGGTTACTGAGAATAAAGCAAAGAGAAAAATAAAGGGGAAAAGTTAATACATTTGGACAATTTGTCATCATTTAAAGATCAAGGCTGTGGTATTTAATATACAAGAACACCTGGAAGCAAATTTCAGGGAAGATGTACAAAGCATACATAGTAAAGACCACTCCCATTTCAAGAATGTACTGACATTTGGAATGGGGGTCTGAAACTGAGCTGTTGCCGAACACTGGTCTTAACATTTATAGGCCACCTAATTGAACTATTCACTTTTCAGAATGTTTTCCTTTGTGGACTATTTGATATAATTACTTCATATTTTCTTTTTAACCTCACTATGACTTTCCATAGTCTGTTGACATATATAGGTGAACCTCAGTTAAAAAAATCATAATAAAACACTCAAACTTGATAGAAAATATTTTAAAATCACCTAACGCTTGGGATTATTTGTACTACTGCTTTTTTCCATTGTCATGGATAATGGGGAAATGATCATACATTGATACTCAAACGCATTCTCTAATTAACATACCAATGACATATCCCCAACATTATGTATATATGTATAAACTCGTAAGTACTCACCATTGAACTGTATCACATTTGCTAATAGCTGCCAGGCTCAACCATACCTCCTGACCTTTAGGAACTTAAATGCATCTATTTCCAATGGCATAGTTTTTATGTAAGTCACTCTGTAATTAGAGGACTACTCATTTCCACATCACCTTACTTTACACTCATTGTGGATAAACACTCTCTACTCCCCAGTGGAAAAACTCCACACAAAGTCAGAGGGATGAGCAAAGGAGAGGTGGAAATCAAACATAACTTCCACAGACAGACTGAACCACCCTCTTTCACCAGCAATGGAACTCATAGCTCAGCATTGTGCCACTCATGAATTTCATGTGACTTCATGATGATGGCCTAAGAAAAGAGGGAAGGAGGAAACTGGGGCCAGTTTTCCATGACTTTACCAACACCTGCCCTTGGTTGTAACATTTGGTAATTCTCAGAGCCCCACCCCTACATTACAAACGTTACAATTCTGTGCACCATAAGTAGAGGCTTTACAAGGGTTCACAATTACTTTAGGGCCACAATGAATGCAAGCAATTGTTATCCCAGTCTTTGTTTCTACTCAAATACCAGCATTTTGGTAAAGCCTAATGGAATGAGCATCACTTGTTATCTCTAATGTCAAAGTTGATGATTAATCACCATTAGTCAATGGAAATTAGGTGTAGAAAAGAAATTATTTATCATACAAAATGAAAGGGGCTTGAATTGGAGCCGAAATACAAAACTGCAAACACATACCCAGATGCTCAGACATTCCTTCTGCACATCAAATGGCTGTACTTCTTCTTCCCATATACACTGCTCTCTCCTTAGATCCCTCACATTCCCAACATCAGTGACTGGGTTTGTCACAGTATCCTTTGACACATAAGAAATATGACAGTTGGAGAAGAGCCTAAACAATGATCATGAACACTGTCCCTCATCCTTCATCTCAGCTCCACCTATTTAAAAGAAAGAACCCAAGCCATCCTCAAACCCCAAAAGCACTTCTGCAGACAGCTTTGAGGCACTTCTTGCCAGATGTATGCCCTAAAACTGACAGTAACCCCTGCTGCTCACTCCTCAAGTAAGAATTAAGGCCTATAAAGTTTGGAAATTGCTAGAGAAAAAAAAGATAGAGACAAAAAGACACACCCAGGTGAGTGTTGGCAGATGTTTCTGTGTTTTCAGGCATGTGTGCTGTACCTACAACCTTTGGGGAGCCTGGTACCCCAAGTGAATCTCCCCTCAAGTTCACTGTAAAGCACAATCATTTCTTCATAGCACAGTGATATTCTTAAGGTACTCTGAGGGCTTTCCTACATTTACTTAAATGGATAAATTCCAACACACACACACACATACACATGCACACACACACACACACAGAGCAAATACAGGGGAAAAAGGCAGAGACTAAATACAAATAATTCTCTGAGACCCAGGCTTCTTCACTTAAACCAGGGTTTCTCAATCCAGGTACTGTTGACATCTTGGGTCAGGTACTTCTTTTTGTATGTGTGGTGTAGGGAAGAGCTGCCCTGTGAATTTTAGGAGGTTTGGAAGCATCCGTGTCCTCTACCCATTAGAAGCCAGTAGCACCCCCCAACCCACTTGTGACTAAAAATGTCTCCAGGCATTGCCAAATGTCCTAAATGGCAAAATTCTCCACCATGAGAACCATGGCCTTAGACCAAAAACATTCCCACAGCCTGGCTCCAGTCAGCATGTAAATTGCCACATTACAAAAATAGATGCAGAATTAACCAGTTTCACTTAGCAGTCCTTCTAGTACACAGTCAAGGAGGAGGTTATGGGTTTTCACGACTAGAAGTCCCTCTGAGCAACAGGAAAGGGCCTCTGCCACCTAGTAATGAGTCTTTTCTGTGATGGTCTAATCTAGGATTGTTGAAATCTAGGATTTCAACATAGTTTCCCATGTAGTGTTCAAACACAAAGTGACCCAGTTGGGCCCTTCCATGTGTGATTTCCTGCCAAACCATTTTGCACACTTCCTCTCTCAGCAAATTTTCATATTTGCTAAGAAAATTCCTATTCACAATAGCAAAGACTTGGAACCAACCCAAATATCCATCAATGATAGACTGGATAAAGAAAATGTGGTGGGGTGGAGCCAAGATGGCCGAATAGGAACAGCTCCGGTCTACAGCTCCCAGCGTGAGCGACGCAGAAGACGGGTGATTTCTGCATTTCCAACTGACGTACCGGGTTCATCTCACTGGGGAGTGCTGGACAGTCGGTGCAGGACAGTGGGTGCAGTGCACCGTGCGTGAGCCGAAGGAGGGCAAGGCTTCGCCTCACCCGGGAAGCGCAAAGGGTCAGGGAATTCCCTTTCCTAGTCAAAGAAAGGGGTGACAGATGGCACCTGGAAAATCGGGTCACTCCCACCCTAATACTGTGCTTTTCCAATGGGCTTATCAAACGGCACACCAGGAGATTATATCCCACAACTGGCTCGGAGGGTCCTACGCCCACGGAGCCTCACTCATTGCTAGCACAGCAGTCTGAGATCAAACTGCAAGGTGGCAGTGAGGTTGGGGGAGGGGCGCCCACCATTGCTCAGGCTTGAGTAGGTAAATGAAGTGGCCAGGAAGCTCGAACTGGGTGGAGCCCACCACAGCTCAAAGAGGCCTGCCTGCCTCTGTAGGCTCCACCTCTGGAGACAGGGCACAGAAAAACAAAAGACAGCAATAACCTCTGCAGACTTAAATGTCCCTGACAGCTTTGAAGAGAGTAGTGGTTCTCCCAGCATGCAGCTTGAGATCTGAGAATGGGGAGACTGCCTCAAGTGGGTCCCTGACCCCTGAGTAGCCTAAATGGGAGGCACCCCCGAGTAGGGGTGAACTGACACCTCACACAACTGGGTACTCCTCTGAGACAAAACTTCCACAGGAATGATCAGGGAGCAGCATTTGTGGTTCACCAATATCCGCTGTTCTGCAGCCACCACTGCTGATACCTAGGCAAACAGGGTCTGGAGTAGACCTCCAGCAAACTCCAACAGACCTGCAGCTGAGGGTCCTGACTGTTAGGAGGAAAACTAACAAAAAGAAAGGACATCCACACCAAAAACCCATCTGTACGTCACCATCATCAAAGAACAAAGGTACATAAAACCACAAAGATAGGGAAAAAAACAGAGCAGAAAAACCGGAAACTCTAAAAATCAGACTGTCTCTCCTCCTCCAAAGGAAAGCAGCTCCTCACCAGCAACGGAAGAAGCTGGATGGAGAATGACTTTGACGAGTTGAGAGAGGAAGGCTTCAGAAGACCAAACTACTCTGAGCTAAAGGAGGAAGTTCGAACCAATGGCAAAGAAGTTAAAAACTTTGAAAAAAAATTAGCTGAATGGATAACTAGAAAAACCAATGGAGAGAAGACCTTAAAGGACCTGATGGAGATGAAAATCATGGCATGAGAACTACGTGACGAATGCACAAGCCTCAGTGACCAATGCAATCAACTGAAAGAAAGGGTATCAGCGATGGAAGATGAAATGAATGAAATGACATGTGAAGAGAAGTTTAGAGAAAAAAGAATAAAAAGAAACAAACAAAGCCTCCAAGAAATATGGGACTATGTGAAAAGACCAAATCTACGTCTAATTGGTGTATCTGAAAGTGACGGGCAGAATGGAACCAAGCTGGAAAACACTCTGCAGGATATTATCCAGGAGAACTTCCCCAATCTAGCAAAGCAGGCCAACATTCAAATACAGGAAATACAGAGAACGCCACAAAGATAGTCCTCAAGAAGAGCAACTCCAAGACACAGAGTTGTCAGATTCACCAAAGTTGAAATGAAGGAAAAAATGTTAAGGGCAGCCAGAGAGAAAGGTTGGGTTACCCACAAAGGGAAGCCCATCAGACTAACAGCGGATCTCTCTGCAGAAACTCTACAAGCCAGAAGAGAGTGGGGGCCAATATTCAACATTCTTAAAGAAAAGAATTTTCAACCCAGAATTTCATATCCAGCCAAACTAAGCTTCATAAGTGAAGGAGAAATAAAATTCTTTACAGACAAGCAAATGCTGAGAGATTTTGTAACCACCAGGCCTGCCCTAAAAAGCTCCTGAAGGAAGCACTAAACATGGAAAGGAAAAACCAGTACCAGCCACTGCAAAAACATGCCAAATTGTAAAGACCACCCAGGCTAGGAAGAAACTGCATCAACTAATGAGCAAAATAACCAGCTAACATCATAGTGACAGGATCAAATTCATACATAACAATACTAACCTTAAATGTAAATGGGCTAAATGCTCCAATTAAAAGGAACAGACTGGCAAATTGGATATAGAGTCAAGACCCATCAGTGTGCTGTATTCAGGAAACCCATCTCACGTGCAGAGACACACATAGGCTCAAAATAAAGGGATGGAGGAAGATCTACCAAGCAAATGGAAAACAAAAAAAGGCAGGGGTTGCAATCCTAGTCTCTGATAAAACAAACTTTAAACCAACAAAGATCAAAAGAGACAAAGAAGGCCATTACATAATGGTAAAGAAATCAATTCAACAAGAAGAACTAACTATCCTAAATATATATGCGCACAACACATGAGCACCCAGATTCATAAAGCAAGTCCTTAGTGGCCTACAAAGTGACTTAGACTCCCACACAATAATAATGGGAGACTTTAACACCCCACTGTCAACATTAGACAAATCAATATGACAGAAAGTTAACAAGGATATCCAGGAATTGAACTCAGCTCTGCACCAAGCGGGCCTAATAGACATCTACAGAATTCCCCACCCCAAATCAACAGAATATACATTCTTTTCAGCACCACACCACACCTATTCCAAAACTGACCACATTCTAGGAAGTAAAGCAGTCCTCAGCAAATGTAAAAGAACACAAATTATAACAAACTGTCTCTCAGACCACAGTGCAATCAAACTAGAACTCAGGATTAAGAAACTCACTCAAAACCGCTCAACTACATGGAAACTGAACAACCTGCTCCTGAATGACTACTGGGTACATAATGAAATGAAGGCAGAAATAAAGATGTTATTTGAAACCAATGAGAACAAAGACACAACATACCAGAATCTCTGGGACACATTCAAAACAGTGTGTAGAGGGAAATTTATAGCACTAAATGCCCACAAGAGAAAGCAGGAAAGATCTGAAATTGACACTCTAGCATCACAATTAAAAGAACTAGAGAAGCAACAGCAAAAAAATTCAAAAACTAGCAGAAAGCAAGAAATAACTAAGATCAGAGCAGAACTGAAGGAAATAGAGACACAAAAAACCCTTCAAAAAATCAGTGAATCCTGGAGCTGGTTTTTTGAAAAGATCAACAAAATTGATAGACCGCTAGCAAGAATAATAAAGAAGAAAAGAGAGAAGAATCAAATAGACGCAATAAAAAATGATACAGGGGATATCACCACTGATCCCACAGAAATACAAACTACCATCAGAGAATACTATAAACACCTCTATGCAAATAAACTAGAAAATCTAGAAGAAATGGATAAATTCCTCGACACATACACCCTCCCAAGACTAAACCAGGAAGAAGTTGAATCTCTGAATAGACCAATAACAGGATCTGAAATTGTGGCAATAATTAATAGCTTACCAACCAAAAAAAGTCCAGGGACCAGACGGATTCACAGCTGAATTCTACCAGAGGTACAAGGAGGAGCCGGTACCATTCATTCTGAAACTATTCCAATCAATAGAAAAAGAGGGAATCCTCCCGAACTCATTTTATGAGGCCAGCATCATCCTGATACCAAAGCCGGGCAGAGACACAACAAAAAAAGAGAATTTTAGACCAATATCCTTGATGAACATTGATGCAAAAATCCTCAGTGAAATAGTGGAAAACCAAATCCAGCAACACATCAAAAAGTTTACCCACCATGATCAAGTGTGCTTCATCCCTGGGATGCAAGGCTGGTTCAACATATGCAAATCAATAAACATAATCCAGCATATAAACAGAACCAATGACAAAAACCACATGGTTATCTCAATAGATGCAGAAAAGGCCTTTGACAAAATTCAACAGCCTTTCATGATAAAAACTCTCAATAAATTAGGTATTGATGAGACGTATCTCAAGATAATAAGAGCTATCTATGACAAACCCACAGCCAATATCATACTGAATGGACAAAAACTGGAAGCATTCCCTTTGAAAACTGGCACAAGACAGGGATGCCCTCTCTCACCACTCCTATTCAACATAGTGTTGGAAGTTCTGGCCAGGGCAATTAGGCAGGAGAAGGAAATAAAGGGTATTCAATTAGGAAAAGAGGAAGTCAAATTGTCCCTGTTTGCAGATGACATGATTGTATATCTGGAAAACCCCATCGTCTCAGCCCAAAATCTTCTCAAGCTGATAAGCTACTTCAGCAAAGTCTCAGGATAGAAAATCAATGTACAAAAATCACAAGCATTCTTATACACCAAAAACAGACAAACAGAGAGCCAAATCATGAGTGAACTCCCATTCACAACTGCTTCAAAGAAAATGAAATACCTAGGAATCCAACTTACAAGGGATGTGAAGGACCTCTTCAAGGAGAACTACAAACCACTGCTCAAGGAAATAAAAGAGGATACAAACAAATGGAAGAACATTCCATGCTCATGGGTAGGAAGAATCAATATCATGAAAATGGCCATACTGCCCAAGGTAATTTACAGATTCAATGCCATCCCCATCAAGCTACCAATGACTTTCTTCACAGAATTGGAAAAAACTACTTTAAAGTTCATCTGGAACCAAAAAAGAGCCCGCATTGCCAAGTCAATCCTAAGCCAAAAGAACAAAGCTGGAGGCATCATGCTACCTGACTTCAAACTATACTACAAGGCTACAGTAACCAAAACAGCGTGGTACTGGTACCAAAACAGAGATATAGACCAATGGAACAGAACAGAGCCGTCATAAATAAGGCCGCGTATCTACAACTATCTGATCTTTGACAAACCTGACAAAAAAAAGCAATGGGGAAAGGATTCCCTATTTAATAAATGGTGCTGGAAAAACTGGCTAGCCAGATGTAGAAAGCTGAAACTGGATCC